>NC_060130.1:624920586-626257176 GCF_021461395.2 Schistocerca americana
AAGCTGGTCATTTTGAGGCCTCCACTGATCATTGTACATCTATTACTCCTCATTAAAACAATAAAAAACAGGTTACAGAAATATGTGCAGAATGTCTAAGACAATAAAAATGAGTTTCGATTGTACTACCTACAAATCTGGCATACGCATTTAATACAGTTTTTTGTACTCTACATGGTGGTACTCTCAGAACCCAATAGCTTGTACCACTTTTGAATGCCATAAGTCTTTATTTACTTCAGTTTTGTAAAAGTGTATATATTATGTTTTATATCTGAATTTTCATTAAGTAGGATAATAAAGATCGTGTGCACTGGTTTAAATTGCATATTATGCACTATTAATTGTCAACATCACAGCCAAACTACTTCTTTGATCACCATATGAAATCTATATGACATAGTGTGTAAGATTATCTCTCCTTTGGCACCTTACATGACATCTTAGTACATGCATTTGTGTGTTTGAATGAATTAATGTGCTTTTTTTCAAAATTACGCGTTATTAAAACATTATTTGCGATATATGTCATTTTTATCATAACATCTTTGTGAGAAGTTCATGCTTTTCATGTCAACAATACACTTACTTTGGTGTATGTAGATTTTATATAGCTCTTATAGAACATGCTTTATCTTTTTTTCCATTTAACACAAGTTTATGGTTTTCCATTGTGTTGGTGGAAAGAACCATTTCCCATTGGATTGTTGCATCACCTAGAGAAACCAGCTCTCATATGTAACTCTCATCATCTCCCTAGCAATGCTCATTCTAACTCATTTACTGCTTGAGTGTAGACTATAAAATGTGAAACTATCAATTTCTTGAAGTCTACATAGTATCCTCAAAATAGCTTTAGGGAGTTACATCTTCTATGTATGACGGTAGTATCTGTTCCCGAAAGAACAGTTACCGTTGGTGACCATGCAGCTTTGCTAGAATGAAATGATAATTAAATGGACAACCTAGCTGCAAAGAGGCATTGATGTACTTCATTGGGGACATGTTGAAAATGTGTGCCCCGACCGGGACTCGAACCCGGGATCTCCCGCTTACATGGCAGACGCTCTATCCATCTGAGCCACCGAGAGCACAGAGGAAAGTGCGCCTGCAGGGACTTATCCCTTGCACGCTCCCCGTGAGGCCCACATTCCCAACATGTCCACACCACTACATTCGTAGTGAGCCTAATAGATGTTTGCCCATCATACTCATTACTCGTGGCAGATTAATCTACCAAGCCCCGTACGAGTTCGGGCATAGCGTGTGCTTTCAGACAAGAAGGTCAGTGGCCGGGAAACCATATTTTAACTATAAATTATGGTAGTATCTCTTCTTGAAAGAACAGTTACCGTTGGTGTCCTCTGTGCTCTCGGTGGCTCAGATGGATAGAGCGTCTGCCATGTAAGCAGGAGATCCCGGGTTTGAGTCCCGGTCGGGGCACACATTTTCAACATGTCCCCAATGAAGTATATCAACGCCCCTTTGCAGCTAGGGTGTTCATTTAATTATCATTTAGTTACATCTTCTTTTAAAATGATGAACTCACGTGTTTTATCGAAATGTTGTAGCACATGAGAACTGTGAAAAATGTTGTCTGAAGTGGACAGGCAATAGGAATAAAAAGCTCTACAGCACTGTAATCCCACTTTGTGAACATCTACATCATTGTTTGCTGCCATGGCGGGCACCACATATAATAAAAAAATGGGGATTTTTATTCTCAGTGGTATATGTAACATAATAAACATGAGGCAGTGTTGTGCATAATTTGTACTATATCATCAATTACAAACTAAATTTGGTATTCCTAGAAATTTTTGGCAATGGAATCCTCATTCAAAAAGAATCATTATGGAATTTTGTTGTGTATTTACATGATAAAAGGTATAATTTTGTGAATTTTCAGGTGCTTATGAATATTATGCATAATGTAGTTCGTAGTAAATTATGGACCACAGCTATGTATTCTGTAAACTTTGCCAGAAATATCTTTCCAGAAAATCATTTTCCTTTAATTGCAGTGTAACTAGTACTATATTTTCACGTTTTTCTGTTCTATGGCATGTTTCTTCTAAGTTAATGTTTGAAATGTTATGATTGTGATGTAAACTAATTCCTTACAAATTCAACTTCAGTGCTTGAATATTGTGACTTGCACATATAAAGCAGTCATATTGTATTAGTTTAGTTTATTGCTTCACCAGTAGTGTACCAGGTGTCCCACCTAAGAGTCATCAGGCGCACTTTCTCTTGTGTTTCAGCAGATATTTGCAGTTATGTTTTTGCAATGTATAGCTGGAGTCATCCCAGACAAATACTACTCATTATTTCTTTCATGCCCAGTGTTGACAGAAAGATTTGGAGTGTTTCCTGTTACAAACAAAATTATTTTTAAAGCAGAATTTTATGTGCCCATTTGATAGAGCAATCTCAGATTAATCTAGTGCATTGTTTGTTTTACTGATATGTATTAACAGGGACAGTAAAACATGAAGAATAACCAATACTGCATTAGGAACTGAGCAGCACTGCCATATGGCAGTAGCAGGAAGAATAGGACCTATCACCACTGTCCACTTGACTCTGAGTGGCTTGTCAGTGTTAGGTTTAATGATCCTGCACAATGGAGGCAGGAATGGTGGAGAACTCAGGGTATTACATACGTACCCCAAACAAAATTTGAAGTGCTGTCATCTATGGAAACTGATCATGTTATAGACACTTCACCAGCTGCAAAGTGAGCTGTGCCAGTGTCAAGTGAAAGCAAAGACAGGAGGATAGCAGTCTGTTAACTGACTGCAGTTCAACATACAGTGAATCATGATACCCTAAAAAGCTGTTAGCTAGGTGGCAACTTCCTGGACATGTGCCGAAAGGTTAAGAATTGTAAGGTACCCCTATGTAGATCATAGATGCACTACAGAGCAGAGACTGTGTGTGGGGTGCTCACAATTTTTTTTAGCTTTGTCAACTCTCTATCCAGTCAAAGTAATGACAGCTCTAGGACACCCCAAACTATTACTGTAAGAACCAAAGAAATGTCCCTGTACCCTATCAGTCCACAACATTTCAAGACTGCATTAAAAAAATAAAGGAAAGTTAAGGTGGTGGTTTCAGTGCTTCAGGTGTTCCAGAAAGTAAACCTCCACTTTAGTACAATCCATGGAACATACATACAACCATGTGAAACTCTCAGAAAAGTCCTTCTTTGGGATGGGATTCAACTCGTGCAGCACATTTGGTTGACTGTTGGTTATGTCATCAAAGCAGTGACCCTTAAAGTAAATTTCTGCACTTTTGCCATTTTGTGGTAGTTTCATGCTGATAACACAAAGTCCTGCCACCCATTTTTTTTTTTTTAAATAATTTTCCATGTTTTTCATTTCAGTCAAGTCATGGCAAGTGTCCACATGTCATTTTAGTTCAGGAGTCAAGGCATGCAGGCTAAACTTTACACACACTTCCTCTTCTTCGTAACATTCTGGAGGATGTCTTGAACATTTTATTTAGAGATGTTGCTTCATTGTGATTTGTGACACAACATCATTCACACATTATGGCCACACATCTACTACTTAACACTGTCAGCTCATGGGTGACTGGTTGAATGCACATCTGTTGTACACAGTTGTTAGTTCAATCTGCCATCTTAGTTACTGTGATTATGTCACTTATATGCCAGGAATAAAATCAGTCTTGGAACGTTTTGGAGATGTGGTGTAGATGAGACTATTAAAATCTTAGTGATCAGCTTCATAAGTATTCACAGAAAGTTCCAATGTTTCAAGTGCTCTTGAAAAGCAGCACAGCTCACATAATACTAGGTTCAGGCTTGACGTAAATCTAAGTGTTTGTCCAAAGGATAGGCTAATGGAAAATGTAGGAAGGTATTTGTCACAGCAGACAAGACGTTCTAATCCAAAAAGACAAAAATTGACTCGACATACAAGATTGTTTGGGCAAGAGACTATCAAGTGTTGGCATATAATTGAACTTTCCTGTTGAGGACCAGACTCAACCCCAGATTAAACAAAAAACTTTAGAGAAAACCTCAGTTTGCTGGTACACATGTTTCTCAATCATACTGTCATCATTTGAGAAGTCTTTAATGTTCCAGCAACCTGTTGAGAAACTTACAGTTTTGTAGGTAGTGGGCATGATAAGACATTCTGTAAAACATCACTAAATGCCACGTCTGAAAGTTACCTAGAACAGATAGTGCAGAAGCCCACTCATGATGGAAATATATTAGACCTAATGGCCTCAAATAGACCTGACCCTCTTAACATATCCATATTGAAACTGGTACCAGTGGCCATGAGGTAGTTGTAGCAACTATGATTACTAGAGTAAAAGGGGAGCTAAAACAATTAGAAAGATTTTCATATTCAATAAGCTAGATTGAGAGGCAACCATGCCATATCTCAGAGGTGAACTTAAAACATTTATCTTTGAGCAGGAGTGGAAGACATGTGGCACAAGTTTCAAAAATAGTTACCTGTCCATTGGTTAGGTAAATATCTTGTAGAACAGTTCATGATGGAAGGGACATCCATGGTATACAGTCACTGTGAACAAACATCTAAAGGAACAGTGATTACAGCTTAATAAGTATAAAACAAAGAATAGGACTGTAGAAAGAAAAATGGTGACAAACATATTTTGGTTATCAAGAGGACAAAGCATGAAGTCTTCAGTTTCTACCATAGCAGAATATGATTAAGAGATATTCTGCAAAAGCCAAAGAAATTCTGGTCATACATAAAGGTTATCAGTGGCACCAAAATTAGTGTCCTGGCATACAGGGATGACTGAAAATGAAACTGGGGTAGTAAAGCATAAGCATAAACTATGAATTCCATATTCTGATTTTCCTTTACTAAGGAAAATACAGAAGTACTGTCCCAGTTTACTTCTCTCAGTATTTCAAAGATAAGTGTGTAGGTATTAGTGAGAGCAGCATTGAGAAATTACTGAAATTTCCAAAATTAAACAAGTCTTCATGGTCCAATGGGATTTGTGGCATATTGTATACAGTAATGCTTTTCCAACTCTGCCCCATGTGTCATGAGCATTGAGGAGCATCTGTTAGATTGCTTGTGGGCAAGCACAGCTAGTGTAGGCTACTTGTGAGGTATATTGCACATGTTCTCCACATGCTCGAACTTCTTGGTCACTCCTGCCTACAGGCACAGGGCCATTGCAGTACAGTTGCATATGCAACAGCTCAGCTACCTGATTGTCCTGTTTGCTTGCCCTCTCCCCCCCCCCCCCCCCCCTCCCACATCTCCCTGTCACCCAACTACCTGAAGGAGCCTAGATGCCCATGGGTGGACAATAAAGCTGGATGAACCTACTTTACAGAAGTTGCAGCTGAGTTAGCTGCCATTTAATAATGATCACCCACAGATACCATCAACAAAAAACTATGGTCAGTGGCTGGAAGAAAGCACAGGTCACACGCATCCACAAAAAGGGCAGCAGAAATGATCCACAAAAGTACTGTCTATTCTCATTGACATCCATCTGAAAATCCTAAAAATCTTCTGAGTTCAAAATGTAATGAGGTACCTCAAACAAAGTGACCTCCCCTGTGCAAACCAGCATGGGCTCCATAAACATCATATCCAAAACCCCACTTTCACTGTTCTCACATGTCGTCGTGAAAGTCATGGATCTAGGTAATTGGGATTATGTAGTATTTCTTTACTTCTGAAAAACATTTGACTCAATACCATACTTACAGTTATGAACATATTGGCAGGGTCTGTGGTTAATGATATGACATGTGGTCACCTGGAGCACCTGACAGATTGCAGAAGAAACTCCCCTAACTGTGTTCAACTGTATTTGGCAGACAGGAGACTTCTTTGAGTCTTGGAGGAATGCAATCCTAATGTGCTTCCAGAAACCAGGGAAGCATCATACTTGGCTGGCTGGTTATCACAGTGATGCCCTCACAAGCAATGAGGAAAGGCCTTGGAGGCTATGGTGAACAGTTGCACTATCAAGGTTATTGACTCCGGTATGTTTCTGAATCACATCAAGTGCGTATTCAGATGATATCATTCTAGTATTGACAACTTGACACTACCAGAGGAAGCTGTACAGCAGACTTTACTGCATAACCAGTTTTTTTTTAAACTTGAGAAGGCATGCAAAACACATACAGGCATAAAATAATCAGACAGCTCCATCAATGGGGCTTCTGGGGATGACTAGCCATCTTTGTATGGCCCTTCTCATCTATGTGCTATTTCAGATACCGAGTCAGAGAAACCCAATAGCAGTTTGAGCAGGACAACTGTGTCCCATTGGACATCATATTGAACATCACCCTTTTTTTATGACAAGCTCTTTCGATTGCCACTGCTGTGGGATCTCAAAGTTCAGTTGCTCAAACCATGTGATATTTTAAAGTGTGTCAGCCACACGTGTTGAGGAGCCAATGATGTGTTCCTACTCCAATTATAGAAGGTTCTCATGTGATCCAGGTTGTATTATAGGTGCTAATTGTGTGGATCAGATAAATGTACAAGTCTAAAGATATTAGGTCCCATCCACCACGAAGGAATAAGTCTGACCACAGGGCCATGTAGTACCAACTCTATCTGCAGCCTTTGTGCTGAGTCTGATGATCTACCCATTAACCATCTAATGACAGCTTTTCACTATGTCTTAGGTGTATAAGTTCTTGGTTGATCTGCAATGAGTGATCAGTATTCAAACTTGTTGAGAAACTACCATGGAAATTACATTTGTGAATTACACCAAACTAAAAAACTATTTTGAATCCATATCAAAACATAACTAGTGGTTATTCATATAATACAAATATCAGTTCACTGAAAAGGTCCAAAACTGTGTCAAACTGTTCAGGGTGCAAGAGAAACTTTCCTTGTATGTGGTATAAATCTCCGATACAGTGCCTCTTGAAATACGCAACACTTCTGCTATCTTGGTTATGGAAGCACCCAGCATGCAAGCACCAACAATTTATCCATGTTTGAATTCACTTATCTCCAACATAATGCACTCACAACTACACAGAACACTTGCAACATACTGAAGACATTGCACAGGTGCCATTCTTGGTCAAATACAACAGCGCAACCTGCAGGATGGTTAGCATCTGCATTTCTGTTCAAGTGTGCATCTCTCATGGCGTTTCCATAATTTTGTCCATCCCCCATACTTGTGCTGTATGGTAGTTCAAATACTTTCATCTCTTCCATTTCCCTCCAGATTTTGTGCGCCTCTGCATCTGATATGGAGAACTCATTTGCTAAGCATACCTTGAGAATGCTAATGGCAAAAACGATAGAAGCAGTTAACATTGGCCCCCGCTTAGACCAATAAGTGCAAACAGGCACAGATCTCATGGACGCATGCATTCTGGCATGAGCTGCCGGAGCTGGCAGTCATGTGTGCATGAAGTGTGCTTGCTTGTGTGAATAAATGGTGTGCTTCTCTTTTCCTATAAAGGCTGTGGCTGAGAGCTAATGTGTAAGTAGTAGTGCCTTTCTGTAACTTAGCATGTCATCTTTACAGTAAGCAGCAGTCTGTCTTTTCCTACTTTCTCTTATTGATTCATAGGGTGGGGAAAGTTGACTCAGCACTTAAGTTTCAGCATTTGCTTTAAAAAACCCTTTGAATTAATTTTTTGTTTTTGACTTATAAAAAGCATAAATGGTATTTGTACTGTGTCATGCTAATTTTAGCACACAGAAAGACAAAGAGTTTTTGGCAAATGTTCATCCAGATAAAACAAACTGAAATCACTTTTTTTGTTAAACAGATGTAGGACCTGTAACCGTGACATCAGATGCTGAAGAATTCAAACATGCTCTTCGGATGCTTCAAATAACTTCAGGTGGTGACTGCCCAGAAATGAGTTTGAAGGCAATTCAATTGGCAATCTCACATGCAAAACTAGGAGCACATATATATGTCTTCACCGATGCCAGTTCAAAGGACTACTACCTGTCGCCTCAAGTACTGGCACTCATCCAGCGTAAACAGAGCAAGGTTGGTCATTTGGTCATTATTGCCAGTGTATCTCACCTTCTACATGTTCTTTCTCCCTTTGGATTATATCTGCTTTGGGTGAAGCACAAAACAGAATTATTTTGTATTGTTGCTGAAACAACAGTCAGAATTATTTTAATAATATGTGGCAAAACCTGACTTACTCAACAATCACTGAAGGGATGAAAACTCGAATCTTGCTTTCTTCCTTCAACAATCACTGTTCAAGCAAGAGATTCATTGGTTATTTGCAGCATGTCATCAAACTTCAAAGTACCGGTTTGTTTGTCTGATATTCACTGACCAGTGTTTTAAAAATCAGTGACAGCATGTAATTACTTTTATTGTATCAATTCTACTACTGCCCCCCCCCCCCCCCCCCCCCCACTCCACCACCCCACCCCCGCATGAACCACAGACCTTGCCATTGGTGGGGAGGCTTGCGTGCCTCAGCGATACAGATAGCCGTACCACATGTGCAACCACAACGGAGGGGTATCTGTTGAGAGGCCAGACAGACGTGTGGTTCCTGAAGAGGGGCAGCAGCCTTTTCAGTAGTTGCAGGGGCAACAGTCTGGATGATTGACTGATCTGGCCTTGTAACACTAACCAAAACGGCCTTGCTGTGCTGGTACTGCAAACAGCTGAAAGCAAGGTGAAACTACAGCCGTAATTTTTCCCGAGGGCATGCAGCTTTACTGTATGGTTAAATGATGATGGCATCCTCTTGGGTAAACTATTCCGGAGGTAAAATAGTCCCCCATTCATATCTCTGGGAGGGGACTACTCAGGAGGACGTTGTTATCAAGAGAAAGAAAACTGGCGTTCTATGGATCAGAGCGTGGAATGTCAGATTCCTTAATCGGGCAGGTAGGTTAGAAAATTTTAAAAGGGAAATGGATAGGTTAAAGTTAGATATAGTGCAAATTTGTGAAGTTTGGTGGCAGGAAGACCAAGACTTATGGTCAGGTGAATACAGGGTTATAAATACAAAATCAAATAGGGGTAATTCAGGAGTAGGTTTAATAATGGATAGGAAAATAGGAATGCGGGTAAGCTATTACAAACAGCATAGTGAATGCATTATTGTGGCCAAGATAGATACGAAGCCCATGCCTACCCCAGTAATACAAGTTTATATGCCAACTAGTTCTGCAGATGATGAAGAGATTGATGAAATGTATGATGAGATAAAAGAAATTATTCAGATAGTGAAGGGAGACAAAAATTTAATAGTCATGGGTGACTGGAACTCGATAATAGGGAAAGGAAGAGCAGGAAACGTAGCAGGTGAATATGGATTCGGGGGAAGAAATGAAAGAGGAAGCCGCCTGGTAGAATTTTGTACAGACCATAACTTAATCATAGCTAACACTTGCTTCAAGAATCATAAAAGAAGGTTGTATACATGTAAGAAGCCTGGAGATACTTCAGATAGATTATATAATGGTAAGACAGAGATTCAGGAACCAGGTTTTAAATTGTAAGACATTTCCAGGGGCAGATGTGGACTCTGACCACAATCTATTGGTTATGAACTGTAGATTAAAACTGAAGAAACTGCAAAAAGGTGGGAATTTGAGGAGATGGGCCCTAGATAAACTGAAAGAACCAGAGGTTGTAGAGAGCTTCAGGGAGAGCATTAGGGAATGATTGACAAGGATGGGGGAAAGAAATACAGTAGAAGAAGAATGGGTAGCTTTGAGAGATGAAATGGTGAAGGTAGCAGATGATCAAGTAGGTAAAAAGATGAGGGCTAATAGAAATCCTTGAGTAACAGAAGAGATATTGACTTTAACTGATGAAAGGAGAAAATACAAAAATGCAGCAAATGAAGCAGGCAAAATGGAATACAAACATCTCAAAAATGAGATCGACAGAAAGTGCAAAATTGCTAAGCAGGGATGGCTAGAGGACAATTGTAAGGATGTAGAGGTGCATATCACTAGGGGTAAGATAGATACTGCCTACAGGAAAATTAAAGAGACCTTTGGAGAAAAGAGAACCACCTGTATGAATATAAAGAGCTCCGATGGAAACCCAGTTCTAAGCAAAGAACGGAAAGCAGAAAGGTGGAAGGAGTATATAGAGAGTCTGAACAAGGGCGATGTTCTTGAGGACAATATTATAGAAATGGAAGAAAATGTAGATGAAGATGAAATAGGAGATATGACACTGCGTGAAGAGTTTCACAGAACACTGAAAGACCTAAGTCGAAACAAGGCTCCAGGAGTAGACAACATTCCATTAGAACTACTGACAGCCTTGGGAGAGCCAGGCCTAACAAAACTCTACCATCTAGTGATCAAGATGTATGAGACAGGCAACCCTCGTACCCTTAGACTTCAAGAAGAATATAATTATTCCAATCCCAAAGAAAGCAGGTATTGACAGATGTGAAAATTACCGAACTATCAGTTTATTAAGCCACGGCTGCAAAATACTAACATGAATTCTTAACAGATGAATGAAAAAACTGGTAGAAGCTGAGCTCGGGGAAGATCAGTTTGGATTCCGCAGAAATGTTGGAACATGTGAGGCAATACTGACCCTACGACTTATCTTAGAACATAAATTAAGAAAAGGTAAACCTACGTGTCTAGCATTTGTAGACTTAGAGAAAGCTTTTGACAATGTTGACTGGAATACTCTCTTTCAAATTCTTAAGGTGACAGGGGTAAAATACAGGGAGCAAAATGCTATTTACAATTTGTACAGAAACCAAATGGCAGTTATAAGAGTCGAGGGGCATGAAAGGGAAGCAGTGGTTGGGAAGGGAGTGAGACAGGTTTGTAGCCTGTCCCCGATGTTATTCAATCTGTATATTGCGGCTTGGAATCGAGTGCAAAGTAAGCAGAAGTTCTGAAACAATGTTGATAGGTGCCTCCACAACTAACTTCTGTGGCAGCAGCGCGCACAAAAGCAAGCCATGCCGCGATCGGCGACAGGCCGTAAACACTGATTATCAGAATGCGACAAACAATGCTTGACACAGTACAGTACTGCATTTTCAGCTTAGAGTGACATAAACACCTATAACAAAGAGAATGGTACTTAATCAGATCAAAGAAAAATAAGCAATCAATTCAAACCAGATGAAGCACATGAAAAAGGAAGGGTACCCGTATAAATACGGACGGAGCGCCTGACGCATAGCAATGGCTACCTGGTAAAGCTTAACTGCTAAGCTTACGACTCGAACCAAACTACTGTAGCTGTATCGTCATTCATTCGACCTAAATTGTGTCTCATGTTACAATGGACATCGTTTTTCCGATTTGGAGGTGAGGCCTAAAACTTTTCTCTCCGTTTGAATTTCGAGTCGCATATTTCAGGTGTGGCTTAGATTCGAGTACAGCGTAGATCTGAGTAAATACGGTAGATTTAAGTGTCTGGAAGTCATTTCCGAAAGTATTTGTATGGAGAGTAGCCATGTATGGAAGTGAAATGTGGAGGATAGTTTAGATAAGAAGAGAATAGAAGCTTTCGAAATGTGGTGCTACAGAAGAATGTTGAAGATTAGGTGGGTGGATCACATAACTAATGAAGAGGTATTGAATAGAATTGGAGAGAAGAGAAATGTATGGCACAACTTGACTAGAAGAAGGGATCGGTTGGTAGGGCGTATTCTGAGGCATCAAGGGATCACCAATTTAGTAGTGGAGGGCAATGTGGAGGGTAAAAATCATAGAGGGAGACCAAGAGATGAATACACTAAACAGATTCAGAAGGATGGAGGTTGCAGTAGGTACTGGGAGATGAAGAAGCATGCACAGGATAGAGTAGCATGGAGAGCTGCATCAAACACAACAACAACTACTACTGCTACTGCTACTACTACTACTGCTACTACTACTACTATTACTACTTACTCTTATTATTATTATTATATAGGGTATCTTTCTGATTACACAATTGACTGTTCAAAAAAGTGTGTTTCAGTACAATGGGTGAATTGAATGCTCCCACAGCAGGAAATTGTTCCAATATCACTGTGGCAAGGCTGCAACCTGTTGTGGCTCATGTGTCATAGAACTTACTAATCTCTCCTGTTTCCAATGTATTTAATGGAAAATCACAATATGACTCTATAGTCATGTGTAGGTTTATGGCAGAACATCACTTAACAGAAAGTGTTTCTGTAAAGAACTTTGGTCACACCTAACAGGTTTTCACACTCCACTGACAGTGAAACTGGGCCATTGGGATTTGCTTCTCTGTAGTAGAGGGCAGTTTTTTCTGTAAAGAGTGAGTTAAACATTCCATTGATGACAGTACCATTAGACACAAAGCAAAAGCTCAAATTGGACAAGGATGTGGAAGGTAATAGGCTGTGTCCTTTCCAAAGGGACCAGTGCAGTATTTACAGAAAATCCAGACCTGAATAGCCAGATGAGGATTTCTACCCTGCATTTCCTAAATGTAAGTCCAGCAACTTAATGCTTGTACTGATTCATTTGTTCTCTCCTTTTTCAAACTATGGGTAGTCACAGAGGGAAAGAAAAGTCTCTGCTGGAAGACATTACCAAAGTAAGACGTGGCTCCTTTCAAGGAATATATGTCAAAGGAGGGAAATGAATCCAGTGTGCACTTAGTGTGTATCTAAGGAGGCAGTGTCCACCAGGTAGAAATGGCCATCCCAGAAGCAAGAAGAAAATGGACTGCAGTCAGCTTCTGGTTATGCCCCATATTGGTATGTATGGTGTCTGATTGAGATCTTAATGTTTGGAATCAAACAGAAGCACTAAACAAGAGACTTCTTCAGAGTTGTGATGAGCTTGGTTGATGGCTTCCCAACCTGCACTGTATAATAGAGGGCAGTAATGTTGCCCTGGACAGATCAGGAGTGCGCTGGAGATACGGGAAGTAGAGTATGTATTGAGTGTTCTTTTTTAGGCTAGGTGAAGCTCTGAGATTGAATTCTCTCATGACAAAATTTTTGTGTAAAACAGTCCCATTTTGTCATGTCTGATCTGGGTAAAATCTTGAGCTATTGACAAAATCCTCAACTGTCCTTGTCAGGAACTACTGACTATCATGGTTTCTATTGTGATGACCATTTATAGCCCATAGATGGCTCTTGATTGGTCAACATACATCATCGTTACATCATGCTGAACATGTGGTTCACAATCAAGACAAAGAGAGAAGGAAAATGCCATTTTAGATGTTTTTATTGAACAGAAATCAGATGTAAACAAAAACCAATGGGCAGCCTCACCAATCTGGATGCTGCAAGCAGACACACACTGATTTATATGTGGTATACACAGTTTTCACAACCTTGTGCTGAAGAAAGCTGTTTTAAATACATTAATATGTAGAACTACTTATGTTTGTGTTAAGGATTACCAGGAGTCTGAGGTTAATCATCTGAATTAAGTGTTCCAAAAGAATGGCTGTGGGGTTTGAGGTATAAAGTTATCACTATCCAAGAAATGAGAATCAAAAACTGTTTAACAATCAAGTGATGATCTACCTGCTGTACTTCTACCTTTTTGCAGTGCTACATGTGCATCTACTTGGCTACTCTGCAGTGGCTGGCAGAGGGTTCATAGAAGCTCTTTCAGACTACTTCTTGACCATTGAACTCTCAATTAACACATGGGAAGAATGAACATCTGAATCTTTTCATGCAAACTCTGATTTATGTTACTTTATTATGATGGTGGTTTCTCTCTACATAGGTGGGAATCAACAAAATTTTTTCGCATTTGGAGGAGACAACTGATGATAGAAATTTCATTAAAAGCTTCTACTGCAACAACAACCAACATTGTTTTAGTGATTGCTGCCCTAACTCAGAAAAATGAAGTAAGATTATAATTTAACATCCTATTGAATTTTAGGTCATTAGAGATAGAGCACAATCTTTCAATGATTCAAGGATGGGGAAAGAAACTGGCTGAGCCCTTTAAAGGAACTATCCCAGAATTCACATAGAGCAATTTAGGGAAATAATGGATAACCTAAATCCGAATGGCTGGATGTGGATTTAAACTGTATTCCTCTAAAATGCAAGTCCTATGTGCTAACCACTGAACCATGTTGCTTGGTACCCCACTCTCTCCTTATTCTGCAATATTATAAAACAAGCTGCCCTTCCCTGAAGCTTTTTGATGTCCTCTGTCATGACTATCTGTCAAGGATCCCATATCACACAGCACTACTCCAGAAGAGGATTGACAAGTGTAGTGTAGCTGGTCTCTTTAGTAGATTTACTGCAATTCCTAGGCATTGTGTCAATAAAACACAGTCGTTGGTTCACCTTCCGTGCAACATTTTCTTTGACATTGTTCCAATTTAAGTAGTTTGTAATTGTAATCCCCAGGTATTTAGCTGAATTGACAGTCTTCAAATTTGTGTGATTTACCATGGAATCAACAGTGAACACATTTTATTCAGTACTATTTATGTCAGTCCTAAAACGTCCAAGCAAAAATACAAGTTAACTGGAGAAATTCATTTTACGCTATTTACAATGTAATTAAGAAATGTATGTGTTCACTTGGTTAGTGTTAATTCAATACCAACAGTTTTATTCTGTAACCTTCAATGTGTATACAGGCCAAAAAACCAATGACTCTGATAAATGTAAATGGCACCTAAAATAAATTTTAAAGTAAAAATATAAATGAGCACTAAATTTCCCTCATAGTTTTACATTTATGTATCTATGATTATGAATATTAAATCATTATTGTTACAACTGTTGGGCCTTCATAATAATTGTAATGGGAATATGAGTTCCATCACAAAAAAATAATGTTTTCAGTAAAAGGTTCTCATTGAAACAGTAAAAAAAGTCTTAGTTGGAACACAAATTCCTGTGAAAAAGTATTCATCACAGAACATCTACAAAACAACTACAGTACAGTAATAATGTACTGTAGTCTGTTGTCTTTGTTAGACAGCACCAGAACTGAACCTCTTCTATGACCTCCAGTACTCTGGCTCAGGACAGCTTCAATCTTCTGGCCATACATATGAGCTCAAATTAGCATCCAGTCTACTGCTCACTAATCACATTCACTGTAACATTAAACTAAAAACAAGTTACCAAGTTCAAATGAACTATTATAAAAATAAATAAATAAATAAATACATTGATAACTACATCTAGATCCACATACATACTCTGCAAACCACCGTATGGTGCATGGTACCCTGTACCACTACTAGTTATTTCCTTTCCTGTTCCACTTACAAATAGAGCAAGAGAAAAATGACTGTGTGTATGCCTTTGTACAAGCCTGGAATTCTTTTTTCTTGTCTTTGTGGTCTTTACAAGTAATGTACTTTAGTGGCTGTAGAATAGTTCTGCAGTCAGCTTCAAATTTTCTCAATAGTGTTCCTCAAAAAGAACACCACCTTCCCTCTAGGGATTCCCATTTGTTTTCTCAAAGCATGTCCATGATACTTACATGCTGTTCAATCTTACTGGTAACATCTGTACCAGCCTGCCTCAGAACTGCTTCAATGTCTTCCTTTAATCTGTCCAGGGAGGATCCCAAACACTCGAGCAGTACTCAAAAACAGGTTGCACTAGTGTACTTCTTGTGGTCTCCGTTACAAATGAACCACACTTTCCTAAAATTCTCCCAATAAACCAAAGTGGACCATTCGGCTACCCTGCTACACTGCTGACATGGTTATTTCATTTCATATCACTTTTCAGTTTTACCCCTAGCTGTTTAATAGATGTGACTGTGTCAAGCAACACACTACTAATGCTGTATTCAAACATGGGTTTCTTTTTCCTAATCATCTGCATTAACTTAAACTTGCAATGTTTAGAGGTAGCTGCCATTCATCACACCAACAATAAATTTTGTCTAAGTCATCTTGTATCCTGTTATAGTTACTTAATGTCAGCACCTTCCAATACACCATAGCATCATCAGCAAAAAGCTACAGATTGCTGCACATTCTGTCCACAAGGTTATTTATGTATATAGAAAATGACAGTGATTTTAATACACTTCTCTGGGTCATTTTTGAAAATACCTTTGTCTCTGGCAAACATTTGCCATTGAGTGCAATGTAATGGTTTCTGTTAGTTAAGAAGTATTCAATAGAGATATTACAAAAGAAACTAAATTCATAAAGCTGTACACTGAGTTCAGTGCCTTAGATCAGAGTTTGATCTCCATAATGATGCAAGTGGTGATATATATATATATATATATATATATATATATATATATATATATATATATATATATATATATATATATATATATATATATTGACCAATATAAATGAATATATTGTAATACAAAAAGACACTCCCAAATAAATGGACTGTAGCCATTAATGTAGCCAGAACTATTCTGGTGATAAAATGCTACCACTGTATTACTGTTAACATTACCCATTCTACATGGCAGCCAACAAATTTTACATCCATGAATAGTAATCCTGCTCCCTATATCTCGTGAGTAAAAAATGTCAATGTTGCATGCCATTGTTGGCTGGGATATCCCATGGGATGGGTTCAGCTGCCTGTAAGAGGTGTTCTTTCTCCACACGCATTGGCCCCTATCATTATGTGGCCCCTATCATTATGTGGCCCCTATCATTATGAATATATATTGTGTCATATGTGTATTTGTAGATTGCAGGTGAGTGTGTATAGTGTAGTGCTATTTTTCTGTTGGATGATGACAAAAAGAGGAGGGAGAGTGATAAACCTGGTGCCAGTACATATCCTACTCCACTTGAATAGTATCAAGAAGGCCACCAGGCTTAATGTCCCCTTCCAATGCATGGATCACCAACAGTGTCACATGCTGTCATTTCATGAGACACTGTAGAGAAGTTTGTCATGAGACACTGTAGAGAAATTTGGAACTGAACCCAACACACTCGTGAAAGACAGGTGATAAGGAACTTTCAGCCACCACCTCTTCTCCCCTTGCTGGCCAAATACTAGTAGTGAGAATTTTAAGGGTATACGGAATGAGTTTTTCGATGAAAAAATTGATTTTTGGGTAAATGCATTTTCGAAAAATTTAGACTCTCTCGTTTAATACCATGTATAAAATATTTGGATGACGTGAATAGAACTATTTTAAATAATTTTTTAAAATAATTTCGACACACGATGTTCCGCACCTTGTATATGAGACGTGAAATATACCTGATATAGACAGTCTTGCCAGAGATATAATTGAGCACAAGAGAGTTAGCTTTTCTGTTGGCTACACTGCTAGACAGTTGACAATAGATTCTGCACCATTTGTATTGTTTCCTTTGTGAGTACATCCATGTCATTGTTGTGAAAGTCGTATGTGGAGAAGTCATTGAGTTTTCTTTCCTTCAACATGCCAAGACCTAGTCTGAAGGTATTTAGAAAGCGTGTACATTGGCGCAAGAAAGTAAAGTGTACTAAAAATTCGTCTGATTCATCTTCATCAGTATCTGATGTCCCAGTAGCGACTAACCTCAACACTGGTAGTGATACATTGAGTGATGCTGCTGCCACTACACCGGAAAGTGCTTCAAGAAGAAAACTAGCTGGAATTGAAGAAGAATACAAGAAACTAAATGCTGTGACTACAAAATATGAGGTAATTAACGTCTCTTTATTATCAGACGTTTTGGAGAACAATGTGTGCTGCAAACAATGTGGAAAATGTGGTGTTTCATTGAAAACAAACTTACATGTAGGACTTGCTTGTGAATTAGAGTTGATGTGCAGTTATTGCAAACACAGTGTTACTTTCTTCAATTCCTCACATGTTACTGCAGATACAGGTAAACTATACGATATAAACATTAGACTGGCTTATGGATTACGGTGTATAGGAAAGGGCAGGGCTGCAGCTGCCATTTTGTGTGGTGTGATGAACCTCCCTCCTCCACCTTCGAAATTTAACAAACACATAATTGCAATAGGCTCTGCTGTAGAAGATGTGGCACAGGAAAGCATGAAAGATGCTGTTGAGGAAGCAGTTGTTGAAAATAATAGTAGCAGAGACTTGTCCATAGCTTTTGATGGAAGCTGGCAGAAGAGAGGCCACACATCTTTGAATGGTGTAGTAGCAGCTAGAAGTGTGGACACTGGTAAGGTAGTTGATGTGGCAATACTTTCCAAGCATTGCAGATGCAACGAGAAAATGAAAACTAAACATGAAGAGGAGTGCATGGCAAATTACTATGGGTCAAGTGGTGGTATGGAAGTTGCTGGTGTAAGAAGTATTTATCAAAGCTCAGTAAAATGGTACAACTTTAGATACATAAATTATCTTGGAGATGGTGACTCAAAGGCTTTCAAAGAAATTGAGGAACTGAGACCCTATGGTAACGATGTGAAAATTTCCAAACTGGAGTGTGTTGGCCATGTTCAGAAAAGGATGGGATCAAGACTTCGACGGCTCAAGGCTAGCATGAAAGGCAAGGAATTGAGCGATGGAAAAACTTTAGATGGAAAAAATAGACTGACAGATGCTACAATAGATCATATTCAGAAGTGCTATGGTCTAGCAATAAGACAGAATACAGCAGATGCAGAATTAATGAGAAGAGCAGTCTGGGCTCTGTTTTTTCATACAGCTTCAAACAATGAGAATCCCCAACATGGACTATGTCCAAAAGGAGACGATAGTTGGTGCAAGTACAACAGAGGTAAGGTAACTAAGAAACAATACAATCACCCTCATCACCTGCTACCTGCCATAATGGATGAAATAAAACCAATATTCTGAGACCTCGCAGATATTAGTCTACTAAAGAAGTATCTTCATGGCCGGACTCAAAATCCAAATGAGTGTGTGAACCATGTGATATGGAATAGACTACCTAAAACTGTGTTTGTGTGTATAAACACACTTCACTTTGGCGTTTATGATGCTGTTTCATCATTCAATCAGGGCAATATAACAAAGTGCAAAGTTCTGCAGAAGTTGGGGCTCTGTGTAGGACTACGAACTGCCGCAGCTATGCTTTGTTTGGACAAGGAACGGCTCAGGTCTTCAGATAATGCCATAAAAGTATATTCAAAGATGGCTAGACAGCATAGCAGAGCCATCAAGAGGAAGCTGTTGGACGATTCTGATGATACAAGCTATGGAGCAGGCTTGTACTGAAGTAAAAACTTTGAAGCTAATTTCCCGTAACTTTAGTTTTTTTGTGTATAAGGTACATTTTCTCAGGGCCTATTTATAGTAGAAAGATGAAATTTTCTGTAGTTGTTCCTTAAGACCTTCTAATATATCTGAATTAAAAGACATGTGGAATTATTTTGTATTAATGGATGTAAATTTTAAAATACTTGTTAAAATGTATAACTTTTTTAACATTTACAAAAAATAAAATATCTGAAAAACTATACATTATTTTTTCAAAATTAATAATTCAGCATAAAAGCAGAACATATCTCTGCGTTCTGTGAAAAAATCAAGAGTATCGTCCAAATAACAAATGAGAAAATGTTCCTAACTTGTAGCTCAATTTAACATTGTAAGCATAGGGCGTTCCGTATACCCTTAACCATTGTCAGGATTCAAACCATCTTACCTCCATGTCAAGTGCCACCACACTGACATTCGTTAGCAACCTTGGGTATGGAGGTGAGTATCTCATCAGTCATCATGTAGGAACCTTATATTTTACTCTCCCTTCCCATTAATCACCGCATCTTTAATATTACTACTAAATAAACAAACAATTGCCATCTTTAAAATTAAGAAAACAGTAAATACTTCCCCTCATAATTCTTCAGTGAACATTCACAAATGCAGCAAAACAATATCAATTAATACAAATAAATATTAGACAAACAGCATAAACAGTAAAACATTGTTAATCATAATTAATTCTTACACCATCAACACTCAGTCACTGAATCACACGCTCAGCACATTGTGCAGGCTTCTTAAACTTTAAGATACATATGAGTTTCTTTAATTTTAGCTAAAACTCGGTCTCACTGTCAAATATGGACTATTTTACACTCTTATAATGCTTTCTGTTCCTTTTTACAGCCCCTTTCTTTCCTTTAATAATTCATAGTGAATTTCCTAAAATATATACACTGATGGGAAAAAAAGACAACACCAGAAAATACTTAATGTAGAGTAATGAAATTTCATAAATACATTTTTGTAGGTAACATATTGAAGTGATTAACTTTGGAAGATCACAGGTTAATTTTAGGGCGAGATAAGCCATTGCAAATGTGAAATGGTGGTACATTAATAACCAGTGTAGCCCCCAAAATGCAAAATGCAGGTATGTAGACGTGCATGCATTTTGTTATACAGATGCCAGATGTCAGTTTGTGGGGTGGAATTCCATGCCTGCTGCACTTGGTCTGTCAATACAGGGACTGATAATACTATTTGTGGATGAAACTGTAGTTTTCATCCAATGGTGGGCCATATGCGCTCAATTGGAGTCAGATCTGGTGACCGAGCAGGCCAAGGCAGCATGTCGACACCCTGTACAGCGTGTTTGGTTACAACAGTGGTGTGTGGGTGAGCTTTATGTATTGGAAATACTCCCTGGAATGCTGTTCATGAATGGTAGGACAACAGACCAAATCCCCAGAATGAAATACAGATCTGCAGTCAGGGTGTGTGGGATAACCATGAGAGTGCTCCTGCTGTCGTACAAAATTGCATCCTAGACCATAACTACAGGTGTAGGTCCATTGTGTCTATCATGCAGACTGGTTGATTGCAGACTCTCAGCTGATCTTCTAAGTAACACATAGCCATCACTAGCACCTAGGCAGAACCAGCTTTCATCAGAAAACACAACAGACCTCCACCCTTCCCTCTAATGAGCTCTTGTTTGACACCACTGAAGTCACAAATGGTGGTGGTTTGGTGTCAGTGAAATGCATGCTACTGGGTATCTGGCTTGGATGCAGTTCCACAAAACTGGAACACTGTTGTAATTGGACTATTTTGCACAAAAAAAAAAGGGGGGGGGGGGGTCACAGGCAAGACATAAAAATACTTGTTTTGTAAATATAACCGCCTTTTCCTGCTGCCACTTAATTTATTTTCCCCTGACGTGTTTCGCCTTTTTCTTGCTCTAAGGCATCATTGGTGGTATCTATAATGATACAGTTTTGCTATTTTTAGATTATCAAACAGCTCATGTCTCAATTTTTATGTTCAAAAGTGACTTTTCTTTTGTGTGTGTGTGTGTGTGTGTGTGTGTGTGTGTGTGTGTGTGTGTGTGTGTGTTGGGGGGGGTGGGTTGAGTTATAGGGTGTTGAATATGAATGTACTAGCTGTTAGCTAGTGGTTGAAAGCTTTGCTGACAGCCGATCTGACTTTTTGTTTCAAATTTCTGTGGAGGGGTTCATGGATAATTGAGTGTAAGGATGTTGGGTGGTGTCATTATTATATTGGATGGTATTATTATGTTAAACCTCTTTGGGAACATTATTCTATTATTTTACCTATTATCGTAAACAATGTGTACTTGATAATTCAACAGGGTTTTCCTTTCAGCTTTGGTTTTCTGTATGTGGTAATTTTCTTGTAGGGTTAGGAGGTGTTTTTTGTTGTTGATTCTAATTATTTTCATGTCTTTTTCTCTAGTGTTTGGTCTGTGGTTATGTTCTCTTACGTGTTCTGCAAATGTTTCCAGGATCTCGTGTGTTCTTTCTATCTGACATCAAAGGTTGTACCTGTTTTTCGTATGTATCTGCCTTCGCAAATGTTACACTGTAGTTGATACCAGCTTTCTGATATAGGTCTCTGTGTTGTGCCCATTGTAACCTTTATTTTGTGCTATCTGTATTATTATGTCCAGTTCCTTTTGGTAGTTTTCTTTGGTGAGAGGCACTGTGTTGAGTCTATGGAGCATGTGTTGAATTGCTGGTTGCTTTTGTGAGTGTGGGTGGTTCAAGGATTGGGGAATGATAATGTCCATTGCTGTGGGTTTATGATAAATTTCAAACATATGCTTATTGTTTTGTTTTTTGATTGTTACAGCCAGAAAGTTAATTTGGTTTTTCTGTTCTCTTTCAATTGTGTGTTTTATATTTTACGTATCTTGTTGATGTCAGTATGTAGGTTTTCAATTTTTGTTTGTGGTTCATGTATTAAGTAGAGGATGTCATCCATACACCTGAACCAATATAATATGTTGTATTCTTTTGCTACTATTTTTGTGAAAATGATCTGTTCAATATGGTTTACAAAAATATTTGCTAAGGTTCCTGAAACTGGGGACACCATTGGTAATCCATCTTCTTGTAATTACTTCCAGTTCAATAATGAATTTTATTTACAAACTGATGAACAACAAACAAAAATTGAAAAACTATATACTGACATAAATAAGATACATGACACTATAAAATTCACTTGACGTGACTAATAAAGTGGTAGTGCAACCTCCAGATCAGATGAGACGAAATGCAGATCACAGCTAATCCTAAGTAATTAATTTTTTTTATAAAAAAAATAGTGACATGAACTGTTTGATAATCTGAAAAACAGAACTGCATTGCTGTAGATCCCACTGATGATGCCTTAAAGCAAGGCAAAGGTGAAACACGTCTGGGAAAAATAAGTTAAATGGCAGCTGGAAAAGGCAGCTTCATTTACGAAACAAGTATTTCTGTGCTTGCTGCGGAGGATGGCTACACAAACAAACTTGTTAAGACATAAAAAACTGTACCTCTATCAGTTTGATCTCTGTAACGTACAAAATGTTCACTAAAGTTATCAGTAATCTTGTAGGGAAAGACAACAAATTTTAATATGGCAAAGGAACCAACATGCTTTAAAAGTGAATACAGCACAACTGACCTTTTGAAAGTTGTGAACAAAATTATAAAACAAAGCAGTGAGTATTACATACCAGCTTGCTTCAGTTCGTAGGGTTTGAGAAAATTTTTGTCACTGTGTTAACAGCCCTTCGAAACCAAGGCACTGATACAACCTAGGTTAATATAGTGAAGAATAGGCGTGCCAATGCTACAGCTTCCATTAGACTTCATCAGGATAGTGGATTTTTTTAGGAAATGGGAGAAATTGGACTAAAAGATTCCATGTCACCTAAATAATTCATAGAAGCCCAAAGGAAGTTTTTGTATATCCATGTCTACATCTACATCTACATGGTTGCTCTGCTGTACACATTTAATTGTTTGGCAGTGGGTGCACACAACCACTTTAAGAATATTTCTCTGCTCTTCCACTCTTAAATAGTTCCACTCTTAAACAGTACTTGGGGGAGCTCTGATCACTATTATTTTATTGTAATAGTAATTTCTCTTTATGTAAGTGGCAGTCAACAAAATATTTTAGCATTCAGAGGAGAAAGTTCGTGATCTAAAATTTTTCAAAAGATAAAGGCACAACAAAAGACACCTTGACTGCCACGCCAACTCGCTTTGCATGTCTGTGACACTCTGTCCCCTTAATTCACAATAATACAAAATGAGCTGCCCTCCTTTGATATTTTTCAAAATCCTCCATAAATCCTATCTGGTAATGATCCCATACCATGCAGCAGTACCCCAGAGGAGGATGGACAAGTGTGGTGCAGGCTGTCTATGTATTTAATTTTTGCACCTTTTAAATGTTCTGTCAATAAATTGCAATCATTGGTTTATTTCTCCCAACATTTTCTGTGTTATGATTCAAATTGAAATTGATCCTTTAAATTTTGGGTACACAACTGCAGCAACAATGCTTAGAGTTACTGGAAGGGACTGGAAAACGAACAGATGGACCACAGAACAGAAAGGACTGGACGTTGGAGTTATGACTGTTATGAGAATGAAATGGAGGTTGGTGGGACACATAAACAGGCAAATGAACAGCATTAGCACCAAGCAAGTTATCTGCTGAATTTCAAGATGTAAGAAGAGACAGAGATAGAAACCTAAAATATGATGGGTTGATGACATTGTAAAATATTCAAGAGAAACATGAATTTATATAGGTGAAGTCCATATTACATTAAAAAGTCCAAAGATGATTGTTATCCATTGGTAAACATTGAGTGGTTCATAATGAGAGTGATGATGTTGGTGACCAGGGCATGTGTTTGACTGTGGCTTTTTCTTGTTGTTTGTACTCATTATGTTGAACTCATTCCATATTCCAAAGTTCCCCCTCCAATTTGCTTCCATTGTGTTGTGGTTTGTGTGTGTGTGTGTGTGTGCACGCGGAGGGGGGGAGGTCATGTTAAAGGTATAGGTATGCCTGTCCATGCACATGGATGAGTGTGGCTTCAGAAAAGTGTGTGTGTGTGTGTGTGTGTGTGTGTGTGTGTGTGTGTGAGAGAGAGAGAGAGAGAGAGAGAGAGAGAGAGAGAGAGAGAGAGAGAGCTAGTAGACAAGTTGATGGAATTGTAGCCAAACACTTTGCCATAAACTTCTTCAACTTCTGTACTTTTCTTGCCAACTGTGCATTTTTTATTGTGCAATGTGCAAATTTAAGCTGAAATATATCATTCCTTAAATATTTCAGGTTGTGTTTATATTAACTGGTGACTGTAATGACACAGATAAACCCAATTACCAAGTTTACGAAGATATTGCAGCCACAAGCTTAGGACAAGTTTTCCATCTCAATAAAACAGATGTGAAACAGGTGTGTAATTTTTTTTTCATATAATGTAATTATGTTTTGTTTTGGTTATATGTTACTGCAGATATAATAAATAATTTCAGCAGAATTTTTGCAAATTATCTAACAGTTTTAATGTAGTGATTCTTGAGTTTCTCCCGGCGTATTTGATAATCAAAATATCCGTGGGTGTACTGCCGGTCAAGAGAGTCTACCCCAGGAATTGGAACATCTGAGAACTGTATTTCGAAAAAATGGGTACTCAGAGTGGCAGATTCAACGTGCTCTCCGCCCAACCACTACAGCACAATCTGTGGAGATGGATGAAATCACGAGGGAGGAGGTAGGCACTGCGTTTATTCCTTATACAGGTGCATTCTCGGGGAAAATCGCCCGCATTTTGAAGAAACACCGGGTTGGAACTGTGTTTTGATCTCCGAATAAAACTCGTGCACTGGTGGGGAGCACCAAAGATGACCTCGGTTTGAGGAAGGCCGGCATGTACCAGATTCCGTGTCAATGTGGCAAGTCGTATATTGGTCAGACAATGCGTACCGTCGAGGATCGATGCTGTGAACACCAGAGGCACACTCGACTGATGTATCCGAGCAAGTCGGCGGTCACTGAACATTGTTTGTCAAAAAATCACGCTATGGAGTATGAACGCACGAGGATTCTGGTAAAGACATCAAGATACTGGGACAGCGTTGTTAGAGAGGCCATCAAAATTCGCACCAATGACGACCTCATAAACCGTGACTGTGGC
Source organism: Schistocerca americana (assembly GCF_021461395.2). Taxonomy (NCBI): domain Eukaryota; kingdom Metazoa; phylum Arthropoda; class Insecta; order Orthoptera; family Acrididae; genus Schistocerca; species Schistocerca americana. Next base: position 624,945,931 of record NC_060130.1, read on the forward strand.
TATAATCTTAGCAAGGCGTGGGAACCAGCAATTGGGTTAATCAAGAGTAAATCGAGCAAATGTATAGTTGTGATGACCACGGCGGACAGGGCCATCACACCGAGGTCATATCAGACGCCGTCGCAATCTGTTCCACCATGGCGCGGGGCGCGAACAGCGGAGGGAGCACGCTGCGGGCGGAGGGTATTTAAATCAGCCAGCACCGCGACCGAACCCAGTTCCCTCTGAACAGCCATAGTGTATGGATCTCCGTGCCGGCACATTCACAGGAGCTCAGTCCGTCAGTTCACCTGATGATGGCGACATGTATGATCGCCAAAATATTGTGCCCGTTGGACACTGTAGACCGGCAGTACACCCGTGGATATTTTGATTAGTTTTAATGTATCCTTTCACTAGAACAGTTTTTTGTTACAAGAGATTTAACTTACACCCAATGCTAGGTGGAGTTATATAATATACATATTTACTGTTCATTTATGCTGTAAGCAGTTTGTAATGAACAAAACTGATAAGTTTGAAAATAGTTTGTAGACTTAAGTAGTACTTAGCTAGACAAGTGAGATAATGTGTCCCATGCTGGTGAATGATGAACAGTTCAAGGACAGCTCCATAGTTTCTCGTGAGTTTGATCATTGAGTTCATATTACTTTAATAAGAGGTCAGAGAGTTTCAACAGTTGGGAAAACTACTTGGGCACAATTACGGGAGATGAATTCAGAACTTTAGATGGAAGTAATGTACAAGGATACGTGGCAAGAGTGAATGTTAGTGTGAGAGATTGAATTAACTTCCATAGAATTTTGGAATTGCTGAAGAACAACTTGAAAAGAGGAGGTGATTTGGTAAAGAGAAGATAAAGTGGCCCAGCAAAGATGGAGGACTACCAGAACACAGAGAGATCAGTCTTGTAGGATACCCGTCAGTACCTGGACATTTATAAGCTGATCATGAGGCTACTCATATTTATGGGGTTGGCTACGTGAAGGTAGCTAAACAGTGCATTCTGCAAGAACTGGCGATTGCATTGGAAGGAAATGAGGGATCCCGACAGAGATGGGGGACATCGAGGACACAAAGAGAGCTGTCTTGTGGGATGCCCATCAGTACCTCAGCTGATCATGAGGCTACCCATAACTATGGGATCTGCTAGGTGGAGGCAGCTAGACAATGTATTTTGCAATGTAGGAGGTGATGCATGAGCCTATAGCGTCCATCTGTAGAATCTGCTTTCTACAGCTCTTCCATAGCTGTGACAGAGTGAAATATATTGCAATATTTCAGTATGAAATCAATGTCAACTAAATCCATTTTAGATACAAGACTTGAAACAGAACGTTAATTAAGGATAGTATAAATGACTTAAATAACATTTCAGTAATCTTCAGAACTGTGTGACTAACTCTCATGAGTCCAAGGCAAAGGTTTCAGACACTAAAAAATGGTATTGATATCAAAGAACTTTATTTTTCCTGTATTAATTTAGTTTGTGCAGTCATGTGTCTGACTCAAATGTATAAACAACAATATGGTGCTGTCATAAAACTATTTGCTTTAGACAGTTCATTGATAATGAAAATAGATCATGAAGTTGGTATGGACTTATAAGGAGGCTGCTGCTTTATATCAGATTATCAAGAAATGGGATGTTGATCTCAAATGTGGCTGTACATCTCGCAAAGGTGATTCACATGAAGGATGTCATAAAACTCTAATAATAGGCAACAACATCAAGAAAGAATGTGTCTCACTATTGCATGATCGATGATTAAAAATAGCTGGTGCCATTGGCATATCAAAGAAAGGAATGTGGCACATTTTACACAGAGAATAATTGATGAGCTAGCTTTGTGAAAGATAAGTGCTGCATTTGTTGAATGCTGAGCAAAATAAAGGATAGATTGAATACATGAACAGTGTCTGAACTGTTATAAAAAGTAGACATCTTATTTTGTATTGAATTTGTTACTTTGGATGAGACATAGGTCCACCATGACTAATGTTCTCTGGGGTGTTAGAGGGATCCTTATTATTGATTACCTCACAAGATACAAAACAATGACTGATGAATGCTACACAAGACTTCTGAACGAGTTGAATGAAGTAACACATGAGGATACACCTTGATTAGAAAAGAAAAAGAAAATCATTTTACTTGAAGAAAATTGCCTATTAATGTGCATTGGCAATGGATAGCTGGGAGATTTGAAATATGAACTATTGTCCCACCACTGTTTACCAGATATGGCACCTTTTGATTTCTGACAGTTGACACATTTTAAGTAATTTGTGGTAGGAAAGCATTTTGATGCCAATGAGAAAGTTAATGCAGCTATAGATTGTTATTATTTTGCAGATGTTAAAAATCACAAGGGATGGGAACTACTCACTAGAAAAATATTTGGGAAATTGCTTCAATCTAAAAGGGTACTACATCAATAAGTAAGTGCATTTTTTATGCAAAAACACAGTTACTCATCTCTGGGTTGATAACTTTTCATCTTACTCTCATGAGACAATGATGTACAAGAACTCACAAATTAAGTGTTTGTTAAATTCATGCCCATAACTACACTTTCATATTATCACAGAATGACCAGAATTTTGATAGCCTGCTTATCAATTAAATGGACCCTTTAAACTTGTTTATTCCATGCATGCAACATGAAGCACAAGTGGAGCTCGACAGCTTTTGGAATGGAGAATAGTGGTCTTGATACATTACACAGAATTTTATACAATGAAACAAATATTATGCCAAAAAGAACATCCCAAACCTCTGTAACATTAATTCACAATAACTGGCAACGCAATGTGATTTAGAGACCACACAACAATACAATTGTTTCATTATGCTGCATGATACCTGTAGCAATGTGATAGCAAAATTTTGATCTGTAAATGTGACAAAAAAAGTGTACAACAGAAATTTTTATGGGAATTACAAGATCTGAGAAATGATTCAACATTTAGATTACCATAGTCAATGAAATTGAATACAGCAACTGTGTGCATCAACATGTTTCATATTTGTGAAATGAACGACAACCAGATCTACATCTGCAGATGTAACTCTCAAGTTACCAGCAAAGTGAAAAAATAAAGGTACAAAGCAAACACATTCGAAAAATATGAAGAAGTTTATTGCAACAGGTAAAACTTCCAAATCTGTGATATTTATAGTGGTAGTGGCAGTCAAAATGAGGATACAGCATAAGTTACGTGTCACACAATTAAGTTCTTTGCAAGAACTAGAGCAAGCTGTTGACTGGGTCCTGGATTCTTATAGACTCACTGAAATGTAAATAATGCATTTCATAATACTTAATGATAGTTATATGATACTGTATGTTACCAGTGAAGAAGTAGAGTGCTGAATTATTCTACGAAATCCGCTATGAACTGTGTTATACTCCTAATGATCATGAAGGGAGTGCACTGAGAGAGGCTTAACCATATGTCTCTTCCAGTTATTAACCTGTTTCACATTTATGAGATAATTGGTGATAAGATGTAGCTGTCAGTTTGCTAAGAGGAAAAATAATAATGTGAGGGATACATTTGAGAAAAAAATGAAATAATTAAATTCCCATCCCAAACATGCACCACTAACCTGTCCTCCATTCAGCAGTGGCAAGTAAAGAAGTTTCTTTTGGCTGCCAAAATGTAGGGATCATAGCAACATGCTGACTGTTCAGTGCATAACAGCTGTTTTAAGAAACATACTATGCTAAACTGTTCTGTCTTTCTGCTCTCTAACACTTTATTTTTAAGGTGGACTGATTTGCTAACAGCAGAAGTTCGTCAGGGAGATCAATAAGGCAGAGCTGGTGCACTTCTTCTGATAATCGGAGACAGGACCATACATGCTCCTGCTCTATTTCTGTGGTCATGGAATGTTTTATATAGAGAAATTATCCAATATTAGAAACACACGTAAACAAAGAAGGTTTGCACATTAAACTTTCACTAGATCTTTCTGCCATGTGAGCTTTGGCTTAATTTACCCATACGTAACTTGGAATATATGCATATGACTCTACTTACTGTATGTAATATGTTACAGAATGCTGGATAGTTGGAAGAACATAGAGTAAGTTCTGTAATGCCAAATATTTTGGCTGCCAAGAAAGTAGAGAACCTGGCAAAATGCTGGCTGTCCAGTGCTTAACAAATATTTAAGGGGACCTTCCTTATTCAAGGAGTATATAACTTTATATACAGAGAGAATAGTTTTACTCGTGAAGCTGTAAACAGACAGTCAGTCATCTGTTCCACATTTATAGTGTGTCATGTGAATTATTATGTTATTATGCATTGCTTCTATTTTCTGTTGCTTTATTTTTGACAGAGTTACTTATTCTGTGTAACATTGTTTCAGGTTTTAAATTATGTGAGGGAATCTTTTGGACTGGACAGTTATGATGACAATGAACAGAAGGTTGATCTGTTGTCAGTTAACAAACCCAATGCAACAAAGGATGAGCAACACAATCTTTATATAGATGAATCAGTAAAAGAGTTTACAGTTTCTGTGTCAGGCAAGAACTCAGAACTTGCACTTGTGAATCCTGATGGTGAAGATATCAAGGGTCCACCGAAAGCAAATCCATTGCTTAATTTAAAAAATGTTAAAGTATTTAATGTCGAGCAACCCGAACCAGGAGAATGGAAAGTCAAAGTCAGTAGCGAATCAGGACATACTGTCCGTTCTAAAGGTGTTAGTGATATAAACTTTGCACATGGGTTCTCAAGGGTAGCAACAGATAAGTTCAAGGAAACCTCTCACAGGCCACTCAAAGGTATGATTGCTTGTGTAATTATGGAGAGCATGTTGTTTGTGTATTACGAGGATTGAGAGAGAGAATGAAATACTCTTTCCTTCACTTCACTTCTCATGTACTTGAATATGGTGCTAACTTTTTGTTCTTGGTTTTCTCTGTGATCTACATTTACATCTACATCTACATTGATACTCCGCAAGCCACCCAACGGTGTGTGGCGGAGGGCACTTTACGTGCCACTGTCATTACCTCCCTTTCCTGTTCCAGTCGCGTATGGTTCGCGGGAAGAACGACTGTCTGAAAGCCTCCGTGCGCGCTATAATCTCTCTAATTTTACATTCGTGATCTCCTCGGGAAGTATAAGTAGGAGGAAGCAATATATTCGATACCTCATCCAGAAACGCACCCTCTCGAAACCTGGCGAGCAAGCTACACCGCGATGCAGAGCGCCTCTCTTGCAGAGTCTGCCACTTGAGTTTATTAAACATCTCCGTAACGCTATCACGGTTACCAAATAACCCAGTGACGAAACGCGCCGCTCTTCTTTGGATCTTCTCTATCTCCTCTGTCAACCCGACCTGGTACGGATCCCACACTGATGAGCAATACTCAAGTATAGGTCGAACGAGTGTTTTGTAAGCCACCTCCTTTGTTGATGGACTACATTTTCTAAGCACTCTCCCAATGAATCTCAACCTGGTACCCGCCTTACCAACAATTAGTTTTATATGATCATTCCACTTCAAATCGTTCCGTACGCATACTCCCAGATATTTTACAGAAGTAACTGCTACCAGTGTTTGTTCCGCTATCATATAATCACACAATAAAGGATCCTTTTTTCTATGTATTCGCAATACATTACATTTGTCTATGTTAAGGGTCAGTTGCCACTCCCTGCACCAAGTGCCTATCCGCTGCAGATCTTCCTGTATTTCGCTACAATTTTCTAATGCAGCAACTTCTCTGTATACTACAGCATCATCCACGAAAAGCCGCATGGAACTTCCGACACTATCTACTAAGTCATTTATATATATTGTGAAAAGCAATGGTCCCATAACACTCCCCTGTGGCACGCCAGAGGTTACTTTAACGTCTGTAGACGTCTCTCCATTGATAACAACATGCTGTGTTCTGTTTGCTAAAAACTCTTCAATCCAGCCACACAGCTGGTCTGATATTCCGTAGGCTCTTACTTTGTTTATCAGGCGACAGTGCGGAACTGTATCGAACGCCTTCCGGAAGTCAAGAAAAATAGCATCTACCTGGGAGCCTGTATCTAATATTTTCTGGGTCTCATGAACAAATAACGCGAGTTGGGTCTCACACGATCGCTGTTTCCGGAATCCATGTTGATTCCTACATAGTAGATTCTGGGTTTCCAGAAATGACATGATACGCGAGCAAAAAACATGTTCTAAAATTCTACAAGAGATCGACGTAAGAGATATAGGTCTATAGTTTTGCGCATCTGCTCGACGACCCTTCTTGAAGACTGGGACTATCTGTGCTCTTTTCCAATCATTTGGAACCCTCTGTTCCTCTAGAGACTTGCGGTACACGGCTGTTAGAAGGGGGGCAAGTTCTTTCGCCTACTCTGTGTAGAATCGAATTGGTATCCCGTCAGGTCCAGTGGACTTTCCTCTATTGAGTGATTCCAGTTGCTTTTCTATTCCTTGGACACTTATTTCGATGTCAGCCATTTTTTCGTTTGTGCGAGGATTTAGAGAAGGAACTGCAGTGCGGTCTTCCTCTGTGAAACAGCTTTGGAAAAAGGTGTTTAGTATTTCAGCTTTACGCGCGTCATCCTCTGTTTCAGTGCCATCATCATCCCGTAGTGTCTGGATATGCTGTTTCGAGCCACTTACTGATTTAACGTAAGACCAGAACTTCCTAGGATTTTCTGTCAAGTCGGTACATAGAATTTTACTTTCGAATTCAATGAACGCTTCACGCATAGCCCTCCTTACGCTAACTTTGACATCGTTTAGCTTCAGTTTGTCTGAGAGGCTTTGGCTGCGTTTAAACTTGGAGTGGAGCTCTCTTTGCTTTCGCAGTAGTTTCCTAACTTTGTTGTTGTACCACGGTGGGTTTTTCCCGTCCCTCACAGTTTTACTCGGCACGTACCTGTCTAAAACGCATTTTACGATTGCCTTGAACTTTTTCCATAAACACTCAACATTGTCAGTGTCGGAACAGAAATTTTTGTTTTGATCTGTTAGGTAGTCTGAAATCTGCCTTCTATTACTCTTGCTAAACAGATAAACCTTCCTCCCTTTTTTTATATTCCTATTAACTTCCATATTCAGGGATGCTGCAACGGCCTTATGATCACTGATTCCCTGTTCTGTACATACAGATTCGAAAAGTTCGGGTCTGTTTGTTATCAGTAGGTCCAAGATGTTATCTCCACGAGTCGGTTCTCTGTTTAATTGCTCGAGGTAATTTTCGGATAGTGCACTCAGTATAATGTCACTCGATGCTCTGTCCCTACCACCCGTCCTAAACATCTGAGTGTCCCAGTCTATATCTGGTAAATTGAAATCTCCACCTAAAACTATAACATGCTGAGAAAATTTATGTGAAATGTTTCCAAATTTTCTCTCAGTTGTTCTGCCACTAATGCTGCTGAGTCGGGAGGTCAGTAAAAGGAGCCAATTATTAACCTAGTTCGGTTGTTTAGTGTAACCTCCACCCATAATAATTCACAGGAACTATCCACTTCTACTTCACTACAGGATAAACTACTACTAACAGCGATGAACACTCCACCACCGGTTGCATACAATCTATCCTTTCTAAACACCGTGTGTACCTTTGTAAAAATTTCGGCAGAATTTATCTCTGGCTTAAGCCAGCTTTCTGTACCTATAACGATTTCAGCTTCGGTGCTTTCTATCAGCGCTTGAAGTTCCGGTACTTTACCAACGCAGCTTCGACAGTTGACAATTACAATACCGATTGCTGCTTGGTCCCCGCATGTCCTGACTTTGCCCCGCACCCGTTGAGGCTGTTGCCCTTTCTGTACTTTCCCAAGGCCATCTAACCTAAAAAACCGCCCAGCCCACGCCACACAACCCCTGCTACCCGTGTAGCCGCTTGTTGCGTGTAGTGGACTCCTGACCTATCCAGCGGAACCCGAAACCCCACCACCCTATGGCGCAAGTCGAGGAATCTGCAGCCCACACGGTCGCAGAACCGTCTCAGCCTCTGATTCAGACCCTCCACTCGGCTCTGTACCAAAGGTCCGCAGTCAGTCCTGTCGACGATGCTGCAGATGGTGAGCTCTGCTTTCATCCCGCTAGCGAGACTGGCAGTCTTCACCAAATCAGATAGCCGCCGGAAGCCAGAGAGGATTTCCTCCGATCCATAGCGACACACATCATTGGTGCCGACATGAGCGACCACCTGCAGATGGGTGCACCCTGTACCCTTCATGGCATCCGGAAGGACCCTTTCCACATCTGGAATGACTCCCCCCGGTATGCACACGGAGTGCACATTGGTTTTCTTCCCCTCTCTTGCTGCCATTTCCCTAATTACCAGCTGACAACCTCTGTATATGTAATACTTCTAAGTACTGATAGTGCTGAACTACTTCACAAGTGCATTAAAAAATTAACCCTTTTGCAAATCAGATGATTCATCTTATCTGTGGTTCATATACATCTATATACAGGGTGTACCACTCAAACCTCCCTGGTTTCAAGGACCCAGTAGATACAACAATGAAAAATGCACCACATTGTAGAGCATCTCAAAGAATTTATATTCTCATGTCATAAGTGCCAAGTATTGTCACCAGAGTGCAGTACGGTTACATGAAGTGAAAATGACAACTCTACAGTAGTTTATTCATGTGGGGATTCATGAAGGACCACATGTATGCAACCAAAGCGGACGATATTCCTACGTTGTGACATCATATCACTAGTGCGATTTCAACAATAACAGAGAAAATGTTACAAAGTACTTGACAAGAAATTGAATACAGACTTGATATTCTTTGTGCTACAAATGGTTCACATGTAGAGGCATATAGGTGATAAGTAAATAAATTCTTTGAGATGCTCTACAATGTGGTGGATTTTTCATTGTCGTATCTACTGTGGTTTTTTTCCTCTCGGTCTTTGAAATCAGGGAGGTTTGAGTGGGACACCCTGTATTATGCAACATTTTTGAAAGACATTTTTTCTTGCAGGTGATAAGGGACCTTAAATGATTATCTACTCGTATGTTATGATAAGACCATGATTCTTGAAGATTTTACTGTTAATATGAGCCAATTCATGTCACTTGCTGTTAGAAAGTTTGGAAGCTTGTATTAAGCATGAGTATTAATGCACATACTTTGGAATCTTGCTTGTATTTTATGCTGGCAGTAACTACTACTTATGTTGTTTAATGATGGACTCAGCTTCATTTCTATGACACACTCGCACAACATATAAAGAAACATAGTTAAGTTATACATACACAGTGAGTATATTGTGAAATATTTTTACTAACAAAAGTTTCAACCAAAATTACCCTATCTAAGTCCATGACAGGCTTAAATACACCAACCACAATATTATAGTAACATTTTTATCAGCTACACTCAGTGCACAAAAACCCATAACTATAATTCAAATTAAATAATCTGATAGTTGACTAGTTAACTGTGAAGCATTTTTAACAATTTACTAATTATATATAAACCATGAATGATTTTTTTTGTGGCCAGATGTGCTGTGCTTTCTCCATTAAATATTTTCATCCAAGCATACACTCAGAAATTTACAGTTATCATCATCTACTGCTAAAATTGTACACACATCAAAAAAAGTTTTGCATCAACCCAGTTCCCAGAACTCCTGAAGATAAACGTTGACTGTGGATATTGTATCACAGACACAGTCCCTTTGACTGTTCAGAGATGTCACTAAACCTGCCCAAAGATGTAAACAACCATGCGCCTATTAGACAGAGGGAGTCTGACGGCCAAACATTTCCAATCATTGCACCAGGAAGGAGGTACACGGCTTGTGTTGCCTGTAGTTCAACCATGCCTAGATGGTCAAAATCATGATTCTATTGCATCCACATTATTACTTTATGGCAGGAGGGGCTCTCAACAAGGGAAGTGTCCAGGCGTTTCGGAGTGAACTAAAGCAATGTTGTTCAGATATGGAGGAGACACAGAGAGACAGGAAGTGTCAATGACATGCCTCACTCAGGCCACCCAAGGGCTACTACTGCAGTAGATGACTGCTAAATACAGATTAAGTCTTGGAGGAATCCTGACGGCAACACCACCATGTTGAATAATGTTTTTCGTGCAGCCACAGGACATTGTGTTATGACTCAATCTGTGCGCAATAGACAGCGTGATGCGCAGCTTCACTCCTGACATCCATCGCAAGGTCCATCTCTGTAACCACGACACCATGCAGCATGGTACAGATGGGCCCAACAACATGCCAAATGGACTGCTCAGGACTGGCATCAAATTCTCTTCACCAATGAGTGTCACAAATGCCTTCAACCAGACAGTTGTTGGAGACATGTTTGGAGGCAAGCCGGTCAGCTGAACACCTTAGACACACTGACCAGCAAGTGCAGCAATGTGGAGGTTTCCTGTTGTTTTGGGGAGGCATTATGTGGGGCTGATGTACACTGCTGGTGGTCATAGAAGGTGCCATAATGGCTGTATGATGCGTGAATGCCATCCTCCGACCCATAGTGCAACCATATTGGCAGCTCACTGGTGAGGCTTTCGTTTTCATGGATGACAGTTCACGCCTCCATTGTTCACATCTTGTGAATGACTTCCTTCAGGATAATGACATCGCTTGACTAGAGTGGCCAGCATGTTCTCCAGACATGAACTGTATCGAACAAATCTGGGATAGATTGAAAAGAGCTGTTTATGGGCGATGTGACCCACCAACGACTCCGAGGGATATACGCCAAATCACCATTGAGGAGTGGGATGATCTGGACCAACAGTGCCTTATGAACTTGTGGATAGTATGCCATGACAAATACAGGTATGCATCAATGCAAGAGAACATGCTACTGGGTATCAGAGGTACCGGTGTGTACAGCAATCTGGAACACCATCTTTGAAGGTCTTGCTGTATGGTGGTTTAACATGCAATGTGTGGTTTTCATGACCAATAAGAAGAGAGAAAATGATGTTTATGTTGATCTCTATTCCAATTTTTTGTAGTTTCCTGAACTCACGGAACCGAGGTTATACAAAACTTTTTTTTTTATGTGTGTACATTTATAATTTACACACAGTTTAAAACTGGGACACACTTCAGCTATATTGAGTGTGAAGAAGTCAACATTTTCTTACTGTCTTTGCCAAGAATAAGAGTGAGGTGTTATCTGCAAACATACAGTGCAGTGAGAGTTTTGTGCTTCATCATTAATATAAATGAGAAGCAGTACAGAACTATAAGTTTGAGTTCTGGGGAATGACCTGCTGTGTTTTTTTCTGGTTTCAAAATTAATAATTTTATCATAAATGTTAAGCCATCTGCAGGAGTCTTCCCCAGTCACCCAATATTGTAAGCCACGTATATGTTGCAAGTTCATTGATGATATCTTCATGCTCTGAATCCCGGGTGCAGACACCATATTGTCATCCCTGTTCGATCTTAACACATTTCCTCCAGTCTGTTTCAACTGGTGGCCTTTGTCTCAGGGTATACCATCTACCTGGACATTTAGCTCCAACTCTCAAATGACAACATTTAACCCTCTGTTCATATAAAAGCTACCAACTGACAACAGTGCCTTTACTTTGATAGCTGCCAATCATTCCTAAACAAAACTTTCTCTCATACAAACTATCTACTCGCAGATAGTGCATCTGCAGTGACAATCAATCCATTGCTCTGTATTCAAAATGTCTTACTAAGGCTGCATAGATGGGTGCTATCTCCTGTAACATTTCTGCTAACATTTCTTGTATACATTAAACTATTAGGTCACACATTGCATTCCACTCTAAATATTAAAGCATTATCTGTAAGCGAAAAAAAAAAAAAAAATAGTTTTTTGAGAATGAAATAATATCCTATTTTTTAAATACTTATCTTGATGTCTTGAGGGTGTCTGTGATTGTTGCTCAAGGTATTTTATCATTCTCATTCACTGGAGAAGTCTAAGGCTCATATCTTTTTGAATTTCACTGGATTGTAAAGCAAATCATGTGTCTTTGTTCTTTGAAATCTGATCTGGTGGTGATTGTCCCAAATACTCGAACAGTACTCAATAAATCGTTACACGAGTGTTCTGCATGTCATCTCCTTAATAGGTGAGCCTCACTTTACTAGAATTCCAATAAACCAAAGTCTATCATTTACCCTTCCCCCCCCCCCCCCCCCCCCCCTCCCCTCCCCCTCTTCCACTGACCTGACATGCTCATTCCATTTCATATTGCTTTGCAATGACACCTAAAAACTTAATCAACAATGCTGTGTCAAACAACACACCACTAATACTGGAAAAAAATAAAAAATTACAGGATGGTTTTTCCTACTCCTCCACATTAACTTATATTTAGAGCAAGCTGCCATTTGTCACACCAAAGAGAAATTCTGTGTAAATCATCTGGTATCCTTCTATAGTCACTCAATGACAACACTTTCCTGCACACTACAGCATCACCAGCAAGCAGTCGCAATTCCTTCTTACAAACAGTAGTCACCTCAACTTTTTTCCAGTCACTTGAGGCTTTGCACTGGTGCGAGATTCATGATAAATACGATCTAGGTAAGGGGCAATTGCTGAAGAGTAATGTCTGGAAAACCAAACTAAGGTTCCATCCAGACCTGGCAACTTATTTATTTTCAACTTCCTCAGTTGCTTGTCAATGCCATGGATGCCTAATTCTATTGCCTCCACATGGGAGTCTGTGTGATGGTCGAATGATGGTATGTTTGTATGATCCTCCTGTATGAGTGACTTTTTAAATGCAAAATTTAAAACTTAAGGGCTCCTTTCACTGTCTTCTATTGCCACACCAGATTGCTCAATGAGTGACTGAATAGAAACCTTCAACCAACTTAGTGATTTTACATAGGACCAGGACTTTCTCAGGTTCTCAGCAAGGCATTTTGCTAAGATTTGACACTAGAAGTTGTATGCTTTGTGCAACGATCTTTTTTGTAGATGCATGAATTTCTAATAACTTTTGCCTTTCAGCATTTCCACATTCTTTTTTTAACTGAGAGTGCAACAATCTCTGCTTCTGCAACATTTTCTTAATTTTGTTGTTAAACCAATGTGATTTTTTACCACCCAAAATCCACTTATTCTACACATACTTCTGCAGAGTGTGATTTACAATCAGTTTAAACTTTTCCCATAATTCCCCTACGTTCATCATATCAGAACTAGATAGTCTCCATTCATTTCTTTAAGTAGGAGGCTGCTTATTTGCTCTTTCTGGGTACATAAATGTTTACATGATGAATTATTATACATCGTGATCAATTTTTTTTCTGTGTATCACATTGTCCAATAGTCGAATCTTGGTCTGCTACATTGCACCCCTCAATTTAGCACACAGTCAGATCTACCATGCCATATTCACACTTAATCCCAGTTTCCAACCTTGCCCACTATCCAGGTGGAGGGAACCCCCCCCCCCCCCCACCCTTACATATGAAATACCACCCCACCTGGAACAGCTTAACAGCTTAACCACATCCTCAACCAGGACTACTTTTCATCATGTCCCAATGTGAGGCACTTCCTTCCCAAAATCCTTTCACCACCCACACAATCTACTAAATAAGTATCCTGGTACATTATAATGCCACACCTGCCTCGGACCCTTCTCACATGGATTATATTCTTATGAGAGACACTTGTATGACCCGTAGTGTTGAGAAAAACATCCTCAACTTCAATAGCTGCTTCACAATCTGTGTAATTTGAATCCTATTTCCAGTTGTATCTTCTGTAAAAGGCACTGATGAAAGTAGTCCTTATAATACATCCTTGAATCCTGCAATCCACCTGACCTCAATTTCAGCTAGAAACCTCTCCCTCCCTCCCTCCCACACACACCTACACCCCATCTCCCATTTCACTCCCTCCTCTATTCCTCCCCCCTACCACCCCTTCCTGCTACTCTCTAGTTCAGTATTCTCTCTGTAGTCTCTCCTTCATTCTGTGTTCCATCCCACTCCCCCCTTACCTCTCCATCCTCAACCCATACCTCTTATTTCATCATGTACCACATATTTAATTTATTCCTGATTTTCATAGCCATGTTATAGAGTCTAGGCATAGAGCTGCATGTGTTAACAGGAAACATGAAATTTGGTATTTTTCTGCTCTTACAAGCATGTTAGACATGGTTTTGTGTAAATAATTTGAGGTTTCCAGAAACATACAGAGTGACGTGGCACTACAGGTGAAACACAATGGACTTAGGATCAGGAAAACTGTAATTCAAATACCTATCTCATCATTGTGCTATAAGTTTTCTCTGGTTTCCCTGAATCATTTAAGGTGCATGCTAAAATTGTTCCTTCAGCATGATAAAGATCAATTCTCTCCCTTTTATTGTCCTGCTAAGTAGTCCTCAGGCTCAAGTGACATTGTTGATGGGATGGTAAAATCTACCCTTCACTTCCTGCTCTCTATATACAGGACAAAATGAGTCACTTGATTTTGAATTACACATGCAGTATGTTTCAGACGTAAATTAGTAGATCAATACATATGTATACTGAAGCATTGAATTTAATTGATGGTAGAGGAAATCATTAAAATGCATCAAATGAAGCAGGCAAAAGGGAATAACAGACATCTAAAACATGAGATTGAGAGAGAGTATAAAATGGCTAAGCACTAATAGCTAGAAATGAAAGGCTTTAGAAGCATGCATGACTAGGGGATGGATGGAATATGGCTATAAGAAAATTAAAGGGGCTCTTGGTGAAATGAGAGCAGCTTTATTAATATCAAGAGCTCTTATAGCAAGCCCGTACTAAGCAAAGAAGAGAAATCTGGAAGGTGGAAGGAATGTATAGAAGGATCATATATGGGAAATTAACTTTAAGATAATATTGTAGAAAATGAAGAGAAAGTACATGAAAATTAAATGGGGGATGTGATACTGTGAGCGGTATTCACCAGAGCACTAACAGATATAAATCAAAACTAGTCCCCTAGAGTAGATGACATTCCCTCAGAATTATAGACACCTGTGGGAAAGCTAGCCAAGACAAAACTATTCCATCTGGCTTGCAAAATACAGAGTGTATCAAAAAGAATCATCCGATTTGGCACAACAATATTTCTGAAACTAATAAACATATACAATGAATTTTGTTTTTGTTGAGCGGGAAACTCAATAAGTCAATGCAGTATTCAAATTGTTCTTACACTGCAGCAAGCATGTCTTGAGTTACAGCTTCCATAGCTGCTGTTATGCAATGTCTCAGTCCATTCATTGTTGTTGGTAATGGAGGCGCATAAAGAGTGTCTTTTATAAACCCCCACAAGAAATAATCACATACAGTCAGGTCCAGTGACCTCGGAGGCCAGTATGTAAAGCTGAATCATTTGGTCCAGTATGACTAATCCATCGTTCAGTAATCCTTTGATTTAAAAATTCCTCCACTTCAGATGCCAGTGTGGTGGTGCCCCATCCTGTCGGTAAATGAAGTTATTTGAATCAGTTTCCAACTGTGGGAAAGAAAGTTCTCAAGCATTTCCAGATAGGTGCTTACTGTAACATTGTTCTCGGCAAACAAAGTTGGACCATACACATTTTCCCATGAAACTGCACAAAACACATTTAATTTTGGGAGTCCCTCTCACATTGTACAACTTCATATGGTTGTTCCATACCCCATATTCTCACATTATGATGGTTCACCTTTCCATTTAAATCAAATGTTACCTCATCACTAAATACTAAACTTGGAAGAAAACTGTCATCCTCCATCTTGCCAAGAACAAAATTACAGAAGTCCATATGTTCTTGTTTGTCACTTTCAAGAAGAGCTTGCAGTAGCTGAATTTTGTGTGGTTTCACGTGTAAATGTCAATGCAACACACACCAGATGCTCATCGGGAGCATGTTGAGCTGTCGAGCTGCATGGCGAATAGATTTCTGTGGATTTCTTGTGAAACTTCGGTGGATGCATTTGATGTCTGTGTCAGACACTCGGGGGAAAGCCTGGCAATTTGCTTCTGCACAAATGACCTGTTCCTTGGAATTAGTTGAGTCCCATAGTGCTCAGAGCCATTTGAACCATTTGAACCTTGGAATTGTTCATGCCATTGTCTAATGCTCTGTGCTGTAGGAGCTAATATGATAGTCATGCTGAGCAGTTCTTACAGACCATCACTGCACAAAACATAGAACACAACACGCTTTCTGTCGTCCTGAAACCATTTTTAATAGAATTGAAGTGGGCACACACTGCCGCTACCTAGTGGGAACTATGTAAACCTTGAGAGTTTGCTCTTTCCAACAGTGCATTGTTCACTCACGTATCTCAAATAACATAATAGTTATGATTTTTTCAAATCAGGGGATTCTTTTTGGTACACCCTATATATGAGGCAGATGAAATGTCCTCAGACATTTTGCAAAATGTAATAACTCAAATTCCAAAGAAGGCAGGTGCTGAGAGGTGTGACTATTACAGAACTATCAGTCATGGTTGCAAAATAATGACCCAAATTATTTACAGAAGAATGAAAATCTGGTGTTAGCTGACCTAGGGCAAGGTAAGTTAGGACTCAAGGGAATTGTATGTGCACATGAGACTACTGACCCGTTGATTTATCTTCAAATGTACACTGAAAAAAGGCAAGCCTACATGTATAGCATTTCTTAATTTGAAGAAAGATTTTGACAATGTTCTCTGGAATAAACTCTTTGACATTCTGAAGGTGGTAAGGATAAAGTACAGGGAGTGGGAGATTATTAAAATTTGTACAGAAAAAAGACTGCAGTTCTAAGATTTGAAGGACTTGAAACAGAAGCAGTAATTGAGAAGGGAATGAGACAGGGTTGAAGCCTCTCCCTGATGTTATTCAATCTGTATGTTAAGCAAGGAGTAAGTAAAGCAAAGGAGAAATTTGGAAAGGGAATTAAAGTTCAGGAAGATGAAATAAAAAATTTTAGTTTGCCAATGACACTGTCATTCTCCGAGAGTGTGAGAACACAAATGAAGCTGGTCGTCTGCACGCAGACTTCATTTTTAGCCTGACACAATTATATGTGCCTAATGGTGCACACAGAGGATGCTGTTTAACTTGTAAGTTGCTGCATTAGTACCTGCATGAGTAAACTGTCTCATACCTGCTGGCTACTCTGCAATCTTTCTCAGACCATTTTATAGAAACCATTCAGTAAAAAAATTTGATGCTTCCACATCCTATAGCCTCAGTTGTCAGCTTAATGGTAAACTCCCTGTATCTTTGTTAACAGTCATAGTTATTGTAATATGTCAAAATTAAATAACTCACTACATGAAATTTCAATAGTTTACAAAGAAAATATTACTTTCATCAGTTTATGTTTAGTTCATGTTGGGTCTTATTTTGCTGTATATGATATTTATGTAGCACACTTAATTTTTCTTTAAACTTAGGGAAGATCTATATCTGTCTCCAATCTTGAGAAATTAGTTTGTGTGTAGTACTCTTAGTTCTGTGTGTGTGCACAAGCAATTCAGTGAGAGTAACTATTCATAAGATCCTTCGTATCTCATAAATAGTTCAGTATGTTGAAACAACTGTTTGACAACTGATAGTATGCAAGGAAGGTGAAATGAGAATTTGTATTGGTTTGTGATGACATAAGTGAAGAAATCACATGCTTATTTTTATACTGACAATGAGCTTTTTCATTAGTTATTGGCATGCTTTCCCCTCGGTTGCTTACTTAATAATACATTCTTCTAGAATCTTATTGGAAGAAATCTGTGGTTATTAGTATGTCAGTAGATAACAAAGTTTTATGTATAAACCATATGGGAAAATACTGTACTCTTTGTGTGCTATCATTCGCCAAAAAGTCATATCGATAACTTGAACTGTGTATGAGATACAGTTGATCCTATGAACAGTTACTCTTCCTGTATTGTTTGGGTGTGGGGGCATAGGTGAGTGCACTACATATATGTTTTCTCATGACTGGAGATAGATATAGATCTTGTCTTTTGTTTAAAGAAAAAATATGTTAGCTGTATTTTGAATGCAGAATTTTATGATCTAATGTAATTGTATATATATATATTTTTTTAAACCCAAATTGAAGAGAAGTTGCCTTGTTCCATTTGAGATTTTCTTTCTTTTGTTGTCTTTGTGCCTGCAGCATATTTTTCTGTTTGCGTAAGTACCATTGTTAAACAATTTTAGCTGTTTATCTATATCTGTATACCCTTCATTTTCTATGATGCTGAACTTGTTGCTTCATTTACTCTAGTGTACCTCCCTGTGCTTCAGTATATTCACATAATCTACATTCGTATTTTCTGTCAAATGAGATAGGTTTTTTTTTAGCACTGAATATGTTTTTTCTCTTCATCTTTCATCTCTTCATCTTTCATATCTGTGATCACTTATGTTTTGAAAGTGCTCAGGACAGACACAAACTGTGCAACAATTTCCTCCAGAGATGCATAGATATTCCTTAATGGTGACGAATTCTGAACAAGTCCGTCAATTTTCAAACAACTGCCTATGCCAAAAAGTACATCATTAGTGAAAATATGAATACAAAATGTTAAAATGTATAAAAATTCGCAATCATCCTGTAGGTACAGTTCACAATCATTATAATAACTGTGTCATACCTGCATATTTATAACGACATTAGAAAATAATTGCAGTAAAATATAAAAGACTTTGTCCTGTTCTTGTAGTATACATTTGAACTGTCTGCCCATGACTGAATTTACTTCCATCACTAGTCAACTTAGCAAATGTAGTTGAGTGTATGTGACAGACACCATCAGTGTTCAATATGTGTTCAAGTGTGCTGATCGTGCCACAGCTCTGGAGCATCTCCACTTATTTCAAATAGTACCTTCAGTGTGTGCCTCTCAGTTTCCCATATACACTCACATGCAAATATTACAAATTTTCCTTTTTTAAAAACTTGTGAAATTCTTCCAATGTTTATAAAAAGTTGTTGTAACATTACACCACCATGCGATGACTCCGAGTGCATGAGTGTATTTGACCCCATTTATTGGACCCATTGGTACTCCTTGTCTCGATGAGATAAATGTTGAGCTCTGTCTTTCTGTTGATGTTTAACTTTGTAGTTCCTATTCTACTTTTTGCATTAAAGTTGCCTCATAATTTGCAGCTTTTGTTAATCTACTTTCTTTGAGTTCTGTGTAAATCACTTCACCATTTTTCTTGTGCAGTATTTTGTATTTTTTACTTTAGCTTAATGGTGGCCTGTCATTTTTAATCCAATAATTTGTAACATCATTTTAATATAAAAATCCCAAATTTTACAGGTGCTTATAATTCAGTGCTGATTAAACCCACACATCAGAAGAAAATATCAAAATTAACACAACTGAAGTTAATTGATATGAAAGGAAATGTGATACAGGAGATCAATCTTGAGCCTGTATCTAAAAAGAAACATCTGTACCGTGGGTTTTTCATGCCACCAAATGAATTATTTTATCTTGAGGTAAATTTTGATGTGTGTGTGTGTGTGTGTGTGTGTTTGCTTTAAAATGTCTACATTTGTCTGTGTGAATTGCCTTATAATATATACAATCATGAGTAATTGGATTTGAAGGAACTGCTCCGTCTTGAGAGTGTGTCATGTCACCTTGATGAATGGAGCAGTTCAACACAGCATATGACTGAGATGTAATCACCCATTTCAATGGCAGTATGGATACAATGCACAATATCTGCCTATTTGATTGTCCACTGAACATGGATGCATGATACATGGGACACCATCTTCCAGTTAGTGCAGTTACTGATTTTTCCATGTAACACCATGCATAGGGTGTCCCATAAGAAAGAATCTGAAACTGTAGCATCTATATCTGACAAAATTAACATCTATTTGTTCATGCAATTAGATTTTTTTAATGATTAGATATACAAAATTGAAAGTTGCCACACTATGTACTTGAAGAAAAAGCTTTAGGGCTTTGAAATTGATTCAAAAACAAGGTGATGATTGCAGGTAAAATAATAATAAATTAGAACAAACAGTTTTATCCTTCATAATAATAGCTTTTTGAATGAAATGTTTGCTTTTCCACAACTTCAACAGTTTCTTTTTTCTTGCTTGTTCTCCCTTGTTGGTTCTATCTAAGCTTCCACCAAATGATTGTTTCTATTGAGAATCAGCTGCATTTTTCTGCTGTTGAAGAGAGTGCTTATCAGAATTGAAACGTTTCTCAACATTACTTTTCTTTTCCAAACCAATTCAATAATTACAAAATCTGCAGAATATTGATTTCATATCTGTAGCATAGAAGCTACGATTAGGATATTGCAGAGCCCTTTTGTTGCCATTCATAGCCATGTGACCCATACTTGACAATGCTACAGACAGAACCAACAAGATGCTTAAAGTAAAAGGAAAACTGAAAATAACTCTATCCGCTCATTAGTACAGAGCGTAGGCACTGTAATGTGACAGTTAGCCACAAGAATAAACAAACGAGGACTTAGGCCACCCAAGAAACAACCTCCTCCCATTCCTCATGTGGGGCAGGCTGGCTACTCTCAGGTTCTGTGTTTCTGTGAAATGCTCATGATTAGAGCGATTCCTTCTGGTGTTGTGGAAGTCATAACTGAACTCCTTGATGGACCAGAATTAGTGTCTTCACTCATTTCAAAATAAGAAAAGAAAGCAATGAGCAATGCACAATGCATAGCAAAGCTGAGTACATGAAGGATTCAATAATGTCTACCATGCAATTTTTTTGCTGAAGTTGTCATAAACAAGGTAGTTCAGACCCAACCTGTACCACTATCATACACAAAACTAGTTCAAAACACACACGATCTAAAACTGTCACCTTAAAGTATTCACATTATACCAGCTTTTGTCCTTTAGCTAGCAGGCAAACAAATGTTTCTTTGTTGTAAGATACTAGGTTCCACTGCCTGGTCCTATGTTGCTAAATGCAGCACGTATCTTATGGAGACCATTTAACTGCTCACTGTTTATATTGCACCAGAGCATAACTTATGAATGCAATAATACTGATAAATTGTTATTTTAATGCCCAGGCAAGGTTTTCCTTTCGCAAATGAACTCTTACATTTTCTTTTCAAACTGATCTTCACCAGATATTTTGAGATACCGGTAACTGAAAACTCATTACATTTTCATTATTTATTTGCAGAAAAAAGCTATTTCAAACTGTCTCTGATAAAATACTTCATCTGGATAGAAATAACATCTGTTAGGTAATTCTGAGTTTTCACACATTGAGGCAGAATTCACACCTATATTCACATTTATTACAAATATGAATTTCTCATATACCTCCATCTAAGTGCACTGTCTGACCAAAAAAGTGAAACACACCGAAGATGTTGTTGGATGTCAATATAACTTCGTAGACATACACTGTTGGTGAGTATTTAAATGATTAATGTTGCAGTGCTCTGTGTCAGACAGAATGCCAACCAGATTGTATTAGTTTAGTGTCGTAACCAAGGCCTTGTAAGGTTAATGAGAGGGTACCCCCCCCCCCCCCCCCCCACCCCGCCCCCCAGTCTGGGGGCGGGGGAATATATATATATATATATATATATATATATATATATATATATATATATATATAATAGAGGGAAACATTCCACGTGGGAAAAATTATATACAAAAACAAAGATGAGGTGACTTACCGAACGAAAGCGCTGGCAGGTCGATAGACACACAAACAAACACAAACATACACACAAAATTCAAGCTTTCGCAACAAACTGTTGCCTCATCAGGAAAAAGAGAAGGAGAGGGAAAGACGAAAGCCCTTAAAACCCACATCCTTTCGTCTTTCCCTCTCCTTCTCTTTTTCCTGATGAGGCAACAGTTTGTTGCGAAAGCTTGAATTTTGTGTGTATGTTTGTGTTTGTTTGTGTGTCTATCGACCTGCCAGCGCTTTCGTTCGGTAAGTCACCTCATCTTTGTTTTTTTTATATATATATATATATATATATATATATATATATATATATATATATATATATAACACACTTTTTGCCATATATATTTAAAGCTATATATTTTCAAATTGCTTACAAAACAACCATATCCCCTTCAAAATACTCTCCATTACAGTTAATACAATTGTACTCCAGTGAGACGGTGTTAGCAGCACCACTGGTTGAAGACTAGTAGTATCCGGGCCACAGAATTACCACCCCAGTGTAGGTTTCCATTAACAACACAATACAAATGGCTGTGTTTCGAGTGGCGCTGTGACTAGAAAGCATGGACTGCTGATGAATGTCATCACATTGTATTCAATGATGAATCATGGTCCTTAACCAGCCTAGATGACCATTATTGGCTGGTATGGCAGCAGTGATGTTATTCCTAGTGTCGTGGTGTGGGGATCGTTGGATGCGAGTTCAGTTCGTGGCTGGTAGTGATTGAGGGATCTTTGACAGCACAACTTCACATACAACATTATTGTGGTGCCATTTTTCAAGAGGATAATGCTTGTCCAGACATATGACATGTGTCTATGAACTGTGTGAAATTGAGGTACTCCCATGGCCAGCAAGATCGCCAGACCTATCCCTCATAGAACGTGTTGGGACCAGCTCAGACATCTACTCCACCCCGGGTACAGTACTGAATATATCAAGGATCTGTTTGGTGCCACAATGGGTTTATGAAAACCTACTCAAATGAATCACTGGGTGCATCCAGGACAGAGGGGTTGCAACATCATGCTGATAAGTGAGCTTATTCTGCCAAATTTTTTGTAAATTTGACTTGATTGTGTAATCACTGAAATAACTTCACATACTCCACCTTTCTGGGAGCTTCACATTTTTAGCCAGTCATAATAGTTTGAATTGGGAAAACTGCTGCCGCTTTAGGCACTGGCATGGCCAGCAATGCATGGGCGATGATAATTGTGGATTGTAACAGTGGGTAAAGGGAGCATGGTGCAACAAATCCCTTGCCATTTCAATACTGGGCCACAAAAAGTGATGAGCAGTCATTTCATCTAGCGCCATTTGTTTCGTACTGGGTACAGAAGCCACTACATATGCCTCTGCTCATGATGTATCACAGGGCACAGAGATAAGCAAAACACCACCGTTGGATTCTTAAATTGTGATGGAAGATCACTGGGATGATTCTTAATCATACACAGTGGTACACATTAATATCAGATGTACCTAACACCACATGATGTGCTACTTTCTGCATGCCAATAAGCCTTTTTCAGGCAAGTGCTGAAGGTATTTTGGTGTCTGAGGTGTTTACAAAGGATATGTCTGCACTATCGTCTCTTACCAATGCAACAATCTGCTGTCTGATTCTGTTCATCTGTTAGCCCACAGAACCCTGCAGAAAACCTATACCTTCATCGATTTCATGGGTATGAGAGTACTTGTATGACCTGGTTACCTGGTCCCAGTGCTATTCAGCACAATATGTACGCAAAACCTGCCAACCTCAATCAATTATAAGTGATAGTTGAGCAGTTATGGATGGCTCTGTAAGGATTTTAGTGTCTTGAGGAGCCCATCCCATGAAGTGTTGTCACCATCTTCAGTGGTAAAGAGGGTGCTTCATACTACTAGGGTGGTGCATGTGATTCAATTGTTCGTGATTGGTTGTAATGTGTGGAGCGAATTAAAGAATAAAATTTTACAAAACAATTTTATTATTGATATAGGAATCTTGATCTCTACATAAATCATTTATGTTGTAAGTTATGGGTATGAGAGTACTTGTATGACCTGGTTACCTGGTCCCAGTGCTATTCAGCACAATATGTACGCAAAACCTGCCAACCTCAATCAATTATAAGTGATAGTTGAGCAGTTATGGATGGCTCTGTAAGGATTTTAGTGTCTTGAGGAGCCCATCCCATGAAGTGTTGTCACCATCTTCAGTGGTAAAGAGGGTGCTTCATACTACTAGGGTGGTGCATGTGATTCAATTGTTCGTGATTGGTTGTAATGTGTGGAGTGAATTAAAGAATAAAATTTTACAAAACAATTTTATTATTGATATAGGAATCTTGATCTCTACATAAATCATTTATGTTGTAAGTGTATTTTATTTTCAGATAAATGGTATCGATAAAGATGGATTCCCCATAAAGCGAATAACACCGACAGCAATAGAGGGGCAAGAGCCAGGTATGCAGCTCATAAGTGTCATAAACTCTCTTAATATTATTTCTTCCCTTATAACAACAGTCACCATTTTTACTGTTGTAATTCAACTACAGATTTCCAATATTAGTCTGCTCTGGCAGTTGGTTTCATTTTCCAATTGATTACCTGTTTTCTTGCCATTGATTGGACTTTTTTGATGAGGTACAGTTCCACAGGTTTCGCGATAAATTATCCAGTTGGCTAAAATGGTTGTGAAGAACAAAATAATTGTAATTTGTTTGTTTAAACATGCGTGTTTGGTTTCAATCTACAGTACGGCCATTTTCAAGATGTAACATTACCTGAAAAATGAGTGGATATCGGCATTGTGAAATCAATGATCAACATACTGAAAATTTTTTCAATGATTTTATACTTTTGGTTTATGCATGTTATTAATATTCTACTGATTGTTATTTTAAATAGCATATTTGAAGGGCGCAGACAGTGAAATAAGGTAAAACAGACCACTTAGAACGAGAGCAGTTTTGTTCACCATTTTTATCCTGTAGTTACGGAGTAACTCACTTTCTAATTATGGGTAAACTGATACATAGTAGCATATCTTGTGTGTGTGTGTGTGTGTGTGTGTGTGTGTGTGTGTGTGTGTGTTTGGGAAGCACTCCTCCTTATATATTACCTGACTAAAAAATAATGAACAAAGTACAAGATTCTTAAGATTATGAAGAATGAATGTTGGATGAACATTGAAGTCATTTCAGTTAAGCAAACATTGACCACAAGAGTTTTAACTTTTTCCTTCTGCATAGTTTGATTATGTACATGACACTACTTCATGGCACATTATATATGTATGTGAAATCACCATGAGAGTATGCACATTCAATTCAAAGATATTCTATGTAACTCTTTGACAGCTGCTGATATTGTAGGTTACGCTTTTTATGTCCACTGTGAGTAGCAACAGGCCATTCACCCTTCTAGATGTCTCATACACAAATACTTTATCTATAAAATATCAACAGATATTAGTGCCTAACATTCCTTGGAGGCAACAAATTCATCATCTAACTTTCAATATGCTATTTACATTTTCCTGCATACTTTAGTTGGAGAGAACAAAAAATATTTCACCTGATTATATATGTGTTTATTTTTACAATAAGATGGTGAGAATTGGAAAAAACATTATAGGCAGAAGGTTAGGTCACAAAAGAAACACTAAGTGTATGGCAGTAGCTTGAAGTAGTAGAGGTAAATCAAAACTGCAGTTCTAATTCCAGGTATTGAACTGAAGGCAGTTGGCTCTTGAAAGAAAAATCACAAGAACCAGGACAGTGACATAACAGTGAAGTCTCATTAGTGGTTAGAGTTGGCGGTGAAATTAATACTTGTCCAAGGCCTTTAATTGTGTATGTCAAGACACTCTTTCAGAAAAGCTTAAGTTGTATATAGAATATGGAATAAAACACCAGTTTTAAGAACAGGATCTTCAACAAGAGCCAATTCTCCCTGGAAGCACATATGTTGAGCACACACAAATGTAGACATTGAGTTGAATGACCTGTCTCAGATGAGACTGCTTCTGTTTGTGCATACATAGCATGTTTTACCAAGTTCAAATATTTCATAAATAAATGAGTTACAGGACCTTCCAAAAATTACAAATATTAAATGATGAGTAATAATAGGAGACAGGTATCAAACCAGAGACACACACCTCATCAGACACTGACAACTTCCCATACACAATTATGGATGATACACAACATACAACATTGAGCCCCATCCATGAAAACAGTTGCCCACTGTTTCAGAGTCTACTATAACTTCTTGAATCCAGATCTAGTCAGTGGTCCTTCATGTGGTGGTGCTGTTACATCCTAGTGTTCATCATGTTTTCATGCCCATATGATCCGAACAACATTCAGATGAAGTTACTTCCATCAATTGCAATCATTGGGTAGGTCTTGATATACCTTGTACCATTTACTGGCACTTCAGGGCAGTGGTAGGTCCTTGTGCATAAATGATATCTCTGCATTTCTGTCTCATTGATGTAGAATCCTCATTCTCAACTTTGTAAGTGATGTCTGACAAGTGACATAGGATTCAATATGTGCTAATGTAGCCCTCTGATAATGTTTCTGATATCCTGACCTTTCACATAGATGTAAAAATCTCTAAAAGGTTGTGGCAGTCTCTCCTGCTTTATTTATTCTTTGTTTGCTGATTGTTGTACTCGGTGTCAATGTACTGCATTGCTAAACTGGCTGAAACATGGGTTGTGAATTCTGACACTGACTACTTTAAATGATGTAGCTGACAGATGCACAGTTACATTTTACAGTACCTTAATTTTCAATTTTCACTTTGCACAGCCCCCAATGATACACAGTTATATGGCCAGTGCACTTTTATTTAACCTTCAGTTAGCCTCATTAATAGTTTGCAGGCAAAACTCTATGTACTGCTGTAATAGTTTGCTGTTGAACATCTACGAGCAGTAAAAACATAACCACAAAGTTCATGGTTCTTGAAGAGTAATCAGGTACATATGGAGCAGATACTGTCATCATTTTCACACACGCCCTAATTGTTTGACAGTTATTCCACAGTTAATTTCAAGCATTGTTGTTGTTATAACCAGTACAGGTTACTCGTCAGAAACTCATGGGCTGACTGTCTTGTGACCAAAAATCTAACCCTTATCTATATCATCACTGAAACTACACGTTGTTCAAAGTTAAATTTACAGAAATTACATTTAGGACTTACTCATTAAATTAACTGAATAAATCGAAAAAATTGGTTCTTTTTAGCAGTTTCTTCTACTATGAGGTTTAGGCCAAATTATTTGTTTAAATCATGAAATTAACAAATATAGTTATGCAAACAATACTTTTGACAAAATTGTTAATTGCTTTGGAATCAATGAAGGGCTGGTTTTGCCAACATGTTTTTGAATAGAGCCAATAGATCCTTTAAAATTACTATTAGTTGTTACTCCAAATGTTTATACTTAGTGCAGAATTTACATTTGTTTTTATGTCAACAATAGAATTTAAGTTATGAAACAATTACTGATTTTGCCCTATAATGAAAGATATTAACTAGTAATAGACAAAATAAATTAGAAAACCAATTACATACATAAAACTAAGCACAAGATTAGATCTGGTGTTATATTCTTTAAATCTGAGTGCCAACCTTTCTCTTTTATGAAAATACAGTTTATATTCATTTATGTCAATGATAAATTGTAAAAAGTGAAAAAACGAATGTAAGGAGGCAGGTGGCAAAACAAGAAGGGAATTAAAATTATCCCAGCTTGCTTCGTCACAAGGTCACCTCAGTTGTTTTTTGATATCCCTTTTAGTAGCAGCTTCTCATTTGTGGATGAGGGAAATATCAAGCAATTTGTAGTGTCTTTTTTTCTGTGTTGCATGTGAATTTCATGATAGGCAGTATCGTGTCCTGGTGTGTCTGTTCATCACTATGCATCAAAAATATATTTGCCAATATGTTATTAAAATGTTCCATGAGGCCATTCGTGTGTGGGTGGTAGGCAATTGTAGGGTGTATACACTCTGGGACAATCAGGAAAAACCTGGGTATTTTCTAACCTTTGAGAAAACTGGGAAAACATGGGATTTTTTTTAGAATTCCAGGAATTTTTCATCATTTTAGTTTTCAGTTCATTTTTTGTAATTTTGAGTGGTAGGAACTGATGATCTAACAATGAATTTTAATTTAGCTCACTACTGCAGAATAATATTCAGCAATAAAACATAAATGAGAGAAAAACGCCAAAATAAAACTTAAGTTGCAAAGAAAATGCTCCATTTACAACAATAAAACACAGTGCATACACAAACGTCTACTGACAGCAACATGTGTCAAATGCTTTAAGACAAAGACTATGCAATACTTCATAAAAACAAACTGCTTTCGATAAGTGTGGCTTCACAACTGTTTACATTTCTAACAGGTTGCAGGGAAATATTGCGAATGGAGGTATGAGGAGCATTACTTTCAAAATAAATTTCCTTTTACACTAGGCTGAATTATGTTAGATGTTAGAATGTGTGATGGATTTCTTAAATCGTGGAGTGTTCTACTCGCATTCAAAGATTAATGGTTTGAGGAGCATTCACTTAGAAAAATTTTGGACCGAAAAGACCTGGCATTTATGTCCTTATTTAAAATTTTACTGCGTATTTGTGTTTTATATATCTTAAATGATAACACATGCATAAAGAGATCTCTGCTATATTTGAACCTTAGCTTTTCTTGCAGCTAGACTCTATGTATATTAATTTAAACCATTACCTTTTCCTATTTTTGCATTTGCACAGCTTAACAGTGATGTTGCTGTGGGCTGACTACATCATATGTCCTATCCTCGAAATATCAGCTGTCATTGGCTGGTGAGATCATGTGATGTGAGCTGTCATTGGCTGAAAGAACACATTGCTATCTCAATTTCAGTGCTTCAGAAGCTAAG
Organism: Schistocerca americana; assembly: GCF_021461395.2. Classification (NCBI taxonomy): domain Eukaryota; kingdom Metazoa; phylum Arthropoda; class Insecta; order Orthoptera; family Acrididae; genus Schistocerca; species Schistocerca americana. Next base: position 624,974,563 of record NC_060130.1, read on the forward strand.
GTGCTGTTATTTTTGTATTTATACTTTTTTAATATGAAAATGCAGTGTACATGTTACAGCACATCAAAGGCCTTTTTTCTAAGGTGCCTGGATGTTCTGCACTAGTGTATAAAACAATTACCATTCAAAGGACTGAGAAGTATCCCAGTTCTGAGGGAAAGTATACTGTCACTTGACACAAAAAAAGTATATTTTCACCTGGTAAAAAGTGTCCTATTAACTGGGATATCAGGAAAAAAATCTGGGAATTTTTTTTCCTTGTCCATGTGTACACCCTGAAATGTCATCCTCCCATTTTTATGATCTACAGTTGATAGGCTACAGCTATTTAGTTTGTTCAATATTGATTGACCTTCTCAGGGGACACCACCTTATCGAAGGCACATTCAGTGCCAGATGGAAGGGTTCACGTGCCCTGACAAAGTCATGGACTGTGCTGGTGGTTGCATTGCTGCTGGTAGGGTCACCTAAGCTGGAATTATCTTGACATAGGAACCAAAAAATGTGTGTCCCATAATGTAGTGCAGGCAGTGCTCTAGATGCGTGATGAAGCCAGGTTCCCTAAAGGAGTTAACCTGATACAAGTCCTGTCCTCCAGGCTGGGTTTGGGCTTGGGGCTGATAACCCCATACTAACTAAATTCTGTAAAAGAAATGGTATTTTTAAAACTAAACAGAAGCCTCAAATACTGGATGGGAAATACATATCATGACCCTGGCAAAGGAAATGGAGGAAGGATTTGACAGTAGTAACATGGAATGTGAGGATGGTGCTTCAGCCTGGAAAAATTAAAGACATAGCCAATGAAATCTTAATATTTCAGCATGATGTTGTAGGGCTACAGGAAACTGGCCAATTTGAAACATGGCTTATAATAACCAGGAAAGCTAGAGAAAGCTTATTAGAATTTGAAACCACTCATGAAAGAATGTGCAGATTTAGAATAGGAGGGAACTTTAGGAACATACCAGTTGTGAGTGCACATGTGCCAACAGAGGAAAAGGCAAATATAATAAAAGAACAGCTCTATGAAGATCTGGGAAAAGTATGTTTTGCAGTATGTAGGTATGACTTGATGTTATTTATGAGATTTGAATGCAAAAATTCAGAGGAGTGAGCATCAACACCAAGTCTCTGGACAACAGTGCATGAAGAAAACAATGAGGATGGAGAACTTGCTGTGACAGTTCGCAGTGAGGAATAATATGATTATTTAGAGCAACTGCTTCCCACACAGAAGGATTCACTGAGTGCATGGAAGTTGGCAGTCAATTTAATAGTCAACCAGATTGACTATATTTTAACGAATGCCCACCACTCCAGCTCAGTTGTAGACCTACAAAGCTGTAGAGGACCAAATTGTGACTCAGATCACTATGTGGTAAAATCAACATTGAGAGAGAAACTGTTGTTAGGGAATTGCAATAGAACTTAAAAGAGGATGAATTGGAATTTAGAAAAACCTAAAATTTTTGATGGAAAAAATACCAACTAATGCCAAGTGGGAAATTGAGTACTGAAGAGCCATGGGCAGGAGTAGGCAAAAGTTGGAGCAGTATTGAATAAGCCATTATGCTGCAAAAGAAATAGCAGGCATGAGAAGAAACAGAAGAACCCTGGAATGGTTTCATGAAGAATTCAGGTTAGCAATAGAGGAAAAGAATAGGGCAAGAATGAGATTGCTATAAAGGGAAACCAGAAGTAATGTGGCATAATATAGAGAATTAAGGAGAAGAGCTAACGGATTGTGCAAGAGAAAGAAAAGAGAGTGGACTAAGAAGAAATTTGAAGAACTAAAGAAATTCAAAGAACTAATGGAGCTGAGGAAAGAGAGTGAAATAAGGAAGTTCTATCATGCTATAGGCAAAATAAAGAGTAGTAAAGCTAAAAATAAAGCCATGGTCAAGTAAAGATGGGAAAATAATAAGGGAGGAAGAACAGATAGTGGGCAGATGGGCAGAATACTTCAAAGACACAGTAAATAGAAGCATAGAAAAGGAACAGACAGTGCCACAGAAAGAAATAGGGGAACTAAAGGCAGGCAATGATATGAAAAAGCCAATGCTGCAACATGTTCTTGTGGTTGCCCACAAGATGAAAAACAGTTGAGCTCCCATTGAAGATGGTATAGTCTCTGCATTAATAATAATTGGTGGAGGTGCTGTAATAAAGGACACTCTAGTGTCAGACAAATGGGAAATTGAAACTACGCCAGATAACTGGAAAACTGGAGTAATTATCCCCATTTATAAGAAAGAAGATAGAACAGCATATGAAAAGTACAGACATATAACATTACTAAGCTGACTTATAAGATCTTCACAAGTATACTAAACAAAAACAAAAGTTTGCAGAAGGCATACTTGGGGAAGATCAGTGTGGCTTTTGATCAGATGAGCTGCAGCTGATAAAATACTTGTGATCAGACACACAGGACAAAATTCTGTGAACGTGATATATATCTGCACTTCCTATTCATTGATTTCAAACAAGTCTTTGGCAGCATAAATGGGCAAGAACTCTGAAATTGATATATGTGTTAAACTAATGAATCTTATCAAATGATAATGATAAAGACAAGAGCTAAAGTAAAAATATTTACCAAATTATGTGAAAGGAGTGAAGCAAGGTGACAGTCTCTCCACTGCCTTATTCAATACAGCCCTGCACAGCATAATAAATAAGGTCGATAAAACATGGACTATGTTTATGAAGATAGATATGTGCATATGCTGATGACTTCACAATAGCTGGAAGAAATATCAACACAATTAAAGGAACATACCTGGCAATAGGAAAAGAAGTATTAGAAATCAGCATAATAGTAAATGAAAATAAAATATATATTAATGCCACACTCTGAGGCCAGAAGAACACCTAAAGATCTAAATAAAAATGGGAAGCATTTCAAAGGAGTGTCCTCCTGAACAGAGCTTATTTTACTAATTTACAAATCTCCAAAAAACCTTGTTACAAGGACAAAAGAACTCCTATTACATAACTCCCTAGTTCTCCCAGTTGTCATATATGGGTTAGAGATATGGACGTTGACAGAAGATGATGAAAATGCCTTAATCACCTTTGAGTGAAAAGTGCCATGTAAAATTTATGGCCAAATAAGGGAAGAAGAAAGCTGGAGGATATGCAATAACAACAAGCTACAGGCATTAACACAAGGAAGAGATATAGAATGTTGAAAGAACAGATAAATTGCAGAGCAGGAGGCAAAAATTTGTGCCCTTAGGGCTGAATTAGAAAACACGAACTTGGAATTACGTAGGTTAAGGGAGGGAAAAGAGACTGGTAACTGGGAAAAGGTAGCAAGCAATGGCCGAAAAAGAGAAACAATTGAAAAATCTCCAGAAATTCAATTAGTATATAAGTTTGGCTTGCTATCTGAAGTGAAGGAAGGGCCTCACCCAGATGTAGCTGAAAGCAGGTTGAAGCAGAATGTTAGTTTAAAGAAAAAAAGACAGGTCGGGATCAAACCAGAATAGGAAAAGAAGAATTCTGCTTATAGGCAGCAGTCATGGGAGGGGTGTGGGCCAGCAGCTTCAGGAGAAATTAGGTGCAGGGTAACAGGTCACAAGTTTTGTGAAACCAAGTGCTAGCCCTAGCCAGGTGACAGAAAACTTAGGTCAGCTATGCAGGGACTTCGAGAAGGAAGATCAGGTAATTATAATTGGGTGAGCAGGAAACAGCCTGGCTATGAATCCAAGATACAGTATTATGAGTGATGTGGATAAAATAGGAGCAGAAACTGAGAACACAAATGTGGAGTTTGTGGAGGTCTTTCAGCACCATGATCAGCCCTGGGTAAACACTGCTGTAAGGCATGTTAACACTGAGCTGAACAGGATGCTCCAGACACCGGCAAAATCTCAGTGTTGTTCCAGCAAATGCTATTGGTAGGTGGGGATACACTACACATGACCTGCACCTAAATAGGATGGGGAAAAGTAAGTTAGCTTCTCTATTAGCAGAAATTGTAACGGGGCCCACAGTCACAGAAGGGGTGATCCCTGTGGTTAATGGGTCCAGGCAGACAGGTTTTTTAGGTTAAATCCAAAGTCCAGACAGATGACAATCATGATAAATAGAATAAAAGAAACTTCACATACAGTTGATAGGGGTAAAGCTAAGGGCAGAATCAACATACTTCATCAAAATATCAGGGGAATAAAAAATTAAGTAGATGAGCTATTAGTGTGTTTAGATGATCTCAAAAATAAGAATGAGATTTATATACTCTGTCTGTCTTAACACCATGTAACTGTGGGCATGGATAGTGTTACTATAAGTGGGTATAATTTAGCATCTTAGACTTGTCGATCTAGGATGGATAAAGGAAGAGTTGCCATTTTCGTAAAACAAGGGTATAAATGCAAAACTGTAGAAGTAAGCAAATTTTACGTTGATCAGCACTTTGTGGTCTGTGCATGTGAACTTCAGCTAGATAATGTAGTACTGATATTAGCAACAGTGTACAGGTCCCCCATTAGGAGACTGGGAGCTGTTCATAAAAAAGTTTGACTCCCTATTATGCTATCTGTCAGACAAAAAAAAGAAGTTATTAATCTGTGGTGATTTCAATGTAAACTTTCTAAGTAATTCTGATAGGAAAAGTGAGCTAGAAGTGTTATTAACAACATATAACTTAGAATCAGTGATCAATTTCCCTATACGTATAGCTCAGGACAGTAGCACACTAACAGATAATGTATTTGTACAGAAAGAGGATGTAAAACAAACATGTGCTTTCCCTGTGGTAAATGGATTGTCAAACCATGATGCACAACTGATCCACTTACAAAACCTAACATGGTGTACAGTTCAGAAACCATTAAGTAAAAGTGTGAGGTCGCTCAACCCGGTATCTATAAAGCTCTTCAGAGAAAGTTTAAGAAATGTTAATTGGGGAGATGTATATAATGAGCCAAATGCTAATGATAAGTGCAGCATATTTCTTGATAAATTTATATCCCTCTTTCAACATTGTTTCCCAAAGAAAATTATGAAGTGTAATATCACAGACTTTTCAAAGAAACCTTGGATTAATACAGGTATTAAAGTGTCTTCAGAAAGAAAAAGAAAACTGTATGAGGCAGCAAGAACTAGTAAAAATCCAGAAGTAGTTTTACCCTATAAAAATTATTGTTACATACTGAGAAAAGTTGTAAGAAAATCAAGAAACATGTATGTTAGAGAAGAAATTAACAACTCTGGCAATAAAATCAAATCAATATGGAATGTTGTTAGAAGGGAGACAGGAAAAATAACCACTGGGGTAGGTTGTATTACTGTTAAAGAGAACGAGACCATCCTAACCAACAGTACACAAGTAGATAATGTATTTAACAACCATTTCTTAAGTTTAGGAGAAAAAATTGGTGAGAACAGTTCAAAAGAAAGAACTAGGCTGTACATGGAAGAGTCTGTTTTGAAAAAATTTAGTCAGATTAAGTTTCAACTAACAACCTCTTGTGAAATAAGTAAAATTATTAAATCTCTGAAAAATAAATGTTCTGTTGGAGTAGATGACATCTCTAATAAGATATTAAAACAATGTGGAGGAATTACAGCTGATGTTCTGAGTCACATATGTAAAGCATCACTAACTCAAGGTATTTTCCCAGACAGGTTAAAATATGCCAGTGTTATGCCTCTCTATAAAAAGAGGGACACCACAGATGTCAATAATTATTGCCCAGTATTCTTGCTTACAGTATTCTCAAAAATCTTCGAGAAAGTAATGTAGTCAAGAGAGGTTAGCCATCTCAACAGTAATGGAATACTTAGTAAATCACAATTCGGATTTCAAAAATGCTGTTCCACTGAGACAGCAATATACACTTTCACTGTCCACATAATAGAGTCTTTAAATAGTAAAATGTCACCAATAGGAATTTTCCATGACTTGTCCAAAGCATTTGATTGTGTGAACCATGACATTATGTTACAGAAATTACAATTCTATGGTATAAATGGAATAGCATATGAGTGGTTTAAGTCATACCTACAAAACAGGAAGCAAAAACTTTCCTTATATGGGTCAAGTGATTTAAATAAGTTGGCCACCTCATCTAACTGTGGTGAAATTACATTAGGTGTTCCACAGGGTAGAATCATGGGTCCCCTTCTGTTCTGGACATATGTGAATGACCTCCCTTCCTATCTGAAACAGGAAGATGAACTGACTGGGCTTGCTCTAAACTTTGAAAAAACACAGTACATGCAATTTTCTGCTGCAAAAAATATAATTCCTTCAATAAATATAACACATCAACAGAAGTCAGTAGAAAGGGTAGAGCAACTAAGTTTCTGGGTGTACATATAGATGAGAATCTTAATTGGAAAATTCATATTTTTGATCTCCTAAAGCGACTAGGTTCAGCAACTTTTGCAATCAGAATAATTGCCAATTTTGAGGATATAGAAATTAGTAAGCTAACATACTTTGCATACTTTCACCCTCTGATGTCATACGGAATAATATTTTGGGGTAACTCAACATTTAGACAAAAAGTATTCATTGCTCAAAAGAAAGTGGTTAGAATAATGTGTGGGGTTCATAGTCGCACATCTTGTAGGCATCTTTTTAAAAGATTGGGAATTCTTACAAGAGCCTCACAATACATCTACTCACTAATGAAATTTGTTCTCAACAACATGTACCAGTTTAAAAACAACAGTGACATTCATGATTATAATACCAGAAAAAGGAAAGACTTACACTATCCTTTGCTGAACCTATCTTTGGCAAAGAAAGGGATAAAATATGCTGCTATAAAAATTTTGAACAAATTACCAGATGAAGTAAGGTGTCTGACAGATAGCAGTAATAGCTTCAAGAATAAATTGAAATCATATCTCCATGACAACTCCTTCTATACCATAGATGAATTCTTGAATAGGAATAAATAAATCTATAAATATAGTATATGCATTTTGTGCCATTTAATATATATATATATATATATATATATATATATATATATATATATATATATATATATATATATATATATATATTAAAAAATTTTGTTTCGTATGTGCATTTCTAGTGCACTTGACACATCCCACATCATAACGGCTACCATACCATGTGACTGATCAATGGAACACGTAACCAACTAACTAACCAACTATCAAATCACAACAAGTATGATGTCTAGGGAATGTGAAGAGAGTAGTGGAGGATAGAATATGAAAGAAAATGATGCCAGGTATGATCCATGCTGCTAGACGGAAAGGGAGACCTAGAAGTAGGTGGATTGATGATGTGACAGAAGATCTCAATGGCATGGGAGTCTGCGGCTGGAAAAGAGTTGCATAACCCAAGAAGCATGGAGGAAAATAGTTGAAGAAGCCAAGGCTCAACAAGGGCTTTAGTAGTGCTACACAAGAAGAAGAATATTGATTGACACTCCCCCTATAACACTTGCAAGTTATCAGTTTGAAATTTGTGCCAAAATATCGATAGACTATAGTAGTGTCTACCACAACTAGATGGTGTTGCTGCTTCCTGGAGGTGGCCACCACTTGTTCTGGCTTGCAAGTATGCTGGTGGAAATGGATAAGACAACATGGAAGCAGACAAGCATTGGCATCAGTGGGCAGTGTGTTTATCTGGAGGGAAGGAGTGACTGCTTCAGACAACCAAGGAGGTTAGTAACCATATGTAAGAAAACAGCACCAAGGCACAGATCCATGTTTCATTGGGTATCAAAGTTCAGAGACAGCAGGGACTATGCTGAAAAGTGCAAAAACCTGGGTTGCCAGCAACTGTACACAAAACAAACAATGCCCAGCGTGTCAATGACTTGATAGTGGGGTAAGGCAAATCACATTTGATGAACTAATGAAAGCAACAGGTCTATCATCAGAGATCCTCCACACCAGCATCCACAAGGATTTGAAGATGAAGAAGGTGTGTGCACAATGGATGCCCCATTCCCTCACCATTGCACAGAAACAGAAACATGTGGAAATATACCAACAGTTGGTGCAACATTACAGGGCAGATACAGCCAAGTTCTTTGAGCATTTGGTCACCATTGACAGGTCATGGTTCTTCCACGAGACTACAGAAAAGAAGCAATGGTCTATTGAGTGAAAGCATATGGGAACCCTGAACCCAAGAAGTCTTGGCTGGAACTATTCCTACAGTGTTCTGCGATCAGAAATGGGTACTGCTTGTAGATTGGCTCCCTCCAAGTATGACCCTTACGAGCCATGGGTACTACTGTTCAGTGCACTAGTTCTGCCGACACATTCAAAAATGCCACCATGAAAAATGGGGCCAAGGCATTCTGCTCCAACACAACAATGTGTGGCAACATGCCATTCACCGGACTATTGCCACCACTCATGAATTAGGGTTTATTGTGCTGCCCCATCCTACATACTCACTGGATCTGGCTCCTAGTGACTGTGATCTATTTGATGCAATGAAAGAGGTCAAGTGGTATAAGAAGTTCACCACTAATGATGAACTGCATGCAGCTGTCCACCAGTGGCACCCATAGAATGGTTTGCTATGCAAATACGGAAGCTGCCAGAATGATGACACAAGCACCTAGACATTGGCATGGAATACGTGCAGTATAATCCTTGTTCATTTATTCAGTAAATGAATTCTGTGAACACAAAAGAAATGTAGGTCCAATCATTTTTTTAATACCCCAAGTACAATGGCTACTTTGTCTCTGCTGTAACAATGTTCTATTGTGAAATTATTCTGACACCAGTTTCGACTGAAACACTTTTCTGCAATCAGAGATAATATCATTTGGTGTCCCATGCTTCAGAATGATCACTTCTACGAGAAATATGGTTAGTTTTGGAGCTTTGGCAGAGTGTACTATCTTGGAGACAGTGTAGCAGGAGAGATAATCAGTGCACACTATTACCCATTTATCTTCATTTTTCAGCTTGTCAAACCTCCTCCTCCCCCCCCCCCCCTCCCACCACAAACAGATCAGTTTCAGTCAGGTGAAACAAGGCAATCACCAGAGGAATTGATACCAGATGTCCTACTGTGGCTTTCATAATATCCGACACATTGGAAGAGACCTGACGAGTGATAGCTGCCTCTGATTCTCTCAAGGGTCTTCATAAAACCCTTATTACCTGATGCTGTTATGATAATACTTCAGTATGGCTGGCTGTAAAGGAGCTGGGAAGATGAGCAATCATTTCTGTTTCATTGGGTCATAATTTATTTTAGACACTGTTGGAAGGGTTAATCTGAATTCTCCATTGACATCTTCTTCCTTCTTTGATGCCTCTGTGGTCTCCAGTAATGCTATACCTTCCCTTTTTCAGCTGCAGTGTTCATTACCACAGCCTCTGTGCCCTCCAATAATGCTGTACCTTCCCTTTCTTCAGCTGCAGTGTTCATTACCACAGCAGTCATTGGGGTATCACATGTGCTGTTATGTTCCTCCAATGTATATCAAGAAAAACAATTGGTGTTCTTGTGTTGGCATCCACTTTTGAATACTGTTTTGGCATTGTATGTTTGAAGCATCTTGCCAATTATCCAAATAAATCCTTCAGGCTTGTCAGCCAGCATAAAGAATGAGGATCAGTCACGATAGTGAATAGTCTGCCATATAAATAGGAATCTGAACTTAACTACTCACCCAAACAACAAGACACCCATTTCTCAATCAAAGAGTGTCAGGCCTGGTAGTCTAGTGGCAAAGTCATGAAATCAAATCCCAATGGGACCAAAGAATATTTCAGCCTGCCTTTAAACTAGCATTCATCTCTCAGTGATGTGAAGATTCACCAGGAATGACGTGTCGTTCAGATTTCACATTAAACAGAAAGCCCCTATCCTCAGAAGGGTTGCTTGGGTATGTTAGGAACACACAAGCTACTGAACTGGCATTGAATTGAAAGACTTTCACCAGGCGATTGAGGCCCATGGAATTGGATTATTCTTAGTGAAATAGTAATTCTTCTCAAACTTGAAGAGTACTCTGGAAGCATAAGCAATGACGTGCCTTCTTGGATTTGCACTAGAACTGCACCTATCCTTTAAAACCTAGCATCATTTCAGTATTCACATCAGAAAGTGCTTGGACTGGTGAAGATGTCAGCACATTTGTAAGAACACAGAAAGAGTTTTCTTGCTCCTGGCTTCAAAAAAGTTTGGTGGCTCTCTACAGCAGTTCTTGTTGTGACTGAGCCTTGCAATTGAAATTCTTTATAAAGCATCTGTTGTAGGATCACATTCTGAGGATGATTCTCATACCACAAATGTGTCAAAGATTAATACTTCCACAATGGCTCTAATTTTTCTGTATTGGCTTGGACTCAGTTTCTGTTTACTAGGTGACCCAATATTTTTATTTTTTTGGTTGGGAAAGACACTTCTTTTCAGATTCAGGCAGAGGCCTTTGTAATGGACACATTGCAGCAGAGTTTTCATTTTGTTTAGATGTATTCTGAATGTTCTTGAGAAAACAACAATGCCATTCTAGTAGCAAAAAGATGTCATCCATTTGAGATGTCAAAGCAGTTTGTCCATCACGCTTTAAAAGCCAGCTGCAGCATTGCAGAGCCGAAACAACATAACTTTGAGCTCATAGAGGCAAACAGCTGTTACAAAAGCAGTCCACTCCCAGTAGCTAGTCTGCATATCCGTAGAGGAAAAATACTTCACTCCTCTCAGACAGCTTAAGGTCTCATTGGTTTCTGGCACTCGGTATAGAACCTTTTTGGTGTTTTGGCAGACACTTATTGATGACATTTAGGCTGGTAATAAAAGTTGTTTGCACACAAACTGAGCTATACTTAACTGACAGCATGTTCTGCAAATGATTCCTGATGTTGTGGTATGAGTAACAAACAATGAGTTGTCTAGCTAGGTTCCTGACTACTTTCTAAACACAACATTTTGATGTCTGTAAGTAGTTTTCTTCCATTTTGTCAATATAGATTCTGCATAAAATATTCTTCACACACATCTTTCATATTTTAGTGATACTAACAGTTAATTATCACCACAGCTGGTAAGGTGTTACGCTATTATTGATAAAGTATAATCAGTGCCTGTCCTTGTTTATGAGCAGTGTTATATCCCAATGTACAAAATTATATTCCATTCTGGATGTCACATTGTTTATCAATACATTTCTGTACCTTTTATGTATGATTGATAGATACTGAAAAATATTAGAGATAAAATTTGCTACTCTTTGGCAAAATATTCATTGTGTTGTATGTTTATGCCAAACAGAATCTTTGAGCCAGAGTATTTGTGAGTATTTGATCTCAGCCACCTACTCTTCCACTTGAACATATCTGACAGACAGACTCTAATCTTCTATTTTTCCAGCTTCTTTCCATTTAACCATACCAAAAAAGCAGAATTTTTTTCAAAATAGTGGCTTTTCTGCTAATTATGATGAGACTTTATAAGTACACTGCCTGACAAAAAACAGTGATTCACCCAGAATGCATGGTCAGATGTCACTGTTACTTCGTACACATACTCATCGGCGGTGAGTATCTAAATGATTACAACTGCAATTCTCTGTGAAAGATAGGATGGCCACTAGAGCACATTAATATTGTCTGTGTTCAGTGTTGTTAACAGGCCTGGTAGAGTATATAAAAAGTATGAACAATGTTAGATGTTGAGTGATGACTGTGAAGGCCACAGAAATGCCACATCCTTGTGTGAGGCAGTACCTTACAGAGTTTGAAGGGCCTCATTGTGGATCTTCATTCAGCTGGCTAGTTGAATCATACAATATCGAGATTTGTGAGGCATTCTGATATTAAGGTGGCTCAATGACGGACTGCATGGGAACATGAGATCAGGCATACCCGTTGTCAAGGTTCGGTTGATCAAGTCTAACCGCTATAAGGTAGGATTGCCATGTTGTACACCAAGCACGTCATAACCACTTCATGTCTGTGCCTGCAAGCTCTGAACATGTAATGGGCTCTCTACAACATTCTATGTCATACCAAACCATTTCTTTATCAGTAGCAGCAGCTGTACTGGAGGATTACCAACCCATGCATAACCTGCTGTTAACATAATAACACAAGTGGCTGTGTTTGGAGTGGTCCTGTGACTGAAAAGCACAGTTCTGCGCTAACCTTGATAACAAATGTCGGTGAGTATGGTGGCGACCTTAGGAGAGGTCCCATACTTCCAGTGTTTTGGAGAGGCACAGCAGTGTTGCTCCTGGTATCATGGTGTGGGGAGCCATTGGACATGACTTCAGGTTTTGGCTGGTAGTAAATGTGAGAAATTTGTTGGCACAGTGTTATGTCATGGATAGCCTATGACCTCATGTGTTATCTGTCATGTGCCATTTCTCAACTCATGATGCTCATCTACAAGTGGCACTTGCCTCTATGAAGTGCCCACAAGATGCTGAGGTATTCCAGTGGCCATCAAGGTGCCCAAATTTCTCTGTGTTAGAACAAGTGTGGCAACAGTTCCGACATCAACTTGTGGTATCAAGGATCAGTTGCAACAGTTGTGGACCAATTTGCTACAGGAGAGGGTACAACAGCTTTATGACATCCTTCCCAACTGGATCAGTGCATACATCTAGGTCAGAGAGAGTGAAGTGTGGTACTGATAAGTGGGTCCATACTCCCAAGGTCTTTTAATTGGTGAAATAACATCACATATCATCTCAACCTGTGAAGTTTCAATTTTTTTCCTCTTCCCCATGTGGGTGCTTAACATTTTTTGGCAGGCAATGTATTTAAGCAGCATTACATTACAGTTAATGAATCTTGTTAATACCATAAGTAGACTAAGTGTTTTAATAACAAGCTGTAACTAGCTCTAGGATCAGTTTAAAATACTGTCCTCTCTACTACTGTACTCATTAACTTGTTCATAACCCCTTAAGTTTGTCCTTCATCATGGTATCAATGGAACATGTCTTAGTAATTCACTAAAGAAACACCTCTGACAGTGTTTAGTGTATATCGTTATTGGACATTAATCTGGGCTGCCAGTGCAAGCACGTTTTTCAACTTTTTCTCTGCCTGAAGCTTGAAAGACTCTTAACATTCATGGAAATGACCTAGGGTCACTTCAGTTACAAACATTATATGCCTAATGTCACTGTGAGAGCATAATTAAAAAGAGAATTCACTTAATTCTGTTGATAAATTGGAGTATGGTAACTACTGCCTTACATGTGATGATGATTTAGAACTGTAGAAAAATAAAGGAAAATGACATTTCTTCCTAGTTGTGTGTACCTTAGCAGAAGTGCTAACAAATGACTGTTTTAGAGATGATGGTGTATTACAAGTGTTTTGAAGAGGTTCAAAACAGTGTTATATTGTTGTTCTTTGGGCATACATGTGAGAAATTCTGCAATTCTTACATTTACCACTTCTAAGAAAGCAAGTTAACATATTGAATTGCAAGTTTGCTTGAACATTTTCCACAATAAGGATAAAATATTCATTTTATAACATCAAAACTACTTTTAATTGCTGCATAATAATACTTATTTATGTTCCAGATGCATTTCACATTTTATTTTCAAGGCATCTTCAGTTAATTTATTATTTCTTCATCTGTCTTACAGAATGTGATGCGAGGAAATGCAGATTTTTGAAAGAGAGATGAATAACTAATAAATCCACTGAAGAAGCCTTTAAAATTAAAGAAGGAGCATGCCCGGAATGTAAATAAACCTTATATTGCAGCAATAAAAAGGCATTTTGAACTTATAAAAGTATGTTGAATTATATCTCAGTAATATCTTGTAGCACTATACTCTGGTATAACGTCCCACAGAGAGAAAAAAAATACTGTACAGAAAATAGTTATTTAAATAATTATTTGCATTCTCTGTACATCATCTCTCACTGTGAGGTGGATTGAGTCAGTTTCTGTAGTACACTTTTTCAATGAAAAATGTGACAACTTCCATGATGACAACTTATATGATTTCTTAGGTTACTGTTTTTTCTTATCTTCATGTGCATACATCAATTTATAATTAACTATGTTCAATGTCTCTTACCCTCTTTTAAAGAAACACACACACTTTACTACTACACATTGACAAATTCTTCTACAGTGTAGAAGAATTTCTCCAGCTGATGTGATTTCAGTATGTGGTTAGAATTTATTATATTACTATGGTTAGAGTTTTATACCTGAACACTGCACTGATTTCTGTGGCACAGTTAGGTTGAATGATAGTGTAAATAATTTTTCCCTCTATTATTATATTTATGAATGTTACTGTAGTTTTCAAGCTGTGATTAATACATCAACTGTACACTGTCTGATGGAGAAAATAAATGAGGGTTACGAAACGGCAGGAGTGTTTTTAGATCTTTCCAAAGCGTTTGACAGAGTCCATCATGGTGCTCTTTTAAGTAAACTTGCTTATAATGGTGTCAGTGGGAAACTGTTGCTTTTAATAGAATCTTACCAATAAAGATAGACAACAATGCACAGAAGTTGTGTATGATAATGGAGAGGTAATTGAAAAAAGAAGATCAAAGATAAGGAATATAAATTTTGGTGTGCCGCAAGGCTCTATCTTGGGCCCTTCTTGTTTATTTGCTACGTGAATGATTTCCCAAAAGTATTAGACACCAGTCATCGTATTACTATGTATGCTGATGACACCTCTGGGGTTTGCTGGGCACGTAGTAATGATGACCTAAATTCAGTGGTACAGAATTTTGTTGAAAAAGCCCAAACATATTTTGAAAAAGAAAACCTGAGGGTCAATATTGACAAAACTAATTTAATTTATTTTAAGACAAGTAGTTCAAATAAAAATACTGTTGTAAATGAGGGCATTCAGGAAAATACCTGTTCATAATGTAAATTTCTGGGAATATATATAGATGACAGACTTTATTGGAATCAGCAAATAGATCATGTCTGTGGTAAAATAACATCTAGTCTGTATTTACTAAGGAGATTAGTTCAATATTTAGATATTGAAGCAATAAAAATAGTGTATTTTGGGTTGGTGTATCCCCATCTATCTTATGGAATTGTATTGTGGGGTGGGTGTAGCCAATGCAATATAAAAAGGGTATTTGTATTGCAGAAAAGAGTAATAAGAACTATGGCAAAAGTAAGACCCAGAACTTCATGTAAAAACCTGTTTATTAAGTTTAATATTATGACTATCTATGCAGTATATATGTTTCAATCAATATTATTAGTGAAAAAAGACAAAAAAGTGACAAACAGGAATATGGAAATCCATGATTACAATACAAGACAAAAATCAGACTTTCATATGGTGAGCAGATGATTGAATCTAACAACAAATACCCCATTCATTAAGGGAGCAATATTTTATAATTCTCTGGCAAACAACCTGAAACAGCTTTCTGGTAGAATTTTTAAAAATGAGTTAAAAAAATGGCTTATATTGAAGTGCCCATACAGTTTGTTGGTGACATGATTTGACCTCAGGAATGCTATGTTAAATATACTTAAATGATATTTTACTCAGTAGCATGTAATCTATTTATATTGTGTATCAATAATCTAAATGTAATTATTATAACATTGCCCATGCATGTTAAATACATGTTTCGAGCTGTAAGATAAATAAACTTTGGCTACATACCATTCTTGTTGACCATTCAGATTTCTTTGCAGAATTATTCTCCATGTAGTTCCTCTGAAATCATTACCTATAAATTAATGCATAATAATACACTAAAGAATTAAAGTAAAAATCAAGATTAATTTCTACATCTACATCTACATCTACATGATTACTCTGCAATTCACATTTAAGTGCTTGGCAGAGGGTTCATCGAACCACAATCATCTCCCTACCATTCCACTCCCGAACAGCGCGCAGGAAAAACGAACACCTAAACCTTTCTGTCCAAGCTCTGATTTCTCTTATTTTATTTTGATGATCATTCCTACCTATGTAGGTTGGGCTCAACAAAATATTTTTGCATTCGGAAGAGAAAGTTGGTGACTGAAATTTCGTAAATAGATCTCGCCGCGACGAAAAACATCTTTGCTTTAATGACTTCAATTCAAACACGCGTATCATATCTGCCACACTCTCTCCCCTATTATGCGATAATACAAAACGAGTTGCCCTTTATTGCACCCTTTCGATGTCCTCGGTCTATCCCACCTGGTAAGGATCCCACAACGTGCAGCAATATTCTAACAGAGGACGAACAAGTGTAGTGTAATCTGTCTCTTTAGTGGACTTGTTGCATATTCTAAGTGTCCTGCCAATGAAACACAACCTTTGGCTCGCCTTCCCCACAATATTATCTATGTGGTCTTTCCAACTGAAGTTGTTTGTAATTTTTACACCCAGGTACTTAGTTGAATTGACAGCCTTGAGAATTGTACTATTTATCGAGCAATTGAATTCCAACGGATTTCTTTTGGAACTCATGTGGATCACCTCACACTTATCGTTATTTAGCGTCAACTGCCACCTGCCACACCATACAGCAATCTTTTCTAAATCGCTTTGCAACTGATACTGGTCTTCGGATGACCTTACTAGACGGTAAATTACAGCATCATCTGTGATCGACCTAAGAGAACTGCTCAGATTGTCACCCAGGTCATTTATATAGATCAGGTACAGCAGAGGTCCCAGGATGATTCCCTGGGGAACACCTGATATCACTTCAGTTTTACTTGATGATTTACCATCTATTACTACGAACTGCGACCTTCCTGACAGGAAATCACAAATCCAGTCACACAACTGAGACAATACCCCATAGGCCCGCAGCTTGATTAGAAGTCGCTTGTGAGGAACGGTATCAAAAGCTTTACTCTACATCATATCACAGCGAAGACACAGTCAGTGGAAAAGTGTTCAACAAATACATTTTAAGTGTGCAGAAATTGATCTCCAAGGTCTTCAGTACAGATTTTCACAGAGTCAATCCATCACAAATTCACAGTTAATACTTGGAAAAATTAAAGTTTATGTCAGTAGAGTACTTTACTCAAAGAGAAAACTTGAATGAAAATTATTCATCAAATATTGACTAATTCACTAAGAAAAATAGTTCAGTTGTGGCAAGTAATCTTACATATAGTGTACAATAACAGCAAACATGTTTTTAAAATAAAACAATTCACTTGTGAAACTTGAAAGACATTTCTGTTGTATGGCTCTATACAAATTCATCCAAAGAAGAGGAAGAAATTTTTTCAGTGTGACTGCATTATGATGTACTTGCTGACCTAGTACTTCTTTGTCAGTTTTTACTGCAGATTGTGACATTTGTTGTATAGATCACATACACATTTGTGTTCTGCAGGAGTTGCTAATCTTGGCATCCATTTTGGAGTCTGCTCTGAAATTTCTGTTTCTAATTGTGGTCAGTTCACCATAGCACACAGGATAAATCTTTCATCTCCATAGGCATTTCTGTTGAATGGCTATATACCCATTGATAAAAGGCCAGCAAGGAGGTTTTTTGGCATGGGTGCATTATACTGCACATGCTGGTTGAATGTTGGGGTATTGTTTATGACCAGAATTATTTTTCATCCAAGAATCAGTCACTGAACTGTAGAATTTTTGTGAAAGGGCTATCCAGTAGTTGAAGAATATGGTGTCAGATGGGAAGGATATTAGCACTATATGATCATCGTTCCATTAGTTTATCCCTTAATTTTGTATATGGGAAGCATGATTCTTGAGGACAATTAGTACTGGATAATCCTGTTATCTCGCTACAGGGTATATAAAGTATGTCTAGAACATTAGAAATTCAGTGACCCATTCAATTGGTTAGCACTGGTATTCGACACAGAAGGAGGGGGGATTGTTAAAATGCTGCTTAAAATATTTATTTGGAGATAGCAGCAAAGATGGGACACTAACTCCACTAGCATTAACAGTGAAAACAGCTGCTATTAAGATTCCTCACTTAGTCTCTCTGCCGAAGTGGCATATCCCACTTACTTGATGTCCTTCATGGTTTTACTGGGTTGCTCTACAATTGTGATGATGTTCTTTCTGTGTTGTCATCTGAAGATATACTTTTGTGAGATAAGATGAGTTAGTGAAACATGCACCAATATCTTGCATATTAAAGCTTGTCATACTTATCAAGTTGGATGGATCTAGGATCCATATGGATATGAAAGATTGTTTTTTTATAATATGTTTGAACCATTACTTTGAATCTTTCTGCTCTCATGCCATTTTGTGGCATAATAATATTTAAATTTATAGGCAAGAGATTTTGACTTTATTGTTCTAAGACTGAAAAGTATTTCTAAAAACTGTTTTAAATAATTTGTGAATTGCTTCTTTTGCTCATCATGCAGCAGTTAGATGTATCGTATTCACTGTGTAATTTAGTGATAACTGCCACTTCTTTCTTAGCAGTTTTTAAATTTCTTAATTTCCCAATGCGGTCTCATGAAATTTCCATTCAATGTGTCTGCTGCTTTGCTCAGTGACAGAGCTCAAAGCATTACACTTCCTGTGGCTGTATCTAGGTCACTTTTTGTTGCATTGCCTTAGACAATATGCATCTGTATGTTTGCATGTCTCCTAAACAAGTAAATTATTTATTTGCTACTGCACCATGCAGAAGTGAACTGTGGGGAGAATTGTTATAGTGTTACAGTGTGTTCCCACACTCATATAACAACAAGCTGCAGTGCACATCATGATAACAAAGAGTCTACAGAAGTATTTAGGGACTTCAGAAAGTAAGTTACACATGGTACCGTATGCTAAGACAATTCCACAACAATAGTGGCACATTGTCAGAAGAGTACGTATTCCTGGTTTCCTGGAGACACAATTCTGCTGCGGTATGGATAAAATGTCCATCACAGTATGTGATAGAAATTATGTGGCAACTGGAAATGTGCTCCAAAGTTTATGAACACAAGACAGTATGATTTGTCTGGGCAAAATGTCTAAATTACAGACAGATTCACCATAAAGTTCTAATAATGTCTAGATCAAATGCAATCTCATGTCCAGCTGTAGTGAAATTCAACCAACAAATTGATGAAGGATGTACATATGTGGGTGATGCTGATCAGGTAGTCCTGATCTTGCACCACGTGATTTCCATCTTTTCGGCAAGCAGAAACAGCATCTGGGGGAGGAGATTTTCCAACAATGGTGACATTTATATAGCTGTTCTTGAATAACTCTGTCATTAAGGAGCAGATTTCTGTCATTGAAGAAACGAATAATTGGCTGAACATTGTGACTGTTGTTAGAGAGGGTCAATTGCTGTGTTGAAAAACAGTGTCATATGTCTGTGTTACTTTGAGGTCTGGTGCAACATTCAATAAAAATTACTCGACATACCATAATAATGTGTGACTTATTTTCTGACATCTCCTCAATAATACATCACATTGTAGCATTTTTATTATTTCAAAAACACTCTCAGCACACAATTTCACTCTACATTGCTCACCTGTAACAGTTGTGGGGCTACAGGATTTTCTGCAAAATAAAATATCTAACTCCAATATCACAATTTGTAACATTGCTGTATAGGAATTGGACACACAGTCATAGCAGAGTGGGAACTGAGGAGGTTGGTGACAATGACAATCACATGAGTCTATCTTGTTGCAAAAGCGCTACTCTCAGCAGCCTTTATTTGGAGCAGTGTCTCTAAGGTAAGGAGCAGACACATTCAATGGAAATTTCTTGAGGCTATATTGAGGGTTTAAGAAATTAAAAGTGCTTGAAAAGGAACTGAAAGATATCACTAAATTTTCATATAAAAGTATTGTCTTGAATTAACAGCTATCTGCAAAATTTCACATCCTTAACAATGAAACTGAGTATATGGACAGATTGCAAAACTGTTTATTTTGATCAACTGCTTGTCCTTCTGTACTTTACTATTGAATGTTTTAAGCAACGTAATGTAGTCTGTATCTTAATTATAGTGTGGGTTGCTGCACAAATTTTTAACAGACCATGTACAAGTGACACACACGCACATAGAAGCATCTCAAGCTGGGAACTCTCTATGGAGATTGTGGGGAACCCACACTTGCAATGCCTCACCATGTTTCAACAGAATTAGAGGGTTTATGACACTATGGATGTAAAAAAATGTAAATGGAAGGAGCATAGTTATATTATGTAGATTTCAGTAATGTATACATTGTGTTGTATTATGGGAACAATGTTTACACATAATTTTTGGAACAAAGAAAAAAGAGTGCACTCAACCAGCCATATTCCAAGTGAAGATAGTGAAAAGAACTTTCTTTTTGCTGCAATAAATTGTGTTAAAATTTACAATTCTTTTCTTGTTTTACATTTACATACGTCACAAAACATGAAATATAATAACTGTGATATAATGAGTATATGGGAAGAAATAATTTTAAGTTATTGAGTTCAATCATTAAATCAAAGGATAGTAAAATAAAAACTAGTATGAAAGTATAAAAGTAGTTCTCATTAATATTGTTGATTGGATACAGTTATTCTTTATTCAAGCAATGGTGTAAAATCATACTACATGAGACTATCAATATTTGCATGCCATAACATCAGCATGAGAAAAAAAATGGTAAAAATAAAGAACAAAAGAGATATAAGAGTATCTGCATGAAATATGCTCTGTATTTCAGATGGACCCGTTGTTACTGCTGAAAAGGAGATAACAGCTGTTATTAACAAGCCTATCACTTTGCGATGCCAAGTTGAATCCCTTGTACCATTTAGCATCAAATGGATCAAGGATGGACAGCTAATCAAAAAGACGGAGAAATATGAGTATGTGTCAATGTTCAAGCCAATTAACTGTCTGAAAGGTATTTTAGAATGACTATTTTAGAATGACTATAACAATTTGTTGACATGTTTTTTATTGTTTTTAATATTGCTGGGCGTTATAATTTGCACAATCAATGCAGAAGATAGGAATCAGTTTGCTGTAGAACTATTTCCATTTTTTAAGAACTGTAATACGGCTTGTGTAAATTATTATGGTTGTGCTGCAGGTGTTATGCTTCACAATTCACAAATTAAACAGTATTAAACATCAGTCACACTTTTGTTAGAAGTAGTATGTGTTTAAGTGGTCAGACCATCATCATCATCATAAAGTTTATTTTCTTGCTTTTTATAACTCACAAATATGTAGCCAGTGATATGTCAAAGGCATAAGACGGAAAAATCCTGTGTGCGGTTGAATTTGAACTCCACTGACAAAATTTTGGTGACCGTTCTGGTGTATTGTCAGAGTATTTTTGGTATAAGTGTCCTGTGTTCTCCAGTGGCTCATTACAGAGTTATTGTTCTTCATTTGATTTCTTTCTCCCATTTATATTTGTGTTGGTAATGAAGGGAAAATATCTGTGCAACAGAGTGTGTGTTAGTACTTGAAGTTGAAAACCTACTTAAACCCCTACCCTCTCCCAAACTTTCATTCTGTTTACTGATGAAATGTTGGCCAATATACATCTCAGATATGCATTAACTGAAAGCAACGCAAGCACAGCACAATGGCACAATGCTGAGTTGTTGTTGCAGTGATGGCAATCACATCATTTTTACATACATACACATCCTTCAATGTTATAATAGAAGATACTGGACATGTGAGCTATGCCAGAAGAGCTGATCTGGAGGAGAATGTGTTACACACAATTTGTGACAATTTTGCCACCAGAAGTGAGCACATCGCATGAGCTCTAGACTCAAGTCAAACAACTGGTTTGCGAATTCTTCAACAATAGCACTTGTAAGATCCACAGAAGGTACAGTTGTTACAACCTGCTGAATGGAGTTTGAAAAGTGATTGCTAAAGTAATGTGCTGAAAACTACAACTTTCCTGCTTTCATATTGTTTGCAGATGAGGCCATATGGCTTGGAGCACCATGTTCAACAGTAGACTTAGCCATACATGGGGTGACAAAAATCCACACATATGTGGTTGTGAGTCCTATTGACACAAGTTCACTGTGAATGTATGGGTGGTATTGTTGATTATTTGGTGACTGTACTTTATGTACTTCATGATAGTCTGCAACCAGTAGATGAGTGATCAGCGCAACAGAATGTCAGTCCTAAGGGCCTGGGTTCGATTCCCGGCTGGATCGGAGATTTTCTCTGATCAGGGTCTGGGTGTTGTGTTGTCCTATTCATCATCATTTCATCCCCATGGATGCGCAAGTTGCCGAAGTGGCGTCAAATTGAAAGACTTGCACCCAGCGAACAGTCTACCTGATGAAAGGCCCTAGTCACACGACTTCCTGACAAACTGATTGGAGTCACATACAAAATATTCTTTCAGCCTGTCATCCCACAGTTGCTAGAAGATGTGCTGCAAATAGTTTGTCAGATTGTGCAGTTTCAGCATGACCCGACAACAGTACATTCTGCACTTGATATGCAGTTTGGACAACAGTAGACTAGTTGAGGTGGCCCTGTTCCCTGTCAGCTTTCTCACCACACAGGGCACAATGGATTTCTTCTTCTGGGAGTATGTGTCGAACCCAGTTTATGCAACTTCTGGTGATACTCAAGAAGCCATAGATTTTAGGACTGTTGCAGTTGTGGATATAGTATGACAAACTCTTTGGATTCTTAAACATGTGGTAAGACAGTTGATGGTGCATGATTGTGCAAACTACCATGATCATGATGGTTGATATTTAGAATGATACCTGTAAGGAAACAGTTCTGCATTTGTTACATATGTACTGTATACTGACAGAACAGATTACACATACTGAGAAAAAATTTGTGTGTGTCGTGTAAGGGTTTTTGTGTTACTCTTTGTTTTTTTATGTACAGCTTGGTGATTGTAAATTTCAAGTCACTGCTGTAAAGATATTTTCGTAGATCAAAGATAATTATGGTAGCAAACCAAATAAATCATATGTACTTTGCTAGTCTGTAAGGAGCTACTGCAGAACATGAGTTCCTTATACCAAAACTCTCAGAAAATATTCCTGAACAACATTTGAAACTTTGGTGGTGGAGTTAGGATTCACCCTGTACACAAGGACTGACATTTCTGGAGAGTAACACCTCATTAGCAGCACAGTGCTTTAAATTTCAAAAAAATAAATAAATTTATCTTTCTTTTCATTTACAAATCAGTTACTGTATGGATTCAATGAAGATACAGTGTTTACTGGCTCTTTAGAGACTTCATAAGGGCTTTCAATCTTTTAAATCATTCTGTGCTATACTATGTGATCAAAAGTATCTGGATACCCCCCAAAAAACATATGTTTCCCATATTAACTGCATTGTCCTGCCATCTGCTGCCAGGTACTACATATCAGCGACCTCAGTATTCATTAGACATCACAGAATGGTGTGCTACGGAGCTCACGGACTTTGAACATAGTCAGATGATTGGGTGTCACTTGTGTCATACATCTGTATGTGAGATTTACACACTCTTAAACATCCCTAGGTCCAGTGTTTCCATTGCAATAGTGAAGTGGGTACATGAAGGGACACGTACAGCACAAAAGCATACAGGCCGACCTCGTCTGTTGACTGACAGAAACTGCTGACAGTTGAAGAGGGTTGTAATGTATAATAGGCAGATATCTATCCAGACCATCACACAGGAATTCCAAACTGCATCAAGATCCACTATAAGTACTATGGCAGATAGGCAGGAGGTGAGAAAACTTTGATTTCATGGTCGAGCAGCTGCTCATAAATCACCCATCATGCCAGTCAATGCCAAACGACTCCTTGCTTGGCGTAAGAAGTGTAAACATTGGATGACTGAACAGTGGAAAAATGTTGTGTGGAGTGACAAATCATGGTACACAATGTGGTGATCCAATGGCAGGGTGTGGGTATGGCAAATGCCCGGTGAACATCATCTGCCAACAGTACAATCATATAGAACACGTTGGGGATGTTTTGGAATGCCGACTTCATGCCAGGCTTCACCGACCAACATCGATACCTCCCCTCAGTGCAGCACTCCTTGAAGAATCGGCTGCCATTCCCCAAAAAACCTTCTAGCATGACTGAACGTATGCTTGTGAGAGCGGTAGCTGTTATCAAGGATAAGGGTGGGCCTACACCATACTGAATTCCAGCATTGCCGATGGAGGGCACCACGAACTTATAAGTAATTTTCAGGCAGGTATCGGAATACTTTTGATTGCATAGTGTATTACACAAATTTGATACTTATGACAGAAGAGTTAACTGGAAGGAGTGGTTACATTCCTATCCCGGGGCAGTATGAGAACATTTTTTTCCACAAGCAACTTATCATTTGGTGTGCACCCCTCCACTTTTTCCTCATACACTTTCACCCATGTGATTTTTCACTGCTAACTGGGATACACTCTGTATGCAAGCCTTGCGTTTGGGTTGCCCCTTGCACTGCTACTAATTTCGATACATCCTGCATAGAAATCTTACAGATGTGGCACATTTGGCTCCCCTCTCAGCTTGATGACCCAAGTGGCAGCTTGTGTTGCTTGTGCCTTAAACCAGCCCTGGTCCTATCTACCAAACAAAAACAGCTCATAGACATAGCATGAGAAAACAGCTCATTTGGATAAGATATCATATATCCACTTCTTTTAATTCTGTTTGTTAAGGATCTTCCTAAAAACCTGTCATCATCTGTAATTATGATATTAACTGATAATGGAAACCTAGTTAACTTCTCCTAACATTTCTCTGCACGACATGAGTGTTGACCTAGCCAACAACAGTAAAGGGCAATGAGCCTGACCCTTGTGTGACAGGAATAAAACAGCTCATATGAGCATCATACCATCAAAGAACCATTCAACATATCTAGAATCAAGAGTTATTGAAAATAAAGCTATTTAATGTGTCAGTGAAATAAATTCCTTGGCCGCTCTGTAACTAATGCTCTACAGTGGAATACACACAGCAATATAAAGCTGAGCAGTTTGAGTAGCCCTTGATATGCATTTGATGACTCAGGCAGACATGTGATCTGATTACCATTAAAACAGTCTACCTTGTTCTTGTCAACTCAGTAACTTCACATAGCCTTCATTTTTAGGCATCAGAATGCAGGCGACTATTGGTATAAAAAATATGTATCCAATGATCGTGAAATGATTATGATGTGATTAACACAATGGAAATCCTCTCTTATGCATTCATGTTTCTGAGATAGTTTCATTTTTAAGTAAGAATATACAGTGGCTTGAACAAAATAATAATGTGCATGCTCACCGTAGTCTTAATAGTGGCATGTTCATCTCACAACCCAGAGTCAGTAAATGCCATAACAGTGTGAGAAATGTATGCAGCATGTAATAATTGCCATATGTGGTAAAAGCAAAATAAGAACTCATTTAGCTGAGTTCACAGTATCCTGGTTGAGCATTTTTCCATCCAGTTGATGAATTTTTTCGGACAAAATTATTCTCAATATCTCCTTAACACAGAGTACTGCACTGCCATTTTTTGTCATATGGAACTTAGGTATGACTCTCAATTTTAAATTCTCAATAACATTCTGCTGCATTCTGGATTCACATATTACATAAAAAAATTGATAAGTGGAGAGGAAAAACATAAAGTTTGTAGCCTCTTGTCATAATTTTTTGTCTCTATTGTTATGGTCAGTTAAGAAAAATTAAGAAAATGTTACAAGAAGGCATGATTTTATAATTATAAAAAGACAGCTCTTCGGTAAGTGGATGAAAATGTGATCAACACAAGCATAGTGGTGTGAAAGTTCCAAAAATCAGTGGCCTCATGAAGTCAATCCACATAAAAAACAATAGATGATTGGTTGCAGGAACACACATTCACTCTCATTGCTGCTTTTGCTTCTCACATTTATCCCACCACCTTTGTTCATCGACATATTTTCCATACAATCTCAAGTGGCAGAATTACAAAGGAGTACATCATTAATTACATATACTGTAATGGGCTGCAATGAATCTTTGAACATATCTATGAGGATTAGGAGTTTCTAAATTTGTGTGCTGGGTAAATCTCAACAAAATCAGTACACTCTTGTACAATCCAGGGTAGCTTTCCATTACTTATTTTTATTAATTTCCATGTTTTTTGGTTATAGTCTGTTGGACTTACTCAGTATCTACTACACCCACACAAGTTGTTTTGTGACCTCCAGGTTTGTATATGAACTTATTGGCCTCACAGCACTTCATTGTACACTATTGGCCATAAAAATTGCTACACCACAAAGATGACATGCTACAGATGCGAAAGTTAACCAACAGGAAGGAGATGCTGTGATATGCAAATGATTAGCTTTTTCAGAGAATTCACACAAGGTTGGCGACACCTACAATGTGCTGACATGAGGAAAGTTTCCAACCAATTTCTCATACACAAACAGCAGTTGACCGGTGTTGCCTGGTGAAACCTAGTTGTGATGCCTCGTGTAAGGAGAATTGCGTACCATCACATTTCCGACTTTGATAAAGGTCGGATTGTAGCCTATCGCAATTGCGGTTTATCGTACCACGACACTGCTGCTCGTGTTGGTCAAGATCCAATGACTGTTAGCAGAATATGGAATCGGTGGGTTCAGGAAGGTAATACGGATTGCCGTGCTGGATTCCAATGGCCTTGTATCACTAGCAGTCGAGATGACAGGCATCTTATCCACATGGCTGTAACAGATCGTGCAGCCACGTCTTGATCCCTGAGTCAACAGATGGGGCCATTTGCAGGACAGCAAACATCTGCATGAACAGTTCGGTGACGTTTGCAGCAGCATGGACTATCAGCTCGGAGACCGTGGCTGCGGTTACCCTTGATGCAGACAGGAGCACCTGTAATGGTGTACTCAGTGACAAACCTGGGTGCATGAATGGCAAAACGTCATTTTTTTGGATGAATCCAGGCTCTATTTACAGCATCATGATAGTCGCATCCGTGTTTGGCAACATCGCGGTGAACGCACATTGGAAGCATGTATTCGTCATTGCCATACTGGCGTATCACCCAGTGTAATGGTATGGGGTGCCATTGGTTACACGTCTCAGTCACCTCTTGTTTGCACTGACAGCACTTTAAACAGTGAATGTTACATTTCAGATGTGTTACAACCCGTGGCTCTACCCTTCATTCAATCCCTGCGAAACCCAACATTTCAGCAGGATAATGCACGACCGCATGTTGCAGGTCCTGTACGGGCCTTTCTGGGTACAGAAAATGTTTGACTGCTGCCCTAGCCAGCACATTCTCCAGATCCCTCACCAATTGAAAACGTCTGGTTGATGGTGGCTCATAACAATACGCCAGTCACTACTCTTGATGAACTGTGGTATCGTGTTGAAGCTGCATGGGCAGCTGTAACTGTACACGCCATCCAAGCTCTGTTTGACTCAGTGCCCAGGCATATCAAGGCCGTTATTATGGCCAGAGGTGGTTGTTCTGGGTATTGATATCTCAGGATC
Source organism: Schistocerca americana (assembly GCF_021461395.2). Taxonomy (NCBI): domain Eukaryota; kingdom Metazoa; phylum Arthropoda; class Insecta; order Orthoptera; family Acrididae; genus Schistocerca; species Schistocerca americana. The sequence goes on from NC_060130.1 coordinate 625,001,961, forward strand.
TATGCACCCAAATTGAGTGAAAATATAATCACATGTCAGTTCTAGTATAATATATTTGTCCAATGAATACCCACTTATGACCTGCATTTCTTCTTGGTGTAGCAATTTTAATGGCCAGTAGTGTATATAATGTGAGATAGTATTCAGTTCACTCACATTAGTCAGCTACTTTCTCTCTGATAAAACTTTTTGAGTTGCAAATGAGAATACATGTATGTACAATACATTCACATATGTTATACTATGCCAAAATTTTCATCCATATGTTATAATGGGACAAAAACATGTGCAACTGATGTTATTGATTTAATGTAATCTGGTGGTACTATGAGGTACTGTCTATTGCATCCTTTGTATACACTGTTGTCCGTGAGTATTTATATGATAGTTTTCTTTCAGAAGTGATGTATGTCTCTCTCCACCTGAAGCAATGGTGACAACAAGACATATACCTATTTTAGTGACCAGCATGTGCAGCGTACTACTATAAGTAATCTTGCATCATGCAAAGTTTTTGTTTTTGAATCAACAGCTTCTGTATCAATTTCTTTGCTTCAGGCACAAACCAAAATAAAAATTCTGATTTACTGTACAGTCATTTTATTGCACAGAATTACTAGTACTCTTTACAAATGAAGAACACAGTTTAAATATGTTTTTAAATTTATCAAAAATTTATAGAGGGGGAGGAGAGGTGATTGTGGGCGCACGACAGCAAGGTCTTCAGCGCCAAAAATTTATAAGTATTACCTAATAATTGAGGGACTGAGAAAAGTGGTTCAGATGTAAACGTACTATAAGGTTCAAATATGCATCCTGCAGTCCAGATCTAGGTTTCTCATGGGTCCCATAAATCATTTTAGACAAATCCTATGATAGTTGTGTGAAAAATGCCTTGAATGTTTTTCTGCACATATCTTGTCCAGGCAGAGTTGCACTCCATCTGTAATGGTCTCATAACCAGTGGACTATGTAACTTTAACCTCACACCCCATATATCATGGGATATTTAATGAACTGTTAAATGAGTAGTAAATGTTTAGATGCTGATGCCCCCTCTACTCATTCTCAGCCTTATTAACAACCATCCTTTCAGTGAGGTGAGACAGAGCCCTTCTTCAGCATTTCTATTTTTGTACAGCACAGTCTGCCACTCTCTACTTGTATTATGAAAATTAAAAAAAATAGCATCACTCTTCCTCTAAAAGTTGTTATCTTTTGAATACACTTCTTTTTTATGTAATACATTACTTACATCTTGTTGTGCACATTTTACTCACATGGTATTCTACATGTCCTTGAATGCAGAGAGTTTTTTCTCGCTAGAGAAGATAACATCCAGCTGAACTTTTATATGCAGCAATTTACAAATCCAACAGATGGGAAGCAAACATTAAATTTCAGTGTGCATTGGAAATAATGAAACTGCTATACTTGCTAGAGTGACATGTGAAAATATGGCAGGCAGCAAAGGCTCATGAATGGAATCTTCCAGTTCCTTTGTCAACTAAGAAAAACTGCATAGTAAGGGAAAATCAGAAATGTAACAAAATGAAACAGAAGTCACTTAAGGCCTCATATTGTAGATTTTTCAACCCATATCTTCTGCATAATCCTCAATGTTTTTGAAAATTCCAGTTTCTGTTCTTTTCTGTAATTTTTTTCAAATTTAATGAAAGATGCAGGTAGTTGCAGAAGCTGGAGATTGTATACTTCTTTTTGTGATGTTGCCTGCTCCAATGAGCATCTGCTACCTGTAATCCAGCTTGTACAAAATGGAAGGTACATAATTCTTATGTAATCAATATTGTCTGTTGTCTGCAGTGGTCTGCAGAGAAATATGAAATATTCTGTGTCCTTTTTTGATGGAAAGTCTTTGGTATACTTATACACTGTCACTTAGTAAGAAAAACACTTGGTTATGGAATATCAGGCCAGGTATGTGGCTGGATTGACAGTTATCACTGAAAGAGCCAAAAGTGTCATTGGGCATACTGCAAGAAAATGTTAGAGGACAATTACTATTCACTGTACATACAAACTGTGTGATAAATGACAACAGTGGATATCTAATAAGTGATGCAGTTGTGTACATGGATGTCACATTGTAGCAAAACTGCTTTATAAATAGTTCCTAGTGTAAAAACTTGAAGCTGATTCTAAACATAAGAAAGTGTGCATGTAAATAGGTGAAAGTATCCAATATGCCTTAATTGCTCCAATCTGAGGAGTCAGAACAGCCATCAAATATCTATGTGGAGGTACCAGGAGTGATTTAAGATGGAATGGACATCAAAATTCACTTGGGGGAGGAGGGACTAAAACCACGTTGAGAGTATTAAATAAGACTAACTGATACAAAAAGTGGTATCCTACAAAAAGATTCATTTGACCTGTTATAGGGTACTGTTTATCAATATGGCACATTAAGTTCAGGCAGTGGAACAGTTAAAATGTAGCAAAAATATGATGCAGTTTGTCATCGGTTTGTTTAGTCAGTACAAAAATGTATTGCAGGAAAATCTTGTATCACATAAAATTTATTTCTTAAATTCTGAGAGCATAATTTCCAAGTTGACTGGAGAAATATATTACTTCTTCCCTCTCTCTCTCTCTCTCTCTCTCTCTCTCTCTCTCTCTCTGTCATTGGATGTGGATATGTAGGGGCATGTGGTCAGCACATCTTCCTCCCATCCTTTGCCAGATTTTGGGGCTGCAACTTTCTCCCACTTTGTGCTTACATTGATCTGTTTGTGCACCTTCTGCAAATGAAATAGGAAGGAGTCAAAAGATAATCATACACTTCATAGTGTCCTCCATACACTGTTGTGGCTTTCAGAGAACTGAAGTAGCTGTGGAACATAATTTTTAAGGCTGCTGTAAAATAATAATGTATATTAATGTTTTATTGGAATTGGACATTATTTATAAAAAATATTATAATTTTTTGTGTTCTAGATCCATAATAACAATAATTCTTAATGTCATTTTGCATATATCTTTGTATATATGTTATTGCACTTGGATAAAATATGGAAATTTCCAAAACCACTTAACAGATAAAGAACCTTGCTAGATTCTAGAGAATATTTTTGGGCATTGCAGTCTTCCAATTTATATTTTTATAGGCAAAGTGGGGTATCAGTTCTGCATATTGATAGTGTTACCATCCAGTCACAAGGAGATTACAAATGCTTTGCAATTAATACTGCTGGACGAGCCTCACAAATTACAACTCTGAAAGTAACTGGTAAGTTTGTATTAATAATGCATGCATTATCATGTAACTTGTTTTCTGTATCGCAGGCTGATGTCCTTGATCTAATTATTTTGCACTAGGACCTCCACCACAGGTGACAACTCTGGATTCAGTTACCTCTCCACTACACACAGACACTATACTAAATTGTGTGATTCAGAGTGAGCTACCTTATAACTGGAGCTGGGTGCGTGGAGATGAAGGTACTGATAATTTTTTAGAAGGTAAGATTATTTACTTATAAGCATGCATTGCTTTTGCTGTTTGTTTTATAAAATGGGCTGTGTGCAATAATAAGTAAAAATAATTCATTCCACATTATCAGTTGTAAACTGCATTTGTACATTCAACAAATTTTGGCAATAGTGTTCTCATTCAGACAATCATTTCTCCTAACTTTATTCCATATCTGATTTATAAATTGTATATCTTTTAAATAATGTAAACTCAAGGCTACAATATCAGAATTTTAAGGAAAAGATAGATTAATACTTATCTTAAAGACTGCATGTTAATTTGCAGACAGGGACAGTTAAAAGACACTTACACATTAGCTTTTGGCCACAGTCTTCATCAGAAAAAGAAAGAAACACACACACATTAATTCACACAAGCAAGCACACCTCACTCACATCACCATATCTGGCAGCTCGGATAAGAATGCAGCTGTCATGTGGAAGGGAATCAGCAATCTGAAGGGGGCAGGAAAGGGGAAGGATAGCAGTGTACAGGTGGGGGGACAGAGGAACACTGTTTAGCATAGTGCACAGGACTGGACTGTCAACAGACACAGCATCAGGAGGCTGTTGGGCAGGGAGAGGGGGAGGGGGAATGATAAAGGAGAGGTGAGGGGAAAGATGGGCAGGTGAGTTGGCACACAGAGAGGATGGGAGGTGAGAATAGGGAGGAGTTGATAGGACAGAGGGGGTAGAAATGATGGGTGGAGGGTATGGGGACAGTATGTTATCGTAGGTTTGGGCCAGGATACTTTTGGGAGCAGAGAATGTGTTGTAAGGATAACTCCCATCTGCACAGTTCAGAAAAGCTGGTAGTGGAGGGGAGAATCCTGCTTCACTACCCAAGCCATCTGGATGCTCCCCTTCACCCTCTTTTGCTTACATTGATGTGTATCTTTTAAGAATTTTCTAAAGCTCATCAGTCTAGTGCATAATATATTTTGTAGTAAATTGATAGTTCTTACCTATAGTTGCTCATTACAGAATTTTTGTAGCATTATTTGGTTGTGAAAATTGTTTTCCCTTAATAGAAGTGTAGGTTGTTACTAACAAAGTATTAAAAAATTAACAGTAATAATGTAAATATAGCTCTTATAAAGTAGTATGATGTGGCATAATATTTTGTTCCATACATATTATAACTGTATAACAGTAATGGAAATTCCTGGATGCAGATAATGTAAAATAAGGGAAAGACAACCACTCACCTATACCAAACTGATGCATAGAGCTCAAAATACACTTGAGAAAACAGCATTCACTCTAGCTTTCAAGAACTAGCTCTTTTTTTATAGCAAAAGTACACTAATTCATGCACACACACACACACACACACACACACACACACACACACACATACACACGTGTGTGTGTGTGTGTGTGTGTGTGTGTGTGTGTGTGTGTGTGTGCGCATGAGCACAGGTAACTGCTTTCGAGTATCAGCAGTGACCATGGGAGTGTGCATTTGGGTGTCTGGTTGTGTGTGTTACTGTGTGTTCTTCTGCTAGAAAAAGAGCTAGTGCTCATATTGTAACTGTGATATTTTGTCAGCATTTATTGTACATTTTCACAATTTTTTTAAAGTTTGTTATTGAGTATAACCTCAACAAAACAAAATTTGAGACACAAAGTTTCAAGCAGTTCCAGGGAAGCAATTAATTTTATTCCAATTTCTTCTTTTCTTGTAATGTAAAATCACTTTCTGTCTAATAGGTTACTGCTTATTCTATGTTGGAACATTTACTGTTGTGCTATAGAAGCTCCATTATGGCGAGTTTATAGTTAACATGTGGTTTCCCATGTCAGTATTTGTAATGACAAGAGAGTAATATTAAACTTCTCTCATACTGCAAGCACGGTATTTTTCTAAAACCAGTAGTAACAATACACATTAATACAGCTTTGTGTCATGCATCTTCTCAAGCATAAACTTATGACTGATTTCTTTAGTCAAGCACCAGACCTGCCTGCATATGTGATCAAAAACTTAAGGGAATCCTTCACCTTCATAGTACATATGTTCTTCAGTCATATTTTCAGTAATGTAGGAGATTTCAATCATTCAACAATTAGTTGGGGTGGTTAAGCAAGTGGTGGGTGTAACAAGACATCCTGAATAATGGTACTAAATGCCTTCTCTGAAAACTGCTTAGAATGGTGAATCAGGAGCCCAGTCATGGTGGACAGCAACATGAGGTGGTTGTACCAACAATGACAATGAGAAAATAAAACAAACAGAATGATTCTCATGTTAAGTGCATTAAGTAAATTCAACATTAGTGTCATATATCAAAGAGGGACTTGAATTATTTATATCCAAGCATGAATTTATAGAAGAAATGTTGCTCAAGTTTAGAAGAATAGTTGACCAAGTACTGGGTAGATATGTACCAACTAAAACAGTTGATTGGAGGAACTTTATTTGGTATCCAGTGTCTTTAAAGACACTTCTAAGGAAACAAAAGCAACTGCACAATAGGTTTGAAATGAAGCTTACAGCCAAAGATCAACATTTGCTAAATTAAACATATTTAGTTTATAAAGCACATATTGTGAAGACTTTAACAAATTGCAGAATTTTATCAAAAGCGCTTTCACAAAACCCCCATCAATTTTGATCATGTGTAATGATACCAAAATTAGTGCCCACACACTTATGGGTGCCACAGAAAAAAAAATTGATGGTGGCAAAGTAAAAACAGAAATGCTGATCCCTGCTTTCAGAAGTGCCTTTACAAAGAAAAATCCAGGAGAACTTCCCCAGTTTAAACCTCACACCACTCTCTAGATGAGTGATAGTGTTAACAGATTTGAGAAACACTAGAAATTATTAAAATTGATTAAAGTTCCTGTGCCCAATGGAATCTGTATCAAATTCCATACAGAATTTGTGGCTGACAGAACCCTTTTTATAACTACAATATGCTTTAGGTCTCTCAAACAAAGAAATGTGTCCTGTAGTTGAAAGAAAGCTCATCACACATGTCTACAGGAAGAGGAGCAGATGTGGTCCACAAAATTAATGTCCAATATCATTGATATCAGTTGTAGGATCTTAGAAATGCTGTATCTTTCTACTTGCATGTGTGAGCATGAGTGTGCCTAGTGTAGTGCTGTCATGTGTGTACTAAAACCAGCCACCAAATGTATCAGCACACAGGCCAGCCACTAGAGGCTGTGTGCAGTCCATGTGCATACCGGGTGGAGTCATTCCAGATGTGTAAAGGGTCCTCCCGGATGCCATGAAGTGCACAGGGTGCAGCCAACTGCAGGTGGTTGTTCATGTTGCTACCAAAGATGTGTGTCGCTTAGGATCAGAAGAGATTATCTCTGGTTTCGAGCGGCTAACAGAAGTGGTAAATGCTGTCAGTCTTGCTGACCATTTGCAGCATAGTCGACAGGACCGACTGCAGACCTCTGGTACAGAGCCAAGTGGAGGGTCTGAATCAGACGCTCAGATGGTTCTGTGACCGTGTAGGCTGCAGATTCCTCGACTTCCGCCAAAGGGTGGTTGGATTCCGGGTTCCGCTGAATTGGTCAGGTGTCCACTATACGCTGGAGGTGGCTACATGGGTAGCAGGGGCTGTGTGGCGTGGACTGGGTGGTTTTATAGGTTAGAGGGTCTCGGGAAAACACAAGATGGGCTTCAGTCACAAAGGGTGCAGGCTGAATACAGGAAGAACATAGATACAGGAACCATTGGTATAGCAGTTGTAAATTGTCATAGCTGTGTTGGGAAAGTACCAGAGCTCCAAATGCTAATAGAAAGCACTGATGCTCAAATCATTATAGGCACAGAAAGCTTGCCATGAAATTGAAGTAGATACTTCCTGTGAGTTAGTATGGGCAGAGGTCATTGTTGGCAACCGCAATAAAATAATAATTTGATCCTTTTACCGACCTCCCAGTTCAGATGATACAGTTGCTGAAAGGTTCAAGGAAAACTTGAGTTTGATTTCAAACACGTACCAGACTCATAAAATAATAGTTGGTGGTGACTGTAATTTACCCTTGATATGTTGGCGAAAATACATGTTTAATTCCAGAGGTATGCATAAAATATCATCCAAAACTATGCTAAATGCATTCTCTGAAAATTATTTTGAGCAGTTAGTTCATGAGCCCACACGAATAGTAAACGGTTGTGAAAACACACTTGACCTCTTAGCAACAAATAATCCTCAGTTAATAACTAGCATCAAAACCGATATAGGGATTAGTGAACACAGGGTTGTTGTAGCGAGATTGAATATTGTAATCCCCAAATCCTCGAAAAATAAGGAAAAAGTATACTTATTCAAAAAAGCAGATAAAAAATCACTTGGCGCCTTCCTGAGAGACAATCTCTACTCATTCTAAATTAATAATATAAGTGTAGACCAGATGTGGCTTCAATTCAAAGAAATAGTAATGGCAGCAATTGAGAGGTTTATACCAAATAAACTAACAAACGATGGAGCTGATCCTCCTTGTTACTCAAAATGAGTTAGAACACTGTTTCAGAAACAATGAAACAAACATGCCAAATTTAAACAGATGCAAAATCCCCAAGATTGGCGATCCTTTACAGAAGCTCAAAACTTAGCGTGGACTTCAAAGCGAGATGCCGATAACAGTTTCCACAATGAAACTTTCTCTCGAAACCTGGTAGAAAATCCAAAGAGATTCTGGTCATATGTAAAGTATGTTAGCGGCAAGAAACAATTAATGCCTTCTCTGCGTGATAGCAATGGAGATACTATCGAAGACAGTGCTGCCAAAAACAGATTTACTAAACACAGGCTTCTGAAATGCCTTCACAAAAGAAGACGAAGTAAATATTCCAGAATTCGAATCGAGAACAGCTGCCAACATGAGTAACATAGAAGTAAATATCCTCGGAGTAATGAAGCAACTTAATCACTTAATAAAAGCAAGTCTTCTGGTCCAGACTGTATACCAATTAGGTTCCTTTCGGAGTATGCTGATGCATTAGCTCCATACTTAACAATCATATACAACCGTTCGCTCGACAAAAGATCCGTACCCACAGACTGGAAAGTTGCACAGGTCACACCAATATTCAAGAAAGGTAGTAGGAGTAATCCACTAAATTACGGGCCCATATCATTAACGTTGATATGCAGCAGGATTTTAGAGCATATACTGTGTTTGAACGTTATGAATTACCTTGAACGAAATGGTCTATTGATACCCAGTCAACATTGGTTTAGAAAACATCATTCCAGTGAAACACAACTAGCTCTTTATTCACATGAAGTGCTGAGTGCTATTGACAAGGGATTTCAGATCGATTCCATATTCCTGGATTTCCGGAACGCTTTTGACACTGTACCACACAAGTGGCTCGTAGTAAAATTGCGTGCTTATGGAATATCATCTCAGTTATGTGACTGGATCTGTGATTTCCTGTCAGAGAGGTCACAGTTCATAGTAATTGATGGAAAGTCATTGAGTAAAACAGAAGTGATTTCACGCGTTCCCCACGGTAGTTCCCCTTTGCTGTTCCTTATCTATATAAACGATTTAGGAGACAATCTGAGCAGCCGTCTTTGGATGTTTACAGATGATGCTGTCATTTATCGACTAATAAAGTCATCAGAAGGTCAAAACAAACTGCGAAACGATTTATAAAAAATATCTGAATGGTGCGAAAAGTGGCAGTTGACCCTAAATAACGAAAAGTGTGAGGTCATTCACATGAGTGCTAAAAGGAACTCATTAAACTTTGGTTACACGATAAATCAGTCTAATCTAAAAGCTGTAAATGCAACTAAATACCTAGGTATTACAATTGTGATTTTGTTGCTTTTCGAAATTTTGGTTAAAATGGACGAAATGATTTTATGTGCAGTGAAGGAAGGAAATAGGATTTAACAGACCACGAAGTTATTTCTTTTATTTAATTGTTGAGAAGCATACTTATCTTTACTAGATGGAATTAGTTACATAAATATTGATATATTTGCTGAATTAGAAAAAAAGACGACTTATTGGCCACAACCGAATCTTCTGCATTCTACTTGTAAACTGCATTTTTTAGTGACAAAAGCTCTCGCATACAAAACATTCACTAATTATGTGCGCAGTATCTTTACTTATTCGGAAGTTGTATAGCCATTCCAAACCTCCAAGATGTTGTAGTACAACAACATCCTAACTGTGGTCATCTCGCACTGTGTTCTATAACCACCCGCGGTTTAGGTGGATTCATTGCAGGTGGTACAGACAGACAGTCTTGCGACGAAGTTTTGGACACTTTCTCCATAAGCTGTTCTGAGCAACTGGCGTGACAACCCACAAGCAATGGAAGTATCTTAGACCTCGTAGCTACAAACTGGCCTGTCCTTCTTGACAGTGTTAGTATAGAGACATGGATTAGCAATCATGTTGTCATCACAGCCACGATGGGTAACAAATCTTAATAAATCCATCAAGCATGCTTGGAGAGTAGATAAACAGTTGCTAGCATCCTGCTTAGACAATGGATGGACATCATTTAGTTACAATATGGTGGACGTCGAGGAATTAGGGCAGAAGTCTAAACTGATTGTAAATCATGATCTGGAGAAGTATGTGCCAATTAAGCTGATTAAGGACAGAAAAGACCCACCATGGTTTAATAGCGAAATTGGAAAAATGCTGAGAAATCAGAGACTTTTGTTGTACTCTCGATTCAAAAAAGAGTGCAGAAACATCGAGGGGCAAAAGTTAGTAGAGATTTGCACGTCCATAAAAAGGTCGATACATGAAGCATACAACTTTTGCTGTTGTATGTGATCTTGCCGAGAATTCCAAGAAAATTCTGGTCCTATGTAAAATCGCTAAGTGAACTGAAGGCTTCTATACAGTCACTCATAGACCAACCTGGTATGACAATAGAAGGCAGCACTAGGAATGCTAAAATTTTGATTTTGCGTTTAAAAAATGATTCATGTTGGAGGATCATACACACATACCATTGTTGGGCCTCTACACAAATGTCCGTATGCAGGGTATAGAAATACTCATCCCTGGAGCTGAATAGCAGCTGAAAAAGTTGAAAACAATTAAGTCACCTGGTCTAGATGTAATCCCAAATGGTTCAAATGGCTCTGAGCACTATGAGACTTAACTTCTGAGGTCATCAGTCCCCTAGAACTCAGAACTACTTAAACCTAACCAACCTAAGGGCATCACAAACATCCATGCCCGAGGCAGGATTCAAACCTGTGACCGTGATGTAATCCCAATTCAGTTTTACAGAGAGTACTCTTCAGCTTTGGTCCCATGATCAGCCTGCATTTGTCAAGAATCTTTCACCCAGCAGGAAGTTCCATGTGTAACGTTACGGGTATGTGAGCAAGTTATTTGTCCACCTAGGCCTGATTTGAGGAGAGATTAATTTGTTGCACAGGTGAACACTAGCAGGCCCAGGGCACAGGGCATGCTGTGGCCAACCTGGTTAGTTGTCTGTTCCTGCCCAGGCAAGCTCAGGTGCAGAGACAATGAGCACGCCACCGGAAATGGATAAACAGCAGAGCTGGGAATTTGGACGGCTAATGCTCACATTGCTTTTGTGCAGAATATGCTCCAGGAAATTGTGGAGTGTCAGACACTCTTAAAGCTGACCAAGATACAGCTCTTTGAGATTTGATAATAGCTCACATCAAATATTAATGCAAATCTGAATACATCTGAAATCTCTGAAAAATGAGGCACATCCAGTGACGCAGTAATATCTCAGCATCTTTAAAACTACATAAGTTAACATCTCACAGCGAATAAACATTTTCACAATGGCCCTCTGAATTAACAACTTTTAATCTCTTTATGCGATTTCAACAAACGTTATCTCAGATGACAGCATTTCAGTATAACTGTCATCCCAGTATCCATTTTATTTATTTATACGACGTCTTATACATCTTTTTCATTATGCGATCACAGCTAGAGGTTATTTATTTGCAGTGAATTAGCTGCGGGGCATGAAAACAGACGTGTTTGACTCGACCCTATGACAGCGTTGAGCTATTCTTTTTTAAAAGAGCCGTGCATAGCTGCAGTACCTAAAGTTCGAGCAGTATCAGGCAAATTCACCACTAGTTTGCTCGTATGGACTGCTGTTTAGAAGAGCAACTACTCAACAGCAGTAAGTGTTAGGTACTGTCACACAGGAGAATGGAAAAACAAGAAGGTGACTCCTGTATATAAGAACGTTAGAGAATGGGTCCGCAAAGTTACAGTCTTACAACTTTAATGTCAGTTTGGAGCAGAAACCTCGATCATGGCCTCAGTTCGAATATAACACATTTCCTTAAACCAAGAAACATATCCTAGCTGGCCATGGCACTGGAGTTGGCATGGCTTCACATCTCTGTTGGTACCTTCCAGAACCTCATTGACTCTCGTAGTGCACCTGTTGCAGTAGTCCACACTACAAAGGGTGATTATTCAGCCTTTTGATATGTGGTCACATTAGTGTGACTGGACAGTGTAATAAGAGACTGTAATCTGATAAATTATTTCTCTAGATCAAAACATAAAGTTGGAGTGTTGCTATATACAAGGAGGAAATGGGTAGTCTACAAGATACTGAATACTCTAAATGTATAAATCTTCCATCATACATTGAAAAAATTTAAAAATTTCTGGCATAGTGACTGAAGACCTAAGAATTTATTTGTGTATATAGGTCCCTAAGCAGTAATATTTCAACATTTATGAAATAACTAGAGAAATTATTACTGAAGTTTATAATGAAGGCTGTTGTAATATTTGAAGACTACAGTATAATCATGGGTAACGAATCAAATCCAAAATAAGAATTAAAAGAAATATTATTATGGTGTAATATGAAAATAATAATAAACGTACCTATGAGAAAGATTCATCAAAGCCAGACCATCATTTAAGACAATATCCCTAATATTGAAAATAGTGAATGTAAAGCAAACTTTTTGCAACCAACAACCTCTGATCATCATGGGCTAATGTTTTGAATTACAAAACTTGGAGCTCAAAAACAGAAGTAAAGCAAGAAAAGAGAGAAGTCAGAATTATCAATCTACAAAAAATTGACAGTTATCAAATAACACTGAGGAAAATAAGATTGAACTGAAACAATGCAGGCAAAAAACACAAATGAGGAGTATGATCCATTTCTTAACACATGCGCCAATGCATTGTCAATGCATGTGCGAACATTACGGAAGACGAACTACTCGCTGTTGAGAGGAATGTCGTTACACGTATTGCCAAATGAATTGAGGTGGTATTTACAGGTAATCACACTGTAACAGCATGTGTTCTCAGAAATGATAAGTTGACAGAGGTACATGTATCACATTGGAACATCCGAAATAAAATGTTCAAATGAACCTAAGTTCTGTATTTTAATTTAAAAAACCTACCTGTTACCAACTGTTCATCTAAAATCATGAGCCATATGTTTGTGAGTATTACAGCGCCATCTATCACAAAGCGAAAAAAAAACGCAGTTGATATCTGTTTGACCTACAGCAGCGCCATCTAGCGGGCCAACCACAGTGCCATCTGGTTTCCCCCTTCAAGCTAGATGAGTTTCTTTCTTTATAGTTTGTTCATTTGATGCTTATTTCATGAGATATTTGGCCCGGTCACTATCAATGGACCACCCTGTATAATCAATACCCAAAAATGTAGACAAAGATGTGTAGATAACATAACTTTTACTAAGTAAATGAGAACTGAGGACACTGTAATTACAGATGAAACAAAAATTGGAAATATACCCAACAACAATTTTATAGTTGTTGTATAAAATTTGTAGGGGAAATAAACCGTCAGGGTCAAAGCATCCTAGAACACTGAGACAACCATGTCATTCAATGTTCCCTGGATCAGTGGCAAAAACAGATCTCATAAAAATAATTTACAAATTAAAATCCAAGGAGTCTGCAGAAATGATGATTTATCATATTATCTAATAAAGTATGTGAATGGAGACACAACTGAATCTTTTTTGGATATAGCAGATTGCTCATTCAGAGAAGTAATATGTCCATAAAAATTGAAAATAAGCAAAGTAGCTGTAATATATAAGAAAAGTGACAAATATGACCCAAATAGCTAAAGAAACAGTATGTTTACTCTCTGATTTCTCAAAAATACTAGAGATGCTCCTGCATAGTAGGATGACAACATTTCTAACGAAACATAGCATTCTGATTTTGGCACAACCTGGTTTCCAAAAAGGGAAATCTACAGAGATTGCCATCTGGAGCCTGACAAAATATGTTATAGATGTAGTAGGCAAAAGAAACTCTGTATCTGCTATGTATCTGGAAGAGAAAGAAAGATGTACACTGTGTCTGTGAATAGAGAAGTGGAGGGTCGAGTAGATATAATCATAAATGAAACAAGACTGGAAGAAGTTACCTCTACAAAATTTTTGCTAATTACAGTTGACAATAAGCTCCAATGAAGACAACAAAAGACAAGTGTGCTGTAAATTAAGCACCACACTATCTGTTGTGAAACAGCTTGCACAGTATGCTAACAGCCAACTTCTATGTACATTGTACCATGCTTTATTTGAACCATGCTTACAATATCGAATTACTGTTTAAGGAAACTCCAGTAGTAATATTACAAAAAAAAAGCCATTAGAACTATCTTGAGTCAAAAACAAACGGTCTCATACAGAACAGGCTTCCATAATATAAAAATCTTGACATTTTCATCCATGTATGTATATACAAATATAATTTCATTAATCAAAGGCAATTAATTACTAGAAAAATTCAATTGTTCACTCATATGACCCAAGAAATCAAAGGTCAGCTGAAATGGATACCACACAGACTGAAAGCTGCTTAAAAAAGGTCCTTACTACTCAGACGTACAACTGGTAAAGCATCTTCCTAAGAGTTTACACGACAGTTGAGTGAAAAGATCACTCCACATGGTTATTGTTAAATATGGAATTAAACATTGTTAGATTGAGCTGAACATTATTTAGTTACTTGCATATACAAATTCATATATATAAGACATGAAAAAGATTTCTCCACTTGATAGTTAATTAAATATGTGACTAGACATTGTTAAGTTACTAAATTTCACACAATAAAAGAATAGAGAGCTTACACAGAAACAGCATTTTCAACAGTTTTAACTGTTGATAACTTAGATCTGAAACCATGCTAAGGCTTAATCAGTATTTTGTTTCTGAGAAATGAATGCAAATTTGCTTTTATATATAATATTCAATTATTTTTTAGAAACTAGGTACCAGAAAAGCTGGACAATAATTGTGTGGGATTTATCACTGTTCTGTGTAATTGAAAGACTACAGTCTGTTTTTTTTTTTTAGATATTCAGGAAAAATACCACTAACAAACATCCAGTTTATAAGTATACAGAGAGGAACTGATATTAAGTCCATTATTTTTTTAATCATTGCATCTGAATTATGGTATCAGTCAGTGTTCCTCAGGAATAGGTTAATGAAAATGAAAGAAAGCTAATTTGAAGTAACTTTCTTTTAGGTAAAATTCATCAAATTGAAGAAAATGAAAGAGTTCACAATCTGTCCAATGGGAGTCTTCTTATAAAACAAGTAAAGGAAGATGACAGAGGCTCATATTTTTGTGTTGCAGAAAACAAAGGTATGATGTTTATATTTTATTCAAAGGTACTGTCTGTAATAGTTTCTTTGTATACAAATATGATGTTAATGTAGCAGTGGCTAATTTAGTACCTAAATACATGTCTTAATTCAAAAGTGCAGGCTTAATGCATTACATGTAGTCTCACATTAGTATAATCTTTTACATACTGTGTCAGAGTTTATTGTAATTTTGTATCCAGTATTTTTCTCTAAGTCAGTATAAATTATTGGAAAATTGAGGATGAAGTATTGTTATTTGAATTAGGAGCTGTAGAAGTGCTGAGCCAAAGAACTGCTTGTAGTTAATACATCTTACCTGCCAATATCAATAGATAAAGAGAAAAAAATCATAAGTGATAAATTCTGTATACATGCCATCTTCTTAATGGAGGAACAGTGACTGATGAACTGCATAACGTACATTGAGATAAGATTGTTATTTGCCTTGGAATGAGAGAGCGGGATGACTGTATTCCCATAATTTGCTTGTGCAATTTTTTATCTTCCTTATGATTTCATTTGAGTGTAAGATTGTAAATTATTTTCATCATATCAGTACAGTACAGTTCAAACACACACACACACACACACACACACACATGTGCGCAAAACTCTATTTGTACGCACTTCCTAAGATTATATCTGGGTCACCAAAAGTGTCACCATTCAATGAAACATCATTGATATGGGCTTTCAGAGCTGAAGGCCCACTCGTGTACCCTTAATGACTACACAACACAAACAACACAAAGCTTTACACATTGCCTGGGCCTGTTAACACTGACATTGGACTGCTGATGACTGGAAACATGTTGCCTGGTCAGATGAGTCTCATTTCAAATTGTATTGAGCAGATGGACATATACAGTTATGGAGACAAGCTCATGAATCCAGCACCCTGCATGTCTGCTGGGGACTGATCAAGCTGGTGGAGGCACTGTAATGGTGTGGGGCAAGTGCCATGGGACTGATATGTGACTGCTGATATGTCTAGATATGACTCTGACAGGTGACACGTACGTAAGCATTCTGTCTGATCACCTGCATCCATTCATGTCCATTGTGCATTCTGATGGACTTGGGCAATTCCCACAGGACAATGTGAGAACCCACACATCCAGAATTGCTACAGAGTGGCTCCAGGAACACTCTTCTGAGTTTAAACACTTCTGCTGACCACCAGACTCCCCAGACATGAACAATATTGAGCATATCTGGGATGGCTTACAACGTGCTGTTCAGAAGAGATCTTCACCCCCTCTCACTCTTATGGATTTATGGACTGCCCTGTAGGATTCATGGTGTCAGTTCCCTCTAGCACTACTTCAGACATTAGTCGAGTCCATGCCACATTATGTTGCAGCACGTCTTTGTGCTTTAGAGTGTCCTACATAATATTAGGCGGGTGTACCAGTTTCTTCGGCTCTTCAATGTAGTTTGAACTTTGTATACTGGTTTGTTTTAACACAAATACTTTATAGAGAATGGCACCTTCCAATTTATGTGTGTTGTTAGCTTATGGAGCCTGTGCACTGCATGTAAAAGTGATGGGTGAGTCTGCAACTATGATAGGTATTGTATACACTGTAATATATGTCATATGTATGTTTCAAACTACTTGTGTAAGATCCAACTTAGCATGTCTTATTTGTTTTAACAGATCAGAAAATATTATTGTAATGATAAATATGACCACAAATATGGATATAGATAAAAAAAAAAATTGACTTGAACTCTCACAGATTTATTTCCAGTCGATGTTACATCGAGCTTTCATACAGGGTGTTACAAAAAGGTACAGCCAAACTTTCAGGAAACATTCCTCACACACAAATAAAGAAAAGGTGTTATGTGGACATGTGTCCGGAAATGCTTAATTTCCATGTTAGAGCTCATTTTAGTTTCGTCAGTATGTACTGTGCTTCCTCGATTCACCGCCAGTTGGCCCAGTTGAAGGAAGGTAATGTTCACTTCAGTGCTTGTGTTGACATGCGACTCATTGCTCTACAGTACTAGCATCAAGCACATCAGTACATAGCATCAACATGTTAGTATTCATCACGAACGTGGTTTTGCAGTCAGTGCAATGTTTACAAATGCGGAGTTGGCAAATGCCCATTTGAGGTATGGATTAGGATGGGCAATGGCCATGGTGCGGGACGTTTGTATTGAGACAGATTTCCAGAACGAAGGTGTCCCGACAGGAAGACGTTCGAAGCAATTGATCGGTGTCTTAGGGAGCACGGAACATTCCAGCCTATGACTCGCGACTGGGGAACACTTAGAACGACGAGGATACCTGCAATGGCCGAGGCAATTCTTCGTGCGGTTGACGATAACCCTGATGTCAGCGTCAGAGAAGTTGCTGCTGTACAAGGTAACATTGACCACGTCACTGTATGGAGAGTACTACGGGAGAACCAGTTGTTTCCGTACCATGTACAGCGTGTGCAGGCACTATCAGCAGCTGATTGGCCTCCACGGGTGCACTTCTGCAAATGGTTCATCCAACAATGTGTCAATCCTCATTTCAGTGCAAATGTTCTCTTTACGGATGAGGCTTCATTCCAACGTGATCAAATTGTAAATTTTCACAATCAACATGTGTGGGCTGACGAGAATCTGCATGCAATTGTGCAATCACATCATCAACACAGATTTTCTGTGAACGTTTGGGCAGGCATTGTCGGTGATGTCTTGATTGGACCCCATGTTCTTCCACCTACACTCAATGGAGCACATTATCATGATTTCATACCGGATACTCTACCTGTGCTGCTAGAACATGTGCCTTTACAAGTACGACACAACATGTGGTTCACGCACGATGGAGCTCCTGCACATTTCAGTGAAAGTGTTCGTACGCTTCTCAACAACAGATTCTGTGACCGATTGATTGGTAGAGGCGGACCAATTCCATGGCCTCCACGCTCTCCTGACCTCAACCCTCTTGACTTTCATTTATGGGGGCACTTGAAAGCTCTTGTCTACACAACCCTGGTACTCTTCATGCTCGTATTGTGGACGGCTGTGATACAATACGCCATTCCCCAGGGCTGCATCAGCGCATCAGAGATTCCATGCGACGGAGGGTGGATGCATGTATCCTCACTAACGGAGGACATTTTGAACATTTCCTGTAACAAAGTGTTTGAAGTCACGCTGGTACGTTCTGTTGCTGTGTGTTTCCATTCCATGATTAATGTGATTTGAAGCGAAGTAATAAAATGAGCTCTAACATGGAAAGTAAGCGTTTCCGGACACATGTCCACATAACATATTTTCTTTCTTTGTGTGTGAGGAATGTTTCCTGAAAGTTTGGCTGTGTCTGCTTGTGTCTGTATATGTGTGGATGGGTATGTGTGTGTGTGCGAGTGTATACCCGTCCTTTTTTCCCCCTAAGGTAAGTCTTTCCGCTCCCGGGATTGGAATGACTCCTTACCCTCTCCCTTAAAACCCACATCCTTTTGTCTTTCCCTCTCCTTCCCTCTTTCCTGATGAGGCAACAGTTTGTTGCGAAAGCTTGAATTTTGTGTGTATGTTTGTGTTTGTTTGTGTGTCTGTCGACCTGCCAGCACTTTCATTTGGTAAAAAATATATATATATATATATATATATATATATATATATATATATAAAAAAAACAAAGATGATGTGACTTACCAAAAGAAAGCGCTGGCAGGTCGATAGACACACAAACAAACACAAACATAGCCACAAAATTCAAACTTTTGCAACCAACGGTTGCTTCGTCAGGAAAGAGGGAAGGAGAGGGAAAGACAAAAGGATGTGGGTTTTAAGGGAGAGGGTAAGGAGTCATTCCAATCCCGAGAGTGGAAAGACTCACCTTAGGGGGAAAAAAAGGACGGGTATACACTCGCACACACACACATATCCATCCACACATATACAGACACAAGCAGACATATTCAAAGGCCTTTGTTGGTTGACTGTCAACATAAAAAGATGTAACATATTGTATATAAATAGTCCAAAAGACCCATTATAGTTTGGTTACTTTTGAGTTCTTGCTGAAGTATACATCTCTTATGATTGTTGTAACACTGTCAACATCTTGTGTTAGAAGGTTTCTGCTAATTATAAGAAATCTGAATCTGCCATTAAGCTATTATTCATCTGACAAGAAGAAAAAGTTAATGGTTTATTGAAATTCCAGTGTAACTTTCTTAAAAGATTCTAGCAGAGAAATGAGCTGGAAATGGAACTTTAATTTGCAAAAATAATAAGAAATGTCTACATGAAACTTCCCAGCAGATTAAAACTGTGTTCAAGACAGGGAGTCATCGAACCAGTCCAGAGCACAGTTTTGATTTGCCAGGAAGTTATATATAAGTGCACACTCCACTGCAGTGTGAAAAGTTAATTCTGGAAATGTATGTATGTTCTGTAAGACCCACCACACGTTTTAGCAAATCACTTCTGGTATTTTGGAGAGGTGCACTGGCTCTGGATTGAATACACCTGGTGGATTAATGATGAGGGCCAGTATGCCAGCCAGCTTGGATATGCTTTTCAGGCTGTTTCCCATATCCAACTAGATGAATACTCGGCTGATACACCCTACCTTAATCACACAACTCAAACATCTAGAAAATATTCCCACACCTTCACCTGGGATAACACTAGATGTAGACACATGGGGTACACAGACTTCATCGGGGTGGGGGTGGATGGGTGGGGGGGAGGTGGGAAGGGGACCGGGTTTAAGGTGACAGGAAGGGTATCTGGCCACCCTGTACGAATCCAATAAGTACCTTGCTGATCCCATGAAGATATGGGATATAAAGGCCATGAGAAGGAAGAAGGTCTACATGTTCTGTAAAACTGATGAGTAGGTGATCTCTTTTCTGAGACAGTGGCTGGACACATATTGCCAGGACAGACACTGGAATAGATAATACCAAAACAGAGAAACAAAATTTTGTGATCTCTTTCTTCAAATTCTGCTCCACAAAATAAAACTATTGGTGAAGCTTGCTGAAAGCTAATGCCTTCAATTTTTTATGTGAAAGCTCTTAAACCATTTTAAATAAAACAAACCTTATTAACATTCTACACCTTTATCCTTCATGTATATACATTTGCAGTTCTCTGCCATTAGAGGGCTCCAAATTGTAGCATGTGTCATGCTGGTGTATAACATAAATATGTCAGAGCATGAGAAACAGAGTACTGTAATCGAGTTATGAATCGAAAGAGTTCATCAACACATGGAGCACCCTCTCCTTCAGCATGACAGTGCTAGACTTCATATGAGTGATGTGACATTTGCAACAATCTGTCGCCTCGAGTTCACTGCCATTGATCATCCTCCACACACATGGGTGATGTGACATCTGCAACAATCTGTCACCTTGAGTTCACTGTCATTGATCATCCTCTATACACTCCTGATTTTTCCCCATCCATTTTTCATTTGTTTCCAATACGTAAAGAGTGCTTTCGAAAACTTCTCTTTGATATTGATGAAGTGGTGCAAGCAGAGGTGAGATTGTGTCTCTCTCAACAAAGTGACAGTATCAATGAACTGGTATCTCATTGTGAGAAATATGTTAGTTGCCAGGGTGACTATATTGCGAAATCAATAAAGAATAGTATTTGTTTTATTGCATCTACATTCTCGAGACTCTAATGTTTTTCAGAAACCACATAGTGCCAACTGACCCCAGTGTCATAAAAAATAATGAAATACATGAACACAACACCAGGAAAAACGCAAATCTGCATGTTATATGTACAAACACTCAACTGTGTAAAAAGGGAGCTTTCCACTTGGGCCTCCAACTGTTCAACAATCCTCCCACTAGTATTAAGTCCACCGAAGACAACATAAAATTTAGCAAAGCCGTGAAGTCATATTTGTTATGTCACTGTTTTTACTCTGTAAATGAATACTTAGAACAGTAATCTTGTTATTTGTGTTAAATTGAAAGCATTGAGCAATATAATACATTAGGATACTATAGGCCTATGTTAATATATGTTAACAATGTTAACTGATATTTTCCGACGTCTGCAACACACTGTGTACCATCAGATCACATGGAATAAATAAATAAATAAATAAAAGCCATTAAGAGTTTTCAAATCAAAAATCCTGAGGCATTACATTCCAGCACACCCAAAAAATTTTCCCGTGCTACAAAGATGTGTGACAAAATGAGTAGTTCTTCTAGTGCAGAAAGAGATTTGCAATCACTAGAACTCAGCAAATATCCTAGGCTCGATGAAATCCTTGGCAGATTCTATGCAGTATTTGCAACTGAATTAGTGCTGCTCGCATTTATAATTTACTAAAGTTCCCTCAAACAAGGAACATTTCCTTGTGATTTGTAATGAAATCAATAAATTGAAAATGGCACATGTCATACCCATGTACAAAAAGCCAGCATAGCTAATCCAAAAAACTGCCATCAGTATCGGTCATTGCATTTGCAAAAAAATTGTATAACATATTATGAACTCAAGCCAAATAGCAACCAACAACAAGGAGAGATGGTCTGGGGTGCCATTTCATTTTACAGCAGAACCCATTTGGTTGTCATCCGTGGTACTCTCACAGGACAGTGGTACTCCAACAGTATTCTACAGCCCATTTTGTTGCTCTTCATGGCAAACCATCCTGGGCTTATATTTCAGCAAGATAATGCCTGCCTAAACATGGCAGGAGTTTCTAATGCTTGTTTTTATTCTTGTCAAACCCTACCTTGGCCAGCAAGGTCACCAAATCCCTCCTCAATTGAGAACATTATGGGCAGAGCCCTCCAACCAGCTTAGGACCTTGATGATATAACATGCCAATTGGATAGAATTTTGCATGATATCCATCATGACGACATCTACAACTCTATCAATCATTGCCAAGCCAAATAACTGTTTGCATAATGGCCAGAGGTCAACCAGCACATTATTGATTTGCTCAATTTGTGAAGCTATTTCTCTTGAATAAATCATCCAATTTTTTTGAGATTGTAATCATTTGTTTGTTTGTACACATACATCATATCTACAAATTTCTGTCCCATTCGGATAACTCCTTTGTTGTGCAACATTTTTTTGTCTTAACGTGTAAATTTCAAACTACGTAAAATTATATAAATTTTGGAAAAACATGTGTTAACCAAAGCAATTATACTAACTAATAAAATAAAAGCAAACAATAGCAAGTAATCAAACTGCAGCTTGTGATGATGCAGGCAGCAAAATTTACATCACTAAAATTATGATAGAGACAAAATGTAGTCAAGAGAAATAAAAAAATAGCCCTGGAGTCTCTCAGATAGTGCTGAAGTTGGTACTATTAAGAAAAAGTCACAGAATTGAAATTACAAAGTGATCAAAAGCACTAATCACTGCAAACAACCACAGAGCATTTAGGAAGACTGAAATAAATTCACTGACTGTGAATAACTTGACATCATCTGTATTAGTTTCAGATGTTCTGCCTGTGGGTGATATGTGAAAATTTGTGCCAGACTGGGACTCAGACCCAGATTTCTCACTTATTGTGAGCAATCACCTTACCATTAGCCTATCTGTGCATGCCTCTCAGATCATCCATGGGTCCGGCAAAAATTTTCATACGTCACCAACAGTTATAACATCTGCACCTACCTATAATACAGCTGACACCAATTACTAATATTCAGTAAGTTTATTTGGATATAATTTTGAATGGCTCTCAATCATCAGTGAAATTATTCCATGTAGAGGCTAGCACTAGGTGATAATTCCCATATGTCTCAATTCCTCGCCTTAGTCTCACTGATGTGGGAATACAAGATTAAGCTGCAAACATTTAGTGATGAATGTAGGAGATTGTGGTGCATGGATGTAGACAGGGTGACAAACAGAAGTTTGGATCAGTTTGGGAGGCATGTGTAGATAGCTTCATGATAGTGCAACCTCATGATGAACAGAAACAGGTAGAACATCTACAGCTAATATAGCTCACACCAAGTTTTTCACATTCAGCAAATTTATTTCAATCTACACACATCAATAAAAGTTTTGCATCAACCCAGTTCCCAGAACTCCTGAAGATAGACGTTTACTGTGGATGTTGTATCACAGGCAAAGTCCCTTTGACAGTTCGGAGATGTCACTAAACCCACCCAAAGATGTAAAGAACCATGCATGAGCAGCGCCTATTAGATGGAGGGGATGCGACAGCCAATCAGTTCCAGTCATTCCACCAACATACTACTTGGTATTAGAGGTACCGGTGTGTACAGCAATCTGGACCACCACCCCTGAAGGTGTAGCTGTAGGTGGTACAACATGCAGTGTGTGATTTTCATGAGCAATGAAAAGGGCAGAAATGATGTTTATGTTGATCTCTACTCCAATTTTCTGTACAGGTTCCGGAACTCTCCAAACCAAGGTGATGCAAAACTTTTTTTGAGGTGTGTAGTTTCAAACAGCGGTCAATCATCATCAATGCTAAATGGTTTTGATGGCGTTGAGTCATAGTTGTGCAATACTTTCTAAATGACACATGACTTAAAAAGGGTCTAACAAGTTTTAGCGTTGTATTTGACAATGGCTTAAAAGCCAAAATTTGGATGATACAAAAGGTTAAATATAATAATATACAGTCAAAACATCAGTGTAAAATTTAGGAAGACAATGAAATGTAAATACTGACTGGCTGTTTCGCAGTATTCAGATTACCTGATTGCATTGATGCAGAAAGTTTAAATCAACATTTGTGTTAAGAACTCTACAGGAAAATTTTTAAGTTTTTCTTAGCCAACCACATTTGCCCATGCATTTTAGTAATGGTGCTAAATATGCCTGTGTCAAGCACACTAGAGCCTATCATCATCTTTTTTTTCTCTTCTTCTTCTTCTTCTTCTTTTTCTTTTTTCTTCTATTCTGCATTAATTTGCAGCACAATTTTCTTCAGTCAGTTGGTGATAAATCTCAACAAAGTTCTCATTGGTGTATGGAGTAGCTGCTTGCATGTGATGTGTAAGTCCTTTCCTCCATGTCATGTAACCATCCAAGGTCTAACAAGCATTTATACCATTGGAACCCTTTGTATTACATTTTTTTAAATTTCTGCACACTCTAATGCAAATTTTGGGAACACTGAAAAAATTGTTTTCCGGTAATGAAAGAGAGCACTAAAAGTGTTTTGTGGGCAAAGAAGAATAAATATGCCTGAAAATGTGCAACATTGGAATGTTTAATAATACAATTTGTCTTTTTTTCCTAGTGCATATAGTTAGTTATGTCAGTGTATATGAATTCTTGCCACCCCCTTTAATAGTTTTACAAGAATTGGAGATTTGTATAGGTCTGTTTTGGCAGGATGTTAGGCACTGTAAAAGTCTTTCGCTGTGCTCATTCTTGTTCTATTGCATGGTCACTCATTTGATGCATTTATAAGACACACCTGTGCTATTTAGTTTACTTTGAATTACATTAACTGCTTTCTCTTTGATGCTTACATATACATGTATATTTCAATTTTTTTCTAGGTGGCATGGGCTATGGAAAAACACACCTTGGTATAGTAAATCCTATCAAAGTTTACATTAGTCCAAGTTTATTTGAGTTCACCAGATCACAAACAGTTAGACTTCTCTGCAATACAGATGACAATTCCACAGCAGAGTTCCTTTGGATGAAAGATGGAGATGTTTTAACTGTAAGTGTTCCTGTTGTTTTAGATTAAGAAGATACCTTTTAAAGCATAATTCAGTAACTACGACTATTGTTTAGTTCCTTATTCCTCAGTTGCTTTAAGCTAGAAAGTTTTCTCATCAGACAGCAAACAGCCCTCTGTCTGAGTTTGGTCTTTATCAGCTTAGGAGCATTCTGTATCAGCACAGCAGTGTGCTAAGTGTTGAGGGTATATCTTTTCATTATCAGGCAAGGTAGCACAGCAATTAAGGTGCTGGACTCACATTTGAGAAGACAGTTGTTCTAAATCCTGCCTGGCCATCCACATTTACACTTTTTGTGATTTCCCTAAATCACTTAAGGCAAAATCTGGAATGGTTCCTTAGAAAAGGAAGAGGCCAATTTCTTTCCCACTTTGTCCCAAATCCTCAGCCTGACGTTTTATGTCCCCTATCTCACATGACTGCATTGCTGATGGGATGTTAAACTCTAGGGCCTAATTGTTCTTACTTTTCTTGTTCTACAAACATTGGAAGGAGAAAATATAGCCATGGGAATTGGTTGGTAGATGGGCATATAAATAATTCTGAACTACAGGTATTCCTTGGGTTAACAAAAACACACACAGCACATCACTGCATTGTGTAAGTACTGCAGCCTGACTCTTCACTTTGTACAGTTCTCCAGGTCTGAGTCAACATTATGGACGAAACTATCCTGTCTTTCCTGTTATGTATCTGTTGGTTCCATTACAAACTTATTTTCTGGAAACCTATCACCACGCCCCATTAAAACTCATTCATGTGATAGCATTATGCCCCTTGAATTGATGATGTTCTTCCAATTACATTCGTGTTTCCAATTTCATTGACAAGAGGGGGGGGGGTAATCCTCACTGCACTCATAGCATCTGGCATTTGATAAGCTACACGTGTATCCTGGGTTGTGATAAAAGGTGAGTGCATCATGGTAATCAGTCAATCTTGGCTGGGTATGGTTTTTGTAAACCACGAAATCCTGAGTTTCTGGCTAGCAAGTGCTGTCAATCCTCTATAACTGAAAGCTCTGGCCATCCTTTGCTGACCACTGTGTGAGACAACAGTGGAACATTATGTCTTGAATGTCATGGATTTTGATTAAACAGTTTGCATACTGAGTATGGTTCAAACTGTATATATGACAAACTTCAACCTAAAGGTAAGCTGTATACAAATAAGATTGAGGACTGTTGTGGTAAACAGTTATTAGTGTGCAACATGTAGGGTACCTGTTATTTACCAGTGGTATTAAGCTCACTTAGGTATGCTCGGCTCTGCCTGAATAACTTTCAATTAGAAAGCAATTTTTGAAAATTGTATGGACTCTACATTTTCTAACACATTCATGCTCCAGTACTCAATCTCGCAATTCAGAAGCTAATTAAAATGATATGTTATAATAAAATTTTGGATGAACTGTTCAGTTGCAGTATTAATTAAAATGTAAGCAATTTTCACATAATGACAATGCATTCATTGTTAACTAAGACTAGCAAAACTGTGAAAAAATCTAATCAGTTAAACAAAACTAGCAATTAAGCACTGAAAACTTACAGTCTGTGGTGTACATGATGTATGATTATATTTTTCAACACATACTGCAATGCTGCTTGTGTACATCACACTTGAATGCTGGTGAAACAGCCAGGAGCACCTGGGCCACCTTCAATGTCTTTCCAGTCTGTCATGTCACAATATGCCACACTGAAATGCTATGCTTGCTTTGAACTGGTATATTTATAGGCAGCTATACACTAGTGGATGTCCCTATGTCACACGGTACGTGTGCTCTCTGGGGTGCTGTTGGACAACGGTATTAGTATAGCTCTTGAGTGTGTCCATTACTGGATCTGTATTGATAATCAAGCCATCTGGAGATGTGGACATGTATACAAAACAACTCTTCCCTTTAATAAGAACATAGGGCTGAAAATGGCCATGTCTGTGGCTGGCTTGATGAAGTAGTGGAGAGAGTGGTATTGGGATCTCCATCAATGGGTCCAGTGGCAAATCTTAATCAGAGCTGGACAGTCCAGTGCTACCAGTGCAGTTGGTATCAACTGTTGCTCCAGCAGCTGAGATGTACAGCTCAAGCATACCTGTGGGAGAGTTGGTTTTATAAGCAGCTGGAAATTGGGGAGGGTTTCTGCCTCCACAGGATCCTCACTCTGTTGCCTTGTGACCTATAGCACAGCATCTGGAAGAGGAAGTGTAGGCACTCATAAAGTTTCTGCAAGCCTTCACTTAGCACTGGCGAAGAACGTTGCAATATATGTGCTAGTCATTTCTCACACAATTTTAAAACACTGTATTTTATAAGAGTAAAACAACATAAGTGGACTGTGCCATCTGCATTGAAAATGTAAGATGTTGACGTCCTTTAAGGCAACAATGAAGCATTAGGTCACAAGCAAATAAAATATACTGACGAGGATCAAAATACAGCATTTTTAAAAAAAAAAAAAAAAAAAAAAAAAAAAAAAAAAAAAAAAAAAGAATCTATAGCTATAGGGGCACATACCAATCAGTAATATAAACTAAAACATAGGAGATAAAAGATAATATAAACTCTTCAATGTAATTTATAGCTGTTAGATGTCAGTAATTTTGGGAAGCTTGTGTGATGACTTTGCTGATTTCTTTCATTTGAAAGAAAAAACAGCACTTCATGAAATGGAAAACTAATTTACTGGCAAGGTAAAAATTACACTCAACACAACATCCTAAATCATCTATTCCTAAAACAATTTTGTCAGTGGTGTCTAAACACTCATAAAATATATCAGACCATAGATTTGAGATGAAAGACAGTTTCTTGTCAAGAACTACTTCAACCTGTAAACAAATGTTTAAAATGCTTTCAGATGGGTAAGTCTAATAAGAAAGACCTTTTATTGAGCTGAAGTCTTTTATGGCAGTGACAGTTGCAGCTGTTGTGTCAGATGGCATTTCACTCACAAGGGCTGGAGCCCACGTCACACAGCTGTTCTGTTTATTAAGCTTTTGGATGATGCAACCTGCTGTGTGATGAACTAAACATTGTTTTGGAATGTAATCTATGTACGGAATATGAAGATCTTTTCCCCTATCTGCTTTCACCATTTTGTCCTTAATTTTGTCCTCAGCATAAAAGTTAATGCATTTGTTTCATACATCCATTTCTTTATCACATAAAAACATCTGATTAACAAATGATATAAGAGATGGTTCTGAATTTGATTCACAGTTCCCAAATGCACTTATAGTCATCTTAATGGGAGCATACACGCACTGTAATATATGTAATAGCAGAAAATCTACAGCTGATGGATCATTGTCTCAACTTATAGACCTCAAAATTCCAAAATGATATTCCAGAGGATCTTGGTTGAATTTTCCTGTCATTATGTACTTAAAACCTTTGGATCGTAAATACTGAGAAACTTCCAATGTACTCTTTAACATGACTCTGTCTGAGGAAAATGTGTTGTTTTCTCAGAAAATGTTTTCATGAAAGTCAGTTAATATTTTGTGTAAAGGGGAACCTTTGTAGAGTGAATTATTTGGCATTGTAGAGTTCTGTGCATCTGATACGTTATTCCTATCCCTCGTGAATAGTTCCATGTTTTCACTGCCGCTAAAATTAATTTGATTAGTTTTGTGGAAAATTTTAATTGCATTTGCTGTTGAATTGCTGAATAATTAAAAAACCAGCTTCAGATTCATTCTTTGGAAAGACTTAGGGTCAATATGGGAAGACGTCAATTTTGGACAAGCTCTGAGGTCTGAAAATTCATGGGAGTTGAGACCATACACCTGTCTATAGAAATTAAAATCTGTTTCTTGATTTTTGTATAGCAACCTATCTTTGTCATGAAAATAGTTCCTTATACAGTTTAATATGTGTACATAGTCTGAAATGGCCTTACGTTTTCTGTCCTGATTAACTGGATTTTGGATATGACATTTAACATTTCCTGGTTTGCCGGTAATTCTTAGATTAATGGAAGTCTTTTTATTTGATTGACTTCCATCACTTGTGAAATCTATCACTCTTGCTCCAGCTTGTTCGAACTGTATGATTATCTGTATCAATGTTTTAGTGAGGATTTACCAAACATGGCATTTTTGCTCACAGAAATGGCAACCAGTTAGATCCAGCTATAAAGGAGAGGAGTAAACATGAATACCAAAGTATGGTTCTCCAAAGTATTCTTTTTTTCTCTGGAGTCAAATCACCAAGTCTACAAAACCATCCACTTTTGGGTGAGGAGGAATTAAACCAAATGTCTTCCCTTAATTTAACTTCATTGAAAATTACAATGCCTAAATGTTTATTTTTGGCCTGGTAGTTTTTAAATACTTCTCTGGTAGCATTTGTGGCATGCATGTTGACACCATATGAGCATTTAAATCCCTTGCAGAGCTTTCTCAAATGATCTTCAAAAGGAATAGGAAGTAAGTCGTGCTTTCAGCAGTGCCTATAGGCTTTAGTTGATTTAATTTTGAGAAGCAAGCTTTTCAGAATAAACTCATCACTATATCGAATACCATTTGGGATTGTTTTTCACTTCTTAAGCATATTGTATGTGAATAACTTCTGTATTTTTACTCAGGAAATTCAACATACTACATACACAGGACATGGATTGTATAATATTAGACACTGTCTTTTCTAACAAAACTGCTCTCTCCCTCTCTTTCAATAGCTGATTCTGTATTCTCACTAGCATTCTTTTAAGATTTTTGACTTTCCATTTCAGACAGTTGGTAATATTTCTGGCATCATCTTCATTATCTGCTACATTGGAAGCACTAGGTACTACAAAAAATTGTTGAAGTTATTGGTGAATAATCGGACTGCTTTTTCTACTATTCTCTGTGGAGGAGATAAGCCTACTTTCAAGTGAGTTGATAAATAGCTTGGCAAGTTTGTAAAAATATGAGGCACTGACCATGGCTTTAAATTCATCTTGTTCTCAGTACTTCAGCCCTGTTTCCTTCTGTAAGAAATGAGTCCATTTTAACAATCAAATCATCAGTGAAATGTTTGTCATATATGTATGATTTACTTGTTAATTGAATATCCTTCCTCAGAATAGTTTTAGCCCATTTAGCAAAATCACTAGTGGTCTTTGGGGGTCTAAAAATGTGCCTACCTGTTGCAGTTGACCTGTATCTTGATCGGCACCCAGGAATAGAACAACATGGCATATTCACTAATTCAGTTTGCTGTGTTGGATAGCAATAATTCAATATGCCACACAAATTATCAGTAAATGCATGAAAAAATCTACAAACACACACATAAATATTAATCCATTGTTACCTTTTGATAAAAAAAATTCTTTGATATCACAAAACACAAGTGAACACAACAACAATTCTACATGTATCTTATGAGCCGCACTGTTAGAAATCTACTTCAGACAATTACAAGTAACTGCTGTTGGAGAGTGCAGCAACTACTGTTGTAAAAGATGTGACAAGAACAGAAATAACAAATCTTCTCCTTCCAAACACTATGCCTGTAGTGTGGTCAGAGGATTTGTGGGAGGGCAGGCTGTAAGTGATGCAGAAGGATACAAAGACTCCACCTCCATAGGCTTCCATTTCTGTTTATCAACAACCTTCCCCACTGGGAATGAATCTTTGTGGCAGCAGTGATCATGGTGGTAATGCTGTGGAGGGCAGGGTGGTCTATGGTGCAGAAATCCTAAGCTGGCAGGCAGTCTGAAAGAGGAGTTCATTTTCCTCATGGCTTGTGCAAATTTGCACAACCTTCAAAGTATTTCTTTCTTTCTGCAATGCTGCATCATCAGCAAACAGTCTTAAGTTTTAAACAGCCTTATGTTTTTACTTCATTCTTGGTATCATTGAAATAAATAAGGAATAACAATGTCTTTAATTTATTGTCATGTGAATAAACCTCTCTCTTATCATCACTACCTTTGATGTGGACTCTTCAACCCTTGATGTGGAGTCTCCATCACTTTATGTGGTCTACATACACTAACAGCCATCTCACTACCCTTCTACAGACTGATTAGTTTTGTTAGAAGTACCATGTGATCTAACCTATCAAAAGCTTTGTACACATCAGTAAGACTATTGTCAAGTTACCCTCTCATGTCAATTACTTCTCGTCTCCATAATGAAACTTTTGCTCTGCAGTGGGCTGTGTGCTGTTTTGAAACTTCCAAGCAGGTTAAAACTGTGGCAGACTGAGAGTCAAACCCGAAGTTTTGTCTTTTGTTGGTAATGCTCTTACCAACTCCAGCATGACTCACAACCTACTCTCAAACTTCTGCCAGTACCACAATCCTACTTTTCTACCCTGCCTTGAATCCATTCAGGCACCTATACCACCACCCATGTTCTGCGAATATGTTTTTGTATATCTCCCAATGATCTCTTCACATAGCATATCTAAAATAAAAGTATGACTACAGTCTGTCAGTAAACTGAAGAGCAAGCAGTGCTTGTGGAGGATGAAATGGCCAGAAGAATGTTACAACTGCTGTACAGGAAACCTAAGAATCAGTTTTCTGTCCAGTAGGACACTGCAGTGTGTATTGATATGTGTAGATTCTGTTGAAGTGCATTTCATGTATTGATTATACTAGTTACTACTGTCTGTATTCTGTATCTTGTTAACACATTCAGTGGAAAATACACACTCCCAGACCTGTCTGAGCACCATGTGGCCACCCTTTTGAAAGGCACTTTGTGAAAGTGCCAATGTAAAATTGGAAAACAGCCTGTAGGTGCTGCCACTTGCTCACTCTTCAGTTTACAGAGTATAATTGGTCCGACAACAACATTTTGAGGAGTTTTGATGTAATTTCATTGTTCACTCAGGTTCCTACCCAAGAAAATCTGACGTTTTGAAACAATTTGTTGTTGAACTTCAGCATACATTCATCTTGATAATTATGGTTCTGGGGATGTAAATAGAGATCTAATAGATCCTTTACTACTAGCTGTAGTTATGAACTTCTACATGTAGGATACGGAAGGTATCACACTAAGGATTGCACCACATCCACAGAAACATGTTTAGAGAAATTTTTGTTATGTAATAATATGGTAGGACTTTCAAGATGAATGATTCAGCTATCAAAACAAGATGTCTTAAAGTATCAAACTTATTACAGAATTTGAACTGAACATCTACCTTCTGTTTCTCTTTTTCAAAGTGGAGAGGACCTGGTAATATTCTGAGACATGAACCAGAAAGAAAACCTACTCACACAGACATGTATCTTCCACAAAATAATTGTCATCATGTGAGACAGTAATATTCAGTTTTGACAGCACTTGTACACAGAGTAAGAATTACCAATTAAGCGGTTTTGTCCAAAGGATGCTATAGCCTCCAATGAGTACACAGAAGACCATACCAAGATGGCATTAGGAGGACCCAGATGTACAAAGATTCCTGTCACAAAAGTGTAGAAGACTGTTTTTTCTATTTTATTCTGATTTGACATTGAGAAGGATCAGCTGCCCTTAGGATACTAAGTCCATCTTCCAATCAGGCTGCAAAAAGTAAACAGCTTCTCTGTAGTGCGAAAGAAAACTATTATTGAATTTCTTGCAAATGTGCCAGATCTTACATTGACCAGCCACTGTGTTCCCTTATGTTGCATAGAACATGTAAGCAGCATCAGACATGGCAGAAAGAAAAATATGTTCCTGCAAAGTATAGCTTAACAAAGAACTGCATTTGCCATTAAAGATGTTTATAGTGTTGGTTATCCATTTAGCTGTGGGTTTTAGGATTACTAAACCAAGGAGGCAATAGAAATGTGGGAGCAGTCAAACTTCATTCATATGGATGAAGTGCCTGCTCACAGTGCAGACTGGCAGCCTGCTTTGCAGATTACAGTTTGGGTAGAAATTTACACTGCACCTGAAGCAGCAGCAGCAGACAAATGCATAAATGGGGTTGAACTGCCAGCTGAACTGTATCTGGGCGGCAGCTACCAGCCACCCCACCACTAACTCCTGTAAAAGGCTTTTTGGAAAATTGCTCTATAGAGAAATAAATTTTTGTTAGGAGAGGCATTGACCATTAAAGAATAAATGAGTTAAACAATAACATTAATTTTGTTCACAGATTCATAGAATCTTTTGTAAAAATCAGAAGTACAAAGAAAGTCTAGGTGACTCTTCTCCATACCAAAATACTGCCAACACCAACCATCATGTAGACTTTCTTTATTAACCTGTTCAAAAGATTTTAACAAGTCAAAAATAGTCTCAGTCTTTGTTTAAACTAATTTTATCTCGCTTAACGTATGACAGTTTGTGATGATTTCATACTTCTAAACAACCCAATATGTGGGTTTGCTAGCATGAAACATTTAAAGTTCCTACTAAAATAAATGAACAGATTTTCTTAAAATTTGTGATTCTCCCCTGCCCCCTTTCCTTCTCTCTCTCTCTCTCTCTCAGACACACACACACACACACACACACACACACACACACACACACACACACACACACACACACACACACAATTTTTATAACTTTGGACTATGATAGACAGTTGTGGATAATTCACAATATTTCAAAATTCGTACAACTCTCATCCCACCATCAACCTGAACAGACGTTAGTTCTCCCTTAAATCTTGTGCTACTCTCTTGTAACTACATAAAACACTCACTATTCAAATATAGTATGCAGAAAAGTGTATGCCACATGCACCACAAACATTTCTCACTGGACTAGAAAGTCACACATCAGAAGCTCAGTAGATAATGCCCTGCATGAAAATGGTCAGTACAACTTTGCCCTGTGCCTTTTACCACACAGAAGAATATTTGTGGCTTCACAGCAAGATTTCCCTGATCACAGATTACTGTCTGTTACAATTGACCAGTCTTCCCCCAAATCCTTCCTAATCTTCTGACTCAACAGTGTCATAGTATTTTGCAGGGAGCAGCACATTGCAATGTAGTGCATCCCAGACAAAGTTCCTTGATAACATTGTCTAACTGCTCATCTTCTGCAATCTCACCATACCTTGGTATCCAGCAAACTGCTACAACCTTTACACTACTGAGAAAATTTAGAGAACCAGCATTTGAACCTGAGTTCTGTAACAATTCTACTGCTGCCAAATACATTGTGCATAAGGATCACAATGATAAGAGACAAGAAATTAGGCCTCATACGAAGGGATATAGGCAGTCGTTTTTCCCTCACTCTATTTGTGAGTGGAATAGGAAAGGAAACGACTAGTAGTGGTCCGCGGTACCCTCCATCATCCAACGTACAATGGCTTGCGGGGTATTGATGTAGATGTAGAACCTTCCACCATGTCTGTATCAAGAGAATGAGGTCTTCTATCCTCTAAATCGGTAGTCCCCAAACTTATTTGTAACGTGTCCCACTATTTTTCTGGAAACATTCTTGCGATCCCATATATACATATGTATCCTCTACTAGTAAAGTCACTACAGAGTAGTTAATGGTATTATAAAAATTGTGTCTAATATGAAACTGAACTCAGTATTGTATGAAAATATGCTTTTCTGAGTAATAATTTTGAGAATAGTGAAGGGTCCATAATTCAAGAAAAGGAACAATATTTTGGCCTTTAAGAATTTTATTTCATGCAGATTAAATGGTGAACTTAATAAGATTTGCAGGATTGAAGCTTGTTAGTTTTAGTCATAAACCATTTTCCAAGCAAAGTATATATATATTATATAGAGGGAAACATTCCACATGGGAAAAATATATCTAAAAACAAAGAGATGTGACTTACCAAACGAAAGTGCTGGCAGGTCGATAGACACACAACCAAACACAAACATACACACAAAATTCAAGCTTTGGCAACCAATGGTTGCTTCATCAGGAAAGAGGGAAGGAGAGGGAAAGACGAAAGGATGTGGGTTTTAAGGGAGAGGGTAAGGAGTCATTCCAATCCCGGGAGCGGAAAGACTTACCTTAGGGTGAAAAAAGGACAGGTATACACTCGCACACACACACACACATATCCATCCGTACATACACAGACACATGTCTGCTTGTGTCTGTGTATGTGCGGATGGATATGTGTGTGTGTGCGAGTGTATACCTGTCCTTTTTTCCCCCTAAGGTAAGTCTTTCCGCTCCTGGGACTGGAATGACTCCTTACCCTCTCCCTTAAAACCCACATCCTTTCGTCTTTCCCTCTCCTTTCATCTTTCCTGATGAAGCAACCATTGGTTGCTAAAGCTTGAATTTTGTGTGTATGTTTGTGTTTGTTTGTGTGTCTATCAAGCTGCCAGCACTTTCGTTTGTTAAGTCATCTAAAAACAAAGGTGATGTAACTTACCAAATGAAAGCTTTAGTATGTCAATAGACACACAAACAAACACAAACATACACACAAAATTCAAGCTTTGGCAACCAATGGTTGCTTCATCAGGAAAGAGGGAAGGAGAGGGAAAGACGAAAGGATGTGGGTTTTAAGGGAGAGGGTAAGGAGTCATTCCAATCCCGGGAGCAGAAAGACTTACCTTAGGGAGAAAAAAGGACAGGTATACACTCACACACACACACATATCCATCCGCTTGTGTCTGTATATGTGCGGATGGATATGTGTGTGTGTGCAAGTGTATACCTGTCCTTTTTTCCCCTTAAGGTAAGTCTTTCCGCTCCCGGGATTGGAATGACTCCTCACCCTCTCCCTTAAAACCCACATCCTTTCTTCTTTCCCTATCCTTCCCTCTTTCCTGATGAAGCAACCGTTGGTTGCAAAAGCTTGAATTTTGTGTGTGTGTTTGTGTGTGTTTGTTTGTGTGTCTATCGACATACCAATGCTTTCATTTGGTAATTTACATCATGAGACTGGTTTGATGCAGCTCTCCGTGCTACCCTATCCTGTGCAAGCTTCTTCACCTCCCAGTACTTACTGCAACCCACACCCTTCTGAATCTGCTTAGTGTATTCATCTCTTGGTCTCCCTCTACAATTTTTACCCTCCACGCTGCCCTCCAATGCTAAATTTGTGATCCCTTGATGCCTCAGAACATGTCCTACTAACCGGTCCCTTCTTTTTGTCAAGTTGTGCCACATACTCCTCTTCTCCTCAATTCTATTCAATACTTCATCATTAGTTATGTGATCTACCCATCTAATCTTCAGCATTCTTCTGTAGCACCACATTTTGAAGGCTTCTATGTTCTTCTTGTCCAAACTATTTATCGTCCATGTTTCACTTCCATACATGGCTACACTCCATACAAATACTTTCAGAAACAACTTCCTGACACTTAAATCTATACTCAATGTTAACAAATTTCTCTTCTTCAGAAACGCTTTCCTTGCCATAACCAGTCTACATTTTATATCTTCTCTACTTCGACCATTATCAGTTATTTTGCTCCCCAAATAGCAAAACTCCTTTACTACTTTAAGTGTCCCATTTCCTAATCTAATTCCCTCAGCATCATCCAACTTAATTCGACCACATTCCATTATCCTCGTTTTGCTTTTGTTGATGTTCATCTTATATGCTCCTTTCAAGACACTGTCCATTCCATTCAACTGCTCTTCCAAGTCCTTTGCTGTCTCTGACAGAATTACAATGTCATCAGCGAACCTCAAAGTTTTTATTTCTTCTCTATGGACTTTAATATGTACTCTGAATTTTTCTTTTGTTTCCTTTACTGCTTGCTCAATATAAAGATTGAATAACATCGGGGAGAGGCTACAACCCTGTCTCACTCCCTTCCCAACCGCTGCTTCCCTTTCATGTCCCTCGACTCTTATAACTGCCATCTGGTTTCTGTACAAATTGTAAATAGCCTTCCGCTCCCTGTATTTTACCCCTGCCACCTTTAGAATTTGAAAGAGAGTATTCCAGTCAACATTGTCAAAAGCTTTCTCTAAGTCTACAAATGCTAGAAACGTAGGTTTGCCTTTCCTTAATCTTTCTTGTAAGATAAGTCGTAAGGTCAGTATTGCCTCACGTGTTCCAACATTTCTTCGGAATCCAAACTGATCTTCCCCGAGGTCGGCTTCTACCAGTTTTTCTATTCGTCTGTAAAGAATTCATGTTAGTCTTTTGCAGCTGTGACTTATTAAACTGATAGTTCGGTAATTTTCACATCTGTCAACATCTGCTTTCTTTGGGATTGGAATTATTATATTCTTCGTGAAGTCTTGAGGGTATTTCGCCTGTCTCATACATCTTGCTCACCAGATAGTAGAGTTTTGTCAGGACTGGCTCTCCCAAGGCTGTCAATAGTTCTAATGGAATGTTGTCTACTCCCAGGGCCTTGTTTCGACTCAGGACTTTCAGTGCTCTGTCAAACTCTTCACGCAGTATCGTATCTCCCATTTCATCTTCATCTACATCCTCTTCCATTTCCATTATATTGTCCTCAAGTACATCGCCCTTGTATAGACCCTCTATATACTCCTTCCACCTTTCTGCTTTCCCTTCTTTGCTTAGAAGTGGGTTTCCATCTGAGCTCTTCATATTCATACAAGTGGTTCTCTTTTCTCCAAAGGTCTCTTTAATTTTCCTGTAGGCAGTATCTATCTTACCCCTAGTGAGATAAGCCTCTACATCCTTACATTTGTCCTCTAGCCATCCCTGCTTAGCCATTTTGCACTACCTGTCGATCTCATTTTTGAGACGTCTGTATTCCTTTTTGCCTCCTTCATTTACTGCATTTTTATATTTTCTCCTTTCAACAATTTACTTCAATATTTCTTCTGTTACCCAAGGAGTTCTACTTGCCCTTGTCTTTTTACCTACTTGATCGTCTGCTGCCTTCACTACTTCATCCCTCAGAGCTACCCATTCTTCTTCTACGGTACTTCTTTCCCCATTCCTGTCAATTGTTTCCTTATGCTCTCCCTGAAACTCTGTACAACCTCTGGTTCTTTCAGTTTATCCAGGTCCCATCTTAAATTCCCACCTTTTTGCAGTTTCTTCAGTTTTAATCTACAGTTCATAACCAATAGATTGTGGTCAGAGTCCACATCTGCCCCTGGAAATGTCTTACAATTTAAAACCTGGTTCCTAAATCTCTGTCTTACCATTATATAATCTTATCTGATACCTTCTAGTATACATATACCTAGTATATATATACTAGATACCTTCTAGTTCATGGAGAAGAAATAAAAACTTTGAGGTTCGCCGATGACATTGTAATTCTGTCTGAGACAGCAAAGGACTTGGAAGAGCAGTTGAATGGAATGGACAGTGTCTTGAAAGGATGATATAAGATGAACATCAACAAAAGCAAAACAAGGATAATGGAATGTAATCTAATTAAGTCGGGTGATGCTGAGGGAATTAGATTAGGAAATGAGACACGTAAAGTAGTAAAGTAGTTTTGCTATTTGGGGAGCAAAATAACTGATGATGGTCGAAGTAGAGAGGATATAAAATGTAGACTGGCGATGGCAAGGAAAGCGTTTCTGAAGAAGAGAAATTTGTTAACATCGAGTATAGATTTAAGTGTCAGGAAGTCATTTCTGAAAGTATTTGTATGGAGTGTAGCCATGTATGGAAGTGAAACATGGACGATAAATAGTTTGGACAAGAAGAGAATAGAAGCTTTTGAAATGTGGTGCTACAGAAGAATGCTGAAGATTAGATGGGTAGATCACATAACTAATGAGGAAGTATTGAATAGGATTGGGGAGAAGAGAAGTTTGTGGCACAACTTGACCAGAAGAAGGGATCGGTTGGTAGGACATGTTCTGAGGCATCAAGGGATCACCAATTTAGTATTGGAGGGGAGTGTGGAGGGTAAAATTTGTAGGGGGAGACCAAGAGATGAATACACTAAGCAGATTCAGAAGGATGTAGGTTGCAGTAGGTACTGGGAGATGAAAAATCTTGCACAGGATAGAGTAGCATGGAGAGCTGCATCAAACCAGTCTCAGGACTGAAGACCACAACAACAACAACAACAGCAATCTTCTTGTATATATATATACCTAGTATTTTTAAATCAAGCTAGAAAAAGCACATTCACGTAAGTAATTAGTTGTGAATCTCATAATCCCATTAGTTCCTTCAAAGCTATGTTTCTAAGTGCTTGATACTATCCCTTTAATTTGATCCAAAATGGGATTAGGCTAAATTCTTGAAAAAAGTTTTCAAAGAAGACTCACATGGTAGTTCTATCAGTGAGTCTTCTGCAGATGCCAACAGTTTTAACTGTTTAAGGTTGTCCTCTTCAAATGGATTTCTTATCCACGGCAGTTCATCAGGAATTCTTGGAAAGTAATATCTACAACAAGAAATCAATATTAATTAACACTCTTGAATAAGCAAATAACTGTCAGTGGGATTATTGTGAAACTATCAGATTTTTTTGAGTTCACTGTGTGGGTATAGCCTAACTATCATTTTGAAAATTGAGGTGGTTGAACTTCATTGTTACAATTCTGTATTGAGTGAGAAACAATACATGAAAATTATAAACATTTTTAAAAAGGAATACTTTGGATCTAAGTGATTACTAGTAAAATTATTTCGGAATAAGTACCTGAAACTAGAGGCCAGTGCTTCAAGATGTTCCTTCACGGCAGCTGCTGTTTCCTTGTTAACTTTTATTCCATATGTCTCTAAGAAATCACTGAGGAGTGGGAATGCATCAAAACAGCTGTCTTTCACTTTACTTGGCCATCTTTCAAGTTATTTAATAGTTGCTTCTATTTCAACTTGAACATAGAACTTGTGGATATCCTTCCCTTGCAGCAATAAATTGAGGCTATTAAGAGCACTGAATATGTCACCCAAATATGAAAGACGTATTAGCCAGTTTTCATCATTTAACATGTCCAAGAAACTGATAACAGATTTTGCATCACTTCCGTGCTCCAATAGGAAGATTCTCAGCTCATCTCGAAGCTCAA
The DNA here is from genome assembly GCF_021461395.2 of Schistocerca americana. NCBI lineage: Eukaryota > Metazoa > Arthropoda > Insecta > Orthoptera > Acrididae > Schistocerca > Schistocerca americana. Next base: position 625,041,649 of record NC_060130.1, read on the forward strand.
ATAATCTTGATAGCACTTTCCCTTTTGACAACCAGCGTACTTCACAGTGCAGCAGAAGTGTTTTGTGTCCACTGCCCATCTCATCGCACAGTATGGCAAACAATCTTGAATTTTTAGGTCTAGATTTAATGACATTTATGATTTTAACTGCATAATTAATCATTTTCTGTAGGCTTTCAGACAGACAAGGGCCTCTCAATGCAGTCTACAGTGAGTCCACTGAACAGAAGGGCGACTGCCCTAACTTTGGCAATCAAATCTCAGTAAACGCCAGACATAGTATGGGCACCTTTAGTCATCAGTGCAACACATTTTGTCCACTCTATTTCATTTTCTACCATAAAGCCATCAAGACATTTAAAAATTTCTTCCCCTGTTGTTGTCATTGGCACACATTCACAAAAGGGCATTTCTTCTTCTATGCTCCCATCAAATTCAAACCTAACAAAAACTAAAAGAATAGCCTCAGTGGCTATATCTGTGCTTTCATCAAGCTGAAGTGGAAAGTGGTCACTTTGCTTGGAAACTGTAATCATGGGCTGTTTTAGAAACTCTGACATTTCATCAATACTTCTCTTTGCTGTTGTGTTTGAAAGGAGCTTTTCGTCAATTAGTCTTGTGTACTTCTCACTAAATGAAGCATCAGATATTATTTTGGCCACTGGTAAAATAATATCCTCTCCTATGGTGTGAGCTGCCCCCTTTTCGGTTTTCAATACAAACAAACAAAGCACGTTTTCACAGTCATGAGCCACATTGTTGCAAGTGGAAGGGAAAGCGATGTTGCATTATTGCAATTACTGATGAGTCCGTGCCTGCACTGTTCTTGTTTCAGCCAGAGCACATTATTAAGCCACAATAGTTTCCTGCTTAGAATGATTTTGTACATTACTATTCAGATTATCAAACTTTCCTCTTGAACTAAGATTTCATAATTTCAGTCAGTAAAATATTTCACCTGAATAGGTGGGATGCAACACACAGTTTGGGAAGCACTGCTCTAAATAACTATTTGTTATATAGCTTGGAGGGCACATGTTGAAACAGAACAAATGAGATACTTCTTCTATGCCTAATCTGTTCTAGTAGTGCCCCCTTGGCAAGGGCTCCCATACGGTAGTTTGTGTGTGTGTGCGGGGGGGGGGGGGGGGGGGGGGAGGTAGGGAGACCTAGACCTGAGGGTACGGACTATTTCAACTTTTAAATCATTTTTTTGAATGAAAAAACACTGGCTTACACTATTATTTTTTCCATTAGAGTTGGGTGGAGGAGGGGGGGGGGGTGCAACCCCCCCTTGGCCCCAGGTGTGGGCACTCATGACCCTTGAAATGTATATTTTGGATGTGAACCCTGAGGGTACAGACAGAGAAATACTGGAGCAGCCAAGTGCATTCCAGTGTATAAAGTAATAAACTAGTGATACTAATCAAAAATGTTCTAAAGTGGTAGTTTCATAAGATCATAAAGGAACTTTCCATGCAAAGTGAGTCAGACTCAGGAGGGGCTAAGGTGATCTTCACATAAAACATCATTTTTTTTCACTACTGTTTCTGAATAATAACATTTTAGACAAATCTCTGAAGGTTCTTTGGCAGCAAATCATTGTGAAAATCACGAAGGGAGGAGGGGTACCAATGGCATGGTGTGCCCATGACTTTGAGGTACTGTGAATTTTATAGGTCCACTGGACCATGCTACATGGGTGGAAAGGGAGTGTGCATAGGTTGAGATTGGAAGTGATATCTATTTTTCTCATGGTAGACTAAATGGTGTATCTTCAAGTAGGATGAATAGCAAACCCATTGCCATACAACCATCATGTAGCTGAGCCTGTAAAAAGGCTCTATAAACCTAATGAATTTTGGAGTGATACTTTGATAGGTTTCTTAGTTGTCTTAATTGTCATTACTTTGCCAGAAGATGACTACTGAGAAACTTGCTGAAATGTTGCTCGAAAATGAATATACACTGAAGTGCCAAAAAACTGGTATAGGTATGCATATCAAAATACAGAGATGTGTAAACAGACAGAATACTGTGCTGCGATCGGCAGCACCTATATAAGACTACAAATGGCTGGCACAGTTGTTAGATTGGATGCTGCTACTATAATGGCAGGTTATCAAGATTTAAGTGAGTTTGAACATGGTGTTATAGTTGGTGCACGAGCAATGAGACATAGCATCTCCAAGGTACAGGTGGAGTTGGGATTTTCCATTACAACCATTTCATGAGCCTACCCTGAATATCAGGAATCTGGTAAAACATCAAATCTCTGACATTGCTGTAGTCAGAAAAAGATTCTGCAAGAACAGTACCAATGACAACTGAAGAGAATCGGTCAACGTGACAGAAGGCAACATTTCCGCAAATTGCTGCAGATTTCAATGCTGGGCCATCAACAAGTGTCAGCGTGTGAACCGTTCAATGAAACATCTTTGAAATGGGCTTTCGGAGCTGATGACAGTACGACACAAAGCTTTATGCCTCACCTGGGCCTGTCAAAACCAACACTGAACTGTTGATGACTGGAAACATGTTGCCTGGTCAGATGAGTCTTGTTTCAAACTGTATCAAGTGGACGGATGTGTATGGGTATGGAGACAACCTCATGGATCCATGGACACATCATGTCAGCAGGGGACTGTTCAAGCTGATGGAGGCTCTGTAATAGTGTAGAGCATGTGCATTTAGAGTGATATGGGATGCCTGATACTTCTAGATATGACTCTGTCAAGTGACACATATGTAAGCATGCTGTCTGATCACCTGCATCCATTCACATCCATTGTGCATTCTGACAGACTTGGGCAATTCCAGCAGGACAATGCAACACCCCACACATCCAGAATTGCTACAGGGTAGCTTGAGGAACACTGTTCTGAGTTTAAACTCTCGCGCTGGTTGCCAAACTCCCCAGACATGAACATTATTGAGCATATCTGGGATGCCTTGCAATGTGCTGTAAAGAAGAGATCTCCACCCCATCATACTGTTAGGGATTTATGGACAGTCCTGCAGGATTCATGGCATCAGTTCCCTCCAGCACTACTTCAGGCATTAGTCGAGTCCATGCCACGTCGTGTTGCTGCACTTCTGCATGCTTGCAAGGGTCCTACATGATTTTTAGGCAGGTGTACCAGTTTCTTTGGCTCTTCAGTGTATTACGCAGCTGATTTCTGAAGAAAAATTTATCTGTGTAAATACAGAGTAAGCCTGCATTCGCTTATCTATAAACCTGATCAGATTAGTTGGGCCTGTAGCCTGTGTCCTGTAACTGAGGTGCTTGAAAATGTCAAGTATCTCATTAAAGGGATTGACCAAAAGATAGCAAAGTTTTCATTCTTTTATGTGTGCCTGTCAACAACCCAATGCTTCTTCTATTTGGTGAGTGGTCTCCTTTACTCTTAAATTATTTACATTTTGTTGGATAGTTATTTAAAATATGTATGTATACTAATATTAGGGATGTGATGCAAGAATGTCATATTTACCACCAACCATATTTATGAATGAAAAAATTACCTTTATTTTCACACTGCTGTGTGGTTCTTATGATGTCTGCAAAATGTGTTAATTTTCAAACATGACAGTTACAGTGATCTACAAAGACACCTAACAAATAGATGAGATATTTAGTGAACACTTACAAATATGAGCCTGGCATGTCTTCATCATGTGTATACCTTTCGGGAAACTGTGTATATAGATGAAATGGTGCCAGTGATCATAATTTAAACCAATTTTTGAGGTCTTGTGGTATCACAGAGGAACTTAGAAGTTTAGTCACCTCCTTTAAACTGTATGTTTTATCCCTGTCATTTAACTTGTAAACTGAAGACAGCAGACACTTTCTACATGCATTCAGTTTTGTGAAGTAGCATGCCCCTTATCGGGAAAGAGAATGATCTATTCTTGTTCTGTTACAAATATTCTTTGGCCTGCCCTCTCAGATATGAAGATGATAGGCTTTGGGTGGATCTGAACTGGTGCGCCAGTTGGAAACTCTCTGGTTGCTGAGGACTTCAGTCTGAAGCCGCCAGGGAAACCCATGGAATGGTGGATAGTGATGTTCAGCTTTGATAAAATTGTCCACATACGCATATTGAGAACTGAGTGATGGTAGAAATCTACTGGTAGTACTCAATTATCCAAAGAACACTCTCACTTCCAACAGTTATGGAATAGATCATATTAAGAAGGTACTGAAAGCTTCCAAATGCAGAGAGAGGACCAAAGCAAGAAAACAGAAGAATGTTATTCTACTTTCTGCTGCCACAAGAAGTGACTGAGCTTCATTTAAGCAAGCAAATCTTCCAACCACTTGCAAAACTGTAATATCTTCTGGGATTGTTGCCAAAATTTTCCCAGGCAGCATCATTGTAGAACTGTTGTGACTCACCGATCTTTCAAAGTGCTGCCGCGCAGTTACACGCGTCCTCTACATGCGGCGCTGTCTGCCAGCCATGCAGCAGCAGTGCCACCTAAGCGGCAAGCCAGCCAGCGGCCGATAGACTTGGACTCAGTTATGATTTGACTGTTAAAGTGTGCACACATCTTACTCTGTTTACTTGATCTGTGACTTTCATGTATTGCATCTTCCTTGAAATATGTTTGTTCAACTTGAAGTTATTACAATTGGCGACGAGGATGGGATTTTTCTTTTCCATCATTGACCCACATGTTTCCATGGCAACTATTGCAACATCTCATAGAACAGCAAACGCTTCTCACAAAATACGATTCGTGATTTCATCGCGGCATCAAATGTGGGGTGTCTCTCGTCGTTGTCTGTACCTACTTTTCCTCCTTATGACGAGATGGTGGAAGACTGGTCTGATTACGAAAAATGTCTTCGACAGCACTTCTTGGCATTTCATGTCACGGACGAACAAACATGTAAGTCTCTGTTCCTTTCATGGATTTCACCTCAAATGTATCGGTTGTTGTCGCAATTGGCTCCTTTGCAGATCCTGCAACTTTGTCCTTTGCTGAAATGTGCCCACTTCTGTCCATCTATTTTCAAAAGCAAACGCATGTGGTAGCCTCTCTTTTTGCCTTTTATCGTTGTCAAAAACAACCGAATCAATCCTATCGTGCTTGGGCTGCTGAACTTCACGGCCTCAGTAGAAAGTGTCAATTTGTTACTGAAGTTCACAAAGAATCCTATGCCAATTCCATGGCACGGGATGCTATTATCCGATCAGCGCCCGACAGAGAAGTTAGGCAACGTGCCCTTCAGTTGGCAAATCTGACTCTAGATGAAGTCCTATCCATCACTCAGTCTTTTGAAATTTCTCGCACTGCTGGAGCGCAAATAGAGGCATGGGGCAACATTGGGGAAATACAACTTCTGTGCGATGTTGACGAAGCGTGTGGCATGTCCCCGCCGGCCGACGTGGCCACAGTATGCTCCCAAGCACAGCCTCGGCCTAACCGTAAACAAACCTCTAAGAAACTGCAGCAAAACCCATGGCAACTTCCTTCATGTCCGTGGTGTTTTATGAAACATTCACAAGAAGATTGTCCACAACATTGGGCGATGTATCACAAATGCAAAAAAAAAGGGGTCATGTGTCATCCATTTGCAAATCCGACCGCATACATGATGTTCGTGAACATGACGCTGATTCTGATTTTGTGTTGTCTGTCAATTGTACTTCTTCCCTTTCAGGGAAGTTATTCCTCACTGTCCCAATACTTGGTCGAGATGTTCCCATGCAGGTGGATACTGGTTCTGCTGCCACTATCATCAGTTCTCAGACGTATCTTCAGTTGGGTTCTCCAATCCTGTCACCTGTCACTAGGCAATTACGGACTTATAATAAACAGAAGATTTCTCTCTTGGGACAATTTGATGCTGAGGTATCTTACAAATCTGCCATTCGCACTGTTCCCATATTTGTGGTCAACCATAGTTACGCGGAGAATCCTTTTGGTTTCAATGCCTTTCACGTTTTTGGGTTCTCCATAGATGACACTGCATGTCACTTCCAATGAGTGGCCCTCTCCTGTTGTCATTGCTAAGCCAAATGGTGATATTCGTCTCTGTGGCAATTTCAAAACCACTGTAAATGCTCAATGCCTTATCGACACTTGCCCTATACCTGAAGAATTATTCACTAAACTTGCTGGAGGCCAGTATTTTTCTAAACTTGTCCTGTCAGAAGCTTATCATCAATGTCCTCACTACACTGCTTCCCGGCAGTTTCTGGCCCTTAACACGCCTTTCAGTCTCTATCAATACCAACGATCGCCATTCAGGGTTGCCAGCGCCCCTGCTCTCTTTCAGCGATTCTTAGAAAAATTATTGCTCACTGTCCCTGGGTGTATAAATTACCAGGACGACATTGTTGTCACTGGCTCCACCACTGACAAACATCTTCAAAATCTCTGCACACTTTTTCATGTCTTACAGACTGCCAGTGTTAAGTGTAAACTTCAGAAATCAAACTTTTTTCAGGCACCTATCACGTACTTGGGGTTTCAACTCTCTATGGATGGTATTCGTCCACTTCAGCAAACTGTCGCTGTGATTGGTGCTCTTCCTCACCCTACATCTGTTAAGGAACTGCAGGCCTTCTTGGGGAAAATAGCATACTGTCACATGTTTTTACCATCTGCTGCTTCGGTAGCTCAGCCATTGCATTGCCTGTTGCATAAAAACGTGCCTTTTCACTGGTCCGCGTCATGCAATGCGGCTTTCCAGAAATTGAAGACTATGCTGAAACAGGCCCCGTGCCTGGCTACTTATCAACCAACATCTTGTTCTTGTCACGGTTACTTCTCAATACGGGGTAGGTGCAGTCCTTGCGCACCATTTTTCTGACAGTTCTGAACAACCTATTGCTTATGCCTCCAAAAGGCTCACGGATGCCCAACAAAGGTATTCTCAAATTGAAAAAGAAGCTTTGGCCATTATTTATGCTCTTCATAAGTTTGGTGTTTTTCTCTATGGATCCAAATTTCATCTTGTTACGGATCACAAATCACTTGTTTCCTTGTTTCATCCATCAACGTCACTTCCCGACAAGGCTGCACACCGTCTCCAGCGTTGGGCTCTTTACTTGTCTCATATCGATTATGAGATTCATTTCTGGCTGACGGTTCAACATGTGAATGCTGATGCACTGTCTCGCCTTCCCATGGGTCCTGATCTGGCATTCGATAGGGACGAACTTTTGTGTTTCCACCTGGATAGCGCCGAGCAGCGGGTTGTGGACGGGTTCCCCATCACCGGGGACCGGCTGGTGGCTGCTACGGGTTCTGCCCCTATGCTCTCCCGGGTTTTACACTGTATTCAGAAGGGCTGGCCAGATCGTCTGTCTGCTAAGACTTCTGATCCATTGCGGAACTACTACGCTTTGCATTACCGCCTCACGGCTAGGGATGGTGTTATCCTCCTTTCCACCGAAAATGCTTCGCCGCGTGTTGTGGTACCTGTGTCTTTGCGTGCTTCGGTCTTGTGCCTCCTTCACCGAGGGCACTGTGGTGTCTCTCGCACAAAATCTCTGGTGCACTGTCATGTGTACTGGCCTGGCACCAACTCTGAAATCGCACACATGGTCCCTGCCTGCGGCTCTTGTGTGTCACAGGCCGCCGCCCCGTAGCCATCTTTGTCACCATGGCCTTCACCTGAGAAGCCCTGGGAGCGTATTCATGCGGACCTCATGGGACCTTTTTTAGGTACTTATTGGCTTCTTGTGATTGACGCCTACTCTAACTTTCCTTTCATTGTCCGTTGCACGTCGCCTCCTACCGCAGCAACCACCAATGCTCTAGCTCGCATTTTCTCTTTGGAAGGCCTTCCCTCTTCTCTTGTTACTGATAATCCTCCGCAAATGCCTCTTCCGATTTTGCAGATTTTTGTGCCCGTCACGGTGTCATGCATGTCACAGCTCCTCCATTCCATCCACAGTCAAATGGTGATGCTGAATGACTGGTCTGCACATTTAAGGCTCAGATGAGGAAACTCTTGACTTCTTCTGCTGCTCATGATGTGCTTCTCCAATTTCTGGCTTCTTACCATTTCACCCCCATGGACTTCCACAGCCCGGCTGAGCTCTTAGATGACCGACAGCCCCGCACACTACTTCATCTTCTGCGGCCTTCCACCGCACGGCCGTGGGTGCCTTCGCTTGGCGGGTTCACCGACGACGACCTTTTATGGGTACGGGTTTATGCCAGGTGGCCAAAATGGAGTCCTGGCCGCATCTTATGACACCGTGGCCGACGCCTGTATGAAATCCAGACGGACACGGGTGTTGCAGTGCATCATTTGGACCAGCTTCAGCCTCGTGCGCTGGCAACGCCTGTTCCAGATGCCACTACACCACCTTTGGCTCTACCAGACTCTCAGGATACTGGAATCTCTTATTACTCACAATGCAGTCCTCTCACCATCATATCGGTGCCAGCACAAGAACTGACACCACCAGGAGATGTGCCCATGCAGGAACCAGATGATCATCATCTGTCGGAGCAACTCTAATCGCCTCCTTCTCCTACGGACGCGGACACATCGCCCATGTCTCCTGTTATAACAACCAGACTTGCCACAACGGGCAGATTGGTGCACGGGGCCCCAGCAGATTCGACCCCCATGTCTCCTGTCATCTTGACCCATTATCATTGGGGACACTTTCGTCCATACGGGAAGCCACCTCCTCGAGACTTTACGGCCCATCAAACAACACCTATCGATGTTAACAATCTACAGGCCACCTCCATCAAGGCCTGTGCAAAAAATTCAAAGGTGGGAAAAGTGTTGTGACTCGCCAGTCTTTCAAAGTACTTCCACGCCGTTACACGCGTCCTCTACATGTAGCGCTGTCTGCCAGCCATGCAGCAGCAGCGCCACCTAAGTGGCCAGCCATCCAGCGGCCACTAGACTTGGTCTCAGTTATGATTTAACTGTTAAAGTGTACACGCGTCTTACTCTGTTTACATGATCTGTGACTTTCACGTATTGCGTCTTCCTTGAAATATATTTGTTCAACTTGAAGTTATTACAAGAACATTCATTGTTTAAGCCACATTACACCTGAGGAAAACTTCAGCTTTTACAGGTTACCAGCAGATGGCTAACTACTGCCTGTGATATAGTGATGGTATGACTTATTACAGATGGACTGACATCTACTGGATGGGGGATTTTTTAAAAAAAAAAAATTGCCCATGGAAGAAGTCCAAAACCCATTCCCTGTCTGGGCCAAAATTAGGGAGCAGAAGGCGAATGCAGGACAGCCCTAGAAATACATCTCCCATCTGACATTAAGTATTTTAATTTTTGCTGTTTGTGAATGTTCCATCTCTAGTATCTATCCCCAGGATCTATTTACATTACACTAACTGTCTCTATTAAATTATGGTTGCTGTATATATTAAATATATTTGTTGACATGCCAATTTCTGCAGCTTATTTCACCTTAGGACCCCAATAAGGTGATGTATGAGATATTTATAAAGTATCTTCAAAGCCAATTATGTGCCTTTTCATGAAGCTATATGCTGGTATTGCTGACTTTTCAGTTTTTGAACTTAATGTGCTATTTATATAAGGTGTGGTGCCCAGAATCCATGCAGGTTGTCTGCCATGTGCATAGCATACATTTGGTACTCTCAAACCATGGCTGTCATTCACTTAGTGCAGGTTTATAATTTCTCAGAGAGATTGGAACATTTGTCCAATGCTATATTTGCTGAGAAAATGTCCAGTTTTGCTTGATGTGGCACCTCATCAATACTGTGAGACCAGATCAAAATTGAGACCCCCACATTGATAAAACAATTTGGATGGAGGGCATTCAACATATTCAATGAAGGAGCTACCAATGGCTTGTTAGAATGTCTGTGACTCTGTTGGCTTTTTCAGCTCAGCTTCACTGGGACTGAGTAAATATGACAAACATCGCCCAAATGTACACCAGTCTAATCAAAATAATGACAAGTACACAAGTTTGAATTACTCACTCAAAGACACGGAATTGCTACAAAAACAGATTCTGAGTGTCAGTAATCAATCTTTCTGAGCAACTTTAGAATGACAGTGCCATTTTGTCTCTGAATAAAAGTGGGAACATCACTTTGAGTCCACAACAGCTACCAGTCATGAAAATTACCAGTGGAACAAGATGTTAAATAATTGAATGGTTGTGGGCATTGCATTGGATGATGTTATGTAAACCTTCACAATGTCCATGAGATATTTGCTAAGCATCTATAGGTATTACTGATACATTGCCAATGTGGCTCACCAATTTATGCACTTTTCTAGCAAGCAAGTGCATAAATTACCAAGTAACAACAGCAGCGCATCAGGAGCATCTCAGATGACAAGCGACAGACTCATGGAAGTATTGTGCAGTTTGAACACCACCATTGAATGCAGCCCTTGTGAAGAGATCAAGCATTTATTACACTGAGGAAGCCTCAAACAGCACCATATGTCAGAAACCTCCAGCAAGACACTTTATTTTCAGAATGTTTTCAATACCGAAGTCCATTATTAGACTAGCCATGATGCAAAGGATCCAATTTTTCCACAATAATGACAGACTAGTTATTTTTATCAGCAGATAAAGATAATGTAACTATTTTCCTTGACTCTGCAGATGAACATTGATACACATCCATTTCATTGTCATTCTTTACACAGTAATTACACAAGAGGGACCTGATGTGGGCCTTAGTAAGCTATTGTTGCTTAAGCTTGGTCTCTATAGAGTATTTAAAAATTTCTACCACAAGCTTCTAGAGACTGTAGAAGGGACAAAGTAGATGAAGTTTTGATGAGGAACCCAAGTCTGGAAATGTACTGTTTGGATGCCAAGTTTGAATATTGTATCACTTTCAAATCTTCCACTTCACGGAATGCATACAGCAGAAGCAATGAACTCTGAACTGTGTGGTCTATAGCAGCCCATGGGATGGGCTATGGTTTGAGTACTCATGATTGGGTTCTTTTCTAAATGATAAAGATGAGAATGCAACCCATCCATGGAGCATCACAGTCAACCCTCCTACCTTTGAAGGAACCAGTCTTTCACAGTTGTTGTAATCAGAGAAAAATGGTCTGTAATATCATAATTACAACAGGGACTGATAACAGTGCCCTCTTCTCAATTTGTGTACATCAGCACCTACATCTATATACATACTCCACAAGCCACCATACTGTATGCGGTGGAGGGTACCCTGTACCACCACTAGTCATTTCCTTTGTTGTTCCACTCACAGATAGAGCACAGGAAAAATGACTGTCTGTAAGTCACCTTATGAGCCCTAATTTCTTTTATCTTACCTTCATGGCCCTTACATGAAATGAGTGTTGGCAGCAGTAGACTTTTTCTGCTGTCAGTTTCAAATGCCAGTTTTCTGAATTTTCTCAATAGTATGCCTCGAAATCAATGTTACCTTGCTTCCAGGGATTCTCATTTGAAATCCCAAAGCATCTCCGTAACACTTGCATATTTCTTGAACATAATGGTAGCAAATCTAGCAGCCTGCCCCACAGTTGCTTTGATATCTTCCCATAAACAGCAGCATTGGCGGCAAACAACTATGGATTACTGCCTGCCATGTCTGCCAGATGTATGCAAACAGTACAGTTCTGGATGTGGGTTTCTTTTCAAAACTTTACTTACTAAGTCCACTCTACAACCCCAACACCTCTGTAATATGAATTGTTGAACACCCTGTGTAACCATCGTAGCTGAAACTCTAAGGTACTCCCTAGTACAATCAAAGGAATGCAGTTAGCTGTAAATTACATTTTGGTTTGTCTAGATACATTATTTTTATTTACAAAGATGTTGACAGCAAATGCAGTGGTTTTTTTAGTTGACCACTTTACACATAGCACCGAGTGAGGTGACACATTGGTTAACACTGGACTCGCATTCAGGAGCATGATGGTTCAAACCCACATCTGGCTATCCTGATTTAGGTTTTCTGTGATTTCCATGAATTGTGATTTCCATGAATTGTGATTTCCACGAATTGCTTCAGGCAAATTCCAGGACAGTTCCCTGGAAAGGTCATGGCCAGTTTCCTTCCCCACCCTTCCCTAATCCAAGCTTGTGTTCTGTCTCTAATGACCTTGTTGTCAATGTGATGTTGAACACTAACCTAATCTCATCTTTAGATGTGGCATTACCAAACTTTTCCCACATGTTTGAATGTCCACTTACTTTCTGTAAAGTGGGCACAAAAAGACCAATGTCACAGACATGGGCTCTCCATTTTCACCAAGTATTTCTAAGTTCTTATTGAAATTGTTGAAGAACAAGTTTTAAACTCTACTCCTCTCATCCACTCTTTGGCTGCCTGTATTAGGGTAACGTATATATTTTTTTAAAATTTTGGCTCAATGACTGGATGAATTGTATCAGTTCTTCCTCCACGTGATTCCAGACAAGCAAAATTCATGTGTACAAAGGAAGTAGCATGGGAAAGCAAATTACCATTTATCAACATGTTGGTTCAACTGAAATTGAGTGGTCAGCTGGGGTGTTCTGTGGATAAGCAGGTATCACATACAGATCTTTATCTAAATGAATATGTTGGTGAGTCCATGGTGTTCGTGGAGAAGAGTGCTGCACTGAAAAATCACACAAACTATCAGTGTCACATGTGTCATAAAACTTTTATCCTCATCAGCAATTTTATATCTGTGAGCACAAGGGGAGAGCACATAATTGATGTGCCACCAATAATTATTAAGACAGTAATAAAGAACATGAGTTTTAGGAAAAAAAGATTTGCTGCATGATGACAAGAATGTGATTAAGAGTCACTTCTAAACAGCAAGAAATAAGATCACCCTGTGTAACAAGGTTCAGTCAGAGTCTAGGTTTGATCACTGAAGTAGGATTGTCACACAGCATTCACAACTGTTGATCCGATGAGGCAGGGGCCTGTAGTGAGCAATGGCAGCATGTGGTGACAGCTGAGCAGATCAAGGACACAAGGCAGGCGGTGTCCAGCAAGCACTGGACTCACGAGGCAGTGGTCAATGACAGTTCATGGTGAGAGTGAGATGACTAGGGAGTGTGCTGCAGCCAATGTCCTTCTGGTTGCAAATGGGTGTGCTGCTGGTTTGGCTACTTGCAGAGACAGCCAGTGCTGGAACTTGCAGAAAAACTCTTGTTGGAACTTGCATAACTGCTGGCTGTGGCCCCCGCATGGCTGCTTAAGTACACACCTAGCAGAAGCATACTTGAGCTGTCTCCAGTGTAGGAAATAAGTTTGTAATTGTGGCACTGCCTGGAGTGATACTGCACTGTGGTGTTGTGCCGTACTTTCTGTAAGTCTGCCAGTAAATACCCTTATATTTACTGGCTACAGATGTGAAATCTTGTGTTTACTTTCCAGCAGCCGAGTTGTGACAAGGCAGCCGCCAGAAGGCTGAATGTGATGCAGTAGAGCTGAATTGTGGTGGGGTACCACACCAGGATACTGTAGGAACCATAACCTATATGTCTCAGAATAATTAAAATAACCCAGGAAATATTACAGCAACAAACATTTAATTACAAGAAAAGAGCAAAAATGAAAGGAAGGAAGTGATGCCCCATGACACAGAGACCACTACAGAAATAAATAGTAAAAGCAAATGATGCAAGACCAGAATAGTTACAGTCAAAAAGTAAATGGCAGTGTTCCTGGCCATTAAAAATAAAATCTAATATCTTTGAAAGAAAAGAAAGCATACAGATAGATAGATTACTTAGAGCTGATGTAGATAAATTATGGTGGAAGAGTATAGGTTGGAGGCTGGGAGAGAGGGGTTCACAAGAAACAGCAAACATTAGTCCCAGCGGACTTAAACGGAAACCAGATGTTATCTTTAAAAATACCAGTTTATATATGACATATATGAAAATGGGATAAGCAGGAGTATTTAGGGATTAAGTGGGTAAATTATTCAGGACCATACTTCAAGGGAGGCACAACAGGACATGATGGAATGTAAGTCATCAGTGAAATGTTAAGAATAGGCAACATCAGCTTTATATTTGATTTTAGTTTTGTTCTGGGATTTTTTTCTTTATAAAGACACCCCTATGTGTGAATAAATGTTTTAGATGTGAAAACAAAGTATCACCCACAATGTACAGAAAAAATATTGTTTGAAGCAAAATTAAGACAGCATATTAACATGTAACATATGATGAAATCTTGAACATTCTAACATGTGACATACTCAGCTAGCAGGATGGCTTTAATCAATGAAGAGTGTGTTCGCACAGAATTTAAAATGCTTTACTTTTCCATTGGCCATTCTGATTTAGCTTTACTGTAGTTTCCCTAAGTCACTTATAATTTATGGGGGGATGGTTTCTTCTGGTATGCCATGGCCAATTTTTCATGCCTTATCATTGCCCACCTGAGTTACCCAATAGTGTTGTATCTCTAATGATTATAATGCCATCAATACATTAAAATCTTACCTTCCTTATTTAATTTTTTGCCCTCTTTCGCTCCTTCCAGTCCCAAGTCCTGGATGCTTTGTCCCATCTTCTGTTTAGGTTTTTCTGTTGATTTCTTTACTCACCTCTATTTAAATTTTAATGTAGTTCAAAATGCTTCCAAATCTTTCCTCTTTCTTTTTTACATAGTTCACATCTCACATCCATACAAGTATCCAATACACACATAGAGTCTTCTGTAGTCCTATTATGATGTCTGACATACTAGATACATTTTGCTGATGGAAGATTTCTTTGTTTGCCCCAGTATGTTTCTGATGCATTCCTGTATATCATGTCAAAAATGGAATAAGTGACTGTTCTAATATTATAATGCTTAATATGCATGGTAACATAATAACAAAAAACTGAGCAGTTTCTTCAGACACTTCTGAAATTTTGGTGCTGAGAGTGGTACCAAATTTTGTTGCTGACTGTGGTACCTACATTTCCACATATTTGGCTGTTGGTTTCCACTTACTATCAACATACATTTATCCTTCCAGACTGTGTTCTTAAAGTGAAGGTTGTTTCTTCCTTGCTAACTGTAAGAGCTTAAGATATTATTTGTACACAACATTGCTCTTTTGTTAACCAGATAAATATGTGCCCCTGTATGACTTCTAGATTTAATTTTGGGATCATGGTACACAAAAGTTATTTTTAAATATTTCATGAGTTTTCTCTGAAATGTTTCATTGTAGAGTGATTACTTTAGCAGTACAGTCATTGTATTGTGCAAACCATGTGGGGGATATAACAGAAGGCAATTGACATTTTAATCTCAGAAATGTAATGCATTGGAAAAATATTAAGTAGAAATTCATGAGTTTGTGTGAGAACTAACAATAACTGAAAACTTTAAATGTTCCTCTGAAAAATCATAAAACAACACACACAGAAATGCCATACTAACAAATGTAAATACGCCTGATGATGAAGGTTTAAACCTTTGAAATCATGGAGATATATAAACAGTGACTGGTAACAGTAAACTTGTTGTTTCATTTAATAACTGAAAAGCAAAACAAAAACAAACCAAATTCTCTTTATCTCTTTTCAGTAACTGTTCTACATTTCTAAGGGTGGTGTTGTGTTTTTCTTTTCTTTTCTTTTCTTTTTTTATTTTCAGTGAATGACCTGTTATTAGCTATATCACCTCAATTTTGTTTGTAGTTGTGCTGTTGTCATTGTGTTCTCTACTGATGGTGCTATCTGCCAACTAAATTTTTAAATATTACTGTCTATGAAATTATCCTAAGAATATTTGGAATCACAGTGATGACTACCCTCTGAATAATTGTCTTAAAGTGTGCCTTCTTGGTGACCTTAACTTTGTAAATTTTACACACCGTATGATCCATGTAATAGACATAACTTTCAAAAAAATTTGACAGTGGAACTTGCCATTCTAAGATAATCCTTAGGAACTATTGATAGTCCTGAGAATAAGTAAGAGTGTTATATCATTAGAAATGTTTATAGAGAGATTGGAAGAGTCAGACTGGACAATTTAGAGGCATTAAATCTCAGTTCCTACAGTCAGTGCTGAACTTATGTTGAACATTTCCGTAACCATGTTTGAACAAAACTGTGATCATATTTACTTCATCCACAGCTGTTTTGATCCTACTCCATTATTACAATGACATGGTGCTTAAAGAAGTATGGTAAATAAAAAATTTTAATAACACAAATCTAACAAGTAACTGGATTTCCAGAATTTCACTGCAATAAGCAGAAAACCAGTAACTATTCATAAGGACATAGACGTATAAATGAATGTATTTCTTTTCATTATTACATTTAGAACCACAGTAATAGATCATATGGTATAAGATGTAAGTTGTAGCAGTGTGAATGTTGTCCCAGTATTTTTTTTTTCTGGGAGTATTTCATGCATGTAAACATTTTATAAAGAATGTGTACTGTAATATTCTAGGAAGGTGAGTTAAACTGTATTAGACCTCAAAACAGTGTAACTTAAACCTTATGACAATGGACATTGATAAATAACTAATTTTGGATTTATATTTTAGGGTCACAACACAAAAACAAATATGACAAATCATTACAGTCACTCAGTCTTGCATATTGACAATGCAACACATTCTGATGAAGGCATCTACAAGTGTGAAGGCACAAGAGGAGAACAGAAAGGTAATATTTTCATCATGACACTTGTTTCATGGCAATTAAAAGAGAATACTATTTCATTTAAGGGATGTATTTGACCAAACCATCCACTTCCAGTTCATAAATTCCCTTTATTTTTACAGATGTAGCTCAATCTGTTGTAAAATATGTTGAAGCTCCCACTATAACACCACTTGAAAGAGAGCTGTTCATAGAAAAAGGTAATGCAGTCACACTGAAGTGCTTAATTACAGGAATTCCTACTCCAACAGTACATTGGTACCGCAATGGAAAAGAATTGATTTATTCTGAATCTGAGGTAAGTCTGTAATGTGTAGTTTAGTCATCTGTGATTGGCTTAACAAAAGAAACACTACTGAAGTTCATTAGTTTAATCACTGTAGACTTCCATTAGTTTGGCATCCAACAGTCTGGAATGCCTCATGGTCTGTCACCATCCCAGGTTTGGAACCACTTAGAAGTGTTCACTATGCCTCTGCTACTGTTCTAGCCTGCATCACATAGGAGGGTGCTTCCACACATAGAGATTGAGTAATAGGGTAGTGTACATTGTATGAGTTCTGCACATGTATGGTGGCAGAGAAAGGGCAAACAAAGTCCCCATTGCCAAATTGTGTTCCTGCAGACAACAATCGGGTTCATTTGCCTATGGTGCAACATATTATACTGTCAAATCTATGAGGGGAAAAATAAATTTTAAAACTGATTTTGAGCAACTGTCTACATGAGAGAAATTTTACTTCATACCTTGTCATTGCATCCAGTGCTCCATAGCAATAGTCCACATGATGTCAAGAGGCTTGAACAGCTGACACAGCTTTATGAAGATATTAGATACAATTTTCCTCAAAATAGCTATTGTCTAATGACTGGTTGAAATAATTGTCATTTACTGTGATTTGGACTGTATTATAAGTAAATAACTAATGCACACCAACATTAACTTCAAACTGACAACTGCTTCTGCTCCATATAATTTTTTAAAAATGTGTATGATGCATGTATGTAGTTGTGTTTGACTATAGTTAAATGTAAATCACTGTGCGTAAAAATGAATACTGGTAGCAAAGACTAGTGCAAAAGGCTATTGTAAAAATTATCAGTATGTATCATATTTTTCACTGTCAATGAGCATTATGAGTGCAAACTAACTTGGTCAATGTTACAATGAGGGACAGCATTTGTGATGCATTGAACAAGGAAACAATTAACTGTTTTCTGTCAATAACTAGAGGTAACGCTGACTGATAAAGTAAAAAATCAGTGATATCTTGACAGTTAACCCTCTCTGTCATTTTAAGGCATTTTCCAATTTGTGGCTTGAAAATGACAGGGAAAAAATTGTCAAAATATTGGAGTTTTTGACTATTTTATCCAGCTGCATTCTCATAAGTAATTAGAGCATCCAACATGCAAGGAAAAGCTTAATTTCTCCTCGGGCAATATGTAGAATCCTAAGTCTGCATACGTCATAGGATACAGATTCATAACCAATGAAGGCAATTTATGTGTTGACAAACACATTTCTTAAATCATGAGTCTTTAAAACCAAGAAGTATTATTACTATACTTTTTTCCAAAGTCTACGTCACTGCTATCTGGGTCGATGTTCAAACCATCTGTTAGTAAATTTAGGATGAGAGGTTCAAGCTTATATTCATCTTCATCTCCCTATCAAAGTCTTGTTTCTGAAGATTTTCAGTGTGCTGCACAGTGTGTGCCCATGCTGAAAGAAGATGTTATCTATTGCTTCATGAACTAGCCTTTCAGTGTTATCAGAAGTGATTTTGTTTTTCACCTACATAGCCTTTAACTTGTGCCCAATTTAATTGTGTCAGAGTATACTGACAGTGGTACATGGGTAAACACAAAACTGTAAGCATATTCACATGCAAGAAAGTCAGATTTGTATGTTCTTTTGTGTGACTTGTGTAAATTAACGAACTGCAGGAGTTTAACATGAGGCTGGCTTTTACAGTGCTGACTGTTTTTAATTTTGAACCAGAGCACAATATCTGTGTTCCTGGCGTTTTGTTTTCTCTGTAACAGCTGAATGGTAACTGGCATGGTATATACAATGACTGACTTCGAAGCAAGATATGGCAAGAACTGTTCAGTGAACCACTTCTTGAAACTGACAATGTTCATTCTGAATGGTAGTCACTGCTGCTTTTCTCACACCTAAATACAAGTTTACTTTCAGTAACAAAACCAGAATAAGAGCCAGCATGCAGAATAATTTTCCCAGAATCTTTTCCTAAGACAAACATTAAAAAACCAATATTGCAACAATTAGATAGCGTATCGTAAAAATGGTTTAGTGGAGTATGCTCAAAAGGAAAGCTCCTAATGTGGCCAGTGATTAATTAAAAGGGAAAGAAATTCAAACAAGATTCAACTATTGCAGAAAGTGATGCAATTTTTGTGATGGTTTGTTCAGAAACTTTTAAGTTTTGGCATAGAGTTAAAATACCTGATTAACTAGAGAAACGCTTTCAGCAAACCAAGACTCCGCAGAAAAATACAAATACAAATTTGAAGAAATAATCACAGATAATAACCTAGCAACTGACCAGCTTAATAATGCTGATGAAACAGGACCACTATGGCAGTGTGATTACCAACATCTACTCTAACTGGTGGAGGTGAAAAGATGGCTAAAGGGTTTAAAAAGAAAACGAAAGACCGAGTGACGGTTTTGCTATGTACTAATGCACCTGGAAGTGACTGAATGATTCCTTTTGTAATTGGTAAATCTGAAAAACGTGTCAGACATTTAAGAATGTTACAAACTTGCCTGTTCATTATGACGCTCAATCAAATGTGTGGATGACTACCATCCTTTTCAAAAACTGGTTTTTTATTATTTTGTGCCATGGCGCAAGAAAGCTTCAAAATAGTTTACCAGTAGACAGCAAAGCCAACCTTCTTTTGGACAATTGTAAAGCACATCCACCAGTAGCTGAGTTAGTTTCTGGAAACTTATTTGCTATACTTCTCCCACATAATGTTACAGTACTGATTCAACAAATGGATCAAGGGGTAATCCAGAACTTTTAACATTTTCATAGAAGCTCTTTCATTCATGGCCTGTTAAATACTGAATGTGATGTAACTGAGTTTAAAAAAATGTTTAGTGTACAAGATGCCATCTATGCTGTTGCACTGTCCTGGCCTCAAGTACAAAAAGTTACTTTACAATCAGTGTTTGTATAGATACCAGCATTCTGGAATATTCAACATTTGTATAAAACGCTGTACTCTCTATCCAAGAGGTCATTCCTGTTGTGCCTCTGTGTTGGTGTCAGCAATAAATGTGCTTTCAGTTCTAACAATAGGATCATCAGAGCTTCTAATCATGGATTTTGATGACACTTGAATATGTTGTAGAGGGACCTGTCCTAAGTACCTGGTTAGGAGTAGATTGTCAGATGGTCCCTAGCTCCCAAGAGAATTGATGAAGTTTTATGTGTATCTCACATGGCTCGACCAACCAAGTATAGCACAGTGGCTAAAATAGTCATTTTTGCCATTGACATTTTACTAATAAATCAAGCATTACAGCAAACTTCCTTCAAATGTCTTCCATTTGTTGCACAATAGATTACAAAATCATCTTACCTGCTATCACTTTCTGTGTTAGAACAGAATTTCAGGTCGTAGTTATTGTAGAAGCAACTGAAATACAAATTTTAGAACACCATGCACATTTACAAAAGCTACTCCCTTGCAGGCAGCTGGATGTTTCAGAAGAGGTACCGGAAAAAACACAGTTCATTTGAAATGAAAAAGATTTTCTTTCTTTGATCAACTTCAGTGCAAACCATACATATTTGACCATCCCTGTGAAAGCATATGCACTAAATTGATGCAAAATATTGCCTCAAAGTGATTTCTCTGTTAGTCTAGCAAGTTGGAAGAATTTTGAACTTTTCCATGAAAATTTTAACCTGAGTGTAAAAGTAAATATCAGAGGGTGGGATAATTGGCACTGATGTGAGTCCATACTGCAAGCTTTTTAACCATGAACCTTAGCCATTACACTGGCTTTGTCAGAATGCAACTAAAATTACAGGCATAAGAGGTGTGCAAAAAACTTCATCATCGATTTTTTTTAGAAAGTATTGGCTGTTGTGTGAAAAACTGCTGGCCAGGAACGCATAACATGTCCTTCTACACCATACCTTAGACTCATCAAAATCCGTGATTAACAAGTCAAATGGTCCCCTTGTAAGTATTGTACTTCATTGACAAAACTGTGTATGGATTTGGACATGATTGTAATTTTGACATGATATTGTTTGGTGTAGATGCCAGGTACTTCAAAACATCATAATGGCTCCAATCAGGCAATATAAAAGCTGTTGGCTACATGGACATAAACTGGAATACAAGCAGCACATAATTCCTAAGATTCCTTTATTCAGGAGACAGATAGATTCCAAAACAGCAATAAGTCAGCTGCACATCAGGCACTCATCAGTGTTTCCCAGATACACCAGTCAGGAGCTGACAAAATGCCTGATTGACTGAGTGATTGAGTGACCAAATACAACAGTTGGGATGACATGATGTGTGTGGCAAATGTGTACTTTTACTTGGATGGCACAGCTGAGCAATGGTTTGATAACAATAAACAGAACCTCAACAACTAGGAAACATCCAGACTAAACTGCAGGAAATATTCAATGGCAATAAGTAACAAGTCCACTTAGTGGAAAAACAATTGAAGGACAGAGCATAATGTTGGAGGGAATGACATAGTCATACATAATGTTTTGGCTTTATGGTAGGCTACGTCATAATTCTGAATATGATAGAAGCCAACAAAATCTCACAATTGATGTTGCAGAAGACATGTACCAAGCACTTTTGGTAAAGCCTGTCACAATAATGGAGGAATTCATCAAAGGGTGCAACTGAATGAAGGAAATGCAACAGAAAGTAGTATAACAGAAATATGAAAGAGATATAACCAAATGTGGTCCCTATGGCAACTATGGAAGACCAACATAAGCTCACCTCTCGCATATGCTGGATAATAATGGAAGAGATACAGCTGTATATGGCAGCCAGAAATGTCATGGGTACACAAAAAACAGCGGTCATGAATGTTGAACCATATTTTTGGAGATAACTTTGAATTTTGAAGAAGACGTGTATCAATATTGGGGACCAAGTCCACCACCAATTGGACAAGCCATGAAGAACAGGCTTGGCCAACTCACATTTATGCCATAACCATCAGATGACAACCCAGCCTCTGACCAGTGCTGGTAAAACCAACTCCTCCACCAATTTCAGCATACCATAGAAAAATGGACATTTGGGGGTTGGAGAACAACATGCTGGGATGTTTCCACTGTGGGAACCTTGGACACATATACTACTGTGGAGATAGAGAAGACAAGTGTTTGACACCAATTACATCAAAAGGTGTCAACCATTACAACATTCTTATTCATGCCAGTTGACAGCAGACAATTATAGCTGACCTGTGGGATGAAGTCCATTGATGTACTATGGATGTGATAACTCCTCAACATTCTGTAGCTGTTCCTTGACACCACATAGAGATACCAGCCACTCAGCCAGTCATGGCATTCAGGAAAATTAGGTGAGGCAACCATCTATGGAGGTGAGGCTGTGATGGATGAAAATTCTCCATGGACGACTGACACCAGAATTTCAGGAAAGCTCATTGGGACATCATTGACAGCCATCCTGTCTGAGCACTAGTCAATTCATGGGCTTCTTTTTCTGTAATATCAGAAGCTTATCATCAGCATCTATGGAAGACAGATGTTTCACCACACATAAAAAATTGTGCTGAAGGTGGCAAAAGGTAAATATGTCCAGCCAACAGGAACATATATTGCAAGAATAACTATCAACGTCAGAGCACTGCCTTTCAAATCTGTCGTTTCAGCAGGAATGTAGTCACGATGTTATTCTAGTATGCAGCTTCCTACAGTTACTAGTAACACAAATTACAGTCATCAGTAGAGTCTCAGTTAAACTATGACACTTTTGTTGATTGCAGAAAAACTATTCAGGCTCACAAAAAATGTACATTCCAGCAACGACTGTAAGAATTGTAGGTGGTCAAGGAGAACTTCGGATCACTAATTTTCTCAGGAAGCCACAACTCATTGCTAAAGGTCTTTGCATCAGGACAGCTGACCCAGTGTAGGAAAGGACAGTGCCATACACAAAGGATTGTGCTCCATTACCACAACAAACAAAGCAGGGGAGGAAGTTACTGTCAAACTGTCAATAAGATCTGGCCTGACTGAGTAACAACATCAGTGAATGATAGCCATTCTATGTGAATTTTTGGAAGCTTTTTTTAAGGCAGGGGTGGAGAAAAGACAGACCAAGCACTCCATAGTAGAGCACAGTATCAACACTAGTGATCATTCAACAATTAGCCAGCACTCGTATAGGTTGTCACCAGCTGAATAATGGATAATCCAGAAGAAAGTGGAGAAGATAGTGCAAGATGACATCACTGAACCTTCAGAGAATTCTTGGTCCTCTCCTGTGAAGAAGAACGATGGCACTGACTACCAATGACTGAATAAAATCTTGAAGAAAGGTGTCTATCCACTGTTGCATATTGACGACACCCAAGACTGCTTGAAAGGAGGAAAGGATTTCTCAACTATGGACATGCATACAGGGCACTGGCATGTCAAGGTTGATGAAGCTGACCAAGAAAAGACAGCCTTTGTAACTCCTAATGGCCTCTATGAATTTACAGTTATGCTATTTGGACTGTGCAATGGTCCAGCTGGCTTTGAACACATGATGGACAGCCTTAATTACTGCAGGAAGACGGCAAATTTTTCTGGAACAAGATGCAAGGAAGATCTTTGCTTGTCCTTAAGGAGGCACTGATACTTTCTCTATTTCTAGCACTGTATGATGAAAATGCTGAGATGGAAGAAATGCTTTGGATTTTGAGCAAGAGCAGTTCTGCTCAAACAGTCCAAGGGTATACTGCCAGTTCATTGTGTCCAACGGGCACAATATTTCGGCAATCAGACATGTCGCCATCATCAGGTGCACTGATGAACTGTTTGAGCAACAAATACGCCAGGAGAAACTGAAGAATCACAAGAGCAGTTCTAATACAAACTCAGGAAGGTGCTGAAATGCTGACGGCTTATGGTTCCATTATACTCTCCGCGTCTGAGAGAAACCACCCTACAACCAAGAAAAAGTCCCTTCTTTGGGCCATCAACAAGTTCCAGGCATATTTATGTAGCAAACCATTCACTATTGTGACAGATAATCATTCTCTCTCCTGGCTGAGTAACCCAATGCATCCATGAAGTCAGCTGGCACAATGGTTACTGAGGGATCGGGAGTGTGACATCACAGTGGTATACAAAAGCAGATGAAAACACAAACACCAAATTTCAAGGAATCATTTGACAGAATACAGCAATGTGCATGAAATCTCAATCATCACTGCATTAAATGACATTGCTACTGTTCAGAGGGAAGATCCAGCACTTTTGAAAACTATAGAAGCTATGAAGAAGGAGGAACTGACCAAAGGAGAATTCTGATTATTTAACAAAGCACTCTACAAGAAGAACTATGATCCAATGGGCAGAAATGGTTCCTTATCATCCTAGCAAACTTATGCTGAGCCTCCCTGAAGTTTTTCTATGGCACTCCAACACCTACTCACCTTGGATTTGTGAAGCACATACCCCAAATACCTTCAGGGCATGTACTGTCAATCCTGCCTGCATTAGCACTGTTCCATCAAATTGAAGTTGGCCTCTTCTGGAGCTTCTCAAAACCAACAAATGGGAATTAATCTATACTAGTCTGCACTGCATATTTTATCTGCTACACTCTGACTAAAGTTGTGCTGAGTGCTGAAGATCAGTATTAGAGGTAGTTTCACGTTGTGACATCCACCACAGAATGACAACTACCCACCATCCACACACAAATGGCCTAACAGAATGTTTTAATATGAGGGCATGTTGAAAAATAATGCCTCCAAATTTTTTATCTGATAACTCTTAAAGCTTTTTTAAATGAAAGAAAATTTATAAACATCCTACATCATTATTCTCTGTGTCTACATATTTATTTCTCAACATAGTAACCTGATGATGAACACATTTCTCCCACGGAGAGAGGCCAGTTTGTTGATACTACCACTGTAGAATGTTTGACTTTTTTGATCACAGTCTCACCTCTGCTTCTACTGCTTCATCAATACCAAAGTGAAATCCTCAAAGCCATTCTTTGAGTTTACAATTTGACTGGGACCAAGTGGGGACCATATAGAGGCTGATTGATAACAGTGAACCTGAAGTATCAAAATGTTGCTGATGTCATACCACTCATGAGTGATCTAGCATTGTCATGCTGAAGCAGAGAGTGTTCCATGTGTGGACAAATTTTGTGAGTTCATAACTCTATTATAGCAAGCTGTTTCTCACACATTAACATCAATACATTACAAAATGGTTCAAATGGCTCTGAGCACTATGGGACTCAACTGCTGAGGTCATTAGTCCCCGAG
The DNA here is from genome assembly GCF_021461395.2 of Schistocerca americana. Taxonomy (NCBI): domain Eukaryota; kingdom Metazoa; phylum Arthropoda; class Insecta; order Orthoptera; family Acrididae; genus Schistocerca; species Schistocerca americana. The sequence goes on from NC_060130.1 coordinate 625,066,831, forward strand.
AACTTAGAACTAGTTAAACCTAACTAACCTAAGGACATCACAAACATCCACGCCCGAGGCAGGATTCGAACCTGCGACTGTAGCGGTCTTGCGGCTCCAGACTGCAGCGCCTTTAACCGCACGGCCACTTCGGCCGGCAATACATTACACACTGCCATGTTACACACTATAGTTTGGACCTCTGTAGTGGCAGAGGGTTGCAATTTGTGTCAGCGGAGCAAGAAAGTAAGCTGAGTAATATGTATAACATGTAATACCTCTACCGATTTTGATAACAGAATGAAAAATTTGGAGACATTACTTTCAGCACACCCTTTTAAGACACTGGCAGATATACTCTTGATGTATGTTGATGTTGGAACAGAGAGAATGGGATACAATACTGCCCATCATGATTTTCACATACAAAACAGTGAAGCAATGCACTACAGGCTTCACACCAATCTTGCTGCTTCATCATTTCTTTTGAACTGGATGATACTCACAGCAACTATGTGAAACACCTAATCACCAGGATCAAAGAAGCAAGACAGCTGGCTCACATACGAACTGTGGATGCCCAGGAGAATTAATGAAAGTGCTACAATGCTAAGCACCAATCAGTGATATATAGCTTGGGAGACATGGTTTGAATATGTACTCCTGTGAGGAAACTAGAACTATTAGAAATGTTACTCAAGTGCTACTTTGGTTCTTACCTTCTTTGTTGCTTGTTGGACATCGTATATAAAATTGAGGATTATGACCCTTCATGAAGGAGACAAGAGCACAGAGACATTGTGCGTGTCTTTCGTATGAAGCTCCACTCCAGTCCAGAGGCACAGGTCGATGATGGGGGTTTCAAGGAAACTAAAAACCACTTGGCTGTCATGAAGCATTGAGAGTAGGGGCTGTCTTCAATTCTCATAATACTGAAGAGGATTTAACAACATAACCAGAACATGAAGATCTGCCAGCTCCACCATACAGAAGGCCATTGACAAGAACTTGATGCTGAGTGCTATAGCTGGGGCTCCAATGAGAATTTTTGAAACAATGGGACACTGTTGCTCCAGGAGAGGGACCAATGCCCCAAGATATGATCTATGCAGTGTGGTGTTGTGGTTAGACTTACTAGTCAGTATGCTTTGGGTTGGCAGTTCTTACCTGAGCATCAACAACTTTTTGTTATTCAGTATTTATCATATTTGGAACATTTTTTTACTGCCTTGTGTTTGTAATTTTAGTTAATTTGGAATACTCAATGTTTGTGTAAATACCAGCATTCTGGAATATTTGATGTTTGTATGAATAGCTGAACTCCCCATCCAGGAAGTTAGTTCTATTATGTCTGTTCATTGGTGTCAGTAATAAATGTGCTTTCAGTTCTAAGTTTTGTAGTTCATTGATGATCCTGCCTTCAGATTTGGTCTTGACTATGGTTTTGACATGACAATATCTGCCCGGTGTTCATATTTATGGCATGTGACAAAATACATTTTGCAAATGCTATGCTATTTCATTTATTTGTTAATCAGCTGATGTGCACCTTCAAATTTAATTTTTTTTCAAGATTTGGGTCTAAACATTGTTTGCCTCTGTGATCTATTCATTGCAAGTTGTTTTCTATTTCCCCATTTTGATAATTTATGTCCAGATTGCATCACCTGGGTTTTAGAGACATTACGTTTTAGTTGATTTTGATGGAGCCAACATTCAGGTTCTTCTAAATTATTTCTGACATTTTCTGTAATTTTTGGGGATTTCATTTTCATCTGCAAATAAGACTGAATTAACATTAATAGTTACATATAACAGGGACAATGTTGAACCATGTACAACTCCTTACGATTTTTTTTCTGATAGACTAATAATTTGCATAAGGTGTCTTCACAACAAGCTTCTTGTAAGGTCTCTGATTTCTCTTATGAAACATTATCAGAGTACATGATTCCTTTACGCACAGCATTGGCCACTAAAAGTGTGAGAGAATTCCTCTTCAAAAACACCACCCACCACTCCAGTGGGGAAGATTTTCTCTTCCCCTCCACCCCTCCCCCCATTTTTCCATTTCATCCTGTATGTTACATGTGTGTTGACTAAGAGATATGACTGCATAATTATAAATTCCATGTTCTACCAAAGTAATTATCAGCTCTCCAAGCTGTTGTCAGCTTTTGAGATCTTTGAGCTGATACTTCTAATTCAGCAACTTCACAGTGATCTGGAAACAGTATGCACCCGGTTCCAGTCCTCACTCCAAAGGAAAATCTCTGGTGATTCGAGAAACTGGCTCCAGGCTCTGCACATGGCAGTCAGACCAGCTGACTTCTCAATTGCAAAGGCACACAAGAAACAATACAGCTGTTTTTATACTTGGAAGGGGGGGGGGGGGGGGGAAGATGCTGCTTCAACTACTTTGTATTTCATGACAAAGAAGCAGTTTGTGATTTGTCTAAGGCATTTGATTTTGTGGAGCATGATATTCTCTTAGAAAACATTAAATTTTATGAAACTGATAGTTTTACATAGATTTGAGTTATGTTTAACAAAAATAATGCAATTTGTGCTTAATAATTTCGTTAATGCTGTAATTTTAGTTACTCAGAGGAAATCATGAACCATCAAACAAAACTAATTTCAAATCCAGTTCTGACCTGGTGCAGCTAGCTTCCTTGCTCACTTGCAAGCTCATTATTTACCCATTTTGTGTCAAGTGGAGATGGAGTTAGCACAGCAGCAAAAGGCATTCTGTGTTCTACATTTCATGTTTTGCAGCAACATTTGTTTTTCAAACCATGCAAGATTCCATTGGTACAAACCCTTCATGCATCTATGCAGTACTCTGTGCTACGCCTACCTCCACCCGTGCCCTAGAATTTTAATTTCCCTCATCCTGCACCTACACCCTCTTCTCTGCAGTCTCCCCTACTGCTGTACAAATTTGTGGTGAAGCAAATAAAGTTGATGAAGAAAGTATGAACAGCTGGTTGTATGAATTCAACTGAGTGAGGGAAAAGTATGCCTCATGTGATGCGTTTAACATGGATGAAACTGGATTTTTCTACAATCATTTTCCAAATCACACCCTGGGGATCAAAGGTGATAAGTGTCACGTGTCATGTGTGACTGTTGCACTGTGCTGTAATGCTGATGGCAGTGAGAAGTTTCACCCCTGGGTTATTGGTAAATCCAAGAAACCACATTGTTTTAAAAACATAAATATGGACACTTTACCTTGCATCTACTCTCACCACAAGAAAGCTTGGATCGATGGCACATCATTTCGCATGTGACTTCTTTGTTTCAACATCGAATGGTTGCTCAAAATAGACATGCTCTTCTTACATTGGACAGATGTACTGCCCATAACATTCATGATATGAACCTATCCAACATAAAGGTTCAGTTTTTTCCACCCAACGCCACAAGCTGCTTTTAGCCTTTGGACCAAGGCATAATCTCTCTCTCAAAAGATAGCTTATCATAAGTGACTTGTAAGAGCTGCAATTTGTGCTGCTGAAAACAATAGTACAACCCCAAATTGGAATCTGCTTGACGCAATAAAACTCATCGCAGCAGCCTGGAACTCTGTATTGTCACATCATATAGGGAAGTGCTTTAACAGAGCTTGGAGACATAGCAACACTGAAGATGTCCACGAGTTAGAAGATGCCACTTCACCTGGTGAATGGACAGTTCTGCAGGATGTTGCGAACCCTGGAATTAGTTTTGAAGAATTCATTAGTGTAGACGATGATGTTGCCATATGTGCTTCTGTGGAATCGGGTGTGCCAAGAGCTGTGAACGAGGTGCAAGAAGGGCCATTAGAAGAAAGTGAAGAGGAAGAGAATACAGATCAGGAGATGTTTACAGCCCTGGACTGTTTAGAAGATTTCGCTTCAACATCTGACGTCACTGCTGGGTGTAGGGATGCTATCATTACAACTGGTCGTGAAATTACAAAATATGATCGTTCCCATGAACGTCAGTGAACCATGACCAAATTTTTTCCAAAAAAGTAACGTACATAATTTGTGAGTACTTGTAATTTTACAATCACCTTATAGTGTTATAAGTCTACAATAACGAGATTGACAGTGTAGTGTATTACACATTAGTGTACTGCTGTACATGTATACTTATTAAAATCTGTGTTTTTCACATAACATGAATTTTTTAACACGAACTCCTGATTTTTCGGTCCCTTTGGATTTGTGTTAATGAGGTTTTACTGTGTATGATGTGATCAGTTCATGCTGCAATCAGTTATGACACCCAAGAACTTTTTCTATTGCCTGTGTTTCACATTGAATGGTTAGTGCTCATCTACACTAATACATCTCACTAAATCCATGAGAAATTTGTTAATAAATCCTTGAAGATTTTTCGTGGGTGTGACCATCAATCAGAATGTTGGCATCATTTGCAGAAATGGTAAAATTTCAGTGTATGTTTCTGCATTGTGGTATGTCATTTATAAATATCAGGAACAGTAAAGGACCAGGAACTAATCCTCATAGCACTGCACAGTTGATGATTTTCAACTCTGATGAAGCGAAGCTACTACAAAAATTGTCTACACTATCTAATAACACTTTCTGCTTCCTATTTTTGAAGTGTGGCTGAAGCTATCTATTTGATGTATCACTTATTTCTAAAAGGTTAGTTTTCTGTGATAGTATTTGATGATCTACAGTGTCAAAGGCTTTTGACAAGACACAAATCAATTCTGTTGTCACCATTTTGCCATTTGGGGATACCAAGACTTTATTTATAAAAGCATAGAGTGATTGTTCAGTTGACAGGCCTTTTCAGAAATGAAATTGGCATTTCCTGAGGATATTAAATCTCTCTAGATGTTACAAAATCACTTCTCACATGAGCTTTGTCCAATATATTTGAAAAATCTGTCAGAGGGGATTTTGGTTGTTGATTTGAAACATCAATTTTGGTCACATTTCTTCGTGAAGGGTTTCACAAGAGTAATTTAAGTCTGTCAGGAATAGTTCCTTGTTGTAAGGATGCACTGAAAGTATGATTCAGCACATCAGTTATAGAATTAATTTCAAGAGATTGTTAGAAATGTAATCTACTTCAGTGGAATTTTTATTTTTCAGAGAAATGATTGTTCTTTCAATTTAAAATATTGTGTCAGTGCTAATATGCATTTCACAGATATTTACTGATTTATTTATGGCTCATAACAAGTAATTTTACATGTATGTCATAATTAACTATGTGTAATTTTTTATAGTTACAAATGACAAATATTTTACAGTATACTACAATTACTATACTTGTTTCTAGCACAGGACTGTCTCCTACATTATTATTCATGTTAGATCTAAGTTATAGGGGCATTTTTTTGATAAGCCAACAAATTATTAAAAACAGCTCCTTTGACAGAGGGACTTTTTGTTGTTAAAGTTAATCTTCCATTAAACAGGTTTTTGTACCTTGTATCTTGGTTGTGAATTCCCATGCTTGTGTTTATGACCTTAGTAGCTTCTTTCACTAGGATAATGTTTTCCAGTGTAAGACTCAAATTTTCATTAACGGAACCCTATTGGTTCTGACACTGACGAAAAGTGTTTGCTGAAAAATGAATGTATCATTCTTCCACTTAAGCTGTTATTTACTTAATTTCTTTTAGGTTCTTTTAGGTTAGGTTAGGTTAGTTTTTTTCATTTCACAAATAGTTTTGGCATTTTAAGCCATTATCCAGAGTTTGAGTCAGAAAAAGATACCTTATGTATGGCAGTGTATTTACCTGTAAACTACTTGTGAGACAAAGGAAAAATTAAAATAAATAACAGCTCAAGTGGAAAAATGATGCATTCATCTAATAATTGAAGAAGATGGTTGTTAAAATATTGGCTTTTTTTTTCATGCCTGCATACAAGATTACCTTCATGTTTGCTTTTGAAGTCCTCTGAAGTTCTTTTATTCTTGCTTGTCTTCCTTCTAACTACATGGTAAATTTAATGATTGATAAAAACCATCACAGGAGTTTTGCTTCTAAAAATTTTTATAGAAAAACTTCTTCAAAGAGGGAAGAGAATTCATTTACAAATGTATTACATTCACCATGTAGACCAGCTTCAATCCATTTACAAAAGTTTATGTGTAAGGATTTCCAGTGAGTCTCCATTCATTAGATACATACTGTCACGCAGGGTGAGGAGTTACTCATCATGATCAGATAGCTCACTGAAAACTGAGGTGACACTAAAGCTATGGCACACACTTACACTTCTAAACATGCTGTCTGTCAATGTCTGACTCTCAGAATTGATACCAGTGGCAAGTCAACTACTGATATAAGATTATACCAATTCGTTGTATATTGAAACTCTACTTTGTTGTCACTCAAAAAGATTACATTAAAATCCCTATGGAAATAAAGCAAATAATAGTAATTCTATTTGAGTCAGAAAGACTCTAAAGTTAGCCCCAGATTCCCTGTAAATTGTCACCACTATTACTGTGGCAGTCCATGTTGTCTCTACTGCACAAAATTAAAACTGTTGCTCTAAACAGTTATTCTTCACATTTATAGATCTAAATATTACATTGTTTTTAAGAAATATAATTACATTGCCTCTTTCCTTGCTGTCCTGAAAGTAATGGCTAGGAATGTTATAATTCTCTAAATGGAACATTTCATTTCCATGTGTAATATCGTATTTTGAAAAGCCTTATATGTAAGCATTATTTATACAGGTTTTTTTTTTTCATTTAAGTAACTCCTAACCAATCCACATTAATCCTAAGTCTCCTTATATCCTGATGAAAGGTATTCATGTTGTGCTGGCTGATTATCATGTTACTCATATTGTGGGCTTTTACTTCTTCCTGCCAGTAATTAAAAAATTCTTAAGATCAAAGAGGTGTACTACTTTCCATGTTACTGCCATTCCATGTGCTTTCTATATGATTGGTGCATTTTCTTCTGCTTTTGCTTCTTCTGTTAGAGATGATGTAGTTGTTGAGCTCCCAGTAGTTGGTGGACAAACTGACTACTGTGGGTTCTGTTGTGACATTGCCACGAGATTTAAAAGTGCCGCTATGTCAGTACGCTAACACGGCGATAGAGGCGCTCCGCAGCCCGGCCGAGCGCGGGAGCACCACCTGTCTATGGACAGCGCCGGCCGCATGTCACGGCACGGCAGTCTAATGACAGATACGGAGTGAATAGCATGTAACCCGCTATTGTTCCTACTTTGTCTATCCACGCAATTTATTAGTGATTAAAGATTATAAGGCATTTTGGCGACGAGGTCGGATATTTTTTTTTTTCCCTACGTTGTGGCATTGTGTGTTCGTGTCGGGGCCGACATGGAACAGCTTCTGCAAGCGCTCATTGAACAACAAACACAGCTGACGGCTGCTATTCAGGCCCAGCAAACACAGCTGACGGCTGCTATTCAGGCGTTGTCGACGTCGCTCACTCATCATCTGTCTTCCTCTTCTCCGCCTCCATTCCCTCCTTACGACGAGGCCGCTGAAGACTGGGAGGATTATGAGAAGCGTTTGCGGCAACACTTCTTGGCTTTTGGTGTTGTCGACGCTCCTATGTGTAAGTCGTTATTTCTATCTTGGATTTCCCCACGGATCTATCAGCTGCTATCTCAGTTAGCCCCTCTGCGGGAACCTGCCTCTCTGTCCTTCCAAGAAATGTGTGAATTATTGTCTAACTATTACCGAAAAAACACCCACATCGTTGCCGCCCACTTGGTGTTCTACCGGTGTCGTAAACAGCCCCATCAATCTTACCAGGCTTGGGCGGCGCAACTACACGGTCTGAGTAGGAAATGTCAGTTTGTCACGGACACTCATCATGAGTCTTATGCTGATTCAATGGTTCGGGACGCTATTCTACGGCTTGCTCCTGATAAAGAAGTTCGGCAACGTGCCTTACAACTGCCAAACCCGTCGTTGTCGGAAGTTCTCAGCATCGCTCAATCTTTTGAAGTGTCTCACGCTGCTGGTGTGCAAATAGACGCGTGGTGTGATGTGGGCGCTGTACAGACAACTTTCGACGCGGACAATTTGCCTGTTTCACAGGGTAACGACGATGTGGCGGAGGTTCACTCGCATCAACAACGTCACGTTGGGCCACCACGCTTGCAGCAAAAACAGCAACCACAGAAGCAGGTTCGTTCTGCACTTCCTTCTTGTCCATGTTGTTTCATACAGCATGACAGTGCCGCGTGTCCAAAACGTTGGGCCACGTGTAATTCATGTAGGAAAAAAGGCCACAATGCTTCTGTGTGTCAGTCCCCTAAAGTTCCTGTCGAAGAGGACGAGGCATCGGACATGGATGTTAACTGTGTGCTTTCTCAAACAAATAAGTTGTTTGTTACTGTTCGTGTTCTGGATAAAGACGTTCACATGCAAGTGGACACTGGCTCTGCAGTAACTCTCATTAATTCTCGCACGTATTTGGAGTTGGGCTCCCCTCCCTTGTCTCCAGTTACGCGAAATCTGTGAACTTATAATAAGCAGAAAATTCCTATTGTTGGCCAGTTTGATGCTTCCACTGCCTACAAGTCTGTTGTTCAGCCCCTCACGTTTTATGTGGTGGATCATGTGGGCACGGAAAGCCTGTTCGGTTATGATGCTTTCCAGTTGTTCGGGTTCTCCATTGATGATGATGTGCACCTCATATCTGAGGATATTCTGTATCAACAGCTGGATGGATTGTGTTCTGAATTCTCGTCCGTGTTCTCTGCTGGTCTGGGTCAGGCCAAGGATTTTGAAGCACACATTACTCTTATACCTACGGCTCGCCCTAAGTTTTTCCGGGCACGCCCTATCCCGATGGCGTTGCGTGCGCCTGTCAAGGCTGAGATAGACAGGTTAACAGCTTCAGGGATTCTCCTTCCTGTTACCTCCAGCGAATGGGCATTGCCAATCGTGGTGGTTTCTAAACCAAATGGGAGTCTGCGATTGTGCGGTGATTTTAAAGCCACTGTCAATGCTCAGAGCCTCATTGACACTTATCCCCTTCCCCGTCCTGAGGAGTTATTTACCAAGCTCGCTGGGGGCCAGTTCTTTTCCAAACTTGACTTATCTGAGGCGTACCATCAGTTGCCGTTGGATGCTTCTTCCAAGGAATTCCTCGTCATCAACACTCCTTGTGGGTTGTATCAGTACCAGTGGTTACCATTTGGCGTCGCTAGTGCGCCGGCCATTTTTCAGCGGTTTTTGGAACAGCTCACGGCCTCCGTTCCTGGCTGCATCAACTACCTGGATGACATTGTTGTCACGGGGGCCTCCGCTGAGGAGCACCTTCGCAATTTCCGCTCACTGTTTCGGGTTCTGCATTTGGCTGGGTTGAAGTGCAATCTGGACAAGTCACAGTTCTTCCAACCCTCCATTGTTTATCTTGGTTTCCACTTGTCCCGTGAGGGTATACCTCCTCTACGACAGCACGTTGCGGCCATTACCGCTCTACCCCGGCCGTCTACCGTCAAAGAACTTCAGGCGTTTCTAGGCAAGATTGCTTATTATCACAAATTCATTACCTCCGCGGCGGCGGTGGCTCATCCTCTGCATCAGCTGTTACGCAAAAACGTTCCTTTCTGCTGGTCCGACGAGTGTGAGCAGGCTTTTGTCCACCTGAAGGCTCATTTGCAGTTGGCGCCTTGTCTTGCCACATTCCGTCCGGGTCAGCACTTGGTTCTGGCGACCGACGTATCACAGTATGGCCTAGGGGCTATTCTCGCCCATCGGTATGAGGATGGGTCGGAACGACCCATCGCCTATGCTTCCAAGACCTTCAACGATGCCCAACGGCGTTACTCTCAAATCGAAAAGGAGGTGCTCGCTATCATTTATGCTCTAAAAAAGTTCAGCGTTTTTTTGTATGGTTCTAAGTTTCACCTCATCACCGACCACAAGCCACTGGTCTCTCTGTTCAGCCCCTCAGCGTTGCTTCCAGATAAGGCAGCTCACCGCCTGCAACGTTGGGCCTTATACTTGTCTCGTTTTCACTATGAAATTCACTATCGCCCCACGGCCCAGCACGCCAATGCTGACACGTTGTCGCGTTTGCCGATGGGGCCCGACCCGGTTTTCGATCGAGATGAACTCCTCTGTTTCCACATTGATGAGGAAGAACGTCTTGTGGTCGAGGGTTTTCCACTTACAGGTTCGCAGGTTGCGTCGGCTACTGCACGAGACCCGGTCCTGCGTCAGGTGATCGGTTTTGTTCAACGGGGTTGGCCGGACAGGACCAAGGCCCGGGCATCGGATCCCCTTTGCAACTACCATGCCTTGCGCCTTCGTCTGTCTGTTTGTGAGGGTGTTGTTCTTCTGGCCACGGATGGCGCATCTCCACGGGTCGTGGTGCCAGCCTCTCTTCGCAAAGATGTTCTCAAACTATTGCATGAAGGCCATTGGGGGATTTCTCGGACTAAGTCCCTGACCCGCAGGCACGTTTATTGGCCTGGTATTGATTCGGACGTCGCCCACATGGTCGCTGCGTGTGGTCAGTGTGCTCAACAACTGGCTGCACCTCGTACTATGCCCTCTCCGTGGCCTGATCTGGTGCAGCCGTGGGAACGGGTGCACACTGACTTTGCCGTCCCCTTCCTCGGCACTTATTGGCTACTGTTGATTGACGCCTTCTCGAAGTTTCCGTTTGTTGTTCGATGTCCGTCGCCCACCACTGCGGTGACGACGCTGGCTTTGTCCAAAATCTTTGCACTAGAAGGTCTTCCATCCATGATTGTCACAGACAATGGCCCTCAGTTCTCTTCGCAGGCCTTCCGTGATTTTTGTACTGGACAAGGGATTCATCATGTTACAGCACCGCCCTTCCATCTGCAATCGAATGGGGAGGTCGAGCGCCTTGTCCGCACTTTCAAAAGCCAGATGAAAAAATTCCTTAGTGATTTTTCCACAGATGACGCTCTGTTGCAATTTCTGAGTTCTTATCGCTTCACGCCTCTGGGTGATCGCAGCCCTGCTGAACTCTTGCATGGCTGCCAACCGTGCACTCTACTGCACCTGCTTCACCCTGTCAGGCCTTGTACTGTGTCCCCTAGTGCGGGAAAATACCCGGTGGGCGCCAACGTGTGGGCACGAGGGTATGGATCTCGCCCTAAATGGATTCCAGGGGTGGTCCAGGCCCTTCGTGGCCGCTGGCTTTGTGAAATATGTACGGACGACGGCATGGTTGTTCGCCATTACAACCAGATGCGCCCACGAGTGGTAGCCACGCCGGTGCCACCGCCCCTTCTTTCGTCTCCACCAGCCCGAGAAGCCAGTCCTGTCGCTGCTGCCGATCTTCCGGGCGTGTTGCTGCAGCCGACGTCGCTACCGCTTCCGAGTACACCGGAACCGGCCCCAGTCGCGACGCCGCCTTCTCCGGGACCCATCTCACTGGGGCACACCCCCAGGTCCACGACACCTATGGATGCTGCTCCGGAGTTTTCCCCCATCATCTCGTCCAGGAGGGGCGTTCCACCCGCAAGCTTCCATCCTGGCCATTTTCGACCATACTCTCGTGTTTCTCCGCGGGATCTTCTCGGGGCCATGGATGTCTTCGCACTGTCCGTGTTTCCAAGGAAGTGAGTTTTTTGTTTCAAGGGGGAAAAAGTGTTATGACATTGCCACGAGATTGAAAAGTGCCGCTACGTCAGTACGCGAACACGGCGATAGAGGCACTCCGCAGCCCGGCCGAGCGCGGGAGCGCCACCTGGCTATGAACAGCGCCGGTCGCATGTCACGGCACGGCAGTCTAATGACAGATATGGAGTGAATAGCATGTAACCCGCTATTGTTCCTACTTTGTGTATCCACGCAATTTATTAGTGATTAAAGGTTATATCAGGTTCAGCTGATGACACAATAGCTTTTTCTGTTGTTGCTGCTACTGTCACTTTCACCATTGCAGATGTAGCTATTACACTCTGATTGTTTGATGTAGTTGTTGAGTTCTGTATCACAGGTTGAAAAACTTGATTCTAATGTGAGATAAGAAGATAATGCTCTTACCCTTTCTGCTGTTGCTGTAACTGTCACTTTCACTTGTCCAGATATAGCTATTATGTCCTCATTATTCAATGGTACAAGTGATTTTTCTGTTCACCCAGTAGATGACATTTGGAAATGCTCAGGTTTATTTCTATTCTTTTTCTAGCTTTGCTGACAGTGGAACCGTTGCACGGTCCTCCACTGAGATAAGGTTCATAGAATCTAATACTAATTTGCACATAGCTGCATTTCCTTGGGTATTCCCATGTTTTCCATGCCTTGTAAAATATACTCTGAGTGTGCTGTTTGTCTCAATGAATGTAGCCTATGGAAAGTTTCAACAGATTTTTCTTAATTTCCTGTTCATTGTATTTATTTATAACTTAACACGTGAGTGTTTGTAAGATAATCCCTACAAGGAACACTCAGGACATTTACTGTGTTGAATTCGCCTTTTATAGCATTAAATTGATTAGTACATAGATGTGCTGAAAAGTAATGCCCCAAATTTTTTATATTAAAATTCTTAAATGTTTTTAACCCTTTGTCGCCTGGCGGTACTTAAAAGTACCAGTAAGTTTTGAGTCTCATTATTTTGTCGTGGTTCAGTTTCGTGATCTGAGAGCCTGTCGGTACGTAACAGTAACTCTGCTCTACTGTTTCATAAATGTTATTGTGCAATACATAGACCTCTCTGGCGGTCAGAGCTTGAAATTGTTTTTTGCACGCTGCTGTGAAAACAGAAGATTGTGAGTGCTTGTTTCCATGGTGCTGCCTGAATTTGTGCGCAATTTATTGAAACTTCCGTTGAGCTTTCCATTGTATGTACTTACCTTCTTTGTTTTTTTATAATAGTTGGAAGCATTACGTTACAAGTGAATGAGATAAAGTGGAAAATATAAGGTGGACTTACTAGTACCGTCAGGTTGCGCGAACACTTTATTGTAGCAACAATGCGTTACCTCTCACTAGTTGTTCTGTCCACTTTTTCTCACACAGAAATCTGTAAATACATTTGCCTGTGGAACAATTAGAACAAACAGGAAAGGTTTGCCAGGGAATTTACCTAAAGAAAAATGTCTAAATCAAATCACAGAGAGTTATCTTTAGACCTAACAGTATTTCAAGGGAAGGAAAATAAAGTACTGTATTTTGCGTCAAACTTCCATGGCACTGAACAGAGCGTAGTGACAAGAAAACAGAAAGATGGAACTGGTATGACTATACCATGTCCAGTTATTGTATGTGATTACAATAAAAAAATGTGTAGCGTGGATCATGCAGACAGATTACGTTCAACTTAAGGTCTTGACAAGCGAACAAAGAAATGGTGGCACCATCTCTTCTGGGGAGCAATAGAAATTGCTTTTGTCAATGCTTACATCATTTTCAGTGATCTACATAGGGCACTGCCACTGCTGGAATTCAGGCGTTCTGTGGCACTAGGGCTAATGAATGAACAGCAAGTGCCAAATCTCAAAAAGAGAAACTCTGGTAAAGATGAAATAACTCTCCCAAAGAGAAGGAAGGATAACTTTTCTATTCCGAAGGATGTACGTCTTGGCAACCGAGGAAACCATTTTGTAGTGTTCAGTTGTAAAAGAGGACGATGCGAAATGTGTGCGAAAAATAAAATTCGGTCGAGACCACATTCACAATGTAGTACATGTAAAGTGTATTTGTGCTGCAATGAGAAAAAGAACTTTTCTACAATTTCATGAGGTATCACTAAATATGTGATATGTATATACTGTCAAAAATGTATAGCTAAGTTACTATGTATTGTGAAGTTGCTCTAGAATAAATTTATGCGAAATTTAAAAAAAAGTTCAGAAATATCATATTTCTGTTAATTAATTTTCTGATGTAAAAATATTTAATATTTATGTGGAATAAAGTACAAGCTAAAAAAATTGGAGCATTTTTCTGCGCATGTTGTGATTCTGTCCATGGAGTCTGATGGTACTTCTGAGTACCAGGAGAGAAAAAAGTTGTGAAAAATAAAATAAAATTTTACAAAAAATCCTACTGTCATTTGAGGCCACAATAGCATAAATTCTGCAAAGAAAATGTTAAAAAGTAAATTTTTTCTTATGTCAGGAAACAAAGGGTTAAATAAAACAAATGTCATTAACATTATACATCTTTATTCTTCATGCTTACATATTTATTTTTCAACCTAGTCACCCTGGTGATGAATTCATTTCTCCCAGCATGAGACCAGTTTTTTGATGTCGTCACTGTAGAATGTTTGACTTCGTTGATGGAGATACAACCTCCCCTCAGCGTTTACTGCTTCATTACTATCAAAGTGAACTCCTTAAAAGTGTTCTTTAAATTTTGGAAACAGATGAATATCAGATGGGACCAAGTTGGGACTGTATGACTGATACTATATGATTGATTACAGTGAACCCAATGCGTTGGGTTGTTGCAGATATCACAGCACTTGTGTGGTCCGGCAGTGCCACATTGAAGGAGAGGTGCTGCATGTGTGGATGAACTCCTTGAATTCGAATCTCGATTACAGCAAGCAGTTTGTCATGCACCAAAATAGTTAAATTACAAAAAATAAAGATGTATAATGTTAATAACATTTGTTTTATTTAAGAAGGTTTAAGAGTTTTAACCTAATAAATTCAGAGACATTACTTTTCAGCATGCCCTCAATGCTATTAGCTTCTTAGATTGATTGTTATCTTATTCTTCTTCTTCGCGGATGGATCACTTAGGACCACGCGTAATCAACATTTGTTGGCCTTCCTTTTCGGCCAATATTCCTTCATAAACAACGAATGGGCTAGCTTTCATTGCATAGACCATGTATGTTGGTTAGTTTTTCTCTCTTCTTCCTCAAAACCCTGTGTGTTTGTGATTTTTCTGATTTCATTTCTATCATGTAGATTTGGAGACCCTAATTCTCTCAGGTCTTTTTCCATCTGCTTGTAGCAGTTCGGTCTTGTAGTTTTGTTCTTTAAAAATGTATGGATTTTGTGCGTTAACCTGTTTGAGTCCATTCTTTCTAAGTGCCACATGAATTGGATTCTTCTCATGCGCATTGTGTCTGTTATTTTGGAGATATTTTTATATATTTCTGCGTTGGGTTTCGGATAATGTACCCCATTATTAGTTCTTGGTCCTAGGATTTTCCTCATTATCTTACGTTCTTTCACTTCTAATTCCTCTTTTAGTGTTCTATGTTGAAGGTTTAGTGTCTCAGATGCGTAGAGAGCTTCGGGTCTAATTACTGTTGTGTAGTGTCATATTTTGCAGTTCCACGAGAGACTCTTTTTGTTGTAAATGTTTTTTGTTAACTGAAATGCCGTCTCCAATTTCTGGACTCTTGATCTGACAGATTTCTTTTCATTACAATTTTCTGCAATCCATTCACCTAAATATTTAAATTCTTTTACTCGAGAGATGTAGTTATTACCAATTTTGAGATCAGAAGGTGCATTTTTGACGTCAGTCATAAATTTTGTTTTTTCAAATGAAATTTGTAATCCTATTTTAGCTGCCTGTTCTTGTAATAATTCTAGCTGTTTCTGTGCATCAGTAATGTCTTGTGCGATCAGTGCCATGTCATCAGCAAATGCTAAACAGTGTAATTCTATGCCCTTATGTCTTGGTCCCAGTCTGTGTGCTGGTGCACCTGCTTTTTTCCATTCTCTAACAACTTTTTCAAGAGCAAAATTGAAGAGCACTGGGGACAGTACATCCCCTTGTCGTACTCCTGTGTCTATTTCAAATTCTGTGCTCAATTCTCCCATAAATTTTACTTTGGATTTGGTCTCCGTGTTTCTTTTATGACGTTTGTTGTCTTTTGATCTAGTCCAAATTCTGCTAATACTTCATAAAGGGATTCTCGGTCTATACTGTCATATGCTTTTTTAAAGTCGACAAATGTGATGACATAACTTTTGTTTGAAGTACTATGTAAATATTTCACTGAGTTTTTCAAGTTAAGGATTTGTTCTACGCAAGATCGACCTTGTTATAATTCCCTAAGTTTTCGTATTTTTTGCAGACAATGACTCATTGTGTTTTTCACTTTCATGTTGTCTGTTTTGTTGTTGTAGTTTATATTATAATGCATCTAACTCTTCTAGCAGTGGAGTTATAATTTCATCTCTACATTCCTTTTTGTTTAGTTTTGTACATAAACTGCTGATGTTACATTTTGTGCAGAGCCTCATTTTTTTATGTTGATTTTGTTTCTGTGCAGTTTTAGGTGACACACAGTTTTATAGTTTGCACACGTTATTCTCACAGTCACACGTTGCAGTAGCAGCAATCTGAGATGTCTGTTTCATATTAATTCTAAGCTGAAGTCCTTGGTTCATGTCCAATTTCATATCCCATTTATGTGATGTCACATTTCCTTTTTCTAGTGTTGTTGACACATTATAGCATGACATACACAATTTGCTGCAATAAACACGCAGAAATACTCCATTTTTACACTTTGCCTTGATTGTAAGTCTTTTTGGGGAACTATCTTACTTATAATCTTCACTTCACATTATCTTTAGTAGGCTAAACTGTAACTTTAATTCGGTATTACAAATATTTAGATGTTCTTGTGTTATCCTACAGACAAATGTACTAGTGCACATTGTGTGATTCACTTCTTGTTGTCTTGTAAATATCTTTCATGTAAATACAGCAGTGACCAGTGAAATATTTTTTCTGAAACACAAATACTAAGACTGTTGTGTAAAGTGAGTAACTGACCATCATAGAGAGATGTAGTCCAGTATCTTAGAGTTTTGTACTCAGATGATAGTATAGATTCAGTATGGAGTTCTGTATTTAGAGTAAAAAATGTTGACAGTTTTCTTACAGAATTTCAAGAATCAAATAACAGCAGTATAAATTATCTCTATAACAGGATCACAAATCCCTATTAGTACTGAAAATAATAAAATAGTGTTATATTTCTGGAGTGTCTATGTAGCTGCCTTTCTCAGTGATTATCAGTGTACTTGCATAAAAGAAGTGGAAAACTGTTGATGAGTACTGAACAGTAATTACCTTCAAAGTAGCAGTTTCTCCACAAATTAGGATTCTTTATCTATTTTTACAACTATGTAGGCATCACAGAGTGAAAGTAATTCCCTCTTTTGAACAACACAGGCATCACTGCAAGTGTTTAGTTGTCTTTGTGGCATATATAGACAGTGTAATAGCTATATCTGTTTGCTAATGTAGTTCTTGACTTGATATACGTCATTGAAACTTCCCCTTTCTGTTAGAAATTTTCGAATTCACTAAGTGTGAGTTGGAAATGTGATGGTCAGATTAATAAACTGTAGATATAATTTTTGTTTGCTGTAGATAGTTATGCTAAGTGTACACTTTTCCAGTAAATTATTTATTAAGTCAGCTTGGTGTGTGTTGGTTAGTTGACTGTTTAGTAATGAATACATTAGTGATTTAATTTATAATTGGAGGTTATACCTGTCAGTTTGACTCCAGTTATTATTCTGTATGTGTAAAATTTCCAAGCATACATTACTTTTGTTTCAATGATAAATTATAACTGATGGAGCTAACTAATTCCCTGGTCAGATGATAACTGAGAAATACTGCATCCTATGGTGCCATGCCAAGTAGCATTACATAATGGCAGTTTTGTTTAAGTGAAAAGTTTCATGACAATTTCAGCAATTCTGTGGTGTTATTAATATGAATAAGATGTATTTCTGTATCACTCAGAAAATGTTGAAACAGAAAGTTAGAGATAAATGTGGGTGCATTTTTTATTTGTATAGAATGTTGAGTCTTATTGTTAATGACTGGTTTACAAGCATGCAGAGATTATCTGATTAAACAGCTTTGCACATTATGCATGAAGTCACAAATTGTCAGAGGAAAAAAAAAAGACTTGTTTATTTACTTATTTATGTTTAATATAGTGATAATCAATTCTATAACTAAGTCATAAGTATCATAAAATGCTTTTCAAAAACCTTTTACAATTCATAGCTGAGGTGGCTCATAATTTATTTATCTTTTTTAGATTTATGAATTTTTCACTACTCATGGGTTGAATAGTTTATGATAAAGTAATTTTGATGTTACAGGAGAAAAATTTTGGAATGTTAAAAATTTTGAGTGTTGACATTGCTGATTCTGGGGAGTACATTTGCAGTGCTGAGAATCATTTGGCGTCAGCTGAAGGATCTCTATGGCTGAATGTTGGAGTTCCACCACAAGTATTACAGCCATCGGAAGGTAATCTTAGAGCAATTCTCTGTCCAGATAGTGTTTAATGCTGATTGTAATTTTATGATTATTTTGTAAATATGCTTTACAACCATTTCTTTATTTAGTTTTATAAAAATTTCGAGTTTGTGTTATGAGATAGAAACATCTTACTCGCAAACAAAGATCCAAATGTTTCAAATGACTGAGATGATAATAAGTAGAAAGGGGAAGAAAATAACATTCTCCCCTTCGTTTTGAAATATCAGTTTGTTTGGAGAGACACTGTATGAGCACTGGCTGTTGGGGAATGAACCCCCACTGTTGATATATGCTTCATATTAGGTTGTATCATCTGCATAATCTCCTCTGGATTTGAATACTCTTGAAAATTGAACAGTATGGTCAACACTCACTGAAGTTGTTTGTTTGTCAAAAAGAGATGGGTTGACTGGTGGACAGAAGATTCATCCATTGGTTGGGTAACTTGATTCATTATTGATTTTACAGAGGTGAAAACCAAAATGAAGATTCTAAAAAAGAGAATGTTAAATTAATGCAAATAAAACAGTCCTGTGTGTGTGAACACCAGAAAAGAATTCCATAGCTAAGAATTCAGTATATCAATAGTGTGTAACTAAAAGAACTAGATGTTACACACTGAAGGGAGAACTCAAAGGGCATAACAAACTGATGACACTCTGTTTGCAAGTATCTGTGTGTTCGCACCAGTTTAGCTGAGAATCAGCATTCATTGCTACAAATTTCATGTCTATTATGGAGTCACACAGTGTCACCTCAAAAAAGCTCTCCAACCTGTTCACTTCCTATTCCCATGTTGGACTACCACTGTCCACCACCTCTCCAACAACCTCCAAACATCCCCCACATCCCCTCATAGCTGACTAACCCTACTGTATTTATACCACCCTCAAAACTCCCTCCCACCAGCATAGAAAATACAGAACCTAAACAGACTCAAAACACAGCCATGAACCTTTCCCCCAAAAGCCTTAGCCCCACAGAAATATCGGTCCTTTCCAAAGGCCTGACATTTTGCCCCACTTCCAAATTAAATCACGCAGGACTTTTTAAAGGCTGTCTCTCTCCTTCTTCCAGTCCCTACAGTGGAAACACTTTCTTTCCACTAACCCTACCAACCGGACTCAACAAAAGACCAATGTTGAACCCAGCCTGACTCTGATCACTCCTCCATCCAACTGTGATCCACCCCCACTGCCCCCTAGTCACTCCCTGTTAACTCTCCAGAGTTTCTTAACCTCGAACCTGATCTCACCATTCCCAAAATCCCTCAACATGCAAGCTAACCTTACAACTGCAGAAAGAACCACAATCATCTAGAGGAATCCTTCCTAACCATCCAGAATGCCAAACCCCTCACCTGGTTCAGATTCATTGATGACATCTTTGTGATCTGGATCCACATTCATCCAGAACCTCAACACCTTCTTCCCATCTGCTTCACCACGTCCTCCTCAAACCAATAAGCCACCTTCCTCAATGTTAACCTCCACTTCAAAAATGACTGCATCAGTACCTCTCTCTGTATCAAACCTACCAACCACCAGCAATACCTCAACATTGACAACTACCACCCATTCACCCATTCCATTCCAAGAATTCCCAGCCTAGCCACCCATGCCTGTCACATCAGTAGTGATGAGCAGTCCCTCTCAAAATAAACCAAGGGTCTCAATTAGGCCTTCACAGGTTGTAATTACCCTCCCAACCTAGTATAGAAACATAACTCCTGTGCCTTACCTCTGTAGTCACCCCCATCTCTCAAAGTCCCACCATATGGCCACAGAGGAGCACTAGCAACTGAATAACATTCTCTGCCAGGTTTTTGACTACCTTGCATCATGCCCTCAAACAAGGAATGTCATACCCACTGTCCTTCCCCCCCCCCCCACAATGCTATTATGCCACCCACTTAATCTACACAATATCCTTGTCCATCCCTACACAACCCCCACTTCCAACCCCTTGCCTTATGGATCATATCCCTGTAATAGACCTAGATGCAAGAGCTGTCCCATACATCTTTCCAACACCACCTACTCCAGTCTGGTCACAAGCATCACCTATCCCATCAGAGGCAGGGCTACCTGTGAAACTAGTCATGTGATATACAAACAAAGCTGCAACCACTGTGCTGTGTGCCACGTGGGCATGGCAACCAGCAGGCTGTCTGTCCTCATCAATGGCCACTGACAAACTGTGGCCGGGAAACAGCTGGACCACCCAGTTGCTGAGCACACTGTCCAACACATTGTTCTTCATTTTAACAGCTGCTTTACAGCCAGCGCCATCTACATCCTTCCTACCAACACCAGCTTTTCTGGATTATGCAGGTGGGAACTCTCCCCACAGTATATTCTATGTTCCCGTAACCTTCCTGGTGTCAAACTTTGTCAGTCATTGTCCTATATCCACCTATCCCCTTCCCTGTTCCAACTCCAGCATTACACAACCCTCTGTTCCATCTCCTCCCCTTTGCTCTCCATCTAACCTCCTGACTGCACCTAGGTGCCCTACCCCCTCCCCACCTTGTGCTGTATATGCCCACAAGCAGCACTTTATCATCTCCCACCCCTACCCCACTATCCCTCCCCATCCCTGCTCCAGTCTCCTCCTTACCCCCACCACCCAGATTGCTTTTCCCATCATGCACTGCTGCTCGCAGTCTGACTTTGGCAACAAGAGACTTGGTCATGTGTATGTGAGTTGTGTTTGCATAAGTGAGTTACTGTATGTTGTCTAATTCTGATTAAAGTCCTTTTGGCAGAAAGCTCACTTGTTTGACAGTCTTTTCATTGGGCTTGTCTGCGACTCAGCATCTCCACAATATAGTGAGTAGCAATATACCCATTTCATAATATTGTATTCAATTTAAGTGTTATTTTATCTCTTCATGTGGAAATTTAAGGCATTTTTTTGCTTTATGTTCATTGTCACTTTATTGCACATTGACTGATTTTAAACTTCCTTGAGCATTTCATTTTCTTTCTTTGCAAGGAGCTCTATTGTATTTTTGACACTATGTTTTTTGTTGTTGTCACCAGCAAACAGAATTTAGTCCCTAAGACTAAAGCTATCATGAAAGTGATTGATGTATATTAGGAACAGTATTGACCTTAGCATACTACCTGTCAGCACATCTCAACAAAGTGTACATTGGAGCCACGAGTCAGGGAAGCTTATCTTGTCCAGGGCATCTCCTATCTCATACACCCAATTCCTATCCAAACTGTTTCTGGCCCCACCCACTGTCACTACGTGGTTGTCATTTGAAAAATCCTTACAAAATTATCCTATCTCTTCACTTACTCTTGCATTTGGCTTGAAAAAGCTGGTGACGTGGTACCTCACCCCAAAGTTTTCCTGCAATTGAGGGCCTACACCTCATCCATGTCTGCTAGCTAGCAGCCGCACTTTCTTCTTCCTAACATTTAGCACAATCTTAGGCTTCTTTATTTTGGTAGAAGTGTGCTGCATATCCTGCTCCGAATGCTGTTTCAGATCGTGTATGGCTGTCATTCCTTCTGCCAAAAGGTTAATGCTCTGAGGATGGGACTTGGGGAAGGATAGTAGGTCCAAGTTTGAGGTAAGGAATTCCTGGAATCTGACCGGGGGTTGGGCAGGAGGTAGGGGGGTGGAGGATCATGGCTGTATGGTGGTATGAACTGGGAAAGCCAAGGTTCAATGTTGGGATGAGGATGGCTTTGGTTGGAAGGACTGGTGACAAAGAAGTGTTTCCAGTGTAGGCATTGGGAGAAAGAGAGTACATCTTTGACAAGTCCAACATAGTTAAATTTGGAGTAGGTCGGAAGGATGGACCTTTGAATAGGACTGAAAATTCTATAGGACTGAGGTTTTCAGTAGGGATGTTAATAAGAGTCTTTTGGGTTTGCTTGGTTTTTGGTTTTTGTGGAGTGTTTGAAGGGAGTTTTTCAGGACTTGATAATTTGAATGGGTCAGCTTGGCTGGGCTGGAATGCTCGTCCAGGTGTTGGAGTGCAAGGGTTTCTTTTTCAGAGATGTTTGGCATTTAGTGAGGATTGCACAGTAACAGTATGTTCCAGAGGGAATACACGTGGTTCTGGGACATCTGTCCTATGGAGATGAGTTCTTGCAGTAATTGGTTTGTGCAGTCCTTTCCATGGTACAGACATCTCCGATTACCTGTATTCCTTTTGCATCATACTGCTACTGTGCATTCCTCACTACATACACAACATCTCTAAAACAGAAACACTTGCACTCCAATACCTAAAGGAGCATTCCAGACACCACCTACATAAATTGTCCAACCTGTCAACATCCTAGTTCTGCCTTGGGGCACCACCAATCCCTCCAACAAAAGTCTACTTAATCCCAAAATTGAATCTTGTCTCTCTCAGTTCATACCTCCATCCAACAATTAGCCCCCCCGCCTCCTCCCAGCTAACTACTCAATTGTCAGCTTTCAGGAATTCCTTACCTCCAACTTGGCCCCTGTATTCTCCCTCAAGTCCCTTCCTCAGAGCACTAACCTTTTGACAGAAGGAAAGACAACCATACACAACCCGAAAACAGATCCAGACCTAATCATTCTCCCTGCAGACAAAGGCTCCACCACTGTTGTGATGAGTAGCAATGAATACCTGATGGAAGGCCTCCACGAGCTGGCTGACTCCTTCACCTACAAGCTCTGCCAGAGGGATCCCATCCCAGAAGTCCCACATAACCTCCAATCCTTACTGAAATCCATAAGCTGTACCCAGACCCTCTCACCTGAGGCCATCTCCCACCTCACGCTAACAACACCCCATGCACCCACTTTCTACGTGCTCCCCAAAATCCACAAACCTAAAAATCCTGGATGCCCCATTGTAGCTGGCTATTATGCTCCCACTGAAAGAATTTCTTTTCTTGTTGAACAAAACCTCCATCAAATTGCCTGAAACCTATCCTCCCACACTGAAGATACTAACCACGTCCTTCACCGATTTTCCACCATTCCCATCTGTTTACCTCCTGAGTCCCTACACAACACTGTGGACAGCATCTCCCTGTAAACCAGCATCCCTCATGCCCATGGCCTTGCTGTTATCAAATACTACCTCTCCCAACGTCCTTCAAACCCACCACCTAATTGCTTATACACCTTACCAACTATATCCTGACCCACAACTACTTTTTCTTTGTGAAGGGAAGGTTTACAAACAAATTTGCAGCATAACCATGGGCACCCACATGCAAGTGCATCCATACCCGGGGGCAATGGGGTGGCATTCTCTAGCTCTCAAGGAATCGAAA
Organism: Schistocerca americana; assembly: GCF_021461395.2. Classification (NCBI taxonomy): domain Eukaryota; kingdom Metazoa; phylum Arthropoda; class Insecta; order Orthoptera; family Acrididae; genus Schistocerca; species Schistocerca americana. Next base: position 625,090,326 of record NC_060130.1, read on the forward strand.
AAGATATAGTATAGTCAGGTGTTTCTCTTCTGAGAAAATGATTGAAAAGTAGCTATTATACAGATTTTTAACAGTGCTGGAAATGGAAATTTTTTATGACTACTTACAAGTCACCATTTCTCTTCAAAAATATTAAGAATACTCCACACCCTCAGGTCTAGCCCCCACTGCTGCCCCCTCCCCCCCACCTCCTCCCCTTCAAACTATCATATGGGTGCCCTTGCTTGAGTTCTAGGTTGAGTTGGAAGGTGATATTTTGGTTGTGAGTTACTGAAGACAAGAATGTGAATGCTACATAAAGATTCTGGTAATTGACTGACCTGTGTAGCATAACCTAGTGTTTATGTTTGAGCTATATTCTACACATTTTACTATATTTGAGGAACGTTTCATTATAAAAACTAAAACTACAAACGAAATTCAGAGAACCTACATTGGGTGACGGACAAGTCTATGGCGATTGTTTTGATGCATATTACATACAAATACACACTTGAAAATCACAACATACTCAGAAATAAACAGCCACTATTTGTCACAAGGAAGACTATAAATTAACACTGCTGTTTGTCACTTGTAACAATGTAATCTTTTGTTTTTTTAATTGGGATGATGTCACAAAGTCCAACACAGTTACTCCTGAGAGAGAGCTATCTTATATGGAAACAACATCTAATATTGCAGAACTTACTTTTATCAAATCAATATGAAGGTCCAAGAATCTTTTACAACTGGAAAAAAAAAAAAAAAATTAGCACATAGATTAGACACTACATCCTTCTGCTTCTGAACTGCCTCACTCATAGGATTATGTTATGCTGTAGTTTAACCAAATTGGTCATTAACATTCATTCATCTTACTATGAGGTGACAGAAGTCATGGATACCCCCTAATATTGTGTCGGACCTTTTCTTGCCCTGCATAGTACAGTAACTTGACATGGAATGGACTCAAAAAGTCATTGGAAGTCTCTTGCCGAAATACTGAGCCTTGCTGCCTCTCTAGCCAACCATGATTACTAAAGTGTTGCTGATGCGGGATGTTGTGCAAGAACTGACCTCTCAATTATGCCCCATAAATGTTCAATGGGATTCATGTCAGGTGATCTGCATGGCCAAATCATTAGCTTGAACTGTCCAGAATGTTCTTCAAATTCGTCATGAATGATCATGGCCTGGTGACATGACATTGTTGTTTGGGAGTATGAAGTCCATGAATGGCTGCAAATGGTCTTCAGTAGCCAAACATAACCAATTCCAGCCAATTATTGGTTTAGTTAGACGAGAGGGCACAATCCATTCCATGAAAGCACAGCCCACACTATTATGTAGCCACCACCACCTTCCACAATGCCTTGTTGACAACTTGGGTCCATGGCTTGGTGAGGTCTGCAGCACACTCAAATCTTACCTTCACTTGCTTTCAACTGAAATTGGGACTCAGCCGATCAGGCCACAGTCCTCCATTTACCTTGGGTCGAACCAAAATGGTCACAAGCTCAGGAGAGGTGCTGTGGGTGATGACATGCTGTTAGCAAAGCCATTTGCATTGGTTGTCTGCTGCCACAGCCCATTAATGCCAAAATTTGATGCACTGCCCTAGCAGGTACATCGATTTCTGTGGTTATTTTGCACAGTGTTGCTTGTCTGTTAGCATTGACAACTCTACAAATGCTGCTGCTCTTGATAGTTGAGTGAAGGCTTTGGATACTTCGTTCTTTGTGATGAAATTTAATGCCAGACATATGATATTCTCAGCTCACTCTTGACACTGTGGATCTCAGAAAACTGAATTCTCTAAAGGTTTCTGAAATGAAATGTCCCCTGCATCCATCCCCAACCTCCATTCCACATTCAAAGCCTGTTGTTTCCCATTGTGCAGCCATAATCATGTCGGAAACCTATTTGTATGAATCACCTGAATACAAATGACAGCTCCAACAATGCACTGTCGATCTGGATATTGTGTAAGCAATATGACCTGTTGTGTCTGACTTCTTGGACACTGTGGTGGCTAGTGATAACACAGTTAATTAGAACACATTGAATAAATAATACTTTTGTGGCGCCAATAATGTTGATACCAATATCTATCTGAGTATCGTCTTTGAACTAAGCTAAACATTATCTTTGTGCAGTTCCACCATCCAGTTCTTTGTAAGCCTTGCTTGTGTAAAGAGGTGAATAAATGAACTACTGCAAAATGGGAGTATTGTTTGGTGTAACCGACCCGAACTTCCCCTCACTTTATTAACTACAACAAAACTTATCTTTGTTTACCAGGCACAGTAGTGGCTATGAAACTGCACACATGAACTTGCAGTTCAGAAAACACTTTCAGAACACACTAAATGAGCCATGACTACTGAGTGGCTAATTGATATAAGTTCAGAAAGGCTGTACTGTGGTTTCACTACACTCACTAGAAAACACAAGTTTGTAGACATTTGTTGATACAATTCTGATAGCATTGGCATGTAGGCGCAGTACACACAGCACGGAAGTCTTCACTCCTAGATGGTTGACACTGGCTGTGTCACAGTGAATAGAGAGCACAAGGATGTTACTCTGAAAGGAACTTCCTGGCAGTGGGCAGGATCCGACCTCAAACAGAACTTCCCTCCTGGCATCTGGCAATGCTATTTCAGGACAGAGGTGCAGCGGTGTGCCTCAGGACTTTGGGAGGCATGGCTTCTTCCTAGTATCTCACTGGCACCTCATGATATTGCTTTGCTATGCAGTATCTTTGCAGTAGTGGATACTTCTTGTACCGAACTTGATACTCAACAACACCACACTACCACCATCTTTATATGTGCATATCACTATCCCATACCTTCTGTCACCTCACTGTAAAATTAGTGTGAAAGCATTTAATGCTGCTATGACACTTAATTTTAACAAACTGTAAAAAAGAGTGAAATGTTTGTGAGTCATCAATGTGCCATTGTCTTGAATTGGCTTCTCCTGAGCTAAACAGCAGAATTGGGCTCCACAGAACAGCAAACATTAAATCCTGTGTGGCTCTCTTCACTCATCACCTGCTAGTATTCTCCAAGCCTAGTACTGCAAGCATGCAGTAGTCTACCCAGGTGGCACTGCACACACTTAATCACATCTGCTCCAACTGGATTACTTTTCTGTTGACCAGCTTGTTATTTAAATATTTCACCCTTTCAAAATTTTCAGTCATTTTGTCTCCAATTCTTTTTTACATGACTCATACAACAGTTTTTCAGATCACTTGGCCTAATTTCTCAGCATGATCTGAAGTCTCACTTCATTTGCATTGTAAAACCTTTGAAGTGCACAAAATATTGATAACTGACTTAGCTAAAATTGTGCAAGCTTGGGTACTGACAAATTTGGCACTTCACTCATGAAATCATATACAGTGTTTATTAGCCACACCAGTAATTCTAAAGGGTAAAAGAAAGCATTACACTGATCTTATTTAAAAAGTAATGTCCATTGAGGAATAACCACATTTTTCATTTTGAATTAGGCTATGACATGATTTGCAAGTAACGTCTTTTGTAATTTCCTTCACAGTCAAACCAGAGAGGAAAGCAACCAATTGTAATTTAATTCATACCCTATCTCCAGGTCTGTAACAATATAAAGACATTAGATTTACTTTTTAATGAAAATATCATTATTATTTTTAACACTGTCATCAAACAACTATCAGTAAAGAAATTTTTGAGGAGACTATACACACCTTGGGACCCATTAAGTTTCTGCAGGGTTTTAGTCACTGTTTCTGAGATGTTACATATCTCTTACAATGAAACTGACTCAGGTGACTTGTCACAGACAATAACATTCATGTTGCGAGCATTAAGATTTTGTTGTTGCTAAGAAATACCTGTTTTTGATATTCTGTTAAGGGCAAGTACTACAGCTCTTGAATCCAGCATGTCAGCACTGCCTTTATCTAAACAGCTGTATTGCATCCATCTGCCCAATATTGCTGAAATTCAGATTCAGATTCTTTATTGGCCATTGAACACATGTAGTGGAATGGGATTTATATTAATATACAATAGCAATCACTATATTAATTGCTGTTCACATTGAATGTACAAATATTGAGTTAACGCAGAACAGGGAATCAGCGATCATAAAGTGGTTACTGCATCAATGATTTCAGCCATAAATAGAAATATTAAAAAAGGTAGGAAGATTTTTCTGTTTAGCAAAAGTGAAAAACAGCAGATTTCAGAGTACCTGACAGCTCAACACAATAGTTTTATTTTAAGTACAGATAGTGTTGAGGATCAGTGGACAGAGTTCAAAACCACCGTACAATGTGCATTAGATGACTATGTGCCAAGCAAGATCATAAGAGAGGGGAAAGAGCCACTATGGTACAACAGCTGAGTTAGAAAACTTCTGCGGAAGCAAAGGCAACTTCACAGCAAACATAAACATAGCCAACACCTTGCAGACAAACAAAAATTTTGTGAAGCGAAATGTAATGTGAGGAGGGCCATGCGAGAGGCATTCAATGAATTCGAAAGTAAAGTTCTATGTAATGACTTGGCAGAAAATCCTAGAAATTTTGGTCTTATGTCAAAGCGGTAGGTGGATCAAAACAAAATGTCCAGACACTGTGTGACCAAAATGGTACTGAAACAGAGGATGACAGACTAAAGGCTGAAATACTAAATGTCTTTTTCCAAAGCTGTTCACAGAGGAAGACTGCACTGTAGTTCCTTCTCTAGATTGTCACACAGATGACAAAATGTTAGATATTGAAATAGACAACAGATGGATAGAGAAACAATTAAAATCACTCTAAAGAGGAAAGGCCGCTGGACCTGATGGGATACCAGTTTGATTTTACACAGAGTATGTGAAGGAACTTGGCCCCCTTCTTGCAGCGGTGTACCGTAGGTCTCTAGAAGAGCGTAGCATTCCAAAGGATTGGAAAAGGGCACAGGTCATACCGATTTCAAGAAGGGATGTCGAACAGATGTGCAGAGCTATAGACATATATCTCTAACGTCGATCAGTTGTAGAATTTTGGAACACATATTATGTTCGAGTATAATGACTTTTCTGGAAACTAGAAATCTACTCTGTAGGAATCAGCATGGGTTTCGAAAAAGACGATCGTGTGAAACCCAGCTCGCGCTATTCGTCCACGAGACTCAGAGGGCCATAGACAAGGGTTCCCAGGTAGATGCCATGTTTTTTGACTTCTGCGAGGCGTTCGATACAGTTCCCCACAGTCGTTTAATGAACAAAGTAAGAGCATATGGACTATCACACCAATTGTGTGATTGGATTGAAGAGTTCCTAGATAACAGAAAGCAGCATGTCATTCTCAATGGAGAGAAGTCTTCCGAAGTAAGAGTGAATTCAGGTGTGCCGCAGGGGAGTGTTGTAGGACCATTGCTATTCACAATATACATAAATGACCTTGTGGATGACTTGGGAAGTTCACTGAGGCTTTTTGTGGATGATGGTGTGGTATATCGAGAGGTTGTAACAATGGAAAATTGTACTGAAATGCAGAAGGATCTGCAGTGAATTGATGCATGGTGCAGGGAATGTAATTGAATCTCAATGAAGACAAGTGTAATGTGCTGCGAATACATAGAAAAAAATATCCCATATCATTTAGCTACAAAATAGCAAGTTAGCAACTGGAAGCAGTCAATTCCATAAATTATCTGGGAGTAGGCATTAGGAGTGATTTAAAATGGAATGGTCATATAAAGTTGATCGTCGGTAAAGCAGATGCCAGACTGAGATTCATTGGAAGAATCCTAAGCAAATGCAATCCGAAAACAAAGAAAGTAGGTTACAGTACGCTTGTTCGCCCACTGCTTGAATACTGCTCAGCAGTGTGGGATCCATACCAGATAGGGTTGATAGAAGAGATAGAGAAGATCCAACGGAGAGCAGCGCACTTCGTTACAGGATCATTTAGTAACCGCGAAAGCGTTACAGAGATGAGTCCAGTGGAAGACTCTGCAGGAGAGACGCTCAGTAGCTCGGTACGGGCTTTTGTTGAAGTTTCGAGAACATACCTTCACCGAAGAGTCAAGCAGTATATTGCTCCTTCCTACTTATATCTTGCGAAGAGACCATGAGGATAAAATCAGAGAGATTAGAGCCCACACAGAGGCATACCGACAATCCTTCTTTCCATGAACAATACGAGACTGGAATAGAAGGGAGAACTGATAGGGGTACTCAAGGTACCCTCCGCCACACACCGTCAGGGGGCTTGTGGAGTATGGATGTAAATGTAGATGTAGATCCTGTACTAACCAGTTTTGCAGAATTGTAATGCTAATCCTATAGCTTAATTTATACATTCCTAGATTGCAAAAAGTCTCTTAAATGTAGAATGTAATGATGAATATCAATCATTTTTACTACTTACTTTTAAAACTACTCAAAGGTGTATTCATTACCGAATGTGGCAAATAATTTTAAAAAAATTTCAGACAGTTTATTTTGTGAGCGTTTCCTGTTTTTGTCCGCCAGTGTCGAGGAACGTCAATATTCGTCTTATTTCAGGTGTCATGACACTGTATGTCCTCTCTGGTGTCAAACTCTACTATGTTGCTTTTTGCACATATCAGTGATGCATAGATAACAAGATTTATCACTGTCATTATTTTGGTCTTAATGGATAGAGGCAGCAGTGTTCTCTTGGACCAATCTTACACATTATTCTTAGCACCTCTTTTTTTTTTTTTTTTTTTTTTTTTTTTTTTTTTTTTTTTTTTTTTTTTTTTTTTTTTTTTTTTAAAAAAAATCAGTGATACATCACTGACATGACATGAGTGACTCCATAACAACAGCCTATAGAATATGTGAGAATGAAAAAGTCCAAAGTATGCTATCCTAAGATATTCATTTCTCACTAGATCAGATAGTTTCCATATATGACTAAATAGGATAAGCCTGTGAGAGGACTGGAGTAGGAGGTGCTCGCTGGGTGAAATGGGCAGGTCTTGTAGTTTGTTTCCACAGGGATATGATCCCTGTGCAGGGGGTTTGGAGTGGGAGTGTCATAGAGATGGGCTAGGATGTTGTATAGGTTGGGTGAGTGACACAACACCTTTAGGAGTGATGGAAACAATCGGGGTAGGATGTCCCTCATTTCAGGGCAGGATGAGGGATAATCAATGCCCTGGTGAAGGATATGGTTCAGTTACAGTCCAGGGTGATATTGTGGGATGAGGTGGACATTCCTTTGTAGCTGAGTCTTGAGGGTGGTGGGAGGGTGGGGTGTGTGTGAGAATATGGCATGGGAAATCCATTTTTGGTCTAGATTGAGAGGTATTGGCTGTCTGCGAAGGCTTTTGTGAGGGTCTTGGCATACTAGGCAAGGGAGTTCTCATCACTGCAGATACATCATCCACAGGTGGCTAGCCTGTACGATACGGATTTTTTGGTGCGGGAGGGGCAGCAGATGTCAAAATGCAGGTGCTGTTGGCTGTTGGTGGTTAGTGGGTTTAATGTGGGCAGAGGTGTGGACGTTGGTCAGTGTCCAAAAAGGGGCACGTTGGGTACAGGAGGACCAGGTAAAGCAGATGGGACAAAATGTGTTGATGTTGTGAAGGCATGTCAGTAGAGTGTCTTGGCCCCGAGTGCAGATCAGGGTGATATCATCTGTGAACATGAACCATACTAGGTTTTGGGAGCTTTGGGAGGCTAGGAAGGTTTCTTCCAGATAGCCCATAAACAGGTGAGCATACCAGGGTGTCATGTGGACAAGCGCACCCATACCATATTTTGTGGGAGGGGGGCGTGGCAGGGAGGGGGGTGGGGGGCAAACCTGAGCATATGAAGTATTTTTAATATTCTGGAAGACAAATGGAGACTTATAAGTAGCCATAAAAAATTCTACTTCTACCCTCATAAAAACCGATGTAATACCAACTTTTTCTTGGAAGAGAAACTACCTGATTACACTATATTTTTTCCTTTCACCAAGAGCTGGATGATGGAGTGGGGGGGGGGGGGGGGACGGGGGGTTCTGCGGCCCCTCTTGCCCTGGCATATGGGCATCCTTGGCAGACAATAAAATTCATTGGTTGAAAAATAAAAGGCTGATTTGTTGCTTGTTTAACATATCTATGCAAAGAGAAATGAAGGGATGAGTTTATGTAGACGGCCAGGTTTCTGGGTGATGTGTAGTATGGGTGTTATGAGGGTGGATATTTGCTTTCACTGTGATAAGTTGCAATTATATGCAATTTAAAAAAAAATTTCTTCCTTCCACACCCGGTATGGGTGTGGTATTGGGGGAGGGGAGGGGGGGAGGGGAGGGGCTGCCAGTAGTACTGTCAATGTGCACTTTAGCCAAATGACAACAAAAATTAACTGTGAAGAGAAACAAGAAACAGAAAGGTGAGATATTTACAGTGAATTTAAATTTCTTATAGGTGAAAATAAAACAGACGTTTTTATCTATACAAAAGATTTGACTTCTTGCACTTGTAAGTTAAAAATGGTAATAATAAAAGGTAAAATGAAACACAATTAGTGCACATTTAAAACATGGTCCCATAACACTGATGTTGAAAAGAAGCACTTTCCTGGCACTAAGACTGGAAGGATCTGCCCTGAGATTGAGTCTGGTGTTGAAGGGGAGCCAGCCGGTGTGGCCGTGCGGTTCTAGGCGCTTCAGTCTGGAACTGCGTGACCGCTACAGTCGCAGGTTCAAATCCTGCCTCGGGCATGGCTGTGTGTGACGTCCTTAGGTTGGTTAGGTTCAAGTAGTTCTAAGTTCTAGGGGACTGATGACCACAGATGTTAAGTCCCATAGTGCTCAGAGCCATTTGAACCTTATTTTTGTTGATGGGGAAAACATTGGACAGTGAGGAAGGTAGGAATGTGTAATATAAGGATGGAGGACTAGTGCATAGAATTGATGGGGTAGGAGTGTTGTTATGTTGGTAATATGGCTCCTTATTTCTTCTTTGTCCTTGATGTCTATGAGGTATGGATTATCTTTGAGAATTAGTTTATGTTTCTGTGTATACCATGTAATATGTTCTCTGTGAATACAAGTATTATCAACAGAGTAATTATTTATCTTTGCCATCACAAGCCTCACTGTGCTAACAGGTTCTGGGATCAGAATGGTAAATCTGTGCATTGAACTACGTATGTTGTGCGAGTAGGAAGATTAATAACTGAACAAGCATTTTGGCTTATGTGGCGACTTTGTCAGTGATACTTGTTTTGATTTGTGTTTTGTCAAAGTCTTTGGTGTTTGAACCCTAGGTGGTTCTAAAAAAAAATCAGTTACGTGATTTAGTGCCAGCGAATTTGAGTTTCCAGAAATGTCTTCAAATGAAAGTTTGACCAAAACCACTACTCCACTGACAGAAAAACTTAGAAACAAGGATGATTACAACACAGGAAGATTGGAATGAAACTCATTCTAATGTCTGAAAAATTGTGGGATTATGCAAAAGGTGCAAGTACTGCTGCGAATGCAGAGAAGGACAGGTATAATGTTTTGTATGTAGATAAATCTCTGTATGCACATGTGGAAAATACAACAAAGGCAAAGGAAGCTTGAGGTAACCTGGAAAACCAGCTTGCCGGTAAGAATAAAACTAGGTGGATGGATCTCTGGGGTGCTCTCTTCAATACTGCATTACCCAAATTTGAAGGAAATATTTAGAGTTATGTCACTCATTTACTGGATGTAGCCAAGAGACTTCAGAGCATGGAGAAACCAGGTGATGAAAGACTAATAGCACTCATTACACTTAGATGTCTACAAAAAGCTTATCAGCCTTACTACTTGGGTATAGAGTCCAGCACAATGATGAAAATTTCACATCATAAAATATCAAAGCAAAGTTGCAAGTTGGAAGTATGGAAAAATACCTCAAGTTGTACAAAGATAGAGGTGGTAGTGCCATATTCACAAAGCACTGTAAGAAATCACAGCAGTGTTTCTCCAAAGACAAATGAGAAAAGAAGAAAATAAAATGTTTCAATTGTTGGAAGTATGGTCACTTCAAGTCTGACTATCCTTAGAAGCAAGGATCATCAAAGGAGGGTTCCAAGGGAGCAGACAAGACATTGCTTTGTTTACTGGGTATGTCAGATTTCAACCAGAATGAGTGGATCATTGATTCTGGAGCATCATCACATACGGCTTCAAGAACGAAATGGCTTCAGGATTATGCACCAGGAAACTGCAATCAAAAAATTGTGAAACATGCAGATAATGTTCAATGTTGATAGTAGAGTGTATATAAGCAATGTAAACAGTCCCTCATGTTTCATTGTAAAAGACCATGGAGATCAGTCATGTAGTGAAGATAGCAGCATTCAGTTCCTGTATAAAGATCTTGCACATGATACTTCTACATAAGCATTCCAGCTACCCTCAGTTCTAAGGATTTAAATGGCTAGCATCAAAGACTGTTTGACAGACTTAGGACAGTGAGATTGTGCTTCGCAAGAGTTTCATGTCAGAAAGAGTATATATTTCATTTTGTTGCTGTTAAATGTCAATCCATTCTCTGAAAGCCACAAGCTGATGTTAAAGACCACCCCGCTAATCACATCACACAAATTACATTCCACCACTTTCACAATAGCACTTGTCTCAACTGCAAAGAAAAATTTTTCTACTGCTCTTTCATGATTAGTGGAAGTATAAATTCCATATTCAGTGTATACTGGGAACTGAAATGTGCCACATTGCTTTCTCAAAAACATTTGAAAACATTAGTAGCAAAGAAATTGTCAAGTAATCTATACAATTTCTTCCACACTTTTTATAAAGAAAGCTTCCTTATCATCACAGATTAAAGCTAAATTTGACCTCTTTCTTTTAATAATTACACTGAAACTATTGTCTCATACTTTCAGATGTCAAAGTGGAGTTTGGAAGTGATGCAACTATTCCCTGTGTGACTGCCGGAATACCACATCCAAAAGTCATATGGCAGAGAAAGGATGGAAAACAACTAGATTCCAAAAGATTCATCCAAACAGAGACTGGATTACTAAAAATAATGAGTATGTACAACATGGTATGACACTTTCCTGTTGCATTTGAACCATCTCAGCTTTTAAATATCTATGCATTGCTTTCCAGATTCTACTTTGGATGATGAAGCTGTTTATATATGCACAGCTGAAAATAGTTATGGATCAGTAAAGAAAGATTTTCCCTTAAAAATAACTGGAATTGGTAAGTATTTCTAGTGCTACTGTATTATCAGATTAATAGTAGCACAATAATGGAAAATTCTGGCTGGAACACACAGGATAGTATGAGGAAAGATGGCCACTCACAGAACAGTACGTATGTTGATCCACAGATGGCCAGATAAACAAACTAATGATGGCTACCTGACAGCTGAGCTGCAGTCTCAAATGTGACAGTCTGTTCCCCAACACTGCTTCTGATCAATGATTGTCATCTATCATACCATTTTGTAAAGTAACATTTCATTTGGTGTTCTGCTATCAGAATGGTGTTTCATATTTTCAGTCATTCCATTTTCGGAATGAATGAGACATTGCTGTGATAACAACATTTTCACTTTTTGGAATTGCTGTTAACATTTAAAGTAGAGTAATGAGCAATTTTAACTCTCATTGACATGAATACTTAATGTGCCATGTTTAGGTTATGGAATTGCATTTTGATATTACAAGTTTTTTGAACAGTCATCAAGTGTTGGATGTACAAATTTCTTTTAATTGCTGATAAATAGATCAGATTTGCTGGACACTGTTTCAGGTGTGGCGCACATTTTACAGCACACAGGTTGTAGACTAGTATAAGATTGCTATGCAGTTCACAAATATCACAATAAATTGAAGAGAAACAAACTTATAACTGATGCAGTTAGGGTATGTTGCAGACTGTGTGTGTTTTGAAATGGTGCACGGGTCTCTGCCAAGACTCAGTTGTTTGATACAGTGTGAAATAATCATTTTAGTTCAGCACCAGTGCTCAGCTCTTTCAGCCACGATGGTGAAGTTAAATAATAAATGAGGAAGAATGCAACAAATTTGCATACCTGCCCACACAATGCCTGACCTTCAGTGCTAAAAATCCCAAATAAGCTACAACTGTGCAAATTATTCTGGGCTTTTGCAGCTCAACTCAGTGTTTATCATGAGGAAATCTGCGTACAACAGTGCATTTCACAACTGCAGTGAGTTACATTGATTGTTACATCTGTGAACCCTGCATGTGAACTTGTGTAAATGTGGATGTACTAAAGCTGTGCTTGCCAACTAACCATGGCCATGAAAATATGACTATTTTTAACTTGTGCAGCTTGAAAATTATACTTATTGCCTTGGATCTTGGAACTGTATTTAGTGGCTGCTGAAGGAACCTAGTGTATCCTACAGGAGAGCCTTCTCAAAGGGATTTCTTTCTCTTGATTATAAAATACACTATAATGATTATGCCATCTCTGGCGAAGATCAGACTAGAGACATGCAATCTTCAGTGACAACTAGATATTTTACATGCTGAGAGCTAAATTAGTATGTCAGTATAGATGTCAAGGAGCAAAATTCTACCCATGTTGCATTGCCACCTGAACATTAAGCGATTGTATTGCTCTGTTACACTGCAGATCGTTAATGATGCTGATGTGCATCATTGTTTTTCTGACCAAAGAACACTGTAATTTCTTGCCTGAGAAGTACACACACATGGAAGAGAATGTACAACACAATTAGCAATACAGAAGTGGTTGGCAGAGTCTAGTGCTCTGGCCTATATAGACATTATATCCAACAGGGGCACAGCCAGCAGGCTGCACATGCAACTGCTGTTGTACTAGCAGGCTGTTGGCCTCTACTGGCTGAATCAAGCACAAACCTCATGCATGTAGTGTGAAGCAGCACACACATAAAATTGCAAGTTACAGCACTCCTCTTCCTTTACGAAGAAGTGAGCACTGTGCACACATCCATTTCCTCTGTGGTCAGTGTAGCTTGTTGAGTCATGTGACATGCTGCCACCACAGCGAAGCATCAGGAGTGGCACCAGCAAGGACGTGTGCATCACCTGCTCCCCCTGTGAGAGGCCATATGGTAAGAGAGGCGATGCTGTCACAGTTTTCATTTCTATGTCTGGATCCAACCCTGGTGAAGGAGGTGAAGGCGGTGGAGTAGGCGACACTGGCTGTCATAGCGGCAGCAGTGGTGGCAGAGAAGATGAGTGCACCAGCCACGGTTTAGGTGATGGCTGGGCAGATGGAGGACGTGAGGGCAGTAGAGATGCACTGGTGCACAACTGCCCACGTAAGATCATAGCTGGTCGAAGTGACATGATGCCCTCCCCTCAGTCATGTGGACAATGCAGAGACTTTGGGCATGGGTTCTTTCTATAACCGCCAGGACCCGTTTTGGCCTGGGGCTTAACTCATGATCCCTAACAGCCGTGCCAGGCTGGAAGTGTTGCAGCACTGGTGCCGTCAGAAGGTGTGGCATCAACCAAAGCAGATGGAGCAGAGTCTGGGGCTGATGACCCTGCAACAATTCCATCAACCTCCTATCACCAACGGTGGTGAACCCATAAGAAATGTGGAACTGCTGAAGAGGTACTTCCTGTGACACATCCAAACTGTATTTTTTCATCTGAGTCTTAAATGTTCAAACTAGCCATTCTGCTTATCTTTTCAATTGAGGGGAAAAAGGAGGAGCTGTGACATGGGGAATACTGCTTTTTTACAAAATTCTTCAAATTCCTGAGATATGAACTGGGGCCCATTGTCTGCAACTAATGTATATGAAAGATGTTCCATTGCAAAAATTTGTAACAACGCTGAAATTGTAGCTGCTGCAGAACTAGACAGGCAATGCACCAAGTACAGAAACTTAGAATAAGCATCAATTACAACAAGCAAGTAGAAATTCAAAAGGTCCCACAGAATCTATATGAATTCATTTGTAATGCTGCTGTGGATCTGGCCACAGTGACAAAGAAGCACAAGGAGTTGCCTTATGGGTGGCACACTGGCACACTCTGAGCAGGCTGCAAGAACTCATGCTATTTTGCCATTAGTGCCTGGCCAAAAAACATGTCAGTGCACTAATGTTGTGTGCTAACACTTTTGTACATGGCTCACCCCAGTGGTCCACACATAATAAATGCATAACCTCATGTTGAAGGGGAGATCGGACTACGACAAAGGTAGCAGTGGCCTTTGTAGCTAACAGCAACCCTCCATCCCAAACAGAAAGAGGATTTTGTAATCCAAAATAATTTCTCAAAGTATCAGAAGCATGGCCTGGAAGTTGGTCCAGCCAACCGAGTTGCACAAAAGAAACAATTTTACTTAAAACAGGATGCACAGCTACTGCAGATGCTAGTAATAGGAAAACCATCAACAATGTTTTGAGCTTCTACATCTAAATGAAAATAAGGTAATTCCTCTTTATCAGACTCTTTACATAGACCAATTGGCAAACACAAGGTGTCACAATTTTCATGTTGCTCTGTAAGTCGAAAATGTATCTCATAATTTTATCATAATAGGAAAGTAGCTGACCACTGTAAGCAATGTGCAACTTTGTCCAGCAAGGATGCTGAAGGGTTAAAAAGAGATACCAGTGGTTTGTGGTTTGTGATCAGGTGGAACTTAGACATATATAGAAAACATATGAGAATAAAACTGTTTTACTGAATTTAAGGATTTAAAGGCGTATGCAGTATAGCATTGGATCCGTTCACATACTTATGAGCAAGGAAAAACTGAGATGTGTCTCCCACTAACAATGAGGTGCTGGCCCAGCTGAAAAGCGACCAAATAAGGGGCAGACTGCAGCTTAGATTTCAACAACTTGAACGCCTGGTCACAAGCTGGGGACCAGTGGAAAGAATCATCTTTACATAATAATTCATGGAGTGGTTGTGCCACAATAGCAACATCCAGTATAGATTTGTGGTAGTATGCAATGTTGCCTAAAAATGACTGTAATTTTTTGATGGACATGTGGTGTGGCAATGTGGCAATAGCATCAATATGGCGCAATGGGTTAATGCTAGCACATGACACTTCAAAACCCAAATAAATGATGGATGGTTGAAAAAACTGTATCTTGACCAAATTGCAGATTAACCCTGCAGACTGTAAAACAGAAAACAGAGGACAAAGATTGAGCAAATGTTTCTCTGCAGAGGCACCAGATACTACTATGTCATCCGTATAGTTGATGCACCCTGTAATTGATGCAATAAGTTGTTCTAAAAGCACTGCAAAATAGCTGCTACACTTGCCACACCAAAAGGCAAAGCTGGTACTGATAAAGCCCCAATGGGGTATTCACAAGTAGAAGGCATTTAGATTCCTTGTCAAGCAACAGCTGTAACTATGCCTCTGCAAATTCAGTCTTTGAAAAATAATGCCCCCCCCCCACCCCCACCCCCCACCGCCCCACTAATTTTGCTAACAACTTGTCAGGATATGGCAAAGGGTAGGTATTAATGATTGACAGTGCATTAATCTATTATTTAAAATCACCACAGAGTCATAACTTACTGGTAGGTTTTTGAAAATCATGAGTGTTGCTGACCACTTACTGTAGAAAGAGGTCGAATAATGCCAAGGGATTAAAGACGATCTGATTCTGCTTCTACTTGATCCTGTAAGGTTATCTGTGCCATGTGGACCTGGAAAAAATGGGGGTAGCAAGACTGTTTCATCATAATATGAGCCTCAAATTCAGTTGCACAACCCAGTCCTAGAAAAATTGAAAGGTAAATCTGGCACAGAGAGCATCTAACTGTTGCTATGGAACTTGATCAGAAACGAAATGCACTTCATCATCGATGGAGAATGCAAACAGTTTAAAAGCATCCAAACCAAACAGATTTTCAGCATAAACGTTGTCCACAACTATGAATGTCAATGAATGAACCACAGCCTTGTAAGTCATAGGTGCAGAAAACTGTCCAAAAATGGGAATCCATTGTTTGTTATGACTCATCAGCCTCTGTCACACTTAAGTCAGCATGGAAGAAACCAATTCCACATAAGTCTGAGCATTCACCAATGTTGCTGCTTTATCTGTGTCCACCTGTATTCTCAATAGTTTGTTAAACACACACTCTTCACTGTATAACTTGCTTTGAGACACTGTCATTGCTGACACACTGTTCACACCCATGTTCATTTCAACCTCACTCAGGTTTGGAAAGGAGTTACAAACAGAAGCAATGTGTCTCAATGTTTGGGACATGCAGTCTGTTCATGTTGAATGAAACAGTATGGGCATGAAGGCAGCAGAGCATGAGGCTGTCACTGTTGTGATACAGACTGTTATTGTCACGAATGACAATTACCTGTATGCTTACAATCTGACTGAAAGCTGGGAGCAGTGAGAGAAACTGATTTCTGAAACTTTGGATCAGGCTTCTGTCTGACTACCTGCAGCCTGTAGAACTTTAAAATGACTGAGCTACATTCAATACTTCTAAGCATAGGATTTTCACACTGCAGAGCTCACTCTTGAACTTTCCTATCAGGAGCAAAACATATGATTTCATCACAAACCATTTGATCTGCATAGGATTCCTTATGAACATTTGTCACAGAAATACAAATATAGCTGAGTCCATGTAGTTCTGCTGTCCATGCCCTGTATCACTGTTTTGGCTGCTTTTAGCAGTGGTAAAACTCCACACAAAAATGGTTCAAATGGCTCTGAGCACTATGCAACTTAACTTCTGAGGTCATCAGTCGCCTAGAACTTAGAACTAATTAAACCTAACTAACCTAAGGACATCACACACATCCATGCCCGAGGCAGGATTCGAACCTGCGACCGTAGCGGTCACGCGGTTCCAGACTGAAGCGCCTTTAACCGCACAGCCATACCGGCCGGCAAAACTCCACACAAGCAGCAATAATGGAGTATGTTTATATTGAAAGGTAGAAAATAACTCACACTTCTGACTGAAAGAAAGACTTGAGGGTTTTTTTAGGGGGCAAGTTGACACAGCGACTGATGCACACAAGGTGAAATCAAAGAAAAGAACAGAGCCGTGCACAAGTTTACGTCTTTTACTCCAAATGCTTGGAGATGTTGCCACAGGCACTTTCTTTAAGTGTCCCAGTCTTCTGCTGCATCGCTGTACACAAGGAACAGCAACAGATACATTGTTGGTGGGGCCACAGGTTGTTCCAGTGTAGTCATTAAACTGGAAATAACAACTGTCAGCATCTGCTGTTGCTCGAGAAGAGATTTAAACACTACCTCCATGGAAATTAAGCTCAAAAGACTAATGACTGAAGTTTAATACATGGAGTCAAATACCGTAGTCATCAGCAAAAAGTGTTCTCACCCAAGGACACTGTAATTTATCGCTTGAACAGTACACACACATGCAAGACAAGGTACACACACTTAGCAATACACAAGCAGCTGGTGGAGCCTAGCACTCTGGCGCGTAGAGACACTAGTTCCATCAGGGGGATCAACCAGCAGGCTGTCCATGCAACTGCTGCCATATTAGCAGGCCGGGTGGCCTCTAGTGGCTGAATCAAGCACAAACTTCATGCGTGAACTATGAAGCAATGCACACACAAAATTACTAGTTACAGCAATTGCATGAATGGAACTCTTAAGTACTGATTGGTGCTTTTATATGTATTATGTAGCATGGATCCAAAGGGGATTACTGCAATGTCCACTAATGTGTAACATAATTTTTTCTGTTTCACCAGCCCATCTATATCAGTATGTGAATTATGACTTGGTTTTCTAAACAATCCAAAATTGAGGCCCTCAGGTGGCCCACAAATGCATCAGACTTTAAGTTTGTTGGTGACTTGTGACATACAGTTGGCCATGAGATTTCTAATGGAGAGGAGATGCATTCCAGAAATGTGTATGCTATGCTAGTGCAACTTAGCATTGAATATTATCTACAATGTATCCATAATTAAAGTTCCAATTTTAAAACACTGTAGAAATAGAACCACTGTCCAGAATTATGTCAAATTTTAACAGTATATTATTGACACAGGGGGAAATGTCATGGGGAAAAAATTAATGGAAATTTTGCCAATAGATGATGCTGTAAGTGTCTTAACATAAATGCGGTCATCTACAAATGACAGATGAATTGTAATTTGATGGCTATGATTTGAGTTGCACATTAAACCATCCATACTGTTCAATGGGCATGACTTCAAACTTCAGCAGTCAACAGTTGTGGCACTGTTAGTTAGGTAAGCCCTTCCAACATGGCAAGGCCATACCAGCCTGGATGGGAAAAATTGGTTTTTAATTGTCCTGGGGTCAAAAACTGCATAAAATTAACAATGATGCTTGTTTTTAATTGTCCTTGGATCAGAAACCACATAAAGATCAAAATGACAACAGTCTCTACTTCTCGTGGGACTTGCACAAGACATGTTCAATATGCTGTCCACTGCTTTCTGCCACAAGTTGAAATCAAGAAACAGCATGTTCCACAGCAGAGTAGAATGTCTCTGATCACATCTTTCCATTAACCTCACAGCTGGTAGTCACGTGGATTAAGATCAGGTGATCTGGACAGCTGGGTTGTAAGAAAATGATGCCTGATAGTTCTAGCATTTCTGAAATGGCTCTGTAGTTGCTGCTTCACTGGCTGTGAAATGTGCGGAGGAGCCCCACCTTGCATAACAATGACCTTACACACACACTTACTGTTGAAACGTTGGAATGATCTTGGTGTTCATAAGACTCTCATGGTGTTTACCAATGATGATGTAGATAAGGGGATGTGCAATACTCACCTCTTTGAAAAGATACTGGCCTATGATAAACAATGCTATCAACCTGCACCACACAGTCACCTTTGCAGAATGAAGTGGTGGTACTGATTGATGTGCATGTGAATTTTCCATTGTCCATATTCAGCAGTTCTGCCTGTTGATGTCATTGCAGATGGAAATGCTCCTCATCTGCCCACAGAATCTTCCATGGCCATTAACTGACCACATCCATGTGAGCAAGAAATTCCAGAGGAAATGCCTGTTTTGCTAGCAGTCAGGAGGAAGCAACTCCAGAACATGGATGATTTTGTATGGATAGCAATGTAGGATGCAGAATGTTTCATAGGATTTTATCCACTGTGCTTGCTGGCATATCCAGTGTTCAGGCAATTCACTGTCACTGCACATTTGCACAGTACCACTTGACCCCTCCTGCAATGCTTTGCCCACATCTTTGACAGGCGTCAGTCAACTGCCTTCCTCCCTCTGCCACACTGCATTTCAAAAGAATGCTTATGTTTTTGAATTTTGTAATCATGTTCTCCAGATTCTTGGCAGACATCAGACCAATGCCTTTTTTTCATATCCTTAAGTGTCCAGAACTTCTGCAGGGGTACTGGTGCCCAGTCACCTTTCTTGTAAAAGAGCTTTACCAGCAGCACATGAGCCTTCTTGGTGACAGTCATGTTAGGTGTCTCATATGTAAACAGAGCAATGACTGTGTGCTGCATTTCTGTTGATTTGCATATTCTGACACTTACAGTGCCATCTATTGTTCAAATTTTCATGTTTTTTCTCTTTTTTCATTTATTTATTTTATCCCCATGATGTTTCCCCCTGCATCAAAAATATACTGTTCAGATTTGATATTCTGAGCAATGGTTCTCTTTCTGTACCATTTTGAAACTGGAACTTTAACTATGGACACTCTGTAATTTGTTAGACTTCATTTGAATCTACATACATACTCCTCGAGCCACTGTGCAGTGCATGGCAGATGGCACTTCATATCAGTATTACTTATTTTCTGTTCAGTTCCATTCTACTCTAACTCTATATGTTATCCTTCAATACATGCCATAGCGTCAGGCCACCAGTGTGCTACACTTCAAATATTCCTCCAACAGCATTTGTATGGGCCAGCCCACAGAGGCTGCCTGCAGTGAGCCACATGATTTGTGCATGTGGTACAGCAGATAATGCGCCATATGCCAGAGCCTTCCTCTTCATAAGCCCAATGCAGCTGGCTGTGCTCTCATATTGTGTTGATACTTACTATCAGCAGCTGCTTGTATCAGTACCTGGATTGTTGCTATGTTGTCAACTGTTGTTTACTTGTGTGTGGAAGAAGATTAAACTTTGGTTCATTGTGGTCATGCTGTTGTTTGGATCTTACAGTACAATACAATTGGTGATGAGTGTAGTGTTCGCTTCCATGTGATCAGTTTATTTGGTTGTTCCTTCAGTTCTTCTGTCCTTGGAGGCAGCACTCCAATCTCTCTGTGAGCAGCAGCAGGCTCTTATGGTTGCTATCATGAACTTGTCGCCCACATTGGCTGTGCAGGTTTCCACATGATCAGTATACCTGCCATCCTTTCCCCCTTACAATGATGCGACCAAAGACTGGAAGGCTTCTGAAGAATGTCTTGCAAAACTTCTTGCTTTTGGTGTCACTGATACAAACATGTGTAAGGCTTTGTTCTTTTCATTGATTTCTCCTTAGATCTACCAGCTGTGCCAGTTAGCCCCACTCCAGGAACCTGCATCCCTTTCATTCAACATAATGAGTAAGTTGTTACCAAGTTATCACTGTAAATGCTTGCATGTCATTGCAGTGTGTATAGAGTTCTATTATTCTCATTAACAGCTCCACAGGTCTTGTGGGCCTTGGGCAGCCAGACCCCATAGCCTCAGTCATAAATGTCCATTTGTTACTAATATTTGTGATGATTCATAGACTCTCTGTGGTGTCATTGTTCAGCTGGATCCTGAGAGGGAGGCATGAGGATCCAACATTGGCTGGAGTGTTAAATATTGCTCAATCTCACAAGGTTATGTGTGCTACTGGTGATCAGATTAAGGCTTGATGTGACATCACTGGGGTGACTCCTGTTCCTGGTCACTGGGCATCAGTCAGTTCTCTGGGGAGGACAACATGGCAGCTGTACAAATGTGGCCCCTACACCACACTGTACCGTGACATGCCAAACAACAACAACAACAACAACCACCACAGCAATGGCAGTCACACTCCTCTCTTGCCCATACTGTTTTGTGCAACATAACAGGGCCAAATGCCCTGAGTGCTGGGGGACTTGCAACAACTGTAGGATAAAAGGATATATATTGTCTGTGTGTTGTTCCAGCTCCCTCCTATGGACATGGATGTGGATGTTAATTGTGTGTCTCTAGTGCTTAAGAATCATAACAAGCTGTTTATTGAAGTGTGGCTGATGGACAAAGTGCTTAAACTACAAGTGGATATAGGTGCAGTCATAAAATTACTGAACTCATAAACTTAAGTGGATTTGGGATCTCTGGCATTATCTCTTTTACAGCTCCTGCTATACATAAATCTGTGGCTTGTTCCTTGAATTTTCTGGTAGTAGATGATGTGGGCACCAGAAATCTGTTCTGTCTGGATACTTTCAATGCTTTTGGTTTCTACATTTTGGATATGGTGCACCTAGTTTCGAACCAGGTCCCTTACCAGCAGTGAGATTCTCTGTGGTCTGAGTTCTTCTCTCTTTTCTTGGGTGGATTAGGTTGTACCTCTAATTTTGTGGCCCACATTACCCTGAAACCTATGACACAGCTGCACTTTTTCCATGCCCACCCTATTCCAGTAGCTTTGCATGATAAAATGAAACCAGAATTGGTCATTGGATGCCATACAACCTATTATATTGGGTGGTGTATGTCCATTGTGAATGTTAGAAAACTGACTGGTCAGCTTCACCTCAATGGCAACTGAAAGTTTCAGTTAACACTCAATCTATCACTGACACCTACCCATTACACCATATGGATGGGTTATTGGCTAAATTCACTGGGGGCCAGTTTTTCCCCAAAACTGATTTATCTAAAGCCTATTTACAAGATCCATTGGATGAGGATTCTAAACGGTTCCACATGATTAACATGCTTTTTGGATTGTACTAATATCAACACTCCTGTTCTGCTGTTTTGTGTGGCTAGCGCCCAGGCATTTTTCAGCATTGATTGGAACAACTAGGTGCATCCACAGAAGAGCATTTATGTAACTTATGCACCTTGTACACAGTCTTGCATACTGCAGGATTGAAATTCAACTTGCCAAGTCACACATTTTTCAGTCATCCATTGTGTATTTGGATTCAAGGTTTCTTGGGATGGTGTTAAGCCTTTACATCATCATATTGCTGCAATCACAGCTCTACCTCTCCTTAAAATGTTAAAGAACTCCAAGCATTTTTAGGTAAAATTGCTTACTATCACAAATTTATTCCAGGTGCAGCTGTATTGGCCTATCCTCTCCATGCGTTGCTCCACGAGAACATTCCTTTTCAGTAGATGCTGGCCTGTGAGTGTTCATTCACAGTTTTGAAATGTAAATTGCATTATGCTCCTTGTTTGGCTACTTTTCATCCTGGACATCACCTGGTTTTGGCTACAGACACCTCTCATTATGGACTAGAGGCTATTCTCGCACATCAATGTGAGAATGGTTCTGAGTGTCCACCAGCTGACATGTCAAAATGCTCACCTCTAGTTAGCAGTGGTAGTCTTAAGTTGAAAAGGAAGTGCTTGCTATTGTCTTCACCATCAAAAAGTTTCATGTGTTCTTTTATGAGTCTAAGTTTCATGTCATTACTGACCATAAGCCCTTGGTTTTGTCATTGAATTATTCTGCTTCACTACCAGACGAAGCAGCAGATTGTCTCCTGCACTGAGCCTTGTTTCTGCCTCGCTACAACTATGAAATACATTGTAAGCCCACCGCACAGCATGCCAACACCAATGCAGTGTCCCAGCTTCTAATGGGGCTGGATCCTACTTTAGATCAGGATGAACTCCACTGTTTTCACTTAGATGTTGAGGAGCAATCCACAGTGGAAGGGTTCCCTATTGTGGACTCCCAGATTGCAGTGGTTGTCACTACCAATCTGATTTAGCGTCAAGTTGTTCACCTCGTTCAGCCTGGCTGGCCAGACTGCCCTTTGGGGAGGGCTTCTGATCCTTTGCATAACTGTTTTGCCCTCTCTGACCACCTTTTGGTATTTGATGATGTAGTTATTTTAGCTACAGGCACATTGTCATCTAGAGTTGTGATTTTCGCTGCCCAGTGGTGTGATGTGCTTCAGATCCTACATCAGGAACATTGATGGAGTCTTGCATACCAAGTTATTGGCCCATTGGCAAATGTTTTGACCCAGCATCAACAATGACGTACATCTTGTTGTGGCCTGCTCTCTGTGTGCTACCCAACAGGTGCCACAGTCAACACTCTCTGTGGCCACTGCAGAGCATCTATGGGTCTATGGGCACATGTCCATGTTTATTTTGTGGAACCCTTCCTGAATTAATAATGGTTGTTGGTTGATTATTCTTTCTCTTAGTTTCTGTATGTTATCTGCTGTCATTTGACATAAGCTGCAGCTATGATTTTTTTCCTATTGAGGGATTGCCTTTGATGTACTGGGTGACACAGAAAAACAGGAACATTTCCACAATAGAATGAATAGAAGCAAACACAACTGAATTCACAATACTAGAACAAGCATCAACCATTATTGCGTTATTGGTTTTAAGCACCAGGATTTTGGTTAGAGCCAGGATACAAAGATCATGATTTTCAGAAATAATTATTTTGTGGGGTGAGTGCACAGTTTTCAATGAAGTAAGCAAAATGACAAAGGAAAGAAAGAATTTACATTTGTCACATTCTACATAAATGTGTAATGTGTAGAGGTAGTGCACTTAACCATCAGTTGCATACCCTGCTTTCCTTAGGGTTAGTTAAAAACTATGCACATATATTTGTTGACACTTTTTGCTGGCTACTCACTAGACTTGAAGAAATTTAAAAGCAGAACACTTTTACTGACATTGTGCATATAACCAAATAAGAAAGGATAACACATACAGTCTGCTTTTTAGTAGCCAGAGAAATGCACTAGTTTTGGTTCTCTATGCTGCTATATATTTGATAATTTGCCTGCTGTGAAATACAAAGCATTCAGAGGATTTTATTAATCTATGTATAGGGAAGATGTCAAAAAACAGTTACTGAAATGTGAAATACAGGGTGTTACAAAAAGGTATGGCCAAACTTTCAGGAAACATTACTCACACACAAATAAAGAAAAGATTTTATGTGAACATGTGTCCGGAAACGCTTAATTTCCATGTTAGAGCTCATTTTAGTTTTGTCAATATGTACTGTACTTCCTCAATTCACCGCCAGTTGGCACAATTGAAGGAAGGTAATGTTGACTTCGGTGCTTGTGTTGACATGCGACTCATTGCTCTACAGTACTAGCATCAAGCACATCAGTACGTAGCATCAACAGGTTAGTGTTCATCACGAACGTGGTTTTGCAGTCTGTGCAATGTTTACAAATGCGGAGTTGGCAGATGCCCATTTGATGTATGGATTAGCACGGGGCAATAGCCGTGGTGCGGTATGTTTGTATTGAGACAGATTTCCAGAACGAAGGTGTCCCGACAGGAAGACGTTCGAAGCAATTGATCGGCGTCTTAGGGAGCACAGAACATTCCAGCCTATGACTCGCGACTAGGGAAGACCTAGAACGATGAGGACACCTGCAATGGATGAGGCAATTCTTCGTGCAGTTGACGATAACCCTGATGTCAGCGTCAGAGAAGTTGCTGCTGTACAAGGTAACGTTGACCACGTCACTGTATGGAGAGTGCTACGGGAGAGCCAGTTGTTTGCGTACCATGTACAGCGTGTGCAGGCACTATCAACAGCTGATTGACCTCCACGGGTACACTTCTGCGAATGGTTCATCCAACAGTGTGTCAATCCTCATTTCAGTGCAAATGTTCTCTTTACGGATGAGGCTTCATTTCAACGTGATCAAATTGTAAATTTTCACAATCAACATGTGTGGGCTGACGAGGATCCGCACGCAATTGTGCAATCATGTCATCAACACAGATTTTCTGTGAACGTCTGGGCAGGCATTGTTGGTGATGTCTTGATTGGGCCCCATGTTCTTCCACCTACGCTCAATGGAGCACGTTATCATGATTTCATACAGGACATTCTACCTGTGCTGCTAGAACATGTGCCTTTACAAGTACGACACAACATGTGGTTCATGCACGATGGAGCTCCTGCACATTTCAGTCAAAGTGTTCGTACATTTCTCAACAACAGATTTGGTGACTGATGGATTGGTAGAGGTGGACCAATTCCATGGCCTCCACGCTCTCCTTACCTCAACCCTCTTGACTTTCATTTATGGGGACATTTGAAAGCTCTTGTCTACGCAATCCCGGCACCAAATGTAGAGACTCTTCGTGCTTGTATGGTGGACGGCTGTGTTACAATATGCCGTTCTCCAGGGCTGCATCAGCGCATCAGGGATTCCATGCGATGGAGGGTGGATGCATGTATCCTCGCTAACGGAGGACATTTTGAACATTTCCTGTAACAAAGTGTTTGAAGTCACGCTGGTACGTTCTGTTGCTATGTCTTTCCATTCCATGATTAATGTGATTTGAAGAGAAGTAATAAAATGAGCTCTAACATGGAAAGTAAGCGTTTCCAGACACATGTCCTTATAACATATTTTCTTTCTTTGTGTGTGAGGAATGTTTCCTGAAAGTTTGGCCGTGCCTTTTTGTAACACCCTGTAGATGTATGTCGCACAATCTGTTTGACAAAATCTGGTATAGTATATAGAAAACAGCATTATTGCAGTTAAACCATTCTTATCAAAAAATGCTACAGAAAAGTGTTACATCAACTATCTATGTAAGCCAAGAGAATGAGGCCTTGTATATTTAATTTTAAAAAGCATAAGAAATTTGTACATATTCCCACTTGTTACTTTCAAGCAAATTTTATGCTTATTCATTCTGTTCATCTGATGGAAACATCTGATGAATTTTTCTCATGTACACAGTAGGGCCTTTTTCAGTGTTTCTTCAGTTTTCTATCAA
Source organism: Schistocerca americana (assembly GCF_021461395.2). NCBI lineage: Eukaryota > Metazoa > Arthropoda > Insecta > Orthoptera > Acrididae > Schistocerca > Schistocerca americana. The sequence continues at coordinate 625,116,239 of NC_060130.1, forward strand.
TCATATTTTGTTTTCATGAGAATTTTTGCTGTGGATATGTGTTCTGAGAAGCAGTTATATGTATTCTGATGAACTCTTCTTGGATGATGAGCAGAGTGCTGGTGCCTTGTCATAGTTACTGAAACCTTATGACTTTGCGATTTATGAAAAATTGATCGCATTTATCATTTTTTTAAAAATTACGTCGTTAGATGGCATCCTCCATAAACAGAAAAATCTGGTGATCTAGGGGGCCAGGGAATGTTGCTGAATCATGAGATCAAATGGTTGCCAAACAATTCTCACACATATGCCATTGATTGCCATGTAGTGCATGATGTTCTGTCCTGTTGAAACCAGGCTTCTTGAACGTTTGGAAAGTTGTTCAACACAGGTGTAACAAAAGTTTGTATCATCTCCACCTAACAATCAGCATTGACATTTGCTGTGTTTCCCTGTTCATTTGTGAAAAAAATATGGTCTCATAATTCCATGTGATAATACATCACACCATACTGTCACTTTACTAGTGTGTAAAAGGTGCTCATGAACGTCATTGAGGATTTGTGTTTGCCCAGTAACGGTAGTTCTGTTTATTCACATAACCTGTGAGATCAAGATGTGCCTCATCTGACATCCACAACTTGTTTAGATATTCATTGTCATTATTTTTGTTATCATTTGTTGACAGAATCCTAATCATAATCAGTAATTGTCCTTCAATTGTTGCCCCATCTGTAGTTTGTACGGATGAAATTTTAAATCAAGATGAAGAATTCTGCAAACACTGTCCCGGGACATTCCAATCACTGCTGCTTGCTTAAATTGAGTGCTGCGAGCTGCATAAGACAAACTTGCTTCCATTGTCAATGTTTGCTGGAGAATGCACACTTCTTGGTCATCCTGTTGGTTTCTCCTTGAGGGTAGATCCAGTCTCTTCAAAGTTATTAATCCAATATTTTGTTGCGTGTTTCGATGGAATGGCATCATGATGTCCTAAATTACAAAAATGTCAAAACTCCCTCTGTGCCCCTACCAAACTATCATTGTTTTTATAAAACATTTTTTAAGGCTGACATATGCTGTTGTCTATTACACTGATCCATGATAACTGAAATGGCGGACTATTTACTCGCTGTCACGGACCTGCAGTGCTGACACCTGCCCATGGCTACCACTACTCATTTCAAACACTCCCGTTATTCTGTGTCACCCTGTTTAACAGTCCAAAGTTTATGTCTCAGGCCTTCCACAATTTCTGTGCCCATCAAGGCATTGACCGTGTGACTGCTACTCTTTTCACTCCCAATGTAATGGTGAGGCGGAATGCCTCGTCTGCGCATCCAAGGTTCAAATGAAGAAGTACAACATGGACTCCTCCACGGACGTCACATTGACATGTTTCTGGAGTTCCCAAAGGTTTACACTGCTGGGGGTCAGAGTCTGGCTGAGATGCTCCATGGTCACCACCCATGCACCCTCCTGCATCAGCTCATGCTGCCCCACTATTGCCTGTCAGTGTGACTCTTGTCATGGTTTGCTCCTGGTTTCATGATATGGGCTCAGGGGATTGGCTGCTGCCCAAAGTACGTTCCAGGCACAAGCCACAGCTGCGAAGGCCAACATCTCTGTACAGTGCACACCAGTGAATTCCTGGTGGCACGCCAACATGACCAGCTGCATCCTCGTGCCATGACAGGGGCCACGGGTCTGCTGTTGCCATTTCTGCCTCCCATGTCAGTACCTGTCCTGGCCTCAAGGGGCATTCCTGCTGCTGGGGCAGACTCACATACCTTGGGAATGTTGTTCCAACTGCCTCTCCACTTGGGTATTGACCTCCAGCACCTACTACTGGACCTTCCATCATGCTTCGTTGCCACCAACACTTCTGCCATCAGCACTTTCAGATCCTTCAATACTGACACACCCAACAAAGTGACCAGTGCCCTCACTGCCAGCACAGTTCCACATCATGGAACTGAATGCTGAGATGCAACCACTGCCCTTATCACCTGTCTTCTCTTCTGATCCTGCGTGGGGGAGCAGACGTCACGCATGTGAATGTCCATGCCACTTCCACCCAAATTCACTGGTTCCAGGCTGGAATATTCTTCCGTCACCACTGCCACCTCTTGTTGGATCTGCCGCAGAAGCCATGGATGTTTCAACTGTCATCCGACACCTGCATTGGTGGAGCACCCTTTCCCCAAGAAGGGAGGCATGCTATACCCCTGTATGTAATACTTTTTATGCACTGTGGCCCATGCCACTGGCATGCTGCACTTTGAATATTCTGCCACTGGCATCTGTGTGAGCCAGCCACCAGAGGCCACCTTTGTTAGGCCACATGACTTGTGCACATGGCACAGCACCTGCCACACTGTCTACCAGAAGCCTCCTCTTCACTAATGCAGTTCAGGTGGCACTCATTTTCATATTGTGTTCCTAGTCATTGTCAGCAGCTGCTTGTATCAGTAACTGGATTGTTTCTATGTTTGTGTCTATGTCCTCAACTGTTGTTAGATTGAATGTAGAAGAAGGGTAAACTTTTGTTAACTGTGGCCATGCTGTTGTTTGTGTCTTACTGTACGATACACATTCACATATGGAACAAGGGACAAATTAGTCTACATATGTTTCAAAATACACCTTAACCTCTCTTAACTTATTCTCACGATCATCCAGGGTTACTGTGTCAACACTGATGCCACATTGGATGGTGGACACAGCTTGCACTGGTAGCACCAGCCAGTAACCCATACCGAAATACAGTATTAGGACTAACTACTAATCCATAGAAAAATCCAGTTCTGTTTTGGACTAATAGCACTAACTAAATCAGTAGGAGTAAATTTAGAACCGTTGTAGTACCTAGTGTTATTGAAATGTATGAGGATGCTGTAATGAATAAAAATTCTGTCCTCCAGACAACTGGAAGAAGGCATAAGCATCCTCTCTTCTGAAGGCATCACTTCTGGCCCTGTCTTGGGAACTGGAGTAGTGTCCTATGTCTGCTTGGGCCATCTTAAGATGCATTTTCTTTCCACTCATAAGCCAGATCCCTCATGTGGGTTAGACTAGTTAAAGATAATTTTTTCATGATGTGAGCCCATGATGAGGACACCCTAGAACATCAAGAAATAAGTTAAAAATGGTTCAAATGGCTCTGAGCACTATGGGACTTAACATCTATGGTCATCAGTCCCCTAGAACTTAGAACTACTTAAACCTAACTAACCTAAGGACAGCACACAACACCCAGCCATCACGAGGCAGAGAAAATCCCTGACCCTGCCGGGAATCGAACCTGGGAACCCGTGCGTGGGAAGCGAGAACGCTACCGCACGACCACGAGATGCGGGCAAGAAATAAGTTAATCACACTTTGGGTTGATAACCTTCTTCTCACTTACAGCTTCTTACCACTAATCACAATCAATACCTTCACCTTGACAGCTGTTACCCATTTGATGCCAATAAATGACTACCCAATAATGCATCATTTGCAGTGAGAATTAGTCCCCCTCACAGTATGCTGATGGTTTTTTGGGGCATTCTGAGACTGTAACTTTCCTCCTAATAGGGCATTTGTTTATTTATGTATAAGTAGTATAGTACTAATTAGTATACAATAATATGCTATAAATATTATAGTATGGTATTTATTTAGGTAGAAATGAATAAATAAATAAAACAAATAAATAAATACTTTCATAGTCATTTGAAAAAATGAATGTACCATGCAATATCTCCAGCCAAATTGTATATTCATTTAAAACATGTTATCCTATCACTTATTACCATCCAGAGCTGGAACAATCAAATCTAATTTACTGTCAGGACTTTCACTACCTCTCATCTTGTTTTGAAATGACAAATATCCTCCCAAAAATCCTTCACAACACTCCCAAATTGGTATTCTATCTCCCATCCAACTGTGACAGTATCCCTGTCGGTCCTTAAATGCCTTCTTGTACCCAGCCCCCTGTCTGCTTTGTCAGATTCCTGTGTATGACACACTTGAAAGACCTGTACAATACATCCACCCACTGCCACCTGTACCATCCGTGCCATGTTATTTATTATCACGTCAAAGGCAGAGCCACATGTAAAACCAATCACATAATATATCAGTTTTACTGCAACCACTGCAAACACCTTGTTAGGTTGGTGCATAAGTTTATAATATTTTTGTTTTGTTTGTCAGTATTCCAGTTGCTATGGGTTTATTTATTGATTCTCAATTTTTTATTTGTAGCTCACTTTTGCTCTCTGGTTTATATAATATCATTTTGTCAGTTGGAGATAGTGAGTGGAACTGTGGATGCTAGAAAATCGAGTGATATTTAGAGAAATCAGAACATTTCCAACATATTCTTCTGTATGAGTTCAGTGTAAGGGTGATAGCAGTGGAGGCAACCAGAAACATTTGCGTCATGTATGGGGATAATGTCAATGAACTCAGAATGGCAAGAAAATGCTCATTTTAAGGAGGATTGTTTTGACATTAGTGATTTTCCACATTCAGGAAGACCTACGAAGTTTGATGAAGATCATTTAAACACATTAATCCACAATTATCCTCATCAGTGTATTTTAGATCTGGTAAATGTGATGAACTGTGATCATTTCACCATCATGTGGCATTTTCATGCAATGGGGTAGTTTCAAATTTGGGTGTATGGATACTGTGTGCCCATACAAAGACCTGTGTGCATTCACAAAAGATAATGTTATGCACCTGGAGGAACAGCGACACTGTGGTGTACTACAAATTGCTTTCCCAAGTTGTAACTGTCACTGCTGTTCTTTATTGTCAACAACTGAGACATCTTACAGATGCAATCCAAGAACAATGATGAGAAAGACTGTGTAAAAGTTATGCTGCTCCATGATAATGCCCTCCCTCATTCTACTAGACTGACAAAAATACTACACAGGAATTGGATTTGGAAGTCATCCCACACAAACCTTATTCACTTGATCTTGCATTCTCAGATTTTCACCTTTTTCACTCTCTATCAAACAGCCTTCAAGGAACTTCCTTTTCAGATAAAAATGCACTCTGAATATGGCTTGACAAGTTCTTCATCTCAAACCATGTTATTTCTACAGTCACAGAGTCAAAAACTTAGCATTGGCAGACTGTTGTAAATAGTGAAGGAGAATATATTATTAATGACTAAAGTCTCTGTTATGTGTATCTGTTGTGTTTGTTAAACTTATGGAAAAATGCTATGAATTTATGCACGAACCCAATACATGGGTGATACCACTAAGACATTTTAATCTACATGAATGCTTACCACAAAACAGAGAGCAAAGACCAATGACGTTGTCCTGTTTTGCAAACCCAAGCCATTTGATCCCAACTTTCCTAAATTGTACAGGTAGGAGTCTTACCTGCAAAGTATCCTTTGTTTCCATAAACCTGTGTTCAATATCCTTTAGGCACTCTCCTCTACTCACACATTCCCACTTTACCTGCTCCTCTATTCATATGGGATTTCACCCTATTGTCCCCACCTCAGTCTTGACTCTTCCTCTTCCTGTTCCGTATACCTTTTACCCCATTCCAGCTCCCACCATGAAACCTTTCCTATCTCTTTCTCCTACTCTGTTTTTTCTCCTATACTTTGCCCTCATTTTTTCATGCTATATATCTTCCAGCACATTTGTCCTCTAACTTGCTGCTGCATGCAGTTATACATTCCACCCCAGTGTGACTCTTCCTAACACCATTTGTCCCACTTCCAAATCCATGCTGTCCTTCCATTTCCTCACCTGCAATACCTTTATAGATACGGACTTTTCCCAGTCAGACAGGACCATTTAGAAGTAACAGTGTGTGTGTGTGTGTGTGTGTGTGTGTGTGTGTGTGTGTGTGTGTGTGTGTTTGTTTGTGTTTATGTGTGTGTGTGTATGAGCCATGAATAAGGATGGTATCCAAAACCTAAGCATTTTCTGCCTCTTTTTTTATCTGCCTATGTACTTTTTAGTGCCTCCTATAATAAGTAGCAATTTATCCTCTATCCATGTGGTCTTCACCCAGGAATTTATAATTTTAAAATTATACAGCTGTAAAATAAACTTTGCAAATAATACTGGTTTATTTCTTAAGAAAAATTCAGTTTGTGAGATACAGACACAGAATAATCTTTTCTGTCAGTAGAGTGGTTAAATGTTTGTGATGAAGCTACATTTGGCAAAAAATAAACATTGTCATCTGGCTTTAGTTAAAACCTCTGAGTTAGAGGCAGTGTTCAATGCATAAACTGTTCCGTGATTTTTGTCTCTGACTGCAGGAGACATCTTTGAAGATAAAATGGCAACTCAAAGGCTCTATGGACCCCCAAATTTATAAAGCTCCATAGAGGACATCTCAGTTTGTCACATGATACTGAATATTTGATTGTCTCTGGTGGGCAATATTATTCTTGATTAAAAGCAATTGATTATCACACACACTTGTGTAGAGATGTCATAGAGATTTATGAACACCATGACAATTTTAACAGAAAAGAAGGGAAAGTTATGTTCGATAAACTATGGATGCTGATTTTAAGCCATCAGAATGATGATCGATTGCTTTTAATTGAGAATGATGAAGCCAGCCAGAGATAATCACACATTCAGGATTATGTAAGAATTGTAGTGCTGTCTATACAGCTCTATAAATTTTGGGGACCCCTCATGTCTTTGGTGCAGTTGCCATTTTATTTCCAAAAATGTCTTCTGCAGTTGAAGAAGAAACATCAAGGGATAGTTTTATGTATTGACCATCGTCTCTCAGCCCAGAAATTTTAACTGAAGTAAACACTGGCATGAAATCCTGTATTGTATGATTCCCAACTGATTTTTCATTAGTTATTATGAAGTAGACTCTAACACCACTATAGCACAGGATTTACCTTGTAAGAAATTTTACATTTTCCCAACTTCAGTCATAGTCCATTATACACCATGAACACATGAGAATACTCAAAATAGCTACATTGTTATTTGACTCAAAGTTAAAATCATGCATATGTTTTAGTGGAGCCTACCATAGAAGATGCTGGTGAGCATCCAATTGTAATTACATTTGGACAACCTATTGAATTTAAATGTGAAGCACATAGAGGAATACCTGCACCAACTATTACATGGTACAAGGATGGTAAAATTTTGGATGATAAACAGGCACATCGGGAAAATGTGTCATTACATTCAAATGGCTCTCTGATAATACCAAATGTCAGCCATGAACATGAGGGAACCTATGAATGCAAAGCACAAAATGCTGTAGGAACTGCAGCTAAAAGTTTTCTAGTCACAGTGAATGGTAAGACAATATAAGGCTCTCCTGTCTTTATATTTGTATAGATTAAGCAGTAGAATTCATGTAAAGCTGAGAAACAAAAAGAAATTTTTTATAGCTGAAGTTGTTTAATTATAATTTCATTGTTTTGAAATACACTGAAAATACTGTAATGCAGCCCTGGCTGGAATAATTCAAAATATATTTTCTGGTGATTTTCAGAACCACCCAGTTTCAAATCAGGTGATCATCTAGAACAAAATGTTAATTTGGGTGAAGAGCTTATTCTCCATTGTGAACCTGAAGGTGATCCAAAGCCTGTGATATCATGGAAGAAAGAAAGAATGCCTTTACAAGAAAGTAAAGACATGTAAGTTTGAGAACAGAAAGTTCTTGGTGGAATGTAAATAATGGAAGCAATAAAGTTAACTTTTTACTTTGCAGTTGACATGTTGGGAGGATGGTAGGCACGTAACCAAGCTATGGTTTCAGATGATACCTTTCTTCAGACTAGTACAGAATACACCCATAAACACACACACACACACACACAGACTTGCATGGCTACATTGTCCCAGCTGACTACATTACACTGGAAGTGCAGCTCGGTCAAATTGTTACCGTATGTCCATTCCTTACAAATGTGTAACTTTGATTTATGTGGCAAGTGACAATGATGACCAAAGGCAAATATGTATGCCATATTTACCTGAATGTAAGATACCCTGAACATAAGATGACCCCCCATTTTTAAAAGGCTCCTTGAGAAAAATATATTTTTAACATATTGTGACTAATCAAAAATACAAACTATTTTTTTGACGAAGTATCTACTAAAAAGTTTACATTATATAGATTCTCAACTTATGGTATTTATTGATTTTGAACATTTTGCTAATAGTAGGAGAAATAACATAAACACAAAGAAATCGTTTATATTAATTTTCAGACCAGTTTCTTTTCTACCTCCTTTGCTTACTAACCCTCTACTCTGCAGGATCACTATTTTTAATCATAATCATCATCATCATAATAGCACAGCTATGAAATATGTATCTTGGTTGTCACAAATATTTATATTTACATTGAATTTAGAACTTTTTTAAAGGTGAAAAATAGAATGGAAGTTTTTGATATACAGCAGATATAACCTCTTGCACTGGTAGTTAAAACCAGTAATAACAAAAGGTAAAACAATAAATAAACATTTGAAACTTGATGCTGAAATGCTGATATTTGAAAGAAGCATTATCCTGTCACTAAGAACTGGAAGGACTCACAATGTAATAGAGAGTCTCTTTTTGAATGTAAAAGGATGGCTGGTGAGGAAGATAGGAATATGGTGGTATAAAGATAGAAGACTGTTGCATAACAGTGATGGGGTAGGAGTGGCTGTTGGGACAGAAGAAGAGGTGAAGTAGAGGGGGAAATTGTTGACACTATTAGTTTTTGATAAAAGGGGGATGAGGAAAGAAAGGCTGATGGCGAAAAAGGGGAGGGGAAAGAAATGTGGGGAGGGGAAAGAGAGGAAGCCCTGATGAGATGGAATGAGTGGGGTAGACTTGTAGCTGGCAGGATGGGTAAATGTCAGGGCAGAGTTCACAACATGAGAGGGTAAGATGATTGAAGTTTATTTGGGAGAGTATGTGGAGGATGTGTAGGTGTAGAGTTGGTGGAATGTGTTGGTAAAGGTGGGGCAGCGTATGAGGATTGGACAGTAGAGGGGAAACAATGGTGCTATTGGAGTTGAGTTTGCAAATGGTGTAAATTCTACATCTAGATTTACATAGATGTACTACTACTAATCATTTCCTTTCCTGTTACACACACGAGTAGAGCAAGGGAAAAATAGCTGTATATATGTCTCTGTATATGCCCTAATTTCTTGTATCTTATCTTCATGGTCCTTACGCATAATGTATGTTGGCTGCAGTAGAATCATTCAGCAGTCAGCTTCAAATGCCAGTCCTCTACATTTTCTCAATAGTGTTCTCAAAAAAAAAAGAAAATTGCCTTCCCTCCAGGATTTCCATTTGAGTTCCCAAAGCATCTTCATAACACCTACATATTGTTTGAACCTACCGGTAACAAATCTAGCAACCTGCCTCTGAATTGCTTCAATGTCTTCCTTTAGTGTGACCTGGTATGAATCCTAAACATTGAAGCAGTACTCAAGAATAGGTCACACCAGCAGGTGAACCATTCTTTCCTAAAATTCTCCCATTAAAGCAGTCAACAATTTGTCTTCCCTGCCATAGTTCTCACATGCTGGTTCCATCTCATATTGCTTTGCAACCTTACGCCCAGATATTTAAACTACTTGACAGAGTCAAGCAGGACACTAGCAATACTGTATCTGAACATTACAGGTTTGATCTTCCTACTCATCCACATTAACTTACATTTTTCCACATTTAAGGCTAGCTGCCATTCATCACCCCAACCGGAAATTTGGTCTAAGTCCCCTTGTATCTTCCTACAAGCACTCAATTTCAACACATTACCATACAGTATATAGAAAACAACAGCAGTTCTGTCACACTTCCCTAGGGCACTTCTGCTGATACCCTTGTCTCTGGTGAACACTCGCTGGCAAGGACAACATACTGGTTTCCATTATTTAAGAAGTCTATGAGCCACTTACATGTCTGTGAACTTATTCCATATGCACGTATTTTTGTTAACAGCCTGCAATGGGGCACTGTGTAAAATGCTTTCCGAAAATCTAGAAATATACAACCTGCCTGTTGCCCTTCATGTGATTCCCAGTATGTCATGTTGTCATGTCCTGATACTGGTTAGAGGAATGACAGGGGGTTAAGGAAGGATGATGACTTGGATCAGTGCCAAACACTGTCACAGGACACCTACAAGAGATGCAGATTCTGGGACTCAATGGGATGCTTGTAGCAGGAGACTCATGGACTTCAGGGGTCTGGTTAGCACTATTTATTTGTGACCAGACTAACTACTACACTGAAGGCTAATTTTAAACATTAGAAAAAGCAAAGAACACAACTGGTTGCACAACAGAAGTCAGTGTCTGAAGCCACGGGGGAGGTGCTAACAGAAGTAGCAAACTCTAGCAGCATGATAAGTACAAACTTGGGAGTAGTACTCCAAGTGAGGAAAACAGACATGTCGGATCTTCCCAAGGCTGGCAATGAGTGGCATGGAGTCAGCGCCCTAGGGAACTGACTGAGAATCCCTTCTGAATACAAGACCACAGTTCTTTGAAGAATTGTGGAGGCACACCATTTTTCCCTTCCTATAGTTGACCCACCAATCCACTGGCACTTAACAAGCTCTGGCCTATCTGGTGAGTTGTTCTGCACCTCCAGGGTGCCTCTGGCCAACCACATTTAGATTCCTCTCCTACTCCTACTTGGTAGGTAGGAATGCTTCTGGATTCTACATTAACAAACTCCAAGTTTGGTATCAACAGCATTCAGCTGAAAGCTAAACGTCACTGTCACTCCTATCACGGCCAGCAAAAACAGTGTTTTACATCACTTGGCTCCACCCTCCACCCTTGTGTGGGTGGGGTCTGCTGTAGAAGCACTCTAACCTGCGTAAACCCACAGTTCTTAGGAGCAGGTATCAAGCTTGCTGCCTTTTCCAAGACATGTCTTTTTGTGGCCACCTTCTACAGTGACACCTTATGACAGTGTCTAGATGGTGGATAGAGTTAACAGTTAATTCTCTGAAGTGAAACTTCTCCCCTGGGACAGCTGAGCAGAGCTTATGCAATTTGCCCAGCTCTAGTGTTACTATTTATCTCCGGTAACCTAAATGCTACCACTTTTGGCTGCTCTCTGCATTGTGTCTCTGATTTCCTAGCTTGGAGTGTCCTTAATGGCTCCAAATAGCCTAACATGTAATAACATACAAGTCATTATGTCATCAATATATGGCAATGTGAAAAAAGGGAAAGCTGAGTTTTGCACAAATGATGCTTTCTAGAACCATACTGGTTCATCCACATAAGCTTCTCAGTCTCAACAAAGTTTGTTATACAAGGGTTATTCCAAAAGTAAGGTCCGATCGGTCGCGAAATGGAAACGACTATGAAAATCCGATAAAGCTTTGCACAGATGTGTTGGGTAGTGTCTCTAGTATAACCCCAGTTAGCATCACATCGCTCTTCTCATTTCTGAGCTCGCAGTGAGTGCGTAAAGATGTCTAGAAAATAGTGTCTGCCGCCAAGTACGACATTCTGCAGGGGCAATGAAGATGCTCCTGCATCGTTTTCAAATGGAAATGTTAGATTACCCACAATACAGTCCGCAATTGTCTCCCCCTGAGTTTCATCTCTGGTCACATGAACTGCTGTCTTTGACGACAACATTTTGACACAGACAACGAGGTGTAGGCCAGCGTGGAGAATTGGCGGAAAGCACTGGCGGCTGCCTTCTATGATGAGGCTATTGAAAAGTTGGTACAACGCTATGACAAAAGTCTAAGTCAGAACGGCGACTACATAGAGAAGTAGCTGAAAGGTGTAGCTAATTGTTACAAGTAAAACATTTCTGATGTTCACTGTGGTTTCAATTTGGCAATCAATCGGACCTTACTTTTGGAATAACCCTCGTATTAGAACTGAGAATATGTTCAAGGATTCTGCAGCAAACCAGAGTTAGGAAGATTGCTCTGTACTTTTGTGGGTCTGTTCTTTTGCCCTCCTTATATACTGGGGTCATCTGTGCCTTTTTCCAATTGCTTGGTACTTTGTGCTGTGCGAGATATTCATGATAAGTGCAAGCTAGCTAAGGAGCCAGCGCCTTAAAGTATTCTTTGTAAAATCAAACTGGGATTCCATTTGGATCTGGTGATTTATTTATTTTCAAATCTTTCAGTTGTTTCTCTATGCTAGGGATGCTTATTACTACGTCATCCATGCAGGAGTCTGTACGAAGGCCAAATGACAGTATGTTTGTGAGATTCTCTTGTGCGAACAATTTCTTGAATAAGAAATTTTAAACTTCAGCTTTCATTTTGCTATCTTCAACTACACCAGACTGTTATGGTGACTGAATGGAAGTCTGAGACCTGCTTAGTGATTTTACATAAGACCAGAATTTCCTTAGGTTCTCAGCCAGATCTTTTGCTAAGGTGAGACAGTGATAGTTTTTGTATGCTTCACACTTAGATCTTTTTTCAGATGCCCAAATCTCTACTAATCTTTGTTTGTCACCATTTGTGAATTCCCTTTGAAAGCGAGAGTGCAACAGCCTCTGCTTCCTCAGTATCCCCTGAATTTAATTATTAAACTGCGGTGGATCTCTTCCATCCTTTATCCACTTACTAGGCACATAACTACACAGACCTCAATTTACAATCTGCTTGTACTTTGCCCATAATTCCTCTAAATACATCTTAATGGAACTAACTGATGCCAGTTCACTGTATAAGTGAGATGCTAATAACTGGTCATCTGCTCTATCTATCAGAAACAGTCTCCTAACCTTCTTGACTGATTTATTAACTTTTGTAATCATCGTTGCTATAATGACATCATGATCACTAATCTCATTTTGTATACTGACATTGTTGAAAAGGTCCAGTCTTTTTATAGCTACAAGCTCTAAGATATTTCCATTGAGTTTGGGCTGCCAAGCTAGCTTCGAAAGACAGTTTTCAGAAAACATGTTAAAAACTATTTCACATGGCTGTCTGTCTGTCTGTATCCCCTGCAATGAACCATAGAAATCCCAGTCTATACTTGGTAGGTAAAAGTCGCCTCCAACTAGTATTACATGAGCTGGGTATTTATGCTCTGTTGACTCTAGGCTTTCTTTGAATGACACTGGAACTGTCATAGCAGAATTGGGTGGCTGGTAAAAACACCCAACAATTAACTCGGTTTCACCTACCTGGAGGGCAGTAAATTCAGGAACTTTATTATAAATATTTCGACAGTTAACTGATAAAATTATTACAGTCAAAGGGTCTTTATTCTGAACGCCATTTTACTTGCCTTGCTGTGTACTGACTGGCAAGTGTTCATCAGAGCACCTTAAACTACTGCCTAGCTTAAAAAACCCTCATGCCCACTCCATAAGTACTCTGCTACCTGAGTAGCCACTTCCTTTGTGTGGTGCACCCTGACCTACCAAGGGGAATCCTACAAATCCCCACACAATAACACAAGCCTAGAAATCTGCAGCCAAGACCATCACAGATTTGATGAAGCCTTTGGTTGAGACCCTCCACTCGGCTCCAATCCAAAGGATCCTGATCAAGTCTGGGAACAGTGCTGAACATTGTGAGCTCTGCTTGCACCCCACACACAAGGTCAGCGATCTTCACTACCTCCACCAGCTGCCTGTATGAACTGAGGATCGCCTCAGAACCCAAGCGACAGGTGTCATTGTTGCCGTCATGACCCACAACATGCAGACGACTGCACTCTGCATGCTAAATAGCCACAGGCAAGGCCTCCTTCACATTTCAGATGAGGCCCTCTGGCAGACATACCAAGTGCACATTGGCTTTCTTTCTGGCCCTGAATGCTATTTGCAATAAACACCTGCCCCCTTGCTCCTGTTCGGACCCTCCTGAAGGAGCAGTCACCCATCCACTCAAAGCGTGAATGGGCAAGGCCAGGTGTCCAAATGAGCAACTACTGAACTACTGACTGATGAGTTTACAATTACAAAAATGTGAGATTATACCTCTTAAACAGAAAAACATGCATGAAATTTAATAAACATACTATGACAAAAATCACAAAAAAATGTAAATGTCATGTGACTAGGGCCTCCTGTCGGGTAGACCATTCACCAGGTGCAAGTCTTTCAATTTGACACCAATTCAGAGACTTGTGCTTTGATGGGGTTGAAATGATAATGATTAGGACAACACAACACCCAGTCCTTGAGCGGAGAAAATCTCTGGCCCAGCTGGGAATTGAACGTTGGCCCTTAGGACTGACATTCTGTCGTGCTGACCACTCAGCTACCGAGGGCGGACACAAAAAACACAGAAAAGGATGAACACTTACATTGCCTCCCTGTAGTTGTGCATCAGCTGAGAGCTGGAGGTGTTAAATGTGAGTGAGGAGAGGTGGTAATTTTATGAGTTGGTAAAGGATCTTTGTGGGAGAAGTGGAGTGCTTGGTGTCCCAGGATCTGTCGGGACTGATAGAACCTGTGAGGGGCAAAGATCCATGCAACATTCACATAGCAAAGAACTGGTCTGATCAAGGTTTTATAGGTGTGGAGGACAATGAAGGGGTGCAATCCTCAAGTCCAGCCAGTTTGTAGTTTTAGTTTATTGTGTGCTTCGCGTTGGATAGGTTAGTAGGTGAGATTTCCACATTATTTGCCTGTTGAAGGTTAGTCCAAGGTATTTTATGGCATTAGCTGGATAGGACAGTCATAAATGGTGAGGTTGAAGTCATGGAGATGGAGGGTGTGGGTAATGCTCCTATAATTATTGCCTTGGAAGGGTTAATTTTAAGAAGCCATGGGTTACACCAGGAGGTTAACTGATTGAGGTGGATTTGGAGGGATCATTGGGATTTGTGGAGTATACATAGAGGGCAAGGAAAGTGGTGTCATCAGCGTATTGAAGGAGGTGGGCTGGAGGAGGTGGTTTGGACATACTGGTGGGTAAAGAGATAAAGGAGAGGAAAAGAACAGAACCTTGGGGCACTTCTGCAGTGGGGTGGAAGGTACAGTTACTGATGTTGTTAATGACATAGGATGTCTGATTAGCGAGAAAGGATGAAATAAGGCACACATAGTTGATTGGAAGTGCATAATTCTGAAGTTTAAAAAGAATACCGGAATGCCGTATGCAGTTGTATGCTTTCTCTAGGTCAAGGGAGACAAAATTGGCAGATTTATGAATGTTGAGCTGTTGGGTTAGGAGATGGGTGAGGTTTAGGAGTTGATCATCAGCAGATACGGAGGGATGGAAGCCACACTGGGTAATAGGAACCAGATGTTGTTGGTGCAGATGTTGGTGGATGCATTAGGAGTAGATGGGTGCAAAAACCTTGCTAAACACAGAGATGGAGTGGTACAAGGAAGTGTCAGTGGGGGGTTTGTTCAGTTTGAGGAAAATTAAGATTTTGGAGGTTTTCCACAGGTTGGGATAGCAGCCTGTGGGGATGATAGTGGCATACAGTGTTGCGAGAATGATGAGAAAGGAGAGAGAGCATTGTTTGAAGTGTCAATATGTAATACAGTCATGACCAGGGGATGTGTTGTTTCCTGTGAAGTATTTGTTTTATGTCCTGTGCTGTGACAGAGGTGCTTCATTCTTTTTCTGGTATGTTGTTCTAGTACCAGAATTGGGATCCAGTGGTGGGACTGAGTAGTCTGTGCATTCGTTGACAATAGGGAATTGGGAATAGTCAATGTGGGGATCATCACGGGTGGAGACGATGTTCTACATCTACATCCATACTCCACAAGCCACCTGACGGTGTGCGGCGGAGGGTACCTTGAGTACCTCTATTGGTTCTCCCTTCTATTCCAGTCTCGTATTGTTCGTGAAAAGAAGGATTGTCGGTATGCCTCTGTGTGGGCTCTAATCTCTCTGATTTTATCCTCATGGTGTCTTCGCGAGATATACGTAGGAGGGAGCAATATACTGCTTGACTCTTCGGTGAAGGTATGTTCTTGAAACTTTAACAAAAGCCCGTACCGAGCTACTGAGCATCTCTCCTGCAGAGTCTTCCACTGGAGTTTATTTATTATCTCCGTAATGCTTTCGCAATTACTAAATGATCCTGTAACGAAGCGCGCTGCTCTCCGTTGGATCTTCTCTATCTCTTCTATCAACCCTATCTGGTACGGATCCCACACTGCTGAGCAGTATTCAAGCAGTGGGCAAACAAGCGTACTGTAACCTACTTCCTTTGTTTTCAGTTTGCATTTCCTTAGGATTCTTCCAATGAATCTCAGTCTGGCATCT
This sequence comes from Schistocerca americana, assembly GCF_021461395.2. Taxonomy (NCBI): domain Eukaryota; kingdom Metazoa; phylum Arthropoda; class Insecta; order Orthoptera; family Acrididae; genus Schistocerca; species Schistocerca americana. The sequence continues at coordinate 625,132,442 of NC_060130.1, forward strand.
GCTTTACCGACGATCAACTTTATATGATCATTCCATTTTAAATCACTCCTAATGTGTACTCCCAGATAATTTATGGAATTAACTGCTTCCAGTTGCTGACCTGCTATTTTGTAGCTAAATGATAAGGGATCTATCTTTCTATGTATTCGCAGCACATTACACTTGTCGACATTGAGATTCAATTGCCATTCCCTGCACCATGTGTCAATTCGCTGCAGATCCTCCTGCATTTCAGTACAATTTTCCATTGTTACAACCTCTCTATACACCACAGCATCATCTGCAAAAAGCCTCAGTGAACTTCCGATGTCATCCACAAGGTCATTTATGTATATTGTGAATAGCAATGGTCCTATGACACTCCCCTGCGGCACACCTGAAATACTCTTACTTCGGAAGACTTCTCTCCATTGAGAATGACATGCTGCGTTCTGTTACCTAGGAACTCCTCAATCCAATCACACAATTGGTCTGATAGTCCATATGCTCTTACTTTGTTCATTAAACGACTGTGGGGAACTGTGTCGAACACCTTGCGGAAGTCAAGAAAAATGGCATCTACCTGTGAACCCGTGTCTATGGCCCTCTGAGTCTCGTGGACGAATAGCGCGAGCTGGGTTTCACATGACCGTCTTTTTCGAAACCCATGCTGTTTCCTACAGAGTAGATTTCTAGTCTCCAGAAAAGACATTACACTTGAACATAATATGTGTTCCAAAATTCTACAACTGATCGATGTTAGAGATATAGGTCTATAGTTCTGCACATCTGTTTGACGTCCCTTCTTGAAAACGGGGATGACCTGTGCCCTTTTCCAATCCTTTGGAATGCTACGCTCTTCTAGAGACCTACGGTACACTGCTGCAAGAAGGGGAGCAAGTTCCTTTGCGTACTCTGTGTAAAATCGAACTGGTATCCCATCAGGTCCAGAGGCCTTTCCTCTTTTGAGCGATTTTAATTGTTTCTCTATCCCTCTGTCGTCTATTTCGATATCTACCATTTTGTCATCTGTGCGACAATCTAGAGAAGCAACTACAGTGCAGTCTTCCTCTGTGAAACAACTTTGGAAAAATACATTTAGTATTTTGTCCTTTGGTCTGTCATCCTCTGTTTCAGTACCGTTTTGGTCACAGAGTGTCTGGACATTTTGTTTTGATCCACCTACCGCTTTGACATAAGACCAAAATTTCTTAGATTTTCTGCCAAGTCAGTACATAGAACTTTACTTTCGAAATCATTGAACGCATCTCGCATAGCCCTCCTCACACTACATTTCGCTTCCTGTAATTTTTGTTTGTCTTCAAGGCTTTGGCTATGTTTATGTTTGTTGTGAAGTTCTCTTTGTTTCTGCAGCAGTTTTCTAACTCGGTTGTTGTACCACGGTGGGTCTTTTGCATCTCTTACGATCTTGCTTGGCACATACTCATCTAACGCATAATGTACGATGGTTTTGAACTTTGTCCACTGATCCTCAACACTATCTGTACTTGAGACAAAACTTTTGTGTTGAGCCATCAGGTACTCTGAAATCTGCTTTTTGTCACTTTTGCTAAACAGAAAAATCCTCCTACCCTTTTTAATATTTCTATTTACGGCTGAAATCATCAATGCCGTAACCGCTTTATGATCGCTGATTCCCTGTTCTGCGTTAACTGTTTCAAATAGTTCGGGTCTGTTTGTCACCAGAAGGTCTAATATGTTATCGCCACGAGTCGGTTCTCTGTTTAACTGCTCAAGGTAGTTTTCAGAAAAAGCACTTAAAAAAATTTCACTGGATTCTTTGTCCATGCCACCCATTACGAACGTTTGAGTCTCCCAGTCTATATCAGGCAAATTAAAATCTCCACCCAGAACTATAACATGGTGGGGAAATCTACTCGAAATATTTTCCAAATTATCCTTCAGGTGCTCAGCCACAACAGCTGCTGAGCCAGGGGGCCTATAGAGACATCCAGTTACCATGTCTCAGCCTGCTTTAACTGTGACCTTCACCCAAATCATTTCACATTTTGGATCTCTGTCAATTTCCTTCGATACTATTGCACTTCTTATCGCTATAAACATGCCTCCCCCTTCACTGTCCAGCTTGTCTCTGCGGTATACATTCCAGAATAGTTTTCAGATAAAGCACTTAAAAAATTTCACTGGATTCTTTGTCTCTGCCACCCGTTATGAACGTTTGAGTCTCCCAGTCTATATCTGGCAAATTAAAATCTCCACCCAGAACTATAACGTGGTGGGGAAATCTACTCTAAATATTTTCCAAATTATCCTTCAGGTGCTCAGCCACAACAGCTGCTGAGCCAGGGGGCCTATAGAGACATCCAATTATCATGTCTGAGCCTGCTTTAACCGTGAAACCCAAATCATTTCACATTTCGGATCTCCGTCAATTTCCTTCGATACTATTGCACTTCTTATCGCTATAAACACGCCTCCCCCTTCACTGTCCAGCCTGTCTCTGCGGTATACATTCCAATCTGAGTTTATTATTTGCTTACTGTTTACGTCTGGTTTCAGCCAACTTTCTGTCCCTATTACTACATGGGCGTTGTGACCGTTTATTAATGAGAGCAGTTCTGGGACCTTCCTATAGATGCTCCTGCAGTTTACTATTAGCACATTAATATTGTTATTCCCTGCTGGATTTTGCCTACTCCTACCTTGCCGTGTCTCATGAGGTGTCTTGTCAGGCCTAGGGAGGGAATTCTCTAACCTAAAAAACCCCCATGTGCACTCCACACATACTCCACTACTCTTGTAGTGCACGCCTGACCTATTCAGGGGGACCCTACATTTCTCCACCCGATAGCAGAGGTCGAGAAATTTGCACTCCAGATCTCCGCAGAATCGTATCAGCCTCTAGTTTAAGCCTTCCACTTGGCTCCAAACCAGAGGACCGCGATCGGTTCTGGGAACGATACTACAAATAGTTAGCTCTGATTCCACCCCGCGAGCAAGGCTTTCTGCCTTCACCAATTCCGCCAATCACCTGTACGAACTGAGGATGACCTCTGAACCCAGACGGCAGGAGTCATTGGTGCCGACATGAGCGACAATTTGCAGTCGGGTGCACCCAGTGCTCTCTATCGCCGCCGGTAGGGCCTCCTCCACATCTCGGATGAGACCCCCCGGCAAGCAGACAGAGTGAACACTGGCCTTCTTCCCCGACCTTTCCGCTATTTCCCTAAGGGGCTCCATCACCCCCCTAACGTTGGAGCTCCCAATAACTAATAAACCCCTCCCCCCATGTGCCTGCTCGGACCTTGCTGAAGGAGGAGCCACATGTCCACTCACAGGCAGAGCGGGCGATGCCACACGGCCAGCCTCCACATTGACCCTCTGCCTCGTGTGCCGCGAATGCCGCTGAACCCGCCGCTCCCCTTGGGGAGAGGGTGGCCCAACCGAACCCGGTACCCGCAAAGATGTCTCGACAGCAGGGGCAGTGGGTGAATCATGTAACACCTGGGGTGTACCATGCGACGCACCAGACTCCCCACTGCCACTACACTCCTAGGCAGCAGCCTGAAGACAGCTGACCGCGGCCATCAACAAGCTCAGCTGTACGCGAACAGTGGCCAGCTCCTCCTGCGTCCGTACACAGCAGTCACACATCCTATCCATCCTAAGGAATCAATTTACTGAAGAGAGTTAATCAACTTTTAACTAGACAGCTAATTCACTAAAGGCGGCTGTTTATTGACTAAACTGTGGTTGCTAGCCACTTCTTGTAGAAAACAATGAAAATAGCACTACCTGTCTCTTTACTGTATTGAAAACAAACGCTAGCACTACTGGCACTATGGTTGACTAAAGGGACTCTCTCTGACTGTATTCAAAACAAACACGAAATCTATGGAATACTATTAATAGCACTCGACAATTAAAGCATCCTAAAAGCAAAAACACACGGAAGAAGGAGTGACAAGTAAGGAAAATACAGTTAATACTTAAATTAAGGTAGCTTGCTGCACAGCAGACGTGAAGCAGACGGCGGTTAGGACGACACTGACACTACTGGCACTATGGCTGACTAAAGGGACTCTCTCTGATTGTATTCAAAACAAACACAAAAACTATGGAACACTATTAATAGCACTCGACAATTGAAGCTTCCTAAAAGCAAAACACACGGAAGAAGAAGTGACAAGTAAGAAAAATACAGTTTATACTTAAATTAAGGTAGCTTGCTGCACAGTAGACGTGAAGCAGACGGAGGTTAGGAGATAGAATGCAAAGTGGTTGGTTTTGTGCAGGTCATCAGAAAAGGGAAAGTTGTTGTGAAGATTCTGGTAGTGTGGGATGGGGTGGGTGCCACTAAGTAAGTGGAATACTTTCCAGTACTTGGAGGAGTTAACTGGAACTGTAGCTTTGAGTCTGGTGCATGTCTGATGCCAGTCCTGGCATTTTTTGCATAGAGTAAATTTCTAACATGTCACTGTATTTGCGGGTGGCTTGTGAATGTATCCTGGTCATGAGTCCATAGGAAACAGCAATATAGACTACAGGATTCATGGAGAAGGAGTATGGCTTGTGGTGGAAGAGTGGGGCAGTGAGGATATATGGCTTTAGTAAAAGTCTGGGCAGAGATAGCATCTGACAAAGTCTGCTGCAGGAAGATTGTGGCATAGGGGATATCCTCTGGTGGTGGAAGGTTTGGGGTGTGGCTCTCTATATGGACATCTATGGATTCCTGGTAGGCATTCCAGTTGACACGAGAGTAATCGTGGGCAACTTTTGGATGGAGATTGAGATGGGGTGTGTGGGATTTGGTGAGGAGGACAGGAAGGTGCTCACTTTCCACTGGGTTGAGCATTTCTACACAGAGGTGTCAAAGGGTGTTGGAAGATTCTAGGATGACATCTGAAGTGGTGTTCCTTTCAGGACGGGCATGCTGTGGGATGGGATCAGTGTCAGCTTGGAGGGAGTCTGTAAATTGACTCCACTGCTGAAGTTCTGCAGCGGATCTACTGTGGGTGCTGAGGTCAGTGGCAATAATATAGGTGGAAAATGTATGGTCGATGTGGGTGAGGAAATTGTATGAGATCAAATTATTAGGTCGGATGTAGATAGTAGCACAGGTAACAGTTAGGGTTTTGAAGAAGAGGCTAAGGATAAGGTGTTTGGTGGGATTATTGAGTAAGGATTGAGATTGAGTAGGGACATTTTTGTGATGGCAGATTGCAACTCCACCTCTGGCCAGTGGAAGGGTTTATCTGTATGGTGGAAGATATACAGATAAATTCAGATGGTATGATATGATTGGAGGTATGTTTCATTAAGGATGAAGATATCGCCATTGTGCTGGGGCTGAGTATGAATGAAAAGGGGCTTGTTCGTGAGTAGGGAGCGGATTTTGTGGAATAGGACGCTGTATTGCTGTTGCACCATTATGGGGGCCTAGGGAGTGGATTTTGAGCATGAGGGGTCAAGAAGTTTAAACGGGGGAGCTGCTACAGATGAAAGTGAAGTGGACTTGGTTTTTGGAGTAGATGGCCTGGGTATTGAGCAGGCAGTAAGAGAAATTTTTTATAGGGTATGAGGCCATTGGAAGGCATGAATATTTTGGAGGGCAATGGTGAGGACTCTGATGATGTCTTTAGTAGTCTGAGTTTAGCTTAGTGAGTTATTGGGATGGATCGGATGATCAATACGGTGGACAGCTACTGTTAATTCTGGTCTTACTAGTGAGGGTTTAGTCTTGCACTTGGAAGAATAGGTAGGGTGGTCATCATTGTAGGTGGGAGGGGAGATGAGATTGGGACATCATTTGAGGAAGAGGAAGTCTTTATAGTGAGGACAGGTGGGGGAATTTTTACAAATAGGAGTGAGGGGGTCATTATAAACAAGGCGTTTTTGGCAACATTAGGATTGGGGTGGCGATTTGGAGCATTTGCCTGTATAACAGCAGTTGTAAATTAGGGCTCCCTCTCTGAGCTGGTGATCAATGGAGGGACAGACTCTGGGTAGACTCACATGAGGTAGGCAGAGCCTGAATCATTGTAGATACAGCAAGCTGTACGGATTTCTAAAGCAGGATTGGAATTCAGTTCAGAAGCCACTTCCTCTGCCATGATCTCTTGGTCAGTCTTCATTATCTCAACAGTGAAGGTGGGGGATGGTGAGGAAGCTGGAGTTGTTTGGCTGTGGGAGTGGTGCTGAAGGAAATGAGGGAGGCATGAGGGCCAAAGGTAACTTATGGGATTTTGAGGAGGAAATTGGAGTGGAAGTTTGGATTCATGGATTTGATGAAGACAGAATCTTTGCAGTGATGATTTGAGTGATGAGAATGTGAGGAATGCATTTTATTATTTCTAGAGTGAGGGTTTTGCCATTTAGGAATTCTGGGTCAGGATTGGAGAGAAGGAAAGTGGACACAGCCGAGGGAAAAGGTGCATGAGGAGGGAGTGGCACCTATGTGTTCAGTAGGATTGGGTATTGCTTGTGATTCTTTGGTTTGGTCCTAGGTGTGAATCTGCGTTAGGGTTCTCATGTGGCTTTTTGGTAATTGTGAGAAGGGGGGGGGGGGGGAATTGTAGGAGGTGGGATGTGGTGTGTTGCAAGTCATTTCAAAAGGCAGGAATTGGTTCAGTCACATGTTGATTGTAGTGTGGCTTCAGGCATTGTGATGATAGCTCGAGAAGCTGTTATTTTGGCTGGAGTTGGAGACAAAGTGGTTGGTGAAGGAAAAGTTGGAAGTGGCTTATAGGAAGACTGTTTGAAGGGGAGCGTGGATGTATTGTGGTGGGCCAGAGGAATCTCTCCACATAGTGATAATGGGAGTAGAGAAGGGTGTGGTGTAAATGGGGGAGGTGACTGGAGTGTCCATTGTGAGTCAAAGGAAAACAGTAGGACAGAAGGTTGATGATAATTACCAGCAACGGAGCACCACCAAGGTTACTGCTGCTGCGGCAGCAGCTGCTACGATGGGAAGGTGGCTGAAAACGATGGTGATGGCTACAATAAAACAATGACACACAAGCAGATGATGATGAACACACACAGATGAAAGTACCAACAACACAAGCAAACTATGTAGATGAACAAATAAAGATGCAAAACATAAAGGATTGGTCCTACTAGTATATGCACAACAGTAGTAGCAACAAACCAAACTAGAGTCAGAGACTTATAGTCAGTTGGTGTTGATGCTGTTTCTTTTGATTATGTTGCTGTTTATGAGGTGGTCATTATGGTGGGACCTGAGAACACAGCTGTTTTTTTTTTTTTTTTTGGTATACATACCGCATGTCACTTCTGTACTGATGTTAGAATAGTACAGTCTCCCTTGCTTCGGAATTCTAGCTCTGAGCCAAGCTATATGCAATATCTTCTAGTGTGCAGGTAGTGTGCAAAAACTCCAAGTAATACATAAATATGAGATCACAATTATGATTCAATCGCATTTTAGAATTTCTGCTCATCCTGAGATTGAGTGATGTCTGTTGGTACTATCTCCACGGCAGGTCTTGCTGCTGTAATTTATTCTTGCAATAACAATTACAATCAGTTAAATATGATTTATTATTTCCTTTGTTAGACACTTCATTTTGGATTAATTTTCATTCATGTTTCAACTGAATGTCACCATTATGTTCTAAAGCTGATTTAGAGCTGGTAACATTTTCACCCATTATACTAATTCATGAACAGCGACCAAATTTCTCATTTGCAATCCACTTAGTAAATCATTACAGTCCCTCATAACCAAATAAAATATTAGTCTGGGTTCTAAATCACATAATGGTTTTTTTTTTTGGAGGACAACATTTCCTGTTGTTAATTACCTATACTTTTAGAAAAGGCATTATGGTATCTGTACATGAATGAGAAAGTTTATTGCAAACTTGTTCAAATAAAACAAAAGTTTGTAAGATTTTAAAATTTGATCATATTTCCTGTGATGTTTCACAAAATTGTCAAATTTTAATCAGACCAACAGACTGTTACAGTGGCTAATTCATTGTTTCTAATGTATCTTATGCATTAGTGCCATGTAAGTCAGTGTAACATGATCATTTGAGCAATGTCAATACTGTATGAATCACTTCAATGTATCAGAAAACCTTGAGCCTATTGAAATGCAAGTATCATTTGCCATGCCCTGCCCTTTGGAATTCTTCAAAATAAATCTGCATGTGACATGAATGGTCAAAGATTCGTCTCTGAATGTAAGACAACCCCTATAAATGTAAGATGACCCCTACATACTGCACTAAACAATGTAAAAATGTTGATCTCAGCAGCAATAGTTTCATCTGTGAATATAAGGTGACCCCATATTTTTCAAATGATTCCCCACCAACTTTTCTCTCCCTAAATCATGGCACAACAGCAGTATAATGAATGAAACCTTCCTCCAACCTCATAATACTATTCCCATTTTGCCATACATCCTTCACTGAACAGATAACATGCTCCCCATGGCGGAGTTGCTATTAGCCACCACAAGAAACTCCCTGTCTGGCCACAACTCTTCTACAACAGTCCTAACGAACAATTTATTCTCATCCTCTTCCTCAAAACCCTAACTGTTACCTGTGCCACTATCTGTAGCCAACCACATCATCCCATTCCATAAAACTTCCTCACCCACATAGACCATACCTTTTCAACCTATATTATTGCCACTGACAGTAACATCCATGTCCTGTCATGTGCTGGACTTCAGTGATGGCATTGGTTTACTGACTCTCTCCATAGTGATACAATCCCTTTCCTACTGCATACTCACCTTGAAAGTATTTCCACTCCTGATGTTATCTTTCCCTCTCCTAATCTACTCGGGCGCATTACTACAACAGTACTTGACCCCATCAGAAGCTACCATCTCCCTGTCCTACACACTGTCCTCTACACTTCAAACACTGCCTGTGCACCCACTCCTCCTGCCTCTCCCAAACACATCTGGGACTAGTCCTGTACCACCTAAACACAACCTTCTGAAATTCCTTCACCGAAGAAGATGAAGTAAATATTCCAGAATTCAAATCAAGAACAGCTGCCAGCATGAGTAATGTAGAAGTAGATATCCTCAGAGTAGTGAAATAACTTAAATCACTCAATAAAAGCGAGTCTTCTGGTCCAGACTATATACCAGATAGGTTCCTTTCAGAATATGCTGATACAATAGCTCCAAACTTAACAATCATATTCATATACAACCATTTGCTCAACAAAAGATCCTTACCCAAAGACTGGAAACTTGCACAGGTCACACCAATATTTCAGAAAGGTAATAGGAGCAATCCATTAAATTACAGGCCCATATCATTAATGTTGATATGCAGCAGGATTTTGGAACATATATTAGTTCAAAAATATGAATTACCTCAAAGAAAATGGTCTATTGACACACAGTCAACATGGATTTAGAAAATATCGTTCTTGTTCAACACAGTATGCTGATGACTCTGCCTTCCTCACCCTCTACCCTACCCTCCAGAAATCTCATAGATCCCTCTTGCCCATCTCATTCAGTTCATCTCCTGGTGCAACCAATGGCTCTTCAAAATCAAACCTACCAAAACCCAGGCAATAATTACACAGGCCAATGAAAATTTTTTTTTGAAAAACTTTATTTGCTTTGATAGCTGATCTTTATGGATTTTTATGAGTTGAATCCAAATCTAGCCTTAGTTTCTTTTTGTATCATCCATAGTTTTCGAGCAGTATGCTTTTTATTATATGGTATAAAAATCCTATGCTACACGGTAAACGGGGAAATTAATGAAATGATTTGTTACAACGTAAGCATGGTTTGTATTTACAGTAAGCTACTTAAATCAATGATATGTGTTAATAGAGGTTTCACTTGTCAGCTGGAATTGGTTTGTATTTTCTTTCTATTTTTTCTTTGAAGCTTCTTGTGTAGCTTTTTCTACAATGAGTCGCTTGCTGATCTTCTCGTTGAAGTGACCAACAGTAGTCCCCCATCATGTTGGTGTTCCAGTGGCCTCGGTAGCGTTTTTCCATCACTAGTTTTGGATGAATTCCCCATTGACGCGCAAGTTGCCAAAGTGGCATCAAATCGAAAGACTTGCACCAGGCAAACGGTCTGCCCGATGGGAGGCCCTAGTCGCACAACATATTTTTTTTTTTTATATTTTTTATTTATTTATTTATTTTTTTGGATGAATCTATAAACAACCTCCAGTCTTACTTTTTGTATTCAATACCAAACTCATTCATCAGACTGGGAATGTCTGAGCAGTACACTAAATCACCTTCTTGTTGGAAAAACTTGGAAAATTGCTTCTCTCACTTTCTATTCATGTATATGCTGTTTCCAACTGCCAATAAGTTCCTTTCTTTTAATCAAGAGCCAAGCAATTCAGCTTTTTCTTTCGTTAAGCCCAGATCCCTAACCAAATTGTTAAGCTCGATCTGAGTAAACAGTTTAGGCTCTAGACTTTCTGTATTACAATAAAATTCATCATCATCTGGTTCATCTAAATCACATTGTACATCAGAAAATACTTCTCTTGGAATAGAATTTAAATTATCTGGTGGTTCAGGAACCGGCAAATCTACACCATGCCCTACTTGTTAGATGGCGGACAGAAGGTTAGGGTATCTTATTATCTTCTTGTTTTTCGAAGTATGACTGGTAATATGAACACTGCAAAAGTAGCAACCATTGGAATGATTTCTTGGCTCCCTCCATATCATAGGAACAGCAAATCTAAAGGCTTTTTTCTCCTTTTTGGACAATTTTCTCATTCAACACGCACATAACATACTTAATGTGGCGCCCAAGATTTATCTTGATCACCAAGTTTAGATCCAAAGTATGATAGATAAACCTTTTTCACAAAGTCTGTAATGTTTCTTTGGTGTTTTTTAATCACAACTTCACTACAAATATAAAAAAACTGTCACCAGAGTTTTTACAACCACAGTTAGACATTGTACTGAGCACATGTACAGGAAATGGGAAAGTGTGGTTAGGTTGACAGTAAACAAAACACCATCTGTTAACACAAATTATAGAATTGACCTTTTTTACCAGCAAATGTTTTTCAGCAGTGCTACCAATGTCATCTACATTCATTACACCTCCTTTTTAAATTATTTTAGCTATATAAAAGCTGTTAAATTCTTTAAAAAATCGCTTAATTTAATAAATTTAACTGTAAAATGTGAAGAAATGGTGGGTGATACAGTTTTTTAAGTATCATATTTGGATTTTCCACCCTAAAAATCTTAAGAATAAGGTATTTTCAGAAAAATGTTTTTTCCATCGTTGGCCTGTGTTACAGGCTGAACTACCCACAGCTTCTCCACTCATGACTTTCACTTTATCAGTCATGACCATCCTATCCAAACACTGAAATTTTTTGGATTAACACTTGATCACCAATTAACATGGAAGTCTCATTTACTAACCATTCAACAGAAAGTCCTCAATAGACTAAAACATACAAAAAATTACTAACCGGCCGAACATGGGGATTGCACCCTTCCACAATCCTCCACACCTTTAAAGCTCTAATCTGACCTATTCTCTGCTATGCCCATGTGGCGTGGATTTCCACTCCTCCCTCCTTTTATCATGCCGAAGAGATCCTTGAATGCCACATATTCTGTATAGTCTTTCGGATCATTACCTTCCCCCACCTACATCCTCTAACAACGTACAAAATTTCCCACCCTACTCTTCCATCTTGAACACCTGTGAATATCCTACTTTACCCATAAACTCAGCACTACCCACCCTCTAGTTTCCCCCAGAGCTGCTCACTGATTCTTGTACTCTAATCTGCCTCTACCACAACATTTCACCAATACTACACCTCCACACCCTCTACATCCCCTTCCACTGAAATTTTAATCACCTTCTCCTACACAACCATGAAGTACACCTTGGTATATACCCATCCTACCAGGTCTAGGACCTTACCACCTTCCCCTTGTCAGGACACCCTTCCCCTCCAGCCTTCTGTCTGTCTTTATATTCATGTATGACACTCATTTTCTGTTGATCCGTGTTTATATTTTAATTACTTAGCAAATTATCCATTTGTATCCTAACTTATGCAGTTGACACTCTGCTCTTTTACTGTACAAAATGCTTATTTTTGTCCACCATGATGTCCAGCTTTTATATTATGTTTTTAAAATTTTACTTTCATGTGGCTGAAGAACAGCAAATTGTATTTGCTGATAGCCCACCCACTGCCCGTATGGGGTGTGGGTGGAGGGTGGTGGGCATGATATAACAATAAAGAAAAAAAAATTCAAGTGACCTAACATGGAAACCCCCCCATGAACCATGGACCTTGCCGTTGGTGGGGAGGCTTGCGTGCCTCAGTGATACAGATGGCCGTACTGTAGGTGCAACCACAACGGAGGGGTATCTGTTGAGAGGCCAGACAAACATGTGGTTCCTGAAGAGGTGCAGCAGCCTTTTCAGTAGTTGCAGGGGCAACAGTCTGGATGATTGACTGATCTGGCCTTGTAACATTAACCAAAACGGCCTTGCTGTGCTGGTACTACGAACGGCTGAAAGCAAGGGGAAACTACAGCCGTAATTTTTCCCGAGGACATGCAGCTTTACTGTATGATTAAATGATGATGGCGTCCTCTTGGGTAAAATATTCCGGAGGTAAAATAGTCCCCCATTCGGATCTCCGGGTGGGGGCTACTCAAGAGGACGTCGTTATCAGGAAAAAGAAAACTGGCGTTCTACGGATTGGAGCGTGGAATGCCTTAATCGGGCAGGTAGATTAGAAAATCTAAAAAGGGAAATGGATAGGTTAAAGTTAGATATAGTGGGAATTAGTGAAGTTCGGTGGCAGCAGGAACAAGACTTTTGGTCAGGTGATTACAGGGTTATAAATACAAAATCAAATAGGGGTAATGCAGGAGTAGGTTTAATAATGAATAAAAAAATAGGAGTGCGGGTTAGCTACTACAAACAGCATAGTGAAAGCATTATTGTGGCCAAGATAGACACAAAGCCCATGCCTACTACAGTAGTACAAGTTTATATGCCAACTAGCTCTGCAGATGATGAAGAAATTGATGAAATGTATGACGAGATAAAAGAAATTATTCAGGTAGTGAAGGGAGACGAAAATTTAATAGTCATGGGTGACTGGAATTCGTCAGTAGGAAAAGGGAGAGAAGGAAACATAGTAGGTGAATATGGTTTGGGGGGAAGAAATGAAAGAGGAAGCCGCCTTGTAGAATTCTGCACAGAGCATAACTTAATCATAGCTAACACTTGGTTCAAGAATCATAAAGAAGGTTGTATACCTGGAAGAATTCTGGAGATACTAAAAGGTATCAGATAGATTATATAATGGTAAGACAGAGATTTAGGAACCAGGTTTTAAATTGTAATACATTTCCAGGGGCAGATGTGGATTCTGACCACAATCTATTGGTTATGAACTGCAGATTGAAACTGAAGAAACTGCAAAAAGGTGAGAATTTAAGGAGATGAGACCTGGATAAACTGAAAGAACCAGAAGTTGTAGAGAGTTTCAGGGAGAGCATAAGGGAACAATTGACAGGAATGCGGGAAAGAAATACAGTAGAAGAAGAATGGGTAGCTCTGAGGGATGAAGTAGTGAAGGCAGCAGACGATCAAGTAGGTAAAAAGACGAGGGCTAATAGAAATCCTTGGGTAACAGAAGAAATATTGAATTTAATTGATGAAAGGAGAAAATATAAAAATGCAGTAAATGAAGCAGGCAAAAAGGAATACAAACGTCTCAAAAATGAGATCGACAGGAAGTGCAAAATGGCTAAGCAGGGATGGCTAGAGGACAAATGTAAGGATGTAGAGGCCTGTCTCACTAGGGGTAAGATAGACACTGCCTACAGGAAAATTAAAGAGACCTTTGGAGAGAAGAGAACCACTTGTATGAATATCAAGAGCTCAGATGGCAACCCAGTTCTAAGCAAAGAAGGGAAGGCAGAAAGGTGGAAGGAGTATATAGAGGGTTTATACAAGGGCGATGTACTTGAGGACAATATTATGGAAATGGAAGAGGATGTAGATGAAGACGAAATGGGAGATACGATACTGCGTGAAGAGTTTGACAGAGCACTGAAAGTCCTGAGTCGAAACAAGGCCCCGGGTGTAGACAACATTCCATTAGAACTACTGACGGCCTTGGGAGAGCCAGCCATGACAAAACTCTACCATCTGGTGAGCAAGATGTATGAGACAGGCAAAATACCCTCAGACTTCAAGCAGAATATAATAATTCCAATCCCAAAGAAAGCAGGTGTTGACAGATGTGAAAATTACCGAACTATCAGTTTAATAAGTCACAGCTGCAAAATACTAACGCGAATTCTTTACAGACGAATGGAAAAACTGGTAGAAGCGGACCTCGGGGAAGATCAGTTTGGATTCCGTAGAAATGTTGGAACATGTGAGGCAATACTAACCTTACGACTTATCTTAGAAGAAAGATTAAGAAAAGGCAAACCTATGTTTCTAGCATTTGTAGACTTAGAGAAAGCTTTTGACAATGTTAACTGGAATACTCTCTTTCAAATTCTGAAGGTGGCAGGGGTAAAATACTGAGAGCGGAACGCTATTTACAATTTGTACAGAAACCAGATGGCAGTTATAAGAGTCGAGGGGCATGAAAGGGAAGCAGTGGTTGGGAAAGAGCGTGACAGGGTTGTAGCCTCTGCCCGATGTTATTCAATCTGAATATTGAGCAAGCAGTAAAGGAAACAAAAGAAAAATTCGGAGTAGGTATTAAAATTCATGGAGAAGAAGTAAAAACTTTGAGGTTTGCTAATGACATTGCAATTCTATCAGAGACAGCAAAGGACTTGGAAGAGCAGTTGAACGGAATGGACAGTGTCTTGAAAGGAGGATGTAAGATGAACATCAACAAAAGCAAAACGAGGATAATGGAATGTAGTCAAATTAAATCTGGTGATGCCGAGGGAATTAGATTAGGAAATGAGACACTTAAAGTAGTAAAGGAATTTTGCTATTTATGGAGTAAAATAACTGATGATGGTTGAAGTGGAGAGGATATAAAATGTAGACTGGCAATGGCAAGGAAATCGTTTCTGAAGAAGAGAAGTTTGTTAACATTGAGTATAGATTTAAGTGTCAGGAAGACGTTTCTGAAAGTATTTGTATGGAGTGTAGCCATGTATGGAAGTGAAACATGGACGATAACTAGTTTGGACAAGAAGAGAATAGAAGCTTTCGAAATGTGGTGCTACAGAAGAATGCTGAAGATAAAGTGGGTAGATCACATAACTAATGAGGAGGTACTGAATAGGATTGGGGAGAAGAGAAGTTTGTGGCACAACTTGACTAGAAGAAGGGATCGGTTGGTAGGACATGTTCTGAGGCATCAAGGGAACACAAATTCAGCATTGGAGGGCAGCGTGGAGGGTAAAAATCGTAGAGGGAGACCAAGAGATGAATACACTAAGCAGATTCAGAAGGATGTAGGTTGCAGTAGGTACTGGGAGATGGAGAAGCTTGCACATGATAGAGTGGCATGGAGAGCTGCATCAAACCAGTCTCAGGACTGAAGACCACAACAACAACATGGAAACCTCACCTACAAACCATCCAACATAAAGCCCACCACAGACTAGAACTACTGACTGGCCAGACTTGGGGATTGCACCCATCCACTGTCTTTCATATGTATAAAACCTTGATCAGACCCATCCTTTGCAATGTGAATTTTGTGTGGATCTATACCCCCCACACAAGTTCTTTAAGTCCTGTCAGATCCTCAAACACCATGCACTCTGCCTCACTTTCAACATCTTTTTCCTTTCCTCACAAGGATCCTTTACCAACTCATCAAATTGCCACCTCTCCTTACTCACATTGAACACCTCTGAACACTCTACAGCATCCGCAAACTCAACTCCAATAATCCTGTTGTTTCCACCCTACTGTCCAATCCTCGTATGCTGCCATGCCTTTACCAACACATTTCATGAACCCTACACCTACACACCCTCCACACACTCTTCCAAAAAAACTTCAATGATCTTCCCCTTCCAGGTCATGAACCCTGCCTTACATTTATCCATCTTGCCAACTGAAAGTCCACTCCACCCATTGCACCTCATCAGGGCTTCCCACTCGACACATTTTCCTCCCCCCCTTTTCCCCATCTGTCCTTCCGAGACTCCTTTTCCCGAAAACTATTAGTGTCACCTATTGCCCCTTCTACTGCAACCTCTCTTCTGTCTCAACAGCCACTCCTGCTCCATCTTTGCTATACATCAATCATCCATCCTTATACCACCACATTCCTTCCTTCCTCACCAGCCAACCTTCCCCCTTCAACAACAGACTCCTATCCCAGGACTGGTCCTTCTAGTTCTTAGTGACAGGAAGGTGGTTCTTTTAAATATCAATGTTTCGGCATCAAGTTTTAAATGTGCACTTCTTGTGTTTTGTTTTATCATTTATTATTGCTGTTTTTATGTACCAGTCCCAGAGGTCATATCCCTCATATACAAACATAGACAGACGTTGACTGTGGATATTGTATCACTGACACAGTCCCTTTGACTGTTCAGGGATGTCACTAAACCCACCCAAAGATGTAAACAATCATGCATGAGCAGCACCTATTAGATGGAGGGGGTACGACAGCCGATCAGTTCCTGTCATTCCACCAGAAAGGAGGTACACAGCTTGTGTTGTTTGTTGTTCCACCATGGCTAGATGGTCAATACTGCGGTGGATCCCATCCACAGTATTACTTTGTGCCAGGAAAAGCTCTCAACAAGGGAAGCGTCCAGGCATCTCAGAGTGAACCAAAACAATGTTGTTCGGATATGGAGGAGATAAAGAGAGACAAGAACTCTCGATGACATGCCTCGCTCAGGATGCCCAAGGGCTACTACTGCAGTGGATGACCGCTAGCTATGGATTATGGCTTGGAGGAAGCCTGACAGCAACGCCACCTTGTTGAATAATGCTTTTCGTGCAGCCACAGGACATCAAGTTACAACTCAAATTGAATGCAATAGGCTGCATGATGCGCAACTTTACTCCTGACGTCCATGGTGAGGTCCATCTTTGCAACCACAAAACCATGCATTGCAGCCAGCTGCGATGGCCATGCGGTTCTAGGTGCTTCAGTCCAGAACCACGTGTTTACTATGGTCACAGGTTCAAATCCTGCCTCGGGCATGGATGTGTGTGATGTCCTTAGGTTAGTTAGGTTTAAGTAGTTCTAAGGTTAGGGGACTGATGACCTCAGGTGTTAAGTCCCATAGTGCTTAGAGCCATCTGAACCATGCAGCACAGTACAGATGGGCCCAACAACATGCCAAATGGACCGCTCAGGATTGGCATCACATTCTCTTCACTGATGAGTGTTGCACATGCCTTCAATCAGACAATCATTGGAGATGTGTTTGGAGGCAATCTGGTCAGGCTGAATGCCTTGAACACACTGTCCAGTGAGTGCAGTAAGGTGGAGGTTCCCTGCTGTTTTGGGGTGGCATTATATGGGGCCGACGTATGCCACTGGCGGTCATGGAAGGCACCGTAATGGCTGTACGATATGTACATGCCATCGTCCGACCATATGGCAACCATATCAGCAGCATATTGGCAAGGGATTCGTGTTCATGGATGACAATTCGCACCCCAATCTTGCACATCTTGTGAATGACTTCCTTCAGGATAACATCACTCGAGTAGAGTGGCCAACATGTTCTCCTGACAAGAACCCTATCAAACATGCCTGGGATAGATTGAAAAGGGCTGTTTATGGACATGTTTCACGAACCACTCTGAGGGATGTATGCCAAATCGCCATTGAGGAGTGGGACAATCTGGACCAACAGTGCCCTGATGAACTTGTGGATAGTATGCCATGATGAATACAGCCTTGCAGCAATGTAAGAGGACGTGCTACAGGGTATTAGAGGTGCCGGTGTGTACAGCAGTCTGGACCACCACCTCTGAAGGTCTCGATGTATGGTGGCACAACATGGGGATGTGTAGTTTTCATGAGCAATAAAAAGGGCAGAAATGATGTTTATGTTGATCTCTATTCCAGTTTTCTGTATAGCTTCCAGAACTCTTGGAAATGAGGTGATGCAAAACTTTTTTATGATGTGTGTATTTAAAAATCTCCATTCTATTTTTCAGCTCTAAAATGTTTTAAATTAATTCTAAATATCTCCCCTATTTTTTCTTGTTTCTTTTAAATCTCTTTAATTTCTATTGTTAATCTGCTGAAGAGTGGTTTGCCTGTACTGCTGATGGCTTCCCCTCTCCCCCTCCAACGAACCTTTCACCCAAATGAGGTGCAGTGGGGTGAAATAACAATAAAGAAAAAAAGAAGGGAAAAAAGAATTGAATAACAAATTTGGGAAAAAATGTCATCTTATAACTGGGTAAATATTCCCAGAATGAGATTTTCACTCTGCAGCAGAGTGTGTGCTGATTTGAAACTTCCTGGCAGATTGAGACCGTGTGTGCCAGACCGAAACTTGAATTCAGGACCTTTGCCTTTCACGGGCAAGTGCTCTACCAATTCTCAGTCTGGCACACAGTTTTAATCTGCCAGAAAGTTTCATGGTAAATATTAAAGAAGAATTTGTTGTGTTGTGGTCGTCTCTGCAGACTGGCTTGACATGGGTCTCCTCATTATCTTTTGCTGTGCAAGCCTCACCATATCCACCTAAGAACTGCAATTTACATCCATTTGAACCTGGTCTCTCTCTACAATTTTTAACCCTCCGTCCCTCCCCCAACCTTTCCCCATTCTTCTCTCCATTACCTAATTGACTATTCCTTGAGTCCTTGATACCTCATGATGTATTCTATTGACCAACCCCTTCATTCTGTCAAATTGTGCCATAAATTTAGTGCCTCTCCAATTCAGATCAGCACCTTTTCATTAGTTATGAAATCTACCCATCTAATCTTCAGATGGAGTTTTTGGCCTTAGTTTACTAAGTGAAGGACATGGGACTTTGGCTGGTAGCTGTGGCCCTTGTTCAGTACATACTCGTCACATGTGGAGTCAGAAATCTGCAACATCAAGTTGCTATCATGTTGCAGAATTCTGAAACCACATTTGCTGTGCATGTACTGAGTGGGGGCCACAACTGCCATCCAGAGTCCCATGTCCACTTAGCATACAAAGGCAAGAAACTTCATTACTTCCCACACTGTCTGTTCCTTCATATTCCTACATTTCCCTTCTTCATTGAGTTCTTTCATTTTCTTGCAACTCGCTGTGTAATCAATATAGTCTGTAGCTACAGTTGTTAAGCCTTTCTTTTAATTGATGCATTTTATTATTTTCCATGTTTAATACCTTTTGAAGTTGTCTCATCAAGTATGCTTTTTATTTTACTTGATTCATTTATTTAATGAAAGCTGTTACATAGGCACAGTTTTGAGTATAGTGTTCATGTTTTTCCTGTTTGCCCCTTTTATGTTTGTATACTGTCCAATTTTCTACTTTTTAAAATGCAGTACTACCACACTCTCAAAGACGGCATTTACTGTATGTTCCCTCACTCCCCAGTTTTCCTGAATTAATTCATTTCTGCTTATCTTATTGATACTGCTTAAGTTCTTCACATATTCTGTGGTTACATTGATAATTTTTTGTTTTAATTTGTTTGTGTATCACTTTCCGTGTTCTCTACCTCCTGAAGTAGTCTTGTCTAGTACTAATTTTATTGGTTTTATTTATTGATATAAACTATTGTAGGTTTGCTGTTTCAGTTTTCTGTTAAAGCTTTTTCCTGTTTACTCCCTTTATATTTATTTTCAGTTCAAGTTTTCACTTTTTACTTTGCATTCCTACCACACTGTCAAAGATGTTATTTATTCCAGAATTTCGCAGGAGAGCTTCTGTAAAGTTTGGAAGGTAGGAGACGAGGTACTGGCAGAACTAAAGCTGTGAGTACCGGGCGTGAGTCGTGCTTCGGTAGCTCAGTTGGTAGAGCACTTGCCCACGAAAGGCAAAGGTCCCGAGTTCGAGTCTCGGTCGGGCACACAGTTTTAATCTGCCAGGAAGTTTCATGTTATTTATTGTACATTTCTGCTTCAGTCTAGATGTGTGACTTCTTTTTGCAGTGTCGTTTACAAATATTGTAATTACTTTGGCAAAAATAGTCAGTAAATGTCTCAAGATGGCCTTGTAAGGCAAAAACCAGTTAATACAACAAAGTAATACTATAGAACAAAAGTAAAATAATGCTTTTCATTTATTATAATGTTGTTTTAGTGACAAAAGATTCAGTTTGGATGATAAATATATTCTATTCACATTCATAAATTTTCTGTTGTGTATTCCTCACATAAAAGCCTCAGAATCTGGTGGGCTATCGTGTAGTACTTTGATGTATATGTAGTTAATTGCCATCAGCTATCTACTCTTGTTCAAAGATTTTTACATGCTCACTTGATTAAACTGCTGACAAAGAAATTTTGCTGTTTGTATTACATTATCTCAATTTTTGTGGTACTGTTGTATCTTAAGAAGATTATATTATTTTTACAGGTTTATTAGAGCAGATGATGATGCACTCATTATTAGACAAGCGAGCCTTGATGATTCTGGTACATATACCTGCACAGCCGTCAATTCTGTAGGTTCAGCTGATAGACATATGGTAGTGAATGTGCAAGGTATGTTCTCAGCATGATATAGTACCCAGACAGAACATTTCCATGAGTTGTATATTCATATGTGTATTAGTGTTGGTTTAGCTAGGAATGTCAAAGAAAAGTATTTATGTAATTGCATTGTGAAGATGAAGCACCCACATTTATTTAGACATTAATGTCTTTTTGTGATTCATTTTTTTTAAGTTATTGTAAATAGTGTATATAGTGTGCTTTGTTTAGACATGATCAGTCTGTTCACATTCTAGATATCCCTAAACTTTTTCATTATAGCTAATTGCATTCTATTTACTTATGAGTAGTTATAAACATTGATTTAGCTCCTTCTTTCATTTCTCCACAACTCCTTAACTAACCAACTGCTGGAAATTGCTTATTGATTTTCTCAACTGTTTTGGTTTGCTGTGGAAACTATTTAGACCACTCATGTTCTTTGTTTGTATTCCAGTTTTATTAGAGGGTATTATTGTGTTTGACTATGTGATATGCAGCAGCAGTCAATACATTGGAGTTGTGTATATTAGGAAAAGATTTTAAATCAATAATTTTTACAAGGTTTTGACTTTTTGCATATAACCCTCTTCTTCATTCACTCTTGCATCTCTCCAGAATATCTTCTCATTTTCTATTGTACTCCATTCACCTGTTTTTTCCAGTCATTGCCTAATGCTCCCTCCAAAACTCTCTCTACAACCACTGGTTCTTACATGTGTGCTACCAATCAAAGTGTTAGTTAGTTAGTTTAATTTCCATGGCTCATTTTGCACTATGAATCATAATGATGTGGATGGAAACATTTTACACTCAAACACAAATTAATTTGTAGATATGGGTACATACTAAACATTTATAACTTGATTTAAAATTTGTTATGTATTTCTTTAAACATACAGATGTGAGTTAGTAATTACTACCCATCACCCTTTATAATGATAGACACTCTTCTATGGAATAGAAGAGCTGTCAGTGTGAAACTTTGTTGTCTGTCAGACATTTTACGTTGGTGGGTAAGTGATCAAAAATTTTAGTTGCACCATTTTTGTGCTAAAGATTCCTTCTGGTATTGTAGTTATGTTCATCATTGTTTCTTTGGAACTACAGTGGATTACTTACAACAAACTTAATGGGGAAATAAATATAGTTTAAAGCAGTGGTAAGAATGTACAACTCCTTAAATAGATGTCTTCAAATTGATCATGGGTGAGCACAACATATTATTCTTGCAGCTCGTTTTTGATCTATGAAGACTTTCTATGACATTATTAAATGAAAATATGCAGACTATGCCATCTTACTTGTTTGTCTCTCCCCAAGATTTGTGATAATTGTAAGTGCATATGTAACCAAGCAAAGTTGTTAAGCTCCCACCTAATTTATTATTTCCTTATTTCCTCACCATGTGTTACACATATCATTGATGATATATGTAAAAAAACTGACAGTGAAACCATTCACAGAAAACTAGTCAGTCATACTTTTAAGAACATCGTTTCCCATTCCTTCTGCATCTGTACATGTGCTTGGATTGATTGCAATCTACATCTACATCCATACTCCGCTAGCCACCTGACGGTGTGTGGCAGAGGGTACCTTGAGTACCTCTATCGGTCCTCCCTTCTATTCCAGTCTCGTATTGTTCGTGGAAAGAAGGATTGTCGGTATGCCTCTGTGTGGGCTCTAATCTCTCTGATTTTATCCTCATGGTCTCTTTGCGAGATATACATAAGACGGAGCAATATACTGCTTGACTCCTCGGTGAAGGTATGTTCTCGAAACTTCAACAAAAGCCTGTACCGAGCTACTGAGCGTCTCTCCTGCAGAGTCTTCCACTGGAGTTTACCTATCATCTCCGTAACGCTTTTGCGATTACTAAATGATCCTGTAATGAAGCGCGCTGCTCTCCGTTGGATCTTCTCTATCTCTTCTATCAGCCCTATCTGGTACGGATCCCACACTGCTGAGCAGTATTCAAGCAGTGGGCGAACAAGTGTACTGTAACCTACTTCCTTTGTTTTCAGATTGCATTTCCTTAGGATTCTTCCAATGAATCTCAGTCTGGCATCTGCTTTACCGACGATCAACTTTATATGATCATTCCATTTTAAATCACTCCTAATGTGTACTCCCAGATAATTTATGGAATTAACTGCTTCCAGTTGCTGACCTGATATATTGCAGCTAAATGATAAAGGATCTTTCTTTCTATGTATTCACAGCACATTACACTTGTCTACATTGAGATTCAATTGCCATTCTCTGCACCATGCGTCAATTCACTGCAGATCCTCCTGCATTTCAGTACAATTTTCCATCATTGCAACCTCTCGATATACCACAGCATCATCTGCAAAAAGCCTCAGTGAACTTCCGATGCCATCCACAAGGTCATTTATGTATATATGTCATCTGCAAAAAGAAGCAGCTCTGCTTGCTGTATATTAGACAGAATACCATTTAAATACACACTGATCTGCCAGGACAGTATGTCCACCAACCTACTATTGATGTAAACCTGTCCAGGTGACAGCAGCATTTTAGTTTGAATTTCTTTGATTATTATATAGCAGTGATCTACACAAGTACTCAATATGTGTGTTTTGTTTGTGTTTGAGAGTCAATTATTTTTACAAAATTTCGGTCTGTAGGAGTGAGATGTCACTAATACAAATGTATATTTTCAGGAGAAATCCCTGTCTTCAAATATCATGACTAAATGCAAACTTTTTTCAGTGAAGCCTGTTATAGATGATGCAGGAGAACATCGAGCAGTTGTTTCACTTGGACAAGTCGCAGAGTTGCCTTGTAAAATAAGAATGGGGATACCATCACCAAACATGACTTGGTATAAAGATGGTGAAATACTGGATGAGGAACAGATGTTACAGGAAGGTATCACACTGCATTCAAATGGTTCTCTTATAATACCATATGTCAGCCATGAACATGAAGGAACATATGAATGCGAAGCACAAAATCCAGCAGGATTTTCAACAAAAAGCATTTTGGTTACAATTATCGGTGAGTAGATATTTCACATCTCCATACTAAATTTAACTTGCATCATCAACATAAATTTATGTGGTGAAAAGTGAGAACTCTTAGTAGTATAGGCATATTAATAAAGGTAACTGATTTTTTCTTTATATTTTCAATAAAATTATTGTCAGCTAGTTCAAGTGAAATATGTATCAATTTTTTTTGTTGGTTTATAGAACCTCCCAGATTCAAGTCTGTTGCTCCACTAGAACTAAAGGTGGCCTTGGGAGAAGAGGTTGTTCTTCCATGTGAACCTACAGGTGATCCAAAACCATTGATATCATGGAAGAAAGACCGAATGCCTTTGCAGCAGAGTGAAGATGTGTGAGTGTGCTTTATATGATAATTGAGAATGAGCTCATCCATCACTAAGATTAGTACATCTTAAAATGGAAATGATATATTTATATGCCATCCTGAATAAGTGCAATTACACAAGCACTGTCCCATCTAAAAATTACAGATATTTTCTTTGCAAAGTTTGTGAAGACTCGTGAGTTTCATGCTTGTATTTAATAATTTTGACAACAGAACTTGATTTGAATGGTGTATAGTGAATAAAGAGATGGAACAGCCATTCACACTTAGCATCTTTAAAAGATTGCTAATTATTATTTATAGGCTGTTAAAATTTTTAATAGCCAGTTCATAATTACAAACTAAACCATGCATATTGAAAGACCAAACAAAGCCCTGCTGAGTACCGATACCAAAGATGTACTACACAGATTTCAACTTTCTCCTCTCAAATTATCAAAATAAAGAGTCTCCTAAATGAAGTAATATGTTAATTTACAGAATAGACCAATTGAAATTTATTCCTACTTGAAGAATAATATCAATGCTAACATGTATATTGTATTGTTAATTCATAAATTTTGACCTACAGTTTAAATATGTTCATATTAAGCCACTTTATTGAGAAAATAACATGTCTGGTGTGAGTAATTACTGTCCAGTTTTGTGATTAATATTGTTTCTCAAAATATTTGGAGACGAAAACAGCTCAGATAATTATACAACTTATTCTTTATTTTCTAATACCAACAAAACCACTGTATACACAGTGAAGATATCTGACTACCTATGTCGCAAACAGATGGCCAGAAAACAGATTTCTTTTGATGTCAGTGACAAGAGAAAATCAGTATAGTGTGAATGATGCAATATTGTTTCTGAAAATAACAGTAGTAAGGAATATTGTCTCCCGATTATTATACACTTCATATCAAAGATTTTTTAATGAGAAAAAATGGCAACCATAGTGTCAAGAAACTTCGATTGTTCAAAGTATCAGCCACTCTTTCCTGAGATTGTACTTACATCACTTTATTTGATAGGTACTTCCCATAAAAATATTGTACGCAGAAAGACAGTATTAATAAGCCTTCTGGATAACTCATGACATGAGGATATAATGTAGGAGGAAAATGCAGCTTTATCATAACATGAAACACAGTCATAACTCAGTTGGAACTTTAGCTGCAGACAGTATGGCAAAGTTTTGAACACTGCCAGCATATGGGCTAAAAATATTTATTGCATGAACAGATTGCGGATGTCTCAGAACAAAATTGGAACGATATATCATGTTTTGGAAGAAATATCAAGGCATAAAGACAGCACTCAAGATACTGCATGTCTGTAGTGAGAAAATGAAAGTGTTAGTGGTGACCAGCAATATACCAAATATTTAATAACAATTTTCGTTCAGTAGATAGCAGTCTGTATGAAAAACACCATCATAATCAGTAACATCAGTGAATTCATTTGGTGATGTGACCTCTTTAAGTTCCTGTGCCTATCTTGAGCTTCCAGTTGCCAATTCAATCCAGCTGTCTTTCCCAAGTCTCTGTCCCATATGTCTAGTGATCTTCTCCTTGATCTTTTTTGGTAAATTGCTTTTCAATCTAGTACTTTTTATCACTACCTGTCATTTTTTCTTTGAGTGACATGGTTAGCCCACTGCCATTTCAAGGAATATTGGAACTGATATATTTATAGAACTTTTACCATTTGTCATGCAGCAGCAGTTACTGAGTAAAAGTACAGAAAGTCCATTGAGGGCAATAAGCCACTGAGTTCTTCACAAATTTTAAGTGAAACATGTTGAGTTCAGTTACTCTGCAAACTAAATCAAATCCAGTTTTTTATGGATTGTCATGAACAAGTGAAATAACAGGACACTTTGCATACTAATTTACAAAAAAAAAAAAAAAAAAAAAAGTGTCAGTCACTGATACAACAGAAAGGTCATTATCATTAGTGTTAACGGTGAATTACTAGAGATATCATGAAAAACAGGCTGTAGCTTGCTATGTGAAGTGGTCCTCAAGGATGTAGAATATGTCACAAAAATCAAAACACATTATGTTTATTTATAAAAGAAGAGCTATGCTAATAATCCTTCCACTAATCCTAAAAATATGGTTCTAAAGAATGTGGAATAAGTAAAAAATTTGGATCATATTTCCATTGTCTTTTGTCACCTATTACTGCCCCAGTATTGTTCTGCCACCACTTCAAAGATGAATAAAATAGAAAAATAGATATTAGAGTTGGTGACATGGGAAATAACTGAAATCACTAAAATTGCACAAGGCCCTAGGGACTGATGGAATCCCTACCAGACTCTATACAGAATCTGCAGCTGAGCTATCCCCTCCTTTGATAGTAATATACCATAGAACACTCAAAGTATCAAGGAACTCTGCCCGGTTGTTGGAAAAAAGCAGAAAGGTAACAGAAATGATCCACAAAACTATCATCCAATATTGTTGACCTACAACTGTTGTAGAATCTTAGATTATATTCTGAGGTAAAACATAAAGAGTTGTTGAAATCAAACAGTGGAGAACTCATCTCCTCCATGCCAAGCAGTATGGATTCCAAAAACAGTGATAATGTGAAACCCAGATCTCACTTTTCTCACATGACATCCTGAAGGCCGTGAATCAGGATGGTTAAGTGGATGCAGTATTGCTTGACTTCCAAAATGCATTTGAATAAGTTCCATGTGAAATTTGTGATTACATTTTGGATTTTTTTCATGTGGAGAATGCATGTTGTTATCTTGGATAGAGAGTCATTGGTAGATGTAGAAGTTACTTCAGATGCGTCTCATGGAAATTTGTCGGATCCTCACTGTTCATGTTGCATTACTAGTTATCTCAGGTCTTTTTTTTTTTTTTTTTTTTTTTTTTTTTTTTTTTTTTTTTTTTTTTTTTTTTTTTTCCCCAGTTCTCTATAGTGAAGTTCTGTCTGAAAAAAATCTGTGCAAACATTCTGTCAGATCTTGATAAGATTTCAAAGTGGTGCAAGGATTGGCAGCTTGATTTATGTGTTCAGAAACAATGCATGCAATGACAACAGTTCCCATGTGGCACAATTGGAATCAGTCAACTACTGCGTATAACAAGCTTTTTAATGAAAAAGTCATTCATAGACCCAGTCATAGATAAAGCAGATGCCAGACTTGATTCTGGAAAAATACAATCAATCTATAAAGGAAATTGCTTAGAAGAATAAAGCTGACCCATCTTAAAATAATGCTAAAATGTGCAATAAACTACCCATAGGAGATAAACAGCAACTAATCAGTGTAGTTGAATGGGTGCACTTTCTTCAGTGTAGAACTTGATTTGTAATTTACTGGTTTAATGTCAACTAACATAAGCATGAATAACATTGTGCACTATAGATGATAGTTTATAGTTAATACAGAGTACAGCTCAAGTTTCTATGATGTAACTGTTTTTTTTTTTTGTAAATGAATTCCTTTACTTGTTGCACATTCCTGAAGGTTCACTTTCTTTCATGTATGATTTCAGCTAGTCTTCAACATCACTGGCACTAATATACAATTCTTTGCGTGTTTTCATTTGTAAAGTAACATTTGGAGACATAATTCAGCATTTTCTTTCTTTCTTTGCTTAGAGGTGTTTTCTACCAAAACTACGGTTGGTAGGATGTAGTGAACTGTAGGATTACTTGTAGTATTGGTAACAATGGTAGGGAAAGAAACATAAATGAATGTTTGAGAGAGGAACTGGGAGCTGACAGCTTTTCTTTTTTTTTCTGTTTTTTTCCCACATGATTAGAACCATACATTTTTTCAGTAATAGTCCATTGTGTATTTTACTCAATCAGAAAATGTAAATTGCACTGCATAAGTAATAAAAATCAACTTCTTCCAGGATCTCTGCACTTTTATGTAGACAAAGCAATTACTTTTGATACAAGTACAGTTAACATGCACAAACACAAAAGAAATCTATATAATTACTGTTGTCATTATGTACTCCATAGAAAGTTCTTCATCATGATCAAAGGCTTTCATTAATGATTAGTGCAAACATTATTTAGCAATAATGAAAATGTGTTATTTAATTTTGACAAACTGTTGATCTTTTGGCAATCACTTTCTCTACAGCTATATGATAAATCTGTAATTTTTTATTTGTTTTGATTACTATATGCCTTTGTTTGATGTTACAATGCAACAATTTTTGAATAAAACCTGAATTAATCACTGACAGTTGCAGTTTTGCTATAAATACTGCATATTTTAAGCAGCAGGCTGGAGGATAACTATGTAGAACAAAAATGTTCTGTAGGGTATGCAGCCTCTTATATATCCTCACTCAGTTTCTAGATGGTTCACTGCTTCCAGTTTGAATGAGAATCTAGTAAGACACTGATCATGTACAAAAACAAAGTGATTGAAATGAGGTAACACCCAATAGGAATGTAACACACTTAAAGTACAGGTGATGCAGTCATGATCTTAACTGACCAATGCTACTAGGAAATCTACCACAGTCCATGCTCACTTGCAGTAGTCTACAGTAGTTTTAAACTCTGGCTTTGCTTCATTAATCTAATTTCCTGTGTCTACCACTAACAACATTTACCTATAACAGGATTTCTTTGGGTTTGAGAGAGGTATTTAATAACATTCTGCTACAGTTGTCATTAAAAGCTACTTGCACTGCTCTCTTGATAGCTAAAGATGATTCATTAAGCATCTCTCTCTCTATCTCTCTCTCTCAAACACACACACACACACACACACACACACACACACACACACACACACACACACGCACAGCCAGCCGGGGTGGCCGAGCAGTTCTAGGCGCTACACACACACACACACACACACACACACACACACACACACACATGGTGAAAGGAGTTTCAAGCAGATATGATTTCACTTTTTGTTTGGAGGTTAATTTCATAGTCCATTAGATTCTTTACATTACTGAGTAAATAATCAAAGATCTTTTGGCTGAGTATCTTTCCTTTCTGTCCCACACTAAGTGCAAGGCAGTGTAAATCACTTCTTCTTTTAGTGTTATATTCATGATTATTACTGAGAGGTTTTTTAAGATTTGTAAGATGTGGGATCCACTTCATGTTATTCATTTTGTTATGTCCATGTTAGAATTTACACTTATTTATGGAGTTCAAACCACTTTGAAAAGTAAAGTTGAAGCTGTAGTTGCCACTTATGTCAAGAATGAATATAAATATAAAAACATTTAAACATTCTCAGATTTTACATTTTTAAGTGTGTGCTGTAGAAGTACATGGAACTAGAAATTCATGGAAGTTCCTAGTTGTAATCACAATATAGGCCTCTATCTGGTGATTTTATTTAATTTATGAAACAACTAGACACATTATTAAAGTTTTAAATTTATGAATAGAAAGAGGTAATATGAAGTGGACATTTCAATTTAAATGCTTATGGCATTCATATGCTACAACTGTGTTTAAGTCTCTTGTTATTTCATATAATCTAACTCTCCCTAATGTAAGTAACAATAAGAGCTATGTAAACCAGCAATTCTGTATTTTATAGCAGTTCTGTAGACACATCAAACTTGCAGTTAAACCAAGAAATTAATAAATGAAAAAGAAACTGCTGACTTAATAAAGCATTTGCAAAATACGGGCAGGACAGATGTACATATCGCACTAGGTCTCAACAAAAAATGTATGTATTGTGTATCATGGCCTACAGCCCCCAATAAAAGCATTTCAAAATGAGTTTAATAAGTTACAAGTTAATTAATGTGTTGGCAAGTGTTAGTGGACAAATGGAGATCAACTGCCACTGCTGCTGAACATAGCAGTTCATTTTTCACAGCAGACATTCACAAGAGTGGCATTTGAAATACTGGATGAAATTGCTTGGTAAATTGCTCATGTGTGGCAGGCATGGAACAAGTGACCAATTAAAAATGATATCCCTAGCAATCCATTACTCATTTGTGGCACTCTAAACTCCTTGTTTGTTTACACACTTGACTGACAGGCACGTTATAGTGTCTGTACTCTAGAGACGATAAAACAGAACTGCTCAACATATTCTGATCATTCTGAAAGTCTTACACTGTTGTCTGAATAGAGTTATTTTTTTTAGTTCTACTTCTAGTCTAAATACCTTGTTCATTCTATCTGCAGCATTGTCAAGTGTAGGTCACATGGCTATGAATGCTGATGAAAGGGCTCTGAAATATGCTAAGCAGGGCCTGTATCCTACACGTTAAAAATCAAATTCCTACAGCTACTGTAATTATCAAACTGGGTGTGAAAACAAAAACAGTGTCAGGCGATACCTTAAATCAGAGAAGCTCTATGTTCACCAGCAGAAAAGTGCTGTTGTTTTTCAATAGAAACAGTCATTTGCTGAAAGCTTAAATAGAGCCAAAAGAGAATAATGAGCAGATACCATTTCGGAAAAAAACTGTTATAGTTTTTGGAAAAGCAAACATTCCAGTCAAAAAGCTCTTATTATGAACAATAAAAGCTATTTGTTCCCTTTTTATTATTTGTATCTCCAATCACCATTTTTTTTACAATTATTTTCAAAGTGCTAAAACTTTGTCTTCAGATGTTTAGTGTGGAAACCTTTTAAATCTGTATGCCTAATAATTAACCAATGTAGATGCTAATTTGGCCAAAAATATATGTTACATTTTTAGGTCCTGAATTACGCTATGTAATCAAAGGTATCAGGACACGTGGCTGAAAATGACTTAAAAGTTCATGGTGCCGTCCATCGGTAATGCTGGAATTCAATATGGTGTTGGCCCACCCTTACCCTTGATGGTAGCTTCCGCCCTCAGAGGCATTCATTTAATCAGGTGCTGGAAGGTTTCTTGGGGAATTGCAGCCCACTCTTCATGAAGTGCTGCACTGAGGAGAGATATTGATGTGCGTCTGTGTGGCCTGGCATGAAGCTGGTGTTCCAAGACTTCCCAAAGGTGTTTTGTAGGATTCAGGTCAGAATTCTATGCAGGCCAGTCTATTACAGGGATGTTATTTTTGTGTAACCACTTCGCCACAGACTGTGCATTATGAGCAGGTGCTTGATCACGTTGAAAGATGCAATCACCATCCCCGAATTGCTCTTCAACAGGGAGAAGCAAGAAGGTGCTTAAAACATCAATGTAGGCCTGTGCTGTTATAGTGCCATGCAAAACAACGAGGGGTGCAAGCCCCTACATGAAAAACACGAGCACACCATAACACCACCGACTCCGAATTTTACTGTTGGCACTACACACGCTGGCACATGATGTTAACTGGGCATTTGTCATGTCCACACCCTGCCATCGGATCACCACATTGTTTACTGTGATTCATCACTCCACACAACTTTTTTCCACTGTTCAATTGTCCAATGTTTATGCTCCTCAAACCAAGCGAGGCGTCGTTTGACATTTACCGGGATGATGTGTGGCTTATGAGCAGCTGTTTGATCATGAAGTACAAGTTTTCTCACCACCCGCCTAACTGTCATAGGACTTGCAGTGGATCCCGATGCAGTTTAGAATTCCTGTGCGATGGTGTGGAGAGATGTCTGTCTATTACACATTATGACCCTCTTCAACTGTCGGCACTCTCTGTCATTCAACAGACAAGGTCACCTGTATGCTTTTGTGCTGTATGTGTTCCTTTATGTTTCCACTATACTATCACATTGGACACAGTGGACCTAGGAATGTTTAGGAGTGTGGAAATCTCACGTAAAGATGTATGACACAAGTGACACCCAATCACCGGACCAAGTTCAAAGTCTGTGAGTTCCACGGAGTGCCCCATTCTGCTCTCTCACAATGTCTAATGACTACTGAGGTCACTGATATGGAGTGCCTGGCAGCAAGTGGCAGCACGATGCACCTAATATGAGAAACATACGTTTTTGGGGGTGTCCAGATACTTTTGATCACATAGTGTATTTTTAATGGTATGGTCAAACCCTTTGTCGTACTGAATGCATGCATTTTGTTTTAACTAAGTTTACTGGTAGTACATTTGTAGAGAACCAGTCATTAATGTTCAAGAAAATATTAATTACATTTCCAGGCGTTGAAGTTTCTCTCTTGGAGTTGATTATAACACTTGCACTGTCTGTAAAGAGGCCTGATTGTGCTTCTTGGATATATGATCACATAATGTTGATCTTTGTGGTACATCTCTAGTGATTATTTTCCCATCTGTAATTGCCATTTCATTATGTAAACTCACGGAGTTTCTTCATGTGACACTGTATCCTTAGACGGGATGAAAACCAATTGTCAGCAAGATATGTAATACTATAATGTCTGAACTTATCTATGGGAATAACCATGAACTGCAGACTGAGATGCATTTAGTGAGTGAGAAACATTAACAGTTGGTAATATTTTATCATTTAAAAGTTGTATGTCTGTTTAGAAATAATTTTGAAATCTGTATTGGGATTGACCAAGTATTTTATTTTGTGATGGATGTGTCACTGGTTTTGTGTATACAATGTTTCCCAGTACCTTTGAGAAGGGTATAAGCAATGAGACTGGGCAGTAATTATTAATATTTTTTACTGCTTTTCTTGTAAAGGGTATGAGAATAGCATAAATTCTTTTGTTAGTTGACAGTTCATATCAAATACCATATCAATGTTATGTTAAAAACTTTGAAATGCTGTAGTTTGGCATTTGGGATACACTCTCTTTTCCATTACTGTCCACAGTAAAAACCTTTTGAAAGTCTGCAGTGCATATTCATGTTAAACACTCTGTTTTTCTATTTTCCTGTTTCAAAATGAGTACTTGATCTTTATTACCTATACTCAATCAACCCATTTCTTTTTCCATGGGAAGCTCTCTGTTATAGTTTTGAGTCTGTTGTTCGAAACTGTAACAGTGTTTAATCATGGATCACAACTAATGATCTACCATTTTATTTCGGTCATGATGCAAGAGTATTTTTACAAATATTACTACTATTGTTGATAACCATAGTGAAAAAAAAAAATCAGCAAATAAAGCAGAAAATGATGTTTCTGTGAAAGTTATGTGATGGTTTTACACAATTGAGTTAAAAAATCACAGTACATCTATTTTTGTACTGTTAAAAATCACTTTACCTCCAGTAGATCTACTGTATCAACAGTAAAAAAGTTGATAATTTAAATGCCTGGATTATTTCTAAATGAAACTTGAACTGGAGGAAAATGTGTAGTAGACCTGCTAAAATACTGAGGCTCAGCTAACATTTGCCCAATTAATAATTTGCCAATTTTTGTTAATTACTTTAAAGTAATGCAGATTTTCACATACACAATAGTAAACACTGTGACAATCTAGCCAAAAAATAAAATGGCTGACAGAAATTAATTGTGCTCTCAAATGCAAATTTGCAAATCTTTCTATTCTTTAGAGCAATTGCCAAGTTGAAATAAGTAGCCAGTTATAAAACTGACTATTTTTTTCTATAAAATGCTTTGTTGGTCGAAAGCCCATTATGTGGCAGTCTTTTTGTTGTGTCTATGTGTGACTCAGCATTTAAAAATACAATGAGTGCATCAGCAGATTTGCTTATATCAGTAAAACCAATCAGTTATGCAACAGTTGTTACCTGAAACCATGTTGAACATAAACTTTCATTAATAATACTAAAACAAAAAAATGGATGTGTACTTATATGCACTTTTGTTTCTTTATGTGATTTGAAGAATCAGCCCAAAAGTTTTGTGAAAGTATTTCTTATACCCCTTCATATTACTAGGACCTTGTCTCCTAACTTAAGTTCTTGGAAAACTGATATGAGCAATAATGGTCATTCACACATACACCATTATGTAATGAATATGCAGAGACAATTGAAAATCTGCCAGACTGTACTCAAACACAGATATGATGTTTATCATAAGTAGTTAGCTTAACCATTAGGCAATTGAGCACACCTGAATGCCTGACTCAAACTTTCATCACTGATGTTTCCACATATTATTTCTGAACACGACTACTGCAGATTCTACCAAATACTCCATGAGTACTGTTGCAAACTATGTGCTGGGAACTAGAGTGGGTGAAGGTGAGAAATAATGCCACATAATTTATCAAATGTTTGATAACATTTTAAAGTAATTTTCAAGTTGTTAGCACTCAACCATACAGTTGAACACAAAGTGCAGTTTTATAATTTAATTTAATGGAATTATTATTTATTTATTTAGATTCCATAGATCTAATACGGTGAGACATTCATATGGATACAGGACGTATCAGATTATTACAAATTATACAAAAGGAACACATAAAAAACCCTCTTGCGAGAGGAGATACAAGATGCGACAATAAAGTAATGAGACTGATGTGGTGGGAAGGGTGGGGGGTGGGGGGAAGGTTGCCTACCGTTTTAGTCAAGTTTAATGTTGTCTCGTTAACATTTCTGGGACTCATCTTCTGTAATATCCTCCAAGACCCTCATCACAGCCTTTCTATCATCTTGTGTTGTATGAAAATGGTGCCCTTTGACCGCCATTTTGACTCCTGTAGATAGAAAAAATTCGCATGGAGTGATATCTGGTGAATAAGATGGCTGTGGTAGTACTGAAATTTGTTTTGAGGTTAAAAATTGCTGTACTGACAGAGCAGTATTGAAAGGCACATTATCATGAAGCAGAATCCAATTATCAGCATTGTTGACACAGACACGAAGGACTCTTCTACGAAGTATTTCTAAAATTTCTTTGTAGTATTATTGATTAGCTGTTTGTCCAGGAGGCACCCACTCATTATGAACAATTCCCTTGGAATCAAAGAAGCACATAAGCATGCATTTCACTTTTAACTTTGACATGCGAGCTTTTTTTGGTCTGGGTGATCCCTTTGAGCACCATTGCGAACTTTGGTGTTTTGTCTCTTGATCGTACTGAAAAAACCAACTTCCATCACCAGTGATAACATGCCTCAACAATTCTGGATTGATTTCCATTTGCTCTAACAGGTTGGCTGCCACATTTATCCATGTTTCCCGCTGTTGTGGTGTGAGATTTTGTGGGACCATTTTTGCACAAATCATCCTCATACCAAGATCTTCAGTTATTATTAGACAAACCATTTTTAAATTGATGTTCAGTTCTTCTGCAATCATTTTCATGGATAATCTTTGATCAGATCGTACGAGTTCACGTAGCCTGGCCAAGTCGACATCCGTCCGTGAGATTGATGGTCATCCACTGCGGTCTTCATCTTCAACATTCTTCTGCCTTCACTAAACATTTTATGACAACGAAAAACTTGAGCTCTTGACATAACCTCCACTTCAAAAGCCTTCTGAAGTTGTTGTCCTGTTTTCATCCAGTTTGATGCAAAAAGAAATGGCATACTGTTGCGCAATATTATGCGGTTCAATTTCCACGATGAGACACACAAACACGTGTTAACTTATTACAGCACAACTCACGACTGAGCAGTTGCATCAATGTGCTGTTTGGACTAGAAGCAGCTTATAGACCAAGATCAAAGACATTGTGCCTACGCAAGCCTGCTGGATTGCCACATCTTGCAAAGAAAATCAGTCTCATTACTTTATTGTCACGCCTCGTATAAGACAAAATACACATTAATGGGTATAGACAAAATTACACTTAAAAAAGTTAAAATAAAGGTAGATCTTAATAGCTACATAAAAGACATATTAATGTTAACAATGATTCCAACTACTGTAGTGCATAAGAGTACATTGTATTTAATTAAAAGAAAAATCAATTAGGCTTAACACAATTGAAGTAGTCTTCTACTGGTTGAAAGGAATTATCTATTATGAGGGTTGTTTCAAAAATAAGGTTCCCACATTTTTTTAGACACAAGGAATATTTTATTTGAAAAAACAATTACACCATTGGAAACGTTGATCCTTAAGCTATTTTTTCACATAGTCCCCATTTTTTCTATGCATTTTTTTCTGTCGAGTAATCCACTTTTGCATTCCCACCTCAAAGAAGTCTGCCACCAACCCATTGAGAAACTTGGAAACTTTTTCTTGCAACTCCTCGTCTGTCTGGAATCATAGATCGCTTAGGTGCTCCTTCAATTTCGAAAACAGATGGAAATCGCTGGATGCCAAGTCGGGGCTGTAAGGGGGGTGGTCAATGACATCCCAGCCAAATTTGTCAATTAACTCCTTCATTTGTTGTGACACATGTGGACGGGCATTGTCGTGGTGCAGCCTTACGCCTTTGCTGAGTTTTCCCCTACGACGATTTTGGATTGCCCGTCCAAGCTTCTTCATGGTCTCGCAATAATCACCTGCCGAGTTTATGGTGGTCCCTCTAGGCATAAAATCAATGAGCAGTACACCACTCTGGTCCCAAAACACCAATGCCATGATTTTTCCTGCTGACAGCTGCTGCTTAAACTTCTTTGGTGGTGGTGATCCGGCATGGTTCCTTAGGCGCAATTGTTGTTTTGTTTCTGGAGTAACATAATGGCACCATGATATCCCCCATAACAATGGAATCAAGTAAGTCTTCCTTATTCTCATCGCATTCACTCCAGAACTTGTAGGCACAGTCGATGCGCTGCTCTTTGTAGACTTCTGAAAGTATGTGCGGCACCGAGCCCACGCACATCTTGTGGGAACCTAGCTTTTCATTCAATATCCTGTCAATTGAAGCTTCAGAAGCCTCAGGAATTTGAGCAGCCAGTGGCCAGATAGTGATTCGCCAATCTTCGAGCAGAATTTACTCAACTTTCACCAAAACTTCGTCAGATATTGACGGCCTCCCACTTCGTTGTTCATCATGGACGTCTGTATGGCTGTTGGCAAACTGTATTTCTACAGGTGGTAACTTTCTTGCGTGAAAAAATCGAATGACCACACAAATTTCACACCTGGCGGTGATGGCGATAATGGGCTCAATCGATTATGGTTGTCAGGCCGGTACTGAGCGTTGCAGAGCCATGGTGGTTGTTGTAATTGGTGGTGGAGAATCTGGCGAACACAGTGGTGTTGCCAGATTTTGCATTGCACCATGCACGATGAGGGTACAGAGTTGGGAACCTTACTTTTGAAACAACCCTCATAGATAGTGTTGAGCTGTTGTTTAAATTTGAGGAGCTCATGGACAAGTGATTTTGGTGATGGTGGGAGAGCATTGAACACCTTGCAGCTCATGTAATGGACTCATTTTTGTGCAGTACTAAGTTTTTTAAATTCATAATAGATGTCCATCATCCTCCTGTTATTATGGGTATGTTATTAATCATTGGTTTTGTGTAGTTTGACATTTTTACCAATGAAACGTAAGAGGGGGTAGATGTATTGACATGCAGTTGTAAGTATCCCCAATTTTCTAAAAATGTTTCTACAAGGATGTCTAGGCTGGACTCTGCTCATTATCCTAATAACCCTCTTTCGGGCAATGAACATTTTTTAGAAAGTGGCTGATTACCCAGGAAACTATGTTCACGGAAGTAACTAAAATAAGCAGTTTTTGTGGTGTCTCATTCAGAGACAGCCAAAATAATATGAATAGCAAATGATGCTCAGCTGAGTTTTTTGAGAAGTTGTAAAATAGGTTCAGACCACTTTAGATTGCTGTCAGTGTGTATGCCCAGGAACTTGGATGACACAAATTGTAGTAACTCATTACCATTACATTTAATACTTAATTGATCCTCCACTTCTTTACTTACTTGGAAATGAACAAACTGGATCTTGTTAACATTTAGTGATAACTCATTATTTTCAAACCAATTGAGTACTTCATTAAAGACTATATTGGCCAATTCCTCAAGATTGTGGTTGGTAGTTTTGTTGATGAGGCTGGAGGTGCCATCTGCAAAAAGAGTAAAATGAGTTTTAAAGCCAGTACACAAGGTAAGGTCATTGATGAAGATGAGGAAGAGCAGGTGGCCAAATACAGAGGCCCTAGGAACACCACAGCCAATAGAGCCGCAGCTAGATAATGCAGAGTGCCCCTCAGAGTTGTTGAAGATGACCTTCCACTTTCTTCCAGGTAGGTAGGATTTAATCCATGACCCAGCTGATCCACTTATACCATAACATACAGCCTTTGCTAAGAGTACTTCATGGTTAATACTATCAAAGGCCTTAGAAATGCCACAGGAGATACCAACAGAAGATAATTTATTATTAAAAGACTCTAAGATTTGATGGGTGAAGGAGAAAATAGCTTTTTCTGCTGATACACTATCTTGAAATCCAGACTGGCTACTCTAATGAATGAGGTGGTCAATACGTCTTCTGTGAACCAATTTCTCAAGAATTTTAGATAAGTTTGTTAAAAGGGAGATAAGCCAATAGCTGGTAATGTCTGTTTTATCACCATTTTCAAAGAGAGCTGTGACAATAGCATACATTAGTCTCTCAGGAATGATCCCACGCTGGGTGGATTCATTGGATATATGGCACAGTACTTTGCTTATTGGCTTATAGCATTTTTCCAGTAATCTTGAAGAGATACCATCAATTCCAGCAGAATTCTTGCTATTCATCTCTCAAATTATATTTTCAAATTCATGTACTTTGACAGGAGACATTTTAATCTGCTTGGTTTTTTTATTAATAGCATTTTGAAGGGACGGCATGGCTTCATTAACAGAACATGTTTCTTTTTCCAGTTTGGGCCACTGATGACCAAAGAGGCCAATAATTATTTCAGCCTTTTCGTGAATGGTATCATTTGTTTTAATTTCTATGGTGTTTTCTGCAGCAGGGATTTTATCTGTTTCCCTTTTTATTGTGTCCCAATGGTTTTAACTTTATTATTAGAGACATCAATTTCTGATTTTATAGGAATACTCTTTGCCCTTCTTAGAACCTTTTTTTGAGGATATAGCAGTACACATTTGTAATGTTTTTCCTTTTCTAGACTATAACTGGATTTGAGTAAGGCATACAGATTCCTTTTCCTCCTGCAGGAAGTTTTAATGCCTAAGGTTAACCAGTTTTTATTAGAATAGGTTTCACATTTGGATTTGGCAGTCCTTTTAGGAAAGGCCACTTTGAATAGGCAGATAAATTCATTTAGAAAAGCATTATACTTGTCATTAACATTGTCAAAGAGCTCAAACAGGTGCCAATCAAAGGGAATTACAGAAGGTATTGATAAATGCATGTTAAATACTCTGAAAGTTTTACTGCAGGAATAGTTCTTATTAAGAGCGCTAATACCTTGAAGTAAGTAACCAACCATCATGGTCTTAGAGCCCATTTAATATATGTTATACAGTTGTGTTTATATTTCTGCTTCTGTCGAATAAGGTGTTGTCAATTTGACTCACATGACTCCAGTGGGAAAATGCACAGTGCTGTTAAATTGAAAGAGTTCATTAAATGTGATCCCCTGATCTTTTTCTGAAGTTGTTTGTAGATCTATTCTGGGTACTGAAGTAATTTCTTGAATGACCATTGCAGCAGCATCAGTTGTTGATGCTTGTACTACTGTTGCAGCTGGCTCTGAGGAGAGTGATTTTCCTTCAGTTGATTCAGGTTTTGCTGCCCTTGGTGAAGGCTCTGTTGTATTAACAATTAATTCCTACATTGCTGCCACAGGTGTTGGCTCTGTTGGATCCCATGATAGTGGTGAATTTACTAATACTAGTAATATTGGGTCCACTGTTGGGTGTTGAGTTGTAGTAATTTTGGAAAGTTGAGCTGCTGCATATGGTGGTGGTTGCTGAGGTACTGAAGGTTGGAATGGTCTTGGTGATTTACTTCTGTTTTTGGTAATTACAGAAAGAATTTCCACAATTTTTCTGCAGAGAAGTTGCTGTGTAGGTCTTTAGCGGAATTATGTGAGGACAAGATATTGTTATACTTGGAACTGTAGAAATGGCAATACACTGCTAGGTAGTTTTTAATGTGTGAGCAAACCTTGGAAGGGGTAAGATGATCTTTTGATAAGAATGTTGTAAGTTGAGTTTTGGAAGGAAGAGGTGAATCTAATAACACTTTATTACTTAGTTCCTAATAAATATTTAAATGATGAAAAAATTACAAGAAAAACTGTAATACTGTTCATGAAGAGCATGCTATATGGCAGTTTGCAAAAACAGATGAAGAGATAACATAACATAAAAAAATATCACTTGTGGGAGAGAAAACCAATGAAAAGCATACGTGTTATGGCAAGGCATACCAAAAATGTAAAGGTAACTGCAATATTTGAACAAGGGGTATCTGAAACAGCAGGCAATGAAAGTTTCTACGGACTTCATCCAGTTCATTGCCATTTAAGATTGTAGTTTAGATATACCTAAACAACTCATGTATTACACATAAATAAATGATATGAATAGTCTTGAAATGGAAAATAACAAATTTTGTAATAGCAAATATGGGAATTAAGTGACAGTTTGACAAAAAATGAAATATTCTGTATATTTTACCTGCAGAAATAGAAATTAACTTACACATCATTTTTGTGAAATTCTTTTATTTTTGGGTGTCTATTTACTGTATAATGTAACCTATATTGGAGATAAATGACAGACACTTATTTTTAAAAGTGTGTCATCTCAAATAACTTCTGTGTTACCATTCTCATATTGACTGAAACATATCTGGTGTCTGCCCCTTAATCTTATACACAGGCAAGTTTGTACATATGTCATTCAGTTTCATATCTTTTGTTTGAAACCACAGTTAAATGTACACGCCCGATAAAAGAAAGTAAAACACCCAGAAGACGGGCAGATGTCAATGTAACTTTGTACTCATACACACCATCAACATATATCTAAACAATTGGAGTTGTCATTCCCTCTGACATGTAGAATGGCCGTCATACTGTGTTAATGTTATTTGTGTTAAGTGTTGCTTCCAGCTTCAGTATGGTATATAAGGGGTGTGAACAGTGTCAGATATTGAGTGAACACTGTGAAGGGCATGGACGTGGTCCAACTACTCATGTCAGACAGCATTACCAACTTGTGACAAGAGTTTGAAAGGGTACCCATTGCTGGTCTCCATTTGACCAGCTGGTCGAATTGTGCAATATCCAGATTTTTGGGGCATTCTTATGCAAGAGTGACACAATATTGGACTGCATGGAGATGTAGAATGGGACATATTCATTATTAAGGTTCCAGCCAGAAGGGGCTACCACCGTATTGTGCACCAAGCACATTGTAACCTCTTCACACCTATGTGTGCCATCTGAGATTAAGTAAAGGACTGTTATTACATTCTGTGTCGAAGACTAGCAGCAGCTGAATTAGGGGATTACTGCCCCATGCGTAGGCAACTGTTCACATCACTACACCAACCACTGTGTCAGAAATGGGCTGTTACTGGGAAGCCAGGATTACAGAGGAAAAAAGTCACATTGTGTTGAGTGGTGATCAGGGTTATGCACTACCCCATATGATCCAAGTTAGCAACTGTGGCAGCAGCCTCAGGAGAGGTCCCATTCTTCCTGTTTTGAAGAGGCAGACCAGTGTTACTCATGGCATCATGGCGTGGATAGCCCCTCAATGTGACTTCAGGTCATGACCAGTAGCTACAGAGGGATCTCTGAAGACACATAAGTATCTCATGGACTTACTGCATCCTCATGTGTTGCTTCTCATGTGACATTATATGGTCCCATTTTTCAACAGGACAGTGCTCATCCACACATGCTGAATGTCTCTGTGCACTGTCTGTGCAATGTTGAGGTACTCCCATGGTCATCAAGATACTCAGATCTGTCCCAAATATAACATATCTGGAACTATGTCAGACGCCTACTCTGTCCCAGTGCCAATATCCAAGATATCAAGGAAAAGTGACAAAATTTGTGGGACAGCTTGCCCTAAGGTTGGGTACAATGGCTTTATGTCACCCTCCCTAACTATATCAGTGCATGCACATAGGCCAAAGTGGAAGTTGGTTCATTCTGCCAACTTCTTTGTAAATTTGACTAGATTTTCTAATAACTGAATTGACGTCGCATACCTTTTCAACCCATGAAGCTTCATTTCGTTTTCATCTCTTCTTCTCAGCACTTCACTTTTTTGTTGGGCAGTATGTATTCTTTCTTGTTGAACAGATTGACAGATTGACAGATTGAACTATGTCAGATGCCAACTCTGTCCCAGTGCCAATATCCAAGATATCAAGGAAAAGTTGCAAAATTTGTGGGACAGCTTGCCCTAAGATTGGGTACAATGGCTTTATGACACCCTCCCTAACTGAATCGGTGCATGCACATAGGCCAAAGTGGAAGTCGGTTCATACTTCCAAGTTCTTTATGAATTTGACTAGATTTTCTAATAACTGAATTGACGTCGCATACCTTCTCAACCCATGAAGCTTCATTTCGTTTCCATCTCTCCTCCTCAGCACTTCACTTTTTTGTTGGGCAGTATGTATTCTTTCTTTTTTAACAGATTGACACATTTGCTAATGATGATCAGTTATTTACTATATATGTGATATTCTAAAAATCAGTTGAATATGTCAAGTATGTATAATAAACAACTAAGTAAATTAAAGAGGAAACAGTACTGTGGATGATGATTAGATATCATAACTGGAGTGAATAGCTATTGTGTCTATCAGGAATGTCAGTTATTAATTAAAATTAATCTGCACAAGTCTGCAGACTACTGTCAGTAATACTCTTGATATAGAATACTTTTTTCCTCTTATTTTTGTAATGAAAGTTAGTGTTGTGAAGAAACTTTTTTTCCTTTCTTTCAGATTTATTAGATCAGAAGATAATGCCATCATTATTAAAAAAGCCACTCCTGAGAGTTCTGGAACATATGTCTGCACAGCTGTCAATTCTGCAGGCTCAGCAGAAAAACAGATGGATGTATTTGTACAAGGTAGGTTCTTGATGTTATATATGTAATTTTGGTGATTTATTTGTTAATGTGAATTTCATAAATCTGAAACAGACTAGGACTCAGACCAATATCATTTAAAGCCCACTGTTTTCTCATGCAGTTCTTTATAAATAATTGTTATTGGTAAATAGAGAATGTATCTTTCTAGATCTTTTAACAGTGTTTAACATGGTCATTAATCAGCTGCATGGTATCACGACACAATCAGAGTATCTTCTTAAATAAGTCATTGACTCAAAGAATTTTTGGCTAATAGAAGCTTGTACATTATGAAAGACAGAAAATACTGAATAGAAATGGAAGTCTTGTTGGATGTGCACCAAGGAAGCATAACAGGACTGAAATAGTTTCTCAGTACACATATGGGTTAATTGTATAATGCTTTTAATCTTAGATTAGTGCAGAAAATCATCTTGGATCAAGATGAAACTGAATGCATTGACTACACACCAGACTCAGAGTATAGCACTATTCACTAGGGCCATCCTTGAGTAGCCAAATTTTGCAGATCAATTTAAGATCAAATGCAAATGTCAGTTCACAAACTAGTGACATTAGAAGAACAAAAAACACAAGTTGAAAATGAGCTGATAATAATGGAGTTGCTATCAACACTAAAATGGCAAGTAAATACACTCCTGGAAATTGAAATAAGAACACCGTGAATTCATTGTCCCAGGAAGGGGAAACTTTATTGACACATTCCTGGGGTCAGATACATCACATGATCACACTGACAGAACCACAGGCACATAGACACAGGCAACAGAGCATGCACAATGTCGGCACTAGTACAGTCTATATCCACCTTTTGCAGCAATGCAGGCTGCTATTCTCCCATGGAGACGATCGTAGAGATGCTGGATGTAGTCCTGTGGAACGGCTTGCCATGCCATTTCCACCTGGCGCCTCAGTTGGACCAGCGTTCGTGCTGGACGTGCAGACCGCGTGAGACGACGCTTCATCTAGTCCCAAACATGCTCAATGGGGGACGGATCCGGAGATCTTGCTGGCCAGCGTAGTTGACTTACACCTTCTAGAGCACGTTGGGTGGCACGGGATACATGCGGACGTGCATTGTCCTGTTGGAACAGCAAGTTCCCTTGCCGGTCTAGGAATGGTAGAACGATGGGTTCGATGACGGTTTGGATGTACCGTGCACTATTCAGTGTCCCCTCGACGATCACCAGTGGTGTACGGCCAGTGTAGGAGATCGCTCCCCACACCATGATGCCGGGTGTTGGCCCTGTGTGCCTCGGTCGTATGCAGTCCTGATTGTGGCGCTCACCTGCACGGCGCCAAACACGCATACGACCATCATTGGCACCAAGGCAGAAGCGACTCTCATCGCTGAAGACGACACGTCTCCATTCGTCCCTCCATTCACGCCTGTCGCGACACCACTGGAGGCGGGCTG
Source organism: Schistocerca americana (assembly GCF_021461395.2). NCBI lineage: Eukaryota > Metazoa > Arthropoda > Insecta > Orthoptera > Acrididae > Schistocerca > Schistocerca americana. The sequence goes on from NC_060130.1 coordinate 625,176,663, forward strand.
CACGATGTTGGGGCGTGAGCGGAAGACGGCCTAACGGTGTGCGGGACCGTAGCCCAGCTTCATGGAGACGGTTGCGAATGGTCCTCGCCGATACCCCAGGAGCAACAGTGTCCCTAATTTGCTGGGAAGTGGCGGTGTGGTCCCCTACGGCACTGCGTAGGATCCTACAGTCTTGGCGTGCATCCGCGCGTCGCTGTGGTCCGGTCCCAGGTCGACGGGCACGTGCACCTTCCGCCGACCACTGGCGACAACATCGATGTACTGTGGAGACCTCACGCCCCACGTGTTGAGCAATTCGGCGGTACGTCCACCCGGCCTCCCGCATGCCCACTATACGCCCTCGCTCAAAGTCCGTCAACTGCACATACGGTTCACGTCCACGCTGTCGCGGCATGCTACCAGTGTTAAAGACCGCGATGGAGCTCCGTATGCCACGGCAAACTGGCTGACACTGACGGCGGCGGTGCACAAATGCTGCGCAGCTAGCGCCATTCGACGGCCAACACCGCGGTTCCTGGTGTGTCCGCTGTGCCGTGCGTGTGATCATTGCTTGTACAGCCCTCTCGCAGTGTCCGGAGCAAGTATGGTGGGTCTGACACACCGGTGTCAATGTGTTCTTTTTTCCATTTCCAGGAGTGTATTTGTATATGCTGCTCCTACACAACTGACACTCAAAATATTTTTGTTGACCTGTAAGGTTAGGTTAAGGAGATTATCAAGTTTGTAAGTAATGAGTGCAGATAATAATTCATCTCAAAATAATTCTTGAAGTAGACTCACAATTAGTGTGATAAGTTTGAAGGCAGTTTATGGACTATTAGTGGCAGATTAATAAAGGGAAATTCAAAATATTTTCAGTGAACTGTTAAGTACATAGAGCTCAAAAGCAGCCAGTAGTAACTGGACAGCTCTTACATAAATGCTGTGTACTCTTGAGTAGCAATATCTAAATAATTTGTATTGAATTTTTTACTGCCACTACTGAACATGTGCTTATGCTGCTATCACCGCTGCATTGATGAACAGAGTTATTAGAGAGAATATGTAGGCCTCGGTCAATTAGGTAACTGATATATATCAGCCAGTGAACAATGGAAAATCGTTTCATTGGCTGTATCCATGAGTACAGTCATGTTTGATCATTTGTCAGCTCTCGGGATGTTTTTCTGCTTGCCACTTCTTTCTCCTTTGGTATTCTATGTTATTGTTCAAAATGCCAATTGCTTAATTTAGGATTCAGAATAAAACTAAATCCCACAGTTACAGTTGCAGCATGTGTCCTCCACAATAAACAGTTAGTGCAGCAGATGAGGAGCCTGAAACTGATGACACTGTATTTATTTGGAATGTAGAATTAATTTTATTTGTCTCATAACGTACAGTAACAAATCAAAGATTTTCATACTGGAGTCACATCAAATTATTTAAAAAAAAGTAAGGTTATAATAATTAACATATTTAAGCAGGCATTTCTGAATTTTTAGACATGAATAATTTAACAAGAACATATATAACACTTATGGTCATTTTGCAGCTTGCAATACAATTTATACAATATATTAACAATTTATTGAACAATACACAATCTTTATTGTTTCTTTTATTTTCAAATTGCCAAACTGTGCTGCACGAATTCTTCAATTGAATAATAACATTTTTCCAATAGTGTATGAAATAAAAATCTTTTTAATGGGTCAGACTCCAGATTTAACAGATTTGTGTTATTTAATTTACTGTAAATTTTTAATCCTGTACACAATGGTGTCTGAGTGTAAAGTTTTAAATTATGAGAGGGAAGTTTGAAACTGTGTTTGTGATGAGTACTGTAATTGTGGTTGAAATGAAAATTGTCAAGTGAGTTTTGATTTTTGTATATGAAAAGAAAAATTTCGTAGATGTTCAGAGAGGGAATGGTTAGTATTTTTAATTTTTTAAATAATGAGCAACATGATGTTCTTTTTTGGACTAAACACATGTTTCTTATGATTCTCTTTTGAAGTGTAAGTAGTCCTGGGCTGTCTGTGAAGCTATGGTCTGTGAAGCAGTTCCAGTACCTATAGAAGATGAAGTGATCAGTAATCAAAGTACAAATAGTGTGGTATATATTAACAATGTATTGACATAAAAAACAGTTAAAATTGGAGTAATCTTATGAAGTGTCAATTACCAAACTTGATTTTCTTCAGTCATTGCAAGCAATTTCATCTGTAAGCAATAAATGGCAAACAGAGTAGTATATATGTATATTTTCTTGTTTTTGACACTGCCACAATGTGCAGAACATAACCTTGGAAGAAGTTTAATATCAATAATGTCTTTTAGTCATCGATAACATCTATAAGTTGATGTGACCTATGAAAGATAATCAGATCTGTGCATGCTTTCTGTCTTCAAAATTTATTACAAAAGCATAAAGAGCTGTAACAGATAAACAACTGGATTGGAGTGTTTTTCTTTTGGGCCAATGCTTGTCTTTGGCTTGGCTGTCCCACTCCAAATAAAATACAACGTTTTTGTGTAGCCAGATTTTTAGCCAAGTAACATGGCAGCTACTTTCAAATCTCCACATGTTGTCCAAGAATGCTTTTCATAGTTCATGTATTTCAACATAGCTTTGAGATTTTCATGCATCTCTTTATGGTGTACTGAATTGACACAAACAAATTTCCATTATGTAAAAGTACACCTTTTAGACTATGTTTTGGTGAATCAATAAACAATTTACACTGACTTGGATCATAAGTAATGTTGAGACAAATCAATAAACCCTTGATATCACAACAAAAAATTATATGACCTTCTTCTTTAAAGAATTGTGCTAATTCATTTTCTCTCTTTCTGTACCAAGAGAATGACACTTCAAGTAGGAGAAGACTTTTTGCTTTCAGTTGTGACCCAAGCTATTTGGCGGCATCTTTTGTCAGATTGAATTTATGAGTTAAATCATTTAGTCCATTTTGTCTAAATAGTTCTGGTGCAGAACCTTCTTCTGGCTTGTTAATGTCAGCATTGTTGCATTCATTTTCTGAGCTGCTCTCCTGTAGCAAATCATCAAGAATGGTAGGCAGAATTGGAATATGGAGTGATTCATCATAATTAATGTTAAGACATTTTATATCCTTCTTACTTCTTGTGTTATGACTTTCATAAATAACAATCATATTCATGATTTTGCGACTCCCTCCAAACCATGGGAGTTGCAGAGGTCACTGATTTTCTCTTCCCATTTTTCCGTAGTCTCAGTGCCTCAATACGTGTGCACCAAAGTATGCATAGCAGACATTTTACACAAAACTATTAATGTCCTTAGAAATTATGTAGCTTCCACAAATGTAACACAATATGTTTTGGTTATTCAAACAATTGTGGGAGCTCATTTCTAAGAAACTGCAAAACTACATTTAACAGTGCAAATATAACCTTGGGACACTATAGCATGTCAACAATGAACTAGTTTCCCACCTAACAGTGAGTGCAGCCAACTACTCCATCTTACTAAAATAAAATTTTCTTTACTTGTAATAAAATTTCTCAGTTTGGAACTTAGGTTTAAATGAAAAATGAGTTTACTTGATTTGTGAAAAACTGTACATGATAGGAAAAAAACTAGTAACAGATCTGAAATAAGTAAAAAACAAAAAAAGTACTTCCAGAACGGTGAAATTTGTGTAAACATCAAAAATTATATTGCGTAGCTGTAATATATCTCTTTTTAAAGTCAGTGTCTCAGTTCCTGGAATCAATACAAGAAATAAGAACAGTCCTCACAAAGATTTAAAGAGACTATTTGGTCCAGAAGGTTTCGATTATTCAGGAACATATGTTTTCAATAAATTGCAGCCATAAAAAGTTTAACTATGTATAAAGACCAGTGCAAGATGTGCTTAAAGGATTAATTGGTAGCCATCTCCTTCTGTTTCACTGATGAATTTCTTAACTAAAACTGGCTGATGTGTATATATTATTTATAATGCCAAGTAATGTACTACTGTCCATCTTAAGTGCAGTAATTTGATCAAGCTAAATAAGTTTTGCAGCTGGTTTTGCCTTTGATGATTCATGTCTACAATAGCCTACAATTATCATACACACCTCAGTGGATAGTAAAATTAAATGTTTTGCAGCCAGTTTCTTATTTACATTTTAAATGGAATATGTGCGTAAGATTTTTTACTTATTCCACATCCATGAGGACCATTTCATTAGGGATCTGGGGAAGATACAGCAGCAAAGGCTTTTTTTCTTTGTAAATATATTTTATGTATCCTTTCTTCTATGACATGTTCTACAACCTTGAGGACCTCCTCACTCTGGATCTTTGGAACAAAAAGTACATCTAATCTAATCTTGCCCTTGTAAATACTGTAATTTTTACACTTCCCTAATTTAATGAAATTGACTCTGATTGACTGTATGAAGTAATTTCTATAATCTACCAGAGGTGTGGTATGACACTACTGCTCTCGTCAAGATTTCTTCTTCATCTGTTATTTGATACTGCTGATTATGTACATTACTCATCTCTAAATGTGTTCACCTATTTTTGCCATGCTATTTCATTTCATGCATAATCTTTTCAGCATCTGTCTTGGTACACTTAAATATGCTGCAGTTATTGTCAATCTGTGTTATTTTAGATTTTACCTTTTTTCTGGTCAGTAGGCCCAAAATATAAACATTGGAAGCAATTACATCACATTTTAATAATTTATCTCCATCCACTTTCCTCCTAAAAAATAGAGGACATTCTCTGAGGGAACTAAAGGCTAAGTGAGACAGTCATACAGTACCATATTTGTGAGTATGAACAGCAGAACAGGAGTCGCCTATAGGAAAATCAGCACTGAGACTGTAGCAAAAGTTCAGATGTCAGTTTTCAAACTTTCTAAGTGCTTGAGGCCTTCCTGCTTAGCCCTTGACTGATCTACTTTCCATAAGTTCATTCCTCTACATGCCAGAAAAATGCAATTCTGTTCATGAAAGGTACCATATATCTGTCACCACATAAGTTTTTCTTATTTGCTTGTAATTCATTCTGGGATCATTTTCTCCTCAAAACATGATATGTGTTGTCTTATATAAGATTTTGTGTGTGATCTCAAGCTGACATTTCATTTTAGGGTGAAAATGAAATGAATGACAAGATAAGTAGCCAAAGCACACCTGCTCTTACATAGTGGTTTTGCATAGTGAAATTTTAACATGAATGTGTGTCATTATAGCAGTTTCCTCAGATCTGAGAAGTTCTATATACTGATCAACTCATAAACCTGCAGCTTACTAATTTCATATAGCCACTGGTTAAAGTGCTTTTTGATTTAATGTGTAGTTAATCTCAGAATTAATTCCAAAACAGTTTAACTCAATTTAATTTACAGTTGCACCTGTGATCAGCAATATGCCAACAAGAATTAGTGCAGTTGATGGCCAAATAGTAACATTAAATTGCAAGGCAGAGGGTATACCAAGCCCAGTAATTACATGGCTTAAGAATGAACAACCAATTACCCTCTACAAGAAAGATATAATTTTCCTTGATAATAACTCAACAGTGAGGTAAGCTTTCAGGTAAACAAATATATGTGTGGACTTCCATTTCTTTGTTAACACATTACAGCCCTCTTGATGCCAAATCCAGTATTTTAGTAGTAGTAGTTGTTGTAGTAGGAGTAGGAGTAGCTTTATTCACCTGTAGACCTCTTTTTACAAGGATATAGGACATGTCAAAGTATTTGTAAGTTCAGATCAATTTAAAATAAGCTAATTTGTATACATATATATTTACAGATTTCTAGTTAGAGACAATCATTAGATTTACGCCTGGTATACAATACTTTTTTTTACAAATAACTTACTAAATAATGTAATGCCACACTGTTCACTCATATCTCACTGTCAGTCACTGCACACACTATACACACATTGTTTCATAACTCTTCACACACACACACACACACACACACACACACACACACACACACACTGGTGATCTCTGGGCCATTTTCTGTACTACAACTTCCCATTTGCTATCCTGAAAAACTGAGTCAGCATCCATCATCCATCCATAATGAGTGAGATGTTGAGCTCAGAAAGAGGAAAAGGTGTTAGTATTGTGCTATGCATAGCTTGAGGGGAAGTATTTCTTGAAAGGAAAAAAAGGAAGAAAAACAAAGAGTGAAGGTGTTACGTGGAATTTTTTATGTTTTATAATCATCATTATTATTATTATTATTTATTTGTATAACATTTTTTTATCAAACCTCTACTCTTTTTTATCTAAGTAATCCTTCAATGTATGAAATGTATTGCATAACAGGTACTTCTTAGCTGCCTTTTTAAATAAGTGTATTTTTGCAATTTTAACACTACACCACTCTTTATGATGTCTTTGTAGGTGAAGAAACCTTGGGTTTTCAAAGTTGATGTCTTTGCCAAGTTCATAACTTTGTTTATCTGCAGCTGTCTGGTGCTAAAAAATTGGAAACTTGAGGCAAGAATGAGGTCATTTAGACTACATAACAAGATTATTAGACTAATGGAGTGGGTGAACCAATGATCATCATGCAGGCAGCTATTTAGGACAAATAAAATACTACCTCTTCCATGTTTTTATTTATTATAAAATACAATTATTTTGAAAGAAAAATTAAACAGTAACAAACCATTCATCACCTATAATGAATCTGTACACAGTTACCACACAAGACAAATAAATGCTGTACATCTACAACAAAGAAATACAGCATTATTACAGAAAGGCAAACTCCATCCTAGCTTCAAACTTTATAATGCATCGCCCAAATCCACAAAAATAATAATGGATGGAAATAATTTCAAATCAGCCTTTAAGGGTTATTGGGTCAAGAGTAACAGTGCACTAACAGTATTTAGAAAAACAAAACTGTAGCATCAATTAAGATTGTGTTTGTAAAGTGTATAGTTAATAACTAATCAAATAGTCTGTGATATTGCTTGTGCATGCTAAAAAAAAAAGTTTCAAGAAACATGTGTAGTAATTAAGGAACAATTCAATTTCTTTTGTACATTGTGCATTCCTAGGTTCAAAGGGCCAATAAGTAAAGCAAGTTTTATCTATATTTATTTGATTGTAATTTCATTTAGAGACCATCAGCTACTCAGAAATTTCCGAAAGCTTCCTTTGGTGACTACTCTATGTTCTTTATCTTTTCCAGGTTCCTTGCTAACAATTTTGATTCTGGTTCATACAAATGTGTCGCTAGAAATATAGCTGGACTGAGTTCTCAAGAAATTAAGCTATCAGTATTTGGTAAGTTACATATTTCATTTTACAGTATGCTGAGAGACTTTGTAATGAAGTCAGTAAATGGTAGAAAGCATAGTTACTCTTACCTGATAGCAAAGAAATCTTACTCAGGTGTATTAACAGAGGCCTTCTCTAGTGATAGGAAAAGGTGGCTACACACAGAATGTAAGTAAATTAGATATATTACATTTATTGAATGTGTAGGGCATTATAAAATCACGTTTAATAATGTTATAAATGTATCAAAAGAAATGTCAAATAGTGACTCAGCATAAAAATAAATCAAAGGTAGTACGCAGCAGGGTTAAATCTGAATTGGATGTTTCTGTCTGTAACCATAACATTTCTAATATTAAGCCTGAAAGTAACAACACCAGATCCAGCAAAAATATTTCAGTGCTTCAATTACTTTTTCATTAATGTTGTGAAATCTGATTTCAGTGTAGCAGATTACCAGAAGAAAAAGAAATCTGTGTTGGTCTGGTACAAATTTCAGTTGCCTTCAAAAGTTTAGAAATGTTTTTCAGTGGCATAGAAAATATTATATTATATATACCAAGAAAGGTAATTAAATCTGTGCATAAAAGAATAGATCATCCACTGGCTGCATCATTTCCGCAATATACACCTTCCAGGCATATTAGAGTGAGAACCTGTCGAAAGTCTCAATAATCATCTTTTGGAGCATGGACCACTGTGAGAATGGCAAGAAGAGAGCCATTGAGACTCTGGCAGGTACCAAAGGGAATGTGAAGCAATGCTGACTTCAGTGCCATGGCTGGCTGTGCTAGGTTTCTCAGTTGAGGATCTTTGGCACGAACATACCAATCTAGGTGGTCCCATAGATTCTTAATTGGGTTAAAATGTGGGAAGGTTGGTGGCCTGTGGCATACAGTAAACAAATGCTGGTTCTCTTTGAACCATGCACTTACTCTGTGAGCTGTGTGAAATGTTGTATTGTCCTGCTGGTAGATGTCATCGTGCCAAGGAAAAACATGTAGTGATGGACAAGGTCTCCAAAGATAGATGCATACTTCTATTGATCCACTGTGCCTTCCAGAATGATGAGATCACCCAGGGAAGCCACAAAAACATTTCCCAGACCATAACGCTCTGTCCTCCAGTCTGGAACCTTCCGACGATTGTTGCAGGATGATTGGTTTCTGACATTTCACACTGTACACTCCAAAAGTCATCATTCATGTGAAAAGGCCACCTGTTGCCACTCAGTTGACGACCAGTTGCAATATTGGTCTGAAAATCCCAGTCTTTATCACCAGTGAACAGCAGTCAGCATGCGTGCATGAAGCAGGCACCTGCTGTGGAGGTGCATATGTTCTCTGAATGGTTATTGAGGAGATGCTGTTGTTAGCCCCTTGGTTTATCTGGTTGGCCAGTTGCTCAACAGTTGCACATTTATTCAGCTATACACATCTCCACAGCCATTGCAAAGTATGATGTTATTTTGCACAACCAGTTTGGCTTCTTCCAAGAAAAAATCACTATAGGGACTGTAAGTGACATTGTTAACGTGATATGTGCTTCTCAAGACAAAAATAGTAAAGTGAGGGGTCATATGATCTCACCAAGACATTCAGCTCAGTAAACAACTTGTTACCAATCCATGAAATAAAATAAACAATAAGGACATTGCTCTGCAGCGTATTGCTTCATATCTATCTCACAGAAGACAGAATGTAATTATCTCCTCATAGGCAGCAAATTATTCTTCAGAACAGAAAACAGCAACACAGAGTGTCTGTCATGTCTCTGTATTCAGTCCTATTTTCTTTTGTTCTTTGTTAATGACTTTTTCATTGGTGTTTATGTGCCTTCAGTTCTTATCCCTGATGATACATCTGTTTTAATTGAGAACAGACTGACTCTGAACATCTCAAAAATCCTTGTGGTACAATTAACCTTTAAACTCCAGAAGATAACTGTAAACATTAAAAATGGGATTGGTCAAAAAGGGACCATGTAGGGAAATTTTTGAAGAATTGAAAATTGTTAGCTTTTGCAGCCATTTAGATTTTTGAGTGCATATGCTACTTGAAGTCTCAGCATTATTAAACAAAGTCTTCATAAGTATGAAACAAGAAACAAAGATATAAAGTTTACTATATGAACATTAACTTTTATCCAAGGCTTTGCCTCAAAAGCGCAAGAGGATTTCACAACTATGTTGGTAAAAAAAAGATGTTACAATCAACAGTATCTATAGCATTGATGAATTTTATGAAATGTTAGCCTCAAATTAAATATAATCCAAGAAATTGTTTGCAGTTATTTCCCAGTGATAGATGATATAATGGTATTAGTGATAGTGCAGTGTCATGACTGAGAGTGACACACATTTATTTTCCGAATGCTCTGTATAGAGATGGTAAATAAACACAATGCAGTAAGAACAAGAGACAGTTTACAACATTTGCAATGAAATAAAGTTATATACTGTGCAAACATGTAATAAAGAAAATAATGAAAACTGCCTGTATATATTTGTGTTTAGCTAGACTATGTGTATGGTACTTATGTGTATTTAAACTTTATGCATTTGTGTATATTTAATTTGTGAACACATTCAAATGACATCCATTCATTTCATATTGTGTACAAGTGGAGAAATAAATAAATAAATCAGTATCTCCTTGATATATAGGTCAGGCAATTCTTGAACTCTAATCCATACCAGTGATTTAGAACGTCCTACTTTAGGATATGATTGATTACTTGCAGCACAGAGTCGAATGAAATAGCAGTGTTGACTAATGCCTTGGAACTCAGTAGCACATTATAGATAGCAATGCATATGATTAGTTTGATAGAAGAGCTGAAACCAGTGAGAAACGTCTTGCACCTGACATTTGTAATAGTGGACCAGCAGGTCTGCCAGTTTGTCAGTACTGGGTAAAGAGGGATCATGCTGGGAAGAAAGATTTTACAATAGTCAATAACTTTGCAGCCACACAATGCAAAAATGTGATTAGAGCATTTATTTACACTCCAGGTTTGAACTGTCACAAAACAATGTTTCAAATGTGGGATAAAATACAGAATGAATCATGCACTCTGCAAGGGAGTGTGAACTTTCTTCCGGGTCTGCTAGTGCCAAAAGTTATGCACATCTTCCAGAAGTTTGGAAGGAAGGAGAGAGGTACTGACAGAAATAAACTGTGAGGGCTGATATGAGTCATGGCTGAATAGCTCACATGGCAAGAGCATTGCCCATGAAAAACAAAGTTTCAAGTTTGAGTCATGGACTGCTTATAACTTTGATCTACCAGGAAGTTACATAGACTGTAGTTTTCCTATATTCACAGATGCTGTTGAATTGTGGCAATAGGAAAGACTCAATCAGACATAAGTATAAGGACAACAGTGAGAGGTGCTGTGTTATTTTATGAGTTATTGGTGTTATTGCTGTTGTTGTTGTTGTTGGTGGTGGTGGTGTTAATGTTGGTTGTTGGTTTGGTGGTGGTGGTGGCGGCAGTGGCGGTGGTGTTGAAAGAATTGTTGTGAAGCTTTCAAGAGTTCTATTTGCAATCAAGTTCATAGTTTGAAAAAGAATCTGCAGTCTTCACCTTACTGGATTCTAAATAATACAACTAATTAATGAAAGAAGAAAATATCTGAACCCCACTGCCTAAGAACAACCTCAGTACTTCAACTTCAACAAATTAAGAAGTCTGATCATGCAGAACACAATTTATAACAATGACCACAATAAACACATATGGAGACACTGTGTGTGTGTGAGAAAGAGAAAGAGAGAGAAAGAGAGATACAGTTAAAGAGGCTGATCATGCAGAAAACAATTTATAACAATAATCACAATAAACGCATATGGAGACTCTGTGTGTGTGAGAGTGTGAGAAAAAGAGAGAGAGAGAGAGAGACAGACAGACAGACAGTAGGCAGACAGTAGGCACATAGCAGCTTTGACATGGGCTGAATAATGAATTAGTGTAACACATGTTGTTGTGGCTGACAACATGACATCATCTTGCTGACTGTGAAGAAACTCACTGATTGCCAAAAGTGATAATCCTATGCATTGTTCTTTTGGCTGCAAAGGAGCTATTGTAGATGTTAAGCAAACTAATTATTACTCATTTCTACTGTTACGAACTGCTGGATTTTTATTTAAACAGATAGTGAACATAACTGTTTTTATACAACTGTCTAGAGCACTCGTTTAATTGCAGGGAGCCAGCGGTGTGTGATGATTTGATACTTCTGGGGATGAAATCAGTCTATCAGACTGGGATTCAGATTTGGAACCTTTTCCCTTTTGTAGGCAAATGGTCTGCCCACTGAGCTACCCAAGCACATCTCAAAACTGGTTCCCACAGATTCACTTCTAGCATAATCTCTCTGCTGTTGCAAGGTATGCAGGTGCACTTCACTTAAGTTTTGAAGGTAGGAGAGAGATACTAGTGGATTTGAAGCTGTGAGGGAGGCTCATGCATCATGCCTAGATAGCTCAGTCACCAGAAGATTTTCCCATGAAATGCAAAGGTTGCAGGTTTGAGTCCTGATCCAGCACTTATAATCTGCCAAGAAGATTCAAACCTGGTTTTGCTGAGTTTTTTCTATATCATGTGCACTGGTAACTTGAAAGATCTAGATTACAGTAAAGTTTATATCTTTTGCCAATTAAGTAAGGTAAATTGTGCATTGCAGATATTTGTGTCACTATGTCTAAGATTAACATTCCATTAGTATATGCTTGTTTTGTGGAAATAATCTTGAAACTGTGTTTTATATTTGCAGTTTTAAAATTGAAGCAGGAAATTAGAAGAGTTAACAAGACACTAGCTGAGAATATTTTTCATTCATTGTGTCTCTATATCATTTTACTTATCTCAGTGCTTATGATTTCAGTGCCTCCAAAGATCCATCCACCTTCTGAAGAACTCATTCATTCATCCCTGGGCCAAGTAATAATTCTAAACTGCCATGTAACAGGATCACCAGAGCCAACCGTTATTTGGAGAAAAAATGAGGATCTCATTTACAACACCACAAATCTAAGGTAATACTCTCCAGTCATTTCTTCATTTTTGAAACTCTTTAAGTTAAATATGTTATTCAGTATAGCATCATACTTGCAGACTGATATTTTATTATGCTTCTCATTTATTACTATGAATTAAAGTTGAATGCAGGGAAATGTTTTCTTCTGAGCACAATATGTGACATTTATCTTGATGCATTTCCGATAGTAGTTGCTTGGATTGATTCCACAACTATATAAGCCACTTTTTAGGGGAAGAAGATTGACTGAACAGCTATAGTTCTCCCTTGAGCTTTATTCACTTACCAGTTTTGGAAACTTATTTCTGTGTCAGTACTGTATGATATGCCCCATTGACTTAATATGATCTATATAAGAGCAACCACTGTGAATTTCATGGGGGGAGGGGAGCAACAAATGCAGAGACAGAGAGAGAGAGAGAGAGAGAGAGAGAGAGAGAGAGAGAGAGAGAGGTACTTAGCTATGATGTGACTGTAACTACATCATGGTTGAGCACTGACCACAGCATGGAGTGTTTTCTTTCTTTCTTTTCTTCTTCGTCCTTCTTTTCCCAGAAATTTATACCAGTGGTCTTGTGATACAAAATTAATCTGATATGCAGCACTGAGAATGGAGATATAAGTGCCCAAAACCAGTCAACAATTGAAATTTGAAGAAAAATTGTAGCCCTTCAGCAAATCTTCTTCCTCTATAAAAAAAAAAAAAAAAAAAAAAAAAAAAAAAAAAAAAAAAAAAAAAAAAATCGGGCCTACCACAAATGAAATAATTTAGTGTGTAATGTTCATTCATACTTTCACACTTGTGAGATACTCGTACCATCAGAATTTGCACTAGCTGTCAGCAATCACAATTTATTTCAGAATGGTAAAATGTGCCGTGTCACTGCATTTGATTGCAGCCACTGGCCTTCGGAAATCAATTTCCAAGGTCATGCTTGCACTGGTCATTTCTCATGCTACCATGTCAAGAGTGTGCTGTGAACACTTGATTTGAGGATAACTGCCATATCCAGAACTTCCATGGACAATCACAACTAGACAATATAAATACTATAAGGGCCAAAATTTATGGTGAACAAAATAAAGTTACATATAACAAATGGAGCAGTTTTTCATTAATTAATCTAGATGAATGGTCTTGTTAGTCTGTCACAGATTTTTACAATTGAAAGATGGACCACAGTGCAATAAGCCTCTTGTCTATTACATATTAGAATACAATAACTGGTTGGCAGCCATAGCATCCAGTATTATCTCCTTGCTATGGGGCATAAAAATTACAGCCCACTCTTGTACCTATACTCACCAGTCTTCTCATGACAAACAGATTAGCATAGGGACCAGGAAGCTGTCTCTGGACAGTCAAAGTGTGGGAAAAGGATGCCTCGATATATGTTGGCACAAGCCAGAGACTGGGTATGAGGGTATTGAAAACCACTTGAGGTGTTGTGCCCCATTTACCATCAGAGCACTATTAATGGTGCGCTCTTGTGTGGAATGTTTACATAGGGTGAAAGGGGTCCCTGGTACTGCTGTAATTGTGTCGCTATGGCAAATGGTACAGGAACGTACTGTCTGATCATATGCCTCTGTTTATCTGTCTGCAGCTCTCACTACCCCATTACTTTTGAATAGTGTCATATTGGTAAAGGAACATTCCTTTAACATACAGTCATTCCACAGTAACCTTAAACTCAATTATAATTAGCACATCTGCAGATCACAATCAGGAGGTATGTATATGGCTTGAATCCAGCTGCAAGTTTTGTCTGCAACTTCTGTGTGGCAGTTGTATAGACAGGGATCTACATCTACACTCCACAAACCACCATAGGGTATGCAGTAGAGGGTACTTCTTGTACCACTACCTTTTCCTCCCTTTCTGTTCCACATACAAATGGTGTGTGGGAAGAGTGATTGTCAGTAAACCCCTGTATTAGCTCTATTTTTTCCATTGTGGGCATTTTCAAAGAACTATATGGGAGGAAGTAATATGTTGCCTATATCATCTTGGGATGTACTCTTATAACACTCTTGTACTGACAAAATGATCCTGTGGCAAAATTTGTCAGTCTTCATTGGATCTTTTCTGTCTCTTGTTTAATCCAACTGGGTATGGGTCCCATTATTTGTAAGCCACTTCTTTCATGGATGAATTACAATTATTTATTCTTTGGACTACCACTAGGATGAGTAACCATACAGTCTGCTGAACACTGTTGGCAAGCAGGTTGTACTCAGCCATTGTGGGGCGAACTAAGGAGCTACTCAATTGAGAAGTAGTGGTTCCAGTCTCGTAAACTGACATATGGCCAGGAGAGCAGTGTGCTAACCACATGCCCCTCCATATTCAAAAACAGTGATGCCTTGGGCTAAGGATGACATGGTGGCTGATCAGTTCCAGTGGGCCTTCATGACCTGTTCAGGCAGAGTTAAGGTCTTTCTCTCTTTTTTTTTGTTAGACATATGCAACATTCCTTTTGAATTGATGACATATTTTAAACTTCCTGTCATAACTTTTTGACAACAATTACAAACAATAAAAATCCATTCTCTTTATTACTGGTACTTATAAATGATAGAATAATATTGGTACAAATGAAAGTATTCTACTCCTGTGAAAGTATTTCTTAATACTATAAAGGCATTTATTGGTAAGAAACTCCTTCAACGCTGTTTCAAAGTAGCTTCCACTTTAATTCATTTTTAAGTGTTATAAAATCTGACCCCCTTGTAATAGGGGCTGTTGTCTGCAGTCTTTGTTCTATGACTTTCTAGTTGATAATCACAGTTACCCTAGTGTTATGAATGTGTACATCTTGATTTAGACTAATGTACTGCTTGTATATTAAAATTAATTGAACATATTTATAAAAGTATATTAATGGCAGTGTTAGTTATTTTTGAGCATATCTTTGCAAGACTTATTATAACTAAGCTTGCGCAGAATCTTTTACTGCCATTTATACAAAAAAAAAAAAAAAAAAAAAAAAAAAAAAAAAAAAAAAAAAAAAAGGATGAATGCCATAATTACATAAATATTACATGCCCATACTTCGATTCCGTATGTGAGCTGAGGATACACTAAAGCGTAGTATAGCATAGTTATTTCCTCATAATTCAGAATTTGTGACATTGTCTTCATTGTGTAAATTATTTCCATAATTTTTTGGCATAAAGATCAATGTGATATTCACAGGAGAGTTGTCTGTCTAACATTATGTCAAAAAAGGCAGTTGTATCATCCAGTTTTATTTCTATACCATCATCAGACACTATGTTCCACTGGACTGCATCAAGTTCGTAATGTGTATGAAAGTCAATTGGAATTGTTTTACTAAAGTTTAACCTTAAACAATAATCTTGGAAGTAGTTCTCCAGCCAAATAAGACACCAGAACAATTCAGGGCCAGATCATTCTCACTGGGTCTCTAGTTAATAACTGTCATGTCATCTGCTTAATTAAATATCTTGATATTGTGCACTGTGTGTAGACAGTTAATATATAATATGAGCAATAAAGGCCCCAAAACTGACCCTTGCAGCACAACACATTTTAATATAACTGGACTTGAGCTTCTTAATAATATTATCCACTTTGTGTGTGACTTGTTTAACCTAATGTCTGTCTTGTAGACATGATTGTAAGACACTTTTAGCTATTCCTCTGATACCATAAGTTTCCAGTTCATCAAGTAGCAGCCCACAAGATACTGTGCCAGGTGGTTGTGACAGATCTAGGAATAAAATAGGTAACCTTTCTTTCTCATCTAATTTCATTAATATTGTATACACTAGATTTCATATGGCAGTTGATGTTGTTTAGCCTTTTGTAAAACCATGTTGGGTTGCTTGTAGCACTTTTCCCATGTCAGGAAATAGACCATCTTCCATATGAGAATTGATAACAGTTGATAAAGGTGATGCAATTTTATGTATGCATTTCTTAAGAGTGTCCAGACTAAGACCATCATATCCTGCTGCATGGGAATTCTTTAAGCTACTCACAATTATAATTATTTCTTCTTTACTTGTTGGCCTCAAAAATATACTTCCTGACACTGGTGTTCCCCTGAATTTGTATTTATGATTTTTAAGCTGATTGTTGATGCTGGAGCCAACAGAAGCAAAGTAATTGATAAATAGATCTGCTGTCTTATTCTGATCAGTTTCTATTGTGCCATTTATCAGCAAGTGATTTTCAGTTGTATGGTTCCCAGATTTACCTATTTCTCTATTTACTATTGACCTAGATGTTTTGGAGATATTATTTGAGTTCTGAATGACACTTTCAAAATGTTTCTGTTTTTCTGAATATTGATAAATTTTGTGAGTGACTTGTATGCACCTTTGAAGTTTGCGGTGTCTTGATGACTATCAACATTATTTCATGACAGTTAATATTATAATCTGTGTAGTTAGGTATGTCTTCAGAGTATTGCGTATGTGTGGTTAAAAATAGTTGTTCTGCTGGATAGCCATATCTGTAATGTTGCTACATCCTCACTCCAGGGTATATCATTGCCAAACCACTGAATTACACACAGTCTAGCTTTTGTACCCAGTTAATGTTGATGAAGAGTAGCAGTTGGCACAGCCAAAACTCTCATGAGCCAGCGATAATCTTTCTATTGCTAAATTATCAGCAGTGATGAATGCTTCATGTGCAATCAGGATTGAGTATTGCCTTAAATTTGTGAGACTGACTCTGGAAGCAACCATATGCATTACAGTATGTTTGTAAGAGCTACAGTACAAACAGGAAGAATGCCTCCTGCCTTGTTTGAATAAAATCTGTCTTACTGGAGACTTTCCCAACTCAAGAAGGGAAATAATCTTGGCTAGCCTTTACAACACAGAGAATGTCCATAAATTTATGAGTAGTTGTTATACTGGTTGTCTTACAAGCTTGTAAGGAAGACCCTAAAGTACATGATCATCAAACAACACCTGACCACTCTCTTCAAATTCAGAAAGTTCTCAGTCACTTCCAGTGTCAGTTTCATGTGGTATCCCTGTAAGCAGCAATACCAGAGAATGTCTCACACAGGCATCTCATGGGTATTCCATTCAGTTGTGAGCAGGCATTTGGATACTGATGGAGTCTACACTCTAAAATCTGAGCTTGCAGTGGAATCTTCCTACATTCATATTGTACTTCTTTTCTAGAACTTTTTCAAATCATGCCCATTGTCCATCCAGTATAATACCGAGACATGACGCTAAACTGTAATTCTTCAAGTTCAGGAGTACAGCAACAGCTAACATTTTTTATTAGACTTCTCATGGTTTTTGTTACAACAGTGACTACAAGCCCAACGGTTGACTGCTGTCTTTGTGCATGTGTTTTGTTATAGATCAAAGGCAGATGTTATGCTGTGCCTTAAGTATCATTAGTATTAGTGTCAAATCCTACACAGCACAGCAGATAATGTTTATATTTTGACTTGCCAGTTGGACTAGAACATTACCAACTCAAAACATGGTGACAACATATTGTTGTCTTTATTGAGTAGTGATTCTTTGAATAGCCATTTGCCATTTAGAAAACTAGGCAGTGTTCACAGACAAGAAGGGGAATGTGGCATGGAACACATGATGTAGTTTAGTGGTAGGAACCATAAAATTCACAATAGCAACGTAATCACAATGATTTCTGTTGTGGATCTTATTCATACTGGGACTATTTTAACTTCAAAAGATTGGGTCATTCTCCTAGTTTTGGTAAAACTTATGGTGTTATTTTCATTTATTATGTGATATGTGATTTATTCATCTCATTATGTACAATTTTCAAATCATTCGATTTGATGTACTGGAGACATGTCAAGGTTTACAAAAAGAAACTTTTTTCTCTTTTTTAAGAGAAGTACAAAAGTTTACATTATATTTTACATTTCTAAGTTACAGCTACACAAGTACATACAATTATACATGTAATAAAATCCCTGTGTTCAGTCTGTGAAACTGTCCTCAATGAATTCTTCGACAGAATAATAACACTTTTTCACCAGAAGAGTAAAGAGCAATATTTTCAGTGAACCAAGCTCCATCCCAAATATATTACTGCCTTTTATTTTATTGAAAATTTTAACACCATATACTCTGGCAATTGGGCATAAAGTTGAAAACAATCTGTTGGAAGTTTGAAATTATCTCTGTGGTGGGTGCTGTAATTGTTGTCAAAATGGAAAGTGTCCAGTGTATGTTGATTTTTATATAAGAACACCACCACCTCATATATGTAAAATGAGGGGGTAGATAGTATTTTTAAATTTTTAACAGTGGTCAACAGGATTCCCATTTTTTTGCAACACACATGTTTCTAATTACTTTCTTTTGTGATACTAGGAGCCTAGTGACATTTGTTGAATTTCCTTATAAGATTATGCCATAACAAATAACTGACTCAAAGTAGCAGTGATAAACTATCTTTCTGGTATCCATGTTTGTGGCACCTGACAACATGCACATTGCAAATGCCAAGCTGTTCAGTTTATTTGATAAGTAATCTTTGTGTACCTTCCAATTTAAATTTTTATGATTTAGGCCTAAAAACTTCACATGATTTGCTTCTGTGATATCCCTATCATTGCAAGTTATCTTTATTTCAGATCTTTCTGCTGATTTAGCTTCTAATTGCATCATGTTGGTTTTAGTTACTTTTAGTTTTAGTCCATTTTGATGGAATGAAGATTCAAATTTTTCTAAAGTATTTTTAACTTTTTCTGGAATACTTTCATATACCTCATTTTCAATTAGGACTGATGTATCATCAGCAAATAAGACTGAATGAACATCAATAGCAAGTGATAGGTCATTTACGTGAAAAAGAAACAGATAGGAGCCCAATATCGAACCTTGAGGGACTCCTTGGTGAACTGCTTTCCATTCTGAGGAATAATTGGTTCAATTTCAAGTTAAAATTTCTCTTTGTTTCCTATCTGACAGGTAAGAGCTAAACCATTTTAAAGCAGTGTCCCCGATTCCATACATCTGTAATTTGTGGAGTAGTAATGCATGGTTCACTGAATGGAAAGCTTTAGTTAGATCACAGAATATTCCTGTGACCTCTCTACGATTATCTAAGGTGGAGAATTTTTTTATTTTATTTTATTTTATTTATTTTTTTCTAAACACATTTATAGCATTCATAGTGCTTTTACCCTGTTGGAGTCCAAATGGTTTTTAAAAATTATATCATTTACTGTAAGAAATTTACTAATTTGTTTTGCTGCAATCTTTTCAAACACTTGTAGAGAAGACCAGCAAAAGAGAGATAGGGTGGAAATTCCCCATATCTTCTGTCAATCCTTTTTTGAATAGAGGTTTGATCTCAGCATATTTCAATAAATTTTGGAAGCATCCCTGTTCAAAAGATTGATTTATAATAATTGACAGTGGTTGAGAAATAATATTGCACACACACTTGATTACAGATGTGGTTATTTCATCCCACCCATGTGAGGTTTTGTTTTTTAGAGACAATATTTCCTTTTCCACATCACTTTGGGTGATTTTTTCAAATTGTTTAACAGATGGGTTCTGGCTGTTTTCCAAATTTGTGATGCCTTGATAGAATGTCATATCCACATCTGATCTTACTACATTTAGGAAGAATTCATTGAAACAACTTGACATCTGAACAAGGTTTACTATAATTTCATTTTCATGTTTAATTTTCAAAATCACATGAATCTTAACTTTGGCTCCTAATTCAGACTGAACAACTGACCAAACTGTTTTTGTCTTATTTCTGTGTTCTCATATGAATTTATTATTTGCCATTTTTTTAGCTGCCACTACAACTTTCCTAAATACAGCTTTATACTGTTTGACTTAAGTAAGAAAATACAGATTTCTGTTTGATTTTAACTCATTGTTGAGCTCTCTCTTCCTGGCACTAGAAATTTTTATTCCTTTTGTAATCTATTTGAGTTTACCATTTACTTTCTTTTGCTTAGAGCTGCAAGGAAATGATTCATTAAATGCCTAAGAAACGATTTAAGAATTTGTCATAGTTTATTGAACTTGAACTATTGTGGTCTACAGGCCAGCTCATTATACTTAGTTTACTGCAGAATAAATACATTTTACTTTTACTGTGATCCCTTTTTATATACACTTCTGGAGGCTTTAGGCTATTTGCTTTTGGGAGCTCAATAAACAGAGCTGAGTGATCTGAAATACCCAAGTCTAAGCAGTATTTGTGCTTATTTCCATTGTCAAATTTGTCGTTGGTAATAATATTATCAATGCAGGTCACTGATCTGCTGTTTTCCGTAGTGTCTTCAGAAAAGTTTAGCTCGAAACTAGATTTCTGAATTAAGTCATGAAATTTTGCAGTATCATTGCTTGCAATTAAGACATTTAAGTTGATGTATGCTGCTATAACAACTTTTTTCTTATTTTCTTTCTGAAGATTTTCTAGGAGGCATTGGAATTTGGCTAAGAACACTTTTGTTACCACACATCCAGGAATTCTGTAGATTGCTATAACCAGTGTGTTCAGATCACTTAGTTCTACAGAGCAACTTTCCAACATGCTCTCTTCATTTAAATAATTAAAACTGTCTCTTATTTTATAACTTACAGAAGAATTGACAAGAATGAAGGAGCCTCCATGAGATTTGCTTATTCTACAAAAGCTAGAAGCTACCTTAAAAATAATAATGTTTAATACTTTTATACACTCTTCTGTTAACCATTGTTCATTTAGGCAGATTATTTTAATATATACAGATTCTGAAAGCAGAATTTTTAGTTCATCGATTTTTGAGCATTTACAATTTGGTAATTCTGCCCCTGAGCCATTTATATTCCAGTGCATCAATAGATCACTTTTGTTTTTGGTTACTTCACGTGCATCCTTTGTTGGGTACGTAAACTCTTTATTTTCAGTTTGAGTCTTTTCTTTTATCACCCCTTTCAGAATGAATTAGTTTCCCTTGCTCATTGGGATTTTACACGCATCTATGAACATTTTACTAAGGTTCACAGAGCCTAATCTATTCAAGTGCAGGCCATCTTTTCCCAGACACTTAACATTTAAGAACTTGTTTGGGTCAATGAATACTGCACCAAGTCTGTTGCACTGTTCCCTAATGCCAGTATTTATCCTGTTGATGTCAGGATCACTTACCGATCTTCAGTGAATAATTCCACTAATTATGAGCCTGGATGTTGGGTATACAGTTTTCGCCGATCTAATCAGATTTCGTGTTTCATTCATGATTTCTTCCTCACTGTTACTGCAGATGGAGTTTGTTCCAACATGGATTAAGACACCTCTGCAATCGTCAGTACTTAAAGTTTTGTTACCAGTTTCGCAGTGTTTGTTTTCATGCACAATACATTCTTAAAATGTTTGTTGAGTTGATGCGATCGAATTCCAGGTTGAACATCAATCTTACAGTCCGGGACAATAACATTTTTAATATAGCATCACCTATAAACAGAAAATCATTTTTGTCATCTTCTTTGTTCATTGCACTATTAAATTTGTCCTTATTATTATAGGGAACCGTTTTCCATTTATACTTTTCACTTGTTTCCCTGATGGAGTTCTCTGTGGTGTTATTCGTCATATTACACATAAGCGGATTTTTGCCACTTTGTTCAGTAATGGGTTGGCTTCTACACACACAGGATTTTCTTTCAGTAACTAGTTCAGAATTTTCTTGTTTCAGTGCTAAAATTTCTGCTTTCCGCACTTCAATGTCACTTTGAAGCAGTTTAATAATTTCTTCTTTTATGTTCACAGTACTTAGGGGTTCAGCCATCTCAGTACATAAACAATGTGGACATGACCATGGAAAATAGTCTTTTATGAGTTTTAAATTCACTTTCGCACATTTTTCGTGAAGCCATTAGTTACATTTCACACAAAAGATGCCTTTGATGATGTGTTTCGAACATTCGTTACACAATGAACTATTTTATTTAACCTTTTTTGGGGTCTGAGATGTGTCACAGCACTTCAGATAAGCTGATAAGATTATTTTGACATTATTTTTTCCTTTTCAAGGTACAAATAGAAATGTGCATCTTAGTGACACTGTGAGGGACTTGCAACCACATTTTTTGGACATCAGGTGTCTATTTATTTTATTTATTTATTTATTGTTCCATGGGACCAAATTAAGGAGAAGTCTCCATGGTCATGGAATGAGTCAATACATGAAATTATAACACGATAGTAGAAACAGATAAAATGAAATACAAGAAACATATTCAGGCGACAATTCGTAAGTTTAAATAAAGAAAATCAACAATGTAACACTGGAATTTGCTTAATTTTTCAGCTCTTCCAGGAGCTCCTCGACAGAATAGAAGGAGTGAGCCAAGAGGAAACTCTTCAGTTTAGACTTAAAAGCGTTTGGGCTACTGCCAAGATTTTTGAGTTCTTGTGGTAGCTTATTGAAAATGGATGCAGCAGAATAGTGCACTCCTTTCTGCACAAGAGTCAAGGAAGTGCATTCCACATGCAGATTTGATTTCTGCTAGTATTAACTGAATGAATGCTGCTAACTCTTGGGAATAAGCTAATATTGCTAACAACAAACGGCATTAAAGAAAATATATACTGTGAGGGCAATGTCAAAATTCCCAGACTATTGAATAGGGGTCGACAAGAGGTTGTCAAACTTACACCACACATAGCTCGAACAGCCCGTTTTTGAGCCAAAAATACCCTTTTTGAATCAGAAGAATTACCCCAAAAAATTATACCATATGACATAAGCGTATGAAAATATGCGAAGTAGACTACTTTTTGTGTTGAATCGTCACTTATTTCAGATACTGTTCTAATGGTAAATAAAGCAACATTTAGTTTCTGAACAAGATCCTGGACATGGGCTTTCCACTACAGCTTACTATCTATCCGAACACCTAGGAACTTGAACTGTTCCATCTCACTTATAATATGCCCATTCTGTCTGATCAAAATATCAGTTCTTGTTGAATTGTGAGTTATAAACTGTAAAAACTGAGTCTTACTGTGATTTAACATCAAATTATTTTCCACAAGCCACGAACTTATTTAATGAACTACATTATTGGATAATGTTTCAATATTACACACAAGATCCTTCACTACCAAGCTGGTGTCATCAGCAAACAGAAATATTTTTGAATCACCTGTAACACTAGAAGGCATATCATTTATATAAATAAGAAACAGCAGTGGCCCCAGCACCGACCCTTGGGGAACGCCCCACTTAACAGTGCCCCATTGGGACTGAACATGACTACCACTCTCAATATTGCGGAGAATGACCTTCTGCTTTCTGTTCTTAAAGTAAGAGCTGAACCAATTGTAAGCTACTCCCCTTACTCCATAATGGTCCAACTTCTGCAGTAATATTTTGCGGTCAACACAGTCAAAAACCTTCGTTAAATCAAAGAAAACACCTAGCATTCACAACCTTTTATTTAATCTGTCCAAAACATCACAGAGGAAAGAGAATGTAGCATTTTCTGTTGTTAAACCACTTCTAAAACCAAACTGTACATTTGACAGCAAATTATGTGAATTTAAAGGCTCCAGTAACCTTGTATATACAAACTTCTCGATAGCTTTAGCAAACACTGATGGCATAGAAATAGGTCTATAATTGTCAACATTATCCCTGTCTCCCTTTTTATAAAGTGGCTTCACTACTGAGTACTTTAATTGGTCAGGAAACCGACCACTCCTAAAGGAAAAGTTGAAGATATGTCTAAGTACTGGGCTAACATACATAGAACAATACTTCAGTATTCTGCTAGATACCCCGTCATATCCATGAGAGTTCTTGGGCTTTAGTGATTTAATTATTAACTCAATCTCCCTCTTGTCAGTATCATGGAGGAGCATTTCAGGTAACAGTCTCAGAACACTTTTTTCTATGAGCGCTATATGATTCCCTGTTGGGACTAGGTTTCTATTTAGTTCCCCTGTTATGTCCAGAAAGTGATTATTAAATACTGTACATATATGTGACTTATCAGTAACACGGACATTCCCACTATGCACTGATTCTATATCCTTGACCTGTCTCTGTAGACCAGTAATAGAGTAACAGATGGCAGCTGCGACTTTTAAAAATCCCATTGAAGCACAACAAGATTATGAATCTCTGGACAGTGGTATCTTAATGATCACAAAGGCCTTCATGAGTGATATGAAATAATTATCAAGACATTTAAGACATGTTTTCAGAGATGTGTGTTTCAAACTGCCATTAAGCAATCGTGATTTGCGTTTGTCATAGCTTACACAAACTACTGCATATACTAAGATGGTTCCTACAGCAGTAAGGCCATGGCTGAATTAATTGTCCAACTTAGCTAGTCCTCCTTTTCTAATTACAAGAATATCAACAGAATTTTAAAGTCCAATGTTTCTCATGAACAAAAAAAATGGCTCTAAGCACTATGGGACTTAACAGCTGAGGTCATCAGTCCCCTAGACTTAGAACAATTTAAACCTAACTAATGTAAGTAAATCACACACTGCCCGATGCAGGATTCGAACCTGTGACCATGGAAGCAGCATGGTTCTGGACTGAAGTGCCTAGAACTGCTGGGCCATAGTGGCTGGCTTCTCATGAATAACCTTCAAGTTGACACATAGTTAATACAGTACTCTTCCATACAACTTCCACTTATTGTGAGTCATTCTATTTTGTGTAGGCCTTTTTCTTATGAGACCTTAGACACTAATATATTCATTTATGTGTATGACATAATGTTTCTTGAAAAGTAATTAACTTTTTTTCTTATTCACTACAGTATATCTCGTGATGGTAACTTGCACATACATCAAGCTGATTTAGACTCTGCTGGAATTTATGCATGTGATGCAGAGAATGATGCTGGTATTACAGAAAAACTCTTTTATGTTATAGTGCACGGTAAGTCAAATCAAATCAAATCAAATTTTTATCACATAACATGCCTCATACAATCAAAGATTGTGACATAGGTCACTTGGCAATTTTAAGACTAACATACAGACTAATAAACTAATCTAAGATGACAATACATATGTACTACTTTACATAGTAATCATTTTTTTTAAATCTATGGTTATAATCTATATGGTGTTACATTTTAGAGAGATACTATATTACATGATTATCATTCAAGAAATCTTCCACACAATAGTAGCATTTCCTTTTAAATATTTTCCCATGTCTCCTTCAGATCAGGGTCACTTTTCCCCTTATGGATTTTATTTACAAGTTTCATGCGCATTTAGTGTGGAGGTTTTTCGTATAATTTGAGTCTGTGGGCAGGTAGTGCATAACTTGCACTATGTGTAGTGTCATACTGATGCAGGAAGCAATTGTCCTCAAAAAGTTGTGGGTTTCTCTTTGTGAAAATGAGAATCTCATATACATACATGCTCGGAATGGACATTAGATCTAGTTTTTCAAATAAAAGTTTGCAGTTTTCATTCTTTGTAGCTTCCACCATTGCTCAAATGATCTTTTTTTGTACTCTAAAGGTTTTGAGCAGATGAGTTTTCTCAGACCCCCAGAAAATGATGCTACACTTAACTATTGAAACAAAATGTGCATAATATACAGTTTTTTTTAACTGCCATATCAGTAATTCTATGTAAGACATTCACAAAATACACAAGATTCAGTTGGCTAAGGATGCTGTATACATGACTGCTCCACAACATATTTTTATTTATTAATACACCAAGGAATTTGATGTAGTGTGCAGTGTCCAATTTTTTTTGTCAATATAGCTAATTTCATATATACGTCTTGTTGACTGTTTCATGGTGAAATGAACAGTTTCTGTTTTAGCAACATTTATTTTCAAATTATTGTATTTTACCCTTGCCTCAACTTCCCCAAGTGTCAGCTCAGTATGATTGCTGTTGAATCAACTGCAGAAGAATGGTATTCGACTCAGCCTGGCATGGCATATCATTGATGTAATACAAAAACAGTAGTGGCCCTGATATTGAGCCTTAGGTGACACATAATTGTATGTGTTTACTTCTCAGAAAGGTATTTCTTGTCACTGTTGTTAACAGGTACTCTTTGTTTTCTGTTTGCCAAGTATCATGACATCCAGCTAAGAGATGCTCTTTGAAAACCATAGCTAGTCACTTTTTGAAGAAGCCCTCATGGTTTGCAGTGTTGAAGGGTTTGGTAAGGTTGCAAAAGATGCCAGATACACACATTCTACACACATCAAAAAACGTTTTGCATCACCTCACTTCCGAGAGTTCTGGAACCTGTACAGAAAATTGGAATAGAGATCAATGTAAATATCATTTCTGCCCTTTTTATTGCTCATGAAAATCACACATTGCATGTTGTTCCATCATACAGTGAGATCTTCAGAGGTGTTGGTCCAGATTGCTGTACACACTGGTACCTCTAATAGCCAGTAGCATGTCATATTGAATTAGTGCATGCCTGTATTCATTGTGGCATACTATCCACAAGTTCATCATGGCACTGTCCCACTCCTCAACGGAGATTTAGTGTAGATCCCTCAGAGTGGCTGGTGGGTCATGTCCTCCATAAACAGCCTTTTTCAATCTATCTCAGGCATGTTCGATAGGCTTCATGTCTGGAAAACATGCTGGACACTCTAGGCTAGCGATGTCGTTATCCTGAAGGAAGTCATTCACAAGATGTGCGTGATGGGGGCATCAATTGTCGTCCATGAAGTTGAATGCCTCGCCAATATGGTTGCACTTTCGGTCAAACGATGGCATTTACGAATCGTACAGTCGATACATCTACATCTACATCTACATCCATACTCCGCAAGCCACCTGACGGTGTGTGGCGGAGGGTACCCTGAGTACCTCTATCAGTTCTCCCTTCTACTCCAGTCTCGTATTGTTCATGGAAAGAAGGATTGTCGGTACGTAGGAGGGAGCAATATACTGCTTGACTCTTCGGTGAAGGTATGTTCTCGAAACTTTAACAAAAGCCCATACCAAGCTACTGAGCATCTCTCCTGCAGAGTCTTCCACTTGAGTTTATCTATCATCTCTGTAACGCTTTCGCGATTACTAAATGATCCTGTAATGAAGCGCGCTGCTCTCCGTTGGATCTTCTCTATCTCTTCTATCAAACCTATCTGGTACGGATCCCACACTGTTGAGCAGTATTCAAGCAGTGGGCGAACAAGCATACTGGAACCTACTTCCTTTGTTTTCGGATTGCATTTTCTTAGGATTCTTCCAATGAATCGCAGTCTGGCATCTGCTTTATCGATGATCAACTTTATATGATCATTCCGTTTAAATCACTCCTAATGCATACTCCCAGATAATTTATGGAATTAACTGCTTCCAGTTGCAGACCTGCTATCTTGTAGCTAAATGATAAGGGATCTATCTTTCTATGTATTTGCAGCACATTACACTTGTCTACATTGAGAATCAATTGCCATTCCCTGCACCATGCGTCAATTCGCTGCAGATCCTCCTGCATTTCAATACAATTTTCCATTGTTACAACCTCTCGATACACCACAGCATCATCTGCAAAAAGCCTCAGTGAACTTCCGATGTCATCCACAATGTCATTTATGTATATTGTGAATAGCAATGGTCCTATGACACTCCCCTGTGGCACACCTGAAATCACTCTTACTTCGGAAGACTTCTCTCCATTGAGAATGACATGCTGCATTCTGTTATCTAGGAACTCCTCAGTCCAATCCCACAATTGGTCTGATAGTCCATATGCTCTTACTTTGTTCATTAAACAACTGTGGGGAACTGTATCGAATGCCTTGCGGAAGTCAAGAAACACGGCATCTACCTGTGAACCCGTGTCTATGGCCCTCTGAGACTTGTGGACGATTAGCGTGAGCTGGGCTTCACACGACCATCTTTTTCTAAACCCATGCTGATTCCTACAGAGTAGATTTCTAGTCTCCAGAAAAGTCATTATACTCGAACATAATACGTGTTCCAAAATTCTACAACTGATCGATGTTAGAGATATAGGTCTATAGTTCTGCACATCTGTTCGACGTCCCTTCTTGAAAATGGGGATGAACTGTGCCCTTTTCCAATCCTTTGGAATGCTACGCTCTTCTAGAGACCTACGGTACACTGCTGCAACAAGGGGGGCAAGTTCCTTCACGTACTCTGTGTAAAATCGAACTGGTATCCCATCAGGTCCAGCGGCCTTTCCTCTTCTGAGCAATTTTAATTGTTTCAGTGTCGTCTATTTCGATATCTACCATTTTGTCACCTGTGCAACAATCTAGAGAAGGAGCTACAGTGCAGTCTTCCTCTGTGAAACAGCTTTGGAGAAAGACATTTAGTATTTCGGCCTTTAGTCTGTCATCCTCTGTTTCAGTACCATTTTGGTCACTGAGTGTCTGGACATTTTGTTTTGATACACCTACCGCTTTGACATAAGACCAAAATTTCTTAGATTTTCTGCCAAGTCAGTACATAGAACTTTACTTTTGAATTCATTGAACGCCTCTCGCATAGTCCTCCTCACACTACATTACACTTCGCGTAATTTTTATTTGTCTGCAAGGCTTTGGCTATGTTTATGTTTGCTGTGAAGTTCCCTTTGCTTCCGTAACAGTTTTCTAACTCGGTTGTTGTACCATGGTGGCTCTTTTCCATCTCTTACGATCTTGCTTGGCACATACTCATCTAACGCATATTGTACGATGGTTTTGAACTTTGCCCACTGATCTTCAACACTATCTGTACTTGAAAAAAACTTTTGTGTTGAGCCATCAGGTACTCTGTAATCTGCTTTTTGTCACTTTTGCTAAACAGAAAAATCTTCCTACCTTTTTTAATATTTCTGTTTACGGCTGAAATCATCGATGCCGTAACCGCTTTATGATCGCTGATTCCCTGTTCTGCGTTAACTGTTTCAAATAGTTCAGGTCCGTTTGTCACCAGAAGGTCTAATATGTTATCGCCACGAGTTGGTTCTCTGTTTAACTGCTCAAGGTAGTTTTCAGATAAAGCACTTAAAAAAAATTACACTGGATTCTTTGTCCATGCCACCCATTATGAACGTTTGAGTCTCCCAGTCTATATCTGGCAAATTAATACCTCCACCCAGAACTATAACATGGTGGGGAAATCTACTCTAAATATTTTCCAAATTATCCTTCAGGTGCTCAGCCACAACAGCTGCTGAGCCCGGGGGCCTATAGAGACATCCAATTACCATGTCTGATACTGCTTTAAGTGTGACCTTAACCCAAATCATTTAACATTTCGGATCTCCGTCAATTCCCTTCAATACTATTGCACTTCTTATCGCTATAAACACGCCTCCCCCTTCACTGTCCAGCCTGTCTCTGTGGTATACATTCCAATCTGAATTTAGGATTTCATTACTGTTTGCGTCTGGTTTCAGCCAACTTTCGGTCCCTAGTACTATATGGGCATTGTGACCGTTTATTAATGAGAGCAGTTCTGGGACCTTTCTATAGATGCTCCTGCAATTTACTATTAGCACATTAATACTGTTATTCCCGTTGCATTTTGCCTACTCCTACCTTGCCGTGTCTCAGGAGACGTCTTGTTGTGCCTAGGGAGGGAATTCTCTAACCTAAAAAACCCCCATGTGCACTCCACACGTACTGCGCTACCCTTTTAGCCGCTTCTGGTGTGTAGTGCACGCCTGACCTATTCAGGGGGACCCTACATTTCTCCACCCGATAGCAGAGGTCAAGAAATTTGCACCCCATATCTCCGCAGAATCGTCTGAGCCTCTGGTTTAAGCCTTCCACTGGGCTCCAAACCAGAGGACTGTGATCGGTTCTGGGAATGATACTACAAATAGTTAGCTCTGATTCCACCCCGCGAGCAAGGCTTTCCACCTTCACCAATTCTGCCAACCACCTGTACGAACTGAGGATGACCTCTGAACCCAGATGGCAGGAGTCATTGGTGCCGACATGAGCAACAATTTGCAGTCGGGTGCACCCAGTGCTCTCTATCGCCGCCGGTAGGGCCTCCTCCACATTTCGAATGAGACCCCCCAGCAAGCAGACAGAGTGAACGCTGGCCTTCTTCCCCGACCTTTCCGCTATTTCCCTAAGGGGCTCCATCACCTGTCTAATGATGGAGCTCCCAATAACTAATAAACCCCTCCCCCCATGTGCCTGCTCGGGCCTTGCTGAACGAGCAGCCACATGTCCACTGACAGACAGAGCAGGCGATGCCACACGGCCAGCCTCCACATTGACCCTCCGCCTCGTGCGCCGCGAATGCCGCTGAACCCGCCACTCCCCTTGGGGAGAGGATGGCCCAACCGCGCCCGGTACCCGCGAAGATGTCTCGACAGCAGGGACAGTGGGTGAAGCATGTAACACCTGGGGTGTACCTTGCGACGCACCAGACTCCCCACTGCCGCTACACTCCGAGGCAGCAGCCTGAAGACGGCTGACCGCGGCCATCAACACGTTCAGCTGTTCGCGACCAGTGGCCAGCTCCTCCTGCGTCCGTACACAGCAGTCACACATCCTATCCATCCTAAGGATTCAATTTACTGAAGAGAGTTAATCAACTTTTAACTAGACTGCTAATTCCTTAAGTCAGCTGATTATTGACTAAACTGTGTTTGCTAGCCACTTCTTGTAGAAAACAATGAAAATAACACTACTTGTCTCTGGACTGTATTGAAAACAAACACTAGCACTACTGGCACTATGGTTGACTAAAGGGACTCTCTCTGACTGTATTCAAAACAAACACGAAATCTATGGAACACTATTAATAGCACTTGACAATTAAAGCTTCCTAAAAGCAAAAACACACGGAAGAAGTAGCCTTCCATGACCACCAGCTGCATAGTTGGCCCCACATAAGGCCACCCACAACTTTAGGGATCCTCCACCTAGCTGCACTCGCTGGACAGTGTGTCTAAGGCGTTTAAAGTGACTGGGCTGCCTCCAAACACATCTCCGATGATTGTCTGGTTGAAGGCATATGCGACACTCATGTGTGAAGAGAATGTGATGCCAATTCTGAGCGTTTCATTCAGCATGTTGTTGGGCCCATCTGTACCACACTGCATGGTGTCATGGTTGCAGACATGGACCTCGGCATAGATGTTTGGAGTGAAGGTGCGTGTCATGCAGCCTGTTGCACACAGTTTGAGTCGTAACATGACGTCCTGTGGCTGCACGAAAAGCATTATTCAACATGGTGGTGCTGCTGGCAGGGTTCCTCCAAGCCATAACCCAAAGATAGCAGTCATCCACTGCAGTAGTATTCCTTGGGCAACCTGAGCGAGGCATGTCATTAGCAGTTCCTGTGTCTCTGTATCTCCTCCATGTCCAAAGAACATTGCTTTTTGTTCACTCCGAGACGCCTGGACACTTCCCTTGTTGAGAGCCCTTCCTGGCACAAAGTAACAATACGGATGTGATCCAACTTTGGTATTGAATGTCTAGGCATGGTTGAACTACAGACAACAATAGCCATGTACCTCCTTCCTGGTGGAATGACTGGAACTGATTGGCTGTCAGACCCCTCCGTCTAATAGGCACTGCTCGTGCATGGTTATTTACATCTTTGGGTGGGTTT
Organism: Schistocerca americana; assembly: GCF_021461395.2. Taxonomy (NCBI): domain Eukaryota; kingdom Metazoa; phylum Arthropoda; class Insecta; order Orthoptera; family Acrididae; genus Schistocerca; species Schistocerca americana. The sequence continues at coordinate 625,208,540 of NC_060130.1, forward strand.
AGTGACATCTCTGAACAGTCAGCGGGACTGTGTCTGTGATACAATATCCGCAGTCAATGCCTGTCTTCAGGAGTTCTGGGAACTGGGGTGTTGCAAAACTTTTTTGGATGTGTGTATTATCAAGACAATTGCTAACTTTTGTGACCAGTTGATTTATTGCATTGGTTGTGCTGTGGCCTTTCCTGAAACCATGCTGATTGTATTTTCTATTTGGTCACATGCAGCTCTTTCAAATATATATATATTAAATGGTAACATTGAGATAGGACTATAGTTTCCCATTACATCTTGTTTGCTCTTTTTATGAATTGGCAGGACTTCAGCATATTTTAACTGATCTGGAAAACACCTCTCTTTGAAAGATTCGTTCAGTAGGAGAGAGAGTGGATGTGCAATGCTGTACGTACTGATTCTATTATTCTAGTGGGAACCTCATCCCAACCCACTGAGTTTAAATTTTTTACAGACATTATGATTTTAATGACACCAGAGATTCAAACAAGTGAAAATTTAAATCCCGTGCAATTTCTCTCTACCATACTGGGAATTATTACATTTAAGGAAGAAATTATTGGAGGATTCACATATGGCACTGGGATCTGTAAGTGTCCTACCATTAATCATTAGTTTAGAGGGACACTTTCTCTCCATTTAACTGCCGAACTCACTTCTTATAACAGACCAAAGACATTTTTTTTAAATGAATGTATTGTTTGCAGTACACTTTGCTAGTTTAACTACTTTGTCAAATTTTTCTTGAATGTGCTTACATATTTAAAAAATATGCACTGATAGTGCAACCGTATCAGCAGCATATTGGCAAGGCATTCATCTTCATGGACAACAATTCATGCCCCCATCATGTACATCTTGTGAATGACTTCCTTCAGGATAATGACATCGGTAGCCTAGAGTGGCCAGCATGTTCTTAATGCTAGTCACTCTAATTCCTTTTGTTACCCATGACCTACTTTTGTGAGACTCAATCCATACTCTAGGAGAAGGAAAGCATTCATTGAATATGCTCATGAATTTGGTTGAAAAGTTATTGTAGTTGTCACTTGTTGGAGTGTCTTTGCTGATTGACCAAATGGTGAGGCTCAGATTTTTAATAAATACTTCCACATTTTCTAGGCTGAAGTTCTTACATCTGTTTGTTGTGCAACCTAAATTTAATTGTGGTAATGATGCAAATAGTGCTGCATGGTTTGATATTCCTAGATAAAAACTGCATTTTTCTTTGACACAGTAATTGTAACTATGTAAAATATTATGAATACATATGAAGTAGGTGCTGTAGCTCTTGTGCATTGATCAAAATTTAGATTTAGTCCATTCGTGGCTATCAGATTCTTTAAATGTGAAACAAATTTGTCATCAATTCTTACATATATGTTGAAGTCAGCACATATAACTAGCTTGTTATGCAGTTTTTCGGTTTTTAATTTGTGTAACAGAGTTTCAAATTTATATAAGAACACAGAGTTTGTATGGTACCCAGGGGATGTGTTATAAACTGATGATTAATATGATAATAATTATTGTAGATAATTAATAAAAAGAGACTTAAATGTTTCAGGGAAACATTTAAGTATAAGATGATGATTAATATGTTTCACTCTTTATGTTCTATACAACAACTTTCAAAAATATGCTCTTCATTTAAAGGACTAAAATTCTGTCTGATTTCATAGATTACTAAGGAATAAACTGCTATGCAAGAGCCTCCATGCCCATCAATTCTACAAAAACCTGGTGGGCATTTGTAGCCTGGAAGTTTATTGAGAAGACTGATATTTTCAGTCTTATTTATTGATATATTTAATTTATACAGATATAGAACAAGTCAATGTTTATTTGGACATATTACCTTTACTGATTGTTTCATACTTTCTAACAGAATTTGCACTTCATTAAGCTCGCTGATTATTCCTTCAGACAAACCTCCAATGTTCAGATGCATAATGAAATTACTACTGCATACTGGTACATTATCAGGTAAAGCATCTTTTAAAAACTAGTTTGTTTACAAGGTAAAGGAATTTCCTCTGTGTATTGACTATTTCTTCTGCCTTGTCAGAGTTGGGCCAGATCTGATTGGAATTAGCCCCTTTCACTAGTTTCCATGTTTGTAGGTACTTTAGGTGTGGCTTGTTCACTTTTGCAGCTGTTTTTGTGCATTATTTTGTCATTGCAGGAAACACCATTTGATCCTGCTGTCAGAACAACACAATCACTTTTAGTAGAAATGGCATTTTCTTGTTCTACACAGCTAATCACATTTTCAAACTTCACTCCAGGCCTTACGAAAGCCGAGGCACTCATATTTTCCTTTGCAGCATCTGATACAAAGTTTGAAACATTGCATTCATAGCTATCTTCATATATTTTGACTATCATTCCATGATGCATTTCTTTTTGTGTTGCTGCAGAACTGTTCTCCACTTTTGCATGTGATTTTAAGCACATCAGTGGTATCTTCTACATTTTCAGATGCAAGATTCTTATTGGTTGCATATTGAGTATGTGTAGAACTTTGTTCCTCATCTACTTTTGTTACACAGTATTTTTCTAAGTTTTCCTTTCTTATCATTTTAGACGTGGCACGTGTCTTGGTTAGAATGGAGCTAAATGTTTCGAAACACTAATTTTCGTCCACTTTTAAACTATTGCTCTTCCCCAGATTTTTGCATCTGTGCTCTAAACCAGCACAATTTCATCTGTAATACCTCAATATCACTTTGCAGAACTTGAATTATTGAATCCTTGTCTCTGATAGTGTTATATACTCTTTCCACATGTTTCCATTACACAGACATCACATGACCATAAGTAGTCCACAGTCACCAATTTTATGTTTATTTTGCAACAGTTTTTGTGAAAACATCATTTACAACATTTGCATTGAATACCTTTCCTGACTTTCCCATCACACAGATTACAAATACTACCACTTTTTAATTCAGTTTTATCAGAGCAATTTGCACCTACTAGTCCAATTGGTTCCACCTTTGTTTTTTCATGTTTCATTAATTTGCCTAGCAAGTAAGCAATGGTAAATTAATTTTAAAGATTTTTTAAAAAGTATTTCCTCTTTCTGATGATATACTCATAAAAATGTACTTAAGCAAACAGTTCCTTTAAATTAATCTTCAAAAGTAAACTGAAATTAGAAAATGTCATAGTGCTACTTGTTACAGCAGAAATGTCCGTTCTCTCTCTCCCTTCCCATACTATTCTTCACCAATAGCTCATCATGGAATAATCTCATGTTAGTATGTTAGATGTGTGTCTGATAAAGTTATGGAGTGATTTAATTATGCATGGAAACACATAAGAATAACCTGTGAATCAAAAAGCATGCATAATGCAAAAATACCTCAGCAAAATATGTCCACTTTTTCTATAGTACTGTATGGCATCTTTTCTGTTATGTTGGTGACTGCTCCCTTAGAAGTGTGGTTGCTAAACCATTCAACATTATGACAGACAGGTGGCAGTGGATCATGGACTGATACGTGTGATGAAGCATTGCAGTGAAGTACCATACAACTTCAGTGGTTGTAACAGTTGTTGCAACCACGTCCCTATAAGTTTAGAGTGAAGTTTGATAAACTTTGTTGTTCACATGGGTTTATAAGAAATCTGTTAGTGTCATGTTTAGTCACTGCCCAAGACTGTGCATTGAAGTAGTCCTTAGAAATGCATGGAAAAGGTATTGGTTTTTTATTATATTGAAACAAGCTTGCTAATTATCAGCAGCACATCTTACAGATAGGGGGAGAAAATGTTAAAGGAAAGTTTTGTAGAAATCTTCATTCAAACTTCAAAGAAAATTAAAGGAAAAATGGACACTGAACTTTGATACACTTTTTTCAAAGATAAACACATTCTGGATTAACAACACAAGCATAAATCATATAGTTAAAAATAAGCACTAGTATACATGGGCCCCACATCAACTCACTCACCAGATAGAAGTAATAGTGGGGAAACTTGTGGCTTACATAACCATCACCATTATCATTATCATCATCATCATCATCATCCATCATCATCATCGTCATCATCAGCTTTATGCATCTAAGTATGTCCTGTCACTTTCCTTGTGCGCATGTAGTTTCCATTATGTTCTTTTATCATAAAGTATCAAGCAACAAATTTCATTTGCTCAAAAACTAAAACCAAATTAGGTTGCTCTTAGCCCTCCACGTTGAAAGTTTAGTAGCTCAGAAATGTACAGAATGACACACATTAACTTAATCAACTACTTAGACCTTTTGTATACATAGTTACAATGATTTATTTATTTAGCATATAGTAATACAAAGAAGTGAAATATATGTAAATTACATAATTTACAAACTAAATATAACTAAAACACTAAATCTACAAATTATATCTAAATTTTCAATCCACTCAAGCACTGCCTCTGTCACTTCGAAGAAGTCTTATAGATATCCATGGTAAGCTCATCTGCTATAGCTTGTTATAATGTGTTTGACGGTCTGACGTTCACTGCCACTGTCCCATTGAGAAGATGGAGCCTTTCCCCATTAGTGGAGGCTTTTGCATAGATGCCTGGCCTGTATAAATCCTGTTAATTGCCGCCAAAGCTTGTCACACTAATTCTGTGCTGGCTGGTCTTACGACAATCTGATATTCCTCATGGGCAATGCTGCTCTAAAGTTTTCACCACTTCATGTTGAAATCCACTGCTTGCAGGGGTTCTGCCAATATGATGGATAAGTGGCTGGATATTAATAGGGTCAGTTTAAATGCAAGCACATGAGAGAGGGTTGGGAGTAAGGGTTTTTAATTAATTTTTCATACAACTTGAGAAGACCATTCTGTCTTCACAGATCTAGTGGTGGAATGTGGCTTAGAAAAGGTAACCAGTAATGGGAAGTAGACTTATGCATCCTGTTATTGTCCAAATTGTTGCATGTGGCTGAACATTAATTTATCTCATATGTGAACTGTTAAATCATGCTGGAGCACAATATACACCATCAGAGTAAACAATTCTTAAGGAAGAATGTTATAGTGTGTTAGCTCTTGTATCACATGAGGTACCATTGCATGGTCTCAACTTTCCTGTGATGTTTTCTATGTGTTTTTTGTAGGACAAGAGTCAATCAAGAGCTACACTATCGATACAATTATATATGAGAGCAAGGTTCACATGACCGTATGAAGTTTTACAATTGGTGCATCTGTAACTGGAAAGTCATGTATCATGCTCTAGTGTCATAGAGACAATGGCAAGAGGAGCAGTGGGAGAATGTTTTTGATGTAATTGCCATGAAAAGCAATTCAGATTATTATAGTCTCTGCAAAAGTGCTTAAGACAAATGACAGTGAACTGAAATGAAAAGAAAACAAAAACTGTGTAATGGAACTGATATGATCATTTCTTGTTAATAAGTCAGTGTGATGCATACAAACAAGAAATAAAATAACATTCCTGAAATATTAAAAATCTTAACCTGTGTTACCAAAAAACTAGTCAAGAACAAAGTATATACATTTGCTCTCGTAACACATAATGAGTAATTCAGAATATTATTGAATGCAAGAAATATAAGAGTTTAGTTGTAGTTTAAAAAGACATTTCACTCAAGATTACTGCAGTTACGATTTAAATGTAGCATTTCGTATCTGTGAAGCCTTTTGAATTTCAAACCAAAATTATTTGTCTGTATCATAAAATAAGAAGATAAATTAAATTTGTTGCACATTTCATGTTTTATCCTGCAAGTTATGGCTTTGATTTATTCCTTGTCAGTCTTTATTTTTTAATATACCTTGAATGATGATAACTGCATAATAAAAGATATCTTAAAGTATTTCCTATAACAGTCGCATACTTGAACACCACATAAGAGGAAAACATTTAATCTGTTTATTGGTCCTACTGTGATTATATGTTTTCTTTTTATTTTAATAGCACCTCCTCAAATTGTTGATGCCATACCATCGAAGATTGAACTAATGGCTGGTGAAAGCCTTTCTGTCGCATGTAGTGCTTATGGAAGTCCAATGCCACACTTAAGTTGGAGGAGGAATGGCTATACAATCCTAAGAGGGGAAGGTATGTTGTTCTGTAAACCACCCTGTGTGTCTAACTTTGCTGCAATATGGTCAGTTCTGTTGTATAAATTACATTCATTGTACTAGAGTAAGTGTACATATTTGTTATTAGTATACTATGACACCTCGTTGTGCCTCATATGGTGTTTGTATCATCTTCTGCTCATGGTGACGGGGGGGGGGGGGGGGGGGCATAGCACACACATGATCACTCAATTTACTGCTTCCTACCACATAAACAATAGGGAAACATTTCTGGATAAACTTAGAGCATATTGAATTTAAATTTTCTGGTAATGTTATAGTATTAGTCAGAGATTACAAATATAGACTGAGAGACTCGTGGTTAAGGGCGGATAACAGGAACAGTGAAATTGTTCCAAATATCTTATCTGAAAATTAAGCTGAGCAATTGATCAGAGAGTGGACTCATGAGTGTAACACTGCAGTTCTCCTGGATACAAATGACTCCTGACTTTCCTACTCAGTTAATTTAGAGCATAGAATCTGCAATCATAATGCCGTAATAGCATTGTTGACTACATTTGTAAGTAAGAATACAAAGAACGATAGAAAGATATGGTAGAACAGTCCACAGGTGCACTGCCAGGTCATAGCATCCGGTGGGACACTATGAACCAGCAGTACACCTGTGGACTGTTCTCTCAGCTAATACACTGGAAGAAACTGAAGAATCACAAGGTAGGAAGATTCTTTCTTTGTTAATATTCTGTAGGGAGTACCCTATGTATTGTTACATGTTGACTTTGAACGCATTGCTTCCAATGCCTTTTCTTGGTGGTATATATGAGAGCTTTGTATTCAGTTTTCAGTGTTCTATACAACAATAGCCTAGCCTGATCCTAAAGCTCTTTGATAAAATGTGTGCTTCTGTAGTAAACATGTTTTCAGATTAGTAAGCTCTGCACACCAAGCTGTATTGAAATGTCTAGCAATTTTCTGTATTGGAATGGCCACACTTTGAGTGTCTTGTAAGACAGTTGTTGGTGTCTGTGCCATGTAGTCTATGCTGTGGTTAGCATCTCCTCATATTTAAAGCGCAATTTCTGCACTTAACTTTTCCCCTTTAGCCTTTCTGAAATGAATGTCAAATAAAAACACCTTTCAGCTGACTAACTTTCCAATTGTTATTTTATTGAATAACTAGTTTCGGTAATATATTATGCCATCTTCTGGCTCTCTGACCCCTGACTGAAGTGTAGCAAGATTCCCGCCTCTGGTCCAGTCAAAGTAGGAGCCACCATTGAATGACTGCCATCCATGGATTATTGACAAAGTGATCCTTTTGATCATCACTTGCCAACTCCTTTGATCATCACTTGCTGATTTGACAGTCTTTACCGAATGGCTGGAGTCCCACAACCATCTGTATACAAATGGACGTACAGAGACTTTATGTGATGTACCTGATAATGGGACATTGCTAATGAAATCAACTTAAGGAAGGTAACAGTAGTGATTGATTTCAATAGGTGTTTTGATTCAACATTCTGTACTGAACAGCAAAGGTCTCACAACCATCTGTATAGAGATGGACATACAGAGAATTTTTGAAATAGTATCAAAGATGATTGCGTTCCCATTCCATATTCCTTCATTGTAAACCAGGATCCAACAAATCTATCATAACCACTTTGTGGTCACCTCCAGTATTGTGCTGAAAGACTCTCCAAGAGTTCATTTTGCTGCAGCACCAGCATAGTTTTCATATGTGGCTGGCTGTGCGGCACATGGAAGTTTAATTAATTAATTACTTCCCGCATTTGTATTTGAGGATATTGTGTCAGTGTCCGTTACTATTATATGTGCTGAACCCTGAGCATAATGAACTGCATGTCTCACCCCATCGATGCACAATTCACTGTAGTGTGAATATTGTATGTAAATCCTCATTAGTGTTAGTTTACCAAGTGTGGACTTGAAAGTTACTATTGCAGTGTGTGTGTCACAAAATTGGGGTATTTTTGGTACTTGAACAAATTTTTGGAAAAGTGCTATTGTAGCTCTCCCATTTGGATAAGCTACAATTTTCATTATGTTAACTGCAAACTGAAGAATCTTATTGTGTTTTATGTATGGCTCTTGAATATACACATCATAGATGTCGCCATCTTCAACTAATTTATGTATTTCAGTCATTACTATCACACAGGACATCACATTTGTTTGTAACATGTGCATTGTCAAGGATGTTTAGTAAACCATAATGTTTCCGGAAACATTAGGAGAAATCAAACTAGATCCATCCATACATTTTGGCAAAGTCTTTTCAAGTTTGATCCAGGTCAGGAATCTCTTGCATCATTTTGAACACTTGCCTCGGGAGGTTGGAGAGCTGTACATTTGTTGGTAGGTTGTTCACTTTGAACTGAATTTGGTCAGTTGCTTCAGCACCCAGAAAGACCACTGAGCCACCTCTTGTATGTGCCATGTGTGTAATGTGGCACAAGGATATTTGAAATGTGTTGATGTCCTCCAGTCTATTTACCCATAAATTGTGTTAGAGATTTTTATGCATGTCTTTCAGTTTCTGTTGCATGCCCGCAGCTGATGTAATGCCCATTGAGGGCAGTTTCAGATTCTGGACAGATTGTGGCTTATCAGGTGTAACAGCTTCTGATGATTCTCCAGAATCACTGTCAGTCCCACTAGATAAGACTTGAGGGAATGTTAAGAGTCTCCAAAAGGGTAGCACTATCCGTACGACCATGTCTAGTATCAAACTATATGGTTAAAACCGTCCTTCTAGTTGATGTCCTGTTACTTATGTAATGAGTCTCTTATCCAGACAGACATAGTCAGATGTAAATTGTCTGTTGTAAAGTCACTTCATAAAAGGAGACAAAATTTCTCTACCACAAGGACAACAACTAACAAGATGTCTGCCCTTGTATGTCTATACTCTGCAAGTGGAGGATACTTCTGGTATGACTAGCATTTCCCTCTTCCATGTTCTGTTTGCAATTGACGCATGAGAAGAATGACTTTGTATGAACCTCCATATGAGGTCTAATTTCTGCGAGCTTCTCATTGTTGTCGTATCACAAGACAAATGAGGGAGGAAGTAATACATTTCCAACTCTTCTTCAAATGTATGCTGTCAGAATTTCAATGGTAAACAACTCTGAGATACACAATACCTCTCTTGAAATGTCAGCCAGTGGAGTTTGTTTAGCATCTTCATAATGCTCTTGCACTTCCTAAATGATCCCATGACAGAACGGTCTCTTTCTCATTGTATATTCTTTATGTTTTTTATTAATTTGAATTCTTAAGTTTCCAAAATTGTTGTGTAATGCTGAAGAATGGTTGTACATGTGTTTGTAAGTCACTTCTTTGATGTGTGAAATACATTACATTAAGATGATGAATCTTAGCCTGACATTTGCTTCTCCTACAGGTAATGTTATGTCATTATTCCACTTTAGGTCACTCTGGAGCATTAATCCTAGGTATTTGATGATTTTTGCTACTTGTGACTTATTGTCAACAGTAATATTGAACAGTTATAGATCTCTTCATCTATTTATGCACAATGTGTTACATTTATTTACATTAAATTTCTGATGTCAGTTAGTTAGTTTTTTAGATTTTCATATCCAAAATTGTAATAATGTTTGAGCATAAAACATATTCCGGTATTTTATAACAGTCCGACATCAGCAATATAGGCCTACAATTTTAATACATTTAGCAGCTGTGAGTAAAAATATGATACACTACTGGCCATTAAAATTGCTACACCAAGAAGAAATGCAGATGATAAATGGGTATTCAGTGGACAAATATATTATACTAGAACTGACATGGGATTACATTTTCACACAATTTGGGTGCATAGCTCCTGAGAAATCAGTACCCAGAACAACCACCTCTGGCCGTAATAACGGCCTTGATATGCCTGGGCATTGAGTCAAACAGAGCTTGGATGGCGTGTACAGGTACAGCTGCTCATGAAGCTTCAACACGGTACCACAGTTCATCAAGACTGGTGTATTGTGACGATCCAGTTGCTCGGCCACCGTTGACCTGATGTTTTCAATTGGCGAGAGATCTTGAGAATGTGCTGGCCAGGGCAGCAGTTGAACATTTTCTGTATCCAGAAAGGCCCGTACAGGACTTGCAATATGTGGCCATGCATTATCCTGCTGAAATGTAGGGTTTCGCAGGGATCGAATGAAGGGTAGAGCCACAGCTCATAACACATCTGAAATGTAACATACATTGTTCAAAGTGCTGCCAATTCGAACAAGAGGTGACCGAGACGTGTAACCAATGGTACCTCATACCATCACGCCGGCTGATACGCCAGTATGGCGATGACGAATACATGCTTCCAATGTGCGTTCGCTGCGATGTCACCAAACATGGATGTGACCATCATGATGCTGTAAACGGAACCTGCATTCATAAAAAAAAATGATGTTTTGCAGTTTGTGCACCCAGGTTCGTCACTGAGTACATCATTGCAGGTGCTCCTTTCTGTGATGCAGCGTCAAGGGTAACCACAGCCATGGTCTCTGAGCTGATAGTCCATGCTGCTGCAAATGTCATCAAACTGTTCGTGCAGATGGTTGTTATCTTGCAAACGTTCCCATCTGTTGACTCAGGGATCGAGACATGGCTGCAAGATGTGTTACAGCCATGTGGATAAGATGCCTGTCATCTCAACTGCTAGTGATACGAGGCTGTTGGGATCCAGCACAGCATTCTGTATTACCCTCCTGAACCCACCGATTCCATATTCTGCTAACAGTCATTGGATCTCAACCAACGCGAGCAGCAATGTCGCGATACGATAAACCGCAATCACCTTTATCAAAGTCAGAAATGTGATGGTATGCATTTCTCCACCTTACACGAGGCATCACAACAACTTTTCACCAGGCAACGCCGGTCAACTTTTAAAACTTCTACTTAATTATTATCTACTCGTCAGTAAGGAAATCCTCAAAACTTCGAAGACAGATGAACTGACTTATCAAAAGTGCATGTCATCTGATGTTATCTAGAATCATAAGTAGAAGATTAAAACGAAATTTTTCTCAACATAACTGAAATATTCATAGATTGCCTGGATCTTCATGAAGTGTGTGATTTACAGTGAAAGTGATCAGTTCCAGTTTTAAAACATTTATTCTTCCATTCGTAACAGCTGATCAAATTCATCATGACTCATTGCAAAGAGGCCGAGTTGTACAGTATGTCTTCGTAAAACAACTGACTGGTTCACAAGTCAATAAAAATACTTTTTCACATTTTTAAATCTTAGCGAAATAATACTCAAGTAACTAACACAGGTTACACTTCGAGATATCAGGTCAAAACTGCCCGTCCCAGCAGCCTCGCTGCTTCCCTATTTATATATTCTAAATAATGAATGGTCACTTGGACCATTATTACTTAATAATGACAACATATTTTTAATTGTATTTACAATTGAACGTTCCAAAGCTAAGATGTTCTGATTACACAGAATAATACGTCTAAAATTACAGAATTGAATAATGTGTGAAATTTATAATGTAAAAATGTTTTTAAATGTGAAAATTCCATCTAAATATGAGTACAATAATGAACTTCACAAAATTAATTAATACATGCTAACTACACAACAACTCACATTCCTGACAATAATTGAAGCTAAGAGGGTAAAACGAAACAGGTTTTGATTGACAGAATTTGTAACAGATGCCTAGAATTTTATAATTAGGCATATATCCGGTTACAACAATATGAGTTTAATTAATAAAGTCATTAAGATGGAATGTTCTTTACAAATTTCATCCTAAATTTACATTTTACAATATGTGCCTTCATTTGCAAGCAACAGAATAACTACTTGAATGAGTAAACTACATTTGTAAAAGTCCAATTATTTGAATAATTACAGTTTGTGATTAATACCATAGATTTTATTCCTACCATTTTCACCAATTCAAGTCTTTCCCATTACTACAATGAATGCCACAGTTTGATAAAATACACTCCTGGAAATTGAAATAAGAACACCGTGAATTCATTGTCCCAGGAAGGGGAAACTTTATTGACACATTCCTGGGGTCAGATACATCACATGATCACACTGACAGAACCACAGGCACATAGACACAGGCAACAGAGCATGCACAATGTCGGCACTAGTACAGTGTATATCCACCTTTCGCAGCAATGCAGGCTGCTATTCTCCCATGGAGACGATCGTAGAGATGCTGGATGTAGTCCTGTGGAACGGCTTGCCATGCCATTTCCACCTGGCGCCTCAGTTGGACCAGCGTTCGTGCTGGACGTGCAGACTGCGTGAGACGATGCTTCATCCAGTCCCAAACATGCTCAATGGGGGACAGATCCGGAGATCTTGCTGGCCAGGGTAGTTGACTTACACCTTCTAGAGCACGTTGGGTGGCACGGGATAAATGCGGACATGCATTGTCCTGTTGGAACAGCAAGCTCCCTTGCCGGTCTAGTAATGGTAGAACGATGGGTTCGATGACGGTTTGGATGTACCGTGCACTATTCAGTGTCCCCTCGATGATCACCAGAGGTGTACGGCCAGTGTAGGAGATCGCTCCCCACACCATGATGCCGGGTGTTGGCCCTGTGTGCCTCGGTCGTATGCAGTCCTGATTGTGGCGCTCACCTGCACGGCGCCAAACACGCATACGACCATCATTGGCACCAAGGCAGAAGCGACTCTCATCGCTGAAGACGACACGTCTCCATTCGTCCCTCCATTCACGCCTGTCGCGACACCACTGGAGGCGGGCTGCACGATGTTGGGGCGTGAGCGGAAGACGGCCTAACGGTGTGCGGGACCGTAGTCCAGCTTCATGGAGACGGTTGCGAATGGTTCTCGCCGATACCCCAGGAGCAACAGTGTCCCTAATTTGCTGGGAAGTGGCGGTGCGGTCCCCTACGGCACTGCGTAGGATCCTACGGTCTTGGCATGCATCCGTGCGTCGCTGCAGTCCGGTCCCAGGTCGACGGGCACGTGCACCTTCCGCCGACCACTGGCGACAACATCGATGTACTGTGGAGACCTCACGCCCCACGTGTTGAGCAATTCGGCGGTACGTCCACCCGGCCTCCCGCATGCCCACTATACGCCCTCGCTCAAAGTCCGTCAACTGCACATACGGTTCACGTCCATGCTGTCGCGGCATGCTACCAGTGTTAAAGACTGCGATGGAGCTCCATATGCCACGGCAAACTGGCTGACACTGACGGCAGCGGTGCACAAATGCTGCGCAGCTAGGGCCATTTGACGGCCAACACCGCGGTTCCTGGTGTGTCCGCTGTGCCGTGCGTGTGATCATTGCTTGTACAGCCCTCTCGCAGTGTCCGGAGCAAGTATGGTGGGTCTGACACACCGGTGTCAATGTGTTCTTTTTTCCATTTCCAGGAGTGTACATTGTTGTTTGTTTTATTTTGTAATAGTGTCTGCTAATTAGTCTCCAATTTAGTGTCATTTTTATGAAATACACGAATCACCACAATACCAATCATTTTACAGTGAGGTATTGTACTACATGATGTCAGGGAATTGAAGTTTTCATTAAGTCTTTGTATACTAGGTATATTACAAACTGCTGTTTGTGTATGAAAAATCAGTTGGAAACTTTCCTCATATCAGCACATTGTAGATGTCACCAGTGGCGCCAACCTTGTGTGAATGCTCTGAAAAGCTAATCATTTGCATATCACAGCATCTTCTTCCTGTCGATTAAATTTTGTGTCGCACATCATCTTCGTGGTGTAGCAATTTTAATTGCCAGTAGTTTGCTTCTACATAATTATCAAGATTGTGACTCCAAAATAGAAGAAGAACTGTATAACTCTGTTGAGAAATTTTAGCTGTTTTTTAAAATCGATAGTCATGTATCTCAAATCTGCCATTTCAGTGTCCATACAATGATTGAAAGTAGGAACCATATTACAGTCTTCCCCAATGAAACAATTCAGTAGTTAAGCCTTCTCCCATTCAAAAGCATACGAGGACAGGATTAGGCAACTTTTACTTTTGAGTGGTTTGCCTGTATACAAGGATCCTTGAGTGGAAGACACTGAACTATTAGATTTTTGAAACTTTATTATAACAACTCAAAAAAAGACATCACACGTATATTGTATCCTGATTAATTCATAATAAACTTGTTTTTACCAAAAAAAGAAAATCCTTGTAACACATACAGTGTTGTACACATGAACAGTTTGTGTCTATATAACAACCATTTTAAATAACAATAATAGTTTCAGGAACAGAAACTACTATACTTCTTAGATCGGCAAACTTTAAATAACCCGTAGGATAACCATTAACACTGCAGTGGTATACTGCATTCAGTAACTTGAATTTGACTGCAAAAAGTTTTACACTTATACATAACATTGAATGCTACCTCAAACTGGCAAGCTGGAGGTACCAACACACATAATTTAGCAACCAATAGAAGTTTTTAAACATTAACCATTAGTCAATGAAATGGGGAACATGGTTCACAGCAATTAATCAGACTGACTAGTCAGTTAACAGAAAAGGTACATTGTGCAAGGAAAATACAAATGGGTTCTTGAGCTAATTAGACTAGCCCATTAAAGTTAGCAATTGAAAGTCAGTTAAGAGTGCTTAATCACACGAATTAACAAATATAAAAAGCAATTTATAAAGCCGTAAATTTTCATCAATAAAATCACAGATCTAGTCTTCCACAAGTAATTAGGGTGGTTTAATAAGAAACAGCAACCATATTTAGTGCTACTAAAAGAAAGTATTAAGTATTCAAGGTAAGGGCCCTAGCCTACTAAAATTGGCAAATGGAAAAATGACCATTAGAAGCACAGTAAGCTCAGTTCTATGGAATAGTGTATGAAGTCCTTAGCAACTAATTGGGGCACTCTGGTGGATAACAGTAGCCCAATTTAGTAGTAGGAAAATGTTGAAAAAGCTACTCAAGCTAAGAGCGATGGCTTACCTACATTATCAAATGAAAATAACTCCTTTTTAAAAGAAACAGTAACCTTAAATCCATAGTAGGAACACTAGCTCCCACAAATTAACCAATTCAGAAGTCAATTTTTAGAAAGTAAAATCTAACCCAAATAATAGTGGATGTTGCCCTTAACAATTAGTTAGGGCAATCTGAAAGGTAACTCTAGCCAATTTTATTGTAGCAAGATTTTTAAACAGTTGCCCAGAGCAAGAATGCAAGCCCACTAAAATTAACTGATTGAAATAACAATTTTTTCTGTTTAAACAGTTACAATAAATTAGTTAGTGATGGACTTAGTACTGAACAACTAGTTAGACAATCTTGGCAACAAATACCTTAACCAGAAAAAAAATGACGAAATCTCTCTGGCTGAACCAATAGTTTCTAGCAAATAAACATTTCAACAAACATATTCTTCATGTGCCGAGGATTCTTAGACAAGATGCATCATCTTATTACAACAAGTACACACAACTTACAGTTTACTGTACCATCAGCCATGACAAGCACTGACAATAATGAATAGTCGTGAGATAAAGATTCTACCATCAGCAGAGTAATGAGCGGCATGAGTGTGAGTTCAAATCAAATGGCTCTGAGCACTATGGGACTTAACATCTGAGGTCATCAGTCCCCTAGAACTTATAACTACTTAAGCCTAACTAACCTAAGGACATCACACACATCCATGCCTGAGGCAGGATTCGAACCTGCGACCGCAGCAGTCGCGTGGTTCCAGACTGAAGCGCCTAGAACTGCTCAGCCACCGTGGCCAGCACGTGAGTTCACTAATCCTACAAGTTTCAATAAGAAAACAAAGCAAGTTCATTAGTTCACAGAAGTAGAACAGGGCCCAAACATTTAGAAAGCTTGCTCCGAAGAAGGTAGTTGACAGACAAGCAAATCAGCTGGCAAGCACTAGTTGGCACAAAAGTCAGAGCATGAAATGCTTACTAAGCAACTCTCCTCATGATCATTTCCCACACTGGCTACAGCCACTTGTGCCCAAACACTCAACTTCACGCTGTCGCTAGGCCTGGTGCAGCACAAACAGGATGAACTACAAATACTTTCCAGAAAGGGAACTTTGGACCGACATGTACACAGAAAGTAGTTCTGACTAGAGAACTGTCTACGGGATTCACTTCTGGCACAGCACTCACCTGTTAATCGGAGGAAAGAGTGTAGTTGATATAAACATATCAATCTCACATCCCCCCCCCCCAAAAAAAAAAAAAAAAAAAAAAAAAAATTATGCGTGGGGTGGGGGAGGAACCCTCCAGGCACCAAACAACTCATGATTTCAGCACTGCCTTTTCCTACCACTCAGCTTCAGTTGGTTAAGATGGTCACAGATCCTATGGTGGGTCTGAAGTTCCTGAACTAGGAAACTGACCAGAGATAGGACTTGCATGACAGTAAAAGGTCCATCACACTGCAGCAGCAACGTCTTGGTCACTCCCTGCACCTTCTTACCTGCAGCCACTGATACCACATGCCTGCCCCAGTTGTAAAGACAAGCTTCCCTCTGGTTGTTGAGAATGAAATTATTTCTTGCAGCCTTCAATTTGGCCATTAGGTCATCTGTGTCTACACACTCTGACAAAAGGTCATTGAGGGACTGAAAATTGTTCAGAAGGTGTATTGAATTGATAGGAAAACAAAGCTTGGCAGACATCATTTTATGGGTCTCATGGTAAACGGTATTGAATACCAAGGACAACCAATAAAGCAAGTGATACCATCTCCTGTGAGCCCCCATATGATATATAATGAGAGCAGACATGCTTTATCCCATGGCTAAAGAGAAACCCATGAAACTGACATGATGGGAAGACTGGAGTGTTGTCACTGACTATTGTCCGAGGTGGACCAAAACTCGTGAACTTGGTAGACTGAAGCCTAAT
This sequence comes from Schistocerca americana, assembly GCF_021461395.2. Classification (NCBI taxonomy): domain Eukaryota; kingdom Metazoa; phylum Arthropoda; class Insecta; order Orthoptera; family Acrididae; genus Schistocerca; species Schistocerca americana. The sequence goes on from NC_060130.1 coordinate 625,225,551, forward strand.
ACTTGTTTCTGAAGTAGTTTGCTTACTTGGGCTCAGTTGAATGAAATGCGTAAAGATGTCCATGATCACCAGGACAAAGCCTACAGCAGCGGGCCAAGGAATTTGATGAAAAGCTTATACAGATGCTGGTGGTCTGTAAAAAGCCCTTTACCCTGCTTGTACTGGGTTTGCCCCACATGCACTCTTGACAGTTACTGGGTCCTTAATTTCAGTGACTATCACCTTCCATGTGATGTGTTTGCCAATTTTCATATGTGCCTTGTGCACACCCAGATGGCCCCCACATAGTAACTGATGAAAATAGTGAAAGCTTAAACAATATGTATCTGAGCTGGACAGTACGAAGATAAAACAACATTGTTTTTCATAAAGTAAAAAGTGTGTGGTCACATTGACTAGAAAATATCTTTTTGGATGTGATATGTTTGAACAGCTATTGCAAATGTAAGTGCATGTAAATGCCAAGGAAAACAACAACAATACACTGTTTCTAATCGGTGTGGTAAAGTTGTGTAGTTGTGATTTGGTTTTCAAATGGACGGACTGTCGATTTGTTTTACATATTAGTTGAAATATTGTTGCAGGCTAGATTCAAAGCAGAAACCTGTGGATACCATCTTATAGTGATACCATCTTATGATATTCAGCATTCCACCTCTCTACCAACCAAGCTACCGAATGCTGTGTAAGGAAGTGGGTATAACGATAATTTTTATTAAGAGTTTAATTTCATTGACTGACACTATCCTCCCTACAACAGTGGAAAAGCATATCTAGGAGGTAAATTAATGTTAACTCCAGAGTGCAAGACATTTTTAATTAAGTAAGTTAACTTGGGCATCAACCAGGTGGCATTTTGCCAATGTAACTACTTTTTACAAACCTTCTCATTCTTTGAATCATTCAGAGAATTGGATTGATATTACAAGAAATACCCAGCTGTGTTAATGAAAGTAAATTAAAAATAATCAGAATATTTCTATATAATATTTGATTTTTAATTTTTCAGATTATAAAATTAAATCTGTATAGGTAAAGGTGGAACTATTAGACTAGAGAAGAAATCCAAAGCTGTAGACCCCTGAATGACTTCAGCAAACTGTTATGAAAACTAAAGAAACATCTGAATAGAAGGAAAACAGCTCTTTGAACATTAAGAGCTCAGAGGGCAAGGAAGAGAAGGCTTAAACATGGAAGGAATATGTAAAAGAACTATTTCAAGAAAAAAAACTTGAAGCCATAACTATGGGAAGGGATGAGGAAATGTGTGAAGATAATATGAGTGAAGCATTTGACAGACCACTGAAGAGAAAAGTGTGTAAATGTAAAACTATCAACAAAGAGGGTCGTTTGATCATCACAGTGCTTCACCTGGCATGTTCTTCTGGGAGGTGGTTTACCAGTCCCTTCCACTGTCTTTTTAAGTAACTTATACCAGCAGCTATAGGGGGACCTACAGTTTAACATTGACTCAAAACCAAGGTGCAACTCAGCATTTTTAATTTTAGTAAACATTATCAGACGCAAAAAAAATGGTTCAAATGGCTCTGAGCATTATAGGACTTAACATCTGAGGTCATCAGTCCCCTAGAACTTAGAACTACTTAACTAACTTAAGGACATCACACACAATCATGCCCGAGGCAGGATTCAAACCTGTGACCGTAGTGGTCGCACAGTTCCAGACTGAAGTGCCTAGAACCGCTTGGCCACACCCGCCGGCTATCAGATGCAAAATAAGTGATAAGTGACATATAAAAATCCTAGGACAAGATGAAAATCAAACCTGAGAGTTTGTATTTGTAGTCTGATAGTTGGTCACTGAGTTTTCAACCCACAATAAAGAAAAATGTGATAGTCTCAATACCAAGAAAGGCAGGTATTGACATATGTGATTATTACCAAACCATCTTTTCAATCAGTAATGGTTGTAAAGTATGTAAATTATCTACAGAAATATGGAACGACTGGTAGAAACAGATCTGGGAGAGGACAGTTTGGTTTCAGGAGAAATTTAAGAACCTTTGAGGCAATATTGACCCAGAAAGTAGTTTGAAGAAAGATAAACCAACATGAATAGAATTTGTAGCTTTAGAAAATGCTTCTAAAATAGTAGGAATGAAGAGTTATCCACACCTTGTATAGAAGCCAGACTGCAACTACACTAAAAAGTAGTATACACTTTCAGAAGTTTCCAATTCATTCTAGATTTATTTTTGCGAAAGTGAACATGGAGTACATGAAATGATTACATTTACAGGTTAGTAGCGTAAGCCGTTCTGTGGTAGCAGGTATTGACCCATGCTGAAACACCCATATTAGTACATGGTGTGGCATGCATGGACAGCACTGCAGACACTGACTCTGGCATCCAGTCAATCATACATTTGGTGAAACTGTCCTAGGATACATTATTCCATGCCTACTCAACCTGTTCATGTAGTTCTGCAAGAGTTGTTAGTTGAAAAGTCACACGAGTCACTTCTCTTCCCATCATATCCCATAGTGCTCAACTGGAGCCAAGTCCAGAGATTGTTAAGGCCATGGAAATTGCTGCACATCTTGCAGGGCACATCATGTTTCACGGTCAGTGTGCGGAAGAGCATTATTCTCTTGGAACAACACATAACCTTCCCCTTGCAAGAATGGCAAAAGAACGTCTCTAACAACATTCTGTATGCACTGGTTACCATTCCCTCCAGAAACACCAAAGTTGAACGAGAGTTGTAGCTTATCACATCCCAGACCATAAGGCCTGCAGAGGGGCCAATGCAATTTGGGCTAATGCACTCTATGAGGGAGCACTCACTAGGTCTACATTGTGCATGCAAATGACCATCACTTGCATGCAAGCAGATTCTGCTTTCACCACTGAAGACCACACAGCATGCCATTCCACCTTCCAAGTGACCCTCTGATGGCACCAGTCGAGCTTTGCACATCAATGCTATAGCATGAGCGGAAGACAAGCTAGAGATGTGTGGGCAGTAATTCCACTGCTAATAACTGGTTTGCAATAGTTTGTATTGACACATCTGGGCTCACAAGCCCTCTTATCTGTGCTGTGGTTGCTATATGATCTGCCACTGCTGTCCTTACAATACGAAGGTCCTGGTGGGCATCTGTGAGGCTTGGATGTTCAGAACCTCATCTGTGGGTGTGACAATGTTCACACAACCATTGATAGGACCATCATTACACAATTTACACAGTGTGCTGAATTTGTATGGTAATTCTTCAAAAAGGATCATCCCACCACTCAGAAAGCGACAATTTGACACCTTTCAAACTCACTGAGTTGGCTATAGAAAGCACAAGTGTACCTACATGGCACTGTTGCCTGCTTGATTCACACATTTACACCTCACTGAGCCTTCTGGCTGTGACCATTCCCTATTAAAGGGTAGACTTAAGTGGCTGTCTGGTAACTATGCCACTACTCTATCTGTTTGCAGACAACATTGAAACCATCTCAGTGCGTCTACTGTCCCTCAGGTGGTATATGCCATCACTGGATCAAAATTGGTATCGTCTTTCCAGGTATACTATTTTTTTTATGGTAGTGTATAAAAACTGAAGGACATGAAAGGGAAGCACTAATGGAGAAGGGAGTGGGAGCTGCGGCCTATGCCCTATAATGGGAATCTGTATGGAGAGCAGTCAGTAAAGTGAAGTCAGGAGAAATTTGGTAATGGAATTCCAGATCTGGGAGAAGAAATAGAAGTTTCGCTGATGACATTGTAATTCTGTGAGAGATGGCAAAGGATGTGGAAGACTGTACTGGCTATTGTACATGTGAAACTTTAATAAAATGATAATTCATTCTGACCACACTTCAAGATGACATTGATTTAAAGCCAAACATTGCAAAACACGGTAAAAAGATGTGTGTATTTTGAATTGCTAATCACAAATCTTTCACAATATTGCATGATCTTTTAAAAAATAAATAATTATTTTTTTTCTTTAAATGTTTATGTACTTATTGTATGGTGTTAATAAAGAGAATTCTGTGGAGTTGTGGGAGTGTCAGTTGAAGACAACATAAAATAATACATTTCCTGTTTCAGATGATGTTACAGTATCTGATGATAACAGTTTGACAATAATTGCTGCCTCACATCAGAATTCTGGTCTTTACTCATGTGTTGCAGAAAATTCAGAAGGATCTGATCAGAAAAATGTGGTAATTGATGTTCTGGGTAAGTGAATGTATAATTTATTTCCATAGCAGTTCATACATTGAGTATTAGTAAGGTTGCCACGTGAAACATGAACATTGGGCATAATGATATCATGTATATTAGCAAGCTGATGTGTCATAATGTAGAAGCAAAATGTGAGTACCTTACTCACGTACCTGAAGGCAGACGAGGACCTGTAAACAACCATGGAAAAACTAATATTACAAACATTATAAAGTTTATTTCTTGAGAGTAGGGTAAGTTTTAGTATTACAGAAGTGAATGAATTAACAAAACAACTGTGAAAAATAGCATTTCAAATATTATGTAGAAGAGTGGTGATATGAGAACAGAGTTACAGTGGACATTTGAACTGATACAATATTCAAGGCGCTTTCATGTTAGCCATTATTCTCAGTCCAGTAGACTCAACTGAATTTATAAATCCTGTTAATCTACTGAGCAGTAAGTATTAAGGTGGTATTAATGAAATTCTGTATTATGTTTGTAGTTCCACTGTTTGGATTAGGTAAATGGAACATAAATTACACTGGGTGCTAAGTGTACATGATACTTTATTGCTCATTAATGCACATGGTACAAAGAAAATCTGACATGTTGACAAGCTAGAAGCCAACTGCCACAACCAAAGAGTTCAACTCACTGCTTGCTGCCTCCAGGAGTTATTAAAGTATCAGCAAGGCATGTACTTCCGCCTTTGTTAGATATTTGTAATTCATCATTATCAGGTTGTATCTTCCCACAGCAGATATAAGCAATGGAAGTATTACCTCTATATAAAAAAGATGATCAACAATGTGTGAGGAACTATAGGCTTGTGTCACTGGTATCTGTTTTTTCAAAAATTATTGAAAAGTATTCACACAATAGCTGACTACATTATTCAATAAAAATAATATTGTTCCTGGATATTAACATGGTTGAGGCTAAAGCGCTTTATCATAACAGCTACTTTCACCTTGATAAACTATATCGTGAAAGCAGTTGGCAACCACACAGAAATATCTGGGTTATTCTTAGATGTAACGAAACATTTGATGTAGTTGATCATTCTCATGAGTAAGCTTGGACAATATGATTTAAAAGGCATGCTGAATGGTTGGATGAAATTATATTTGGATTATCATTCTCAGGTGTCTGGTGGTAGGAAAAATACTCCAAGTTCACCTTTCAGCACCATGTGTATAAATAAAGTCATGGTATTGTGTAGGGAACAATTTTAGACTGATTTCTTTTTTTGTTATACAGAAATGATTTGCCATAGCAGGTCAAGGATTCAGAGCCAGTGCTATAAGTGGAAAACATCATTCTATTGATCTAAGGTAACAACAAAGAGGAATAGAAAAGTTACAGCCAAGGATATTATGTAGGTTGGGTGGGCAGTGGAATCCTACTGCCGTGGGCGTGAGGGGGGGGGGGGGGGGAGGGAGGGGGGTGAAGAGGATAGTAGGGACCCTGTTCTTCATTTCATCAGTGCAAAAGACGGAGCCAAAACTGTGGCATAGAATGTGAATCAGTTGCTACAGTTCTGGATGGTACTGAATCAAAAGAGGGGTTCCACTTTGTGGCTGGAAAGGTGTGTGTGTGTGTGTGTGTGTGTGTGTGTGTGTGTGTGTGTGATGGAAGGTGACTGGGGAGACAAGGCACATGGTATCTGTTTCTGGACAAGGTGGAGAGGGTAATTTCAGTCTGTGATAACCTTATTATATTTGGAGTGGGAATCAGAATCAGAATTTTACTGTCTCATGACATAGATGTTGAATCATTGCACTGGATAAGGTTTGAAAACCTGAGAGCTAAAAGATGGGAGACAGGGTAATATGCAAGACTGAGGTTACTGCTAAAACATCATGCATGAGTTAATAAGGGCGAAAAGCTAAGTGCATTGTGTGTAACAGAGGTGGGAGGAGGAAGGCAAAAAATAGACAATTCAGAAAATGAAAGATGTAGGAAACTAAAATGGGTGAAGAAATGGTGACACAGAAGAAAGTAATGGAAATTAAGGTCAGGTGGGTGGTGAGAACCAAGGACATCTTGTAGTGCTAGTTCTCACCTGCAGAGTTCTGAGAAACTGGTTCTGGCGAAAGAATCCAGATGGCACATGTGGTGAAACTGGCACTGAGGTCATGTCTACCACATTGTAGAGCATGCTCTGCAAAAGGATATTTCGTGTTGCCAGTATACACCTTCTGCCTATGTCCGTTCATCCTAAATTATAATTTGGTGGTAGTGTTGCCAATGTAAAAGGCTGAACAGTGTTTACAGGACAGCTGGTAAACAACATGTATCATTTAACGTATAATTATACATGTTTTTCCAGTTACAGGGCTGGTAAAGATGGTGGTAGGAGAGTGCATAGGGCAAGTCTTGCAGTGTGGTTGATCACAGGGGTAGGGGAGCCATAGGATATGGAGATGGGTGCAGAAAGAGCATAGGACTACAGCATAAGCATCAGAATATGCATATCAACAGATGCATGGCCCATGGCATTTCCTCAGTTTGCATTCAAGATGCCCAACATGACTGTCCCTTGAAATGTAATGCACTGCTGCTAAAGCTCTCTAACAAGAACAGTGACTGTGTGCCAGTAGCCCTGCAGAAGTCCTACTCAAGGGTATGAAACAAGGCGTTGGTCTCCTGTCTGCTAATGGTCTGGAGAAAATGATTCAAAATTGGAAAAGCCAGTTTCCTGTGAAGTGGAATGTGCCAGAAAGACAAACATTCACTCTGGAATTTCTTGCTCACATGGAAGAGAACAATGGATGGCCACAGAACATTCTGTGGACGTATGAAGCCCATTAACATCTTCAAGAACATGTCAATATGCACAACTGCAAAATATGTGCAACAGAAAATCTACCCACACATCAACCAGTGCTACTTCATTCAGCAAATGAGACTGTATGGTGCTGCGTGTTGATAGCAGGGCTGTATTTTGAGGTTAGTTCTGTGGGTCCTCTTACCCATACCATTTCTGGTAAACGCTCTGAGAGTCTTTTTCATATCAATGTCATTCCAATCCTTCAGCAGCATCGTTGTGTGGGTAGGTTTTATGCAAGATGGCACTCCTCTACACATTGTATAGCCAGTGATATGGCTGCTTCAGAGGCATTTCAGAAATGTTAAAATTATCAGCAATCATTTCCCTATAGCCTGGCTATCCAAATCACCTGATCATAATCTGTGTTAAATTCTGGCTGTGGGGTTACCTGAAAGATGTTGTGATCAGTGCTCCAATTACAAATGTAGCTGAACTGATGGCATGCATTGTGCAATGCATTCTGAACACAACCCATGAGACACTCCAATCTGTCATGGAACATTCTGTTTCTTGATTTCAGCTTTTGGCACAAAATTATGGACAGCATATTGAACATGTCTTCCACCAGTCTCATGACAACTACAAACTGATGTCATTTTGCATTTCATACATCTTTTGGCTTCATGAAAATTAAAAACATATTGTTCCCATCTGATGTTGTACAACCTAACCTTGGCTGATGGGCTTAGCTAACTAACACTCCCAAAACTATTGAAAGAGAAACTTGTGCAGTCATGCACATTGAACAGTACGAATGGTGTAATGCACAACTCAAACCATAGGAACCGAATTGTGGTTCATCTGTGATTTGTAGATGACCTCATTTACATTAAGATGCTTACGGTGCCATCCATTTGTAATATTTCTTTTTCCATGACATTCCCCCTGCATCAATAATTTGCTGTTCAAATTTGACATTCTGAGTAGTGCTTTTCTTTCTACAGTGTTTTAAAACTAGGACACATTTTCTGTAGTGTTTTGGCAGATATTTACAGTTTCTTTTTTGCAACATGTAGCTGGAGTCAGCCCAAAGAAATGCAGCTCATTGTGTCTTTTGTATGTCACCCATCATCACTAGAAAGAATTGGTTTGTGTCCCATTACAAACTAACTTATTTTTAAAGTGGAATTTTACATGCCTATTCGGTAGTGTGTATTATTGATTTTATCAGTATGTATTAACAGGAACAGTAAAACTTGAGGAATAATCTGTACTCCAGCAGTGACTGAACAGCACTTGTGCATGTTGGTAGTAGTCAGCACGGGAAAGAGTGGTGCATTCACTGCTGGAGTAGCGATTATTCTTCATGTTTTACTGCCCTACTTTAAAAATCTTTTTGGTTTACCTGGAAACAAACCAACATTTTCTGTTGCCACTGGGAATCATATGAAAGATGTGATGAGCAGGATTTCTTTGGGCTGACTTCAGGTACATATTGCAAAAGAACAAATAAATTGCAAACATCTGCTAAAACAGGAGAGAAAATGTGACTGATGACTGTTAGGAGAGACACTCATATTATCCTGCTCAAATGGTAAGATTGTGATTAAAATATTCATCAGCAAAGTAATAGCATTTATGTACCAGAGTGCTTTATCATTTCCTTTTTATTGACTCTGTTTCGATCTTTCAAAAATATTTCTTTTTTAGCTTATTGCATATTTTTGTTCATATATATTGTGGGGTCCATGCAGAAAGACTGAGTCTGTATGTAGGAAGCATGAAAATTTCTGTGTTTCTATTTTCACACCTGTGATGAAAGTTATTTGATCATCACTACAGATCTGATGACCATGAGTGGCTAGACTTTATGGGAGGGACATCTTGGTGTGGAATGGGTGACAGCTGTTGAAGTGGAGGTACTGTTGGTGGTTGGTAGGTTTGATGTGGATGGCTATGTCAGTACCTCGGAACACATAAGACCTACCAGCCACCCAACAGTACCTACACTTTGACAGCTGCCACCCATTCCACACCAAGAATTATCTTCCACACTAGCCAACCATGGCCATTTTAGCTGTAGTAATGAGGTGTCACTCTCCAAATATGCCAAGAGTCTTACTGAAGCCTTCTCAGATTTCATAGACTTGAATTCAATGACTGTTTCACAGCCTGTATCATGTGGATTTTTCCCACAGACACCAGCTTTTTTGAATTGTGTAAGTGAGAGCTTTCCCTGTTCCTTCCCTTTGGTCCTGTATCCTGCCTATCCCCTTCTATGCTCACACTCCAGCCTTACACATGCCATCACAGCAGTGCAACTGCTTAGTTCTTTCCCCTTCTCTGCTTCTCCCTCCCCCCCTCCCCCCACCCCCCCAAAAAAAATCCCTATCTCCCTCCTCATTTGTGCCTCACTACCCATCACTGTTTACATCAGATGCAGTCACTGTTGGGCTATTTCATTGCTTCTATCTGTCAACAAACACCTCTTGTTTATGGTTGGTAGTAATCTATCCTTTTCATATTGTTGTTATTCCATTCCAGATTTTCTGTTGTTTGATTTTGTCAAAAAATACATTCATATGAAATAAAAAAATACATATCGTGCTTGTGCAGAATTAATGGATGATCAAACTTTAACCATCACTATTAAATTAAAAGAGAACTTTAAACAAATTTTGACTCAAAATATATTTTACTAAGTGCTGTCATGTAAAAATCAGTCTACTAGTACTCCTTATTCTTCAAATAATTCATGTCCATCTTATTAATCTGCAGCAAATTTAATATGATTTGAAAAAATTATAATCTGTGTCATTAACCTATTGATGCCACAAATGCAAAATTTAGTGGAACCTCAAAACTGTGTTATACACTCCTGGAAATGGAAAAAAGAACACATTGACACCGGTGTGTCAGACCCACCATACTTGCTCCGGACACTGCGAGAGGGCTGTACAAGCAATGATCACACGCACGGCACAGCGGACACACCAGGAACCGCGGTGTTGGCCGTCGAATGGCGCTAGCTGCGCAGCATTTGTGCACCGCCGCCGTCAGTGTCAGCCAGTTTGCCGTGGCATATGGAGCTCCATCGCAGTCTTTAACACTGGTAGCATGCCCCGACAGCGTGGACGTGAACCGTATGTGCAGTTGACGGACTTTGAGCGAGGGCGTATAGTGGGCATGCGGGAGGCCGGGTGGACGTACCGCCGTATTGCTCAACACGTGGGGCGTGAGGTCTCCACAGTACATCGATGTTGTCGCCAGTGGTCGGCGGAAGGTGCACATGCCCGTCGACCTGGGACCAGACCGCAGCGACGCACGGATGCACGCCAAGACCGTAGGATCCTACGCAGTGCCGTAGGGGACCGCACCGCCACTTCCCAGCAAATTAGGGACACTGTTGCTCCTGGGGTATCGGCGAGGACCATTCGCAACCGTCTCCATGAAGCTGGGCTACGGTCCCACACACCGTTAGGCCGTCTTCCGCTCACGCCCCAACATCGTGCAGCCCGCCTCCAGTGGTGTCGCGACAGGCGTGAATGGAGGGACGAATGGAGACGTGTCGCCTTCAGCGATGAGAGTCGCTTCTGCCTTGGTGCCAATGATGGTCGTATGCGTGTTTGGCGCTGTGCAGGTGAGCGCCACAATCAGGACTGCATATGACCGAGGCATACAGGGCCAACACCCGGCATCATGGTGTGGGGAGCGATCTCCTACACTGGCCGTACACCACTGGCGATCGTCGAGGGGACACTGAATAGTGCACGGTACATCCAAACCGTCATCGAACCCATCGTTCTACCATTCCTAGACCGGCAAGGGAACTTGCTGTTCCAACAGGACAATGCACGTCCGCATGTATCCCGTGCCACCCAACGTGCTCTAGAAGGTGTAAGTCAACTACCCTGGCCAGCAAGATCTCCGGATCTGTCCCCCATTGAGCATGTTTGGGACTGGATGAAGCGTCGTCTCACGCGGTCTGCACGTCCAGCACGAACGCTGGTCCAACTGAGGCGCCAGGTGGAAATGGCATGGCATCCAGCATCTCTACGATCGTCTCCATGGGAGAATAGCAGCCTGCATTGCTGTGAAAGGTGGATATACACTGTACTAGTGCCGACATTGTGCATGCTCTGTTGCCTGTGTCTATGTGCCTGTCGTTCTGTCAGTGTGATCATGTGATGTATCTGACCCCAGGAATGTGTCAATATAGTTTCCCCTTCCTGGGACAATGAATTCACGGTGTTCTTATTTCAATTTCCAGGAGTGTATTATGTATGCACTTATGTTAACTGTATTTATAATATTAAAAAGGAAAACACTTACAAGCTTCTGCAATATTATATTTATTTGGTCACAGATCAACTTTTGGCTCCTTAGGCCATCTTCAGGCAACAACTGAATGTTATAAACACAGATGAACGTGATGTGTGATTTACACAGATATTGTTTGTACGGAAGATACAAATATAACATATTGTTCACATAGGAAAACATTACATTTTTGTCTCATAGAAATAATTACATTAACTAAAAAGTAGAGAAGTAAACAAAGTTTTTATATGGAGAAACATTTAACAAGTGATGAAAAATAAGATGAATTTATAGTCTGAATCTAGCATTTGTAACAAAAACTTAATTTAAAGACATCGAGTCTGATCATTTAATACTAAGCTGGCATTCTGTTTCATGTGTTTGTTGGTTTCCAGTATTTCCAGCAGGGCCATCTTTCTGCTTTTCTTAACAGACTGTAAAACTTCACATTTTACATCATATGAATGGTTTCCGGTTAAAAGGTGATCTGCAAAAGTTGAATCTTTCTTCTTTAATCTCCAGCTTCTCTCATGCTCAGATAACCTTATTGGCACAGCTCTGCCTGATAGATGTTTTGAAACTGATTGCAAACGATTTTATGCACACCATTCTGTGCCAGGTATTCCACTTTGCTTTTATTATTGAATAATTTTTTACGCATCTTTGTATTATAAAAAACAGGTCCGTATTTGTGAGACTAACTTTTTTGCAAGATTACCTGTAATGTTGCCAATATATGGGATTTTGCACAAGTTTTAGTAACTACTGACTGACTGCTGTTGGCCCATGAACAGAAGTGATGTAATTTTACAGATATTCTTTTTTTTGTAGTACAATATCAGTCATGGTAAAACTATAACCATTGCTGGAAGTGATATGTTTGATGGTCTGTGGTTCTGTTTGGAAGGATGATTCAGGTAATGGAACAGATGTGAAGTGATGTACCATTTAATGGAAAGCTGCATGTTTATTGCTGTGTGGATACTGGGAGCTTACAGGGCTTACCACACCTGTAGTTGCATTGTTTCTGTAAATGCTGAGTAAGTACCTTCTTGTAATAATACACAGATTAAGGTTGAACAAATTTATAGAAGAGCCTCACAGCTTCATTGTAAAGAGAATTTTTGTATGTTGCCAGCTTAAATGTTGTAGTAAAGTATCTAATTCGCTTGTGGTGCTGGTCCACAAACACAGCATGTCATCCACATATCTGAATAGGAGCTTGATTTTGAAATTCAGTGTCTCTTTCTGTAAGAAAATTTGTTGAAGATTGTCCATGAAAATTTCAGATAATATAGGATTAAGTGGTGAACACACAGCTAGGCCATTAGACAGACTTAATACTTGTTCTTGAACTGGATGTAATGCTGTTTTACACACATTTGAGTAGCATTGATCACGTCATGTAATTCTGCATGATTCACTTTGGATTTGCACTAAAGATCTGTTAATATGTTTATACATTCATCAGTAAGAACTTTTCTAAACATGCAAGTGAAACTGAATGGTATTAGTTTAGAGCTGGATGTGATTTGTATGTATTTAATTTTATCAACAATAGAAGTAGAACTTTTGATACAAAACTTGGGTTTCAATTTGGTTCTCTTCAATGATACAATCTAGCTTTTTCACTAGTAGATAACAAGGAGCAGAAAAAGATGATGCTACTGGGAGTATTGGAAGATCATCTTTCTGTGATTTAGGTAAGCCATATAATCTAGGAGCCGTAGGATTTCATATTAAGTACCATATGGCTGTTGATTTCGTATATAATTTTTTCACATGATTTGGTCATGGTTTTTATTTGTACGTTGAAATCTGCAGTTAAATCTTTTTTTAGATGTTAACCTGACATGGAATTGGTTTGATAATGTAATCACCTTTGTTCAAAAGAACTAAATTGTTTGATTTATTAACTTTGGTAGCAATGATATAGTTGTAGACTATTTTCTACTTAAACTTGCTTAACATATTAATTTCATTTTGTGAGAGTTTACTAACAGCAGCATCACCTAATATCTTTTCCATTATCTGAATCAGCCTTCCAGCCATAACTACAGACCATCAAACATTGCTTCCTGTGATGGCCATAGCTCTACTCTGATTGATAATATACTATGAAAAAAGGAAATGCCTAAAATTACACCACTTCTGTATGCTGGTCAACAAAAATCAGTCAGTAGCTAGAAAGTGTGATACAAAATCCCATATATTGGTAACATTTCAGATAACCTTGCAAAAAAGTTAAAAAAGTTAAAAAAAATTTATTCAATAGTACAGACTATTTGCAATCCTTGTCACAGGGTGGTGTGTATAAAATCACATGCAAGCACTATGAAAAAGTATATGTTGGTCAGTCAGGCAGAGCTGTGGCAATTAGCCTATCGGAACATGAGAGTGTAGTAATGCTTACAAGTAAGTATGCCAATAATTACACAGTCACTTTAATACTGGTACCATGAACACATTCAATACATCATCCTTTACACAGCTGAGTTGGTACAAATAAGACATACAGTGTTCCATGAGCAGAGTGAAGTTAACAAGAGCATAAACCACTCCAAAATGAGAGAGAAGCCACTCTGCTGTTGGATTATATAGAATGACATGTGACACATTTCCAAATGGTGGTGTTGGGTGGCAGCTGTGTGCACCATTCTTGCATTACTGTCTGAATATGCCTTCTTCTAGCAGTGGAGCTTAGCCGCCATGTGCCAACATGAGCTAGTTGAATTAATGTGTGACAGGCTGGCACCTAGCTTCTTGCTGACCTAAGGGATGGCAAGTTGCTAGAGCGATCGAGGCGGTAATCTCTGATTACCAAAGTCCTCTCCCTTCATCAGGGTGACTGTGAGGTGGTACCAACCCTCCCCTGTAGCCTGGGAAATTTCTTGGCACTCAGGGAGGCAACATATGTGTCCTTTGATGTGTTGCTAGTTGTCATTCCCCGTGGAGCACAAATCTATCAGCTGGCACTGAAAAGTAGAGCCAGAAGTGACCCAGGTATTGATGGCATCATCGCAGCCGGACATCCAGGGATGTGATCCTGGGTGCTGAGGATGCCAATGCTGGAACTGGATCCATGGGGGCATCCTGGGGTTTGAGAGTGGGAGACAGATGTGATGGATGTGGCACTTGCTGTGCATGCAGTGCCTCCAGCTGCTGTGTGTGATTGTCCACGCGTGGACCCTGATGTACTTGCAGAGGGCTGGAAACAAGAATGGAGGAAGGTAAGAAAGACAGAATATCATCCTGAGGTGAAGGTGGAGACAGAATCAGTGGAGGGGACGCCAAGGTCAGAGTTGAAGGAGGAGGACCAGATGCGTGAAGAGAGGGAAGCAGTGTAGGCGTGAATAGAAGCTGTGAACGCTGGTCCGCCATTCAGTGGAAGAGTTGATTTCAGTGGAGGGTCGCCAGCCTGTTCTCCATCTGTAGTGTAAACACCTTCCACCTGCACTGGTCACAGATTCTTGCCAGAATTCAGAGCTGAAAATGACCTAGTGCATGTGCCCAGGCTGGCATCCCAGTTGCATAGCAACACCCTGGGAAGGTGAAGGTTGAGCATCAGTAAATTCAGCACCATGTACAGCTGTCACCTATGCAGCAGTTCTGCCAGACCCTTCTCACCAATGGACATGGACCTGTACTGAACTGAGAAAATGTGTAAGTGTCTCTTTCACCAACTCGTTGCCACTGTGATTTTTCATTTGAGTCTTGAAATTGCATATGAGGTGATCTGCCTGCCCATTTGACTGAGGGTGGAAGAGGGGTGTATGGACATGGTGGATACCATGCTGTGCACAAAAATCTTGAGAAGACTGAAAATTGAATTGTGGGCCATTGTCAGTTACCAGGCTGTGGGCATGCCTTTGATGCAAAAAATGTGAGTGGGAGCCCCCACCATGCATCCACTGTGGTGGAGCGGCAGTTGAAAAAGTACAGAAATGGGAAGTGAGCACCAATGACCTCTAGACAATAAGCATCAAAGAAGGTCCCCGCAAAGTTGATGTGAATGTGTTCTCAAAGTGATGAAGGCTCAGGCGGCAGTGAATAACATTGCTGGGAAGTGGCCTGTTGATCTGCACACTTAGGGCAAGCAGTGATTAAATGGTCAGTCTTATGATCGATCCCAGGCCAGCTGATATGTCGGTGAGCCAGCATCTTCATCCACAAGATGCCCCAGTGACTACAGTGCAGGAAGTGAAGAATGTCTCCAGAGAGATGCCAGAATGACCACCTGTTGCACAGAATTTTCTGTAGACAACAAATAACACTATTGAACAAGTGTGAGTCTATGCCATACCCCAAAAGAGTTGCATTGGAATGTTGAGCCGTGGTGCAGAAATGAATTTGATATTTATACCTACTAAGGAACATAGCCCACTGTTGAAGTCTAATGGCTTTCTTATCCAGAATGTGTGCTACTGGACTAAAGAGAGGATCTAATGGCTTGTGAACAATCACCTAGTGAAATTTAACCTATACAGATACACATGAAATTTCTTGACAGCATAAATAATTGTGAGGAGATCTTTTTGAACCATCAGCATATCAACATTATGTAGAACCAACATGACCCCCATGTCGTACTGTGATGCTTCTGTAGCAACCATAAGCTGACACCACAGCTGATGTGTGGCTAGACATATGGCAGAATAAAACCATCTTTCAGTTTCCAAAATGCATGGTTGCAGGCAGGAATCCAATCAAGTGATGCACCCTTCTTAAGTAGTTGATTTATGGGATGTGGAACTATAGCCACCTGAAGAAAGAACTTGTGGTAATATGCATCTTTGCTGAAAAATGCTTGGAGCTCCTTCACATTTGTTGGGTGTGGAAGGGCTTCAATAGCTGCAATGTGACTACTGGTGGGCTGAATCCCTTGGTGAGAAATGGAAGTTGGAAAAAATATAACCTATCTAAATTATATTTAAGACTTGTGTTACATAATGTCTGAAACTCTGAAACAAAAGACAGAGGTTACAAAGATGGTTCTCAGTGGTGGGAATGGTGATAACAGTGTCATTAAGATAATACATACAACAAGAAATCTTGTGTATAAGTTGCTCTAAATAACATTGGAAAATGGCTGGAGCTCTACCAACTCCAAAATCCAACCAGTTTTATATGTAGAAGCCATATGGTGTATTGATGCCAAGAAGCTGACATGATACTTCATCAAGCAAAAATCCAACCAGTTTTATATGGAGAAGCCATGTGGTGTATTGATGACAAGAAGCTGACATGATTCTTCATCAAGCAACAACTGTAAATATGCTTCTGACAAGTCCAGTTTAGAAAAATACTGTCCACTCACCAATTTCACCTCACGTTTGTCCAGCCGAGAAATAGGGTATGCACTGACTGCTGATTTGGAATCAGCTGTCACCTGTCACCTTAAAAGCATCATAGAGACAGAGCTTTCCCACTTGTTTCTTGATAACAGCTAGCAGCGTAGCCCATTGGTTGGAGGAGATATGTTCCATGACACCTGAGGTTATCAGCTGATCGAGTTCTTCCCTCACTTGAGCATAAAGTGAGAGCAGCATTGCACTGTGTCCCACATCTCATCTATAGTTGTAGATTAGTACTTCCTGTATATTAGTTGTTCATTGTTGGTCTTGTTTTCTTCCATGGAGTTGGTTGCTGGACCCATGTCACTGTCCTTGTATCAAGAAATACTGAATGGTCAAAGGGTTGTTTTTCAGGTAACTTTCAATACATATTCCAATAAATGCAGTTACTAGTCCTTAAAATAGATACATTCGTCAGTATTTCCACACTCAGCACTAATAACATATAATATTTCTGCCTTTGTCAATACTATGAAACAGTGTCACATCCCTTTGCAACAACTATTCTGCTAAGAGTATCAATTCCACCACACATTCCCATCAAGTTTCGGTATCTCCCTTTCAGTAAACAAGAATAGCGATCTTGTGAAGATGTGTGAGTATTGATAATAGCTGATGGTACAACTTTGAAACAATTAATAAAATGTAGTTACATGAATTCTAATGAAATGCTTCAACAACAATTTAAATGTGCAGTCTATGTGGAATAATCATTTCTAAGAATGTGTATATATGAAGATTATTTTTATCAAACTGAAAAGATCGATACTCACTGGTATCACATGTTTCTTATAATATTATTAGCTTGATTGCATTACGTAGGGCTACAGATCAAACACTAAATGCACTGAGTCAGTGATTATAAACCCAAATGCCATAAAAGCATCCAAGCCAAACAAATTTTCTATAAATGCACTGGCCACTACAAGACATTTCACTGGCCAGACCCGGGGTTGCTTCCTGTATTGATAAAATGGCTCTCTCCCAGAAATCACATGCTTATGTGTGAGATAATTTGAGGTCAGTAAGTAACACATGTCATCAAATGACAGAGACACCTGATCCTGAATGGGGGCTAAATTCTCTAAGAAGAGGTAAATTTGGGGAGAGGTCCATGACAGGAAGAATGCTTTAATGGGGTTGGTATCTGTTACCTTGATGGTTGTGAAGTGTTGCTGTAGATGTTTCTCATAAAATTCCCAGTCCTTGGCTGCTTTGTTGTAGGCCTGTGAATTTTTAAGCAATGTTACCAGGTCCATTAACACTTTCTCCAACAGGGCCATGTGTTCCTGCAGCTGTCACAGGAAACTCTGAAGGACAGCCTCCAAGGCTGCCTCTGTAAACATTGTTATTTCAGTGACAACACATGTGAATAACGAACCTTATGAGCTGCCACTTGTCTTGTAACACATATGACTATGTATACCAATAATTATACAGTCACTGTAATTCTGACACTATGAACACATTCAATACACTGTCCTTTACATAGCCAGCGTAGAATCAATAAGACATACAGTCATTCCATAAACAGAGTGAAGTTAACATGAGCATTAACCATTATAGAATGAAAGAGAAGCTCCCACTCCAGGATTATACAGATTGACATGTGACACATTTCCTAGTAGTGGTGCTGGGTGGCGGCTGTGCGAGTTGCTCTTGATGAATGGCTGTCAGTGCTGTCTGAATGTGCCACTTCCTGGTGGTTGAGCTTAGGCACCATGTGCCAGCATGTGCTAGTTGAATTAAAACATGATGGGCTGGTGCCTCGCAACGGTGCCCATAGGATAGCTGGAAGACAAATGGTGACTTGTAAGTAGCCATAAAAACTTTTCAGCTCTGACCATGTTAAAAACCTGCATAATACTGACTCTTAAATCATTTTCTTAAAAGAAAAACACGTGAATGCACTTTATTTTTTCCATTCCCAGAGAGCTAGGGGCTGGGTGGAGTATTAAATGTTCAGACTGAATCTCCTTTTTCCCACTATCTTAAATTAAGTTTTTGTTACAAATACTAGATGCAAACTGTAAATTCATCTTATTTTTCATCAGTGTTAAATATATCTTCATATAAAAGCTTTGTTTCCCTCCTCATTTTTAGTTACTGTAATTATTTCTATGTAACAAAAAATGTAATGTTTTCCTACCTAAACAATGTATGTTATTTTTGAATTTTCTGTATAAATAATATCTGTGTAAGTCACTCATAATGTTTATCTGTATTTGTGACATTCGGTTGTCACCTGAAGATGGCCTAAAATGCCAAAAGCCAGTTCAGGAATAAATAAGCATAATTTTACAGAACATTATGAAGTAATCCCTTTTTAATATTATTATCAAGGCATGTTGAGCCAATGGTACCACCTTATATCATTCATTAGGATTATCAGTATGAAGCTTAGCATTTATCATAGTGAAGGTAGAATTTATTGTGTCAATCTGTCTATTTTCTCTAGGGAGTACACATGTTATTAAAATGTGTTCAATTCCTTTTGTAATACATTACTCCTTGAAAGCTTCTGAAGTATAGCTAGTCCATCTATTGGCAATTATTTCTACTGGATTCTCAGAATTAGTTTTTGTGTAATTCTGTCTTACTGATTGCTTCTGCTGATTTTGTAGTCTTTACAGGATATATCCAGATAAACTTGGTAAATGCATTGATAATATGTAGAATATAGTTTTATACTTTGTGAGTTGGTGGAAGTGGTCCAATATGATCCATGTGATAAGCACATAATGGCTCATTTTCATTGAATAAGAGATGAAGGAAACCTTCCTTCTTTCCTGATTTCTTATTCACAATTAAATATTTTACACAAATGGAGATAACTCTTTTCACCTTCTCAGTCAAATCTAATATATAATAATCTTCCTATCCAGTTCAATTAACCACATAATATAATTTCTCATGCACAAACTTGATGATTTCATGTTGCATAATGTGTGGAACCACAAAATTCTCTCTTTTATCTTAGAATTTGAAAAGAATTTCAACGCTCATTAAAAAGTCTTCCTAAAGCCATTCTTTGAGAATGCTTTTGATCACTGCCAAACCATCATCCTCCTCTTCAGCTTTGCTGATTCTAGCTGTTAAACCATCTGCAAAACCAAGCAGTATATTTACATCATGACTTAAGGCATCTGAATATTTCACCCTAGATCAGTTTTTGACAGTGTAGGAATGTTCTTCCAAGACTATTTTGCTATACTTGGTGAGAAGTATTTCTAATACTTAGCTTTTTGGAATGCAACACAGTCTATTACAATTTTAAAACATATTCCTAATAAATACAATTGGAGTTCCTTTAAGGCATTAACAGCAGCTAAAACTTCAAACTCATTACTATTGTATTTTTTCTCTTGAGGTGTTGTCTTTTTACTCTTATATGAGACTGGGTGCAACTTGTCATCATCTAGAGATTTTTGTAATAACATGGTCCCAAAATATTGTTTGCTTGAGTCTGAGTGTAATTCAGTTTTGCGTTTTAGGCTGTAGAGCTGTAAAATTGGATATGGTGAAAGGATATCTTTCAGCATCTTGCTCTGCTCTCCTCTTCTTCAGACCTATATTCTTGATGATTCCTCAGTGTATCACTCAGAGGTTTGGCAGCTGTAGAGTAATTTGAGATATACTTCCTGACCTAGGAAACTTTGTATTTCTATAACATATTTTGGTTCTGGAAAGTTTTTAACAGATGTCATATTCTCAGAAGTATGTCAGAGTTGTCCACACTGTATAACATAGCCAAGAAATTCAACAGTTTTCTTCAAGAAATGACTTGCAAAATTAATTTCCAAAACTTATTCTGCTGCAGTTTTTAATATAAGCCAAGTCATTGTAGAGTCTCATCATCACTCTTTGTTGGTATTATAATATTGTCCATATAAATAAATGAATGTCCCAAAAACAGAACTGGACTCGCATTCGGGAGGACGACGGTTCAATCCCGCGTCCGGCCATCCTGATTTAGGTTTTCCGTGATTTCCCTAAATCACTCCAGGCAAATGCCGGGATGGTTCCTCTGAAAGGGCACGGCCGACTTCCTTCCCCATCCTTCCCTAATCCGATGAGACCGATGACCACGCTGTCTGGTCTCCTTCCCCAAAACCAACCAACCAACCAACCAAAAACAGAGGTTATAATGTACTGGATCACTGCAGGTGACTTTGATAATCCAAATGCAACTTTACTGAACTGGAGCTGCTATGAGAGTGTCTCAAATCAGGTATATTTTTGGCTTTCCTCTTCAGCATCAATATTATTCAGATATAGTGTGCAAAACACCCAGGCATTTTGTGGTTTATCTAAAAGATCTTCCATGAAAAACAATGGGTAACAATCTTTCACAGTTATTTTGGATGATCTTCCATAGTCTTTGAGGATGCAGTACTCTCCATTTCTCTTTGCTACAACTACAGCCTAACTAGCATATGCAGATGAAATTGGTTCCATTATTCCTTGATCAAGCCACATCTGAACTTGGTTTTTCAACAATCTCATTCCCCTCTGGTGACAATATTGTGTGTAGATTACATGTTGACTTGTATTTAACCACTAAATCTTCAGTATATTCCTTTGTTTCATCACTAATAGAACTTTCAATATCTACTTCTGCTTTTTCTGCTATATGGATACACATAAGATGAGCTTCTCATTCTGGCTTCCTAATCGTAACTCCGCCCTTGTTTGTTAAAACTACACTTCGGTCTAGTAGACAATTCTTAGCTGCCATTTCTAAGTTCATAGTGTCTGTAGAAACCACAAAAATGTCTATTTCAGTTTTCATGTCATCAATCACAACAATGCCTGTAAAATACCCTTGTGGAGAGACAAAGTTTTTCGCAAATCCTATCAGACTTCATCTGTACCTTGCAAACTTGGAGAATTAATAATCTAATTAACGTTTAGTCAAAATAAATAAAGTTGACTGCCACAGTCAGTTAGTTACTTCACCTCTTGGTTAGTCATTTGTACATTTTTAAATTTAAAGTTCTTAACACTCATCTTAACTGTGTTTGCATTCATTGTCACCTTTTGACTACTATTCTGCTTTGTACATTTGGATGGGACATGGTCAGACTTACTGCAACTGAAACGTCTCTTTCTCTTGAATAAAAAATTCTCCAGTGTCCAGCCACATCAAGCAGTTAAAACTAAACAAATTGTTGACCAAGCACTCTTTGGCCATTCTCAAGTAACATGACTTCCAGTGGGCTGCTGGTACGCCCTTGTATACACCAGCTGCTGGCTGTAATGTCAATGGCACTCATGACATTGCCATATATAGTATACATCCACAATGACATAGACACTCTGAAAATCACACTTCAGTGCCTGGCAGAGGGTTCATCAAACCACCTTCACAATAATTCTCTATCATTCCAGGCTCAAACAGTGCTCGGAAAAACAAACACCTATGCCTTTCTGTGTGAGCTCTGAATTACCTTATTTTATTATGATGATCATTTTTTCCTATGTAATTCAGCGTCAACAAAATATTTTCACATTCAGTGGAGAAAGTTGGTGATTGAAATTTTGTGAGAAGATTCTGCTGCCTTTGTTTTAATGATGTCCATCCTAAATTGTGTATCATGTCAGTGATAGTCTCTCCCATATTTCTTGATAATACAAAATGTGCTGTTCTTTCATGTACTTTCTTCATATATTCCATTAATCCTGTCTGGTAAGGATCCTGCACTATGCAGCAGTACTCCAAAAGAGGATGGACAGGTATAGTGTAGGCAGTCTCCTTAAAAACATCTGTTGATTCTTCTAAGTGCTCTCCCAATAAAACACAGTCTTCAGTTCACCTTACCCACAACATTTTTTGTGTGTTCTTTCCTGTTTAAGTCGCTTGTAATTGTAACTCCTAGGCATTTAGTTGAATTTACAGCCTTTAGATTTGACTGATTTATAGTGTAACTGAAGTTTAACAGATTCGTTTTAGTACTAATGTGGATGACACTTTTCATTATTTAGGGCCAATTGCCAATTTTCACGCTATACAGATATATTTTCTAAATCATTTTGCAACTTGTTTTGATCTTCTGATGACTTTACTAGATGATGAATGACAGCATCGTCTGCAATCAACCTAAAATGACTGCTCAGATTCACTCCTAAATCATTTATCTAGAAAAGAAACAGCAAAGGGATGAGAACACTACCTTGGGGAATGGCAGAAATCACTGTTGTTTTGCTCAATGACTTTCCGTCATTGACTTGACTTTCAATATGCTCACTCCAATCTTGTGATCACTTGATTCCATGCTGTGCTGAGCTGCAGACCACCATCTCTATTAAGGGTGTTATTGCTAATTTTTGTTTCAAGGGCTTCTTTAATTGCAGTGTCCCAGAAGCCGTTAGTGCAAACCACAACAGAGGATTCATCTGATATGATCAGATATGACCCCAAATGTTCTTAGACATACTACATCTTTAACTGATCTCAGAAATTGCCAGATTTTTGTCAGAGGCCTGAGTATCAATTTGATCTTGTGCCTTTTCAGCAGGCATCTTATTTTTCTCAACACAGAGTCACATAAGGGCAAGAAAACAAGTTTCTCTTCCTGCCCCTTGTCAGTGGTCTTATTGTGATTCTTGGTTTTGATCACTTCATTTATTTGCTGAAGATTGTAGTCATTGTTCCTGAAAACCCTGCATAGGTGGCACAGCTAACAGGGCAGGTTATCCGCCCCTGATATCATTCTTGCATGATGCACCAATGTTTGTAACACTGTGCGATTTTGTGCTGGAGAGCTTCTGTGAAGTTTGGAAGGTAGGAGACAAGGTACTGGTGGAATTTAATCTGTGAGGAAGGGGCATGAGCCGTGCTTGGGTAGCTCAGTTGGTAGAGCACTTGCCCATGAAAGGCAAAGGTCCCGAGTTCAAGTCTCAGTCCAGCACACAGTTTTAATCTGCCAGGAAGTTTCAAAAAGAAATATCACTGATGTAGTAGACTGGTGTCTGAGGAACATAGTGGGGTTGTGTTCACTCGAAACTTGCAGGGAAAAACTCTGCTGACAGCTTATATATCAGCAGTCTTAACCAGTATGAAGCACAAAATCTTCTTTGAATATTAACCAGTAATGTTAACTGCACGTGTACCATCATGAGTAAATAACAGCTATTCATATGCACCGTTCATTATTTCTCACTAGAAGGAAGCCATGCTACAAGCTGTTGGAAAATATTTATTTAAAACCTTAGGAGGAGGTGGGATAGAGTGAACAACTCATTTACCTGCATGAAGAGGGTTATTGGCATCTACTAAACATCAAAAATTAAACAGTGGAAACTCCAGATTGGAATACCAACAATATAAGGAAATGCACAGACTGATACTCACCCTGAAGATGACTCATTGGGTTGCAGACAGGCACAAACAATAGATTGTTACACGTTATAGCTTTGGGCTAAAGCCTTCTTCAGCAAAGAAAACACACATACTTCATACATTCATGTCATGAAAAACACACACACTCACACACACACACACGCACACACATGCTCACAAGCAATCACCCTTCATGCACACGTTGTGTGTGTGTGTGTGTGTGTGTGTGTGTGTGTGTGTGTGTGTGTGTGTGGGTGGGTGGGTGTGTGTGTGTGTGTGTGTGTGTGTGTGTGTGTGTGTGTGTGTGTGTGTGTGTGATGTGCTTGCTTGTCTGAATGTGTGTGTGTGTGTGTGTGTGTGTGTGTGTGTGTGTGTGTGTGTTTGTGTGTGTATTATTGCAAAATATGGGAGAAAATGGCACTGAAATGATACAGGATTTGGGCTGGACATTCAAGAACTGGTCAAACAAGGGTTTTGTAAGCATATTAACATGAATGAATTTCTATTAATTTTCCAACTGAGCTACACTATTTATTTACTAACACAGTGTAGTAATCCAGCATGTGATCACTTCCCCAATCTGAACAGTGCCTGTCATGAAAATCATATTAATGGACCATATCAAGCGCCCTGTACTATTTCACACACATTTAATCAATATTTATTTCATTTATTCATTTCATGTTGTGGTGACTCATTTTGTAAATACATCACAGGATATGGAACATTCCAGTTTTACAAACTTGTTGTGGTTACATTCTATGGTATTATGTTTCATATAAAGTATCTACAACTTAGGTACTACTGCAGAAAAATAAATTTTTTAAATTTTGCAGATACATAAATATTACAGGAAAAGTAAAAATTATAGAAAAATAATAGTCATCTAATTGGAGAATTTGCCCTTGTCTGTAGTAAACTATTCAAAACATAGAACATGATGACACAGTAGTCCAGATTATCCAAATGAATAAAAACTGTGCAAGAAAGCCCTGTGTACTTAGCCCAAGTAGAGAGATATTGAGAATAATTTTCATGTGTTCATTCAGTCTACTGAGCATCTGCCTGCCACCTCTTGGTATTTTGCCCCATGACCAGTAAATCTCACCCATAGGACAGAGTCCATGTGGTTGACATTGGTGAAGACTTTAGACTAAGTATGCAGTCTACCAGTGCAAAAGCCACATTAGGAGTCTCAACAGAAATTGTGGCAACCAACAGCCCTCGAACCAGCATCATTCTTCCATTAATCTACAGCCAAGCAGAAAAGTTGTGTACATCTTCATATAAAAGATTACAAAGACCATGAAAAGAATTTCAACTGACCTTGAGTTTTGTCAAGTTGACATTTAATTTACATTATTGTCTAAGATGTATCAACATAACCAAAATAAGATCTTACTGATATTGATGTTATCTCTTTACTAGGCTGATGAATGCTTTCTTGACTCTTCTATCACTTTTTGGAAATTGTATTTTTTATAATATAGCACACCCTTGACAAATATTATCCTTTTGTGTAATTTATTCCTTATAAATTGACATTGTTTGTATATTTGATCGATAATTTTTCATTTCAGTACCACCTTCCATGATAGAGCCAGAAGATGGAGTACTTGAAGTCAACGAAGGTGATTCCCTGGTAATTACATGCCCAGCTATTGATGCAAGTCCTCCGCCAAAGATTCAGTGGTTGAAAGTAAGTTTTGTGCATTAATTTTTGTATTCATAGAAATTCCTAACCTCCCCACTAGTAGTTGTCTACAGTAAAGCAACCATATTTATTTCTGTATGTGTAAAGCCAAACAACTTCTATTGTAAAGAAGAAAAAAATAATTTTGAACAGTTGCAATATTTGTGAATTAGATTTACAACAACTAGATTCTGCATTGGAGTTACTAGTCACTGTAAGAAATAAGTAGCTGTTTGTGTACTCTTGAGGTGGAATGCAAGTATGTAAGCTAAGCTAAATTGCTCTGGCAGGAAGGTTCATTTCCTCACACAGTTTACTTCACAGTGACAAATTCAGTGTAGGCTATATTGACTGTTAGCCTGTACTTAAAAGTACAATAACAAATACTTCATTTTCTGTTACCTAAGTACTTTTCTGTGATGCAGTCTAGTTAGTGTTCTTAAGAATTCTCACAGTTTGTATTTATTGCAGACATTGTAATTTTTGTTCTGTTGCTTGAGGTCTATGTGTATTGTTTCTCATCTAATGTAATTAATATTTCCTTATGTTACCTGTCAGATAAACTAACATTTTAATTTACCTTAATTGCAATGCTGCTTTCAAAATGTCTAAGCATTACTATTTATATTTTACAAATTATTAGCCTGTTTTGAGCAAATAATTTGTCAGGGTTTTATGCATTAACATTGGTATGTCTACATTTACATCTACGTACATACATGCCTCTGTAATGCACCATATGGTGCTTGGTAGAGGGTACCTTGTACCATAATAATTTTTCCCTTTCCTGTTCTGCTCACAAGTGGAACAACAGGAAAATTACTGCCTCCATACAATCCCTAATTTCTCTTACCTTGTCTTCATTGTTGTTAAGCAAAATGTACATTGACAGCAGCAGAACCATTTTGCAGTCAGCCTGAAGTGCTGCTTCTCTAAATTTTCTGAATAGTCTTTCATGAAAAGAGTGTTGACTTCCCTACTGGTCCTCTCATTTAATTTCATAGAGAATTTCTGTAATCCTTGCATACTGACCGAATTACTGGTAACAAACTGAACAGCCTGACTCTAAATTTCTTTGATGTCTTCCTTTAACCTTAACTGGTGGGCATTACAAACACTCAAACAGTACTCATGAATAAGTCACACTAGTATGATAGAATGATATTTTCACTCTGCAGCAGAGTGTGTGCTGATATGAAACTTCCTGGCAGATTAAAACTGTGTGCTGCACCGAGACTCGAACTCGGGACCTTTGCCTTTTGCAGGCAAGTGCTCTACCATCTGAGCTGCACAAGCACAACTCACACTCCATCCTTACAGCTTTACTTGTGCCAGTACCTCGTCTCCTATACATAAACTAAACTTTCCTAGAATTCTCACAATTAACCAAAGTTGATCATTTGCCTTCCCTACAAACTATCTTACATGCTCATTCCTTTTCATATCACTTCACAGCATCACACCTAGAGACTGTAATCATCATGACTGTGTCAAGAATCACACCACTAAACTGTAGTCAAACATTCGAGAATTGTTTTTCTGACTCATCTGCATTCAGTTACATATTTATACATCTAGAGCAAGTTACCATTCATCACACCAATTTGAATTTCTGTCTAAATCATCTTGTATCCTTCTGCAGTTACTCAGTGATGACATTTTCCCATATACTACAGCATCATTAGCAAACAGTCACAGATTTCTGCTCACACTTATCCATCAGACCATTTATGTATGTGGAGAACAAGAGCAGTCCTATCATAAGACCCTGGGGCCCTCCTGACAATACTCTTGTCTCTGATGAACTCTGGCCATCCACAACAACATACTGAGAAGTCTTCAAGCTACTCACATATCTGATAACCTATTCTTGTTTTGTACGTTCATTAACAGTCTGCAGCGAAGCACTATATCAGATGCTTTCCAGAAATGTAAAGCTGTACCTTCTAATTCCACAGATAATACTTTCCAGGATGATAGCTTCATTTGCTTGATTGTAAGGTTGTATTTGACAAAGACCTCCCAATATTTACCCCATTGTCTTTTCTTTCTTGCAAGGTAGATCAGTCTTCTTACGTACTTCCTCTGCATTTCTAGATTGTTGTTGCACAAAGGTAGAATCTGTATGTGCACTTCTTGGTGACTGGTTAGTTTCTAAATTTGAAGTCATAAAGGCAGATGTTACTGCATCTACTATTTTCTCAAAATCTACTGGGTTCCTTATTGAAGTTCTGACTTCTAATACGTCCAATATCAGTCCCAGTCTGTTTTCCTAGGATTCCTATATGCCATGGGATGTTTAACACCCACTTCAACCTCAAACTTAATATACACGTGGTCAGATATGGATGGCTACAGCACCATGCCCTATTGTGTGACATAACTAACCATAGAGTGGACCCATAAGTTACGTCAGTAACTTCTTCTCCTCTTCTGTTCATCAAGGTAGGTTCCCTAGCCCTCTTTAATATTTCCAAATTACTCTCCAATAGATTTTCACGGAGGTACTCATTTCTACTGTTCATCTTATTGCTTCCTCGCACAAGGTTGTGGGCACTGACATCACAACCAACCAACAGTTATTCATTCTGCAGTGAGCAGTTATCAATCTCCTCACTTCCTGGGAAGTAGGAGTACTGTCTTCATAAGAAAGGGAAGCTAAGACCAATACAATTTTCCTTGCACTTCCTTCCTCACGTTGTTTCATCTTGACGGGTGCTAAGTCCCTGGAACGGAAGTCCACCATAGGCGTGAATGAAATTCCATTCTTAACAGAAATGCATCTTCAGTGTTCTTTAGATTTCTAGCATAAATTAACTTACCTCCATTTCCTCCAAGGCCTGACCTGAAATGCACCCTTTGTGTTGACAGGGTTTCTGGATCAGGGCGACATCCATCTCCTGCCCTCCCAGAAAATGACTCAGTGTGGCTGTTACCCCTTTATTGTGTTGCACGTTTACCTGCAACATTTGCAGCCTCCATCTTGTCACCACTGTTGCTTTTGATGTTTTTGAATATTCTACAAGATCCTTAAGTGCAATTTTAGGTCCTGTTGCCGACTTCCAACACAAGGGTCTGAACATCTGATACAACCTTTTGATTAATTACCCTCCAATCCTCTTTTGAGACCTTCTGGTTCTGTGCCCATACTTCCTCAAACAGAGTCTTTGGAGAAGTATCCTTAACAAATACCAGTACCCACATAGATATTTTTGTGGTCTTGAAGTGCTCAGATGCTGTCCTTACCAACAGCTTCAGCTTGTCCCACAGAGATATCTTGAGCACTGCCTCCTTAAGCCAATCCATCGCTATCATCCCCTCACTGACAAAGATATGAGCACCATGTTCCAGATAGACCCTTCCGAGTTTCAGACTTCTTAAAGAGAGCCATCTGAACAAGTTCTATCTGCTGCGAGGCTATGTTGACCAGTGGATAGCTCTATTGAATGACTACCATCCTGAAAACTGAGATAGCCACACTGTAGGTCTGTTTTCCTATTTCTTGCCTCAGCTTTTTCTGGACCGATTTGTACTGGGAAGTGGGAGTATTAGCCTCTTCCTTTGTTCCTTGTTCCCTGTCTTAGAGGTAGAATGGATGTGATTACCCACTTCACTTTGAGACTGTCTTTTTCTGAAGATCTTAGTTGCAAGACCTTTTAATTCTCTCCATTTGTGTTTAAATATATAATGAAGTGTAATAAAGATGGACAGTTGTTAATAAAGTGTAAAATATGATCACTGTCTCAAATAGGCTTTATGACTTAGTTTGATAAATCATAGAGGGTTATGATAAAACTTGCAACATAAGAAGTAATGATGGTAATAATTTATTAATAATGAGTTTTGTCTTGATCTAACAGGAGGTTGATAAATATTAAAAACTCATTATTCAGACTAAACTAGAGTAATAATATGATTGCATGGGTTTTCTAATGGCTTTGTTGTTGTGTGTCATCACAGCCCTTGCAACTGGTTTAAAAAGTATCAATTTGTCAGTGAAATTTAAACAAAAGTAGTCTTCGCCAAAGGAGACAAGTACTGTACTACAAAGCTTATCAGATGCTACTGATCTAAACACTTTTATCACACCCCTTGACTAACACAGAAAACTCATGTCATGAAAGGTAACAGGCATTGTAGAAGATGCTTTGGAAAACCACCGAGTCAAAAAACTAAATTTTTTAAGTCACTGATACTTTTTATGTGAGAATTATTTAGAATATTGCATTAAGGTGACAAATTAATATCAAGTCAAGTTAGCTGGATGATTCATTGCCACATTTCGAAATCAGTAGATAAGACACAACATTCAAACATTTACCACAGTGTTGGGAAGTCCCAACTACACTACCAGCAGGAATAACACAATTCTATATCCGATCTCTTTTTCTAGCATATTTGAACATATCCCACCTCTAAGTACAGCCTGCTGTGTCCAGTCTACAGAGGTGATTTATGATTGGAGCCTAAGTCAAATAGTACAAAAATAACAAAAAGTTACTGTATGACATATTATTTCCATTTTTATAAGCAAAGTAAGTGACTAAAGCAAATGTAGGAATAATATTTTAGAAATTATACCTTTCAGGTTGTCAAGACATGTATAAGAAAATTAGTAAGATGTAATTGTTATCACAAACTCTTACATGAAGTAGTACCTGGTCTGAGCTTGAATATGACTTAGTACACAAAACTAATTTCATTTTCAGTCCATTCATGGATAACAAATTCCAAATTACTCTGAGTGTTGCTTGTCTCATGAATTTTATTAGTTGTTATGTTGGATAACTGTTGGAGGTGAATGAGGGAAAAAATATAAAGATATTCAGTATTGTAGGTGTGGGAATCATCTCTTGGCTTTGTGTTACTCAGTACAGTAATTAATAAAATAAACAAGTGTTACCACACACAAAGAAATTTCCTTTTCTGAAATACAATTTTTAGTAGGCTTCAGAAGTCTACTAACAACTGTGATTGAGTACAATGCTGTGGTATTAACAGGTATATGGTTCCAGAATGCCTAGCCACTTCCATCAGCCAATATAACTTTGATTGTGTGTTTCAGTCTGGCTCCAGCCACTAGTGAATGTGGTCATGTATGTGTGAGTTGTGTTTGCATGAGTGTGCATGTGTATGTTTGTTGTCTTCTTTTGGACAAAAGCTTTGATGGCCAAAAGCTAACTTTCTAGCAATCTTTTTGTTGTGCCTTTCTGCAACTCAGTATCTCTGTTATATGGTGAGTAGCAGCTATCCCTTTCATTACATTGTTAAATCCCATGCTGGATTTTCCATTGTTTGATTGCTTGTTTCTATGATTACACAGTTTGATTGACTATTGAGCAATATCGGATAATTTGTTAAATACAGTTTGTCAAATTTTTACAACTACCTCCTCCACCATATTTCCAGTTTTGTGGAGGTCCTAATAACTACTCACACAGACTGCACATAAACACCATTGTTTTGAGGTCAATAGTGCCGTTTCCATTTGATTGCATGATGTTTCATGTAAGTTTATTTTATAGTTACTTTTTATTTTGTTAAAATATGAATTTTCATAAGCCAATAATGGAGTGTGTGTAATTAATTTCAAATCAAGTTAAAATTTAAATGTGATGGCAAAGTGCATACTGATTATATGATGCTCACTTTCACAGCCAGTATTTATATCCTTGATGACATTAATTTTATGGGCACTAGGCTGTGGTCTAAGCCAAGTTGCCATACTTAACTTACAGGCTTGGTAGAAGTCATCAGAGTTAGATATGTGATAACTTGTCCCACTGCGACACCTGGGAGCAATTCCTGCTGTGTCAGCAGTGCTCAGTTGTATCTTCTTGCAGAAGTATACCTTGCCTGCTTCCATCTACTCCACCTCTCTAGAGCTTCTTGCTTCCACCTTTGGTGACATTTCTGTTAACCTGGCTACTGGTTTTCAACTGCCAAGTAAAGAATCCATTGTGCAGCAGATGAGTGAGCTTGCAATTTGTGGTTGGTTGTTTCGGGGAAGGAGACCAGACATCGGGGTCATCGGTCTCATCGGATGAGGGAAGGACGGGGAAGGAAATCGGCCGTGCCCTTTGAAAGGAACCATCCCGGCATTTGCCTGGAGCGATTTAGGGAAATCACGGAAAACCTAAATCAGGATGGCCGGACGCGGGATTGAACCGTGCAATTTGTGAATTAATGTCTGTCTGAGTAGATATGAACACAGCAACAGAATGTTGAAAATGTTGCTGAATCTCAGTGAAGTAATATGATTCCCTTAAAACAGATGAGAGCACCGTCACGTATCGTGAGGGTCTCTCACTGGGGAAACATATTTCCCTTAATCCCTTGAATCTGGTCTAGCCCCAATACAACCTCCATCTTGCATTCAAGTCTATTTGTCTGTCTTTGCAGAGGTTTAGCATTTCAGTTAACCATGATCATTTTAGTGTGGCTTAATAGCAGGATGGCATAGAGAAGTAGATGAGGAAAATAAAAAAGTCCAGGGTGCCCCTTTTGCAATTATTAGGGCATTTAGGATTACCTCAAAACACACAGTATAACTTTACTATCCAGACAAGAAACTCACAAGATGTTTCCATGCAAATTAGTTGTGAATTATTCATAGTGATAATGTGTGTGTGACTCCACGAGTTCCAAGGTCTAGTTACATTTTAGTGTGCACTTTTACATTCATAGCCTTCTTGTGTGACATAAACCATCTCAGCTGCATCTCTCTTTATCATTGCTGCGCTTGTTGTTACTGAGGGTGGATCCCTCTGATCTTGGGGTTTAAGTGACCTCTTCTTAATTTTTAATCTTCCCAAACCAATGCCTCTCTCTTCCCAGAGGAAAGAACTAATAGTTGAGAAAGCTAGGACAGTGTCATCACTTTTATTTTTGTATGTCTCCGGTGACAGTACTAAACACTTCACCACCTGAAAGTAAGTACTGGCCATTAGCTCTGTCTTGAAATATAATAGGCTACTGTTTTTGATGCTACTAACAAAAAATTCAAAATAATATAAGAAATAAAAATTAATGTATTAAGTAGCATTCCCATGCATCCACATAGAGGCTGCTTCCATTTATCACAGAAATTTTTCTTTATAACAGCATGAGTTTGGCACATAATCTTTCATACTTTAGGGTTCTTTAGCAGTAGGAGTGAGGATGGGGGTAAGCATTCTCACAAAACAAACTGGTCCCATCCAGCTTCAGCATGTTCGGGCTGTGGCAGGTTCTCAAATGTGGTCACCAAGTCCTGAGAGCAGATGTCTTTCAGTACTTAACCTCTGATGAAATACTGAATAACTTTCTTCACTGTATAAGCTCAAATCAAAAAAATAAATAAATAAATAAATTGATTTTTCCATCTGAGGTGAGCTATTGTCACAAACCAGTGTTAGATTCATGGTTCATCCTGTGAATCTAATCCTGTAACATGCATCATTTTCACTAACATCAACAAACAATTTTGAGTGGTTTTTCTCATACACGATTAGCATACACAAATAAAATCTTGGTCATTGTGACTTTTGTAACTTTAATAAGTTTTTATTTTAGAAAATTTGTCACTTTATTTGAAATCATCATCAGTGATCTTTGTAACAAGTATGATTTCACTTATAATTTGGTTACAAGAGAGTAAAAAGTGTTATTATTCATAACTGAGATGATATTCATAAAACTGTGACTGCCATTGTAAGATCATAAATCTCAACATGAGTTATTACATATTTTGAAGACAGCGTCATTCATCCATGAAGAGATTGTTCTATGGTCCACAAATACAATGAAAAAGTAGTATCTGAATTCTATCTCATAGCTATTGTGTGCTCTTGAACATGATTCATTGTAGACTTTGTAAATCCTGTATTGAGGACATGACCTGATCTTGATGACTGTAATCTTAATGTCTATGTCAATCACTGTCTGTTTGCTGGGGTTGCTGGTAACCCATATAAAATATTTCATAGTGATATCAGTGTAGTATTTTTATGATGTGTGTTGCAATCATTGGACTTTTGTGTAATTTTGATTGTGTGTGTGTGTGTGTGTGTGTGTGTGTGTGTGTGTGTGTGTGTGTGTGCGTGTGTGGAACAACAGCATTGTAAAATGGATCATCACACTAGACTAATTTGGGACTGCTTTATGTAATGATTATTTAAAACTCAGGTTTAAACAACAATTTATGTACAACAAGAAACAAACTAACATTTTCCACTGACTCTGCCCATAACATGAAACATGATGAGGGTATTTGTTTAGTCTCATTCCATTTGCTTATTTCAAAAACAAAATTGCAAATATCTAACAAAACACCAGAAAAAAATCTGCCCGATGACACTTAGAAGAGACACCAAGTATGTAAGGTATTAACAACATGTGACATTACAAATCCACTTGTAATAAAGAGTAGAGAAAGAGAGAGAGAGAGAGAGAGAGAGAGAGAGACAGCTGTTTCACTTATTATTTGGATTATTTTTGCAGGATGGCCACATAATTGACTTCTCAGATGAAGATCACTACTCACTGCGTGATTTAGGACGATCCTTGGAACTTCAAGAGGTAGCTCTGTCAGACAGAGGAACTTACTCTTGTTTAGCATATAATATTGTCGGCCGCACAACAGCGACATTTACTGTAGACATACTGAGGAAACCACAGTTCCCAGCTTCAGAAAACCAAGTGCAACAGATGCAATACACTGTTGTTGCTTCCTCAGACATCAAACTCGAGTGCCCCGTAACAGGTCATCCGAGGCCACAGGTATGTAATACTCTCTTAAAACTGAAAATATTTGTTTTTCTGTCTTCAGATTGGTCTATATCAGAAGTACATATGGAAATTTGTCTGGTGTTACACAGAATGACATCATCTCCAGAATGGATATGGAGCCAATTAGGAAATTTGTTAATTGATTTCAACAGCTTTCCTAATCACACTTCAACATAACTTTATAATGTAGTTTACAGCTCATTGACAAATTTTACTTTGGGTTACACTCTATAGGGAGGATACTTGCACCTCCCTATCAAAGTCTGTCCCTATTTGAGGTTTCCATTATTCGTATGTACTAGAGGATGAAGGATATCACACTAGAAACATCACAATTAATTATCTCTGATTTCATCCTTTGTGAATTCTGAACCAAATAACCATTTCAGTCTTTCAGTGGTGATTAAAGCAATTTATTTTATTGACTGTGAATCAGACATCTGCTGTTGTACCTAAATTTATCTTAAGAAAGGAAGATTAGGGTTTAAAATCACATCAACTGTGAGGTCATTAGATACAGAACACATGCTTAGGTTGGTTAAGAATGGGGAAGGAAATCAGTCATGCCCTCTCAGAGGAACCTTTCTGGAATTTGCCTTAAATTATGTAGGAAACTCATGGAAAGCCTCAATCTCGATGGTCAGCTGCAGATTTGAGTTGTTGGCCTCACAAGTGGATAAATGTGTACTGTATAGAAATGAAACATTAATTGAGTGTACGCCCTAAAATGTCATTTAAAGATGAATATTTTATTTTTCATATTGCAGTTATTTAATAGAATGCCATATTTTTTTTATTTTTTGTCTTACTTACTCAGTCTTTAGGTGCACCAGGCCACACAAGAGCATATTTTACTAGTACTGGAGTGAACCAATGACTTTAAATATGTTTGAGAGATTGTGCAGCTGAAAATTATTGAACAATAGTGCAATTGTAACAGAATAGACAGAATCATTGCTTCTTTTCATCAATAGACAGTTTTTTTACACATAAGAGTCTATATCCAGAAGTGATAAACATAGACATTACAGTTATTAAAACAAACTACAAGCCTCCCCCATAAAGGAAAAGGCAATGGTGGCTGTTGTGTATGAGCGCAAGAGCATGTGAACACCCTAACTTTTGACAACTTGTGGATTTGTTAATTATTTTTCTTTGAACACTGTAAAACTTAATATAGATGTAGTAATCTGAAATACATACCATTAAATCTACTGCACTATGCTACATTGCTACTCCTCTAGACTTCATGAAACCTGGTATCAGGGTCAAAAGCACACCTTCAGTTGTGCACGTTTTAAGGAGCTTTTGCACATGTGCAACTGGTGTGATGTAATTGCCTTATGCGTCAAATCCATAGGGATTTGACAATAATGTGCACTGTTCATGGTATGCACAGCTAGTATTTGCCAGTAAACCGCAAGTTTACATCAATGCCACTAGGTGGTAGCACAGTGTTGCACTGTTCATGGTATGCACAGCTAGTATTTGCCAGTAAATTGCACACATCAAAAAAAGTTTTACATCACCTCGGTTCTGAGAGTTCTGGAACCTTTACCGAAAACTGGAATAGCGATCAACATAAACACCATTTTCACCCTTTTATTGCTCATGAATACCACACATTGCACGTTGTACTGCCATACATTGAGACCTTCAGAGGTGGTGGTCCAGATTGCTGTACACACTGGTACCTCTAACATCTAGTAGCATGTCCTTGTGCACTGATGCATGCCTGTACTCATCATGGCATACTATCCACAAGTTTATCAAGGCACTGTTGGTCCAGATTGTTCCACTCCTGAACAGCGATTTGGCATAGATCACTCAGAGTGGTTGATGGGCCACATCATCCATAAACTGCCCTTTTCAATCTGTCACAGGCGTGTTCAATAGGGTTCATGTCAGGAGAACATGCTGGCCGCTCTAGTCAAGCGATGTCGTTATCCTGAAGGAAGTCATCCACAAGATGTGCATGATGGGGGTTCGAATTGTTGTCCATGAAGACAAATGCCTCACCAATATGCTGCCGATATGGTTGCACTATCGGTCAGAAGATGGCATTCACATATCGCACAGCCGTTACGGCGTCTTCCGTGACCACCGGTGGCATACATGGGCCCAACATAATGCTGCCCCAAAACATCAGTGAATCTCCACCTTGCTGCACTCGCTGGACAGTGTGTCTAAGGCATGAAACCTGACTGGGTTGCCTCCAAACTCATCATCCACCGAGTGAGGTGGCACAGTGGTTAGCACACTGGACTCGCATTCGGGAGGTCTACGGTTCAATCCCGTGTCCGGCCATCCTGATTCAGGTTTTCCGTGATTTCCCTAAATCGCTTCAGGCAAATACCGGGATGGTTCCTTAGAAAGGGCATGGCTGATTTCCTTCCCCATCCTTCCCTAATCCGAGCTTGTGCTCTGTCTCTAATGACCTCGTTGTCGACAGGACGTTAAACAGTAATCTCCTCCTCGTCCTCCAAACTCATCTCGGATAATTGTCTGGTTGAAGGCATATGTGCCACTCATCAGTGAAGAGAACATGATGCCAATCCTGAGTGGTCCATTTGGCATGTGGTTGGGCCCATCTGCACCGCACTGCATGTTGTTGTTGTTGCAAAGACGGACCTCACCATGGACTTTGTGAGTGAAGTCGCGCATCAAGCAGCCTATTGTGCATGGTTTGAGTTGTAACATGACGCCCTGTGACTGCGAAAAAGCATTATTCAACATGGTTGCGTTGCTGTCAGGATTCCTCCGAGCCATAATCCATAGGTAGTGGTCATCCACTGCAGTAGTAGCCCTTGAGTGGCCTGAGCGATGCATGTCATCGACAGTTCCTGTCTCTGTATCTCCTCCACGTCCAAACAACATTGCTTTTGTTCACTCTGAGACACCTGGACACGTCCCTTGTTGAGAGCGCTTCCTGGCACAGAGTAACAATATGGACATGTTCAAATGCCAGTATTGACCGTCTAGGCATGGTTGAACTACAGACGACATGAGTCGCGTACCTCTTTCCTGGTGGAATGGCGGGAACTGATCGGCTGTCAGACCCCTACTGTCTAATAGTCACTGCTCATGCATGGTTGTTTACATCTCTGGGTGGGTTTAGTGACATCTCTGAACAGTCAAAGGTACTGTTTCTGTGATACAATATCCACAGTCAACGTCTATCTTCAGGAGTTCTGGTAACCGGGGTGATGCAAAACTTTTTTTGATGTGTGTATTATCCCTGTTTGGTTGGCATAAACCTCACTTGGCAGTAGCACACTCCTTCGACATGCCAATTCACTCACTATATAGTAATAGTAGACTGTACTTCAGTATGTGTTATAGTTATACTGACAGAAAAACCTATTTTGTGGGATTGTGAATGAGATGCCATATATTTAAGTTTATCATGCATTAATCTATTTGAGGCACTGAGAGCAATAAAACACATCCTCATCAATTGCGAAACTGCCATTTATTCACGCTTCTGACATATGTCGATCTTATGATGGGTCAGGTTTATTCACACTGTATATATGAACATTTACGAAAATCTGTCTGACTGGTTTCTCTGGTATTCATTTAGATATGGACTTGAAGGCAGTTTGATGTTGGTCCTCATGGTTCTCAGTGCCTCATTTGTATTCTAGTCAAGTGACCGTATTAGTAGACAGTACTACTTGAATTTAATCAATTCCACAAATGGCAGTTTGTGATTGGAGTTGCTTGTTTCCTATGCAAGAATCAACTTTCGTGTGTAGTGTCAATATGAACTCTGTTGAATCTGTTTTAAGTGCTAACAGAAAAGAAAATTACTATGAAAAGTTATCTGCAAGGGAACTAGGGCCTCCCAGATCAGACCTGTTGACTGTTAACATGATGAAACCAAATAGGTATGACTAAAAGCAAAAACTTAATAAAGAAGTGTATAATAAGCGTAAGTTGTTGTGTGGGTGCAACATAAGAATGTCTGATTCTCAGCACATACATGTGATACAGATCTTGTGCCTTTGTCCAAAAAATATATATAAGTGCATGTAAACTCCCACTTACACTAAATGTGAAATGGAGAGTAACGAAAGCTTAAACATTATTTTGTTCTCCCCTTAAACTGTACTTAATTATGTACAACACAACAAAATTCCACAAAAACAATTTTCCTTTTCTTAGAAAAGTTATGCATATTATTATTATTATTACTGGCAGTCACTGCAGTTGTATAAATATATTGATAAGCATAAATGTTATACAGCAGATGCTCTTAATTTCTTACTCTCATATTTATCTGAATCTAAAAATTTGTGAACAACCAGAATGTATACCCACTAGCCGCTACTGGGAAAAGGCAAGCCTAAGATAAGTAAGTTTCACAAAGTAATGGATCCAAAGATTAAACATGGCTAGCACAGACTAAGAGAAAGAGAAGAATTGTACCATAACTATGAATAATTACTCAAATGAATGTGATAATGGAAGCTTAAATTCCATGGATATCTTTGTAAAAATTTTGAGTGTGTTTTTGTGCTCTGGTGGAGGATGGTGGGTTAGGGTCACTCAGAAGCTTTTCAAGGGCAGTACAATCCCCATATTATCCAATACTTCATATGATAAGCTGGAGCCCACATCTGGTGGCTCTAGATGATGGGCCTTGACACACAGACCTAGTGGCAAAGGGTTGTACTAGGTCACCAGCAGCTGCTATTCTCAACGCAATCCAGGTGTTACGTGACCTTGGGTAGTTAACATCCCCAGCTGGCAGTTGAATGAAGTTGGGCTCATGTGGCAGACGACACAGGCTGCCACGTATGAGGTGTCACTGGGAATCACTGATGCTGGCAGTGCACTCTAGTAGCTCAGTGACTGGGAAGGTCTCAGTTCGATCCTCAGCCCATCGAGCGGCAGACGGAACTCCTGGAAGATGGTCCTATCAAGATGACAGGGGCAGAGCTACTTCACTGTGGAAACTGACACTATGGCAGGCACCAAATCAGTAACTCACAATTCAGTGACCTGACTGGATGGATGGCCAATGTTTATACACACAAAATGAGTCTGTTGTGGTGTTGCTGCTGCAAGTGTCACATATTCTATGTGCTGAAGTGTCCCTGGTTTTGGTAAGTAGCCAGGCACTGGCTGAGAGGTATGTGGTGGTAAACAGCAGGTGCTGTGGTGCAATGTTGTGCCAGAATATTGCTGTAAGTTGGCCTCTATTCAATTCTGAGCCCTCTTGCATACGCCTGTGCCATTAAGAACATATGAGAAGTGTAACAAAAGTTGTTTTTCATATATAGAATATCAGACCATATATTTTTGATAAAGTGATTATGAGAAATTGGAAAATACTCTAACAAGGCTAAATTAAAACAATATGACATTTTAAGCTGAATGGAGTACATATGCCTTGTTCACACTTTCAATGGTTTCTGTGAAAAAAGTCAGTGATAACATTATCTGATTCAATGTCCATGAACCATTGAAGTAGTTATTATGCATGATAAATCACAAACAGCATATCTGCATTATCCGATGTGACACCCATGACCTACTCGAACAATTTATAAGTGCTTCTTAATCAGCTTCTTAAGTTATTTTGTATAGGGGAAAATCTTTTAATCATTCAAGTAAATTTTTCTAGGGCCATTAGCATTACTGCGTGTTCAGATATACTAAACATATTGTGACTATTTTGGAGCCCAAAAATCTCTGCTGTAGCTATCAAATGAATCCTACAACCAGCAGTTGTGTGAAAATGGAGTAATAGTGGCACTAATGTGACAGATAGTGACACTAATGTGATAGTGGCACTAACGCAGTAACAGTAGTGCTGAATTCGATACCATGTAGTTTGAACTCAAGAAGGCATCCATTACAATTCTTTACTGATACCTATTGAATATAATATAAAAATATTGGATTATTTTTGTCATAGGACTGGAGGAGTCCCAAAAAAAGGAAATCAAGTACATCATTCTCAGTGAGGATAAATCATAAAATGTGAATATAGCTTCAGATCTACATCTACATCTACATCTACATCTACATCGATACTCTGCCTGGCAGAGGGTTCATCAAACCACCTTCACAATTTTCTATTATTCCAATCTTGTATAGCACGCAGAAAGAACAAACACCTATATCTTTCCATACGAGCTCTTATTTCCCTAATTTTATCGTGGTGATCATTCCTCCCTATGTAGGTCAGTGTCAACAAAATATTTTCACATTTGAAGTAGAAAGTTGGTGATTCGAATTTTGTGAGAAGATTCCATTGCAATGAAAACGCCTTTCTTTTAATGATGTCCAGCCCAAATCCTGTATCATTTCAGTGCCACTTTCTCCCATATTTCGCAATAATACAAAATGTGCTGCCCTTCTTTGTACTCTTTCAATGTACTCTGTCAGTCCTATCTGCTAAGGATCCCACACCATGCAGCAGTATTCTAAAAGAGAATGGACAAGCAGAGTGTAGGCAGTCTTCTTAGTAGATCTGTTGCATCTACTACGTGTTCTGCCAGGAAAGGGCAGTTTTCTACGTGTTCCTTCCAATTGAAGTTGTTTGTAATTCTAATTCCTAGTTATTTACTTGAATTTACAGCCTTTAGATTTGACTGATTTATTGTGTAACTGAAGTGTATTGAATTCCTCAGCACTCATGTGGATGACCTCACACTTTTCATTATTTAGGATCAACTGCTAATTTTCGCGCTATTCAGATATATTTTCTAAATCTTTTTTCAATTTGATTTGCTCTTCTGATTACTTTATTAGTTGATAAATTACAGAATCATCTGCAAACAACCTAAGATAGCTGCTCAGATTGTCTCCCAGTCCATTTACATAGATGAGGAACAGCAAAAGGCCTATAACACTATCTTGGTGAACACCAAAAATCACTTCTGTTTTACTCGATGACTTTCCATCAATTACTACAAACTGTGACGTCTCTGATAGGAAGTCACAAATCCAGACACATAACTGAGATGATATTCCATAACCATGCAATTTCACGAAAAGCTGCTTCTGTGGTACAGTGTCAAAAGCCTTCCAGAAATCGAGAAGTATGGAAAC
Source organism: Schistocerca americana (assembly GCF_021461395.2). Taxonomy (NCBI): domain Eukaryota; kingdom Metazoa; phylum Arthropoda; class Insecta; order Orthoptera; family Acrididae; genus Schistocerca; species Schistocerca americana. Next base: position 625,267,060 of record NC_060130.1, read on the forward strand.
GATCTGAAATCACTTGTCAATAGCACTCAACACTTCATGTGAATAAAGGGCTAGTTGTGTTTCACAAGAATGATGTTTTCCAAATCCATGTTGACTGAGTGTCAATAGACTGTTTTCTTCAATGTTATTCATAATGTTTGAACACGATATATGTTCCAGAATCCTGCTGCATATTGACGTTAATGATATGGGCCTGTAATTAAGTGGACTACTCTTACTACCTTCCTTAAATATTGGTGTGGCCTGTGTAACTTTCCAGTCTTTGACACAGATCTTTCCTCGAGTGAATGATTGTATATGATTGTTCAATATGGAGCTAATGCATCAGTATACATCGAAAGGAACCTACTTCGTATGCAGTCTGGACCAGAAGACTTGTTTTTATTAATTGATTTAAGTTGCTACACTACTCTGAGGATATTTACTTCAACGTTACTCATGTTGGCAGCTGTTCTTCATTCGAATTCTGGAATATTTACTTCATCTTCTTTTGTGAAGGCATTTCAGAAAGCTGTGTTTCATAACTCTGCTTTGGCAGTACTGTCTTTGATAGTATCTCCATTGCTATCATGCAGAGAAGGCATTGATTGTTTCTTGCCGCTAACATACCTCATATACCACCAGAATCTCTTTGGATTATCTGCTGTGTTTCGAGACAAAGTTTTGTTTTGGAAACTCTTATAATAAGCATCTCACATTGAAGTCTGTGCTAAATTTCGAGCTTTTGTAAAAACTCACCAATCTTGGGGATTTTGCATCTGGTTTTTTTTTTTTTTTTTTCATTGTTTCTGCAACAGTGTTCTGACCCGTTTTGTGTACCAGGGAGGATCAGCTCCGTCATTTGTTAATTTATTTGGTATAAATCTCTCAATTGCTGCCAGTACTGTTTCTTTGAATTCAAGCCACATCTGGTCTGCACTTATATTATTAATTTGGAAGGAGTGATGATTGTCTCTCAGGAAGGCATCAAATAAATTTTTATCATCTTTTTTGAATAGGTATATTTTTTGTTTAGTTTTGGAGGATTTGGGGGTTACAATATTCAGTCTCGCTGTGACAACCCTGTGTTCACTAATCCTTGTTATCCATTTTGATGCTCATTATTAACTCAGGATTATTTGTTGCTAAGAGGTCAAGTGGGTTTTCACAACCATTTTCTATTTGCATGGGCTTATGAACTAACTGCTGGAAATAATTTTCAGAGAATGCATTTAGCAAAATTTTGGATGATGTTTTATGCATACCTCCGGAGTGAAACATGTATTTCAGCTAACATATCAAGGGTAAATTAAAGTCACCACCAACTATAATTGTATGAGTCAGCTACATGTTTGAAAACAAACTCAAGTTTACTTTGAACCTTTCAGCAACTGTATCATCTGAATTGGGAGGTCGGTAAAAGGATCCAATTATTATTTTATTCCGGTTGCCAACATTGACTTCTGCCCATACTAACTCAACGGAACTATCAACTTCAATTTCGAAACAAGGTAAACTACTTCTAACAGCAACATACATGCCACTGCCTACATCTACATCTACATTTATACTCCGCAAGCCACCCAACGGTGTGTGGTGGAGGGCACTTTATGTGCCACTGCATTACCTCCCTTTCCTGTTCCAGTCGCATATGGTTCACGGGAAGAACAACTGCCGGAAAGCCTCCATATGTGCTCAAATCTCTCTAATTTTACATTCATTATCTCCTTGAGAGGTATAAGTAGGGGGAAGCAATATATTCAATACCTCATCCAGAAATGCACCTTCTTGAAACCTGGACAGCAAGCTACACCATGATGCAGAGTGCCTCTCTTGCAGAGTCTGCCACTTGGGTTTGCTAAACATCTCCGTAATGCTATCACACTTACCAAATAACCCTATGATGAAATGCACCACTCTTCTTTGGATCTTCTCTATCTCTTCTGTCAACCCGACCTGGTATGGATCCCACACTGATTAGCAATACTCAAGTATAAATCAGACAAGTGTTTTGTAAGCCACCTCCTTTGTTGATGGACTACACTTTCTAAGGACTCTCCCAATGAATCTCAACCTGGCACCCGCCTTACCAACAATTAATTTTATATGATCATTCCACTTCAAATCGTTCCTTACATGTACTGCCAGATATTTTACAGAAGTAACTGCTCTACCAATGTTTGTTCTGCTATCATATAATCATACAATAAAGGATCCTTCTTTCTATGTATTCGCAATACATTACATTTGTCTATGTTAAGGGTCAGTTGCCACTCCCTGCACCAAGTGCCTAGCCGCTGCACATCTTCCTGCATTTTGCTGCAATTTTCTAATGCTGCAACTTCTTTGTATACTTCAGCATCATCCACGAAAAGCCACATGGAACTTACAACACTATCTACTAGGTCATTTATATATATTGTGAAAAGCAATGGTCCTACAACTCTCCCCTGTGGCATGCCAGAGGTCACTTTAACGTCTGTAGACGTCTCTCCATTGAGAACAACATGCTGTGTTCTGTTTGCTAAAAACTCTTCAATCCAGCCACACAGCTGGTCTGATATTCTGTAGGCTCTTACTTTGTTTATCAGACGACAGTGCAGAACTGTATCGAACGCCTTCTGGAAGTCAAGCCTACTGTCTTTAGCCTATCCTTTCGGAACACCATTAGGTTCTTCACAAAAATTCCAGCTGAGCTTATCTCTGTCTTTAGCCAGCATTCAGTGCATGGTTGCAGAACTGTCTGAGCCTCTGAGTCAGACCCTCCACTGGGCTTTGTACCAGAGGTCCGCAGACAGTCCTGTCGACTATGCTGCAAATAGTCATCTCTGCTTTCATCTTGCAAGCAAGACTGGCAGCCTTTGCCACTTCTGTTAGCTGCTCGAAACCAGAGAGAATCTCTTCTGATCCAAAGTGACACACATCATTGGTGCCAACATGAGTAACCACCTGCAGTTGGCATCTGGGAGGAACTGTTCCACATCAGGAATAACTTCACCCGGTATGCACGTGGAGTGCACATTGGTTTTCTTTCCCTTCTTGGCAGCCATGTCCCTAAGGGCCCTCATAATGTACATAACATAGAAGCTCACAACTATCAATAATCCCACCCTCTGTGATTGTCCAGATTTTGCAGGCTGAGAGGTTTCCTCTGAAATAGGACAGGCAACAGCATCTGGCTCAGTGACAGTGTCAGCCACAGACAGCACTTTGAACCTGTTTGTCAGACAAACCAGGGAGGACTTACATGCTGCTGCCAGGGAACTCTTTCACCACCTGCTATGCACTGGTTGATCTCCCACTCGACCACAGGTGAGGGTTCAAGCTCAGTGCGAGCAGTAACTGGGCTGGCTACTGGTGAGGGCCGATCGGATGACTCAGACATGCTGGACATCTGTTGGATCCGCACAGCTGGCCCATATCAGTGGTGCCCATCCACTGCAGCCTCAAGCTGTGCAGCCAAAGCCATCACATCCTGAAGCAGAGAGAAAAATGTCACCAACTCGGCTCGCATCTGCACACAATAATCGCAATCCCTGTCCATACTAAAGACCATGGAAAACTAAACTATGCAGATAAATGGACTATCATCACGTGCTGCACAATTCTACTGTAGACCCTGATGAAAATGCAGGAACTGTGTCTAATAAATTAGATTAATATGCAGAGAGTCAAAAACCTAATTACCAAAGCACTCAAGTGAAACTAAATAATTCACCCTGATTAGGAACTTGTAATATGTCACAAAATTGCTTTACTTTCTGACATAGATGAAATTATTGTTAAAAATAAATAAAATTTGTTAACAACTCAAGTTTAGAGTAATGTGGGAAGACCAGCAGTAGAAGGCACAAGAAAGAATATTATAGTTTTTTTGCTAGTAGACCAAGGCAAAGATCTTGATTTTATATTATTCAGTCTTGACATATTTGCAACAGTCTTCTTCAACCTGCAGTCTTGCTGAATATTCCACCATCCTGCCTCCACACATTCTGAAGGTCAAAATTGGGTATGACATTCTTGCATTTGTGTGTCAAATCTCTGCCTTTGCAATTTTTTCCTCTGGCTGTAATCTCAACCTTCTTTTAACATCAGATTAATTTTACAGTTATTAGCCAAGGCTTTGTATTGCTGATACTCATTGTCCAACCCACTTGCTCCTGAAACTATCCACTGCACTTGCTTCCATACATACACTTGCAACCTGTATTAGCAGGTTTCTGTGTCTTCCATTTCCTTTGCTGCTACACCAAATATACACAAGTTATTTTGCCTTGATAATTTTCTAGTTTGTCAGTCACAACAGACAGATTCTTTCCAAATTGAGCTTAATTTTTTCCATACCTATACACAGACCTTTTTAGAGTACTAAATTCTTCAGTAGGGCTTGTTATAGATTAACAAATTCTGTATCAGACTTCTGCCATTACTGTGACTATTGTAGTGCACACAATCAGGTTGACGGTGTGTTTCTTGTGCTGCATGGCACTTATTTTAAAACAGATCAGTTCTGGTATACGTGGAACTGAGACCTAAGCTTCTACCACTGGCCAGTCTGTCCCATGGTTCATCACTTTTTGCAGTGAAGTATTTGTAGCTCCCAGGGAGTATAGAGTTATTACAAAGAACACAATTGTTGACACAAGCTCCACTTGTACTAAACAACAACAGTCATGGGAACACCTTAAATTTTGACAAAAATTTGTGATTTTCAGATCCATTGTCAGACTATGTCCAACATTACAATTTTCTGCTATGGCTCTTAGGTTGGACAATGTCTGACACATTTCCATTATTTTGCTTACCATCTGTCCCATAGTTGTAATTCGCTAGGCACATAAAAGCATTTCGTACAAAGGTGTGGCAACTCAAAGCATGTTGTATTCACTTGCTTCTAGTAGGGCAATGGCCAGTAAAAAATGTTTAAGTGATTATATTGCCAGGTGGCTCCTCGAAGACATTGAGGACGAAGGAGAATTTACTGTTGAAACTGATCAGGAACAAACTTCCACCGTGTGCAATGGTATATGTTCTAGTGAATTAGAATCTGTTTATGGAATTGAAAGTGATGAAGAGATACAACCTGTAGCAAATAGCTGGAAGGTTCATCATGATGGTGATGATGATCTCATGAAGTTTTCTTTTTCTGTCACACACAAGGTCTCACCATTTCTCATAGCATTCAATCAAAACCTGAAATTGAATATTTCCAACTCTTCTTCACTGACAATCTGATTAGTGAAATTGTGAATGCTACAAAAAGATACAGAAAGTCACTCCACTTACAAAAACTCAATATGGCACTCTTGGAGGGATGTGTCATCAAAGGATGTGAAAGCTTTTCTTGGTGTAGTATTAGACATGGTCTTAAATTTGAAGGCAGAAACATTAGTGAGGACATTAACAGTAAATGCAAAGAACTTTATGTACCAAAAAGAAATTTGGCTGTTGATGAGGGCACAGTAGGATTCAAAGGAATAGTTCAATTCATGTGCTACAATCCAAAGATGCCTACAAAGTGGGGTTTATGAATTTTCTGTCTGTTTGAATCTGGAAATAGTTATGTTTTTTTTCACATTCCATAATTTGGAAAGAAAACTACAGGAAGTGTAATTGATTCTGATTTACCTTTTGCAAGCTGAATAGTGGTTCATTTGGCACAGGGATTGCTAACTTGAGCAAGTGGTTCAGGCTATCACAACTTTACTGGTATGTTCTACACAAATCCTCAACTTGATCAGGAATTGCACAAAATGAAATTTGATCTAACATCTACAGTTATGCATTCTAGGAAGAACTTTCCATCCAATTTGAATCATCTGTTTTTGTTTCCCTGACAAGAGGTTAGTGACACTTTTGAGACAATTAAACAAGGATTGCATGATTTGCAGCCAGCACAAGAAGAAAAAAGAGAACCAATTTTCTTCTGTGAAACATGCAAGAGGAATGTGGGTTTCTCCTGGGAGAATATTGTAAGAAGTTCCATACAGAAAAACTTATAAACAGCCATAAACAAAAACACCATATTTAGTTTCAGAAACTAGTATAAAAGAAAATACAGTTGTCAGTTGGCATCATATTGCATTTTATTTTCTTAAAATAGTAGCATAATGACCTGTAATCATGTAGATCCTTGTCTTCATAAAAATTGGGGAGTATGCAGTGAGTAGGAAAATTGGATTGGAAAGGGTTAACACACATGTTGTATTGTGTCTTTATCTCAGTCTTTCCCCATTGCTTGGAAAGTAACAAAGAAATTTCTTTGTCCATCTTTCATCTTTCTGTATGAGGACAGGTTCTGCTCACTTCAATTTAATTTTCAGGTATAATTATGTCTTTGTCTCCAGTCTGCTCTCTGATCTAGACTGAGGTGACAAAAGTCATGAGATAGTTATATGCTCATACACAGATGGCGATAGTATCATGTACACAAGGTATAAAAGGTCAGAGTACTGCTGGAGCTGTGAGTTGTACTCAGGTAATTTATATGAAAACGTTCCCGATGTGATTATGGCAGCACAGCAGAAATTAACAGACTTTAAACATGGAATGGTAGTTGGAGCTGTGTTTACATGAAACAGATTTGGTCCTCTGGTGCAACTGAACCAGCTGAGACCATTTTCATTTACAATGAATGTATCCATTTGGACAGTGTGGTGAAATTTGACATTAATGGGCTATGGCAGCAGACAATCCATGCGGGTGCCTTTGCTAACAGCACAGCATTGCCTGTTTATGAATGACATTGTGCCGGGCCACAATGGTTCACAATTGGTTTGAATAACATAGTGGACAGTTTGAATGAATGACCGACCATCATGAATCCCATCAAACATTTATAAGGACATAAATGAGAGGTCAGTTCATGCACAAAATCCTTCACCAGCAACACTTTTGAAGGGGACTTCCAACAACTTGTTGAGTCCATGCCGTGCTGAGATTCTGCACTATGCCATGCAAAAAGAGGTCTGACACAATATTAGGAGGTATCCTATGTCACCTCAGTTTAGTAATTTGTTTTGCTGTCTCTCCAAAATGGATCTCTCTGCTGCTCATTGATGTACTACCAAGTTTTGAATGAGTTTTACATAAAAAATCCATGTCTCAATGTTGTAATTTAAAATTTGTAGCTTAGTTTATAAAACTGTATTTAGTTTATCGTAAGAACTCCAGGCTTCTCGTATGTTTACATATTTTCCTAATCACCCAGTTTTTGCCATGAATATCAAAACTTGTCAACTGGCTCCATGGCTTTATTGTTAATTTGCACAAATTGTCATAAATAAAAATTGATAATTACATCAGAAGCTTAATTTTGAAAACTCTTTTTAGTTTACCAAAATCACTACTGACAATTTTTACTCTTTTCTTCATTTCTTTTGCAATCCAACCAGTCATTATCTTCAACTTACCTAAATACAAAAATGTGCCAACTGATTCTGTGATAAAATTGTTAATTTATACAATTTCCTTTTCAATGTATTGATGGTACTTTACCTTAGTGTTATTATCATGCTTACTTTCACCCCTTCTCTGTTAATACATGCTGTTTTGTACATAGGGCAGCAATAGCTAAAAAATGTACATTGTTAATATCTGAGAACCTTCAATCCATTTTTACTAACAAAAGTTGTTATGGATTGATGGTATTCACAGTAAAAGAGGTCGCTTCAAGCCTCTTTAGTTGTTATGTAGTCTTTTTATTGGGAACACAAGTGGTTTCACATCATTACAGGTGCATACTTAGGTGATGCAATGATTAGCCCTCACACAATTGGGAAGCTGCGATGCCCCTTAGTTCAGTTGCAAATAAAAAATGTTGAGCCATTGTAAGCTGTTGTCAATAGCAAAACATTCATTAAACACCAGTAGGTAAATGTCAAACTGAACACTTGGGTGATAAGTCCCTAAGTAAATGTGAAAAAGGCGACTGTTTATTATGCCATTGCTATGGACTGGTAATTTTTTTTTTTTTTATTTATTTATTGAGTCCTGTGATCATATGTAGTACAGTGTACATGATGATATTGGACTAATTACTAAGTTCAAAATGATACATATTTAAATAATCATTTTTCGACATGCTACCAGTTTCAATAGTTGTAGTTCTTACAATGATACAATGTTACAAATTACAGTAGCTTTAGTTCTTAACAGTTATTCTGGTCCAAGTATTCCTTTACTGAGTAGAAACAGTGGTACTGTAGATATTCTCTGACAGATCTTTCAAAAGCACAAATATTTTGTAAGCATTTTATACTATTTGATAGTCTATTATAAAGTTTAATACCCAGATAGCATGTACCTTTCTGATACAAACTGGTACTGGCTGAGGGTACATGCAAGTTATATTTCATTCGAGTATTATAATCATGTATATCTTTGTTTTTTAAAAGTATTATCATCATTTCCAATCATATACTTTTTTATGTACATTAGTGTGTCAACAATAAACATAGATGGTAGAGGTAGTATATTCAGTGCTTTAAATATTGGTTTGCAGGACTGTCGAGCACCTTGGTGGTGTTGTACTTGAAGCTCATATTAGCAAACATCCTGAATCACTTGATTCATGGTATCAAACTCAGGATGCATGTTTGCCAATATGAGCTTCTAGAAAGACACCACCAATTACCACTCCATAGCATTGGCATAACAATCGGTCACTATTTTCACATTTTCTTATGGTCTTATTACTCCATGGGTTCAGTCTGACATTCACCTACTGGTGCTCAGTGTGAATTTTGCAATTGACGACGACCCATAATGTATCAACATTTTCAATTTGCAACTGATCTATGGAACATAGCTTCCCAATTCTTTGAGGGCTGATCATTGTATCACCTGAAGATGCCCCAGTAATGGTGTGAAACCAGCAGTTTTCCCAATAAAAGACTACATAACAGCTAAAGTGGCTTGAAGAGTTTTCATCCACTGTGAATTCCATCAATTCATAAGAACATTTTTAGTAAAAAATGGTTTGAAGATGCTTAAATATTAACGATGGACTTCACTGTTAAATTCTTCAGTCTATGCTTGAGGTTTGTCTGCACTATGTACAAACAGCAAACATAAGCAAAATGAAAGTGCTTCAGATATGTTTTATTAATGATACACCTGTTTCATTTTCACAATTAAAGAATCTGAAAACTTTGTGGGCTACCAAGAACTGTTTTAGTTACATGAAGTTTCATTGTGTAACTCCTCTTCAAATTTTAAATTTCCTACCATGCATATGAAGTCATAACAGTTATAACATGTATAAATGTACTCTCATCCATTTATTCCTTTGTTAGCACATTATCTCATGAATGTTTAAGCAGTCCATGTTTCATTCTGTTGCAGATTTCATGGCAAAAGAATGGGCATCCAATTACACCAAGCACAGTACCAAGTGCAGTGCTTTCAAAGAACAAGCAGTTTCTGCTGATTAATAATGCTAAACCTCATGATGGAGGAACATATACATGCATTGCAACTAACAAAGTTGGTCAAAATGAGAGAAGTTTTGAGGTGACTGTTATGGGTAAGCATTTAATAACTTAAATCTGTCATGAGATTTCTGGACAGTTGACAAGGCTGTAATTAAGTATTCCAGAGTATAAAGCAAAATATGTAAATTATATGTGGAATATATTTTCTTTTAAAAATATATTAAAGAGATAATATTGTTTATTTCATATTGTGCATGTTCAGAACTTCACTAAAAGTGAAGTGGAAATTATAAATAGAGCTCTAAAAACCTCAGAAAAACTGAATGAAAAGAATCCTTATAGAAATCCTCATCAAACTGATAGAATCCTCTCAGGATTCTAGCTTCATTTCATGGTTTTATATCCAGAAGCTTGCAGCTGAGTACTCCTCAGCCTTTTTGAAGTGGCGACTGTTGTCTGGATGTTGCTTCCATCCTTATATAACACTGCTACCTGTAACATCACTGGTACCTAGTTCAATACAATATAAGGTAATGTTTTCATCACAAGACCAACATCCCCACTCCAGCTTTGCGATGGCTGGATCTCAAGCCATGCTTAACTGCAGACAGGCATGTTTAGCAAGTCCATTGTCAGAAATTTTTGTGTTGATCTCTTCTTTTATGATGCTGTCCTAGCAACTATTTGTCCATTTAATAATATATGTTTTACCAAATGCAATTTGGTGTCTGTTTTTAAGAGCATATTCGGGTATCGCTGATTTCTCTGCATACAATAGGCAGAAACATGTATTATATTCCACATGACACTTTTCATTCTGAGGGCTACATCATCTTTGATGGGCCACACAAGTAGTCCGATTTTTCCTGGAAACATGTAGACTGAATCTAGATTATGCCTATTTAGTAGCTGGGAAATCTTTCCTGCTGCTGAGCTATGGAATGGTAAAAATGCAAGCTTCTTTTTGTCCACATCTCAGGGACATGGTCTTTGGTGAAATAGCTGGTGAAATCTGTTTATTGTTGTAGCCATTTCCTTAACTTCTGTAAGTTACTGAGTCTTTTTAACCAGTTTCCAACATCTGAAACAGCTTCCGTTCAATGTAGTAAGGTCCTCAGAATAGAAAGTTTCTGTGCTGGATGGTGGTAGCTGGTAGTGTGCAGATATCAGTCCATATGGGTGGGTCTTTGTTGAACTGTGGTTGAGACACTGATCTGCTTTCCAGCAGATAATGATGTCAAGGAATAGCAAGACACTGTCTGTCTCTTCCTCCATTACAAACTTAATGTGGTCATGGATATTGTTGACATGGTCCAAGAACTCTTTGAGCTCTGCATGTCCATCACGCCAGACAAAATATGTCATCAACATAACAATAAAATAAATTAGTCTTTGAAGGAGCCTTGTCCAGGTCAGTGTCCTCAAAGTATTCCATAAACGGGTTGACTATAACTCAGGCTGATGGACTTATTGAGATACTGTCTGTATGGTTAAAATATTCTGAAACATAAAAAAAACTATGATGACAACAGAATGTGCTTAAATAAATCCACAAGTTTAGTCAAACAACTGGGAGAGCAGATCCATATAGTCTTTGATGGGAGCATGCATGAATAATGAGATTACTGGCCATCATATCTTCTTCAGGGTGCAGGCATATAATTCACTGGTGAAGTCAGTCATATTCTTTATTCCGCAACAAAAATGTATAGTAAGGAGGCTTGCCAGAGGTTTTGTGAGTTCGTAAGTTGGCAACCTAGTGGCAATCACAAAGCAAAATAGAGCTGTGTCCTTGTGAATTTTTGGAAGGCCGTAAAACATATCTGGTCATGGTGTCTGAGCATGGAGACTTTTAATAACAGTAACTTCAGTGAAGACTGTTTGAAATGCCCCAATGTGTTCTTCATTATTGGGTCCCATGATAATTTTTGGTTATCTCCTCCACCATAGGCTTGTTTCACTGTGATGGCTTCATTGCCCTCATCAGTTGTCAGGACTGCAGTGAGAGCTGTCTCACAGAGCTCATGAAGGCCATTATGCTCAGTGATTTTTTACATTCAGCATTGTCAGCTGCGTTTCGGAAGAATGCAGCTCATTTCTTGAGGAACTGCTTCTGCAGTTTCACTGGGAATCTTGCGAACTGCTTGTTCCGCACCACATATTATGTAAGTGAAGAGAATACCCTGTGGCAAGTCCTTTCTTAACTGCCGACATGGCACTCATGTTGGTGTTTCTGGCTGTTTTGTTGACAACAGTGCATTTTTTTGTTTTACATTCTGCCTCATGTGGTGTGAAAGCCAGCTGAATTTCTTTGTCTTTTTGTATGGTGGAGAATGTTTTAACCAGATGTAAAGTGCCACAATGGGAAGCCCATTAGCTCCTATTATAGCCAATCTATTTATGGGTACTTTGAGGACATTTTCCTGACACAGCTCTTTCAAAGACTAGTTGCTTTTATCGTTATGTCAATGACACATTCATTGTATGGTCTCATGGACATGAAAAGTTGGAATAGTTCTCGGACCACATCAACAATATCAATAACCATATCAAGTTCACAGAGGAGGTAGAGATGGTCAGTGTCTTGTCATTCATTGATACTTGTCCACCTAAAAGCAAATCAGTGTCTCAGTCACAGTGTTTACTGAAAATGTACCCACACAGTCCACTATCTGCACACTACCAGCTACTGCTACCCAGTAGAGAAATGTTCTACTCTGCAAATCTTGGTACCTGTTGAAAGAAGTGAGCCACTTACAGAATATTTACAAAGGAAACAGCTACAAAACTCAACAAAATCTGCAAGTTATTTTACCAATGACTTGTAACCAGAACAGCTCAAGTAGGACATGAAGAAGACTGCATTTTTTGCCATTCTGAAGCTAAGTACCAGAACATATTTCCTATCTTCTAAAGAAGCATATAGCCAATGCAATCATAAGGCCTCCAAGAAAAATTTGACTGCTCATGAGGCCTATGAAAGGTGATGTAGGCCTCAGAATGCCAAGAATATATAGAAAACCATGTGGGTGTTGACAGTTTTATGTTGGACAGATTGTGTGCACTATGGAACAGTCACATATACAACATGCACCTATGGTATCGGGAAAAGTCAGCAGTAGCAGAGCATGGCCTGGAAAACAGACACTTAGTTGCATTTCACAAAATATCTATTTTTAAACAGACAAATAGTTTCCATGACAGCATCATAAAAGAATTGACTGAGATAAAATTTTCTGAAAAAACCCCAATTAAAGACAGCTGTCTGCAGTTAAGCCCAGCTTGGGGCCTGGCCTTCTGAATGTTGATGTGAACACACCACTCTTGCAACCAAAACATTAATTTATCTGGCACTGGACTCAGCACCAGCAAAGTCACAGCTGGTGTCACCACTGTAGAAGGATGACAGCAGCAACCACATGACAGTGGCCACTGGACAATGGCTGAGGAGTTCTCAGTCGAAAGCTTGTGTACTTTAAACTGCTGGAAACCTTAGAGAATTTTTTCAGTATATATCACCACCAAACCATACATACCTACTGAAATTATTCTAGGGTTTTGTCCATAAATACATTCATTAAACACTGATGGTGCCATGAAAACAAGTCCCATATGAGCATGAGATGACCTGTTCTTTGAGACAGCATACTTTCGTGGACTGGAATCTGTAAATCAGTTTTTCAGCCAAGGCTGAGATTATAACCATACTGGAGCTTATTTTTGCATTATCTCTCATACATTTTGTGCCAATCTCTCACAAACCAGAAACTGGTTTGGTGAGTTCCACTTCAACATGCACACTCCAAAACAATCCAAGTTGCTGCAGATAGTGGTCAGGTGAGCATGAGGTATGCTTGTTTGTGTGAATGAATGTGTGTGTGTTTCCTTTTGTGAAGAGGGCTTTGACCGAAAGCTAAATGTGTAGCAATCGTTTTTGTTGTGCCTGTCTGCAGCTCAATGTGTATTCTTTTTCAGTGAGTAGCAGTCTATCCTTTCCCTTATATTGTTGATATTCCAACCTGGAATTTTCTTGTTGTGTTGACTTGAATATTAGGATTAGAGTACTGGTTTATTTTGCTTATGTTTACTCCATGTTGTCTTATCATACAATCTTCTGGGGGAATATAGCCAAAGTAATAAGCATATTTTTTACCGGAAGTCAGATTACAATACTAATTTAACCATGAAGATTTTCATGATGGATTTAAAACAATATGGAAAGGATAGATTGGTACTAACCACATAGAGGAGCTGTTGAGTTGCTGACAGACATAATGAGAAAGAATGCTAGAAGTATTTCAGCTTTTGGAAAAAAAAAATCTGCTTCAGAGCTGGAACACTCACACAGATTCATAGAAACACAACTGACATGCACACACACATACACGCACAGTTTTTCAACCAAGGCTGTGATTATAACCATACAGGAGCATTATTATCTCCCATATATTTTCTGCCGATCTCTCGCAAACCAAAAACTCGTTTACACGTCAGGTCTGTTTCTCAGTGAGTAACAGTTTTGCTGGGGTGGGTAGTGGGGTATGGAAGAGGCACAGGGCTGTGACAGGTAGTGATAGCTAGGTAGGGATGGGGGAGGATGATAGTGCTGCCTGTACGAGTGTGCAGGGACATGGTAGAGACAAGAAAGGGCTGCTACATGCAGTATTGGAAGGCTGTGCTGCAGTGCAGGAAATGTGGAGGGGGAGGTGAAAAGGAGAGGAGAGAAGAGAAAATTAGAGAAGGGGAAACGACTTTGTAGATGTATTGGCAGGATACGAAGCATGTGTAGTACTGGAGTATGAGCAGAGAAGGATATAGGCAGGGACTAGTGAAGTTTAAGGTCAAGGGTACTGGAATAAAGGATATGTTGGAAGGTAAGTTCCCACTTGCACAGTTCAGAAAAGCTGTTGTTCGTAAGAGGAATCCAGATGGCACAGGCTGTTAGGCAGTCATTAGAAGGAAGCATATCATGTTGGGTGGCATATTCAGTAGCTGGGTGGTCCAGCCACCACTTTTCCACAGTTAGGTGGTAGCCATTTATGCAGACTGGCAGCTTGTTAGTTGTCATGCCAATATAGAATGCAACACAATGGGTGTAGGTTTATGTTGGTAGATCACATCAGTGCTTTCAGAGGTGGTTCTGCCTTGAATGGTGTAAGATGACAGGGCTGGAGTAGCTGGTAGTGGGAGGATGTGTATGGTAGAGGTCTTGTGTATAGGTCTTTTGCAGGGTTGTGGGCCATGAGGCAAGGAACTGAGGTCATAGGTGGAGTTGGAACAGACAAGGTATTGTGTAGGTTTGGTGAGTGGTGGAATACCGCCATGGGAGGGGTGGGGAGGATAGTGGTGAGGCCCCATGTAGATTGCTACTTATGTCAGACACAGTCGCAGTCCAGCCTTAGCACCCAGAGACAGTGGTCATGTGTGTGATTTGTGCTTGTGTGAATGTGTCTAAGTTTTCTCCTTCTGAAGAAGGACTTTGTCCAACAGGTAAAATATTTCTAGCAATCTTTTTTATTGAACCAGTCTGTGACTCAATGCCTCCTCTGTGTGGTGAGTAGCCATCTATTATTTCCATATTGTTATTATTGCATCCTGGACTTTCCATTATTTCATGAGAGATATGTTACGTAAGATGTCAATGAACTTGCCACATTAAATCTGTTTAGAATCTAAGGTTTTGACAGTACCTGTCACTGTCTTTATCAGGAAAGAAACTAATTAATTTGAAATAGAACTGCTTGGGAGTACTTAACTTCAAGAGGCAAAAGATATAGAACTGCAGATAGACACATGTAAAGGTGATGCAGTACTTAGCTTTTCGAACTAATAGACCCTTCCTTGGGGAATAGAGAGGGAGAGATTTGGGAAGGTTAAAAAGCAAGAGGAGGTCACTCAGACCCCAGAATCAGAGGGATCCAACTGTCATGAAAATAATGGTAGTTTAGAACTCGTAAGTCATCTGCTCAATAGTGTAAAAATTTTGAGAGATAGCACAAATCTTCTTCATGTGCCGTCTCCTCTAAGAAGGTTGGCTGTCATCATGGCAATTTCTGATCTCGATTTGGCTGATCTAAGGAGTTCTGACGTTGAACAGTTGTACCAATTTTTTAAATTGTCAATCCAGGATGTCCGTCTTCTACCCCTCGTTCTCTTCCCACAAATTTTCCCTTCTAGTATTATTTGCAATATTTTGTAATTTACTCCCCTAATAACATGGCCTAAATATTGTAGCTTCCTTACTTTAATAATTTTAATTAATTCTTTTTCCTTTCCCATTCTTCTTAGGACATCTTGATTAGTAATCCTCGACACCCAACTAATTCTAAGTATTCTTCTATATGCCCACATTTCAAAAGCTTCTAAACTGTTCATGTCCTTCTTTTTCAATGTCCACGCTTCCATTCCGTATAATAATTTTGAGAATACATAGCATCTTAGCAACCTCATTTTTGTGTTTAAACAAATGTCTCTCGAACAGAATGCATTTTTCATCTTATTAAAGATACTTCTGGCCTGTCCTATTCTCGATTTAATTTCTTCTGAGCTTTCAATCTCCTCATTTACAATTGTTCCGAGATATTTAAATTTACGTACTTGATCGACTCTTTCCCTATTGATTGTAAGATTTTCTTGTTGGTGTGTTTTAGATATCACCATGAACTTAGTCTTGCTTACGTTAAGAGTCAAGCCAAATTCTTCACTTTTTTCTGCGACTTTGTCAAGAAGTAATTGTAGATCTTTGAGGTTTCCAGCTAGTAGTGCAGTGTCATCAACAAACCTAACATTGTTAATGTTTAGCCCATTCACTTTAATGCCAGCTATTTCATCTGATAGAGCTGCCTGGATTATGTCTTCTGAATACATATTAAACAATAAGGGTGAGAGAACGCAACCTTGTCTCACACCCCTCTTTATTTCTGTATCATTCGATAACTCATTTTCTACCTTCACGGTTGTGGTTTGATTGTAGTAGAGGTTATATATAATGCGGATGTCTTTCTTATCAAGTGTTTTCTTTTCTAACAATTCTATGAGATGATCATGACGAACTTTGTCAAATGCTTTATTATAATCCAGGAAGCACACATATAGTGGCTGGTTAACCTCCATACATCGTTGCGCTAATATGTTAAAAGCAAACAATGCTTCTCTTGTACCGAGGGAACTTCTAAAACCGAATTGTGTTTCACTTATACCTTCTTCTACTTTTTTGTATATTCGTTGGTGTATAACTTTTAGAAATATCTTTAAGGTGTGACTCATTAAGCTTATTGTACGGTGATCATTACAAGTATTGGCATTAGCCTTTTTGGGTAATGTAACAAAGGTAGATGTCAACCAATCCCTAGGAATAATTCCCGAATTATAAATATCATTAAACAATTGTACAAATATATCTATATGGTCTATTCCTATGAGTTTCAGGATGTCATTTGGTATCTTATCCGGTCCAGGGGCTTTTCCTGTCTTTGATTTGTTGATAACATGTAATATTTCTTCTTTCAATATGCTTGGTCCTCGTTCTCCGATCATGTTATCATAAAATTTTTGATCTTTTCTTGTATCTTCAAATAGTTCTTTGACATATTCTGTCCACCTGTCCAGTTTACCTTTAACATCAGGAATTATTTTGTCATTTTTATCTAACAATAAACTTGAACTTTTCTTTTTATTAAGTCCAGCTAAATCTTTAACTTTTTTGTGTAAGTTGAAACTATCATGTCTTGTTTCATAACTCTCAATTTCAGAGCATTGTTCCTTGTACCATTCTTCTTTTGCTCACCGTGTTTCTTTTCGTATTTCTGCATGTAATCTTTTATACTCACTTTCATCTCTATTTTTAAGTATTCTTCTTTGTTCCATCAATTGTAATATCTTCTCTGTCATCCATTTCTTTTTCATGTTGTCGTGTTTGGTCGCCATTGTGTTTTTACATGCATTATTTAATGTGTCTTTTATAAGTTCCCATTTGCCATCAATGTCTTCTGTTTGATTATTCTTTATCCTAACTAATTCCTTATTAATCTCTTCAGAAGTCTTTTGTTTAGTCAAGGGGTCTCTTAGAATAGTTGTATTTATATAGTCCTTCTTTTGTTTCTTTTGTATGGCTTTCAGTTTCACATGGAACTTTGCTACTAAAAGTTTATGATCAGAAAATATATCAGCTCCTGGATATGTTTTCACACCATGAATAGAATTTTTGTACCTCTTGTTTATAAGTATGAAATCAATTTGATTTCTGCAAACTTCTTCATTACAGTCTCTTGGTGATTTCCAAGTATAAAGTCTTCGTTTAGGGAGTTTAAAAAATGTGTTTGTAATAGACAGATTGTTTTCCTGGCAAAATTGTGACAGCAAATCTCCTCTTTCATTTCTTGTTCCTAAACCAAAAGGTCCAATAAGATCACCTTCACTTCCTTCACCTATTTTGGCATTAAAATCTCCCATGATGATAATAATGTCTCTGCTTTTTGAGGTTCCTATTGCTTGTGTTAGTTCTTCATAAAATTTTCCTATTTCTTCTTGGTCTTTGTCGGCTGTTGGAGCATAGATTTGGATTAAATTAATATTTGTTTGTTTCGTTTGTAAATGTAGACTGATTACTCTATCTGAGATTGGTAAAATGCTTTTGACAGATTTACTAGCGTACTCATCTAAAATTATTCCTACCCCATTCCTGTGCTGGCTATCAGAATTTCCCGAGTAATATACTTTCATGTTGTCAATGGTCATTTCTCCTGAGTCAGGCCATCTTGTTTCACTTACACCCAAAATGTTAATTTTTAGGCGTTTCATTTCTTGTATAACATTATTTACTTTGCCTGGTTGGTATAATGATCTTACATTCCAAGTTGCTATTGTTGCATTATTTTTGTATTTTCTTGTGGCATTGTTCAAGGCTCTCCCCCCCGGAGATCCGAGTGGGGGAGTTGAAACTCCGGATAATTTGACATTGAACCCTGCCGTGATGAGTTTTCCTGGGGATATCCATTGGATCTTTAATGCTGTGGTTTCCCGTTGCCTTCAGCATCCTATGCCGTTGACCACCCTTGGTGATTCTTCCGTCTTTAGGAGTGATTTCTCACTCCAAGGACAAGAGGGTGCCCTTGCTCTACCAGCTCATCCGCCCTCTAGAAGGTCGTTGGCTTAGTAGAAGGTTCTCCTTATCCCGGGAGAAACTCGGTCGCCAGAGCCTCGTTAGCGTAGCAGGGGATACCACATGCCGGAGAGGTTGACATTTGTGTGGGAGAGGCTATTGGTGACGCATCCCACACCTTACCCCCTATAGCACAAATAATGCCCACATAAAATAATTCTTTTTATCTTTTGTAAGACAGTTTGTTCCTCTAATTGCCTCGCCCATTGTGCTGATCTGCTTATTAGTGGGCTCCTTATTTGTTACAACGCTCATAATTGAAACCATGTGACGATGAATTTTTCCTTTGATCTATTAATTGTGTGAACTGTAATTTTTTCAACCTCCTACAGTAACCCAGTACTTAGTAATTCCTATTTGAAGCAATTTAACTATTATGTTGGCCAGTATTCTGTTACTTCCCTGCAATTGTATTTTAGTTTCAACAGAGGGTATTCTGCCCGTATGTTTATTAGTTCTAACACGAGAGCATGACTATTTTATAGTATTTTTTACATTGCAGTGAAAGAAGCTTTTCAACTAATTCAAAATGTGATGGAATACAACTCTCATTGATAGTGCTATATATTGTACAAAAAAGTAATTTAGATAAGGCTGAGAAAAAATTTTTGCTTTCATAATCATCATTAATTCCTTTGCAGTTCCACCTACTATAGATGGCCCTTCTGAAGAAGATCTGGGACCCGTAAAAGGAGATATTGTGCTACTGCAGTGTCCAGCATCAGGAGATCCTGAACCAGATATTCGTTGGTCAAAAGATGGTGACAGAACTCTCTTCATGTAAGTAACATGTGCCCACTGGTTTAAAACTTGTAATATCAACTTAAAAACAATTTGCTACCTGTCAAGAAAACCTTATGAATACCTGTAAATTGGCACTGCCTAAATGTGTGTAGTTGTTAGATCTGTGTTGTCTCAGTTGCTGAAGATTTTAAATGAGCATTCAAAATGTATTTTCATAAATGGTCTAATGTAATTCATATTCATTCATTAGTTCTGCTACTACCTAAATGTACATTACCTCATAGATGCATTTGCCTGTGTATGTTACATGTGTTTCTTAGACTAAATGCTGTTGTTAATGATAGGTGGTTTCTACTATATATTAGGCATGCAAGCTGGAAATTACTGATACTTTCATGAACTAGAAGTTAGCATCTTCCACACTTGGTAGAAATTTGTAACCCTGAAGAAGTATGCTTCTTTTCAGTTATCCTCTTAAGCTGTTCTTCATATCTTGATGTAAAGGTGAACAGCAGCTAGTATGGGCCACTTAACCCAAAACTGGATGAAATTTTTGCTGTTGTTTTGTAATAAGATGCAACTACATAAAACATTACTTGATCATTTGCTCTAATGTAAATGATGAAAAAAAAATTCTAACCGAATTGACACACAATAAGAAAAGATTTTCTTAGACTTTCAATTTGGAAGGATAAGAAAAGATACATTACATCTATTCACAGTTGCCAAGACGAATAACCATCAGCTGTAGAATGGAATGACGACAATGAAAATTTGTGCCAGACTGAGACTTGAACCTGGATTTCCTGCTTGTTGTCAAGCACCTGGCTTGTTGTTTGGCTATACATGCACATCTCTCAGTCTGACCCAAACTTCCATATTGTGTCAACCATGCATGGATATCCAAAGAAACTTTACATCGTAATTCAGAATAACACAGGCACTGCAACATTGTACTTAAGGAAAGAGTCATATAGTAAGGGCCATGCAACAAAATATAGGTTTGTGAATGAAAAAGCTGTGTTTGTGGTTCACAAATAAATCAATCTGTTTGTATATCAAAAGTACAAGAAAAGAAGAAAACAGTTGGTTATAAAGCCTTTCAACTTGTAGTAGACTGAACCTGACACAACACAGTCCATTTGTTGACTGAGTTTCTCTAGAAGACAGTTCTGGGTGCTTCGTCATAAGGTTTTGCTCAAAATCTCTACCTGCCAGTTTCTTATATCTGTTAAATCTGTGAGGCAGTTTTAAACTTTTTTCCAAAGTGTAAAACCGCTTTTGAAAACAAACGTTAACTAGCAACAACCTGGAACCTAAATCTTACACTTCTTAATAATTTTCTTCAAATGTTCATTTGAAAAATCTCTTCTCAGATGCCATAGATGTGTACTGATTCACTACAATAATTTTAATCTCCTTGCATTATAATTCTAGAAATATGAAAACAACCAGCAGCAGCTCTTACGGTCATTTCACTTTCCAAAACACTTGCAACCGTTTGCTTCATTTTAGTCATGGTCCACTCTGTTTGATCACCACAGACAGTCTCCTTCTTCAACCATGGTATCATCCCCTTTAAAAAACCAGTAACTGGCTTTAGTGAGTGGAATTTCATTCGTATAGACTACTTGAATTCTAATACTAATGTGATAGTATTACTTGTTATCTTTAACATTAGAAACCAATGCAGAAAATTACAACATTCACCAACTTTGACACATAAAAATTACAACATTCACCAACTTTGACACATAAAAACAAATCAAATTTAGTTGTGACACAAATTTGAGATCTAAATCAACTAAGCTCTAGAAATTGGTGATCTGATGCCTTTACCTTATTCTGCGCACTATATGTGACTGCTGTTTCATGGCAAACTCAGGAAACACCAGGTGGTCCAACAGGAATTGTAACAAACAGACAATGAAACTTCTTTCCAAATGTGCTAATGGGGATTTGCAGAAAGTGTCCAGGTGGTAACCATAACACAAAGTGAGATGATTTCTATGGTTACTGGAGTAAGAGGGGGATTTTTTAGATTAGAATTAAGATTCAGGCAACCTGTTATGAATAACAGAAGAAATTTTCCAAACGGATAGGAAACTCTTTAATGTCCTCCTGATCCTCTAATATTCTAATGAAAGAGGCTAACCTTACTTTTGTCTGCCTTCTTAAACATTTTGTGCAGTTCTTCTGTTATTCATAACACACTTCATACTATATGAAAACTCACAAATTCACCAGCAATCACTCATTTACATATCTTTTAAGGTAGGGAATGTTGGTTAGTATCAGCTGGCCAGTAGCATGGGCCACATGGTGTTTCTTGGGTTGGCCATAAAACAGCAGTCGCACACAGTGCTCAGTGCAAGGGACTAGTGAATTAAGTCATCAATCATCATCAGAATGGGAAGAAATTACATGTGGTGTCCCACAAGGATCCATCTTAGAGCCATTGCTTTTTATTGTGTATATTAATGATCTCTCATCAGTTACACTGCCAGAAGCAGAGTTCATTTTGTTTGCAGATGGCACAAGTATTACAATAAATAGTGTGTCGAGTGTAGTTCTGGAAAGATCTGCTAGTGATATTTTCATGGATATTAATAAGTGGTTTAAAGCCAACTCACTGACATTAAACTTCAAAAAGACTCACTATATACAATTCAGAACCTGTTAGATGTTTCCACCCAGCATATGCATAGAGTATGAAGAAGAGCAGATAGAAGAGGTTGACAATCTTAAATTCCTGCGATTACAACTTGACAATAAATTCAGTTGGGAGGAGCACACCACAGAACTGCAGAAACGCCTTAACAAATCTGTATTTGTAATTCAAGTGTTAGCTGATATAGGCGACATAAAAATGAAAAAGCTTGCATACTTCACCTACTTTCATTCCATAATGTCATATGGTATAATATTTTGGGGTAACTCTTCAAGTCAAACAAAAGTTTTCAGAGTCCAAAAGTATGTAATACATGTTATTTGTGGAGTGAATTCACGGATGTCCTGTAGAAGCCTCTCAGTATATTTACTCCTTAATGAAATTTGTCCTAAATAATATATCTCTTTTTCCAACAAACAGCTCAGTTCACACATACAATACCAGGAACAAAAATGATCTGCACAAGGACTTAAAAGCACTTACTTTGGTTCAAAAAAGGTTCCACTACTCAGGAACACTCATCTTCAATAATTTGCCAGCAAACATAAAAAATTTAGTTTCAAATAAAGATCAGTTTAAAAGGAGCCTGAAAGACTTACTAGTGGCCAACTCCTTCTACTCCATTGACGAATTTTTTAATAGAAACAAGTTATTTATTGTTTACATTCATACTATTACTATTGTTATTTCAGCTTAAAAAATAAAAAATAAAAAAATGACATATTCCACATCCACGAGGATCTCTTCAGCATGGATCTATGGAATGAAAAACTAATCTATTCTAATTATTTTGTGCCACAACTAAATTTGATTTATTTTTATGTGTCAAAGTTGGTGAATGGTGTAATTTTTAGCATTGGTTTCTTAAGTTAAAGGTAACAATTAATATTATCACACTAGAATTAATATACAAATAGTCTAATGTACATTTCATCATATGAATGAAATTCCACTCACTAAAACCAGTTTCTGCACTTTTTTAAGGCGATGATACCATGGTTGAAGAAGGAGACTGTCTGTGGTGATCAAACTGACCAGTCCAAGTGGCTCTGAGCACTATGGGACTTAAGATCTGCAGTCATCAGTCCCCTAGAACTTAGAAATACTTAAACCTAACTAACCTAAGGACATCACACACATCCATTCCCGAGGCAGGATTCGCACCTGCGACCGTAGTGGTGGTTTGAAGTGTTTTGGATAGTGAAATGACCAAAAGGGCTGCTGCTGATTGTTTCTGCATTTCTAGAACTATAGTGGTGGAAATGTGGCTGTGAGCATGTCATGAGCATGTCATGAGTCATGCTTGCGTAGCTCAGCTGGTAGAGCACTCGCCCATGAAAAGCAAAGGTCCCGACTTCAAGTCTCAGTCCGGCACCCAGTTCCAAACTGACAGAAAGTTTCATCCTTTGCCTGTCTGAACACCACATAAATGCAGGGCGAGAGAAGTTGAATATGAAATATTACACTTTAGTATCTTACCAATGTAGGAATAATAAGGTAAAAGGAAGAGTTGTTGCATATATTAAGACAGGGCACTGGTTCAAAAACACTGAAACAAGTAAATGTTGAAAAGATCTGCACACAAAAGTATGTAGTCACGGATTACTACTGAAAAATAGTTTTCTTTTAATTCACTAAGAAATTCTGAACTGTTTATAAGTTATATGGATTTCTTGCTAAGCTATCTCTCAACAATAAGCAATTAATAATTTCTGAAAACCTTAAGCAATTAATAGTCTGTGGTGATTTCAAAGCAGATTTTTTCTAAGTATTCTGATAGGAAAAATCATCTGAAATCCTCGCTTGGATCCTAAAGATTGATCTTAGTAATTAACTTTGAAACATAGGTGGGTGAAGACAGTAGAAGTCTCATTGACAATGTCTTCTTTGATGAAGCCGAAAGCAACAATATAACTGTGTATCCAGTGTAAAGCGCTGTCTGATGATGATGTTCAGTTAGTTTGATAAATAAAAGGCCTTACAGTATAGACTCCCTCCAGTGGAAATCAGTTAGAATAATTATTGACTCCAGGACAGATGTTTTAAAAAAGAGTTTACCAAAGATAACTCCTGCTGTAATTTATGTTAAACTTAGTCTGGCATAAAATATTCCGTTGTAAATTCATGTCATTATTTGAAAATATTCTTCCTCATAAACTAATCGTAAGAGGTCTTAAACAGCCATGTAAAGAAACCATGGATCACTAAAGGGATTTAACTATCTTGTGAAAGGAAAACAGTATGTATCTGTTGGCAAGAATAATCATAAATGCTGCAGTAGCTGCACACTCCGAAAACTGCTCAAAATTAATAAAACAGATTCATAAGAATCAAAGAACCTGCACTTTATGTCAAAGATCAGTGCTTCTGACAACAGACTTAAATCTATATGAAACATAGTGAAACAAAAGATAGGACAAAAGGTCACTGAACAGCATAACATCACTATTGGTTTAAACGGAAGGCTATATGTTAAAAGTAGCAGGTATGTTTAAGAAGCATTTCTTAATTGTAATAGGAATGCAGGGACAAGCATTTCAAGAGAAAAATCAGAGCTGTATGTCGAAATAGCAACTCACATAAAAGTCAGTCTTCTGAATGTCTCACCCACTACCCCTTCTGAGATCAAGAAAATTATATGTACTCTAAGAACACAGGCTCCCATCTTTTCTGAAATTTGTAATGCATCACTATCTCTTGGCATTTTTCCAAGGATATTGTAATATAAAATTGTTAAACCCCACTATAAGGAAGGTGGTAGGAGATGCCAATACCACAAACCTGTTTCACTACTGACATAATTTTACAAAATTCTTGAGAAGGTTATTTATTTATTTATTTTATTATCCATCTTTAGGCATTAAAAATGCAATTGATGTCATCATTTGTGTACATATACAGTTTACATAACTAACAGAAATGGTGTAATATATTGTAGATCATTATTGTCTAATAAGATACAAAAGTTTGTCCTTGATGCTGCACAAGGTATTTGCATTATATTTACATGTATAAGTTTAATCTAAGTGAAACTATATTAGTACTGGTACTTAAGATCATCTTTAGTGCACATTATAAACTCTTCTATTGTATAAAAAGCTTTTTCTCTAAGCCATTTCTTTGTGACACTTTTAAACTCATTCAGTGACACATTATGTGCCTCTATTGGCAACATGTTAAACAGTTTTACTCCCATGTACCCGTAACTATCTTGAGTTTTCTTTAGTCTAGCAACTGGGATGTCAATTTGCTGTTTTATACGTGTATCATGGCAATGGATAGATTGTTGTAGTTTGTGACTGTGTTGGTTTTCTTTTGTGTGTATCAAACAACTTAGTATAAAGAGGGCTGCAACTGTTAGTATTTTTAGATTTTTGAAATATGGTCTACAAGACTCATACTGGCAGAAGTAAAGCTGTGAGTACCGGGCGTGAGTTGTGCTTCGGTAGCTCAGATGGTAGAGCACTTGCCAGCGAAAGGCAAAGGTCCCGAGTTTGAGTCTCGGTCAGGCACACAGTTTTAATCTGCCAGGAAGTTTCAAGACTCATTATTTCTGACTCCATGGATGCACCTGACTGCCTTCTTTTGCCAAATGAAAACTTGTTTTGCTCCAGGTGAGTTTCCCCACAACAAAGTGGCATATGTTAAATGGGTGTGGAAAAAGGCATAATATGCATTGAGTAATAACTTACCACTAACACATGACCTTAGTTTCCCTAACAAATATGTCGCACGGGCTAACTTAGTACAAATATAATTGGTATGACTCTTCCACGTTAATTTTGAGTCGAGATGGATCCCAAGTAGTTTAGCTGAGACACAATCAATCTTATCACTCTTAACACACAACCTAAAGATAATATTTACAGTTTTATCATGATTTACATGCAAGTCATTGAGTTGGAACCATTTGATGGCTGCTCTGAGAGGAGCCTCACTTTCCTCGTTTAATTTTCCTAAATCTTTCCCTGCTGTAACAAAAGTTGTAACAGCTGCATAGAGTGTGGATTTACATAACATGGTGCTGGGCAAGTCATTTACATATATTATAAAAAGTAAAGGTCCAAACACAGGGCTTTGTGGTACACCCTGCATGATATCCAAGACATTTGACCTCATATTGTTAAAATGCACAATTTTTTTTCTGTCGCTCAGATAGGATCTGATCAGAGATAGTTCTGAGCCTCTAATACCATAGCCGTGCAGTTGTTCTAGTAGTATCCTGTGACTGACATAGTCAAATGCCTTGCTGAGGTCCACAAGAGTGGCATTAACTGATTCGAATGATGCACTCCCAAATGGAGGGTATATTTGTTGTGTCGATGCAAGTAAAAAATGCATAATTTTCCTTTTTTTCGTTCTCTTTCTTACCCCCCCCCCCCCCCCTTCCCGGCCACCCACCACCAGATACATTTCACTTTGTTGAGGTAAAGCTTCACCAGTGGTCTGTAATTAAGTTATTTACATTTTTATTTGCTTTTAGATTGAAAAACAGTTCGATAAGAATAAGTTGATTCCCACTTATGGTGATTTTCAGTTGATTTCTTGCTTACATCAGGAAATGCTGCCTGCTAGCACATCGTTGTGTTTCTGCATTAGACACTGATAATTTTGGTCCAGTTTTTAGTTTTTCTGCAGCACTATGCAGTAATGAAAAACACAGCAACACAAAGAAATGCATAGTGCTGCAGAAAAACTGACCTAACTCTTCCCTCATTCTGCTCCCGCATTGGGCTCATTCCTCATATTATGTTTAATGGTGGTGTTTTCAAATCTGTTTGTGACTGTTCCACTTAAATGCATTATCATTATTACTGTTACAGTTCTTCTTGTTGTACTTCTTACTTACTGAATTATTTACTTACTCTGCACATACTGTTGTTTTAAGCGTAACTGAGTCTGTATAGTTTTGTCAACAAGTTATTGCATATATGCTCATATACAGTTTTCTTGCCATACCAGTCAGTTTCCATTTTCACTTCTGTTAAGTGAGCACTAATATTCAGCAGTGATTAAAAGATAACAACTTATTGTATAAATACTTCTCCATTTTTTGTAATGGGATGCTTTTAAATAACAATTTATCAGCTGTCATTTTCCTGTTACAGTCAAAAAGACAATGTAATTTTGTCACCTGACTTTAAGATTCTGGAAATCTCAAATGTACAGTCAGAGGATGGAGGACATTATATTTGTGAAGTCATTAATAATGCCGGTTCCACAAAAAAACATTTCAATGTGACAATTATAGGTAAGATAATGTTCATATTGCTTTTGATATAAATTTTTGTAACAAAACTAAAATGAAAGCACCAATACAAAAATGAACTTCAACATGCATTAGGATCTTTAAGCAAAAGGTGATTTGTTGCCCATGAAACCAGATTCAATTTAAGAAAATAATTTGAGAAATGACATTGCACCCACATCCTGGTGGAAACAATGACATTATTCAAATTTACTGAGGCTGTGATGCCTACCCAAAAGCACTTAAGAGAACATTATTGTTAAGTGGCTCACAGATGTGCTCCTGATAATGTCTCCTATTGCTAGTGGGATACCTTGATTAACAAATGAGAATTCAAATAAATATAGATTTCTGTTTCTGAATATTGAATATTGCCCTATTTTTGCAAAATAGAGAAGAAGAAAGGAGAAGACAAAGATTTAATGTCCTGTCAGAGATGAGCTAGTTAGAGATGGGCCACAAGCTCATTTATTCAGTAAAAATCTGGACTGGTTCCCTATCTTTAGTTAAAAACACCAAATCAGATTATTTAAATACTTTCATGTATGGCAAAATGTTATATAATTCATGATTAGATGGCTTATACAACATTATTTCACTCAACTGAGGGCAACACTGTGATGTCAGGAAGGGCATCTGGCTTTGTAAAGTACATGCCAGAGCCATAAGTACTGTAATAGCATTTTACATATACCATATATTGAAAGTGGGATACACCTAGAAGACAAAATAAATGTGTCAGAGATTTTACTTAACTCCTTTAGTGCCTCCTTAGAGTTGAGGGACACTTAAAAGGAAGACTCAGTCATAGCTTCAATACTGTCACTGTACCTGATCATGGTGTAAATCAAAATTCATCAAGAGTCAATAAAATTGTAATATCAACTGTTTAATATTATCAGTTAGTGCTGTTCACTTGGACACCAAGTCACTCTACAGAATTCTTGAATATTTCAACAGTCATTCAGCATATGCACTCATTGTACGATATCAGTTGTGTAAAACTGGATGTTTAATTTAAAATCACACAGTCAACCTTTCAATTGTATTTTAGAAGAAAGAGAAAAACAACAGTAATCATACAAAACACATTTTTATGTTGCATAACATTTTGGATTAAAAATTTTACCTATATGTGTGCTACATTTAGATGTTAATAATTTTATCGATGTTAGTGAATCATTAACTCTCTGATAATTTGGAACGCATGCCTACACATAACAAATTTCTATTTAAGAACCATATTAACAGAATTCTGTGTCATAAGTTGTTTTAATATTTTGCATTTCCTTAAACATTTGAGTACAAGTTGAATTATCATTTAATTTGTTGTATTTAGTACATACATGTTGTTTATCTTTGTTTTTTCTGTACTCAATGAAACTAGAAAAGCTGTGTGGCTAAATATTATGCACTGTTAGTGACATTATCCAACTGTAAACCTAAGAAGAAAATAAAAATATCTGAAGAGAACTTATTTCACATTTGCTTTAAAGTGAACATAAACAGATATACATTTTGGAGTAATATGTTTTGGGTTTTTCAAAGATTCCAATCTGTAAGAAGCTATAATCCAACAATAATGTGCATAATCTCATTTTTATAATACAGACAATTGATATTTGTAGGCAATATAACATTTGTTTCCCACCAAATAAATATAATGTTTTGGGTAAGACTGGTACACTGCATATAATAACATACATGGCCTCTAAGTGCACAGAATATATATATATATATATATATATATATATATATATATATATATATATATATATATATATATATATATGCAACACAAAATAAATGTGTTTACATAAGAGCACTAGACACACAGAGGGAATTCAAAGATGAACGTTTGTACCAAATGTAACATATACATGGGTTGGAACTTTAATAGTGGCAACTATTTATTTACAGCTCGTACAAAATAGATATGTGTTTCAAAGTTTTACTGACCTTCAAAGTAGTGACCAGCATTGTGTATAACCCATTGCCAGTGATGTGGAAGTCATAGGTTAGCCTTAGCAGTGCCAGTTGTGTTTACAGTTTGAGCGGTGCGATCTATTGCCTGACGAATTTGTAGCATTTATGAAGCAAATGCCGTGAAGTGTTTCCTTCAGTTTAGAAATCGAGTTGAACTCATGAGGGCTTAAGTCAGGGTAATGCAGTAGGTGGTATAGCACTTAGCAGTCCCATCAGTCAAACAAATCAGTAAGAACTTGCATTGTACGTGCTTGAGCATTGTCCTGCAAAATGATGGTCAGGTCCTGCAGAAAGTGTCATCACTTCTGTCTCTTATGCTGTTCATTTTTGGAACACAACCTGCGACCAGCTTAGAGACAGGAGTGATGACACTCACTGTAGGACCATCATTTTGCAGGACAATGCTCAAGCACGTACAGTGCAAGCTCTTACTGATTTGTTTGACTGATGGGACTGCTAAGTGCTATACCACCTACTGCATTACCCTGAATAAGTCCTCATGAGTTCAACTCGATTTCTAAACTGAAGGAAACACATCACGGCATTCACTTCAGAACTGCTACAAATTCATTGGGCAATAGACCGCACCACTCAAACTGTCAGCACAACTGCCACTGCTAAGAATATTCTACGACTTCCACATTGCTGGCAACAGGTTATACCCAATGCTGGTCACTACTTTGAAGGTCAGTAAAACTTTAAAACACGTATCTATTTTGTACGAGCTGTAAATAAATAGCTGCCATTATTAAAGTCCCAGCTCTCATACCTAAGTCGATTGCTAGATTGACTGTTAACACACTGTGATGTCTGAAGTTTGCTCTTTATTTCCATTGTCATTTAAAAGTGCATTTGTGTCCATGTAATTTTTCACAAACGTGGAAACAAATTTTTTAATTTTTTCAATATTCGTTTGCGATTTGTTTTGGCTGATTACAGTTCAAATTTGATAGACCAGAGAAAATATTTCTGGTGCCCATTCTTTATATGTGTATAAACTTTGCATTTAATCTAATAATTTGTTCAGTAATCTTGTCTGAATTCCATGCATCTGCTACTCTGGCTAATTTTTATTTTTAAAGCTATTTTATTTGGTAATTACTTTTGATTCATGGAGCTTATTCATTATAAATTCTCAAACCAATAATTTGAATCACAGTTATCTGACCAATATCAAATTGACTCAGTGAAGGAGTCTTGAGTGTAATTTGGACTCATTTACTTCTCAAGGCACCAGTCCACATACTTCAAAGCTAACACAAAATAGCTGCGCAGGTGTGTGTGTGTGTGTGTGTGTGTGTGTGTGTGTGTGTGTGGTTTTGTTGATGTTGTAACTCAATAAAGGAATTTTATGAAAGCTGGTAGGTTTTCATTCTTTTCTGTGTGCCTGTCCACCACTCAATGATGCTACTATTCAGTGAGCAGTAATGCTGCTACTATTTGCTGAGCTGTCTCCTTTACTCCTAAATTATAAAGTTGAAACTGTGCTATTTTTAGGTCTGTTTACTACATCTTTGTACAACTGTAAGCTCCACAAGGATTACCATGCAGATGAAATACTGGTACAAGAATTAATGATAATCCAACCTTATGTCTGAAACCAAGTAAAATGTTCAGTCAGCCATGTTAATTTCTAGAACTATATTATCATTTAACTGAAAGTGCAGCTCTACTCTATAATTACTAGCAAATTGGTGAAACAAAAAAATAACTTTAAGTTGTCACATACTTATGAGCTCACAGGTAATCTTTTTTTCAATTAGATCCTATTGTACATCACTGTTAAAAAATTAATAAATAAACAAAAAACTGCACAAAATTAAGAAAATTTTCCAAATGATGCTAAACTGAAATGATAGCATATGATGAGTAATTAATATGAATCACAGAGTAATGACATGTGCTTCACTGCATTGTGAAATCAATGTCCTAACATAGTACAATTCTGTGTGATTGATGCATGTGTGTATGATGAGGCCTGAGGAGGAGAAACCAACTAGTAGACTTTGATATGTGAATTCATCACCCCACTGCACTAGTTCTGGTAGCACAAAGCATATCCTCATATGTCAGCAATGCTTTCAGATACTGTTCAGATGTGTTATTATGTGTTCCTCTGCTTCTACACTTTTTTTGTCATTTTCCACCTTGTCAGTTGTCAAAGTTATACACGAAAGTATCAAAGTTATAAACAACAAACTTCTGCGGGTAATACTGGAACAAGAAAATAATGAAAAGAATTGGTTTTTAAATCTTGAGAATGGTACTTTCTAGAAAAATTACACAATACATTATTGCCTCTCATATACATTTCACATTATGAGCACAGTGTGCAGCCTTATCCTTCAGTAATAATAATGATAATAATGT
Organism: Schistocerca americana; assembly: GCF_021461395.2. Lineage (NCBI taxonomy): Eukaryota > Metazoa > Arthropoda > Insecta > Orthoptera > Acrididae > Schistocerca > Schistocerca americana. The sequence goes on from NC_060130.1 coordinate 625,298,652, forward strand.
AGCTGCTGTAGCTGAATGTTTTATGTTCCCCGTATCAATATGAAAATGACAAATATTGAAAATTGTGGGGGCAGCCATCAGTAGCAAGCACCAAATACCTAATAGCACTCAGTTATGTAAAAGTGAATAACAAGAATTTCTGAATTACCAGAATTTGAATTACTTTGCCCACTTTAGTACACCTTCAAGTTATTTCCTATACACCTAGGTAGCTAGTTTCCCTGACAGTATTTACTATCAGCATGTGAATGGATTTTATACCAGACTACAGGTCTCAATACAAAATTCGAAGAGATATGTGAATATTGTGTTAGTGACTTGGATTTTAGTAGTTTAACCCAGCTGTCCACAATTTATTATTTGTTTTGCACTAGTAGCTGTGATGAACAAATGTAAGTGAAACATGGAGTTTGCTGATTGTGCAGTTAGGCATGTAAGCTGTGAGCTCATAGTTATGAAGTTGTAGGAAACATGAATTTAGTCCATTTGGTACACTGCTACGGACGAAAGTAATTTGTATGTCCTACACTGATTTTTTACATTAATATATTTATCTTTCAAAATAACATTTCTTGCTTATGACTTTCTTGGATAGGGCAATGCTAGATATGTGAGACACACACATCAAAATGAAGTAAATTCTTCTAAATAAAACAGAGAAATATCAATGAACATGGCTGCATTTTGCTCCATTGATAAGCTTTTTCTATTATAGATGATAAAGATCTTTAAAAGGCCACCTGCATCTTGTATGGAAGCTTGCAGTCATTTCCTTGTAGATTCTCTCATACTTTTTAAACATATCTTATTCCTAATAGATGGATAGGTCACACACCATCTTCTGGAAGACCTGCACAGCTACAAAAAGTAGCCATCAAACACAGCAAAAATCCATAATGATCCAGGAAGGTATTCCAATTGCAGATCAAAAAATTGCTATACCAGGTTATTAATTTTGAACTTAATGACCTTATATAAAATTTTTGTGATTCATAACTTTAGTAAAGAAATTACCTGGAAAAAAAAAAAAAAAAAAAAACTGTAGCATCCAGAAGACACGGTCAGATGTCAATGTAACTTAATACAAGTGTACATCATTGACGGTGTGTAAATGATTACAGTTGAAATTCTCTGTGACAGGTAGAACAGCCACCAGAGTGCATTAGTGTTGTTCAAGTTTAGTATTATTATCACGCCTGGTAGCATATATAAGGGACATGAACAGTGTCAGACACTGAATGGTCACTCTGAAGAACACAAGAGATGCTGCATACTAATGTGAAACAATGTCATCAACACCAGACAGACTTTGAAAGGTGCCTCATTGTGATTCTCCATTTGGCCAGCTGGTTGAATTGTACAGTATACAGATTTGTGCATTTGGATGTGATAGTAGCCAAGTGTTGGACTGTGTGGGAATGTGAGGGCAGGCATACTAGTCAGTAAGGTTCCAGTTGGCCATATCTTATCATTACAAGGGGAGATCACCATACTGTCTATAAAGCACATTGTATCTCCTTATGTCTGTGCCTAACACCTGGGAAGAAGTAACGGACTCACTGCAACATTCTGTGTCAACCCTCACCACTGGTAGGAGACCAGCAGCAGCTGGACTGTAGAATTACGGTCTCACGTATACGCAGTTGTTCACACAACATAAATGGTTGCATTTGTGGAGGTGCCATGACCAGGATGCAAGGACTACCGATGAATGGCATTGTACTGTATTCAGTAATGAATCACATTTCTGCACTGCCCCGGATGACCAATGTCAGCAGTTATGGTGGCAACCTGGGGAGAAGACCATCTCTTCCAGTGTTTTAGAGAGCTGCAGCTGTGTTAATCATGGTGTCATAGTATGAGGGCCATAGAGTATGACCTCGTGTCACAGCTAGTAATGACTCACTGAACTCTGATGGCACAACGGTATGTCACAGACATCCTGCATCCTCTTGTGTTATTTCTCATGTGACAGTATAGTGGTGCCATTTTTAACAGGCCATTGGTCATCCTCAGATGTCACATGTCTCTATGAACTCATGTGCAATGCTGAGGCACTCCCATGGCCACCAAGATCCCCAAGGTCCTCAATAGAACATGTGTGCAAACAGCACAGATGCCAACTGTGTACTAGTGCCAGTAACAAGAAGATAAAGGAACATTTACAACAATTTTGAGGTAGCTTGTGTCAGGAGAGGATACAAAGGCTTTATAGGACACTTCCCAACTGAACCAATGCATACAGCAAGGCCAGAGGGGATGTGAAGTCATACCGATAAGTGAGCTTATACTACCAACTTCTTTGTAAATTTGACTCGATTTTGCAGTCACTGCAATAACATGAAACCATGAAGTTTCATTCCATTTCCCCCTCCCTTCCTAGGTACTTCACTTTCTCTGCTAGGCAGTGTATATAGATTGTTGTTGTTGTTGTGGTCTTCAGTCCTGGGACTGGTTTGATGCAGCTCTCCATGCTACTCTATCCTGTGCAAGCTTTTTCATCTCCCAGTACTTACTGCAACCTACATCCTTCTGAATCTGCTTAGTGTATTCATCTCTTGGTCTCCCCCTACGATTTTTACCCTCCACGCTGCCCTCCAATACTAAATTGGTGATCCCTTGATGCCTCAGAACATGTCCTACCAACCGATCCCTTCTTCTGGTCAAGTTGTGCCACAAACTTCTCTTCTCCCCAATTGTATTCAATACTTCCTCATTAGTTATGTGATCTACCCATCTAATCTTCAGCATTCTTCTGTAGCACCACATTTCGAAAGCTTCTATTCTCTTCTTGTCCAAACTATTTATCGTCCATGTTTCACTTCCATACATGGCTACACTCCATACGAATACTTTCAGAAATGACTTCCTGACACTTAAATCAATACTGGATGTTAACAAATTTCTCTTCTTCAGAAACGCTTTCCTCGCCATTGCCAGCCTACATTTTATATCCTCTCTACTTCGACCATCATCAGTAATTTTGCTCCCCAAATAGCAAAACTCCTTTACCACTTTAAGTGCCTCATTTCCTAATCTAATTCCCTCAGCATCACCCGACTTAATTAGACTACATTCCATTATCCTTGTTTTGCTTTTGTTGATGTTCATCTTATATCCTCCTTTCAAGACACTGTCCATTCCATTCAACTGCTCTTCCAAGTCCTTTGCTGTCTCTGACAGAATTACAATGTCATCGGCGAACCTCAAAGTTTTTATTTCTTCTCCATGAATTTTAATACCCACTCCGAATTTTTCTTTTGTTTCCTTTACTGCTTGCTCAATATACAGATTGAACAACATCGGGGACAGGCTACAACCCTGTCTTACTCCCTTCCCAACCACTGCTTCCCTTTCATGTCCCTCGACTCTTATAACTGCCATCTGGTTTCTGTACAAATTGTAAATAGCCTTTCGCTCCCTGTATTTTACGCCAGCCACCTTTAGAATTTGAAAGAGAGTATTCCAGTCAACATTGTCAAAAGCTTTCTCTAAGTCTACAAATGCTAGAAACGTAGGTTTGCCTTTCCTTAATCTTTCTTCTAAGATAAGTCGTAAGGTCAGTATTGCCTCACGTGTTCCAGTGTTTCTACGGAATCCAAACTGATCTTCCCCGAGGTTGGCTTCTACTAGTTTTTCCATTCGTCTGTAAAGAATTCGTGTTAGTATTTTGCAGCTGTGACTTATTAAGCTGATAGTTCGGTAATTTTCACATCTGTCAACACCTGCTTTCTTTGGGATTGGAATTATTATATTCTTCTTGAAGTCTGAGGGTATTTCGCCTGTTTCATACATCTTGCTCACCAGATGGTAGAGTTTTGTCAGGACTGGCTCTCCCACGGCCGTCAGTAGTTCCAATGGAATATTGTCTACTCCGGGGGCCTTGTTTCGACTCAGGTCTTTCAGTGCTCTGTCAAACTCTTCATGCAGTATCGTATCTCCCATTTCATCTTCATCTACACCCTCTTCCATTTCCATAATATTGTCCTCAAGTACATCGCCCTTGTATAGACCCTCTATATACTCCTTCCACCTTTCTGCTTTCCCTTCTTTGCTTAGAACTGGGTTTCCATCTGAGCTCTTGATATTCATACAAGTCGTTCTCTTATCTCCAAAGGTCTCTTTAATTTTCCTGTAGGCGGTATCTATCTTACCCCTAGTGAGATAGGCCTCTACGTCCTTACATTTGTCCTCTAGCCATCCCTGCTTAGCCATTTTGCACTTCCTGTCGATATCATTTTTGAGACGTTTGTATTCCTTTTTGCCTGTTTCACTTACTGCATTTTTATATTTTCTCCTTTCATCAATTAAATTCAATATTTCTTCTGTTACCCGAGGATTTCTACTAGCCCTCGTCTTTTTACCTACTTGATCCTCTGCTGCCTTCACTACTTCATCCCTCAAAGCTACCCATTCTTCTTCTACTTTATTTATTTCCCCCATTCCTGTCAATTGCTCCCTTATGCTCTCCCTGAATCTCTGTACAACCTCTGGTTCTTTTAGTTTATCCAGGTCCCATCTCCTTAAATTCCCACCTTTTTGCAGTTTCTTCAGTTTTAATCTACAGGTCATAACCAATAGATTGTGGTCAGAGTCCACATCTGCCCCTGGAAATGTCTTACAATATATAGATACTGAATGTATAAAGGTCATACTTTTAAAACTCTTGTTGTCTCCATAACTAAGATGCATAAAACGCAAACAGTAACTCAGCAACCAAGAAAACTGTGACTCTTCTTTATTGTTTGCTTTGTGTTTACAATCTGCTGACAAAGTGTGATCCACATATTAAAAATTGAGACCATACTTAGTACATGCAATTTGATACATATTACTTGTGTGTGTGTGTGTGTGTGTGTGTGTGTGTGTGTGTAAGACAATCTCAGCAATGTGGGACGATCCAGTTTCTTTATGTGTGGTGGTTATCCTGTTGTTACTGCTTTTTGTCCTTCATCTTAGTTTCTGTCTTGTAAACTTCTTAACAAAAATCCATCTCCATTAGTTTTACCTACAGTTTGATCAGTTGACTAAAGGTTGGAAACTGATATTCAAGTGTGAATGACAGAGCTCCACAATTTCTGATATTAGATAGCAATTTTTTTCATGTTATACCAAGGAACTAAGTAAGCTGACATTTGCCAACACCTTTGCTCTTCAGCATACCTTACGACTTATTCAGTATTCAGTGTTCAGTTTAATCACCATTGACCACTTGCATCGGAATAGATCTGAACATTAAATATACAATTAACAATAATTTTACAGTAAAGTTTTTACAATTTAATTCCACTTCTTTAACGAATATTCTTATATACTAATGTCAATGATTATTTCCAAATATTCTTTTATCTTATAAAATGGGTGTTTGAATAACCTGTCATAAATCTTACATTTGAAAACATTACTGGTCAGTGATCAAGCAGATGCTGGAAGTTTATTGAAGAGTTTTAAACTCATTATTTTGTGTGATTTTACAGTCTTTGTGAGTCTGTGTCTTGGTATGTCGAAGTCCAGTTTGCCTCTGGTGTTGTGGGGATGTATGTTCTCTCTGGTCTTTAACTCATTTAAGTTGCTTTTGACATAAAGCAGTGCTGTGTAGATGTATAGATTCAGTGTTCCTTGGGTTTAACTTTGCCCATTATTCTGATTACTTTTTTTTTAATTTTCTGAATTTCACTGACAAAGCAAGAATGGCCCCATAACAATATGCCATAGGAAATGTGTGATTGAAACAGGCCAGAATATACCACCTTTAGATACTCATCAGTGACTACATCTGTCAGTCTCCAGATGAGATAACACACTCTTGCTATTCTCTTGCAGATATGACTAATATGATCCTCCTAGTTTAATTTTGAATCAATGTGAAATCCTAAAAATTTTACTGATTTGCTTTCAACAGCTTTAGTTAAACCCAGAATTAGTTCTTGTGTTTTATCAGGATTACATAGCAGTTCATTAGAAGAAAACCAATTCATTATTAGTTCTAGTTTTTCCTGTGTTGCCTGATGCAGTTCTGTTGTGTCATGGTGTGTATTGAGCAGTGTTGTGTCATTTGGATAACACACAGTTGAATTTGCTCCTACATGGTAAGGTAAGTCATTAATTGCAATGATGAACAGAAAAAGACCTAGGACTGAGCCCTGAGGCACTCCAGTCCAAACAGCCTTCAGCGAGGAGCATCTATTTTTAATTGATACAAACTGTCTCCTGTTGCTTAAGTATGATTCAATTACATCTAAAGATGGTATGTGTCTGCCATAAAATTCCAGTTTTGCAAGTAGGGTGTTAAATGGTATGCAGTCAAAGGCTTTGTTAAGATCACAAAGCACAACTGATACTAGATCCATATTTTCAAATGCAATTAACACCTGGTTAACAATTTCAGTAACAACAGTAGTGGTATTTTTACCATGTTGATATGAAAACTGTCTATTGGAGAGGTGGTCATGCTTTTCAAAATAGTTATTTAGTTGACTGTACATTAGATATTCAAAAACTTTAGAGAAAATTGGGACAATAGAAACTGGTTGATAGATTTGGGGTAGATGCTTATCTCCCTTTTTAAAGACTCGTATCACTTTAGCAGTTTTGAGTGCATCTGGGAAAACTCCAGATTCTAAACATATATTAAAAATGAAAGAAAGAGGTTGACAGATAAAGTGTATTATTTTTTTCATTACATAGTTAGAGAACCAATAACAGTCCATACTTTTGGAATTGGTGAACCTTGCCACAGCTTTTACAATATCCTCTGGGGTGACAACATTCCAGTGGAAAGTATACATCTTGTGGGGCACAGCACCAAGATGATCTAGTGCACAAGTGCCACTTTGCTTGATTTTGTTTTTCAGCTCACTCACTGAGGTTAAGAAGTAATTATTTACTTCTTCTGGGACCAGCATTGCATCTGGTGTGTGGGCTTGTGAATTATATTGGTTGATGATGTCCCATGCTGCTTTACATTTGTTGGGAGCACTTTCAATGTAATGTTCACATGCCTGTTTCTTGGCCAAGGACAGTTTGTCTTTGTTAATTTTTTACATTTTATATAAGCTCTATAAGAAGTATGATCTAGCTCAGCTCCTTGTTTACAAGAATTTTTATATATTCTGTACAGTCTGAGCATCTCCTCCCTAGTGAGAGCTAGCTCATCTGTATACCATTTTAGTTGTTTGTTTTTCTGTTTATGCTTAGGGCTACTTTTGATTAATGGTGAGCAGGAGTACCGTAACTCTGTGAGTATTTTAAGGAAGTTGTTTAACACCATTTCACCAGCACCCTTCTCAGGTTGTGTGTTGGATACAAAGTCCCAATTAACATCAGATAATCTGTCAATAAATAAATTAATATATTCATCTTTCTGCCCTCTTATCCATGTGGCATTAGACTTGATTCTGACTGATTTGTCTGATTTAGGCAACTGATCACAGCAGAATGTTCAAATCAATGGTTCTTGATCAGCTAGGGCTCCACTGGCAAGTCTGACATCATACATATCTCTAGAAAAATTTACTATAATATTATTTAAGCATGCATTATTCCATGTTGGTGTGTAATTTTTACATTGTAAATTTAGTGATCTTAAGATATTAAAAAATGTTCTAGTAACATGTTCATCACTGTTGGCCATTTCAATGTTGAAATCGCCACAGATAATTAGTTTTATTTTAGATTCTAGTATTTTCCTCATAAGCAGCTCAATTCTTTCGAAAAATGTATTTACATCTCCACCTGGTGATCTATATAAGCTAACAATTATAGTATTCTCTGTGTTTAGTCTTATACAGCTAAATTCTCCATCTAGTTCTGCATAGTAAGAGCTAACATCTATTTTGGTAAACATTATAGTATCTTTAACAAATATTAGAACACCTCCATTCTTTCTTTCACTTCTACACATAATGTCTCCAACAGCATACCCTTGAGGAACAAAATATTGTACTTGATCTTCTGTTAGCCAAAGTTCTGAGATACAAACAACATCAACGTTTTCAATACTGCAAAGATGTTATAATTGTAATACATTACTCCTAATGCAGTGAATGTTCGTTTGCATCGCAATAACAGATTTATGTTTATTGTTTATTGTCTGTGAACACACTCTCATTTGAATGTTGCTTTTAGCACCTAGTTCAAGTACAGGAAGTTTCTTACCTGCCGATTCACTGAATTTTATACTAAAAAATGATGTACATTCCAGGTATTACTCAAGCCGCTACTTTCATAGATTGTTTTATTTCATGTGAGTCTTTCTTTAATTATTTTGTTGACACGTTCACACACAAACTTTTTCCCTTCATAGTTTAGGTGGTGCCCATGTCTGGTGTGAAGGTTACGTTGCAGTTTACTTATATCGACTACAGCACAATTTGCGTATTCAGAGCACAGTTTCTTTATTTTAATATTTGTTCTTCGAATTTCTTTATTAACGCACAAACTATAGATAAGATCATGCCTATGAGGCATTGTAGCAACAACTGTATTCTTTGATTTATTTTTTTCTAGAAAGTTCTGAAGCACTTTTACGCAAACATCTGCTTCATTTTTCGCAACATCATTTGATCCTGTTATGCATATGACAAAGTCATTTTCTTGTGTGGATTTTTTTTCAATGCAAGTGTCTAAAACCTGTTTAGTTCCCACTCCAGGTTTGACAACACTGGTCACTGTTATGTCTTGATTTATTCCTCGAAACATACCGGATATATTCCTGCCATGGCTGTCTGTCAGAAAAAGCACGCTGTTCTTTTTACCTGATGTTCCCTGTTTATCATCATTTTTCTCAGAGTGATTCTTCGTTTTAAGCGCATTGTCTTTTGAAAGGTCTGGACCATTTACACTGTCTTTAACACCACGACTGGACTGCAGAATGCCATATTTGTTTTTATCTGTAAATGTAACTGCTGTTGCAAGTTTTGTTGTTATTTTTCCAGCTAAGGTCCTACCTTTGTGTGTCACTTTTTTCCACTCAGATGATTTGTACCTTTTGTCAGGTGCCACTTCACTTGATTTGTTCTTCGACCGTAGCTCCCGATTTTCATTCTTGAGTGTGATGATTTCGCTTCTTAAAGTGTTGACTAAGAATTGTAGACCTGAAACTCGTTCTCTTAAATTTGTTATTTCAATGTTACAATTCTCGCAAACTCCCTTTTTTAGCACATAACTGTAACTTTTTCTCGTATTAGAGTTACACACTTCTACACTCACGGCCATCTTGAAATACACTTAGGTCTTCAGTTAAAGATATCACATGGCTGTGTCACTTTACGTATTTAACAGCTGTTGACCTTAATACATTATTGACTATTGTCTGTCTGTGTATACGCACTCGTAACTGCTATATTTTAATCATACACTTAAGTGGCCTATATGATTGTACTCATCTCTCAGAGGTGGGTTTTATGAGCTATGTTGAAGTCAATTGCATTTTATTTGATCCTATAGGATTACATGGTGAACAGTGAATGTACATGTAGTATAGAAAATGTCAAAAATAGTAAACATTCATTATCACATACTTCCTAACCATTTTTCTCACATTCTAGCATCACTTATAATTTATATATGTATAAATTTACTGTAATAAATACTCTTCAACACTGTCAGATTCATTTTCCACCAGATAATCTTTGAGATTCTTTGAAAACTTAGTCTCAAGTGCATTGTCACACAGTTTTATAGGCAGACTTCTTAGTAATTTGATACCTGAGTACTAGGGTCCTTTCCAAAGCATTGACAGTCGGTAGGGTATGCTTCGTATGCCACTTTTTCTGTACATGTTGTGGGTGTGTACAGTATTTGTTGTCCACTGTGCACTATCTTTTGTGATATATATTATAGTTTCATAGATGTAAAAGCATGTAAAAGTTAAGATGCCTGGTTTTTTGAAGTAGTTTCTGCATGTTTCAGAAATCTTTCTTCTTAACGTGATCCTGATTTCTTTTTTTTTTTTTTTTATTTGAACACCCTTTTTATTTCTTGAATGTTTGAGTTTCCCCACACTATCACTTGATATTGCAGGTATGGTTCAAATAGTCAATGGTGTACTGTGCACAGAAGTTGTTTGTCTGCATACTATGACAGCTGTCTCATTATGAATATGATGAAGCTTAGTTTCTTACAGACAGAGTTAATATATTGCTTCCATTCCAACTCGTTATCAACTGTAATATCTAAGAATCTACTTGATTCTGATTCTTCCAGTCTCATTTCGTCCACCTCTAAATCCATGTACTTAGTCTTCTTTTTATTTATGAACACTGTATACATAGTCTTTTTTGAGTTTATAACAAGTCCATTTTCCAGGAGCCACTGAGTTGTGATGTTTGCAGATATGTATGCCCTTCTATCAAGCTGTACCACATTCCGATCATTATTCAATTCTGTCATGTCATCTGCATACAGTATTTTCTTCTCCTTCTCTTCAACACCTATGTCATTAACAAACAGGTTAAACAGCAATGGCCCCAATACAGATCTCTGCAGCACCTCATATTTGATGACTTCCGTTTCTGACCTATGCATTCCCTTTTGATTCATATTGTTTCCTGTTGCATAAGTATGCAGATAGTATGCAGCATAAATGATTGCTGAGATTGTGTTAATTGCATACAACCACTGAATACGTGTTGTGCCACCATGAGGCAGCTGGAATCTGTTGCTAACTGTTCCCTCACTGTAACTATGGGGAAAACATAGCAGTACCGTAACTCATATCCTAGCCATCTCTTGATTTATTATAACTGCCTGCTTTGTCAGCTAGCTGTGGCATAGCGCACTGACGTCACTGATCTGCCCACATAAATGCAGCCTTTTAAATGTTGCCTTATAAGCCTCACATCTTTCACCAAAAGTTCTGAGTACAGCACTCATGCTCACTTCTATCACACATCTGTAACATTACAAACTTCACATCAATCTTCCTTCTAGATTAACAGTAATGCTTCACTTGAACATTTTCAACAACCTTGCAGTGATGTCATAAAATGTCAATATATCACCAATTTTCATCATAAATACTGATTCCAAAAATCTGATGGAAACCATTTCATCAAAAGCTCTGCTTGGCAACTTTCTTGAACTTGTTGAATATTGAGCTTATTGACTGTATTTCTTTCAGATCCTCCTGAAATTGAAGATGATTTTGTTGAGCATAAAATTGTGAGGTTGGGTGATAATTTGTCACTAGTGTGCAAGGCCCATGGTTATCCTTCACCAGCAATTACATGGCTGCATAATGGAAGAATTATAAATGAACTGAATAGCACTGACAGATTCAGTGCAGGGATAGTGTCTGGTGCGTATGTTTTGCAAATCAATGGGATACAAGTCTCAGACAAAGGCAAATATAGCTGCCTAGCATCAAACATAGCTGGTGTCAGTGAAAAGGATTACAATGTAGCAGTTAATGGTATGAAAAAAAACTTAACTTTATCTTTCATGGTTAGACATCATTACCATAATCATATTTTAATTTATTAATACAATTTTCTCATTTTTAGTTCCACCAAAACTCGCTCAAGCCTTGATTGATGATACTATCAACTCAATTATTGGTTCTCCTGTGATAATAAAATGCCCTGCTGATGGAAACCCCAAGCCAGATATTTATTGGTTTAAAGATGGCACACCTGTAAGAAATGACAAAATAAGAGCTTCTGATACATTATATATCAGCAAAAGTACAGTAGAAGATTCTGGAAACTATACATGTGTGGCCACAAACAACGTTGGCAATACGTCCAGAAGTTTTCAGGTAGACGTCTATGGTATGTACTGAGATTGTATAATTCTTTCAAAACCTATTTGTATAAAAAACAAGAACTGAAACAGTAAAAATATACTCAGACTAAGTAATAAACTTCCAGCTCAAACCATGTTTCATCACTGTCATATTTGCTTAATTCATGACAAGTGAAAGGATGGGGCATTATTTGAATTTAAAGCAACTAGTTGTGAAATATATCAGTACATCAGAAAATGATGCCTATATGGGCTGTGGCTGCTCAAAGCTACTAACTAATTTAGCATGTATCAAAACTTTTGGTTATTAGATATCTTCACATACCAACTTTCAATTTCTAGTTCCACCAGTTGCACTTGAAAATGAGGAGGAAACCGAGTACAAAGTTAAAGCAAACAATGATTTGATCCTGAACTGCAGTGTGTCAGGATATCCACATCCAGACATTTTGTGGTTCAAAGGATCCACCCCAGTCACACCATCAAACTGGCCTCAAATGCAGCTAAGAGAGATGAACACAATTTTGGTATGTACAGTATCTTCCACCTTAATAGACGACATTCTGCTTGGCATTGCATTAACCAAACAGCTGTAACAGTTCAATTCACCCATTGTATAGTAATAATTATTGACAGTATAAAAATATTTCTCACATTTTTAATTTTTTTAAATTACATTGTGGTATCAATTTCTTGTGATATTTTTTAAGTGAAAGAAATCTCCAGAGTATATTTCATGGACACTTAACGTTTACTGCAACAAGAATCTGCATACTGTGGGAAGGTAAATAAACCTCCTTGATGACCAGAAAAAGAAAATTTAAACTTAATATTAGTTAAACAATCATTGATTTCTGGTGTCAAGCTAAATTTTAAGAAAGTAGAAACATATATCTGCTTAAATTCAATAGATGAGGGATTGAAAACTACCTGAGCAATCAGTAGAAACATTTAGTTCTGGGCAAGAGAATGCGGAGAATCTCTGGCAGTAACTTAGACATAGAATGAGATTTTCACACTGCAGCGGAGTGTGCACTAATATGAAACTTCCTGGCAGATTAAAACTGTGTGCCCGACTGAGTAAGATATTGAGAAACTGGAAGGACCTGTCATGGTTCAGTAACAATATTAAGAATGAACTACGAGTGCTGAGAGAGGTGTATAACAGATTCAAATGAAGCTGAACCCTCACTGAAATATAAACACTCAATCAAGTTGAAACATCCATAAGGATAGCTATGTGAGATGTATTCAGTGAATTCAAAAACCTTAAAAAGTTTTACTACTATATGCAGTCAGTCAAGAGAACAAAGTTATCTGTTGCCCATGGTGGTGTGGTTTGCTCAAATAATTCTCAGTACCTTGAGAGAGAAATAAGAGAAATGACTATACATTTCTTGAGGGGCAAAAAGAGTCAAAGTTTACAATTTTTCTTTTTCACTTATGTTATTCTCTTGATCGTAGATTACACAATGTACCCCATTGGCACTGCTTGTCATTGAGGTTTATTTTCTGCTTTTACAAGAAAAATCTAGGGTTTTAATTGTTGGTATGTGGTAATATTATGAAAGAATTATTGCAAGCCTTTTTCTGATGAGATTCTCCATTTTTAATAACTTCCTTTGAAGAATAGTTCACAATGTACATAAACTTGAAATAACCTAAATCTTTCTGAGAAGCATGTTCACCTTAAAACCACAGCAGCTGATTACATACTTGAATCACAACTACAGAATCCCACCAAAAGTAAAACGAACAGAGATACAGCAAGATATTGGTTGATAATGAGACTGATAGATGTAGAAAACATTATCTTTGGTTATTTACTATTAGTATTTTCATTGTTTTACATTCAAAATTGCTAGCATAAGCTATTCTGAAAATAATAATAATAATAATTATTATTATAATTACTGATTTTTCAAGATCATAAAATTAGGTCAACAAATTTTTAGTATTACGATTCTTCATCCAGCATAACTCTTCTACACATATATTTACATTCATATGTACACAGATTTCTCCTTAATGCCTGTCATGATGTAAATGAAAGCAAAAAATTAAATTTGTGTGAATTGTATGAAAAATGTTAGTGAAACTTCCTGGCAGATTAAAACTGTGTGCCCGACCGAGACTCGAACTCGGGACCTTTGCCTTTCGCAGGCAAGTGCTCTACCATCTGAGCTACTGAAGCACAACTCACACCTAGTCCTCACAGCTTTACTTCTGCCAGTACCTCGTCTCCTACCTCCCAAACTTTACAGAAGCTGTCCTGCAAAACTTGCAGAACTAGCACTCCTGAAAGAAAGGATATTGCGGAGACATGGCTTAGCCACAGCCTGGGGGATGTTTCCAGAATGATATTTTCACACTGCAGCAGAGTGTGCACTGATATGAAACTTCCTGGCAGATTAAAACTGTGTGCCCGACCGAGACTCGAACTCGGGACCTTTGCCTTTCGCGGGCAAAGCTCTACCATCTGATGGTAGAGCACTTGCCCGTGAAAGGCAAAGGTCCCGAGTTCGAGTCTCGGTCAGGCAGACAGTTTTAATCTGCCAGGAAGTTTCATATCAGCGCACACTCCGCTGCAGAGTGAAAATCTCATTCTGGAAAATGTTAGTGGATTGAATGGTTAATTTGTTGTATGTATCGTGTTGTATACTAGAATATAAGAGAGTGCCACTGACATTTTCCATTATAACTTCAAGAAAATCTTAAATACAGTTTCATACTGCCATTTAGTAAACAAAATATGTCCATATGGAATATTCAAACACATACCGGTCTTCAATTGGCTAGGAGATATCCTATCAAACAGAGCATAGTACCATATATCATTCTTAATAAGCAGACACAAAGTGCCAGGCGTGCTTAAAATGAACAGAGATTGTGCATTGTTATTCACAAAATATATAAATGACATGAGATGTAAAGTGTTTCTCTATATGTGCTGCAAAGTACTCATCTACAGCCACAATGACTTCTAGACTGGATGAAAAGCATTGATCAGTGAGGAACTTCTTCAGTTTTGAGAGTAGATTAGATGGAAGTCCAAGGGGAATAGGTGAATGTTACAGTGCTTCATAATGCAAATTCCTCAATCTCCCCATTGCAAAGATCCTTTTTTGGGCAGGTGTATTTTCCTGCTGGAAATGGATTTTTTTTCTTCTTTAAGCTGGGTGTGTTGTCACAAATGCTTCTTTCCAGTTTCATTATAAGTTGAAAGTAATATTTTCCACTTATGGTTTTGCCTTCTTCAAGAAAGTCAGTTATCAAAATTTCTTCCACTTCTCAAAACACCGACACCATGTTCTTTTCCATCAATGGCACCATCCTTGCCTTTTTTTTGAGCTGAAGAACCAGTTTCTATCCACTGCATAGACTGCTGTTCAGTTTCAGATGAGTAATGATGATTCCATGTTTCATCCACTGTCACGTATTGACACAAAAAGTCACTTCTGTTTTTCTTGAAACGCATGAAGCACATTCCAGAAATTGTTGTGTGAATCTGTTTGTGATCCACAGTGAGCACATGTTGCACCCATTTTGCACAAAGCTTTTTTGTGTTCAATTCCTGGTGCAAGATGTGACAAACACATTTTTCTGATATGCCTAACACATTAGCAGTTTCACTCACCTTTATATGCTGTGTTCCAAACTCATGTTATACACTTTGTTGATTACTGTTGTGCTTGCACTTTTTGATGTCCTTCACACAGATCATCTTGGGTGCTTTATGGCCATGTTTAAATTTGGCCATCCATTTCTTCATGGTGGAAATTGAAGATGATGAGCCATCATGAGCATTTGCATGCCGGTCTGTGTTAAGCCTTCTTATATGAAGAATTTAATCGTTGTACAATACTCAGTTTTCTCAATTTTCAATACCACATGCACCAAAACTGCATCAGACAACTGCTTACAGTCAACTGCTGTCTGGAATAACTTGCAATTTTATGTGGCATCTACTAATACATGTACCAAAGTAAGGAGAAAAAATCACACGAGTAGTGCTAAGTGAAATAAACACAAATCAAAACGGACAAAAACAAGATGTGTAGTATTATAGGGCAGATTAGAAAAATGTCAGTTATCCATAGATTTCAAAGAATTTTTGTCACTTGGCTTGTGGCAGAAAATCTGGTGGTCACATGAGTACTGGCCAATGCAGTAGATATTAATCATTTAGGTCCAAATGTAGTTATAAATGTTCTCCAGACCTTAAATCATAACACTTATTCATTGTTTGATCACTGATCATGAAAGTTATTAAAATTGTGTTTGGATTTCATCAGTCCTGTATTGCATTATATTTGTAATTGATGAATAAAAACTAATGTTTTCCCAGCAGTCTAAAACATATTGATAGCAGTTAGAAAAAGTGGTCTCAAAGATGTAGTGAGCAACTGTTTGCCTGCTTTTCCTCTCCCAGTTTTCACAAAAGAATCTGAGAAAATTACTTATTCTGGAATTTCTTTTCACACTATATATAGTGTTTCTCTCAAAGTCCCCATTGTTTGATTTTCAAATGCTTAATGTGAATTGTGATTTATTCTTCTCAGGACATACATTTTATGCAGTAGAGATAGTGAAAAAAGGATAGTGGAACAGGAGGAGGAAATTGCAGCCATTCAGGCTGAATAAGATAATGTTACAAAAGATATGGACAAATGTAAAACTTTCTCAGAGTCTCCTGCAGCCATCAGCAAGCCAGGACAAGACAAAAAAAATGGATCAAATGGTTCTGAGCACTATGGGACTTAACATCTTAGGTCATCAGTCCCCTAGAACTTAGAACTACTTAAACCTAAGTAACCTAAGGACATCACACACATCCATGCCTGAGGCAGGATTTGAACCTGCGACTGTAGCAGTCGCACGGCTCCAGACTGAGCGCCTAGAACCGCGAGACCACCACAGCCGGCTACGACAAGACAGGCCAGTGCCTGTGTTGCAATCAAAATGATGAGTGGGTGGAAAGCTGACATTTTCAAAAGCAGAATGAACCCAGAAGAAATTGCCTCACCTTACATGATGAGCAAGGAGCTTGAATTGTAAACTCAGCAACATGATATCAGTGAGCAGAGGACATCACAGTATGCTGAGACAGCATTAGCAAGTTCCAAGACCGTGTGCTGCACCATCGCCAGACTGGGCACCAACACACAAGAGAATACTTCTCTACTTCAAAGAGTAAATTCTTTTTCCTCTAATGTTGTATCAGTAGTGCCCAGTGCACTGATTGTCCTACTCCACCACACTCCATGCTCTGTCATCCTGACTACAGTAGAAATCTCACCCCAGGCCCTTGGAGAAGGAACAGGCTTAGAACTTCATCTGATAGCTTTGTGATGAACATCAAAAGTAAGCTTGACCTGTTGCTCCAGTTTGAAACTGATGAGCCTCAGGCAGATGCAGGTTTAAACAGGGTACAACAGACTTTCAGCTATAAGTTCAAAAGTAACAATGTACGGAAGTCTGAAAGAGAAAGAAAGTTTTGTTATTGCGTACTTCTCATGACAGAGGTGTAGGCCAACTTTTACAGGATGAACTAGGGTCAGAATACCAGGTCACCAATTCTTTTAAACCTAGTGCTGATCTGGGTCAGGTAATAGAGGATTTAAGATTACTTGGTAAAGGCTTTACCAAAGAAGACACTGATTATAGTGGGTGGTCTGCAAAGTAGTGTTGACAGAGACCCTCATTACAATATATAGTGTGACCTGGTAAAGATAGCATCAGCATAGAGACAGACCAGTGTTGAGTTTATATCTGTTCTGAGATACCATGACTGTCCTCATGTCAACTCTTCTGTCAAAAGAGTTAATTTAGAGTTTGAATGGCTGATTATGTTGGGTACAGGGTCACATATAATTATGGTTCCTGTCATTCTCTCCTTAAATGGGATTATACTAGACATGGCTCTCATGTCAGTAGAATAGTGTAGTGTAAACTGGCTGGTTCAATTTTATAAGGCGTGTTCAAAAATAAATGAGCCAGAGATATATTTACAAAAACCAGTACCTGTATGTTAGAATTATTGACCCAGGCTGTTGAAACACTTGTCCAATTGTGACACAAGGCAGTGAATGGCTGTCTCATGTTAACCTGTTCCACACATACAGCTGGATGTCATCGTCCGACGTGAATCGTTTGCCCCTCTGAGCCTTTTTAAGGGGGACTCTTCTGATTGACTTCCTGCAGCATGGGACAACTGTGAATGCCCAGTGTTACTCGCAAACCTTGACCACCCTTCACCAAGCAGTCAAATCAAAACAACCAGGCTATCTCACCCATGGAGTCATTCTGGTCCATGGCAATGCAAAGCCTCATATGCCCAACACAGTCGTGGCACTCCTGCAGAAATTCAAATTTGAGGTTTTCAGCCACACTCCATACAGTCCAGACCTCTCTCCCTGTAATTACGCCATTGGAAAAAGGAGGAGTTGCCACAGTCATAATGAACTGTCATGAATTTAATAACACAGACATTCATAAATTTTATCTAGAGCAGGATGTGGAAGCATGTGCAACAGAAGTAGAATTTCATAACAAATCCTTCATTATAGTAAGCGTACACCAAACACCTACAGGTAATTTTAATGTATTAACATATCATCTTGAAGCTCTTTTGGCCTATGTGACATCATAAAATGAAAAAAAATACTGGTTGCTGGTGTCTTTACTGCAAATTTTCCATAAACTCTTCTAGTAAGAATTTATTTCAGTCAGTAACAGTATCATTCATCTTAAGTCCTTCTGTAAACTTCCCAACTAAGATAGCTAATTGCTCAAAAATCAACATTTATAATATCTTTATAGGGAGGTATAATGAAAACATTTATACTTACAAAACCAATAGTCAATGGCCTCTCAGACCAGAACATGCAGTTTATTTTATTAAATGCTAATGTTGATCAGTTAGAGCACTTGCCCACGAAAGGCAAAGGTCCTGAGTTCGAGTCTCAGTCCGGCACACAGTTTTAATCTGCCAGGAAGTTTCATATCAGCGCACACTTCACTGCAGAGTGAAAATCTCATTCTGGAAACATCCCCCAGGCTCTGGCTAAGCCATGTCTCCACAATATCCTTTCTTTCAGGAGTGCTAGTTCTGCAAAGTTCGCAGGAGAGCTTCTGCAAAGTTTGGAAGGTGGGAGACGAGGTACTGGCAGAAGTGAAGCTGTGAGGACAGGGTGTGAGTCATGCTCGGGTAGCTCAGTTGGTAGAGCACTTGCCCGCGAAAGGCAAAGGTCCCGAGTTCGAGTCTCGGTCTGGCACACAGTTTTAATCTGCCAGGAAGTTTCTTTTGACTTACTCCTCAATTTCACTTGGGATTTGTCAAAAGTATGTTAGGATACCTTTTTATTTTCCTTGTGTATTCTTGTTGTCTGACATGATCTACAAGGATCTATAAGGAGGATCTCCTCATTATGGATCTACTGGAACAAAAAGTACATCTAATCTAATCATTTTTAATCCATTCATTTTGCATACAGGAGACATGCCAGAAATTTACATTGTAGTGGCAGTAACTTCTCATATACTGCCAGAAAAATAATTCAACACTCCAAGGACAATTCCATTTTATTGACAAGTGATGTGGCAGGTAGTTTATCTTTTTTAACAAATTCAGACCATAGGAAACACACGTGTCACAGTAAAGGGTGCCAAACAGTCACATCAATACATATTGAACCCCCACCGACCCACTTTCTGGAAGCAATGCAGGCAAGTATTCTTGCATGAAAATGATTGTAAAGGTGCCCAGTGGCATTCTGTGACAGATTGTCCCAAGCACCATGCACCTTTTGGTGCAATTTGACAGTTTTCATGCAGGCTATGGAGAATGAGCAAGTACCCACCTCACCATGTCCCATATGTGTTCAGCTGGTGAGAGATCTGGTGATCTTGCTGGCCACAGCAGCTGTTGTACACCATGATGAGCACATTGAGTTGCAGCAGCCATATTTTGATGTGCATTGTCCTGCTGAAAAAGTGCATCACCTTCCTGTCAAATAAATGGTAGCAGAATGGGGATAACAACCTGTGCAATGTATCAGGCACCAGTAACTTTACCCTGGAGAAATACCAAATATGACTGTGAGTTGTAACTAGTGGCCTCCCACACCATGATGAGACTTGTGTGTTGTGGATGAATACATTCTGGAATAGGCTGCTCACCAGTTCAATGCTGTACATATGTAAACCCATCACTCACATATAGACAGAACCTATTCTCATCACTGTAGACAACAGAGGGTCATTTCACTCTCCTTTTGACTCTTTCACAACACCAGAATACCCGTGCTTGGTGATGTGGTGGTGTCAATGGTAGCCTGCCTAGACCACACATAATCTTAGTCCTGCTGATAGCAGACAGTTTCCAATGGTCCTTCGTGACACATCAGGTGCAACATATGCTCAAGTTTCTTCCATGGATGATGTTCGATCACCTTCTGCTGCTCTCACACTCTGTCAATCTGAATGTGTGTATGTACTATGTCAATCTCCAGAACCCAGTCTATGGGCATGGATATGCTCTACAGACCTCTACTGCTCCACAGAACACTGCTGAAAGCAGTGACACACCAGTGATACATTGTGCCCAATGTGCAGCAACCCTTCATGCTTCTGTCCAGCTTCTCTCAGTCCCATAATGCAACCCTGTTCAAATTACTGATGTTGTTCCACAGGAGCACATACTCTTCAGCGGGGCATGGTTGTACCCTAAACTGAAAGTTCACACACTGTTCACCTCTGCACTCAGCACAGTTACTGTATGTAGTGTCAAGACAGAGGGCACACCGACTGTCCTTCAGCACTATCTGATCACCAATGACCATGACAAACGAATCACTAACACCACAATTTTTCATTGTGCGCATATTATACACTGGTGCCACTGAGTACAGTCCTTGAGGGTGTTGCATTTTTCCTGGCAATTTATAATTGAGTGTGGAATACAAATGCCAATGGAATGAATTGCATGTGTAACTGATGATTATACTTATTGACTCCACTTTTAGCGTACATCTGGTGTGAACATTTTGTCAGTCTTCACTAGATGACATTTTTTACTTATTTGGTTTACTCTGACTGAATTGTTGGATAAGATCATGATATCTCAGATTTGATGGATTTTCCATATTTATTCCCAAAGTGTGAGAGGGGTTTACTCAGTGTAGATCCTCAGAGAGGTCTGTCTGACCACATGACAATTATGTATGAAAAATAAGTGTAACTGCAATCTGAGTCACTCTTCATGGACTATGGATTCACAACAACATAAGATTGTTCTATCAATATTATGTATGTTACTTCATTACTTTAAAGTTATCATTTTAAGGGGTGGATCCAAATTAGTAAAAATCAACATTGTTTGTATTCATTCAAAGTTTGATTGAATGAGACAGTGATGCGTTATTCAAAGTACTGGTTCTATAATTTTCTGTCTCACACTGGGCTTATACAGAGATGGTAGTTTTGATTATGTCATAGCTAATTTTCTCCTAAAAGAGTTGCCAACTGAGTAAGTTCTCCATATTTAATGATCACAGTGCCTTAGTGGCATTATATTCTAAGTATTCATCCTTTTCACCAGTCTTTGGCAGAAGTTTGCATGTATGGTAACAGTAAGTTGTAATCTATTTCTTGGGAATGGGCGACTGGAAATTGAAGAAATTTTTAAGACTGCACTTGATGCCAGGTGATTGGAGATGGAAATGGAAATGCCGTGTGGTTAGGGCCTCCCGTCGGGTAGACCATTCACCTGGTGCAAGTCTTTTGAGTTGATACAACTTCGGCAACTTGCATGTTGATGGGGATAAAATGATGATGATGAGGACAACACAACACCCAGTCCCTGAATGGAGAAAATTTCCAACCCAACCGGAAATCGAACCCGGGTTGTGAGATATGATATTCTGTCGTGCTGACCACTCAGCTACCAGGGGTAGACGACTGGAGATGAGAACATTGAAATGTGAGATACTTGGTCAGTAAAGGGTGTTTACTGCATGTCTCAAAGAGGGCTGTCAAATGCAACAATACATTCAGAACTAAAAAAAAAGCCAACAAAATAAGCTGTAACCACAAAACCAGTTTTTGAACTTGCCTACATTTTTATGCTATTCAAAATAAATCAGTGTGCACTGCTCCAATATCATATTCAGTTCTTTGTAACTATCACCATATTATTTATTGTTTAAATATATGAATATGGTATCTGTTCTTTTGGACATGTCTGAAAGAACAGATACCATCAGTTATCATGCAGCTCGTTGGAAAGAAATTACAATAAAATGAATACCCCTATCTGCATACAGGCATTGATATAAGTCAACGGGGACAGTTGAAAATGTGTGCCCTGCACGGGTCTCGAACCTAGGATCCCCTACTTACATGGCAGATGCTCTATCCATCTGAGCCACTGAAGACACAGAGGATAGTGTAACTGCAGGGTCTTATCTATGTCACACCTCCTGTGAGACCCACATTCCCAACTTATTGTCCTGCACTATATTCTTAGTGCCCCTGCCCATTATACTCATTACACACGGCTTTTTGCCAATTCCCGTAAGAGTTTGGGCACTTTTTGTGCATCTGCACAGAAGAAGATGGTCAAATGGCCAGTGAGCCTTATGTTGGGAATGTGAGTCTCATGGGAGGCGTGCCAGAGATAAGTCCCTGCAGTTTTACTATCGTCTGTGTCCTTGGTGGCTCAGATGGATAGAGCATCTGCCATGTAAGCAGGAGATCCTGGGTGCGAGTCCCAGTTGACTTATATCAATGCCTGTAGGCAGCTAGGGATATTCATTTCATTGTAATGTCATTCTAACGAGCTGCACGGTCACCGATGGTATCTGTTCTTTCAGATATGTCCGAAAGAACAGATACCATATAGTTAAGGATCACCGGCCATTTGACCATCTTCTTCTGTGTGGATGCACAAACAGTGCCCGAAGTCTTAGGGAAATCGGCAAAAAGCCGCAAGTAATGAGTATAATGGGCAAGGGCACTAAGAATATAGTGTGAGATAATAAGTTCGGAATGTGCCTTTCACAGCAGGTGTGCCAGAGATAAGTCCCTGCAGTTGCACTATCCTTTGTGTCCTTGGTGGCTCAGATGGATAGAGCATCTGCCATGTAAGCAGGAGATACTGGCTTCGAGTCCCGGTCGGCGCACACATTTTCAACTGTCCCCGTTGACTTATATCAACACCTGTATGCAACTAGGGGTATTCATTTCACTGTAATTTTATTTATTGTTTGTTGTTAATAGAACACCTCCCTCTCTGGTCCTAATTTGCTTTAAGTTCAGACTATTTCTCTGACAATTACTTAATTTTATCTGGACTTGAGGCTCAGCATTTGACTAATAACAGTTATAATTTCAATTTGCTTGCCCAGTCATTGCTACATTTTCAAGAAGAGTATTATTTCATACTATACATCACCATCTTTAAATGCTAGATCAAATTTTTCTCATGTGTCACAAAATGATTTGCCATTATTTAGCCATGCGGAGTGGTTGCTTGGTTTGTGACGCCACGTCACGGATTGCATGGCCCCTCCTGCCAGAGGTTCGAGTCCTGCCTCGGGCATGGGTGTCTGTGTTGTTCTTAGCATAAGTTAGTTTAAGTTGTGTGTATGTCTAGTGACCAATGACCTCAGCAGTTTGGTCCCTTAGGAAGTAACACACATTTGAACATTTTTTGGCATTATCTAAACAAAATTAAATGTAGTAACAAAAATTTTTGTTTTTAATATTTCAGGTTATTCCTAATGTCACTAGAGCTCATGGTGGAAAGTATTCTTGTTTAGCAATCAATAAGGCAGGTACAACAGAGCAGAAATTTAATGTGGAAATTCAAGGTGAGTTTCTGTAATTCTATGAATAGTTCTTTCCCTTTTTTACAAATATCTGTAAATATTTGTCAAGGGCTATTCAGTTAATTTAAAAATACAACTGCCTGACAGATAAAAAATTTTCTGCCAGACTGAGAGTCATAGCTTTTCTGTGCAAGTACTCTACCAACTGAGCTATCAAAGCACAACTCACAATCTGCTCTCACAACTGTACTTCCACCTCACATCCTACCTTCCAAACTTAATAGGAGTTCTCTTGCATTCCTCGCAGGACTAGCACTCCTGGAAGAAATGATACTGCAGAGACATTGGTTAGCCAAAGCTGGAGGACTTTTTCCAGAATGAATTTTCACTCTACAGCAGTGTATGGTCAGATTTGAATCTTCTTGGCAGATTAAAACTAAGTGTTGGACTGACACTCAAACCTGGGACCTATTCCTTTTGTGGGCAAGTGCTGTACTGACTGAGCTATCCAAGCACAACTCACAGCCCAGCCACACAGCTTTACTTGCAACTGTACTTCATCTTCTACCTTCCAAATTTTACAGAAGTTCTCCTGGATACCTTGCAGGACTAGTATCCTTGGAAGAAAGGACACTGTGGAGACATGACTTGGCCACAGCCTGGGGGACTGTTTCCAGAATGAATTTTTACTCTCAGCAGAGTGTTTGCAGATTTGAAAGTCTCTGGCAAATTAAAAATGAGTGCTGTTCCAGGTCTCAAACCTAAGACCTTTGCCTTTCATTAGCAAGTGCTACTTCCACCAGCACCTCATCTCCTACCTTCTCTCTGCTACAGAGTGAAAATTCATTCAGGAAACAACCTCCTGGATGTGACTAAGCTACATCTTCCTATTATCTTTTCTTCCAGGATGCTAGTCTCATGTGTTTGGAAGGCAAGAAGGTAGGAATTGCGGGACTGGTGGAAGTAAAGTTGTGAGGATGGGTTGTGTGTCATACTTTGATAGCTCAGTCAGTAGTCAAAGTAGCCACATAGAAGTCCTGCTCCAACACATAGTTTCATTCTGCCAGGAAGTTTCAAATCAGCTTACACTCCACTGCATAATGAAAATTTTTCTGTATCTACAAAATAGATTTTAAATATGAGATAGTGAGTTATGTGATTTGATAAGAAATGACATGAAAACTAATGTCTGCAAAAAATATCTCTTTTAAATTTAGCAGATTATTTTTTATGTGAACCATGTCAGAGATGACAAAATACAATGGGACTTCCAGATTGTCAAACATGTCAGGGATACCAAAATACAAAGTGACTTTAAGACTGTACTGTGAGAACTGTTCTTAGTCGTAGTGAAAAGAGTTGATATAAGGGTTAATTTTTGTAGCTGCAAGGCACTGAGACCTTAAACAAACCTCTGTTCACATTTCCTGATATTCTGGAATTAATAGTCTCCACAACCGTCACAAACAGGTGTTTCAAATATGTAAGCAATTGTATAAAGTGATGAGTCCTCTAATGCTTAAATTTTTAAGAACCATCCCACACTTTCAACTTTGTTAGAGGTAATCTGCCATTATTATGACAACAGTTGTTGGAGCATATAGGCAGTAGATTAGCAGAGCACAACAGTAGTCATACTGATCAGAATCTTATTCCATGCAGTAGCTGAGGTACTTGGGCTGCCCTATTGTCAAGTTTACATACAGCATTGAGATGTGATCATGTTTAAAGTAAAATAATGACATAAAGTAGCAAAAAGTTGAGAGCTCTGTGGTAAGACATTAAAAACTCACACAATCCCTTGAAACATGGAAATCACCCAGGATGCCAGACACTGATCATCAGAATGGACTTCTCACATAACACTATAGACAGTCCATGATCTCCTGGGAATGGACAGTGTACAGAACACTGACTGAAGCATTGCAGAGAGGCAGGAGGAGATGATAATACAAAAATACAAAGAGCAAGCAGCTTCCCAAGTGATTCCATATGTTAGTGAGTAGCTGATGGTTATGGCAAGTTATTATGTCACACATATTGTGCTGAGAAGACATGGGAAAGCAGAAGCATACTTTAGTTGACGTCATAGTCATATCTTTTTCAGTTGAAAATCAATTTGCAAAATAAGTACTAGCAGAAGATTTTGTTTTCAATGAGTGCTGTGGCATGGAGATTAAGACACTGGATTTCCATTACTGAGTAGTGTAGTTAAAACCTTCATCTGGCCATCCAGATTTAGATTTCCTGTCATTTCCCTAAAGTGAAAACCATGAAGTTTCCTTTAAAGAGGAAATGACCAATTTCACTCTTTGTGTGTGACCTCAATAGCGGGTTGGCCTCCAAGCATAATACCTTCTCTAGTAGCCATCATCAAATGCTGTGCTTATAGTGAGTAGTTAAGCAAGCCCATAGCACTATAAAACTTCACATTTTGTGTGATTGCTCTATCATTATAAATAATTTATTATTAGTGATAGCCTTGTGTGGTCTACACCATATCCAGTTTGATGACCACCAGATCAAAACTGCTTGTGCTATAAGTTATATGATCCAGCCACAAGTTTCTGATTTTCTGCAGTTTCATGTACAGCTGTGCCAGCTAAGTTAAGAATGGCATCTTATTCTGTGGCATAATCCCAAGTCAGATGATGAATCTCTTGTTCCTAAATTTTATGGAGGCTGCTATGTGACTTATCAGTAGTACCAGAGAAACTTTACTATTCATTAACTATTGTTATCAAATAGCAACCACTGCAGGTGTGGCTCATAGTTAAGGCTATGTGTTGGAGCTGCCCCAAAATGTATTTTAAAATACATATTTCAGTAAAGTATTACAGAATTTCAGTTATCAGGATGCATTTAGAATATTTCCTATGCAAATTTAAATATATACTGCATTGGACAGTACTCATGTGACCACCTGATTTTCTGCCACAGGCAGAGTGACAAAACTTCTTTGAATTCTATGGATAAGTGACATTTTTCTAATCTTTCCAATAACAAGATATATCTTGTTTGTATCCCTATTTGATTTGCATTTCTTTCACACAGCACTACTCATGTGATTTTTTTCTCCTCACTTTGATACACGTGTTTGTAGATGCCACATAAAATTGCAAGTCATTCCAGGCAGCAGTTGACTGTTGGCAGTCATTTGATGTAGTTTTGGTGCACCACCACTTCCAGTCACACCAGGCAAAGATGCAAGACCTGCCCAATCCAGCCACCCAGCACCTGCTACTCCAGTCCTGTCAGGCTTATCCTACCTCCTCGGAGGCTGGACCACCTGTGAAAGCAGCCATGTCATAAACTAACTCTACTGCAAATGCTACACAGCTTTTAATGTCTGCATGAGTACCAACGTGATGTGCACCAGGATGAATGTCCACCACCAAACTGTTACCAAGAAAAATGTTGACCAACTGGTGGCATAACATGCAGCTAAGCACAACATGCTCAGTTTCCATGGCTGCTTCACAACCTAGACCATGTGGATTCTCTCTTCTACCACCAGCTTCTCCGACCTATGCAGATTGGAGTTATCCCTAAATCACATCCTCCACTTCCATAATCATCCTGGCCTCACTCTGAGGTAACCCACTGTCTCGACACCCTCCAGCTGACTGTTCCCCCTCCCTCTGTCCTGTCACACCTTCCCATTTCATGTCCCACTACTGCCTTCAGTATGCACCAGCTCCCACCAACTCTTACAATTGGTCTCCACCAGCCCCTACAATCATGCACTACATGCCCAGCCCATGTACTTGACACTCCTCCCTGCTGCATTACTAGCTGGCAAACCAGCTGCCTCCCTCTGAGCTGCTAACCACTCACCCCCAATCCTCCTCCCTGCTTCCCACATCCCTCTCCTTTGACCCACCCCATCTGGCTTCGCCCCTACCATCTGCCAAAACATGTGTGTGTGTAAAAACTCTAGCTCATCAAGGGATAACTCGAAAAGCTAGCAAGTTTCCTTCCTTTTGTGTTGGCTTATACGTTTCAAGTGTTGCTTGTGAGGGTCTGTCCTATTTGCTCCATTATTATGTAGTACAGACCAATGTGAAATTACACTGACTATACAAGTTTATGTTTTCTAAATAGTCCATTCAATTACGTGGTGGTTCCATTGTTTTGTGCAGGCTAGGAAAAGAGGATACCATCTCTTTTACTATTCAAGTGGTGTTAGCTTTCCAGAATGTTTATGGGGAATCACAGTCTTGAACATGACTGTTAACAGCAACTGTGCATAAACTTCAATTAGTAAAGTAAACAGCCCATCAGTAGCCATAACTGATTGGCTGTTTACTTTACCAATCAAAATTTATGAGTAATAAATTAGATGCATCATCAGACTTCAAAAATGGAGCAATTCTCTGCAAAAGTATTTGGGTCCATACTGTATAAGAAGTTAAAACTGAGTTGTCACATAAATAAACTAATCAAGAAGGTTATTTCAGTGTGTTACATCCTTAGAATTGTCTTTCTTTGTATCAACTTAAAGTCAAAAGTGTTGCTTATTTTTTGTGTTTAGGCTTCCTGCTGTCTTTTGAAATTGTTTTCTGGGGCAACGCAACTAAAGTAAATGAGGTGTTTGTTCAGTGGAAGGAGGTAGTAAAAATATTGTGTAAAGTAGATAACTATACACCTTACAGAAGCCTCTTTAGGGATTTTGGAATTCTTATACTGACTCCACAGTACATATACTTCTTAACCCTTTTAGTGCCAAATACGATCTGATCGTGATCCAGATTTTCGGCGAAAAATGCCAGTAACGATCTGATCATGATGCCTTTCTCATTCATTTTTTCCGCGCTTGAAGGCAAAGTTGTTAGTATTTCCTAGCGAATGAGAAAGGCATCACGATCAGATCGTTACTGGCATTTTTAGCCAAAAATCTGGATCATGATCAGATCGTATTTGGCACTAAAAGGGTTAAAGGTTTATGTTGCCAATTATAAAAATCAGTTTCAGCTGATCTATGATATACACGATGACAAAAATAATTTTCATATGAACTCTGCCTTCTTGTTTATGGTACAGAATGGAGTCAGTACTCTGGCAGGAAGACATCCAATAAGCCCCTGTCTAACATAAAACAAGAAATGAGGAATCTGTACGAATTCAAATGAAAATTTAAGAAAAATGTCTTATAGCCACTGTTTCCACAAATTATCCAAATATATAGATTCAGGGATTTAAAAGTTCTGTTAGCTACACAACAAGGGTTCATTATAAAGTTGCTACACATACCATTGTAATCAAGCAAATATTAAGTAACTAATAGAAATAAACAGCAGCTATCTAGTGAAACTCAAGAGGTAGCAGTTTTTTTTTTTTAATTTAATTTTTTTTTTTTCAAAATGACTGCTTTCTTTATAATATTCTCAAACAAATTTAGACCACATTAGAATGAAAAGCATAAAGCATAATAATGGTAGCTTATTATTAATGCATTATACAGATTACAACTAGAAGAGTTTCTTGTCTTTTGTTAATGTATATTTTGACTTATTACACATCTCTAAAGATTCTTCTTCTTGATGAAAGCTACAGAACATAGCAAAAGAGTGAATGAATGGATGAAATAAGGGAACAGTGAATACAAAAACTCATAGATTAACAGAAGTATGAATGTTAAGATGTAAGATACAAAGAGTAAAGTGGTGAGCAGTTGGAAGCTGATTTGGGGGATGGGGGAAAATATGATTCTAGAAATGGATTAGAATATCTTATCAGGCCAGGTGGAGTATGGAACTAAATTATGTGTCAGAGGGGTAGTTCATTATAATTGACAATGTTCTGCTTTGTACTTACCGATGTCTCATCCAGCAATCACTCCCTCAGGTTACTGTACAACTTTCCAAAGAAGTCTTCACAGGGCAGCATTTTCCCACTCACACCCACCCCTCCCACTCGCCCACCCACCCCCCTGCCACCCGCCATCCGGAAATAAAAAAAAAAACTGGAAGACAAACAGATTTGCCATGCCATATCTCTGCATAATTGTAATTCTCCAACCACACCAACTAATCACCTAATCATCTGCAAAAGATCACCCTGTTGGTAATGACTACATTAAACAATGGAAAATCCAGGTTGGAATGTAACAGTATTATAAAAAGAATAGTTGTTACTCCCCATATAGTGGAGATGCTGAGTCGCAAATAGGCATACCAAAAAGACTGTCAGAAAGTGAACTTTTGGCCAACAAGGCCTTGGTCAAAAATAGGCAATACACACACACTCACACACACACACACACACACACACACACACACACACACACACACACACATCACAGTCTATGGTTGATGAAGCTAGACTGCAAGCAGCACCATTGCTGTTCGCAGTTTACCTTCAGCAGCCAGGGACTGCGGTTATGTGTGTGTGAGTTGTATTTGGATGAGTGTGTGTGGGTATCTTGTCTATTTTCAATGAAGGCCTTGTTGGCAAAAAGCTCACTTTCTCACAATCTTTTTGGTGTGCCTGGTGAGTAGCAACTATTATTTTCATAATACTGTTGGTAATGATTGTCACTTTGGACTTCAGTAACTGAATCTTATCCTTTGCCAAAGATCAAAAACCTCTCATTGTGCCCTGAGCTATGGGTTATCTTCACCAAAATCCTTCCCACATCTCCCAAAATTGTACACCACTGACAATCCAAGCTGTGAAACATCCTGGTCTGTCCTTTTGGAAGTCCTTCTTCCAGTGCCTGATCACATGAGTCATGTATATGTGAAAGACCCATATGCCAGACCTGTCTTGTGCACCATCCAGGATAAACTATTTCAATCCTGTAACAGGCATATACTTTTCCATCAGACAGAGGACCACCAATGCTGTTTCAGCTATTGCATAGCTTTTTTA
Source organism: Schistocerca americana (assembly GCF_021461395.2). NCBI lineage: Eukaryota > Metazoa > Arthropoda > Insecta > Orthoptera > Acrididae > Schistocerca > Schistocerca americana. The sequence continues at coordinate 625,329,101 of NC_060130.1, forward strand.
TATGGGGGTTATTTCCACTAAATTGTGGTCAAAGGCATGACTGACCACCTACGGACCACAAAATGGTTACCATCAACATCCATTCATCTGAATTATCATCCCCAAAACAAACTTCTCTGAATTGCATATGTGGAAACTGTCTTGAGAATACGTCTTTCAGTCCAGTAATCCCCTAGCCTCAACTTTTGACTCCATGTTCTATAATAACCTCCTCTCCTGACACCCAACACAACTCCTCAGCTTCTTATGCCTCAGTACTTCTCCTTAATCCCTTGATTTCAGTTCCTTGCACTGTGAGTCTATGAGTCATCACTGACGCTGTTCCTCAGTATGTACCCTCTCCCTTTATACTATTCTTTCAGCCCCCCAAACTTCCCCACCCAAATTCCTCCCTGAAACTCTCATTTATCATTTGCAACACACTGCTGATTCTGTCTACATCTGAATTAGGTTTCCACTTGTGGTATTCATGAATTCAGTCTATCCCACCCACCCCCTCTTAATCCTTCCTCCTCTAGTTCCCTTCCACTTTCATTGTTCTTCACAACCTCTCCGCCAAACGCAACCTCTCACCACAGACTACTTGCAGTGTCAGAACAATGTAAGTGTTTGTCCATAAGCCCTAAGGAAAAATGTAAATTATTATTTTCCAATCTTCCAATACTAATATTTACATTGTTGTTGTAGTTCAGATCATGTTCTCAACATAATTTTTGAAAGTGTTTCATTTGCATTTACCTGTGGTAAACAGCATAAAATCACAGATTTAGTTTTATCACACATTTAGTGAAGACAATTACTAGAACAAAAAATAATTTTAATTTGTAACAAGGACATTCTCCATCTATTGAAAGAGATAATATAGCTGGAGGAAATAAAACCATATATGTTTCAAGGAGGAAGGTCACATACACAAGACAAGAAGCCTGGCTCTGCATTCTTCTCCCATCAGGTACTGTGTGACTTTCCTACGTAAACCATGACTAATCTTGTTTCCTCCAGGTATATCTTGTTCAAAAAGCTATTGTATTTATTAAGTTTTCTTTGTGCATATGTCTGGTCTTCCAGTCTTTACTGGGTTGACTTTTCATTTTTATGTATTTATAAAAACAAATTTTGTATTTCATTATTTGGATAGGGTATTTGATGTAGATGATTTTTCACTAAATGAAAATTTCTTCCATAGTGGCATAGTGAGTCAACGGGTGTATTTTTTAAATATATTAAATAGCATTCAATAGCAAATTTTTATAACAGTTTTTAATTTAAAAATATCTTTGTAACAGTATTTTGCTTCAAAATATATTTAGAAACTCTATTTTTGCTTCTCTTTCATAAAGTTTATAATAGTTACCTAGTAATCACTTACCACTATGTATTGGACAAATCTTGCCAGAGCCACCGTCAGTTGTTCCTGGAATACCAACTGTCCAGAACCACCCAGTGAAACTTCATCAGAGAACAGTTCTGAAGTGTGCATTAGATGGTTCTCCTGCACCAACTTATACATGGTATAAAGTAAGCATAAAATAAAACATGAGTTCATATTAAATGTAATACATTGCTGTTTTTATCTTGTGACACAAGGTTTGCAGTGTATTTTTGAATATTAACAAAACAAAAGTCTTGATCAGAAGACAGTGGCTAATATTTTTATTTAATTCTCACTGCAATTTGTACCCTATTACTTATCTTCTGGTCATAACTGCAAAAGAAACTTTGTTTACAGTTTTTGCTTTCAAATTTGTTTGTATTCATATATCTTACCCCATGAAAGAGAATTTTGGTATAGTCATCTGTCCTTGATGAAACACTATGTTGTAGATATTACTGTCTCTCAATCAGTATTATAACTACATGTGCAGCTAGTTTATTAACATCTTTTCAAGCATCTTCATGATGGATTGTGTATATAAAATGTTGCTGATTCTTAACTATACTAAATGTAATTTACAAACAGCATAATACATGAATTCTTTCATCTCTCTTTAATGCTGCTGTGCACAGAATGGGATACCACTTGTTGCGGGGACATCAGAAAATATTTACATATCATCAGATGGCAAGCAACTGCATTTGATGTATGCATTAGAAGATGATGTCGGCCTGTATTCTTGTATTGCTGAAAATCCAGCTGGCTATGAGCAGATGGCTTTCCAACTAAAGGTTGAAGGTAAGTTGTAGAAAAATAATACTAGTGTGTAATGAACACAGGAAGAGGGTGGACATAGAAAGAATCAGTATTTAGTTGTAAACAGTTCTAGCTGTGTTAAAAAAGAGTCAGAGGTCCAAACACTAATAGAAAGCACTGAATCAAATCATAATAGGTATGGAAAGAAGGCTAATGCCAGAAATACGTTGAGCCAAAATTTTTACAAAGGACCTAACCATGTTCAGAAAGGATAAATTAAATACACTTGGTTATGGAGTGTTTATTGCTGTCAGAAGTAGTTTACTTTGTAGTGAAACTGTAGTGGATACTTCCTGTGAGTTAGTGTGCGTGGAAGCTATACTTGACAACCAGAAAAAATTAATAATTGGTTCTTTTTACTGAGCCCCAACTCAGATGATACATTTGCTGGACAGTTCAAAGAAACCTTGAGTGTCAATTAAAATAGGTACCCCACTTGTACAGTTATAGTTGGTGTGACTTCAATCTGTGTAGGCAAAAATACATGTTTAAAATTATTTTGGACAACTATTTCAGGAATCTACTCAAAGTGTAGACGGTGGATACAGAGGTCAGTGATCACAAGGTTTTGGTAGCTAGAGGCCTTGCTAAGAGACAGTCTCCACTTCTTCCAATGTGACTGTGCAAGCATAGACCAGATGTGATTTAAATTCAGAGAAATGGTATCTATCGCAACTGAGAGATATATACCAAATAAATTAATAAGACATGATACTGATCCCCCATGGTATACAAAATAGGTCAGAACACTGTTGCAGAAGCAACAAAAAAGGCATGCCACATTTAAAAGACTGAAAAATCTCCAAGATTGGTAGAGTTTTACAGAATCTCAAAATTTAGTGTGAACTTCAAAGTGAGATGCTTTTAATAGTTTCCACAACAAAGCTGTCTCAAGATCTGGTAGTAAACCCAAAGAGATCATAGTCATATGTAAAGTACACCAATGGCAAGACACAGTCAACACCTTCACTGCATGATGACAATGATGATGTTATTGATGGCAGCACAACTGAAGCAGAGTTACAAAACATGGTTTTCCAAAATTCCTTTACGAAAGAAGGCAGAGTAAATACTCCAGAATCTGAATCAACAACAACTGCCAACATGAGTAACTTAGAAGCAGATATCCTCAGTCTAGCGAAGCAGCTTAAAACACTTAAGAAAGGCAAGGCTTTCAGTCCACATTGTATACCAGTCAGGTTCCTTTCAGAGTATGCAGAAACAATAGCCCCATACCTAGCAATCATAGGCAACTACTCGCTTGTAGAAAGATCCATACCCAAAGACTGGAAAGTTGTGTAAGTCATACCAATACCTAAGAAAGAAAATAGGAATAATCCACTGAATTAGAGACCATATCACTAACATTAATTTGCAGTAGGATTTTTGAACATATACTGTGCTCCAAAAATTATAAATCACCTTTAATAAAATGATTTATTGACAAATAGCCAACACGGATTCAGAAAATATCATTGCGATACACATGTAGCTCTTTATTCTCACAAAGTAATGAGTACCATTCCTCACAAATGACTTCTAATTAAATAGTGTGACTATGGAGCATTGTATCAATTGTATGAATGGATTTGCGATTTCCTGTCAGAAAGGTCGCAGATAGTAATAATTGATGGGAAGTCATCGAGTAAAACACAAGCAACATCTGGCATTCCCTCTGTTGTTCCTGATCTATATAAATGATTTAGGAGGCAATCTGAGCAGTCCTCTTAGATTGTTTGCAGATGTTGCTGTCATTTGCCGTCATGTAAAGTCATCAGATGATCAAAAAAATTTGAAAAATTATTTAGACAAGACATCTATATGGTGGAAAAGAATTATGAAAAGTGTGAAGTCATCCAAGTGAGCACTAAAAATAATCCCCTAAATTTCATTTAGGGGAAGGTGGGGTAACGTGGCCACTCTAAGTGAAACTGAATTTTCATGAAACCATGGCTATTAACAGAAGCTTCTTGGATATACATCTCGAATCTACATACTGTAAAGCACCACACCAAAAATTTATAACTAAGGTAAAAGTTTATTTTATAGGATATATAAAAGTTTTTCTGAAAGCTTACATAGTGGCCACTTTTCCCTACCTAATGAAATAAAGTGACCTGCCTTTTGCCACCATTCACAAATAGACTGTTTAATTTAAAACATGGGTAGGCTTATATTATTTATTTCACAATTGATTATAATTAGGAGAACAATAATACAAATGAGAAAGAAATGGGTTGCAGTACACTGTTGGCACAAAAAAGGTCCACAAATAAGAAACATTAATTATTTCTAATGATGTAAATAGAGAAATCAGTGACACAGTGGACTGCTATTTCAGTCTGATTCATTCACAGTTTATCCATTCAGAAACAATATTAAGTCATGTACAAAATTCCCATTTGAGGTTGTTGCCATTCATATGACATCCAGCGCACACTTTGTGGGCCCAGCGTTTATGTCTCCAACATCTAATCCATCCTTCATTTTCTTTAGATCTAGAAAACACTTCCTTGCAGTAAAAGCAGTCTGTGTCACTGTCCTCATGAGTGGAATTTTCTTCTTCCATTTCTTCTTGAAAAAGTTTCTTTTTAGCAGAAACTCTTTTAGAGTATGGTCCCACCTTTAGCTTCTTACCTTTGTTTTGTGTTGCCTTACATTGTAGAATATTGGCCTTCCCTGTTTGTTTTTCTTCAAACGTCCTTTTTTTCATTAAAAGCTACTACTCTTTCTTTCTTTTAGTTTCAGGCAACACATTTTTATAAGTGCTTGAAGTGATTATGACAGTCTTTTATTTTTCACTCTTAGTTCGTCTTTGATCCACACTCTGTTTCTTAGGGAAATCTTTTGCATCCTTTGGGCTTATGTGGAACCCATCTGTTGGATACTCAGAGGGAGGATATTAATGGTCAAACACTGAGGAGAACCTTCTCTTGGAGAAGTCTCACCACCAATAATCTGAAGGAAGCCTGCACTTGAAAGGCAGCTCATAATTTGGTTCTAGAAATGAACCAGGAGGTGTATTTGAAGAAGACACAGCAGTTTGGCATCCAGAGGGACCATCGCTTGCAGAAGACTCAGCTGTTTCACAATGAGAAGAATCAATTTTTTAAAAAGGCACAATATTAGTGTCCCTATCCAAAGGAATATCAGTACCTCAGCTGCAGTATAATCTTCATCGGTAAACACTTTAGGGTCTAGAGGAAAAATTCACACTGTCTGGTGCTATCGATTGCTGTGTTGGAATAGCTGCAATAAGAAGCGCTTCACCCAAGAGTGCAGTTATTGGAAACTATGTAACAGTTCTTCCTGGATTAATGCAAAGAAATTTTTCATAAGCTTTGGTGTAGAAGGTTTTAAAAGGAGACATGAATGCTTCATCTAAAAGTTGGAGCTTGTGGCTACAGTGTGGGTGCAAGCACACAATAGTTGTATGATATTCTCTGGCCTTGTCAATGAAATCTTAGCTTTTAGTATGGGTGGAATGACCATCTAAGATTAGTAGAACTGAATTTTGAGCAGTCGATTTTGCATGTTTTAAAAAATGTGGCATGTTGTTGTTGTTGTTGTTGTGGTCTTCAGTCCTGAGACTGGTTGATGCAGCTCTCCATGCTACTCTATCCTGTGCAAGCTTCTTCATCTCCCAGTGCCTACTGCAGCCTACCTCCTTCTGAATCTGCTTAGTGTATTCATCTCTTGGTCACCCTCTATGATTTTTACCATCCATGCTGCCCTCCAGTACTAAATTGGTGATCCCTTGATGCCTCAGAACGTGTCCTACCAACCGATCCCTTCTTCTAGTCAAGTTGTGCCACAAACTCCTCTTCTCTCCAATTCTGTTCAATACCTCCTCATTAGTGATGTGATCTACCCATTTAATCTTCAGCATTCTTCTGTAGCACCACATTTCGAAAGCTTCTATTCTTACCTTGTCTAAACTATTTATTGTCTATGTTTCACTTCCATACATGGCTACACTCCATACCAATACTTTCAGAAATGACTTCCTGACACTTAAATCTATACTCGATGTTAACAAATTTCTCTTCTTCAGAAACGCTTTCCTTGCCATTGCCAGTCTACATTTTATATTCTCTTTACTTCGACCATCATCAGTTATTTTGCTCCCCAAATAGCAAAACTCCTTTACTACTTTAAATGTCTCATTTCCTAATCTAATTCCCTCAGCATCACCCGACTTAATTGAACTACATTCCATTATGCTCGTTTTGCTTTTGTTGATGTTCATTTATACCCTCCTTTCAAGACACTGTCCATTCCGTTCAACTGCTCTTCCAAGTCCTTTGCAGTCTCTGACAGAATTACAATGTCATCGGCGAACCTCAAAGTTTTTATTTCTTCTTCCTGGATTTTAATAACTACTCCGAACTTTTCTTTTGTTTCCTTTGCTGCTTGCTCAATATACAGATTGAACAGGGAGAGGCTACAAACCTGTCTCACTCCCTTCCCAACCATGGCTTACCTTTCATGTCCCTCAACTCTTATAAATTTTACCCCTGCCACTTTCAGAATTTGAAAGAGAGTATTCCGGTCAACATTGTCAAAAGCTTTCTCTAAGTCTACAAATGCTAGAAACGTAGGTTTGCCTTTTCTTAATCTTTCTTCTAAGATAAGTCATAGGGTCAGTATTGCCTCACATGTTCCAACATTTCTATGGAACCCAAACTGATCTTCCCGAGGTTGGCTTCTACCATTTTTCCATTCGTCTGTAAAGAATTCGAGTTGGTATTTTGCAGCTGTGACTTATTAAACTGATAGTTTGGTAATTTTCACATTTATCAACACCTGCTTTCTTTGGGATTGGAATTATCATATTTTTCTTGAACTCTGAGCGAATTTCGCCTGTCTCATACATCTTGCTCACCAGATGGTAGATTTTTGTCAGGACTGGCTCTCCCAAGGCTTTCAGTAGTTCTAATGGAATGTTGTCTACTCCCGGGTCCTTGTTTTGACTTTGGTCTTTCAGTGCTCTGTCAAACTCTTCATGCAGTATCATATCTCTCATTTCATCTTCATCTACATCCTCTTCCATTTCCAAAATATTGTCCTCAAGAACATCGCCCCTGTATAGACCCTCTATATGCTCTTTCCACCTTTCTGCTTTCCCTTCTTGGCTTAGAACTGGGTTTCCATCTGAGCTCTTGATATTCATGCAAGTGGTTCTCTTTTCTCCAAAGGTCTCTTTAATTTTCCTGTAGGCAGTATCTATCGTACCCCTCATGAGATAAGCCTCTACATCCTTACATTTGTCCTCTAACCATACCTGATTAGCCATTTTGCACTTCCTGTTGATCTCATTTTTGAGACGTCTGTATTCCTTTTTGTCTGCTTCACTTACACCATTTTTGTATTTTCTCCTTTCATCAATTAAATTCTGTATCTCTTCTGTTACCCGAGGATTTCTACTAGCCCTCATCTTTTTACCTACTTGATCCTCTGCTGTCTTCACTATTCCATTCCTCAACAGCTGCCCATTCTTCTTCTACTGTATTTCTTTCCCCCATTCCTGTCAATTGTTCCCTTATGCTCTCCCTGAAACTCTGTACAACCTCTGGTTCTTTCAGTTTGTCCAGGTCCCATCTCCTCAAATTCCCACCTTTTTGCAGTTTCTTCAGTTTTAATCTACAGTTCATAACCAATAGATTGTGGTCAGAGTCCACATCTGCCCCTGGAAATGTCTTACAATTTTTATTTTTTTATTTTATTTACATGTCAAGTTCTGTGGGACCAAATTGAGGAGAAAATCTCCAAGGTCATTGAACATGTCAGTACATGAACTTACAACATGAAAGTAATAACAGATAAAAATAAATGTTCATGAACCTGAAAGAAAATCAGACCATAAGTTTAAGCAGACGCTATCAGCAATACAATGAGAATCATCTTAATTTTTCAAGGAACTCCTCAACAGAATAGAAGGAGTGACCCATGAGGAAACTCTTCAGCTTCGATTTGAAAGTGCGTGGAGTACTGCTAAGATTTTTGAATTCGAGTGGCAGCTTATTGAAAATGGATGCAGCAGTATACTGCACTTCTTTTTGCACAAGAGTTAATTAAGTCCGATCCTAATGGAGGTTTGATTTCTGCCGAATATTAACTGAGTGAAGATGCTTATTGTTGGAAATAAACTAATATTGGTAACAAGAAATGACAATAAGGAATATACATATTGAGAGGCCAATGTCAAAATACCCAGACTCGTGAACAGAGGTCGACAAGAGGTTCATGAACTCACACCACTTATTGCCCGAACCGCCCGTTTCTGAGCCAAAAATATCCTTCTAGAATGGGAAGAGTTACCCCAAAACATAATACCATGCGACATAAGTGAATGAAAATAAGCAAAGTAGACTAATTTACGTGTCGAAGTATCACTCACTTTCGATACCGTTCGAATAGTGAAAATGGCAGTATTAAGTCTTTGAACAAGATCCTGAACGTGGGCTTTCCACAACAGCTTACTATCTATCTGAACACCTAGGAATTTGAACTGTTCAGTTTCACTAATCATATGCCCATTCTGTGAGATTAAAACGTCAGGTTTTGTTGAATTGTGTGTTAGAAACTGTGAAAACTGAGTCTTACTGTGATTTAACATTAGTTTATTTTCTACAAGCCATGAACTGAGGTTATGTACTGCACTACTTGACACCGAGTCAATGTTGCACACAACATCCTTTACTACCAAGCTAGTGTCATCAGCAAACATAAATATTTTAGAGTTACCCATAATACTAGAGGGCATATCATTTAAATAAATAAGGAAAAGGAGCAGCCCCAACACTGATCCCTGGGGCACCCCCCACTTGACAGTACCCCACTCAGATCCCACATCACAGCCATTATCAACATTGTGAATAATGACCTTTTGCTGCCTGTTGCTAAAGTAAGAAGTGAACCAATTGTGAGCTACTCCCCTTATTCCATAATGGTCCAACTTCTAGAGCAATATTGTGAGATCAACACAGTCAAATGCCTTTGTTAAATAAAAAAATACGCCAAGCGTTCGACACTTTTTGTTTAGCCCATCCAGTACCTCACAGAGAAAAGAGAATATAGCATTTTCAGTTGTCAAACGACTTCTAAAGCCGAACTGTACATTTGATAGCAAATCGTGTGATATAAAATGATCAATTAACCTTACATACACAGCCTTTTCGATAACTTTTGTAAACACTGATGACATAGAAATAGGTCTAAAATTATCTTCATTATCCCTTTCTCCCTTTTTATATAGCGGCTTTACTAATGAGTACTTTAATCCCTCAGGAAACTGACCATTCCTAAAGGAAAAATTACAAATATGGCTAAATACAGGGCTAACATGTGCAGCACAGTACTTAAATATTCTACTAGACACTCCATCATAACCATGAGAGTCCTTAGTCTTCAGTGATTTAATTATTGACTCAATCTCCCTCTTGTCTGTATCACAGAGGAGTATTTCAGACGTCAGTCTCGGAAAGGCATTTGCTAAGAAATTTATATGATTTCCTGTAGAAACTAAATTTTTATTTAATTCACCAGCAATGCTCAGAAAATGGTTGTTAGATACTGTACATATATCTGATTTATCAGTAACAAAAATATTATTACTGCGAACTGACTTTATATCATGAACCTTCTGCTGCTGACCAGACACTTCCTTCATAACTGACCATATGGCTTTAATTTTATCCTGTGAATTAGATATTCTATTTGCATACCACATACTTTTTGTCTTGCTAATAACATTTTTAAGCACCTTACAATACTGCTTGTAATGGGCTACTGTAGCTTGATTGTGACTACTTCTAACATTTTGATATAATTCCCGCTTTGTTCTACATGATATTCTTATCCCACTAATCAGCCAACTGGGCTGTCCATTACTGCTAGTACCCCATTTAGAATGTTCTAATGGAAAGCAACTCTCAAAGAGCATGAGAAATGTGTTATGGAAAGCATTGTATTTATCATCTATATTACTGGCACTATAAACATCTTGCCACTCTTGTTCCGTGACAAGTTTTGAAAAACTCTCTATTGCTGTTGGATTAACTTTCCTGCATAGTTTGTAATTAAATCCGACATTAGTTTGAGTACAAAAACCTTTTAGTGTTAAAATTTGTGCATCATGGTCTGAAAGGCCATTCACCCTTTTACTAACAGAATGCCCATCTAGTAATTAAGAATGAATAAAAATATTGTCTATGACTGTGCTACTGCTCCCCTGAACCCTAGTTGGAAAAAACACAGTTTGCATCAGATCATATGAATTTAGGAGATCTACCAACATCCTTTTTCTTGCACAATCATGTACAAAATTAATGTTGAAGTCACCACATATAACTACTTTCTGGTACATCCTACAAAGTGAATCAAGAACCCTCTCTAGCTTAAGCAAAAATGCTCTGAAGTCAGAGTTGAGGGACCTATAAACAACAGCAATTAGAAGTTTAGTTTCACTAAATTCAACTAATGCTGCACAACTTTCAAATATCTGTTCAGTGCAGTGTCGTGATACGTCTATGGACTCTAATGAAATACTGTTTTTTATGTACAGAGCCACTCCCGCACCCCACAAGGAACTCCTTGAGAAACAGCCAGCTAATCTGTAGCCTGGTAAAGGAAGCCTCTGAATTATCAAATTATTTAAGTGGTGCTCTGATATACCAATAATTTCAGAGTTAACATCTATTAGCAGTTCACTAACTTTATCTCTAATACCTCTTATATTTTGATGAAATATGCTAATTCCTTCTCTACTTGGAAACATTACATCCTCTGGAGGTGAGCCCTTAGTTAGAGGCACTTCCTTTATGCAGGTATACCTATCAGCTGACTTCAGTCTAAAAAAGGTGTAGCTTTAACACCAACTACTACAGGAATTTTTCCATGAGTGATACCACTACCAGCACCACCACCACCCACTACACTGTCACCTATAAGCTTAGCCAGCCTCCCCTTCCCATACCTATTGAGGTGCAGGCCATGCCTAGTTAAACCCCATCTACTGATACACCCAACTGGCACCACTGAGATATGATCCATGCCCTCCACCATCAGTGCCCTCCCCAGCCCCACATTAACACTCCTAACAGCCGCATTAAGGTGAGGCCAATCATGATGCTGAAACAGTTGCACGAAGTGCACATTAGTGCCACCAGTTTGAGCAACTATCTTAACCAAGTCACCACTGACATCATATTCCCCGTCCCTATCAAGACTGTTCCCTGCTCCACCCACTATCACTACCTGATCCTCTTTCGTAAAATTCTTACATAACTCCCCTATGCTTTCAGTCACCTGAGCCAACCCTGCACTAGGCTTCACAATTCTGGTGACCTGGTACTCACACCCCAACACTTCCTGCAACTGCTGGCCCACACCTCTACCGTGGGAACTACCTAGCAGCAGAACCTTCAATCTGCTGGACTTCGCAACTAACCTAGGCTTCCTAATTGCTGAGGACTGCTGCAAGTTACCTACATCTACGGCTACACGAGGCTCCTCTCCACTCAACTCTGACAGTTGGTCGTATCTATTGCGTGTATGCAAAATAAAACTGTCTGAATACCTCCTCTTCCTAGCTACCTTTTTGCCAACTGCCAGTTCCCATTCCCCACCACCCTTCACCCTCCTCAACCTATCTAGTTCCTCCTTTGCGCATTGTAACTGCACCTGAAGGGCACAGCAGATCTTACGCTCCTGCTCCTCTATTAACTTGTTTCTACTACAGATTCTACGTTCCCAGGAGAGGATCTCCCTAAAATGACCACTGGCTTCCCCACTGCATTCACCGCAATGAAAATACTTTGAACAAATCCCACACCGTAATCCACTACTCACAAACCTACGACAGAGCCCACACTTTTCACTCATGGTAAAATTTTACAGTTACTGAAAAAAATTATACGTCTACATTACCAAAGTTCAGTAGCACCAGTAGAACTATTTAAGAACTAACAATAATGGTCTCAAAATTCTCTGCCTACTAAGAAAGCAGCTACTTGTATTAATACTACTACAACACAGCCAATACCAATACCAGCAAAACTTCACAAAATTATTAGCTAAAACCAAAAAATTAAAACGACCACTGTAACACTAAGCAAAGTTAAAACACTAAATGAAAATTTTACTGAAATATTTCACTAGAAAGAATAATAAACATCGGTTGAAAACTAAAGCACGAAATTTACTAAACGACTTCAACACACTGAAAACTCTATAAAACACAGCGAGCGAACGATTACAAAAGTTTATTAAGTCATTATTTCGCCACAAATGGCACGCAACACTGCTGAAATCTATTAAATTTAATAACTGTATTTAAAATCTGGTTCCTAAATCTCTGTCTTACCATTATATAATCTATCTGAAACCTTCTAGTATCCAAAAAGTATTCCAAAAAGCTTTCACTCAGATTCCACCCGCAAGGGTGGCATGCATATTACGTTCCTGATGGAGCCCTGTTTTTATGTTCATCCTTCATTCTTCGCCTAGGGAAGATTACAAATGGGGTAGAAATTTCCTCCTGCAGACAGACACACTACAAAAGTCAAAAGCAAACCTCTATCAGCTGAAGTAGTGGATCTGACTTGTCATCCTCCTTTGAGTGCAAACACTTTGCTGTTCTTGGAAACTGTCAGAAGACCGGTTTCATCTACATTATAAGTATGATGAGCAGGTTGAAACTGTTTATCTTGCACTATCTTAAGGAAATCAAAAACCTTGTCTACATTCTCATTGTTAAACACTTGTGCTCTAGCCACAGAAGTAGACTCTGGCTTCGTAAGATTAATATTAGGATGCTGTTCTCTAAAGCACACCACCCAGTCTTTCCTTGCCATTTCAGACTCTGTTGAAACAATGGGGTATTTTGTTATGCGTTACCAATTTGACTGCTAATTGCCGCATGTCATTCACTGTAATTCCATAAAATCACTTGTTGTTGTTGTTGTTGTCTTCAGTTCTGAGACTGGTTTGATGCAGCTCTCCATGCTACTCTATCCTGTGCAAGCTTCTTCATCTCCCAGAACTCACTGCAACCTACATCCTTCTGAATCTGCTTAGTGTATTCATCTCTTGGTCTCCCTCTACAATTTTTACCCTTCACACTGCCCTCCAATGCTAAATTTGTGATCCCTTGATGCCTCAGAACATGTCCTACCAATCAGTGCCTTCTTCTTGTAAAGTTGTGCCACAAACTCCTCTTCTCCCCAATTCTATTCACTACCTCCTCATTAGTTATGTGATCTACCCACTTTATCTTCAGCATTCTTCTGTAGCACCACATTTCAAAAGCTTCTATTCTCTTCTTGTCCAAACTATTTATCATCCATGTTTCACTTCCATACATGGCTACACTCCATACCAATACTTTCAGAAACAACTTCCTGACACTTAAATCTATACTCGATTATAACAAATTTCTCTTCTTTAGAAATGCTTTCCTTGCCATTGCCAGTCTACATTTTATATCCTCTCTACTTCGACCATCATCAGTTATTTTGCTCCCCAAATAGAAAAACTCCTTTACTACTTTAAGTCTCTCATTTCCTAATCTAATTCCCTCAGCATCACCCAACTTAATTCAACTACATTCCATTATCCTAGTTTTGCTTTTGTTGATGTTCATCTTATATCCTCCTTTCAAGACACTGTCCATTCTGTTCAACTGCTCTTCCAAGTTCTTTGCTGTCTATGATAGAATTACAATGTCACCGGTGAACCTCAATGTTTTTATTTCTTCTCCATGGACTTTAATACCTACTCTGAATTTTTCTTTTGTTTCCTTTACTGCTTGCTCAATATACAGATTGAATAACATCGGGGAGAGGCTACAACCCTGTCTCACTCCCTTCCCAACCGCTGCTTCCCTTTCATGTCCCTCGACTCTTATAACTGCCATCTGGTTTCTGTACAAATTGTAAATAGCCTTTCGCTCCCTGTATTTTACCCCTGCCACCTTTAGAATTTGAAAGAGAGTATTCCAATCAACATTGTCAAAAGCTTTCTCTAAGTCCACAAATGCTAGAAATGTAGGTTTGCCTTTCCTTAATCTATTTTCTAAGATAAGTCATAGGATCAGTATTGCCTCACGTATTCCAACATTTCTACGGAATCCAAACTGATCTTCGCCCAGGTCGGCTGCTACCAGTTTTTCCATTCATCGGTAAAGAATTCGAGTTAGTATTTTGCAGCTGTGACTTATTAAACTGATAGTTCGGTAATTTTCACATCTGTCAACACCTGCTTTCTTTGGGATTGGAATTATTATATTCTTCTTGAAGTCTGAGGGTATTTCGCCTGTCTCATACATCTTGCTCACCAGATGGTAGAGTTTTGTCAGGACTGGCTCTCCCAAGGCCGTCAGTAGTTCCAATGGAATGTTGTCTACTCCCGGGGCCTTGTTTCGACTCAGATCTATCAGTGCTCTGTCAAACTCTTCACGCAGTATCGTATCTCCCATTTCATCTTCATCTACATCCTCTTCCATTTCCATAATATTGTCTTCAAGTACGTCGCCGTTGTATAGACCCTCTATATACTCCTTAAACTTTTCTGCTTTCCCTTCTTTGCTTAGAATTGGGTTTTCATCTGAGCTCTTGATATTCATGCAAGTGGTTCTCTTTTCTCCAAAGGTCTCTTTTAATTTTGCTGTAGGCAGTATCTATCCTACCCCTAGTGAGATAAGCCTCTACATCCTTACATTTGTCCTCTAGCCAAACCTGCTTAGCCATTTTGCACTTCCTGTCGATCTCATTTTTGAGACGTCTGTATTCCCTTTTGCCTGCTTCATTTACTGTGTTTTTATATTTTCTTCTTTCATCAATTAAATTCAATATTTCTTCTGTTACCCAAAGATTTCTACTAGCCCTCGTCTTTTTACCTACTTGATCCTCTGCTGCCTTCACTACTTCATCCCTCAGAGCTACCCATTCTTCTTCTGCTGTATTTCTTTCCCCCATTCCTGTCAATTGTTCCCTTATGCTCTCCCTGAAACTCTGTACAACCTCTGGTTTAGTCAGTTTATCCAGGTCCCATCTCCTCAAATTCCCACCTTTTTGCAGTTTCTTCAGTTTTAATCTACAGTTCATAACCAATAGATTGTGGTCAGAGTCCACATCTGCCCCTGGAAATGTCTTACAATTTAAAACCTGGTTCCTAAATCTCTGTCTTACCATTGTATAATCTATCTGATACCTTCTAGTATCTCCAGGATTCTTCCATGTATACAACCTTCTTTTATGATTCTTGAACCAAGTGTTAGCTATGATTAAGTTATGCTCTGTGCAAAATTCTACCAGACGACTTCCTCTTTCATTTCTCTCCCCCAATCCATATTCACCCACTATGTTTCCTTCTCTCCCTTTTCCTACTCTCGAATTCCAGTCACCCATGACTATTAAATTTTCGTCTCCCTTCACTACCTGAATAATTTCTTTTATCTCATCATACATTTCATCAATTTCTTCATCATCTGCAGAGCTAGTTGGCATATAAACTTGTACTACTGTAGTAGGCATGGGCTTCGTGTCTATCTTGGCCACAATAATGCATTCACTATGCTGTCGGTAGTAGCTTGCCCACACTCCTATTTTTTTATTCATTATTAAACCTACTCCTGCATTACCCCTATTTGATTTTGTATTTATAACCCTGTATTCACCTGACCAAAAGTCTTGTTCCTCCTGCCACCGAACTTCACTAATTCCCACTATATCTAACTGCAACCTATCCATTTCCCTTTTTAAATTTTCTAACCTACCTGCCCGATTAAGGGATCTGACATTCCACCCTCTGATCCATAGAATGCCAGTTTTCTTTCTCCTGATAATGACGTCCTCCTGAGTAGTCCCTGCCCGGAGATCTGAATGGGGGTCTATTTTATCTCCGGAATATTTTACCCAAGAGGATGCCATCATCACTTAACCATACAGTAAAGCTGCATGCCCTCGGGAAAAATTATGGCTGTAGTTTCCCCTTGCTTTCAGCTGTTCGCAGTGCTAGCACAGCAAGGCCGTTTTGGTTAGTGTTGCAAGGCCAGATCAGTCAATCATCCAGACTGTTGCCCCTGCAACTACTGAAAAGGCTGCTGCCCCTCTTCAGGAACCACACATTTGTCTGGCCTCTCAACAGAAACCCCTCCGTTGTGGTTGCACCTACGGTACAACCATCTGCATCGCTGAGGCACGCAAGCCTCCCCACCAACAGCAAGGTCCATGGTTCATAGGGGTAGGAAAATCACTTATCCATTTCAAAAATGTAATTAAGGAGTCCTTGCTCTTGTTCTTCTCTGTACACTGCCCTTAAGCTGCCCATAACCTTTTTACTGCCAACTGCATGTCTTTTTTTTTGTCCAGAATTCTTCATTTTAGCATATTATGTGAAATGTTGAATTGTATTGCTGCTGTTGAAAAAGACATGTTATCATTCTTTACTGCTTCAGTTGCCTTTTGCATTGCAACAGTGTCCCATGTTTGTTGTTCTCTTTTACATATGTATTTTCTTGGCACCTTGAAGCACTTGGAAACCCTTGCAGGAGAGCAGAATAATGGATATTGTGCATAACACAATTTGTAATGTTTTAATTTCAGTCGTTATACTATGCATAAAATATGGAATTAGTTAATTCTCATTCAGATAAACATATTGACAATGAACTATCAGGAATAGTGGCCAGTTTTCCCGATCAGACGCCATGTCTGTATCAGTGGATCACTCGCGAAACAATACAACCGAAGGAAATGACATTGACTTATATTTGTAAGGGAAAATGCATTGCATGAACCGTGATATTGCAAAAATCTATTGCTCTGCATGAAAGTGAAACAACTAAAGTAATAGGGTGACTAACCTTACATCAAATGACCAAAAAAACCTAAACCTTCCTTTATCAAAGTCACTAACAACACTAACGGTGCTGATTACATCTATTTTGGCCACTTCTTGGTAGGGAGCAGCACTGTTGAAGACATCAGGTAAGCAGTGACAACTTTTCCCAACCTGGCCACTTTACCCTTCTTTCCCATACACAATAATAAATCACACAAATCTAAAGGCTGTAACCTCAACTAAACACCTATGGATTACTGTTATGACTAACTTAAAGTGGAATGGTCAGATTGATAATGTTGTTGGGAAAATGAACCAAAGATGGTGATTTATTGGCAGAACGAAAAATGTAGCAAGTCTATTAAGGAGACTGCTTACACTAAGCTTGTCTGCCTTCTTTTTTTCTGGAGTAGTGCTGTGTGGTGTGGAACCCACATCAGATAGGATTGATGGAGGACATAGAAAACGTTGAGGGAAGGCCAACTCATTTTGTATTGACATGAACTAGAGGAGAAAGTGCCACAGATATGATACACGGATTGGGGTGGCAGTAATTAAAACAAAGGCACTTTTCACTATAGCTGAACCTTTTCATGAAATTTCAATCACCAGCTTCCACCTCAGTGTTTGAAAATATTTTGTTGGCACCAACTTACTTAGGGAGGAATGATAATCATAATAAAACAAAAGAAGTTGGAGCTCACACAGAAATATTTAAGTATTTGTTTTTCCCATGCGCTGTTGGAGAGTGGAATGATAGAGAAGTAGCTTAAAGGTGGCTCAATGAACTCTCTACCAGGCACTTAATTGTGAACTGCAGAGTAATCATGTGGATGTAGATGTCTCCTATATTCCTCCCCCTTGATGGCAGAAAGAAAACTGGGTCAAGTAAAATTTCTTTTTGGTTTGTCGACACTGAGACTGCCACTGTGCTACTGTATACCTTCTTGACTTTAATATTGTGATGTGACACATCTATTGTTTTCCAGTTGTGCATTGGATTTTGTAAATTATAGAATAGCATTTGTAGCTACACTATATAAAAGTTCATAATTTCAGTATATAGTATACAATGTAATAGTTCTTCATCTTCATTCCTTACAACATCATTGTTGTCATTTTCATTTTGATGTCATGGCTACACATGTGTCTCCCATGTTCATCATTTTCAGAAAGAAGGGATTTTCCAATGTAACTGTCAATCAGAATATGTATGTATTACAAGTTCAATGTTTCACAAGAAAATCAAATTCAAGACCCATGCCTAACAGAACATAATTATGATTGTTGCTCATGACCTGTGTTCTTTTTTTTCACTTATAATCATCTGCTTACAATATTGTATTTTATTAGTTTATGAAATAGATGGGATCATGTCTCTAAGAGATGAATGATCATTAATTAATTTAAAAAGGGAAAAAAACAATAACTGTAAAAGTCTGGCAACTTCTTTAATTTTGGTTGAATGTACCAAAATAGTTAAATGAACTCCAATAAATAAGGGATTTGTGTCATCAGTATGTAGTAAAGCAGAAGCACACAGCTAATTTTGAGCTTTCTTCATAGAAACACCGTTTTTAAGAATTAATGAGAAAGAGTGAAAATGGAAGGAAGAAGGCCAAGGATGAATAGGAAGTTAAAGAAAATGTTAGCTAGAAGCTGTGGGGACCATATTGATGTGAAGAGAGGGATGATGTGAGGCCAATTAATGTATGATGAGATCAAACATATCACATACCTCAGCAGCATATCAGAGAAACTGTGATAGGATAATTACAATAAAGATGATGTACGAGTAAAATAATATTATTAGAGCTTCAGGATATGGAAAAGGCAGAAACATTTAAGGCAGAGGCGGGGAGTATGAGCAACTGATAATATTGAGCAAGGACACAATCATTACGAGAAACTCTGAGAACCAAGTAAGTGAAAGATTATGTCTACGTGAGAAAATTAGCAACAGAGAAGAAATTCAGGCTGTAAGAAACAGAATTCTTTAGGGGCAATAATGTGTAATGAGCCGTGAGGAAGATGGAAATAATTTTTTTTTTATTTATGTATTCTTTATCCATAGCACCTCTCCGATAATTTGCAAAGAAAATACTCCACGCATCACATGGTTTTAGACCAGGAAAATTTATTCATCAGAATGTTGATGCCCACAAATCATTTCTTGAATTATATTACTGTAAATGGATATACAGTCAGTTTCTCATTTCATATTGTACAGATACATTTTCACTGAATAAAAAATACAATTACAGTAGTGATAAAATCTCACACTTAAAAATATCTGTATTGGTGGTTTTTAAATTAAAGTTTGTACTGGTGCCTACACAGCAGAGCCAAGGAAACCGGTACACCTGCCTAATGTCGTGTAGGACCCCTGCGAGCACGCAGAAGTGCCCCAACATGATGTGGCATGGACATAACTAATGTCTCAAGTAGTGCTGGAGGGAATTAACACCATGAAACCTGCAGGGCTGACCATAAATCTGTAAGAGTATGAGGGGTGGAGATCTCATGTGAACAGTTTATTGCAAGACATCCCAGATATGCTAGATAATGTTCATGTTTGGGGAGTTTGGCTGCTGGCGGAAAACTTAGAAGTGTGTCTCTGGAGCCACTCTGTAGCAAATTCTGGACATGTGCGGTGTCACAGCATCCTGCTGGAATTGCCCAAGTCTGTCGGAATGCACAATGGACATGAATGGATGCAGGTGATAAGACAGGATGCTTACATATGTGTCACCTGTCAGAGTTGTATCTAGACATATCAGGGGTCCCATATCACTCCATCTGCACATGTCCCACACCATTACAGAGCCTCCACCAGCTTGAACTGTCCCCTGCTGAAATGCAGGGTCCATGGAGTCATGAGATTGTCTCCATACCCATACATGATCATCCATTCAATACAATTTGAAACAAGACTTGTCCGACCAGGCAACATGTTTCCAGTCATCAACAGTCCAATGTTGGTGTTGATGGACCCAGGCGAGGCCTAAAGCCTTGTGTCGTGCAGTCATCAAGGGAACGTGAGTGGGACTTTGGCTCCGAAAGCCTACATCGATGATGTTTCATTGAATGATTTACACACTGACACTTGTTGATAATCCAACATTGAAATCTGCAGCAATTTGCAGAAGGGTTGCACTTCTGTCACATTGAATGATTCCCTTCAGTCATCATTGGTCCCCTTCTTGGAAGATCTGTTTCTGGCCACATAAATGTAAGAGATTTGATGTTTTACCAGATTCCTGATATTCATGGTACACTCGTGAAATGGTTGTATGGAAAAATCTCCACTTCACTTATACATCAGAGTTGCAATGTCCCATCATTCATGTGCTGACTATAACGCGATTTTCAAACTAACTTAAATCCTGATAACCTGCCTTTGTAGCAGCAGTAGCCGATCAAAGAACTATGTCAGACACTTGTATTATATAGACATTGCCAACCGCAGTGCTGTATTATGCCTGTTTATGCATCTCTGTATTTGAATATGCATGCCTGTACCAGTTTCTTTGGCACACCAGTGTAGTACTCACATATATTTATACAATTTTCCAATTAAAGTGCCTTCCAAATTCAGCAAAACCATTCAACATAGCTTGGTATTTTTTGTACCCACAAGTGTGTGCTTTTCATTTGATAAACAGTGAAGCTAGTCACATATTAAAGATAGTGTAGTCAGGTGTCAAACAGGAGCACTGTGAGACCCCGAAATATCTAGCGACACTTGAGAGATCTCTTACTTTCAGAAAGTGTTGCGTGAACTGCAAGTCAAAAGTATCCACCAGGTAAAACCTTCTACAGAAACTGACTGGATCATAATGGGAGTAGTCAACCTGAAACTCTACGTATCTCTGCAATGGGAGTACGCTGTTCTGCAGCAGATTATGCATGTCCTGTTTAGTATAATTCAACACATGCCAAACAGGTGGACATAACTCTCAATGACACTGCAGAATCATAACAGGTTCCTTGAAATCCACTCTAGTTGAATGGCTTTACCACCTCACAGGAATAGTGACACCTTCTGTTCGAAGAGAAGTAGCTACAAATGAGGAAAAAAAGAAAGTGGAGCAAAATGGCTGGTTCAAATGGCTCTGAGCACTATGGGACTTAACATCTGTGGTCATCAGTCCCCTAGAACTTAGAACTACTTAAACCTAACTAACCTAAGGACATCACACACATCCATGCCCGAGGCAGGATTCGAACCTGCGACCATAGCAGTCGCGCGGTTCCGGACTGAGCGCCTAGAACCGCGAGACCACCGCGGCCGGCGAAAGTGGAGCAGGAGAGAATGTATCCTCTGTATGGGCACAAACTGCACACACAATGACTGAAGTCAAGGAAGAATTTCCATAGAACATTGACAGTATTTAGAACCACTGTTGAAAAAGCTAGGTCGCAACTGTCTCCTCGCTATGATGAGAAATGGATGTCTTGGAAGTCCTTGAATAGGCTGAGATATGGAGTTGGCAGATCAAGGGTTAATTTGGTAAGCTCAAGATGATATTCAGTGCATCTGTGGAGAAGAGCAGACTGTTCATCATAATTATGCTTCAGTGCCAACTGTGTCCAATCTCCTGCACAGTAGATAAACTTCTTTAAGGTGCATTGGAAATGACCATGTTTTGGGTCAAAATAATATAGTCATAACTGTGTATAACATGTATGTTTCTGCTATGAGAATAAATAAATCCTTAAGTTAATTAATGGCCTTATTGAGTACTGAGCAGGTTAGTCTTATTATCTCTCTTCCAAATAATAGCATGGCACTCTATATATATGGATAGTAGACAATGAGGATCTTAATTTTTGGAAAAAAGTGTAACCAATTTTGTGTTGATTATGTCTGAACAGTACTCACTATTCTTCAAAGTGGCAGTATCAGTTTCAGATAAATAACTTCTACACATACAGACAGAATAGCATACATGTGGAATTGTTATTCCCTAGCACATTGTCAACTATTCTCATGTAACAAACTTTGATGTGCTGTCCATCAGGAACAATTGTGTGCTTATTTTACCACATAGTAGAGACACTGAGTCATAACCAGACAGCAGCCAAACTTTGCCCAAGAGCAGAGTTGCCTACCAGGCGGTGGAACATGCTACTAAGCATGACATGCTTCATTTCAATGGCTGCTTCAAAATCCATGCTATCTGGACCCTCCCCCACAGGACCAGTTTTTTTGAGCTACTTAGATGAGAGTTACCCTTGAAACACAACCTTCATTCCCATACCCCTACTTGCCTCAATCTCCACTTACCCCTGTACCCAAAACACCTTCTCTACATACTCCTCCTCCTCTTTTCTGCTATCCCCTCCAATTTGAGTTCCCTACATCACATCAACTTGGGCTGCACAAACACACTGGTTTCCATGCCCATGTGTCACCTTCTATCTTGTGCACCTAGTGTCACTTGCTCCTGCATTCCTATCTTGTAGACATGCTGCCGCACTGTGATCCATTCGCCAAACACTGTCACCCACTGCTCACCTCTTTTCTCCCCTTGTCCACTCTAACCAGAACAACCCCTCACCCAAGTCTACCTGCCAGCATTGTGTGTTCTGGTGGCACAGTGTAGTTGTACCTGTGTGTGTGTGTGTGTGTGTGTGTGTGTGTGTGTGTGTGTGTGTGCATGTGTGGATGATTGGACGTGAGTGTGTGTGTGTGTGTGTGTGTGTGTGTGTGTGTGTGTGTGTGTGTGTGTGCGTGTGTGCGTGTGCGTGCGTGAGTGTGTGTGCGCATGCACATGTGCCTGTGTATGCATGTGTGTGTGTGTGTGTGTGTGTGTGGGGGGGGGGGGGATGTGCCCTTTTGCATTTGCCTTTATATGCATACTCTGAATTCAAAAAGGGCATGTTGAGAACCTAGTGAAGATTTTGGTCTTGAGTGTCTGTCGATGGTACGACACTACTACTACAGGGTGGAGCAGAGGAAACGCATGTTTTTCCCTGTTGAATGACTGGGACACGGTTTGATAAAAATAATAAAAACAAGCATTAAGTGATAGATTTTTAATGCAGTTTTGAAATATACATACTTTAATTAAGTTCAAAAAATAATGTCTTGGAGATGATGTCCGTACTGGATACAATTTGGATCCTCTCCCAAAAGTTACACATGGGTCTCTCCAACATTTCATTTGGCACTTCTTCTGGTCATTGATTGTATGAGGCTTGTTCATGTAGGCTTTTGATTTTAAATATCCCCACAAAAAGAAGTCTCATATCGACAAATCGGGTGAACGAGGGGGCCAATAAACATCACCATTTCTCGAAATAACATGTCCTGGGAACATTTGTCGAACCACTTCCATGGATGCTCTCACTGTGTGAGCTGTGGCACTGTCCTGCTGAAACCATATTTCTCTCATGTTTACTTGATGTCTTTCAAGTTCTGGATGAAGAACGTTGTTCAACATTTTAATGTATCACGCTGATGTCACAGTAACTGCAGTTCCTTCCTCTTCAAAAAATTAGGGTCCAACAGTCACCATCTTTGAAATGCAGCACCACACTGTTAGTTTTAAACTGTGGCAAGGTCTTTGGTGTAATTCATGTTGGTTCTCTGGCACCCAATACCGACAATTTTGAACATTGACATAACTGTCTACATGAAAATGTGCTTCATTTCTCATGAAGACTGTAGGATCTGCATCTTCCGTAAAAATTTCCTCCATTATGCTAAAAAACTCTCTGCACTGCGCAAAATACCCTTCACTAAGCTGCTGGATGATCATTATCTTGTACGGGTGAAACTTAAGGTCATAATGTAAGATGCGATGAAGCGAACTACGTGACATACCCAGCACTATAGCCTGTCGTCTAGCCGATCTTTTCAGACTAGCAAGAACCGCCATTCTCACTCGGTCTACATTTTCCAGAGTATGAACAGAACAGGGAAGACCAGGTGGTTTCTTTTCCATCACAGATCTAGTACTTCTAAATGCTGTAACCAATCACAGTACAGAATTTCTATCAGGCACTGCACCTCGACGTCCAACTCTAAAATTTTGACGGAAAAGACGTTGCGCTATGACTACGGAATCATTGTTTCTAAAGTACTGCTCAACAAAGAACACACAATGCTCTATGCTCCAATGCTCCATAATGGCTGAAATGGCATTGTATGGGCAGTCTGCCAACATTCACTCAAGGTCAATACCCCCTCTCGTCGCCGCGTACTAGCGGTTCAAATAACACGCATTTCCTCTGCTCCACCCCATATTAGGTGAGTTGTTACCATTGTTCCTAAATTATTTACATTGTGCTAGAACTCTCCATGCTATATTTGTGTGCTTATTTTCTAATATGTGGTATCTGTGTGAGTCTCTTCCCCTTTCCACACTCTATTTTGCTTATTTCTAAAAAGACAGAACTTTTATTTCTTTCACACATTCTTTATTTAATGATATATTTATATTATACATTTCATAATGCCTCATTTAAAAATATTGTCATGTCATAACCACACTCAGATCCAAATTGAAAAGCATGTTTATCAGTGAAGTACAACACCTAGCACTGGAAGTATATTTATTGCCAACACCAACATACACGCATAACAGGACTGAATTGAACACCTGGGTGGATAGTCCTGCTGTTTGCACAAACAGCCAATATTTCAGAATGTACAAACATTTTTGTATACCATTCTGTCCTCTTATTTGTGAACCATCCTTTGGGACAATCAAGTGGCATACGGTATGGTGATCTGTTAAAATGGTGAATATTTTCCCAAATATGAGGTGCATTCAAGCTCTAAGGCCTCAGATTTTTTTTCTCTGGACTGGTAAGAGATAGAAACATGCGCATTCATTGTCAATACGTCCCAGAGATGGCAGCACCATACGGCAGATGAAATTTTACCACCAGCGGCGAGAATGAGAACTCTTTTAAATAGTTAAAATGGTGACGTTTTCCTTACTTGAACAGCATGCAATCATTTGTTTTCTGAATTTGCGTGGTGTGAAACCAATTGAAATTCATCAACAGTTGAAGGAGACATGTGGTGATGGAGTTATGGATGTGTTGAAAGTGTGTTCATGGGTGCGACAGTTTAATGAAGGCAGAACATCGTGTGACAACAAACCGAAACAACCTCGGGCTCGCACAAGCTGGTCTGATGACATGATCGAGAAAGTGGAGAGAATTGTTTTGGGGGATCACTGAATGACTGTTGAACAGATCGCCTCCAGAGTTGGCATTTATGTGGGTTCTGTGCACACAATCCTGCATGACAACCTGAAAATGCGAAAAGTGTCATCCAGGTGGGTGCCACGAATGCTGACGGACGACCACATGGCTGCCCGTGTGGCATGTTGCCAAGCAATGTTGACACACAACGACAGCATGAATGGGACTTTCTTTATGGGTGAGACGTGGATGCCATTTTTCAATCCAGAAACAAAGTGCCAGTCAGCTCAATGGAAGCACACAGATTCACTGCCACCAAAAAATTTCGGGTAACCGCCAGTGCTGAAAAAATGATGGTGTCCATGTTCCGGGACAGCGAGGGCGTAATCCTTACCCATTGCATTCCAAAGGGCACTACGGTAACAGGTGCATTCTACGAAAATGTTTTGAAGAACAAATTCCTTCCTGCACTGCAACAAAAACGTCCGGGAAGTGCTGCGAGTGTGCTGTTTCACCAAGACAACGCAACCCGCACATCGAGCTAACATTACGCAACAGTTTCTTCGTGATAACAACTTTGAAGTTATTCCTCATGCTTCCTACTCACCTGACCTGGCTCCTAGTGACTTTTGGCTTTTTCCAATAATGAAAGACACTCTCCGTGGCCGCACATTCACCAGCCGTGCTGCTATTGCCTCAGCGATTTTCCAGTGGTCAAAACAGACTCCTAAAGAAGCCTTTGCCGCTGCCATGGAATCATGGCATCAGCGTTGTGAAAAATGTGTACGTCTGCAGGGCGATTACGTCGAGAAGTAACGCCAGTTTCATCGATTTCAGGTGAGTAGTTAATTAGAAAAAAAATCGGAGGCCTTAGAACTTGAATGCACCTCATAAAGGTGGCCAGAACATATTGATGACCCAAACAACTGTAAGGCTCTCTTTCCAATTTGTAGAGTAGTTCCTCTTGGACTAGGAGAGGTCTCTGGAAGCATAAGCTATCACCTTTTTGGCACCTTCCTGAATATGTACTACACTGAAGCACCAAAGAAACTGGTACAGGCATGCATATTCAAATACAGAGATTTGCAAACAGGCAGAATACAGCGCTGTAGTCAACAATGCCTATATAAGGCAACAAGTGCCTGGTGCAGTTGTTTGATTGGTTACTGCTGCTGCAATGGCAGGTTATCAAGATTTAAGTGAGTTTCAATGTTGTGTTATAGTCAGCAATGGGACACATCATCTCTGAGGTAGTGATGAAGTGGTGATTTTCCTGTACGATCATTTTATGAATTTACCATGAATATTAGAACTCTGATAAAACATTAAATCTCTGACATTACTGTATGTGGAAAAAGATCCTGCACGAACGGGACCATTGACAACTGAAGAGATTTGTTCAAAATGGCAGAAATGCAATACTTCTGCAAATTCCTGCAGATTTCAATGTTTCAATGCTGGGAAATCAACATGTGCTAGGGTGTGAACCAGTCAATGAAACATTACTGATATAAATCTTCGGAGCTGAAGGCCACTTGTGTACCCTTGATGACTGCACGACACAAAGCTTTACACCTCGCCAGGGCCCATCAACACTGACATTGGACTGTTGCTGACTGGAAACATGTTACTGGTCAGATGACTCTCATTTCAAATTGTATCAATTGGATGGATGTGTATGGGTATGGAGACAACCTCATACATCCATGGACCCCAGGGGCACCGACTTATAAAAAATATTGGGGGGCCCCATACCAGGTGTTTTGCCCCAGGAAATTTTCTAAATTTTAAATGAAAAAGAGTGACTTTCAAAGTTTTTTTAAGCATTTTAGAGTCATGTGATCAACATTAGAACCCCAAAAACTGGGCTCTCAATAACTCGACACCTGGGAACTCGACAAGCCTGACACATTTTTTGGCTTTGAAAAAAGAAACAAAACATAAATACTCATGGTATTTTCATAAAAAGCTAATTTAATTTACAGTAATAATCATGCTTATAGACTATTACAGAGCAATGAATATATAGCCCTGAAAAGACAGAAATTATATTTAAATAAATCCTAAACTATCATTAAAAGAATAAAACATAAAATATTGCTGTCGCACCGTAATAGCACTTTGATTAATAAGTAAAATAGCTAATTTAAGCTTACTTTGAATCAGGCTCGGAGTTTAGTAAATAAAACTAATATCTCAAAGTTAATGCTTTAATAGAGTTAATAAAGTTAATACAGTATGCCCAATACTTTCAGTAAAATGTATGTAAATAGCGGGTTTTAATAGGGTCTTACACCCTAAAAATATTTAAGTATTTGAAAATAACTAATAAAGTACTATAGTAATGTAGTAATACAGTACTAAACAAGTACTAATATTCCGAAACTGAAAATTTAATATTATATATGTATTTAATTCTCTGTTTTATAAAGATTTTTAATATTGCTCTAAATGTCATTATTAGAGCTAGAGTGTCTTAAGAAAGCTGCAAATGTTGATTGTGTGACTGGATTACTGAATATGAAGTCATTGATGACTGGCCAGATATCCAATTCATCCAGAAAATCTCGGTGGGCATGAAGAACAGCCAAGTTGTTCAATCGCTTCTGTCCCATTGTTGATCTGAGATATGACTTCAGATGTATAAGGGCATTAAATGACCGTTCTGCTGTTGCTGGCATGATTGGAAGTACTTGGAGAAGCTTAATGCACTTCACTACTTCGCCTAACATTTCTCCCACTGCAGGCTCTTGTCTAATGTACTTTCTTACATCACTCCTGTTTTTTTAAGACCAGTTGTTTTTTACTAGCTATATATTCAAGCGCAAGTGCAGTCTCTCAATGTCTAGGTCATATTTGAAAAACTCAGTTGATTTTTCCAAATTTGTTTCACTTCTGTTTACTAAAAACAAGCACTCTTGTTTAACTGCAATGACCTGTGTGAGTCCAGTTGAAGCAAACTGCTCAGTAATGCAAGATTGAACCACTTCACAAACTTCAATGTGAATAACTTTGTAGTATTCCTTTGGGGTTTTGAAAGTGTGTGGTGAGCTGGCTTTGTTGTTTTCATACTTCTTTGGTATACTTTAATTCCGAGGAAGCGAAGGATCATCAACTTGTGAAGGTTTTTCTTTTTTAACATAATTCCCAAAAGTGTTCAAAATTATCACACCTTCCATTCAATACACAAATCAAGCCCTCATATATTTCTTCCAGATCAGCAACTCTTAGATGAGGGCATTGAATTTTTTCATTGACATCCTCTACTGGGTTCATTGTATGGCATTAAAGACGTAAAAAGAAATAAGTACTGAACTGCAACTGACTCAAGGTAGCCTGCACATTTGTAACCTGCCATTGTTTTGTCCTCTGCAGAAAATGTTTCAAAAAGCTCTAGAAGTTCTTCAAAGTTTTTCAATATTCTCAAGATGCTATAAGCTCACATAGCATCGAGTCGGGCAAAGGGGTGCTCTCACAGCATATGCTTCTGAAAAGTCCCATCCTTCTGTTTTACAGTGTTTATTAAGTCCTTGGCTAAAGCCAAAATATCCATAATATCCATCACAGATGTAAGATGACAGAGACCGTCTACAACTTCCACGTTTAAACTGTGAGCAATGCACATAACATGCGTTTGGTTGTATATTCAAAACTAACTTTTTTAGTCCTTTGAAATTACCTCTCATTTTTGAGGCACCATCATAGCACTGTCCTCTTAAGTTATCCATTTACAAATCAGACAAGCAAAAACATTTTTTAAAATACTAAACAGAGTTTGTGATTCAGTGCTGGGGGACTTGTATAAGCCAATAAAGTCTTCATTGATGATTAAGGAATCATCAACAGTACGAATACAAAATGACACTTGTTTGTAAATCGAAGAATCACTTGTTTTGTCAACCATAATAGAAAAATGTTCAGTCTTCTTGATTGAAGCCAATACCTTCCTCAACACAGACTTTCCTAGTAGATCAGTGACCTCGTTTTGAATATTGTGGGATGTCCACTTGTACCCCAAACCAATCTTTAAACTGAGGTATGTCATTCTTTCAAAGTTCCAACAAATGAAAAAAATTTGAGTTAACATCTTCATACCATCTAACTGCTAGTCCTTGTTGGGATAGAAATTGAATGGTAGTAAAAATTGTCTCAAGAGTTGTAACGACCTTTCTTCATATCACTATCTAACTGTTCATTCAATTGAGTGGCCACACTTCGGTTAGTGATAGAATTTAGTTCCATAACACCTTCTTTATGTGTAAACATATTTTCATGAAGACAGAATTTTTCCAAAGCCTTTTTTCCAGTTTTCATGAAGACAGAATTTTTCCAAAGCCTTTTTCCAGTTTTCATGAAGACAGAATTTTTCCAAAACCTTTTTCCAGTTAGAAAAGCCTATGGAAGTAAATGCATCTACTTGTTTTGAAGAAAATTGTAATATATTTTTAGCATCTCCCTCTTTGCAGGTTTTGCAAAAAACATTTTCGGTAGATGCTTCATATTCTAGCCATGTATATTTGATCAACTGAAACTTCTGAAATGATCTTCCCTTACTGGATTGTCCAAGTTTCATCTGTGAAAGGTTCTTACCTGAAGATGACGAAGCAATTGATGACACAATAATTGTTGGAGGTTGACTTGCAGTATCATCAACTTCCAAGCGTACCTTTTTGGTAACAAATTTATCCATTGCAAACGTAATTCACAATACACTAAGAGACTACAGTATGCGAATAAAATATAGTCATATAAAATAGTCCACTGGACACTAAAGTAAGAACACTAAACATGTCTGCAGCATGCATTGAACGAAGCTATCCACACTGAATGATTGTGACATAAGGGTGGGCCTTATGTAACCACGGCGTCATAATGTCTCAAAGTGTCAAGGCGATGTGAGGCGGAGGGTTCTAGCCACTTCTGCTCCAGTCTTTTTGATGTCGCTGCGGTTGCAGTGCTGGCCCGCTGGCACCAGACTTTACCCGAAGGTTTGCACACCGAGACAAATTGTAAGTGTGCCCACAGCACTGTAACACTATTATGATTCGCACCACTCATTTTCAGTTAACCTACTTACTACCATAATAATTATTTGTTTTAACTCATTACTGAATATATTTTAAAAGGCAACTATCATCAAACAAGGAAAATAGGCCCCTCAGGCTCCATGGAGTTGGCGCCTGTGATGGGACCTGCATGTCAGCAAGGGACTTTTCAAATACGTGGAGGATCTGCCTTTCAATGTGCTGTTCAGAAGAGATCATCACCTCCCCTCCTCCCCCCCCCTTCCCCCACCATTCTCTTTCAGATTTATGGACAGCCCTGCTGGATTCATGCTGTCATTTCCCTCCAGCACTACTTCAGACATTAGTTGAGTCCATACCATTTGGTGTTGTGGCACTTCTGTGTGCTCGCAGGAGCCCTACATGCTATTAGGCAGGTGCACTGGTTCTTTGGCTCTTCAGTGTAGAACAACACCTATCCCATAACTGCTAGCGAAAGTGTAATGTTCTGTCTAGGCGTTCTCAATGTGCAGTGCAAAGAAAGACCTTTCTTGTACCTTGTTCCAAGGAAATTTGACATCTCCCTGTAGTAGTTCTTTGAAGGGACATGCTCTGACCTGAAGTGCTTCATGACGCACCAGCAGTGTGATCACATTCAAAGGATACTTGTCACATAATGAATGTGCCAAGGAGTCATAAAATCTGTGATTGCTCTTAATTTCTCTGGGCCAGTATGGACTCCATCACCATTCAACTAGCTGTCTGAAGATTTTTGTTTCTTTGGACACAAAGAGACACTTTTTAGGATTCAGTAGGAGGCCTACAGTCTGAACACACTTCAGGTCACTGTTGTCAGGTCATTTAGATGTTCTTCAGATGTCTTCAAAAAATGATAATGTCATCCAGATAGCAAAGATATGTTACCCATTTAAGATGATGAAGCAGGTTGTGCTTCATATGCTCAAAGGTGGCTGGAGCATTACATATTCTATTAATTTTGAACTCATAGAGGTCATCAGGAGCTATGAAGGCACTCGTTTCACAGGAAGCCTCATCAACCTCTATTTGCCAGTAACCCATCAGTCTGTAAATAACTGAGAAATACAGGGTGGTTGTAATGAAACTTTTGCTACTTTACCCACTGTAGATGGAAAACTATTTACTATTTGGGTACCCAACTGTATAGGAATGATGTTCAGATTGTATGCTGCAAGATTTGCATTGTTAGTAGTGTTAGGGTTATGATTTGCCAGTAGGCACTGATACTGGTATGGCGACATAAGGTTGAAACACATGCGTCAGTATGCATTACAATTGCAGAAAGTCAATATGGGTCTGGACAAGATGAGCAGGGTCTTACTCATATACGTGTTTTATCAAAATGACAATAATAGTGCTGCTGCTCCTCATGGGTATCAATGCATTAAAGGAATATGGAGAGGTGCTCTTTCAGCACTGGTGTTAATTAACATAATTTTGAAGTTCAAACTAGCTGGAGATTTGGGAACTGCTCCTGGGAGGGGCCAACAGCCAGTTGTGCCACAAATTGTTGAAGAAGCTATTGTTGCAATGGCGGAGAATGCTGAATGCAGTGTGCAATCTTCAAGCAGTGCCCGAGCTGTGTCATGACAGCTGAATATTACATGGTTCACCATTCAAAAAGTGCTGCACGTTATTTCTGGTGTGTTTTCAGGATGTCATGGATGCAGATGGTTGTCACATTCAGCAACCTTTGTAACCTGGAATGGAAACATGGTATGCAATTAACAAATGTTATCCTTTCATGTGAAAATTAAAATGTGTTTCTTTCAATGGTTTATTTCTCATCTGTATGCCCTTACAAAGGTTTCCAAGAAGTTTCATCGTCCTACAGACACTCATTTTTCATGGGGCCCAATCCAGTAGCAAAAGTTTAATTATAGTGACCCTGTACTTTGCTCCTCTCAAGCAGTCTAAACTGCCATCAATGCACAGCATTGAGCTGACATTTTTTTTTCAGAGTTTAATTGTATGATTTGTAATCAAACCATAAATATCATTTACTTTCCTTATTCTTCATAAGAACTACAAAAGAGGAACAAAGACTTGCTGAAGGTTCAATGATGTCATCTTGCAGCATCTTCTCCACTGTCTCCTGGATTATCTATCATTCAACCAGCAATGGCCTATACAAGTGCTGGATAATTGGTGGGCGATCCCCTGCACTGATATGGTGTTGTGCCATGGATCGCTTGGTCTGTGTTTCTATCCACCCCAGAATATAAAGCATTAAAAAATTGGTGCAAATTGGCCTAAACTTGCCGATGTTGATCGTTGATCAGGCCAGATACTATTGTCAGTTTGATAGTAGCCTCCTCCCTTGCATTATCTGTCAAAGCACAAGAACACAGTTCTTCATCAATGAACTTACTCTGGCAGTCCTGGAGTGGTTCAGGTATCCCTAGGCACATACAAGGTGACAATTATTGAACTATATGAAATAAAATCATCATAACTTCTGAATGGTTTGCATTAGGATATTCAAACTCCAGTGTTGGCCGCATGTCATGATGGGAATTAGTATGCACTGTACGGTTTGGTTTAGTGATGCAGCCCCCTTTCATTTGTATGTGTTCATCAGTAAGTAAAATTGGCGCATTATGGTACTGAGAATCCGAATTTCATCATCGAGAAGTCTCTTCACCCTCAACAGGTGACTGTGTGGTGTG
Source organism: Schistocerca americana (assembly GCF_021461395.2). NCBI lineage: Eukaryota > Metazoa > Arthropoda > Insecta > Orthoptera > Acrididae > Schistocerca > Schistocerca americana. Next base: position 625,362,010 of record NC_060130.1, read on the forward strand.
CAATGTCCAGTCACAAAATAATCGGTGTGATATACCTTGTCGGCACTGTGACTACCAAATTGTACGTGAAGGTCTTATAAGATTATTTCATTCCCATTATCCAAACTAACCCTGATTTCAACAAGATGTGGTTCATGCATGATGGAGCTCGACCCCATCGAAGCAGGAGAGTGTTTGATGTCCTGGAGGAGCATTTTGGGGACTGCATTCAGGCTCTGGGGTACCCAGAGGCCTCTGACACGAGCCTCGATTGGCCACCATATTCTCCGGATCTGAACACATGCAAGTCCTTTATGTGGGACTGTATTAAACACAAGGTGTACAGTAACAACCCCAAACCCATTGCTGAGCTGAAAACAGCCATTCAGGAGGTCATCAACAGCATCGGCATTCCAACACTTTAGCGGGTCATGCAGAATTTCATTATTCATCTGCGCCACATCATCGTCAATGATCGCAGGCATATTGAACATGAATCTATAGTGATGTTGAATAAAATGTGTGCACACCATAGTTTGTAACCAATTTATGTTTTTTTTCATATAGTTCAATAATTGTCGCCCTGTACCTGTAAGGATGAGTCGTGGCTGTTGGAGACAGCTACCGATCCAAAATTCTCCTTGACCATCTACAATGCTTATGATTGTCACTGACATGTAATTCCTTTTGTGAGCCTATGCAGCTTTTTTTTAAATTGACAAAAGCTTTACAGTTCAACTGAGTATCTCAGTTGATGACTGGAACTTGCCTTGTTGATGACAGTGGAATAACAATGTCTTCAACAGCAAAGAACTGCCTAGAGAAATCTTCGTTATTTGTGGTGCTTGAAATATCTTCATCAGGCAAGAGCTCTGATCTTCCGCAAATCATGACAGTTAGTAATGCCTGCAAGAAATCACATGTGATAATAACATTATAAATACTTCCTGATAAAATGACAAATTTTAAGAGCTTTGTTCCACCACTGATGGTTATTCTTTCAGTACATATTCTTGTTGGCTGAACATATCTCCCAATTGTGACTTTTGACACAATCACTTTCATATCACGGAACAGAGTCTTCTTTAGCTAGCAATGATAAGCATTTGTCATTACAGGAAAAGAAGCCCTTGGGTCATCTGGTGCCTAGACAGATTGATCACATCAGTAATGATTTCAGTGATTAATTTGGTGGCTAGATGAGTGACAGTGAATGACTATGGAGTGTTGCATAGTAACCATGCCCAAGCTATAGCATTGGGCTTGGTCCCACAGATCAACTATAATTGTCTGCAGCTGACTATGTGAACAGCTGTGCTGGTTGATATCTGGTGGCTTAGTAATCACCGAAGACTCATCTTCCTTCTTGGCAGTAGTGTACTATGAGTCCAAGACAACCACAGTGGAAACATAATGGCGTGTTGTCCTCTATCCTCTAAATGTCAGTTCTTCTGTTGGTTCATTATACTTGGTAGAGGAGTTGGTTGTACTTGCATTGGTCAGGTGGTGGGCTATCATTTTATAATTGTGGCGTAAGTCCATGTTGGCCAAGTCCATCCTTCCTGGAACATTTGACTGGTGACAGTTGTTGGTGCTAAAAATCATTGCACCTCTCTGCAACATTCTCTACTACATCATGAAGTATGGAGTTGACATTCATGCTTCTAACTCTTGATCCTGCGTGCCGTAAAATGCTGTATCTCTTCTCATACAGCTGGCATATTATAGGGACAAACTCATGGTGAGCTTCCACAACTTCTTCTTCTTTTCATGCTTGGATTCACAGTGTGACATAGGGCCAATACATTCTGTATCTAAGGCTGTTTCATTTCCCTTGTTCTTCAAGTGTGTTTCTACTAAGTGGTAATGGTGCTGATTGTCACCAAATATCTTCTTCAGTTTGACCTGGAATTTATTAAAGTTACTGAGCTTCTCTTTATTCTTTTCAAACTGCTGCTAGGCTGTGCCACCCAAGTAAAAGTGCATATTTGAGAAACACGTCACATCATCCCACCTGTTGTATTTGGTGACTTGGTTGAATCCTTTCAGCCATTTTGAAGGTAATGAGCGGTGCCTTTAGAAAACCCTGAAGGATGCCCGATGTGGAGCTGATTTACTGCTGTTTTGGTATCTATTGTTCTCCTCAATATATAGACCATGGACATGATGTAGTACTTGTATTCCAGTTCCTTTCCATGCAGACAATGGCTTTTACATTGACTAACTTGAGCCATGGTAATGAAGGTGTATCGAAGTACCCAGTATCTTCACCAAACAGTGTCATATCATAACAACACTCAAGTCCAAATCCGCAGCAAGACCATCAATGAAGTACAAAACGTAACATTGAATGCATATTTGTTACAAAAACAAACATACAGCCAGAACAGAACTTAATTAAACACCCGGATGGAGAGTGCTGCTATTTATACAAACATAGAATATTCCAGAACATACGAACATTACCAACTTAAGAAATTTCAAGTACCTTCCAGAAATGATAAATGCTAAATAACGAGTAATTGCTGGTGGTTGAATTTGAATTGTTAACCCACAATGTGCCAGCTAGAGACACTACCTACTACACCAAACTGCATGCCGCACGACACATAATACACTGATCAACTAGAACTTTATGACCATCTACCTAATAGCCAGTGTGTTCACTTTTGGCATCTATAACAGCAGGGACATGTCATAACATGGATGCAATGAGGCACTGGTAGGTCACTGGAGGGAGTTGGTACCACATCTGCACACATAAGTTACTTAATATCCATAATTTATTGGGAGAGAGGGCAGTGAGCTCTGACGTCACATTCAGTCACATCCCAGATATGTTCATTCGGGTTCACATCTGGTGAGTTGGGGGGGCCAGCACATCAGTTGTAACTCGCCACAGTGTTCCTCAAACCACTCCATTGCACCCCTGGCCTTGTGACATTGTGCATTATCTTGTTGAAAAATGCCCCTGCCATCGTGAAACAAGATTGCCATGAATGGGGGTACATGATCTGCAACCAGTATATGATACTTCTTGGCTATCATGGTGCCTTGCATGAGCTCCACTGGACCCATGGGTGCCCACATGAATGTTGAATGTTCCCCAAAGCATGGTGGAGCTCCCACCAGCTTGTCTCCATTCCACAGTACAGGTGTCAAGGAGCTGTTTCCCTGAAAGATGATGGATTCACGCCCTCCCATCAACAAGATGAAGAAGGTATTGGGAGTTAGCAGATCATGCAATGCTCTGCCACTGCACGAATGTCCAGTGCCAATGGTCACATGCCCATTTCAGTCATAGTTACCATTGTCAAGGTGTTAACATTAGCACATGCATTGGTCATTGGCTGTGGAAGCCCATAATTAGGAGTGTTTGGTGCACTGTGTTCAGAGACACTTTTACTCTGCCCAGCATTAAAGTCTGATGTTAGTTCCACCACAGTTCACCGCCTGTTGTGTTTTACCAGTCTGCCCAGCCTATGACATCCAACATCTGTAATGAGAGGTGGTTGCCCAACCCCCCGATGTCTGGATGTGGTTTAACATCTGTTTCACTACATGTTGAAGACACTCACCACAACAGTCTCTGAATACCTGATAATTCGTGGAGGTTCAGAAATGCTCACGTTGAGCTTCTGGACTATCACAATCTGCCCTTGGTCAAACTCAGATAGATCAAGCACCTTCCACATTCTACACACAGACAGCATGCACGCTGATACTACATGCACCTTGCTAGTTTCTGACTAGCAGTCATTCCTCGCTGGCTGCTATTGCCTGAATGGGTTTGTATTGATAGTAGGTTGGTAGTCATAATGTTATGGCAGGTTGGTGTATATGCTCTGTTTTAAACTAATTTGACTATTTTCCAAACACCACATATGAGTGATCTGTACAGGTAACTGACATGTCATTGCCATACGTGGTAACTTTCTGAGCTATGTTTTGTCGAAAGTGAGTTACATGTTTTTGATTCAGATCTTCAGTTTGAAGACTGTTTCATTGCATCTCTCCATGCTGGTTTATACAGTGTAAGTCTCCTTATCTCTGCATAGATACTGACACCTACATTTGCTTGTATGTGTTTCCTATAATCAAGCCTTTGTCCTCACTGTTGTTTTTAACCCCCCACCGACCCACACCAATAACATCCCTCCTTTATCAAATTGACTGTTCTTTGATGCATCAAAAATCTTATCAATCAGTCCTTGTTTTGTGCCAAAGGTTTCTGCAGTATCCACCAGAAAGACCGCGGGAGCGCACATCGGCACGGCGCATCACCGACAGTAGTTGCTGCAAGTAAAGTCCCGTCCACCAGAGGGCAAGCGAGAATTCAGCCGCGACCTCTGCCGGCGGAACAACAACCCAGGCAGCATGGACCATGCCCAGTCAGTTCACATCGGGCATGCCTATCAAACGGTTCCAGGTCTACACTATGCGAAGTGTGATGGAAACGTGAATCGTGTTACTACACAATTGGCGACGAGTAGGGTTGTTCTTCCTCGTGTTGCGTCGTTATTCCAGTTTTGCAGATTATCCACGGCATGGGAGATTTAGTGTGGGTTTTGGATGAGCAGCAGACGGAGATCATGGCCACCATGAAACAAGTGCTTCCGGCGTTGCTCTCCACGCAGTCTGCTCCAGCGCCGTTCCCTCCTCCGTTTCCCCCATATGACAAGATGGCGGAGGATTGGGACGCATATGAACATCGCCTTTGGCAGCATTTCCAGGCATTTCATGTTGCCGATGTGGATGTATGTCGTGCTCTCTTCTTGTCTTTGATATCTCCCTCACTGTATCAAGTTTTGCGGCAGCTGGCGCTGTTGCAGGAACCATCGTACTTGTCTTTTGACACATTGTGTTCATTGCTGCCTTCATATTATCGCCGCCGCACATATGTTGTGGCAGCTAGGGTCAAGTTCTACCAATGCTAGAAACAGCCCCATCAGTCTTACCGGGCGTGGGCTACTACCCTGCACGGTCTCAGTCGCAAGCGTCATTTTGTCACGGAGCAGTCGTGAGAGTCGTGTGCCCACATTATGGTGCGCGACGTCATTGTTCGTCCGGCCCCGGATAGGGAGGTCCGGCAACGGGCCCTGCAGTTGGAAGACCCTTCCCTTGAGGAAGTCCTGTCCGTTGCTCAATCGTATGAAGTGTCTCACACCACAGGTCAACAGTTGGAAGCATGGTGCAATGTCGCGGCGGTTCAGGGTAGCGTGGCTGCATTCACTGCATCGGGGTGGACGACGTGCGAGCGGTACAATCCGGTCGTTATGGCCATTCCTGCATGGCGCATAAACAGAGTTCTGGCCGCTGGCCCCCGTTACCATCCTGTGCATCGTGCTATATACATCATGATCGGTCAGAGTGCCCCCAGTGTTGAACTGTTTGTTGCAAATGTAATAAAAAGGGACACATTGCTAAAGTTTGCCTCTCAGCCTCAAAAGAATCAAAGGAAGCAGGTACAGAGGACATGGATGTTGACATTCAGGAAGTTTCATTGGGCCAGGTTCCCACACATCGCCACACAAACTCTTTATCGAGGTGTTGGTTCGGTCGCTACAACTGCAAGTAGATACTTGTTGAATGCACAAACTTACTCCAACCTTGGGTGCCCATTGGTGCCAGTTTACCGGTGTTTACACGGTTATGGTAAACAATTCATTCCTCTGCTGGGTCAATTCATTACCAACGTTACTTACAAATCAGTCACTCGGCCTCTGACTTTTATTGTTGTCAGTGATGCGAGCTCCGCTAACCTTTTTGGATTGGATGCCTTTCAGGCTTTCGGTTTTTCTATCACAGACACCATACAGTTGGTCTCTAAAGATGTTCCCTATCAATCATTGGAATCTTTGATCTCTGCCTTTAAGGATATCTTTGAGGAGGGCCTGGGTCGTGTTTCAGACTTTGAGGCTCACTTAACGCTGAAGGCATCGGCTCGCCCGCGTTTTCTATGAGCGAGGCAGATCCCCTTGGCTCTCTGCCCTCAGGTAAAAGCAGAGCTAGAATGGCTAACAGCCCTCGCCGTCATTCTTCCCATTTCTTCTAGTGAGTGGTCTTCGCCCCTCGTTATCGTCAGGAAACCCTCGGGAAAATTACGTCTTTGTGGCGATTTCAAGGCCACCATTAATTCCCAATTGGTGGTGGACACCTATCCCTTGCCTCGTTTTGATGAATTGTTCTCCGTCGTGGCGGGAGGCCAGTATTTTTCGAAAATCGATCTTTTGGAGGCTTATCATCAGATACCACTTGATGAGGACTCCAAACGGCTGGCGATCGTCAACACCCCGTTTGGCCTTTACCAATACCAGCAGTTGGCCTTCGGAATATCCAGTGCCCCGGTGATATTTCAGCGTTATATTGAGCATGTCATATCGACAATCCCTCATTGTATTAATTACCTGGACAACATAATTGTCACGGGCCGCAGCACGAAGGAACACTTGCACAACCTTCGAACCCTCTTTCTCAAATTCAGGTCTATGGGCCTGCGTTGCAACCTGCGTAAGTCAAACTTCTTCCAACCGTCCATTGGGTATGTGGGCTACACCATCTCTCGGCACGGCATCCAGCTGCTAGGAAGTTTGGTTCAAGGTAACATCGACCTTCCGCGGCCCGCTTCGCTGAAGGAGTTACAAGCATGTTTAGGCAAGATTGCCTATTACCTCTGGTTCATTCCCAGGGCTTCCACCATAGCCTGCCCCCTGTACTGCCGTCTGGGCAAGGGTGTTCCTTTTGATTAGTTTCCTGCATGCGAGCGAGCATGCACCTCATTGAAGGGCCCCCTCACGTCAGCACCTTGTTTGGCTACTTTTGACCCCAATAAGCCGTTGGTCCTGGCTACAGATGCTTCGCAGTATGGGGGCGGTCCTCGCCCATCGCAACGCAGATGACTCCGAGCAGCCACTGGCGTTTGCATCTAAAACTCTTAGTCCAGCACAGGCCCATTACTCCCAGGTGGAAAAAGAGGCTTTGGCCATTGTCTACGCTGTTACCAAGTTTCACCCTTTCTTGTATGGCATGAAGTTTCAGTTAATCACTGACCATAAGCCATTAATATAGTTATTTGGCCTCACCTCTCAGATTCCAGATAGGGCGGCCCACAGACTGCAGCGCTGGGCCTTGTTCCTCTCTAAGTACCATTATGACATTCATATTCGTCCTACCGGACAGCATGCCAACGCCGACGCTCTTTTCCGTCTTCCGGTGGGCCCGGATCCTAAGTTCGATCGGGAGGAGATTATGTGTTTCCATTTGGATGTGGCGTCCCGCCAAGCGGTTGATGGCTTCCCGATCACTAGTTCTAGAGTCTCTAGGGAAACGGCAGCTGACCCTGTTCTCTGGCAAGTAGTTCACCTCGTTCAGCAGGGGTGGTCGTCCCAACCCCCAGGCCGGGCCTTGGACCCTCTTCATAATTATTTTGTTCTACAAGACTGCCTCTCAGTCTTGGAAGGAGTTCTCCTTCTGGCTACCAATGATGCAGCTCCTCGCTTGGTTGTTCCTGCAAGTTTACGAAGGGAGGTCCTCATGTTATTACATGAGGCACACTGGGGTGTTTCCCATACTAAAACCTTGGCTCACAGACATGTGTACTGGCCCGGTATTGACAGAGAAATTGAGCACTGTTCCCAGTGTGCGAGCCAACAGGTCAGTGTTCTCTTCAGGGCCACCTGCAACCGAGGCATGGGAATGTGTTCACATAGATTTTGCGGGCCCCTTTCTCAATGGCTTTTGGCTCATTATCATTGATGCTTATTCCTGATTCCCATATGTGTTTCGCTGCTCCTAAACCACTTCAGAAGTTGCAATCCAGGCACTATCAAAAATCTTTTCTGTGAAAGGTCTGCCAGTCACCCTGGTATTCGACAATGGACCTCAGTTTATTTCGCAGACCTTCTAGGATTTTTGTAGGCGCTTTGGTATTCAGCACATTTGCTCTACCTCCTTTCATCCACAATCGAATGGGGAAGCCGAGTGCATGGTGCGCACATTTAAGATGCAGATGAAAAAGTATGTGCACGAATTTCCTGCGGAGGAGGCATTGACATTTTTCCTTACGGCATACCGGACCACACCGATGGGAGACCGCAGCCCCGCAGATCTTCTCCACGGGCGCCAACCTAGGATTCTGCTGCATCTCCTCCGGCCCGGTCCTTGCCAGTCTTCGCAAAACGGGGCACCCGACTTTCCACTGGGTGTGTCGGACTGGGCACTTGGGTTTGGTCGCAATCCACGTTGGATACCGGCAGTGGTCCTGTGCCGCAATGGCTGCTGGCTCTATACCTTGCAGGTGGGGGACCGGGAGGTATGTCGTCACCAAAATCAGCAACGTCCACGTTTGGACACCCACCCTCCGGCCCCTCGGGCGCCGGCTTCCCCATTGCCAGCACCCGTATTGTTTTCTCAGGGGACGCTAGCGCCCCTCCCACCTGTGACTCCACCATGCTGTGATGGTTCTCATCCTTGGCGGCCTCCAGTAGCTCCAGCACCGGCATCGCCATCGTTAGAGATGCCCTGGCAAGAGCCGGCCCCCCCCGCAGTCCCAGTTTCTCAGGAGGCTGGTTCACCTGTGGTCATCCCTTCCCCATCGTCACCGCCACTGGGTCTTGCCCCTCCCGAGGTGGACCAGGATCCGGAGTTCGACGGCTTGTTGCCTGTTCTGTCCCGGGCTCCTGTGGTTGGATGACGGGGGCCTCTTCATGTGGGTCACTTCCAGCCGTATTCGAAAGTTCCGGCTCGAGGATTGGCAGATCCCCTCGACTCCAGCCTTCCGATGGATGTGGAAGTCATCGCTACTGCATGACGCTTGACCTTCCGACGCAGTGGGTCACAGTGGCTTCACCCCCCCCCCTCCCCCCGCAAAGGAGGAGGAGTGCAGTAGCCACCAGAAAGTCCCGTCCACCAGAGGGCATGCAAGAATTCAGCCCTGACCTCTGCCGGCGGAACAACAACAACCCAGGCAGCACGGGCCGTGCCCAGTTAGTTCACATTGGGCATGCCTATCAGACAGTTCCTGGTCTACACTATGTGAAGTGCGACAGAAACGTGAATCATGTTACTACAGTTTCTTTTCTTCCTGATATAATTCAGTACCCCATCATTAGTTATCCAATCTATACACCTAATCATCGGATTTGTAATGTAGCACCACATTTCAAATCTTCTGTTTGTACAAGTTACAGTCTGCATTTCACTATCATATATGCCTACATGCAAGACAAATACTTTCAGAAAACACTTTCTAACACTTAAATTTATACATATCAGTTTTCTATTTTTTTCAGAAAAATTTCTTGTTTTGCAAGTCTGCAGAGATAATTTACATAATGTGTAAATGAATCGCGAATCTTTTATTACACCATTCTTTACTGTTAATAAGTCTGAACTGTTAGTAATTAAATGTTCACCTTCTATATGTTCGACTTTTCCGTGCATTTTTTCCTGTTCATTGTATACACAACGTAAAAATAACATAGTTCACTAATTACATATTGATACAACTTCTGTATCAACAAGGCATAGTTAATACAATGCCATAAAGACATCCATAAAGTTGCCACATACTTTCTGAATTATGTAGGAACTCATAACATAAGCAACAAAATTGGTTACTGCCACTTTGTGGTTGATTGTCATTCCATATATCAGTATTGTGATTGGTTTAGTTTTTAAATATTTTTACATAATTTACAATTCAGTTTTTAAAATGATTCCAAATATTTTAGTTGGTGTGGATATCAGTGATATGATTCTGCAATTCTCTGTCGCAAAACTTTGGTACTATTTTCCTTTATTTTATTTAACTCTGTCTTCTGTTGCAATATTTAGTATGTTAAGTAGTTTGTTTGAATATTTTTGCAGTGCTTCATAACACAATATTACACCAGCTAGTCGAGACAAATGTTTGACATCCAGCTGTTGTAGAATGTTTGACTCTGTTCCAATAAATGCAATAGTTTGCTTTATACATGGAGGTTTAGAAATTACATTTACTTTCTCCATTTTTTATGCAATCAAATCATCTTATATAGTTACAGTGTGTGTGTTGAACAAATTGGTTATGTCATGACTGTCTCCATAAAATTATTCAACTCTCAAGAGGCAGATGCCCTCTGTGTGTTTTTACATTGTCTTCTTCTTTGTTCTATGAGAACTATAAATCTTATGCACAGTTCTGAGATACACACATAAAAAAAAGGTTTGCATCACCCCAGTTTCCAGAACACCTGAAGATAGACGTTGACTATGGATATTGTATCACATACACAGTCCCTTTGACTGTTCAGAGATGTCACTAAACCCACCCAAAGATGTAAACAACCATGCATGGGCAGTACCTATTACATGGAGAAGGTCCGACAGCCAATCAGATCCAGTCATTCCACCAGGAAGGAGGTACATGCCTCTTGTTGTCTGTAGGTCAACCATGCCTAGACAGCCACTACTGTGGTTCAATTACTATCACATTATTACTTTGTGCCAGGGAGGGCTCTCAACAAGGGAAGTGTCCAGGCGTCTTGGAGTGAATCAAAGTGATGTTGTTCGGATATGGATTAGCTACAGAGAGACAGGAACCCTCAATGACATGCCTTGCTCAGGCCTCCCAAGGGCTACTACTGCAGTGGATGACTGCTACCTATGGATTATGGCTCAAAGGAACCCTGACAGCAATGCCACCATGTTGAATAATGCTTCTCGTGCAGTCACAGGACATCATGTTACTACTCAAACTGTGTGCAATAGGCTGCATGATGTGCAAATTCACTCCCAACATCCATGGCGAGGTTCATCTTCTCTCCTCCAATGAGGGTTGCATATGTCTTCAACCAGACAATAGTCAGAGATGTGTTTGGAGGCAATACAGTCAGGCTGAACGCCTTAGACACGCTGTCAAGTGAGTGCAGCAAGGTGGAGGTTCCCTTTTGTTTTGGGGTGGCATTATGTGGAGCCACCATAAACTGCTGGTGGTCATGGAAGGCACCGTAATGGCTGTATGATACATGAATGCCTTCCTCCAACCGATAGTGCAACCATATCTGCAGCATATTGGTGAGGCATTCGTCTTCATGGATGACAATTTGCAGCCCCCGTCATGCACATCTTGTGAATGACTTCCTTCAGGTTAATGACATTGCTCAACTAGAGTGACCATCATGTTCTCCAGACATGAGTACTATCAAACATGCTTGGGATTGATTGACAAGGGCTGTTTATGGATGATGTGACCCACCAACCAGTCTGAGGGATCTACATTGAGTCGCCATTGAGGAGTGGGACAATCTGGACCAACAGTGCCTTGATGAACTTGTGGATAGTATGCCATGATGAATACAGCCATGCATCAATGCAAGAGGACATGCTACTGGTTATTAGAAGTTCCAGTGTGTAAAGCAATCTGGACCACCACCTTTGAAGGTCTCACTGTATGGTGGTACAACTTGCAATGTGTGGCTTTCATGAGCAATAAAAAGGGCAGAAATGATGTTTATGTTGATTTCTATTCCAATTTCCTTCACAGGTTTCAGAACTCTCAGAACCAAGGTGATGCAAAACTTTTTTTGTTGTGTCTATTTCATTTTATGTCCTAATATGCTGAGACTTTTTTTGTGATGAGCTGAAATTATTTTTTTCCTTTTTATTTTGTGCAGAATTGCATACCTATCCTTTTTCCTCCTAATCTGAAATTCATAATTCAGTTTAATTTATTTCTTGCCTGGGTTACGTCATTCGTGACTTGGCTTTTACATTTTTTTCTGTATCAGACAGTAACTGCTATAGTAACAATAATGAAATGCTTTACAAAACTGGCCCCATTTGTCATCTGCCTCACAGTTTACATATACTAGTTCCCAGTTTTCAGACTCTAACACCTTGTTTAATAATTTTATGGTTTACAAACTGACTTGTCTTTTCTTCTTGCATACATTCTGTTCCTGTGCATGACTATTCATGTTAATGTCAGTAATTATATGTGGTAATGATTTGACATGTAATCACTTGTTTAGATCTTGTCATTCTAATAGATTTATTTACTTTAATTATGTTGTATTCTTAATGCTTGTGTCCACAGCCATCAGACACTGATTAAAAGATATCATGGTTCCACTGAGGCTGCCTGTTGTTTGAATAAAATATTTTATTCATCACTATTAGTTTCTTCTCATACAAAAGACAACTCAATACCATACCATATAGGCCTACACAGGTACAAAACAATTTATTTGTGTTGTAAATCATATTTGGAAATACGTATAAACAGAGTAATCTGCTATTATAATTCCCAAAGCAGTCTTAGTCAAGTTAATTGATGATGTGTTTGAATGTGCATTGACATTTTCATTCTTATTTAGAACTACATGTATGCTATTAGTATAAGTCATATGTGCATGACACTTGATAATGACCATGAGGTTAGCACTGGGCAACAGCAACAAATAAAACCTTTATTCAAATCCAGTGTTGTTTGTTTCTTTCCTTGTGTCTATATTTAACTTAACAGTAACTTTTAAATAAGTATATTTGTTTGTAAGTTGAAACACTAGAAGTTCAAGCTGCTGAAAGATGCACTATTACTTCCAATGTCAAAACTTCAAAACCCAATTCTGCAGCATATTTTATAACATATGAGAGAGCCCAAGTTGACCCATAACCATAAAATATTCCAACAACACCTCCCTGATGCAATGCTCAACAATAGCAATTTACTGTGTCATAATTTCTTTGGTGTCACTCTTCATGTAATTTGCTTCAAACCATTTTCTGCAAATATTGGTATGTTTCATATGTACTAATACTGAAAGCAACAACAAGGAACTGCCTGTTTAATTTTCGAAGGAAAAAGATAAATTCACAGTACATGTGTTTAAAAATTATGATAATATGTAAACTAATTATTCTTTTTTTCTTGAAACAATTCACATAATTTTTTAATTTTGTTGTAGCACCTGCAGAATGGGGAGCTTGGTCAGGGTGGTCAGAATGCAGTACAACCTGTGGACCTGGACAACAAGTTCGCAAGAGAGAGTGTGTTGCACCACATATCGGTTGCCAAGGGGATAATGAGGAATGGCGCAACTGCTACATGGCAGAATGTCAAGTAAGCTTAAGCATTCTTTCTCAGAGACTGAAACATAGTGTACTTATGTCTTCATCTGTAGGAACACTGCAGTGTTTGGAGGTACATAGAAAGACTGGATGTTTTTATCGACAGAGATAAAATATTATGATCAACCCCTAGAAATTAAGTTTTTGAATCTACATTTGTGTTTGTAACAGGCAACTTGGTTTGCTCAGCTTAAATTACTCTTGTAATTGTACTCAAAAGTATTAAAGAATTAGCAAACTATTGGATCCTGACACACTTCTGAAAGTGAAAAGAGTGCAACTATTGACCATATGCAGTTCATGAATAAAAGCTGCACAGAGCTCTTGCCACAACAGATCTGTCAATCTCAAGCTTTTCACAACTTTCTCCATCATCATCATCATCATCATCAGGTAATTAGATTTCAATAGGTTGTTAGTTATTTTAGTTGGCCTAATTATTTAATGAAGACACCATGAAGTCACAGAACTTCCATTTTCTATCAGTGATTATGTCACTGTATATGATTAGAGAACGTTGGTAGTGATGTGGATTTCATTAGTGATGGAAGACTGAATTGACTTCTCTGTTGCCTTTCAGTTTCATGTACCCATTTCCAGCCACCACTAAGGGTGGTGCCACTGTCTTGGTTAAAGCTGTGGGTACACATTCTGACCTCAGTGGCTTCTTTGATGACAGAATCCCAGTAGTTAGATGCATTGGAATGATACCCTGAGATGACAAAAGTCACAGGACAGTGATCTGCACATATACAGATGGCAGTAGTACCACATACACAAGGTATAAAAGGGAGTCCATTGGTAGAGCTGTCATTTTTACTCAGGTGATTCATGTGAGAAGATGTCCAATATGATAATGGCCACACAATGAGAATTAACAGGCTTTGAATGTGGAATGGCAGTTGGAGCTAGTTGCATGGGACTTCCATTTCAGAAATCATGAGATAATTTGCTATTCTGAGATCCACAGTGTCGGAAGTGTGGCAACAATACCAAATTTCAGGCATTACCTCTCACCACACACAATGCAATAGGTGACAGCTTTCACTTAATGACCAAGAGCAGTGGCATTTGTGGAGAGTTCAGTGCTAACAAACAAGCAGTACTGCATGAAATAACTGCAGAAATCAATGTGGGATGTATAACAAATGTATCCATCAGGAAAGTGCAACTAAATATGGTGTTAATAGGTAATGTCAGCAGACAACCAATGTGAGTGCCTTTGCTACCCACACAACACTGCCTGCAGCCTCTGTCCTGGGCTTGTGGCCATATCAGTTGCACCCTAGATGACTGGAAAACTGTGACCAGGTCAGATGCATCCTGATTTCAGTTGGTAAGAGCTGATGGTAGTGTTCTAGTGTTGCGCAGACCTTGGAAAACCATGGACCCAAGTTGTCCACGAGGCACTGTGCAAGTGGTGATGGCTCCGTAATGATGTGGACTGTGTTTACATCGAATGGACTGGGTCCTCTGGTCCAACTGACTGGAAATGGTTATGTTTGGCTCCTTGAAGACCATTTTCAGCCATTCATGAACTTCATGTTCCCAAACAATAATGGAATTTTTATGGATAACAATGCCCCATGTGATATTAGGAAGTATCCAATGAATTTTATCACCTCAATGCCTTTCTGTTTTATCAAACATTATCAAATGTTTGTTCATGAGGCCTACTGAGATGTAATCTACTGATGATGATGGTGATTCAAATGGTTCAAATGGCTCTGAGCACTATGGGACTTACTTCTGAGGTCATCAGTCCCCTAGGACTTAGAACTACTTCAACCTAACTAACCTAAGGACAACGCACACATCCATGCCTGAGGCAGGATTCGAACCTGCAACCGTAGCCACCGCGCGGTTCCAGACTGTAGCGCCTAGAACCGCTCGGCCACTCCGGCCGGTGATGATGGTGATGGTGTTGGTGGAGGAAGTTATTGAAAGCTTGAGACTGACAAATCTTACATGGCAAGAACTCTGTGAAGCAATTATTTAAGAATGTTGCTCCAAAAAACTACATTCTCATATGCAGATCTTTCTAATTAGACTTTAATTCTTCAGTAACAGAGTGGATACAGCCACAGCTATCCATAAAACATATGTGATAGTAGACACAACGATGGAACACACAACATATCTGAGCTTCACTTGCCACCTGTGTGGTACTATATAAATATAATTTTATGTGTTGCAGAGACAGGGGGTGCATGGCTCGTGTGTGGTTGACACTGTGTAGAACTGACTGTGTTGTGTCATAGCTGTTTGTGGGAATGAAATGCTTCTACACAGCTGAAATAGACACTCAGCAATTTGAATCGGTTGTTGCATTGTTCCAGCATGCAACTGAAAAGAGGGTACATGAAAGTGGCCATCAAGATCACACATGTACAGATGTAACAGCAACCACTTTTAATTTTTTGTGTGTGCCATGGATCATAATCATTACCTCTAGCCATGATGTACCACATGCATGCACGCACACACACACACACACACACACACACACACACACACACACACACACACACACACACACGCCATACTATACATATTCAGAAATTATTATATGGAATTGTGTTTGAAGTTAATTAAATTATCTGTTAAATTCTTTAGCTCACTAGGTAGGGGTGGAAGATTTTTGTGATTGTGTGCCTCATTTCTTTCTGTGTCACACCAAGGCTGAGTGATGGATAACGTAAGTTATTTCGCGTTCTAGTGTTATATTTGTGAATGTTGCAGCTGTTTTCGGACTGTGATTGATTGTTGACAAAAAGACTCTGTAAGTAAGTAAATGTAGCATGAGACTGTTGTCGTATGCCCACTTTATTAGAGAGCTGTCTACAAGAGGTTCTAGAATGGACACCACATATTATCCTTATTACATGGTCCTGTGCATCACTTTCTTCCTCAATAACAGGGTACCCCAGAATATGATGCCATATGACACTAATGAACGAAAATAGAAAAAGTAAGTAGAAGTTTTGATGTTTAAATTTCCCAAATCTGACATTATTCTTCATGCAAGATCTGGAGACCATAGACATTAAAAGAGATTTTAACATGTGAATTCCACTTCAAGTTCTTATCAGTATAAACAACTAAGTCTTTAGAATACAATTTCATTTACTAATTTACCCTCTCACATTATTACTTGTGGTTTGATCATGTCTTGTACAATACAGAATTGTTGTGTTGTGTTTCATCTAAGTTCAGTGGTAGTCCATTTTTAAAGAACCACTCATAGTTGTCAATAAATATTATTTATATTTTCAAGTGTTGAAGTTACTCTGTTAGAATTGATTATAATCCTTATATAATCAGTAATGGGAACTCTTTACCTGTTTTTCTGGATACATGTTGGCAGGTAAGTTGTATAAAGCAAAACCAAGAGTGGACCCAGTGCTGACAGTTTATATGTGAGATCTGTGTTTGGTAATTATTCCTTATTCTAAATATTCTGTTTCATAGTTTACACTCCCTGTGTTTCATAACATGACTCACTGAATTCATTTAGTCAGGTAAACGAAAATCAATTACCAGCAACTTCTCTGATACCATAATATTGTCATGTTGAAACCAAAAACAAGTCCAAATACAAAGGCAGAGTCATCAGTGAAGTACAACGCTAACAGCATGTTTATTACTGACTCCAACATACAGCCAGAACCAAACTGACTTCTGGGATGGAGGGTACAGCTACTTATACAAACATTGAATATTCCAGAATGCTAGCATTCATACAAGCATTTAATATTCCATAACATACAAACAGTTTAAACATGAAATATTTCAAGAACCTTCCAGAAATGGTTAATGCTAAAGCTGGCATGTGGGTTTGAACTGTTGAGTTGTGGTCATGTTGTGATATCCTCTTCACTGTAATGAACATTGTAGGTAGCCCCTCCCATTGAAGCTTTGCAATCACTGAGTAGTTATTCAATTTCCTTGAGCCACCCATCATCAATCTGCATGTCTAGTCTGTAGTAGGGCTTTGTACGGCTGACATGTGTATTTGTACTCTTGATGAAGTTACGAACTGACAGTGTGATCTAAATATAAAATGTTATTGGTAGTAGTTTACTGCTTTCCACCACCTTAGTTAGAAACTCTATTAAGAAAATTAGATTACAACAAAGGAAAGGCCGCTGTAGTACAGTTGGCTTAAGGTCATCCCAGACAATTGGCAACACTGTTGGCAGCTTTCAACTGCTAAGTGCAAACAGCTGCAAGCATACACAATCTCCATCTACAGAGTTGCACCCAGCTCACTGCAACTGTTAGAGAACTTCTTACACCAACTTGACTTTAGCATGGCTCTAGAAACGTAAGTCAAAATCTCTACTTAGAAATGGTATATTATTAAGATTAATCAGTCATCAAAGTGATTCATGAATAGGTCAAAATTACGAGATGCAGCCTAGTGTACTGTGACTAGTGCTATTGATGTTCATGAATTTCTACTGGTGTAACAAAAGGTGCAAAATGCCATATAGCAAAACACAAGAATATAATTTTTTTGTATTTGTACCCCTTCACAAGGAAAGCTGCAACTCATTCTTTTTCTTTATTTAATGTACAATAATTTGGTGCTATGTTCAGCATTCCTATTTAGTGATCATATTAAGTTCAGAAATACAAATGATAAATTAATACATGATTTAACTTTACAAGTTTCAGGCTCAAAATTTTCAGTTTTATTAATTTATATTAGTACTACAGTATTTTAGTGCCATCTTACCCATAAAATGGTTCACTGAGCAGATGCCAGGTGTCACCAGATCCATCTTTCAGGGGAGGTAGCTGGTCAGTGCTAAGAAGGCACTATAGACCACTTGCTGTTCACTCAACTGTAATATCATGGCAATGATACAGTGTGAACAATGACTTGCACTCAGACTAATGATAGGCTGATAATCTTTCCTTCCTAATGTACTCACAGACATGAAACAGCAGTTAAGACACTACCACTGTGTTAGAGATAATAGTGTTTTAAATCCCCATTCAGATATTAAATTTTCTGAAAGATCTCTGATCACTTAAGGCTAGTGACTAGATAGTTTCTTCATAAAAGGAATTTTTGATTTCTTTTCCTGTTCTTGTCCATTCCATATTTGAGCTCAGTCTCTTAAACCCCATTGTTAACACATCATTAAACCCTAATCTTCTTTCTTATCTTCTCCATATAACTAGTGACTGATCACACTTAAGACATTTGTTATTTACTCTACCATGTTTTTACATTTAATACTAGATTTTTGAAACAGATGCAGATTGGGTTAAGTGACAATCACAACACAAGTAAGTACAAAAACTGAATATTGTAAGTTAGACATATTGCTTTCTTATTTGTTTTCTCCCATCTTAGTTCAGATCTTTGATGTGTTACCAGCTATGGCTCATTTTTAGTAGCACTCTAGAATTTGATTATTGGCTGTTTGGTCATTCCTCATCATTATACGTCCATCATTTCTCTACTGATAGAGAATTTGGATTAATTTTTGTCTCCTTGTGAGCTATTTTCTTTGTCATTGTTTTGATGAATGAACAATATCAAATTTTGTTGTCAATGTTGGTGCTAGTCCTGTTATTTATGTTTCAATGCTGAGGTAGTAGATGCTCTTATCTTCTTCTACATACTGATGTTACATGTCTGTACACATCAGCCACTATCACATCTGCATGTCAGCCATCAGCATTTAGCTCCATGATGTAATTTACTTTTGGGTTTCTGAGAGCATATCAAGTACTATTAACAATTTGGGTATAGTGCTGTATCTTCTTGTAGTTGTATTTGTTCCATCTGTTGTCCCTTACACGTGATATTACCGTTAATACCCAATTGTTGTTCTATTTTCCCCTTACAATAACTGCATAGCAATGAGTGATCTTCGTGCAAAAATGTTGCTTGAACACCAATTGGTTGTCAAACAAGAAAATGTTCAGTAAACACTTCAAGCATTTTGCATCCCCGCATAAATTGCTAGACTTAATTTATTAATTTTCAGACATTACAAAATTTCTATATTCTTTTAATTTACATATGATATTCATTTGAGTTTTTCTTTGTTCTTTAAGGTACATGGTGGTTGGAGTGGGTGGTCTGAATGGAGTGAGTGTTCTGCATCATGTGGCTTAGCAAATCGTAAGCGCTACCGCAGGTGTGACAGCCCTAATCCTGCTTATGGAGGCAACCAGTGCCAAGGAGCAGATACTCAAGAAGAATACTGCCACCAGCCACCTTGCCCTATCCATGGAGGCTGGTTCGTTTTGTTTCTCACAAGTTTTCATTTTCTTTTTTCCATTACGTACCCAAGATGAAGGTATTGTGTGCATCTGTTTTTATAGTAAATAAAAGAGACTGAATCTTCCGCCCCACAAGCCTGTTCTGGTTGACCTTTATTGTGAGATATGAGAACCTTCTGAAAAAAATAATTCTGGATTCAGTGCAGCTTCATACTGTGAAATAAATGAAATTGTGTTAAAAGTGCAATCACTTTGCAGGGGCTTGTTTTGAAAATTCAGAAGACTGGGGGGAAACAATCAAAACATGAGCACATTATTCATTTCACAGCGAATAGTGATACTCAACCAGTAGTTATTTGGCTCATATTGGCACAATCTTTGCCCAAACTAAACCACGTATTTCTACAGTATGCTCAAAAGTTTAAATTAAGCATCAAATAGCATATGAAAAGAATGGATGAGTAAATAATGTGTTAGTTTTCTTGCTATTTGAATTTGAACACATAATGCCCATAAAGAGAATACATCAGATATGCCATAAGAGACATTTATTATGAAATTTGTCAATGGAGTACTGTATAAAGAAATGCTTCATTTATATACAATGATGAGCCAAGGCAATATGACCACTGCCCACCACAAAACTGAATGCTGTCTGGGGGTGTTACATGACACAATGTGTTAAAGAAAGTATATAAGTGGAGCAGAGATAAATGAGGAATCATTCTAGTGACAATGCGGACTGCATATGGGAAAGACCAAAGACATAAACAATTTTGACAGAAAGCAGATTGTTATGGCCTGGCAGTGAGTTACAAACATCTGGAAATGGCAAAGCTGGTCAGATGGAATATAATTGAAGGATGGAGAAACCCTGAGTATATGATAAAATGCTGCATGTCCATGTCTCATCACAGAATGTGGGGTTTGGAAGCTTGCCCACTCTGTAAAGCAACATAGGTAGTTATAAAGCAACATAGGTGGTGATCTGTGGCAGATACAATGACAGAGTACAGTGCTGGTGCAGGCACAAATGCTTTGGAGCACTGAACTCAATGCACATTTTTGAACAGGGGGTTCCACATCAGATGACCCATAAGTGTTCCCATATTGACCCAGTGACGTCATCAATTACTGTTGCAGTGGGCATGGGAACTTCAAGAATGTTGTAAAGAAACTGATCTGAT
Organism: Schistocerca americana; assembly: GCF_021461395.2. NCBI lineage: Eukaryota > Metazoa > Arthropoda > Insecta > Orthoptera > Acrididae > Schistocerca > Schistocerca americana. The sequence goes on from NC_060130.1 coordinate 625,382,532, forward strand.
CCTCATAGTCTCTTCTTGCTAGCACCAATCTCAGTCACTGCAAAGTTGAAAGTCTAAATGAGTGTGGAATGGTTGTTGTTCAAATATGTACACGACACCATGATTTAGACTGCATTAACACATTTGTTCTTCACCAACTTTGATTATTAAGAACAGTGACAAGTTTGTCAACAAAAACAAATTTTAGCATATTCAACCAGATCAGCACTACAGTAACAGTGGTAAAGTTAATTATTGTTTAGTGGAGCAAAAACACATTTCACATTTACACAAAAAAGTCACAGTTTGCATTTAGCACTGTCTTTTAATAATTTATTGCAAAGGATTACACACTGATACTTCATTTAATCCAGTCCACAGTAAAAATCTCCATGTCCAACAATCATTAGTTCCAATGACAATAACATTCCTGACTCTTGTTAATCACAACACAGTTCAATTAAAATATTCCTTCACTTGAGTTACAGAAATCATTCAGAAATCTTTACATATTAATTTCTTGAGTTTCGTTGGTGTTGGTGTGCATATTTTCTTTTATTGAACATACATGACTGTCTCGTTACCCAGCACCAAGATTGCACCTGACGTAGGTCTTACTCATTGGCATTCTAACAACAAACAGCCAATTTTGAGTGATGTCCAACTACTTATAGAGAGGTGTAAGAACAAATTTTTGTTTCATAACTTACATTATGCTTTGAAAACCAGCTGTGTGGGGATTTCACTGTTTTTGGTGAACTATAAGGGACATTCAAATGAAACCCACTCTCTAGCATAAAGTGATGGTAACAATTTTATTAACTCAAAAATGTAGTTATACACAGTACATATACTCAAAAATAGTCGCCAAAACCATTGACTCATTGATCCCATTGCAACACTAGCTGGTCGATTCCATACTTGAGGAAGCTAGTCGGCAGCTGTTGGACCCAGGCCTGGACCCAGTCACACATTTCATTGTCTGCTGCGAATCAATGTCAGTGAATAGCTTGTTTTAGAGGTCCAAACACCTGAAAGTCACATGGTGAAAGATCGTGATTGTACAGTGAAAGTTCCAGTGTTTCCCACTGAAAGCACTGCAATGTCATCTTCACTGCATTTGCCATGTGTGGGCGGGCATTATCATGCAGGAGGATAATGCTATTGGACAACATGCCTCGGCATTTTGACTTGATGGCTCATCTAAAGTTCTGTAGGCTTGATAACGGTGGCCACTGATGGTGCTTCTCCATTTCAGGAACTCAACAAGCAGTGGGATTTTGTGGTCAAAGAGAAGGATATCATGACCTTACCAGAACTGCTGGACATGGCCTTTGATTTCTTTGGAGGTGGTGAAATCCCATGTTTCCACTGCTTGCTCTGATGCTTGCTTTCCGGTTCGAATTGGTGACACCGTGTTTCGTCACCTGTGACAATATGTGACAGAAAGCCTTATTCCTCCTCATGCTAATGCTGCAAATGTCTCAAAGACAGTGCCATTTGAGTATGGCACTGTTCGGTGGTCAGTTGGTGGGGAACCCAGTGTGCACAGATTTTTCGAAATTTCAAGGTTGATGCATTATGATGTGAGCGATGCCCACACTAATACTCAGAAACTGATGGATCTCATCTGCAGTGATTCTGCAGTTGTCCAAGACTAGAGCATTCACTTCTGCAAAAATTTCCAGTGTGATGACACAATGAGCCTGTCCAGGATGAGCATTGTCTTCCAGTGATTCGTTACCCTTCAAGGAATCATTTACGCCATTCCACAACACTTGAATGATCCAGATTGCATTTGCCATACACAGCCTTCATCCATTAGTACATTTCATGACCACCACCTTCCTCCGCAGCTAAAACTTGAATCACTTCTCATTGTTTCTGCTCACTTGCCTGCATGTTCAGTAGTTGACGATAACTTGTGTGACCACCTTCTCTTTGGCATGAAACCACACTGGCACTATGCAACATTAAATGGTGCGCACACATCAGTCTCTCTATCATATCTGCAGTTACGTGGTGCCACCATCCATGTAAGGCAAAGGTAGACGCACTCACCAGGTTTCATTTTAATGAACCTCATACAAGAACTAATGTGATTTTGACTTATAAAAAATGTCACTGCCCAGAAATTTAGAAAAATGCATGAGCACTATTATTCTTACACATTGTGAATCCCTTTGATTACATGTAGAAGCACCATATTGCAAATTATAGTAAATTACATGAAATAATTAAATAGTGACTTCATTAATCAATGCTTTATTTGTTATATTGTACAGAAAAATTATGGTAAAAAAATTAGATGGTCAAAAGTCAGAATTTGACAGTAGTTATGGCAAAATTGTATCATGGAAAACATTGTGCCTTGAATACAAAACACAACCAAGAATGCTGGTACAACTTTATTAGACCGTGGCATGTACACCAACCACCATAACATACTCTGAACACAATAAGTTAAGGCAAATGTATCCAAGCAGTAGTAACATGATAACAGAGCATGAGCACAGCACAGCAAGAGTTAAATAGGTACTTACCTGTGGTGGGCTGTGTCAAATGTTCACAGTATTGCTCTTTCACAGCGCTTTCTTGCGGATGACAACACACTGCTAATGTGCACAGCTTTCAAGTGTGCATGAATTGCTTAATTCCTCTTCCTTTGGGAAATAGCTTGGATTCACAAGATCTCCATGCCATCTTCCTCTGCAAGGTTCTGGCTGAGATGAGTCACTGATACTGGGGCATACAGTCTGAAGTACTTGGGGTATGCGCAATGTTGCAGACCACTTTCTCATATCAAGCCATATGGTAGGATGGCTAATGTTGGTATGAGCTCCATGTCCACATCAGGTCCAGGGTCTGGTGGTGGTGGGCCCCTGCATTTGGTGCCTGTCATGGGGAGATGGCTCTGGTGTGGATGGCACCTGCATCGGTACTGGTAGGGGTAATGGAGAAACTGCACCAGGTTCATCCACTCATATGCCATGGCAGGGATCCAGCCACATCAGGTGATCCATTGAGTGATGCAGACTGGTGTGGCAACATTGGAGTCCTGGCCAGGGTCATCCGGTCATCCAGGCGCATGGGCAACTGATCGTAACAATGTGCACAGAGGCCCTCCTCGTTACGGACATCGCAGAGATAGCAACCACAGCATCAGGAAATGATGGCGGGAGTCCACTTTGTTTGATGACCAAACCAAGTGGCCAAACAGCCTTCCCAGGCTAGAAACTGGATAATGGCTCTACGAGTTGGCATCCCTGGCTGAGCCGGAGGTGATGCAGGAGCGTCTGTGGTTGACACCCATGGAGCAGTTCAGCAGGGCTGTTGTTGCCGAATGGCATGAACAGATAGGAAGACAGAAACTGATACAAGGCAACGATGGACAGAGACCAAGTCACAAATGTTTCATTTGCAGTTTGAATGTTCTAACTAATCTTTCAGCCTGACCATTGGACTGCAGGTGGAAGGTTTAACAGACCTCTTCCTAAGATATCCACGGTGTATAAGTTGTCCTACTCCTTTGTCCACATGGTGACTTCAGGCACTACAGGAGATTCAGATTTATAGTCCGAGGTTGTTAACAAGTACGAACAGTTTGGTACTTGACTTATATCGATGGCTGCGTTGTTGTCTTCGTGAAGTCTAGAGGTGATTCCACTGTGAAGTTCCCGCGGTTTTCTTTGTGTTTGGATGAGACTAACTGGTCTGTAGGGCGACATGGCATTTTGATTTTTAGAGAGCAAACGTTACATTAGTTTTGCACATCACTATTTAATTCATTTATTCACATTTACCACTTCTACAATAATATGAAATAAGACGTTGTTTTACACCACATCTGTATCACCACCTCCTCCGACCCATGCTCCCGATCCAAAGACCGCCAACCGCCTCTTCCAAAGATCCACCTCCTTCCCGCATGACCAAAGATAACCGTCTCTTAGTTGTTAAACTCGCAGTCAAAGGCTATATTTACATAAAACATTACACGTAAAGAAATTACTGACATACATGATTTTACGTTCTCTTACAATACCCCCCCCCCCTTACACACACACACACACACACACACACACACACACACACAAGTCCATGCATGGGATTGTGTGTCACTATGGAATAAAATATATCTAATACACACATCATAATAAAATTTCCAGTTCCGAAAGTTAGTAATAAAGTTGGTTTCCCAAGTGATCTTAGTTATATATATACTTTCCATGATATACAATTTTAAGGTTACATTGGCTGTATTGAGTAATAAGTGTAATGAACTTATAGCTAACAATAAAATATGGCAACTTATATTTAATTGATCATGGTAGCTGCAGAGCCATGTTAAGATGGGTACATAATTACATAGTATAAGTATAACCTCAAGTTTACTTCAATACTGACTTAATGCATCTTAGTTAAACTCAGTCTTCTGATAGCAGGAAACATAGTCAGTGGTTTCTTTAGAATATATTAAGTTAACTGTGGAATGAAGGCATCTCTCACAATCTTTTAATATAAGTGTTTCAATAAAATACCTTATGGCGTGGCTTGCGCCCAAAACAATCAAATCTAAAGAAATCATTATTCTAAAATAAACAGGTTCTTTTAAGCATATAGTTCAAAATATTGTAATACTTATACACAGTGTTAAATGGTTGTCTCTTAGGGAAAATTCATGTATATGTTATGCATGTAATCACATGGTGAATCCAGTGCAAATTCAATTATGTGTGATCAGCACTGTATTTTCAGAGTCAAATTGGTTTACCTATTTATGATTTAATGTTTCCTTTATAATAAGGTAGCTGAGACGTTCCTTATATGATTGTGTCTTTATCATTGCAGTATCCTTGCATTGTACATCTATGTCAGCTTTATAGGTCAATTTGTGACAAACTCTACACTTACATTGTGTAAGATTGTTAGTATTTATACCTCAACTTTACATCATTATTAAACAGTGTTTCATTTTGATTTACACTCCTGTGCTCAAATAGCATACTGCCATGAATAGAAATTATTTCAAATTGTGTAACAGAACATGGGATAAATTCCTAACAGCTCTTCATTCACTTTAACATTAAGTTATCTAAACTATTACAAAATATTCTCCCACAATATAAACTTCAAAATTAGGGGTCGAATCTGCTGGGGCCCCATGCACCAATCTGCCCAGCAAGTCCAGTTGATATAACAGGAGACATGGGCGATGTGTCGGCGTCCATTGGAAGAGGCGAATAGATTGGCTCTGACAGAGGATGGTCATCCGGTTCCTGCATGGGCACGTCTCCTGGTGGCATCTGTTCCTGTGCTGGCATTGCGATGATGGTGAGAGGGCTGCGTTCTGAGTATTGAGAGATGCCAAGATCCCGAGCGTCAGGTAGAGCCGAAGGTGGTGTAGCGGCAGTCGGAACAGGTGTTGTCGGCACACGAGTCCGAAGCTGGTCCGAATGACGCACTGGAACACCCGTGTCCATCTGGATTTCATACAGGCGTCGGCCACGGTGTTGTAAGATGCGGCCCGGGCTCTATTTTGGCCGCCTGCCATATCCCCGTACTCAGACGAGTCCGTCGGCGGTGAACCGGCCAAGTGAAGGCACCCGCGGCCGTGAGGTGGAAGGCCGCAGAAGATGAAGTAGCGTGCATGGCTGTCGGCCATGTAAGAGCTCGGCCAGGCTGTGGTCGCCCATGGGGGTGAAACGGTAAGACGCCAGAAACTGGAGAAGTGCATCATCGGCAGCAGAAGAAGTCAGAAGTTTCCGCATCTGAGCCTTAAATGTGCGGACCAGTCGTTCAGCCTCACAGTTTGATTGTGGATGGAACGGCGGGGCTGTGACATGCATAACGCCGCGACGAGCACAAAAATCCGCAAATTCGGAAGAGGCAAATTGTGGACCATTATCAGTAACAAGAGTAGAGGGGAGGCCTTCCAAAGAAATAATGCGGGCGAGAGCACTGGTGGTTCCCGCGGTGGTAGGTGATGTGCAACGTACAATGAAAGGAAAGTTAGAGTAGGCGCCAATTACAAGGAGCCAATAAGTACCTAAAAAGTGTCCCACAAAGTCAGCATGAATGTGCTCCCAGGGCTTCTCAGGCGAAGGGCACGGTGAGAAAGATGACTTCGGGGCAGCGACCTGTGACGCACAAGGGCCGCAGGCAGCGACCATGTGTGCTATGTCAGAGTCAATGCCAGGCCAGTACACATGACGGCACGCCAGAGATTTTGTGCGAGACACACCCCAGTGCTCTTGGTGAAGGAGGTGCAAGACCGAAGCACGCAAAGACGCAGGTACCACAACACACGGTGAAGCATTGTCAGTGGAAAGGAGGATAACACTGTCCCTATCCGTGAGGCAGTAGCGCAAAGCGTAGTAGTTCCGCAATGGATCAGAAGTCTTAGCGGACGGGCAATCTGGCCAACCCTTCTGAATACAGCGTAAAACCCAGGAGAGGGTAGGGTCAGAACCTATAGCAGCCGCCAGCCTGTCCCCAGTGATGGGGAACCCGTCCACAACCCGCTGCTCGGCAACATCCAGGTGGAAACACAAAAGTTCATCCCTATCGAATGCCAGATCAGGACCCATTGGAAGGCGAGACAGAGCATCAGCATTTGCATGTTGAGCCATTGGCCAGAAATGAATCTCATAATTGAAATAAGACAAGTAAAGAGCCCAACGCTGGAGGCGGTGTGCAGCCTTGTCGGAAAGTGACGCTGATGGATGAAACAAGGAAACAAGTGGTTTATGATCTGTAACAAGATGAAATTTTGAGCCATAGAGTAAAACACCAAACTTATGAAGAGCATAAATAATGGCCAAAGCTTCTTTTTCAATTTGAGAATACTTTTGTTGGGCATTCATGAGCGTTTTGGAGGCATAAGCAATGGGTTGTTCAGAATCGTCAGAAAAACGGTGTGCAAGGACTGCACCGACCCCGTATTGAGAATCGTCTGTGGCAAGAACAAGATGTTGGCCAGGTCGATAAGTAGCCAGGCACGGGGCCTGTTTCAGCATTGTCTTCAATTTCTGGAAAGCCGCATCGCTGACGCGGACCAGTGAAAAGCCACGTTTTTATGCAACAGGTGATGCAACAGCTGAGCCACCGAAGCCGCAGACGGTAAAAACTTGTGATAGTATGCTACTTTCCCCAAGAAAGCCTGCAGTTCCTTAATAGATGTAGGGCGAGGAAGGGCATTGATCGCAGTGACAGTTTGCTGAAGTGGACGAATGCCATCCCGAGACAGTTGAAACCCCAAGTACGTGATAGATGCCTGAAAAAATTGTGATTTCTGAACATTTCACTTAAGACCGGCAGTCTGTAAGACATGAAAAAGTGTGCAGAGATTTTGAAGATGTTCTTCAGTGGTGGAGCCAGTGAAAACAATGTTGTCCATATAACTGATACAGCCAGGGACAGGGAGCAATAATTGTTCCAAGAATCGCTGAAAGAGAGCAGGGGCGCTAGCAACTCCGAAATGCAAGCGTTGGTATTGATAGAGGCCGAAAGGCATGTTAAGGACCAGAAACTGCCAGGAAGCAGCGTCGAGAGGAAGTTGATAATAAGCTTCCGACAGGTCAATTTTAGAAAAATACTGGCCTCCAGCAAGTTTAGTGAACAGTTCTTCAGGTCGGGGCATAGGGTAAGTATCGATGAGGCATTGAGCATTTACAGTGGCTTTGAAATCGCCACAGAGATGAATATCACCATTTGGCTTAGCAACAACAATGACAGGAGAGGACCACTCACTGGAAGTGACAGGAAGCAAGACCCCTGAAGTAGTGAGACGATCCAGCTCCCATTTTACCCGATCACGAAGGGCCACAGGAATGGGCCGAGCCCGAAAAAACTTAGGCTGAGCGGTGGGTCTGAGTGTGATATGAGCTTCAAAGTCGTTTGCATGGCCTAACCCAGGAGAAAACAGGGACGAAAATGTCGTCGACAAGGAATCCAATTGAGCAAAAGGAATAGCATCAGAGACAATATTGACAGAGTCATCTATGGAGAACCCAAAAACATGAAAGGCATCGAAACCAAAAAGATTCTCTGCAGTACTCTGCTCGACCACAAATATGGGAACAGTGCGAATGATGGGTTTGTAAGACACCTCAGCATTAAATTGTCCCAAGAGAAAAATCTTCTGTTTATTGTACGTCTGTAATTGCCGAGTGACAGGTGACAGGAGTGGAGAACCCAACTGAAGATACATCTGAGAATTAATTATAGTGGCAGCAGAACCGGTATCCACCTGCATGCGAACATCTCGACCAAGGATTTGGACAGTTAGGAATAACTTACCTCAAAGGGAAGAAGTGCAATTGACAGACAACACAGAATCAGAATCAGTGTCATGTTCATGAACATCATGTATGCGGTCGGATTTGCAAACGGAAGACACATGACCTTTCTTTTTGCAATTGTGACACACAGCCCAACGTTGGGGACAATCCTCGCGTGAATGTTTCGTAAAACACCGCGGACATGAAGGACGTTGCCGGGGGTTTTGCTGCAGTTTCTTTGTGGGTTGTTTACGGTTAGGCCGAGGCTGCGCGTGGGAGCGCACTGTGGCCACGTCGGCTGGCGGGCACGCACCGCACGCGTCGTCAACAGCACACAGAAGTAGTATTTCCCCGACATCACCCCATGCCTCGATTTGCGCCCCAGCGGCGTGAAAAATTTCAAAAGACTGTGCAATGGAGAGAACTTCATTGAGAGTCAGATTTGCCAACTGAAGGGCACGTTGCCGAACTTCTTTGTCGGGCGTCAACCAGATAATAGCATCCCATACCATGGAATCGGCATAGGATTCTTTGTGAACGTCAGTAACAAATTGACACTTTCGACTGAGGCCGTGAAGTTCAGCAGCCCAAGCGCGATAGGATTGATGCGGCTGTTTTTTACAATGATAAAAGGCAACACGAGAGGCTACTACATGTGTTTGCTTTTGAAAATAGACAGACAGAAGTGAGCACATTTCAGCAAAGGACAAAGACGCAGGATCCTTCAAAGAAGCCAATTGTGACTACAACCGATACATCTGAGGTGAAATCCAGGAAAGGAACAGAGACTTACATGGTTGTTTCGTCCGTGACATGAAATGCTAAGAAGTGCTGTCAAAGACGTTTTTCATAAGCAGACCAGTCTTTCGCCGTTTCGTCATAAAGAGGAAAAGGAGGTCTAGCCAACGACGAGAAATGCTCCGCATTTGACGCCGCGATGAAATTGCGAATCACCGCCATTAGAAGTGTTTGCTGTTCAAGGAGACTTTGCAATAGTTGCTCGACAGTAGCCATGGAAACCTGTGGGTCAATGGTGAAAAGGAAAAATACACTACCTTGTTGCCAATTGTTATAACGTGAAGTTGAACACATATATTTCAGGACGACACAACACATATAAATCACAGAGTAAGTTGACAAGCAAGACATGTGCATGCATTAACATTCGAATAAGCACTGAGTCCCAGTCTAGCAGCCGCTGCTCGGCTGGCCGCTTAGGTGGCACAGCTGCTGCATGGCTGGCAGAAAGCGCTGCACGTAGAGGACGCACGTAATTGCGCGGCGGCGCTTTGAATGATCGGCGAGTCACAACACAATCCATCACAAGAGTTTCAAATGTAACACATCAACAATTGTCTCCATAATGCTCTAAACCTCAATACATTCTTAATTTGCATAATTAAATTTCATGACTACCCACTATATTTTTTAACACACTACAACATACCTGGTCTGTCAAAGCACACTCTCATAATCTGACAAGTATCTCCAGTTTGCTTTATCCATTAAATAATGTTCCATCTGACATAGCTTACAAATGACAAGGTTTTGTCTTCTTACACACAATCATTATTCATATCTTATTACTTTAGAAGTGTGCACATCATTATGTTTGGTTTCTCTTAAAAGAGACATAACTATGAAACTGTAGAATGGTTCATAGTCTGACACACTACTCTCATATCAGATTTAATGAATGGGTATGTTAGAGAACAAAGAGAAATTAGTACAAACATAATTGACATTAACACAAAATCTACTTCATACTTTGAGCTGACACAGTACCACACTTTGTCAGGAAGTTTTCCTTAAATGATAAAACAAGGAAGTGATATAGTTTGGCCAGTCAACTAATTCTTTACAAGCAGCATTTTGCTTGTTAATGACTATTTTATGGGTCATGTTTGTAGAGTTTTAACTCTGTAACATTGCGCAGTCCAAATAACTTCTTGGATTTTGGGTAGATTAGCCTATAGGCTTTAGGGTGCAGGTTTTCCTTGATTTTGAAGGGGCCTATATAGATTTCAAAAAATTTCTTTATTTCTGAACTCATCAATTTAGATTTTTCCTGTGTTTTTACTAAAACCAAATCTCCTCTCCTGAACTGTACTCCTTTACTTCTTGCATCATGTCTCCGTTTTCTTACCTCTCCTTGTCCTTTCATAGTGATCCTAACAGCTGTCTCTCTTTCCTGAGGTGTCATAAGGTGGGAAATCAACATTCTCAGAAATCAAATTTGCAGGTCGTCTATTAAACATTACTTCATAAGGTGAGAAACTAGTGGATGAATGTTGTAGGCTGTTCATTATATCCTCGAAGTCAGTAGCATTTTCAATCCAATTAACATGATTTTTACTACAATATGTTCTGCAGAGCCTTCCAATTTCCCTCATGTACCTTTCTGCTTGGTTACTTGACGGGTGACAAACCGAAATCAAAATATGTTTTATTCCTGTATCTTCAATAAAATTTTTCCATAATTTAGATGTAAACTGTGACCCATTATCAGACATGATGGCCTGGGGTATACTAACATTTGTGAAATAATGATTTGTCAGCTTGATGATAATTTGTTTACTGGTTGCTCTTTTTAATGGATACAATTTTATAAATGTAGAGAAAACATCTGCTATAACAAAGATGTAATTGTACCCTCGTCTTGATTTTGGTAGTGGTCCATATAAATCGATAGCTGTCAATTCAAGGTTTCTAGTTGGTAAAATGTTTTGCATCAATCCTTTAGAAGTTTGGTTACTCACTTTTACCCTCTGACAACGATCACAGGTTTCAAGTTTTTTCTTCACTCTCCTACTGATATTATAGAAGTATACATTTTCATGTATCTTCTGTATACATTTTGTTGCTTCACAGTGTCTGAAGCTTTCATGTATGTAACAGATTAACGTGTCAATACATTGCTCAGGCCAGCATAGTTTCCAATTGTCTAAGTCAGGTCTAGGTCTCCTAAACAAAATCCCTTTTTGTACTTTATAATACTGATCTACTTTTTCTCCTCCCTTTTTCCCTATATAACTTTTAACCAACTTCCAATTTTCATCGTGGTTTTGGTTTCTACGAATATAATTACAGATTTTTAGTATTTCAGCTTCATCTTTTACACCCTTTAAGTACATAAGTTTGAACTCTTTCTCCTCTTTTCCATAAGTATTTTCAACATCTGCACCTACTGGTAGTCTGGAAAGGGCATCTGCAATGACATTATGTTTACCCTGAATAAATTTGATCTCATAGTCGAACTGCTGAAGGAATAAAACCCACTTTGTTATACGGTTATGATAGAGTCTGCACTCCTGAATGTAAGATAGAGCTTTATGGTCAGAGAAGACAATTACCTTGTGCCCTAACAGATAACTTTTAAACTTATTGAATGCCCAGTGGATGGCAAGTAGTTCCTTCTCTGTGACTGTATATGATTTTTCATACTTTTGTAAGAAACGGCTAGCAAAAGCAATAGAATGGTGTTCTAATTTTTCTTCTACTTCTATGTTTTGAAACAAGTATGCCCCTAAACCTGTCTCACTACTATCTGTCATTATACAGAATGGTAACGAGATAACAGGTCTATGCAACATCTGACTTTGGGACAGTTTTTGTTTTATTTCCACGAATGCATCCTGACGTTCTTGTGTCCAATCCCAAACAGTATTCTTTTTTAGTAAGTTACATAAGCAGTTTGCATTTAAAGCTTGGGTACTAAGAAATTTTCTATAGAATCCAGTGAGACCAAAAAAGGACTTGAGTTGTTTTTTGTTCTTGGGAGTAGGGAACTTTACAATGGCCTCAAGTTTATCCTTATCAGGTAAGATTCCCTTTTCTGAAATGTTATGCCCAAAAAATTTCAGTTCATTAACTCCAAAACAACATTTTTCCAATTTTACAGTCATTCCCCCTTCCCTCAATTTTGAACAGACTTGTGTCAGAAGGTTTAGATGATCTTCTCAGGTTTTTCCAGTTACAAGAATGTCATCAATATATACTATTAATTTTGAAGACAATTCATCACCTAATACAAAATCCAATGCTCTGATAAATTCAGCCACAGATACATTCAATCCAAAAGGGACAACACAATATTGGTAACTTTTGCCACCATACAAAAAGGCAGTATACCTCCTAGAATCAAGTTCAAGTGGTATTTGGTGAAAACCAGATGTGAAGTCTAGGCTACTCATAAATTTTACATTATCAAATTTGTGCAGAAGTTCATTCATATTGTCAGGATGGTCATTTTCTCTAATCAAAAACTTATTAAGGTGCCTAGAATCAAGTACAAGTCTAACCCCACCATTTCTCTTAGACACAACTACTAATGGGTTGTTGTAAGCACTTCTACTTCTTTCTATAATCCCCCAAGTTTCCATTTTTTGAATTTCCCTTTCCACATCGTTTTTCCTGGAGAATGGAATGCCATATGGTTTTAGGAAGAAAGGATGATGATCTCAGAGTTGAAGTCTGCACTGATAGTCTTTCACCTTCCCTGGTCTCTCACTGAATGTATCCTGAAATTCTCATAACACTTCTCTTAACTGATTTTTCTGACTTTCGCTTAGATTTACAGCTTCCTTCAATTTGACTTCGACTAATTCTTCAAAATTTTGTTCGTTTATAAGGTCAAAGGATGTGTTATCACTTATGGCTTGATTATCTACCTCACTTACAACAGCTTTGATATGGTTGCAAGAATTACTACAGTTAAGGATGAACATTTCTGTTTTCAGAATACTATTTTTCTCAGGTTCAGTAATTATAACACTCTTATCTTCCCAAGAGAAGCTTACACCCACTTTTAAGACCCAATCCATGCCAAAAATGATATTTTCTTCTAACCTTGGGACCACAAGGCAACCCTGCTCAAATTCCACATTTTCAATTTCAAACGTTAACAATACTTGACTCTTAACTACCTTACTTTGCCTACCAGTGGCACCTCTGATTTTTACCCTTACAACCGGCATTTCTACAAAGTTCTTACCATCCCTAATTTTATCTCTAAATTTTTCTGATATTGCACATATGGGGCTTCCTGTATCAATAAGACAGTGTCCTTCCCACTGATTTACTCTTATTTTAATGTATGGACAGCCTAATTCCTTTTCATCTGCCTTCCCCTGGGGGACTTCATAGGGAAGTCTTTTTCAATTTCTTTATAATTTCCATCTACTTCCTCCCTTTCAGTCTTCAGCAGGTTTACCTGATTTTCAGATTCTAAGTTACTAGTATCAAGTTTACACTTTGGCTGCACACAAAATATCTCCCTACTGTTTATGTACCTTTCACTCAGACTCTTTCTTTTACTCTCCCACCAGCGTGGGCATAAAACTCTACTAATTATACTTAGATGATACCAAAACACTTTGCTACTACAACTCTCATTATACTAGTTCCACAGGATTTCTAAAAATTGGCTTCCTTTATTTTCAATAAAATCACACAAATCTAATTCTTTCACAATATTTTCACTTTTGTTATCACCACTTTGATTAACCATGAAATGATCAGGACAGACATATAGCAATTGATTTTCAGCTGTCACTTCACTATTCTTATCAAATTCCTTTGCTTCGTCACCACAACTATCATCAAGTTTCAACACTTCATTATTTATTTCAATAAAAACATTGTACTCACCTTCTGGTTTGCTTACCATACTTTTCACATCAATAATACTAACATCATCACTACTATGGTATACTTTACTACCAGTTTTATCTATGTCTCTCTGTTTCTCACTTTCTATGGTTGATTCTTTTTCCTGTTGCTTAGGTTTATCATAAGCTGACTCACTATTACCTTCTTGTGTGAACAACTCCCCCCCCCCCCCCCCCCCCCCCTCCATCTCTGAACTAAAACATTTATTACTCTCTTCATTATTAGCTTGCTCTCCCCTTTTTGCCCAGCTGTAAAAATCACTTAACATTTCCTCATCCAGGATTGAATCAGAACTTTCACCTCTCCTATGTTTATTTTGTGGTTGTCTACTGTACCACATGGCATCCCAAAATTTTTTATCAAAATTTATATAATTCACTTGGTATTCCTGGTTTTTAACCTGTTTGTTAATGGTACAGTTATTTACACTATTTGGTTTTGTGTGAAAGTTAGTGGTCCTATTATGTTTAAATCTGTTTGCCCCAAAGTTGTGGATCCTCATTGAGGCGGTCTGGAGTTTTCCGGATGGCTACCTCTATTGTCACTCCTCCAATTTGTATTCATTCTGTTGTTACCTTCCCATCTGTTGTTCCTAGTTACACCATTGTTTTCCTAGTTTCTCCCTCTCCCATTAGCATTGTACTCTCTTGTTCTATCATATTGGTGTTCATTCCAAAAATCCCTATCGTCCCTTCTAGGGTTCTCCCCACGGTAATCAGAATTCCACCTCCCACTGTAATGGTTTCCATTACTAAACTGTGGCACATTTCTCTCCATTGCCCTGTCTAATTTGTCTATATATTTTAGAAACTGGTCTAAACAGTCATCAGGTCCATGCACCCTGTAGACTTTTTACAACACTGCTCTGACAACCTTGTTCCTGGTATGTCTGATAATCTAAAGATTAAATTTGTCAAAAAATTTCTTGAGGGAGAAGCTTTGTCTTGGGCAAACTGTATTCTTTCAGGTAACCTTCTTTTAAGGGCATCAATTTGCATCAGTTCGTCGAAGGGTTTATCTAGATGCACCAATTTCCTAAGTTGTTCCCTGCAAAAGTCTTTCATTGAGTGGTTTCTGCCCCTGAAACTAGGCCCATTTAAAAATTCATTTTTTATTCTACCCTGTTCAGTCTCAGACCAAAACTTATTTAAGAAACTCTTCTTAAAATCATCAAATGTTTTCCACTCATCAAAATGTTGGTTTGCCCAAGACAAAGCTTCTCCCTCAAGAAATTTTTTGACAAATTTAATCTTTAGATTATCAGACATACCAGGAACAAGGTTGTCAGAGCAGTGTAGTAAAAAGTCTACAGGGTGTAAATTATCACAAGGAAAACTTTTTACAGGTGAATTACTCCATACACTTCCACCATTCATACATAAATTTCTAGACACAAAATTATCTTGCATTTCAGTGAATCTCTTGTCTATTACACTTAAATTACATGTTACAGACTCTTGTATCTTATTTAATTCAGCCTCTAAGGAATTAACTTTTGATTCTGTATCTAGACTTAATTTGTCTACCCTCTCCTCCACAGTTCTTTGAGCTGCGGTTAATTTGTCTACCCTCTCCTCCACAGTTCTTTGAGCTGCGGTTAACCTTTCAATCTCTTTCCCTTGACTTGAGCTAACTGTGACCAATTTATTTTCCAAGGTCACAAACTTATTTTGTAAGCCTCAATTTTGGAGTTCACACCCTTCAAACTTTCTCCTAATTGAAGTTTTAAATTTGAGATCTCTTCTTTCAGTACATCACCGTTGCTTTTCATTTTTGCTTCCAGCGATTCACTAGTTAAGTTTAATTTCGCTTCAAGCGATTCACTGGATGCATTTATTTTCGATTCTAGGAATTCACTATTTGAATTCATTGCCATTGTTAATTCGGATTGCATTTGTCCCACTCTGGCAAAGAGTAATCTTACCCAGTCCTGTTGATCCAGTTTTCTTTCAGTTTGTGAGTCATCTGGATCGCCACTTACACGACACATGTTTGAGTCTAACATTTCTCCCACTTCCTTTTCAATTTCTTCTGATAGCGTCATTATGACACCATGTGTTTGGACATAGTTTTGGCGAAAAGTTTAAAACAAAGAAGAATTGTACTTATCTTTTCACACCACGACATCAATCACAGGTCCACCTCTCCGATAAGCCAGCACTTTGTCGGTTCTCACACTACTTTTTCTGGTCCAGGAAATGTGTACAAAGTTTATACTGTTCTGCAAACAAAGCACAATTAGTCTCATCGCATTTAACTGTAATATCCCGGATGAGCCCCCAAGTTTAACAGACCTCTTCCTAAGATTTCCACAGTATATAAGTTGTCCTACTCCTTTGTCCACATGGTGACTTCAGGCACTACAGGAGATTCAGATTTACAGACCGAGGTCGTTAACAAGTACGAACAGTTTGGTACTTAACTTATATCGATGGCTGCGTTATTGTGTTCGTGAAGTCTAGAGGTGATTCCACTGCGAAATTCCCACAGTTTTCTTTGTGTTTGGATGAGACTAACTGGTCTGTAGGGCGATGTGGTATTTTGATTTTTAGAGAGCAAACATTACATTAGTTTTGCACATCACTATTTAATTCATTTATTCACATTTACCACTTCTACAATAATATGAAATAAGACATTGTTTTACACCACATCTGTATCACCACCTCCTCCGACCCATGCTCCCAATCCAAAGACCGCCAACCACCTCTTCCAAAGATCCACCTCCTTTCCGCATGACCAAAGATAACCGTCTCTTAGTTGTTAAACTCACAGTCAAAGGCTATATTTACATAAAACACTACACGTAAAGAAATTACTGACATACATGATTTTACGTTCTGTTATAAAGGGCAGGGCGAAATTGTGGTGAATCCCACTGGCAATGCATAAGGAGACAAACTCCTGCAACACAAACTAAGGGCTGTTGTCAGAGACCAATGTTGCTGGAAGTCCTTCAATGAAAAAATTTTTGACGGGGCTGCTACAGAGGCAAAGGCTGAAGTTGATGGGCAGTGAACAACACATGGGTACTGAGAGAATGCGACTAATGCCTTGATGCGTTATGTCCCCCATTGATCAGCATGCAGCAATTGCAGCATCTCTGAACAGAGGAGTTGAATAGTCCGTATCAAGGAGCAGAACACCATCAATGACAGAGATACAATGCCGGAACACATACTTGTTATGGAGAGGGTCAGATACCTGCGATGGAGGTGCCTCAGGCCAGTCATGTTGCGTGCAATGTATTGCTTTCCATAAAATTGGATTGGTAGCACTAGCCTGTGTGACCCAAGTGCTAATGATTGTAAAACTATTGACAGTTTGTTGAGCACCTACATCAACATAGAAACAGAGTAACTCCTCCCAATTAAAACTGGGTTCAGACTCACCAGAACACGGGAGAGCGTGTAATCATTCGTGTGTTTAGCCATGGGGCAGAAATGCATCCCATAGCTGTGCTGAGAGAGGAACAGCACCCAACTTTGAAGGCAATGTTCTGCTTTATTTGGCAATGATGCTGAGAGGTTGTGATCCATGATCAGATGGAATTTTACACCATACAGGGAAACATGTAACTTATTTAATGAATAAACAATGGCAATGGCTTCTTTCTCTATTTGTGAATATCTAATCTCAGGTGAATTAAGCATCTTTGACATGTATGCAGTAGGCCACTTGGAGCCATCAGAATATTTATGAGCTAATACCACCCCCAGCCCATGCTGGGGAAAGACATCCCCCTATGCAGCAAGGCATGTAACGGTTGTGCAACTGATGCCACCCCTGGGAAAAACTGATTATGATAAGCAATCTTACCTAAGAAAACCTGGAGTTCCATGACCGACGTAGGACATGGAAAGACCAAAACGGCAGAGACATTCTGACAAGGGGAGACCCTGAACCCAAGATAACAAGAGAAGGCTGAAAGAAGTGGCTCTTTCCCAAATTGCATTTTGATGCGGAGTCCTGTAACACCAAAAAGAGCATACATAAGTGGTTGAGATGTTCAGCAGTGGAGGAGTCAGAGACCACAATATCATCAAGATAGTTGGCACAGCCAGGCACAGACCTCATGAGCTGTTCAAGAACCCACTGAAAAATCGATAGGGTACTGGCCACAACAAATGGTAATTGTAAGTGCTGATACAAACCAAAAGGTGTGTTAATGACCAAGTGCCTTTGAGAGTCAGTACCAATGGGAAGCTGCAAATATGCATTGGAGAGGTTGATTTTGGAAAAACACTGACCACCAAAGAGCTTAGCTCATGAGCTCATGAGAGTGCGGCAAGTTATATGTCTAAGTGATAGACTGAACATTAACAGAAACATTGAAATCACTGCAAAGGTGTAACCATCCTGACGGCTTCTTGAGAATGACTAAGGGGAGCCTATTAGCTGGATGCCATCAGTTGGATGACCCCACAGGCCATGAGGCAGTCATGCCCTGTGTTGACTTGGTCACTGAGTGCCATTGGCACTGTATGAGCCCGAAAGAAACAGGGTGTGGCTGAAGGTTTCCTGGTGATGTGGGCTTTGAAATTATTGGCACAACCCAAACCTGCAGGAAATATGGCAGAAAATTCAGAACATAAGGAATCAAGCTATGTGTGACACTTGATTAGAGATGAGATTGACTTCATCAAAAATAGTAACCCCAAAAAGGTTAAACATGTCCATACCAAACAAATTGTCAGTGCATTTATTGTTCACCGCCAGAAAAGTCAAAGGATGAACCACAGATTTATATGTGACTGGGACCAAGAAACTACCTAATATTGGAATGCTTTGTTTATTGTAGGTGACTAACGTGTGTGACACTGGCAGTAATGGAGGAGAACTCCATGTACATTTTCTAGTTGAATAATGACACAGCAGTACTAGTGTTCACTTGCATGTGCAAAACATTGAGGTAAACCTTGATATCAATAAAAAGCTTACTGTTGGTAACAGAGATTGCCAATAAACATTTGACTTTCATGCCGGCATCTGCAAAAGGCTGTTGGAATTTTTTGTTACAAGCAGGAGCAATGTGGCCTGTTTTGTTGCACTGGCAGCAAACGATCCACCGTTTAGGACAATCTGGCCTATCATGAGTGACAAAACATGACAGACAAGAGGGAAGCATAGAGCACTTATGTTGTTGTTTATTACCAGGCTTGCTGTGCTGTTGTTGCAGCAATGGTTGCCGCAGTGAGGTTGACCAGCTGCCATGATGTTTTGCTTGCCTGCAGACTGGTGCCACCATATTGTCCCCCTGTGAACCATCTGACGAACAGGTTGAACTTCTGCAACCTCACACTGTGATTCAGTTTGAGTACTAGCAGCCTTCAGAACCTTAACAATTGTGCAGTAGTCAGAACATAGGAGAGGGAGGGGTTTTCACATTGAAAGGCCAACTCACGAACCTCACAAATGGCGGCCAACTGAATAATTGCATCACAAAGTATTTGGTTGACATATGACTCCTTATGTACATCAGTGACAAGTGACAATGATGGCTTAAACCAAGAAGCTCAGCTGCCCAAGTTGTAGGAATGTTCCATTTTCTTTTGACACCAATAGAACTCAGCTTGGGTGGCATTAACTTGAGTCTGTTTACAGTAGTATTTCAAAAGAAGGTCACACATATTATGAAGAGAGAGTAAGACAAATCATGCAGGGGGGGGGGGGGGGGGGGACAGTTGGCAAAGAAGTTCATACATACAAGGTGATAACCAACACAAAAGAAAGCATGGCCTAGGGATATATCAGTTAATCCAGATGTATGAAAATGCTGCCACAACCATTTTTTGTAGGCTTCCCATTCTTCAAAAGACTCACTGTAAGCCAGAAACAGTGGGGTATAAATGGCCCAGATACCAACAGGCAAAACAGGAGATGCCAGGTATGATGCAGCAGGCAACACAGATTGAGACGGACCTGAACTGGCCAAACCAGAGAGAAGCATTATTTGCAATACCTGGGTTTGAGTGTGTTGTGCTGTGGAGAATGCCTCCTCCTGATGACCGAGATGCTGCAGTGCCACAATAAGAACCCATTGCTGATCAACCAGCTGGCATAAAAACTCATCAGTAGCACTGTCAGATATCGTAGACACAACAGAGAACCAACCAAAGACTGAAATTCATGCAGAGAACAATCCCACACTCCTCGTCACTTGCATTGTGACACAACCAAGAATGTCAGTACACCAATCACCATAACATACACTGAGCACAATAAGATAAGGCAAATGTATGCAAACAGTAATAGTATGGTAACTAAGCATAAGCGGCCATGGCAGGGTTTAAATACGCACTCACCCATGAAGGGCTCTATCGGAAGTTCAGAGTAGTGCTCTTTTGCGCTGCACTCTCGCAGATGACAACACACTGCTAATATGCATGGCTTTCAAGTGTGTGCACATTAATTTAGAATATTTGGCTGCTTATGAATTTGAATGCTAATTATCTCTTCAGTTATTAGTTCCTGATAATTTAAAGTACTTTTCAAGAAATTTAGAATGCACAGATTTCTGTTGGTGTGGGTCATTATATGGAATTATGCTGATTGGCTCACAAAGTTTTACATCCATCAAACTATAGCAGTAACTTTAATTATCTGTAAATTTTAATTAACATGTTGTATTGCCAAATTAATGGTATCAATTAAATCAGTACAGTGAGAAGAATAAACTGAACAATGAATCTAAAGGGGGGGAAGCCTAATCACACTTCTGGAATATCAGTACATATGCCACATGTCACTTGTATAACAATATTGAATTAGAGAAAAAAATATGTATTAGCAGAAACTGAAAATTTAGCAGTTGGGGTAAATCAGACGAGTTACGTTTCTTATTACACCAGATCAGTGGTCATGCCCAGATATGCAGGCATCCAGAGGAACAGCTGCTAGAAACATGCACCACACCATGCATGCAGGCTAGTGGGACAGTATTATGCTATTTGGTACATGTGGTAGTAATTGGAGGTGCAATGACAGCTGTGGGCTACACAGATATTATTTCAAACTACAGACATCCCTTCATGCATCATGTCTTCCAAAACAGCGATGTCATCTTCCAGTTGGATAAGTGTTTACTCCACAAGGGAATCATGTTACAGTAGCTTGAGGAGCATAATTAGTTAACTCACATTGATGTGTTGTCCCCAAAATAGCCTAATCTGAACTCAATGGAACACATCTTGGATGGCATTACGGATCATCTCAACGTTCACAATGAATTGGCCCATAATTTATAAGAATTATGGGACCTGTTCATAGACATCTGGTGCCACATACCTCTAGAAACCTACCAAGGATTTATCAGATCCCTGTCATAGAGAACTGAATATATATTGCTTTCCAAAGGTGGACCAACATACTATTAAGCAGGCAGTAATAAGGGTTAAGCTGAACATTTATATGAGCAGAATAATACATAAAGTTTGTGAAGGAAATAATAACTAGAAAAACAAAAACATACTTGTTTATCAACTTTCATTATGCATAGGATTGTGTAGTCCATACTCATTTACATCCAGATTTGTTGAAATATGTTTTGAAGATAATGATTCCAAAAGAATCAACACCCTGTTCCAAAAATCAAAGCACCATTAATTGCATCCATAATGTTGACTCATAAATCAAAGTTTGGTGATGTTATATGAAGCAAATATGGTGGCCAGTCTATCATGTCATGTCCTGCCATCCAATGGTAGATCCTGTAAGAGAACAATGTTTGGCTGGAGGTGTTCCACACTAAAGAAGAGGATAGCCTTTTTTACAGAAATGGGCTAGATGATGATGTGGCATATAAAGACTTTATGAACAATCAGCTTTGGATCATAATGTATCAGTTCCTGCAAGAACAAACATTAGTTAATCTCTCCAGATCTGGAAAATTTTCCAGTGTGTGTACGATATATGTTTGGGCACTGCTTTAAACAAATTTATTGAGCCACACACTAATACAGAGAGTTGCTCCTGATGCTGGAGGCTTGGTCATGTGACACATTATTGTTGAAACTCTGTTGCAAGTAAACAAGCATTTTGTTAGGAGGTTTGGTCACTGTGTCATCTTCTCAGTCTGAACAGTAACTGAGAAGGTACACTATATAAGCCATGTAGAAATCCATGGTAGGGCTGCATTGAACAGTTATTTGTCACCTGATTTCCTGCTCCATTCACTTGCAGATCTAGAGCATAATGGCTTGTTATGCACAGTGGTCTCTTTTTATCTTATCCACAAAGCTCTTAACATAAAATACATGAGTGAAATTTTGACTCTTTCCACATCCCAGAGACTCCTCTCCAAGGGATCCATGGAAAATGATAAATGTAATGTAATAGCATATATGAAACTCTAGTCATCTAAATTAGTGCTACAGCAATTTGTAATGAGAGTGTCATTATTTTCTAATGATTTCTGTTTAAGTTCCCTAAGCATATCAAACACATTTTGACAGAGGCTACATCAGCTGATTAGATTCTTGTATCTACATCTACATTTATACTTTGCAAGTCTTTGCACAGTGTGCAGTAAAGCACATATATTCTGCCATAGTCATTTGCTACCTTCAGTTTCTTTTCCCAGGTGCCATGCAGAACTTAAGATCATTTTCTCCCATCTGTGTAAGTCCAAGGTTTTATAACCTTACAGCCATGGTCATTTCATGAGATGCACATTTGACTAAGTTGTATGTTTCTTGACTTGCATGGGAATAAAAGTTCTCAGGAATTTTGAAAATAAAGCTCACTGTAACACAAGAACTTGTAATGTCTCCCTCCGAACTTTTTTGAGAATGTCTGTGATGCTCTCATGGGGTCTAAATAATCTCATGACATATTACAAAGTTCCTCTCTGAGCCTTTTTGTGGGGGATAGTGTCTGCTGAATTCATTATAGTCAATGATCCATGTAAGATCAAGTTGTTCCAGCATTGCCCTATGAAACAGAGGCATCCACGAGCAGATAAATAGTATAGGCCATCACACAGGTCATATTACACCAGGTTGATCCTTTTTTCTGTGCATGCACAAGCCATCTGCCCATGTGTGCATGCTGTCTCTTTGCTGAGATCTCGTAGGCTATGGCCCAGTTCCCTGACTGCTTGTGTGTTAACTCATTGCCTGCATACAGGCACTAAATTTGGAACCGCCTGTCTTAGATTGTAGAAAATGGTGAGCACCTCAGGCTGTAGCTATGCTGGGTACAGAATCAGCCAACTTGTAATACTGAAGTGCAATGCTGCTGGCCAGTGGCAGCCCTCTGTAACTGTTAAGTGCTGAGCATGTGTCACTGAGCACCATGCAGCATGATGGCAGAACCTTATGAGTCACAGGGCAGCGGTATCTTGTTCAGGATAACTTAGGTGGTAAAACCCTTTTAAAAAATTCAAAGTGAATTGCATATTGAAAGGGTGGCTGGCTGTGGAGACAAAATAGTTTTTAAATGGTAACCTCTGGAGAACCTATCACACCTTAGTTATTTTAGGCTTGCTAAAGTAAATGGGTTCTACTAGCATTAATTTTTAACTCCTTGCCTACTTGTAGGTACAGAATGGTGACCAGTTCTTCATCACAACAAACTCACAGTGGAATAGGTGTAATGTTGGGAGCAATAACACGCACACATTCCACAGAGAGCTTCAGACAGCCTACAAAAGGAATCAGCCCAGAATAGGATTCCACTTTGCCACCACAGCTTACAGGCTGTCTCTCACTGCATGATTCCCTTTTAATAATAAGAGATAAGTGTCCAAAATATTGATCAGTTTTACTTTCAAAAATGTTTGTAATGCATTGCAAGTGTGCTAAACGTCATCAGGTGCCTGAGGAATGCCACCATGGCAGACCAAACAAATGTGAAATATTAATATCCAGTCATGGTGGAATTGTACAATACACTCACATCTAGCAAGGGTGCTGTCTCATGTAGAGACTTGTTGTGTATCGAGGTAGAGGAAATAAAGAAAGAGTTGGAAGAGGAAAGCATGATGGGCATAAAAACGTATATAGAAAGATGTAGAACTATAGAAGGACATTGTGTTTGTACCAACCTTCACCTTTTCAAAATTCCTTAATCATTTTCAGACTGATTCTTTAAGTCCTAAATCCAATGTATTGTTTTATGTTTCAATACTATGGACAAATCAACATGGCACACAAGCTGTCTCCAAAGATGCAGAAAGCATCTACAGCTCATGCATAAATATGGTTCCTCTTGACCATTTCAAATATTTTATAAGGGACAGTCAAATAAAAATGAGACACATGGAAAAAAGTAAGTAATCTGTTTATTATTTAAATAGTGTCAATGTTTTCATGGAAAAATGTTTGCAGTTGCCTACATAACCTTGATGTGCCCTGGCTTACACATTTTCATCCAAATTAAAACAGTGGTCACAGATATCTTTCTTCAGTGCTCCAAAAATATGGAATTCACACGGGAAGAGTTCATGACTGAATATAGGATGTGTAAGAGGTTCCCAGCCTGTCCAGGTATTGCCAAGCATGTTTTGAGTATGCTGCTGAAGGTTCATAAGGAAGCACTTACACATCATTCATACAGTCACAATCTCCCCCATGTGAATTGTATTATTGCAGCCCTGAAGGAAAACATTTATCGCTGTTGATTTGCTTCAGATGATGAAGTACACGCCTGGGTATTATTTTGGTTCTGTAGGCAACTGCAAACATTTTTCCATGAGGGCATTGACCATCTTGCTCACAATGGGATAAATCTATTAACAGGTATGGTGATTACTTTAAACATAATAAGCAGTTTACATACTTTTCTTCCATCTGTGTTGTTTACATTTGTCTGCCCTTTATATATTAACTTAGCAGACAACAGTGTTGTTTTGAATTGCAATTGTCAGGCTTCATCAGCAAAAATGAAAAGTGGTACAAATAATGAAGACCACAAGGGAAATACATCAGCACTGAGACAGAAAAGCATGGTAAATGAGACTAGAGACTTGAAAAACGGACAAGACTGTGCACACACATTATGTTTGTGATGAGAGTAAGGCACGGCCGAGCTGAATGTTTTGGCAGCTGAGGAGGTGTGGGACTAGCCATGCAGATCTCAGTGGCTGAATAGGTCTCACGGTGTCATCAGTAGATGGTAGCACCCTTTCTACCTCAGTGACTGGTGGCCACACTGAGTATGAGAATTACAAAGACCTTAGGTCAGGTAACCTCATACTCTGGCTGCAGGATCGGGAAAACCCACGTCTGACTCTTGGCATGAAACATGGAGATGTAACTACCAGGGATGAACTGAGTGTCCAGAACAAATATCAAGTAAGACTAAATCCAATAAAACCTCATCCCAACTAGTTACAGAGAAGCTATTAACATAGTTACAAAGACAAAATTAAGGTGAGTGTGTGGGTGAAAACATACTATTGATATGAAGTGTAGTTTTTTTAAGTTATTTCATGTTAAATGTTTTATGTATAAAGTGAATTTTACAAATAAATCTCTTCACAACACTTGGAAGTGATTTTTGCAAAAAAACTGTCCATGGATAGGTCTCACTGAGCACAATCGGTTTATCAAAGTATATTCTTTTTATAATCATTTGCTATCTTGAATTACTGGCCAGAATGTACTTTCCATGTGTAAAAAAATGGATTTCTATATGAATACTGAATGAAAAATTAAAAAGTAGGAGCAGCATTACAAAGTAACATAGATGGGGAAGTATGAATGTTAAGTGTTTATACTTATTAGTATCAGAGCAATGTAAAGTTACAGAAAAACTAAGAACAGCACTAGTAAGCTGAGGGAATTGACATGTAAACTGATGTATAATATTTTTATATAGCATTAAATTTATAGTTTTAATGTTGCAGAAATTGGAAGTGTGTGCGCTTGACTCCCATCATGGTGCAGGCTTAAATATCTGCAGCCATCTTGCCGTGGGGCACTTGACATTCATTTGGCAGTCAGGTTTGAGATCTAGAACAGGGAGTGTGTATGAGCAACAGTAGACTACCCCTCAAGTGTGTTGAAATTATTCTAAGTGTTGAGTCATTGATTTATGATATTTTTGTGTGGCATCAGTGAAAACTCTGTAATATCTCCAGTTCCAAGATTCAGAATATTTCATGTCAGGCAAACTGGTTGAGCCACGGACTTGTAATATTCATGTGTGTCACCAGTGAATATACTGAAACATTTTCAAGTTGGGGACTTCGAATACTTCACATTAGGTGAAGTAGTCTCAACTCTAAAACTGTACTGAGATTATTTCTTGTGAGTGATATACACTCAGAATTTAGTGAACAAGTGTTGAAGTTTAACTTTAAACTTGCTATAAAGGAACTGTGATTATTTTCTAGAAGTTTAAGTGAACATGCGATACTGTTTCATTCCATTTAAACCCTCACTGAGATATTAATTAATTCAATTAAAGCATTAGTAACTTGTGGTAAATGTGAAAGTTAGCAAATAAACTTAGTTTTGTTAAAATTTAAAATACTGAGTGCAGTGAATGTAATTTTCCACTGAAAATTCCTGTCTTCATTTATATTAACTTTGTGACTGGATTTTTTATGGTTAATACAAGATATAGGCTGGGTTGTCCCTAGACTGCAGCTATCCCACACTTAAAAATCTGACAGCACATTCAGACACCTTATAAACAGTGACTTTATAATTTATAATTTATTATTTGTGCAGAAGCATGTGGCAACTCAGGAGCTAGAAGTTTATTGAACAGTATTTTGTAGAATCAACAAGGAAGCCACAGCTTTAGTCTCACACATTTATTATCCATTATGTCAAAACATCTATATGTGTGTCTATAATCTCAGGACAAATTATGTTCTGTGGCAGAAGACATTTAGTGTACTACTATCATTTCCCCAATTTCCTATTCCATTCACAAATGGTGCTCAAAAAGAACAGCTCTTGGTGTGCCTCTATATGTGTCCAAATTTCTCTTGAAAATACTGTCGTGGTCATTTTGTGATAAGTATGTGTGGGGAAGTATTATTTTGCTCGGCTACTCTTAGAAAAATAGTTATCAAAATTTTAATAGTTAACTTCTAAAAACACACACTGGCCTTCTTCCTGCATCTGCTTGGATGTTGACAAAATGAATAGTGTCAAGACACATATCATTTTTCTTTTTTCTTCAGTAATATTATTTCCTGATAAGGATCTAATGAGCAGTGCTCAAGAACAGACCTAACTGGATAACTATGTTTTTGTGAAATTCTTCCAATTATTATCCCTCTGGTACATTCCTGTAAGTAGTTTTATGTCCACATTTCACTTTAAATTACTCAAGACGCACTTCTAGATGTTTAACAGTTGTGATTGTTACCAGAGATTTATATCTACATCTACATATACTCTGCGAACCACTGTGAGGTGCATAGCAGAGGATACATCCCATTGTACCAGTTATTAGGGTTTCTTTCTGTTCCATTAATGTATGGAGGATGCGAAGAATGACTGCCTGAATGCCTCTGTGTGTGCAGTAAGTATTCTAATCTTATCCTCACGATCCCTCTGTGAGTGATATGTAGGGGACTGTAGTACATTCCTAGAGTCATCATTCAAAGACGGTTCTTCAAATTTTGTTAATAGACTTTCTCAAGATAGTTTAGTTCTATCCTGAGAAGTCTTCCTGTTCAGTTCCTTCAGTATCTCCGTGACACTCTCCCTTGGATCAAACAGACCTGTGACCATTCATGCTGCCCTTCTCTGTATACGTTTGATATCCCCTGTTAGTTATATTTGGTATGAGTCCCAAACAATTGAGTAATTTTCTAGAACCGGTCTCACAAATGATTTGTGAGTGATCTCGTTTGTAGACTGATTGCACTTCCCCAGTAATCTATCAATAAACTGAAGTCTACCTCCTGCTTTACCAATGACAGAGCCCATCTGGTTGTTACAGTTCATATCTCTACAAAGTATTGCACCCAGGTATTTGTATGGGCAGGCAGATGCCAACAGTGACTCATTGACACAATAGTCATAGGGTACTATGTTTTTTTCATTTTGTAAAGTGCACAATTTTACATTTCTGAACATTTAAAGCAAGTTGTCAGTCTTTGCACCACTCTGATATCTTGTCGAGATCTGACTGAATATTTATGCAGCTTCTTTCAGACAGTACTTCATTACAGATAACTGCATCATCTGCAAGAAGTCTGAGGTTATTATTGATATTGTCTGCAAGGTCATGAACAGCAAGGGCCCAACACACTTCCCTGGTGCACACCTAAAGTTGGTTCTACATCTGATGACAACTCTCCCCCCAAGATAACATACTGCATCCTCCGTATCACAAAATCCTCAATCCAGTCACAAATTTCACATGATACCCCATATGACCTTACTTTTGACAATAAATGTAGAATGGTACTGAGTCAAATGCTTTTTGGAAATCAAGAAACGCTGCATCTACCTGACTGCCTTGATCCAAAGCTTTCAGTATGTCATGAGAAAAGTGCAAGTTGGATTTCACATGGTCAGTGTTTTCAGAATCCATCTTGGTTGGCACTGAGGAGGTAATTCTCTTCATTATATCTCATTATGCTTGAGCTCAGGATATTTTCTAACATTCTACAACAAATCAACTTCAAGGATATTGGACAATAGCTTTGCGGATCACTTCTACTACCCTTCTTGTAGACATAGATGACCTGTGCTTTTTTGTAAGAACTGGGGATGGTTTTTTTGTTTGAGGGATCTGTGCTAGATTATAGTTAGAAGAGGGACTAACTCAGCTACAAATTCAGTATAGAATCTGACAGGGATTTCATTGGGTCCTGGAGGATTGTTCAGTTTTAATGATTTCAGCTGTTTCTCAACACCATTGACACTAATACTCATTTCATTTATCTTTTCATGATCAGTTGTATAACAAAACTATAGTTGGTCTTTCCAACAATTTATGTGCAACATGTTACATTTATGCTTGCTAAGAATCAACTGCCAGCCATTGCATCAAACACGAATCCTCAGCAATTTTCCTGCATTTTGTTACAATTTTCTATGAACCAGGATTATGATTTTACTGTCCTATTATCTGCAAATTTAAATAATTGATTTTTATGTTTATGAGACTCATGAAGTACAAACTGTAAATTATGTAATGTGGTAATTTACAAAACTTTAAAAGCAATTAATAGAGGCACATTATCAACAACCTCAGACACCTGCATTCATCTTAAATCTGCTGTCATAAGCTTTTCACATGATTCTCCAATGATTGTGTTTTCATCACTTAACATTTGGATTTTTGTAACATTAATAGCCGCCCGGGGTGTTGCTAACACCCCAAATAAAAGTGGCTGTAATGACATTTTTGTGCAGTATATCACTGATATGAATATGTTTACTTCACAAATGGTTGTTTAGAATGTTATCTTCTGGTACATTATCATTTTATTTAGTATTACTTTAGTATTAAATTGGGTTGTTTGAAACATATGCAATAATTCCCCTTTTCTTACAATACTTTGTTTAATTAGTTATTTCTGTTATTCTTCATACTGTATTACAGGTATAAGACATCATACATATAATTAAACATTTGTTCAGTCCACTCATACAAACATTTTATGAATCAGTCACTATCACTGGCTGCTAGGGGTGCATTATTGTAACACTTTTCACACACATTTCTCATGTGCTTTACACACATTACTTTCAAACATTGAACACAGTGTGATTTAACTTTCATAGCTTTACTCTGAGGACAAACTGTGCAGGATCTGTGCATAAGTATTCTTTTTTCAGAAGGTGGTGCATTGTTGCTGTCTTCAATTCTGCCATTTTAGTGGCTTTCTGTCTAACTTGCTTAGGCAGGGATGAGTGGCTGCTCTCTTGCACACTATGGGATTTACTAATGACCTTCCGACATCACATAAAAACATTCTTTGGGAAATCCTCTCGTTGTTATTATTTGTGTATATGATGAAGGTGTTAATGCAACCAATGTCAGTCATTCGGAAAAACAGGGCAAGTGGCCAGTATCTAGTTTTTCTTGAGGTTGAATAGGTAGCGCACATTTCATCTATTGTGTCCACACCTGTTTTGGTCTTATTGTACATTGTTATAATTTCTGGCTTCTTTTCCTTCACAGTATTAATGTCAATGGCACTGTCATGATGCAAATATGAAAGGAGAATAA
The DNA here is from genome assembly GCF_021461395.2 of Schistocerca americana. Lineage (NCBI taxonomy): Eukaryota > Metazoa > Arthropoda > Insecta > Orthoptera > Acrididae > Schistocerca > Schistocerca americana. The sequence goes on from NC_060130.1 coordinate 625,412,612, forward strand.
CGTTTTTGCCCTTCTTTGGCGCATATGAAACTATGATGATATCCTTTCTGAATCCAAAAAGCTGCTTCTAAGTTCACGACCTCTCGTGCAAACAAAGTCTGGAAGGAGCTGTCTTAGAGCTTCTTCTGCTGTAACTTTATTTTTCAAGGGCTCTTCAGCCAGTGGTATGGAACAAATCCAGTTGTCTAGTGTCACATTGCGTCCTGTACCTTCGATCCTTTGATAAGCCATACAAGTCTATTTACTATCTCCTTAGGTGAGTTTGGCAGTGCAAAGGGACCATATGGCTGTTTCCCAACAAAGATTTCCATCCCCAAAGTATACCATGTTCTTGCATCACATAAGGTGAAAATTTTCAAACCATATTTCTCAGGCTTGCTTGGTGTATACTGTTGGAAACCGTGTTTGCCTCTAAATGCAACCAGTTGTTCATTCACTGTCATATATTCAGACGCAGTATAACTACTGACACAGTTTGACATGAATAATTCAATGCAACTAGGCGATCAAGTTTTCTACATTGTGGTCTGTCTCTAATATCATCAAATCTCAAACAACGCAACAAGAAATGAAAGCACCGTAAACTCATTGTTGCATTAAATATTGCAATTCCAAAACCATTTGTGTCCCATAACTCTTCCAGAATTTGGTGTCCTGCCCTGTAATGCCCATCCAGTATCAACAGACCCAGAAGAGATTTGATTTCTTCCTCATTTGTTGGTTTGGCATCACGGTCTCTTGTGAAATTTTATGCAGTGCGTTAAATGTAAATATTTGTGCTTGATGTAATCATTCTAATTATAACATCATACATCATTTATAAATATCTAAAAACAGTCCACAGCAGTTTTCACAGATTTTTTTGATAGCTTTCACACCTATGTCTACACTTCTAGTTCTTACGTTATGACTAGGACAACTTTTCATCCATTCTGTAACCTTATCCTTTCCAAAAAAAATTAAAAAAAAAATAAAAAAAATGCTTGTTTTCATTATGCACTGCACTTATTTGAGGTTCCAGTTCCAGGTTGTCTTCATCCTACATTTCCATGTCACTCTGGAGAGAGTTAACTTCACAACTGTCTGTTTCCTCCTCTTCCTCTTCTCCTCCTTCAAAAGTTTCATCTAAGACCTCTTCCAGAAACTACTGCACTCTTTCTTGTTCTATTTTGTAATGATCCATAGGTGTTTTAACTGCACAGAGTGACAAAATACAAGCAGCTGCTATGGAACACAACTGTGCGCTTTCTCACAGCACTGTAACATAAAGAGTGGCGCGGGGTGCCGACAACACCCCAAGACATATTGTTGCATGTTTTCTTGGAACTTGTGCTTCCATTGTAGATCCTATTGTTACTCAAAGCTTTGATACTACATCCTAGAAAGATACCAAAGAACATGTCATTATACTCCTATCCTTTATGTAATAATCCATCAATAACGATGACTGGGGTGTTCTGAACACCCTGTGCGGCCAGTTAAGGGCATAAATAATATGCCATTGAAAAAAGCATTTGTGTGCAAGGATGGATTGTAATTTTTTTCACTAGTAAATCCATGCTGTGGAAGTTCCCCTTTTAATTCGTTAAGGATTTTTATGGGCATATACTCTGTATTTTTGGAATAATACTTTAACCTCTGTGGAGGAATCATGTAAGTCCCTTTACTACATTTATTGCACATACACTGAAAATGGTTTGCCACAAATAATTATGAATTATTATACATATAAAGAATTAGCTCCTAAGACACAATATTTGCTTATTACTGTTGGCAGAAAAAGAGCAAAGTGTAACCACATTTCAGAAGAGCAACCTGTGACCACTGAAAATTGGTGTCACATATTTCCCCAAAACAACTGTTTATACCTTGTTGATTTAAATAAATCCACCTGACAAAGGAGATTTAATGCTGGAAAAAGATGTATTGTTTGAAGGTCAATAAAAGTGATTGGTAACAGTTATTTAAAATGCAGAACTGTACCAGAAGCCTATTTGAAGTCAAGGAGTATGCTATTTATCTGGTCATGCTGTATACAGGATGGTCCATTGATCATGACTGGGCCAAATATTTCACAAAATAAATGTCAAATGAAAAAACTACAAAGAACAAAACTTGTCTAGCTTAGAGGGGGAAACCAGATGACGCTATGGTTGGCCCCGCTAGATGGCGCTGCCATAGGTCAAACAGATATCAACTGCATTTTTAAAAAATAGGAACCCCCATTTTTTATTACATATTCGTGTAGTACATAAAGAAATATGAATGTTTTAGTTGGACCAATTTTTTCATTTTGTGATAGATGGTGCTGTAATAGTCACAAACATATGGCTCACAATTTTAGATGAACAGTTGGTAACAGGTAGGTTTTTTAAATTAAAATACAGAACGTAGGTACATTTGAACATTTTATTTCAGTTGTTCCAATGTGATACATGTACCTTTGTGAACTTATCATTTCTGAGAACTCATGCTGTTACAGTGTGATTACCTGTAAATACCACATTAATGCAATAAATGCTCAAAATGATGTTGGACAATCTCAATGCATTTGGCAATACATGTACTGACATTCCTCTCAACAGCGAGTAGTTTACCTTCCGTAATGTTCACACATGCATTGACAATGCGCTGACGCATGTTGTCAGGCATTGTCGGTGGATCATGATAGCAAATATCCTTCAATTTTCCCGACAGAAAGAAATCTGGGGACGTCAGATCCAATGAATGTGCGGACCATGGTATGGTGCTTCGATGACCACTCCACCTGTCATGAAATATGATATTCAGTACCACTTCAACCACACATGAGCTATGTGCCAGACATCCATCATATTGGAAGTACATCACCAGTCTGTCATGCAGTGAAACATCTTGTAGTATCATTGGTAGAAAATTATGTAGCAAATCAGCATACATCGCACAATTTAGATTGCCATTGATAAAATGGGGGCCAATTATCCTTCCTCCCATAATGCCGCACCATACATTAACCCGCCAAGCCACGACAGCAGCTAAAACACCTACTTGTGCATCATCATTCTTTGCAGGTCATGGTTGACGTTTCACATGTGGCTGAACACTTCCTGTTTCCTTAAATAACCTAACTATCTGGACACTTGGATAATGTTGTCCAGGATACTGAGCAGCATACATAGCACATGCCCGTTGGGCATTTTGATCACAATAGCCATACATCAACACGATATCAACCCTTTCTGCAATTGGTAAATGGTCCATTTTAACATGGGTAATGTATCATGAAGCAAATATCATCTGCACTGGCAGAATGTTACATAATACCACGTACTTATACGTTTGTGACTACTACAGCACCATCGATCACAAAGCGAAAAAAGTGGTCCAACTAAAACATTCATAATTCTTTACATACTACACGAATTTGCAACAAAAAATGGGCATCCTATTTAAAAAAACTCAGTTGATATCCGTTTGACCTATGGCAGCATCATCTAGCATGCCAACCATAGCGCCATCTGCTTTTCCCCTTCAAGCTAGAGAACTTTCGTTCTTTGTAGTTTTTTCGTTTGATGCTTATTTCATGAGATATTTGGCCCGGTCACTATCAATGGACCACCCTGTATACTGTCTTCTGAACAGACCAATTTAAAATGAAGATCTCTATCAGAAGCCTATATGAAATCAAGGAATATGCTATTGATCTGGTTATAGCTGTATACACTGACGTCTGAACAGGGCAACCCCTGCCATTTTCAGTATCCGTGTTTATTCTTATATAGTTCATTTTCAGTCTCCAAAATGTCACAGTATATGAGCATCAATTGTGTTCCACAGTTTTACTATAGATTGGCATCAGAAATTACGTTTAAAGTTATATGCAACTGCCCCAAGATCCTTCTTGAAACCAGGAAGCCAGTGATGTAACCCATCAGTCTAAAAAGTTTTGAGACTGAATTAATAGAAATAGAGAAAAGCTAAGATGGTGGTTTTAATGCTTCAGGTTTATTACATAGTCTCCCCTCAATCAAGTACAATGCACAGGACATTCATACATGTTAAACTGTCAGGAAAGTCCTTCTTTGGGAGGGTGTTCAACTCTCGTTGGCTTGATTGTCAGTTATGTCATCAAAGCATCAACTCTTCATGTGAAATTCTGCACTTTGTCATTTTATGGTACGTTCATATAGATATTATGAAGTCTCATCGCCCATGATGATTTTTTTGAGAAGATTTCCCACATTTTGCTTTTCAGTCAAGTCACAGCAGATGTCTACTGTGGTCTTCACAAAGAAATTCTGATCTTCAGGTCTGTCAAATAAGGCTCTTGATTCATGTGTTTATGTTAACTGGATGGCGTAGTGTCATCACATTGCAAAACCACATGCCTTAGATTTTTCTTAGCTTCATATATCTCTTGTTATTTATCAGTATTCAGTTACTGTTTTTACAATAAGTTGTAGCTTAGTATGAGATTGGTTTAACCAACTGAGAAGAGACCAGAAGAAAATTTCATTTTTTTAAACTGTTTAGGCAGATTTTAGGAGAATTGTAAAACAATCACCTATCTGCTCAAAGACTATCCTTTTCACTAATGTCTGAAGTTATTTCTTCATTAGCTATTAACACAATACGTAGATGGTACATAGTTGTAGCAGTCAGAAGAGTGTAGTCTGCCTCACTGTTTATTATATTTTATTTAAAAAATGACTGATTGGGTGAACAAGCACAAAAATTCCTAATATTTCATGAATTACTTTTAATATTCAGTACAGTCGTTACTTGAGTGTGTAAATGACACAACAAGAAAAAATGTTCTTGAGAACGTATAAGCTCGATACATGTTTAATGTTCACTCTTCGATATCAAATATAGGGGTATTAAAATTTCAATAAGTATTCATTTTGTTTTTACTCAGTAGTATTTTAGAGAATTCATGTCAGTGTCTTCCCGTATGCCTTTCGGGCATTGGCCATCAGGGCCTGCTCTGCCTCTCACCACATTGGGAGATCATCACTGCACCATCTTGTCAGGAAATCATGTGTTGTACATGTAACAGATAGAAAGAGACACAGTGCTTTAGTACAGCATTCACAATACACATATTACTTACAATTAAATAATTCAGCATAATTGATGTTGTTCAGGTGGTAATGGCTGACAGTGTTTCAATTATAAAAACTGAAATACTGCACAACATGTTGTTGTTTTTGTTTAGAAGTCAGGGTTTGTGGACCAGTCTTTACCTGCACTTTTCACTTCTTCAAAACATTCTGGGTAATGTCTTGAACATTTGATTTAGAGATGTTGCTCCATTATGATCAGTAACACAATAACACTGATACACCACAGCTGCATGTCCATTATTTAACACTGCCTACCCACAACTGACTGGTCAAATGCATATCTATTGTTTACAGTTGTTAGTTCAAGCTGCCAATGTAGTTACTGCACTGGCATTGCTTATAAGTCATGAAAAAAATCAGTCCAGGATCTTTTTTGGTGGACAGTGAATGCCTGTAGTTATATTTGTCTCTCCCAAAATCTTCCTTGATAAATTATCCCATTTTTTAATTACTTGGAACCTACAGAAGCCAAAAATAGGCAGATGACTTGAAAATCACAAACCTTTATAGCATCATTACTTCAGTTGCCAAAATATCATTTGAGATAAAATTTGTGCAATACAGACTGTAGCAGCTTTAGACTGCACTTAGTAGTGGCCCTCATGCACCATGAATTTCCTTTGAAAGAGAACATCATAGGCCCCATCTTTATGTCTACAGACAGAAAGCGATTAAAAATGTGCCACACATCATCAAGAGTCCATAATCTTCTCATGAGGAAAGACCCAAACACCAAAACAAACAAGGCAAAGCCCATGATGACACATCCCAGGTCTATTATACTGATGATGTGGACATTGATGTGTTTGTGAAAGGAACTAACAATCCCTTGGAACAACCTCCCTTCCATCAGAATGTTCCAGTCTTGACAAACAGTTTCCACTTCGCAATGGCAACAAACAGATTCCAAGCGCATATGAAGGAATTCTGACTTCTGTCATGTGGTATTCTTTTTTCCTTTGTTTACAAGAAATACATTACAATACCATAGAGGGGTGCCAGCCATTATTGTACAATACACATATGTCACTATCTCCACCCACCCCCATGCAACACCATGTGATTTACATGTTCTTCCACATTGGCAGTCTAAAATTAATGGGACGAAACTCATTTATTAATCAAAATTAATGCATATGAAGAACACACAGAAACTGTATGTATGAAATTTTTTGGGCTCAGATGTACTTTTTCTGTACATTGCGCTTCTGTGCAGCAATGAGTTGCTTTTTTGCCGTGCCATCCAACTAATGGTACAGTACCTCATGAAGAGAAACATAGGGCCACCACATATTTTACCTCTTCTATGTACTGAGTATCTTATGACACACAAGACACTGAGGCAGTCCATCTTTCTCAATAAACAAGAAATGTTTTGTCTTAACGAAGTGAAACTGGCAGTGGATTACATCTGGAAGTCATAATTACTGTGAACTTCACTACAAACTGTATTCCATTTATAACACAAATGCTTCTAGGCATCAGATGTGCAATATTGCTGACCCTTAGTTGTGCTAAATGACATTGCACAAGCAACAGAAAGACACTGATCAGCCAGAACATTATGACCACTGACCTACTATTAACATAAACCCATCCAGGTGATAGCTTTATCACCTGGCAAGGAATGACTGCCAGTCAGGCACATGCTCAAAGCATGTAGTATCAGTGACTGTGCTGACCATGTGTAGAATGGGGAAGGCTCACGATTTATCTGAGTCTGACCGAGGGCAGATTGTGATGGCCTGGAGCTCAGCACAAGCATCTTGGAAACTGCACAATGTGTGGGGTGTTTGAAGAGTACTGTGGTGAGTGCCCTCAGCATGTGGTGAAACCACATCCAGATGTTATGGAGTTGAGCAGCCCCCCTCATTACAGATATCTGACATCATAGGCAGGGCAGACTGGTAAAACAGGACAGGTGCTAGAGTAAAAGTGTGTATGAACATACAGTACACCGAACACTCCTAATGTGGGCCTCCACAGTTGATGGCTCATTCATGTGCCAATGTTAACACCATGATATCAGCAGCTACAACTGAATTGGGCATATAATCATTGGCACTGGATGTTGGTGCAGTAGCAGAGTGTTGCACAGTCTGATTAATCCCAATACCTTCTTCATCATGCCGATGGAAGCGAGCAAATCTGTCATCTTCCAGGGGAATAGCCCCTTGATACCTGTACTGTGGAATGAAAAAAAGATGGTGGTGGGTCCATTATGCTCTGAGGAACATTCATGTGAGCATCTATGGGCCCAGTAGAGCTTGTGCAAGAATTCATGATGGCCAAGGATCATACACTGGTTGCAGACCATGTACCCCCATTCACAACAATCATAATTTCCTGACTGCAGTGGCATGCTTCTGGTAGATAATGTGACGTGTCACAAGGCCAGGAGTGTGATAGAGTGGTTCAAGAAACACAGTGTTGCGTTCCAGTTGATGTGATGGCTCCCCAACTCACCAAATATGAACACAATCGAACACATCTGGGGTGTGACTGAATGTGGCATCTGAGATCATCGCCTTTCCCTGGAATTTACGGGAATTAGGCTACTTGTGTGTGCAGATGTGGTGCCAATTCCCTCCAGCAACCTACCAAGACCTCACTGCTTCCATGCCATGGCATATCACCACTGTTATCCATGCCCAAGGTGGAAATACTGGCTATTATTTAGGTGGCCATAATGTTCTGGCTGATAAGTGTAAGGCCACTTTGGTGGCAGCCAACTGCTTACACATGTCACGTGAGAAGCTGCAACCACTTGCAGATCCCTTGTGGGATGGAGGAGGAACAGACTAATTTCGAGTATTGTCTGTACTCTGACCAAAACTTATGATTTACAGTTCATGCTACTGGTGATCAATTTTTCTAAGAACACAATTTTTCTATTTTAATTTTATCTGCAGAACTTCCTTAATTTTTAATACAACAAAGTCAAATGTTTTTATTTTGCAGGTCAGAGTGGTCTGATTGGGGTTCATGCAGTGTTTCATGTGGCTATGGAGTAAAGTATAGAGGGAGACATTGTGCAAATCCACGTCCAGATTATGGTGGAAAGCCTTGTGTTGGTTCAACATCTGAAATGTCAACTTGTAACATGCAGAAATGTCCAGGTATTTTCAAATTAAGTATGAATCTGTACACAAAATTGCACAAATATATTACCAAATTATGATTGCAGTCTGTTATTATCATTGTATAAAGATGGGTATCACTCAAAAAAGTGCTAAAAAATTGAACTGGTATCAGCAAAGGTGCTAGGTTCATGTCTGAGTCCTTCTCTATTTCTTGTATTTTGAATCACTGAATTGAAGAGTGTGTGTATGATGTTTCATAAGCTAAAAGTCAACAAATCTACTTTACTGATGAATTTCACTATTGGCTGTATGTTAAGTCTTGGGGCAAAAGTTAACTCTCAGTTGAACATATAATATGTTTAGTTTCCATACTGTATCTATGCCTACATGAGCAGCTGCTCTGACCTTGCTCTCTCGCATGCTAGAGCTTTTGATCATGTGTGTGCTACTGAAAAAATGTAAAACAGTCCACAACTAAAACATTCTTTGAACACCACCTTACTTTACTACATGCAGTCCTATTATAGATGATATGCCTTTGCCTTCACCTGAGTCCAATCTGTCTTTCCCAGCCAGCTATAGTGGGACCTACAGTTCAACATAGACTGAATTATGGTGCACCTTCACTTTCTGCACATTAACAGTCATTGTCAGAGGTAAAAGAGTCGATAAGTCTCAGGAAAATTCTTTTGACGTACTGGGGATTGAATCCCAGATCTTCAGATTTGTGGACTGGCACTTCACACTTAGCTAAAAAGCAACATTTAAAAACGTGCTACACACTGTAAACAAATTTGTTGCCATCTTTATACAGGCTATCAAGAAAATACAAACTCAGCAACAGTAACTTCAGAAACTGACATACAGATGTTCATAATTTTTTCCCAGTTTGCCTAGCAATAGCTGTGCTGTACGAGTTGCTTTCCAGATGTTAAGCATTTATAATTTTTACTTGTTTAGCTAAACCTGAGAAGTGGTATCAGTGTGCATAATTTGTGAACACTGCCCACTGAGTAATTCCGGTTCAGTTATGAGAGTGTGTGGACACACTTCGGGTAAACAAGCTAGGGAAAGAAGTGGTGGCCAGCTTGGTTTAGAATTTCAAGTGTGGTGGGATGCATGTGGTTTAGGGCTGGCATTTCAGCCCTCTGCAAACTGCTTGAACCACTTGAGTGGCATTGACAATATTTGAAAATCACTACAAGAAGTCTTAGGTGAAACTATGTATAAAAGGCAGTCAAATAAAAAGAAGACAGACAGAAAAAGTAAATAAACTGTTTATTATTTCAGAAGTAATTGTCATAACTATTAATACATTATCCCATTGCGAGACAAGATGGTCAGTGCCTTTATGATAAAATGTTAACAATTGCCTGTGGACCTCTGATTGTACCCACTTTTACAGCTTTAAGTGTCTCATTTCCTAATCTAGTACCCTCAGCATCACCTGATTTAATTCGACTACTTTCCATTATCCTTGTTTTGCTTTTGTTGTCCTTTCAAGACACTGTCCATTCCGTTCAACTGCTCTTCCAGGTCCTTTGCTGTCTCTGACAGAATTACAATGCCATCGGTGAACCTCAAAGTTTTAATTCCTTCTCCATGGATTTTAATTCCTACTCCAATTTTTCATTTGTTTCCTTTACTGCTTGCTCAATATAAAGATTGAATAACATTGGGGATAGGCTACAACCCTGTCTCACTCCCTTCCCAACCACTGCTTCCCTTTCATGCCCTTCAACTCTAATAACTGCCATCTGGTTTCTGTACAAATTGTAAATAGCCTTTTGGTCCCTGTATTTTATCCCTGCCACCTTCAGAATTTGAAAGAGAGTATTCCAATCAACATTATCAAAAGCTTTCTCTAAGTCTACAAATGCTAGAAATGAAGGTTTGACTTTTCTTAATCTACACTCCTGGAAATTGAAATAAGAACACCGTGAATTCATTGTCCCAGGAAGGGGAAACTTTATTGACACATTCCTGGGGTCAGATACATCACATGATCACACTGACAGAACCACAGGCACATAGACACAGGCAACAAAGCATGCAAAATGTCGGCACTAGTACAGTGTATATCCACCTTTCGCAGCAATGCAGGCTGCTATTCTCCCATGGAGACGATCGTAGAGATGCTGGATGTAGTCCTGTGGAACGGCTTGCCATGCCATTTCCACCTGGCGCCTCGGTTGGACCAGCGTTCGTGCTGGACGTGCAGACCGCGTGAGACAACGCTTCATCCAGTCCCAAACATGCTCAATGGGGGACAGATCCGGAGATCTTGCTGGCCAGGGTAGTTGACTTACACCTTCTAGAGCACGTTTAGTGGCACGGGATACATGCGGACGTGGATTGTCCTGTTGGAACAGCAAGTTCCCTTGCCGGTAATGGTAGAACGATGGGTTCGATGACGGTTTGGATGTACCGTGCACTATTCAGTGTCCCCTCGACGAACACCAGTGGTGTACGGCCAGTGTAGGAGATCGCTCCCCACACCATGATGCCGGGTGTTGGCCCTGTGTGCCTCGGTCGTATGCAGTCCTGATTGTGGCGCTCACCTGCACGGCGCCAAACACGCATACGACCATCATTGGCACCAAGGCAGAAGCGACTCTCATCGCTGAAGACGACACGTCTCCATTCGTCCCTCCATTCACGCCTGTCGCGACACCACTGGAGGCGGGCTGCGCGATGTTGGGGCGTGAGCGGAAGATGGCCTAACGGTGTGCAGGACCGTGGCCCAGCTTCATGGAGACGGTTGCGAATGGTCCTCGCCGATACCCCAGGAGCAACAGTGTCCCTAATTTGCTGGGAAGTGGCGGTGCGGTCCCCTACGGCACTGCGTAGGATCCTACGGTCTTGGCGTGCATCCGTGCATCGTTGCGGTCCGGTCCCAGGTCGACGGGCACGTGCACCTTCCGCCGACCACTGGCGACAACATCGATGTACTGTGGAGACCTCACGCCCCACGTGTTGAGCAATTCGGCGGAACGTCCACCCGGCCTCCCGCATGCCCACTATACGCCCTCGCTCAAAGTCCGTCAACTGCACATACGGTTCACGTCCACGCTGTCGCGGCATGCTACCAGTGTTAAAGACTGCGATGGAGCTCCGTATGCCACGGCAAACTGGCTGACACTGACGGAGGCGGTGCACAAATGCTGCGCAGCTAGCGCCATTCGACGGCCAACACCGCGGTTCCTGGTGTGTCCGCTGTGCCGTACATGTGATCATTGCTTGTACAGCCCTCTCGCAGTGTCCGGAGCAAGTATGGTGGGTCTGACACACCGGTGTCAATGTGTTCTTTTTTCCATTTCCAGGAGTGTATTTTCTAAGATAAGTCATAGGGTCAGTATTGCCTCACGTGTTCCAACATTTCTACGGAATCCAAACTAATCTTCCCCGAGGTCAGCTTCTAACAGTTTTTCCATTCATCTGTAAAGAATTCATGTTAGTATTTTGCAGCCGTGGCTTATTAAACTAATAGTTCAGTAATTTTCACATCTGTCAACCCCTGATTTCTTTGGGATTGGAATCATTACTTCTTCTTGAAGTCTGTGGGTATTTTGCCTGTCTCATACATCTTGGTCGCCAGATGGTAGAGTTTTGTCAGGGCTGGCTCTCCCAAGGCTATCAGTAGTTTCAATGGAATGTTGTCTACTCCCGGGGCCTTGTTTTGACTTAGGTCTTTAAGTGCTCTGTCAAACTACATCCTCTTCCATTTCTATAATATTGTCCTCAAGAATATCGCCCTTGTATAGACCCTCAATATACTCCTTCCACCTTTCTGCTTTCCCTTCTTTGCTTAGAACTGGTTTTCCATCTGAGCTCTTGATATTTATACAAGTGGTTCTCTTTTCTCCAAAGGTCTCTTTAATTTTACTGTAGGCAGTATCTATCTTAACCCTAGTGATATATGCCTCTACATTCTTACATTTGTCCTCTAGCCATCCCTGCTCAGCCATTTTGCAATTCCTGTTGATCTAATTTTTGAGACGTTTGTATTCCTTTTTGCCTGCTTCATTTACTTTGTTTTTATATTTTCTCCTTTCATCAATTAAATTCAGTACCTCTTCTGTTACCCAAGGATTTCTGTTAGCCCTCATATTTTTACCTATTTGATCCTCTGCTGCCTTCACTATTTCATCTCTCAAAGCTACCCAGTCTTCTTCTACTGTATTTCTTTCCCCCATTCCTGTCAATCGTTCCCTAATGCTCTCCCTGAAACTCTCTACAACTTCTGGTTCTGTCATTTTATCCAGGTCCCATCTCCTTAAGTTCCCACCTTTTTGCAGTTTCTTCAGTTTTAATCTACAGTTCATAAGCAATAAATTGTGGTCAGAGTCCACATCTGCCCCTGGAAATGTATTACAATTTAAAACTTGGTTGTAAAATCTCTGTCTTACCATTATATAATCTATCTGAATCGCCAGGCTCCTTTCATGTATACAACCTTCTTTCATGATTCTTGAACCAAGTGTTAGCTATGATTAAGTTATGCTCTGTGCAAAATTCTACCAGGCGGTTTCCTCTTTCATTCCTTACCCCCATTCCATATTCACCTAGTACATTTCCTTCTCTTCCTTTTCCTACTATCAAATTCCAGTCACCCATGACTAATAAATTTTCGTCTCCCTTTACTATCTGAATAATTTCTTTTATCTCATCATACATTTCATCAATCTCTTCATCATTTGCGGAGCTAGTTGGCATACAAACTTGTACTACTGTGGTAGGTGTGGGCTTCATATCTATCTTGGCCACAATAATGCACTCACTATGCTGTTTGTAGTAGCTTACCTACATTCCTATTTTTTATTCATTATTAAACCTACTCCTGCATTACCCCTATTTGATTTTGTATTTATAACCCTGTATTCACCTGACCAGACGTCTTGTTCCTCCTGCCACCGAACTTCACTAATTCCCACTATATCTAACTTTAACCTATCCATTTCCCTTTTTATATTTTTTAACCTACCTGCCATATTAAGGGATCTGACATTCCACACTCTGACCTGTAGAACACCAGTTTTCTTTCTCCTTATAACAACGTCCTCCTGAGTAGTCCCTGCCCAGAGATCTGAATGGGGGACTATTTTACCTCAGGAATATTTTACCCAAGAGGATGCCACCATCATTTAACCATATTGTAAAGCTGCATGCCCTCGGGAGAAATTATGGCTGTAGTTTCCACTTGCTTTCAGCCGTTCGCAGTACCAGCACAGCAAGGCTGTTTTGGTTAGTGTTACAAGGCCAGATCAGTCAATCGTCCAGACTGTTGCCCCTGCAGCTACTGAAAAGGCTGCTGCCCCTCTTCAGGAATCATATGTTTATCTGGTCTCTCAACAGATACCCCTCCGTTTTGGTTGCACCTGCGGTACAATTATCTGTATCATTGAGGCACGCAAGCCTCCCCACCAACGGCAAGATCCATGGTTGATGGGGGGGCTGGCAAAATTAGAAGGAAGAATGGGAGAAGAGCAACATGGCTTCAGAACAGGATGGTCCACAGTGGATCTAATTTTTGCTTTAAGACAACTGCAGGAACAGCACTATGAATATGGAATAGATCTACTAATGGCCTTCCTGGACATTGAAAAAGCATATGGTAGTGTATGTAGAAGCAAAGTGTGGAAAGCCCTGGAGAACAGAGGAGAAGCAAATTATTTGGAGAATGAGGGAAATGTACCATGGAAGTGTGAGCTGTGTGAAAGTGGGAAGAGAGAGATCAGCCTGGATTGAACAGAAGACTGGCTTGAGGCAGGGAAGTGCAGTTTCACCATTACTCTTCATTGTAGTGATGTATGATATAATGAGTACAGTAGCACAAGTAATTGGTGAAAGGAAGATGAAAGCTATGGTGTTTGCAGATGATCTGATGATTTGGGGGAGTAAGGAGGAGGAAGTACAAGAGCAGTTGGACATATGGGAATGAACAGTACAAAAATATGGGATGAAATATAGTATAAGTAAGAGTGAGATGATTATCACAACAAGAAAGAAGGAGAGAGGAACAACTGCAACAACAATTGGCAAGGAACGATTGAGGAGAGTGGAGAGTTTGAAGTACCTAGGAAGCCTGATACAAGAAGATGGAAAAAATGACAGAGAAATAAACGAGCAGGGGAGGAAAGCAGAAGCATTTCGGAAGAGTGTCAGAAGCTTAATGTGGAGCAAGGATGTACCCCAAATCAGTAAAAAGGTTATATACCATTCATACTATGTCCCAATCCTGACACATGGATCAGAAACCTGAGTTATGAAAGGAAGAGAGAAAAGCAAAGTACAAGCTAATGAGATGAAATTCTTGAAAAACAGTATTGGAGTCTCAAAGATAGACAGGTTAGGAAATTAGCAGATCAGAGAGTTAATGATGGTGGAGCCATTACAGGAGGAGATAGAGAAATCAAGGCTGAAATGGTATGGACATGTTAAGAGAATGAAGGAGAAGAGGATAGCTAGGAGGATACATGAGATGGTCTGGAAGGAAAGAGACCAAGAGGAAGACCGAGAGACAGATGGCTGAAAGTAGAGAAATGTGTCCAGAAGAAAGGAGAAGACAAGACCAAGGTCAAGATGGAGAGACGGTGGCAAGACAGGAGATTTTGGAGAGTCCTGTGTTCCATACAGATCTGGCCAGAGGCTGGAAGCTGTTCAAGATGATGATGCTGATGATAATTTTATATCTTAGTAGGTGAATTTGTGAAAATATTAGCACATTTCTGATGGCATCATACTTGTTTCACTGCATGAATTGTCACTTTCTAAGAGTTATAACATTGTACACTGCCTGACAAAAAAAGTGAAGCACCAAGAAGACTTGGTCAGATGTCAATATAGCTCACATGTTTACACATCACCGATGCGTGTGTGAATCATTAGAGTTGCAGTTTTCTGTGACAGATAGAACATTCACCACAGAGCATTAGTGTTGTTTGTGTTCAATGTTATTATGAGGTCTGGTAGGATATATCAAGGGTGTGAAGAGTGTCGAATGTTGAGTGATCGCTGTGAAGGACACAAACATGCTGTGTATGCATCTTAGAGAGCATTATCAGCACCTGACAGTTTGAAAATAGCCTTATTGTCGGTCTCCATTTGTCTGGCTAGTCAAACCATGCAATATCGAAATTTATGGGCATTCTAATGTGCCAATAGCCCTATGTTGCATTGTATGGGAACATGAGGGCGGTCATACTCGTCATCAAGCTTCTGGTAGATTATATATGATTACCACAATGGAGGAGCACTGTATTGTGCACCAAGCATACTATAACCTCTTCACATCTGTGCCTGCTATCTGGGAATGGGTAATGGACTCCCTGCACCATTAACATTACAAAACAAACCAGCTGCATTTGGAGTGGTGCCATGTTTGGAAAACATGCACTGCTGATGAGTGGTATTGCACTGTGTTCAGTGATGAATCATAGTTCTTCACTACTCCAAATGACCATGGTTGGTGATTATGATGGTAACATGGGGGGAAGTCAAGTCCCTTTCTTCCATTGTTTTGGAAGGCACAGTGGTGTTAATCCTGGCATCATAGTGTGGGTATCATAGTATGGATATGACTTTAGGCCAGAGCTTGTAGTCACTGAGGAAACTTTGACAGTATAACGGTACGTCACAGTCATCCTATGTCTGAATGTGACAGTGTTGTGGCACCATTTTTCAACAAAACAATGCTCTTCCACACATGGCATGTGTCTCTGAACCGTGTGCATGATGTTCAGGTACTACCACGGCCAGCAAGATTCCCAGATCTTTCCCCAATAGAAAACATATGGGACCAGCTCAGATATCAACTCCATCCCAGTGCCATTACCCAGCATATCAAGGACCAGTATAATAGTTTTGGGCCAGTTTGCCAATGAAGAGAACACAACAGCTTTATAACATCCTCAATCAGTGCATGCATCCAGGCCAGAGGGGGTGCAATGCTAGACTGGCAAGTGGGCTCATACTGTCAAGTTCTTTGTAAATTTTACTCAATAACATCACATAACCTCTCAACACATGACTTTTCATTTTGTTTCCTCCTACCCTTCTGGGTGCTTCTCTTTGTGTATCAGTCAGTATAAATACTTCTGAAGATGATCTCACTTACAGGAGCCAGAAATTTCTGAATCTGAAAAGAGCAGGGCATGTATATATTAGTGCATATGAACACCATTCATCACATTCCTCTAAGAGAAGTGAGAGACTTATTGATTGCTGTACATATCCTCCATATAACAAGGTCTCTGAGTGTGAAAAATGTGGATTTCAAGCACAAGCACCTATTATTAGGAACAGAAAATCCATTGCAATTGGTATGCTGAAGGGCAGAGTAATTTAAAAGACTGATTTACCAAAATATTAGAGCCATCTCTGAACTTATGGAGGAAACAGAGATGTATGAATGGATATACTGCAAGTAGGAAGTAAGAAAGGCATAGAACAGAAACATCTGATGCATCCAGATAGAGAGAAATTCTTGTAAAACATTTGTTTGCAAGCAGTGAATGAAGTAAACCATGATTGGACTACCAATAATAGCACTGAAGAAACAAAAAGAAAATGGAACTTGTTTTGAAGCTGGAACATCTCACTTCACAGATCCTGAGAGGTGAATAGTGTATGTAATTTCATTTCAGGAACAAATTATGACAAGCCTAAAATGGAGTGCCTTCTACACCAGGGTAGGATCATTTACACATACACAAAAACCATATCCAGGCTCCTGGTGCCACCATGAATAGCACAGCATGTACAGAATGTCTGTTATATTTTATACGTGACTGATATTTTGTAAATATTAGTCAGGGTGCTAGTGTGAGAAAGGGAAAGAGTGATAATTAGTATTGACCTTATGAATTGCATGCTTAACTCCTTGTTACTGCTGGAGCACACCATCATCACAATGAGTCAATAAATCAAAATACATAGACGGCTAGACCCTTCAACTTTTCAGTATTCTTAATTTAAAATTTATCAAGCTGCAGCTCAAGGAAATGTTAAGAGCTGTGTCATTTGACTAATAAAATTCACAGTGTGAGTGAAAAAACCATAGCAACATGAAACTATGCGTTGTTCCAAATTTGCTGGAGCTTTAATCCTAACTTCCTGAATACCACACTAGAAAATCTGTCATTTGTGATCTTTTCACAATTTCCAACTCTAGACTAATGCATCTAAGGCTTATCCAAGTGGTCCATTTTCTTCTCAGTCACTAACAGCTCTATTATGTGCCTGAACACATAGAAAAAAGATTTTGCATAACACACAGTTTTACTATTAGACCAATTTTTTTCAGTATACAAATGAGCCAGGCTCTCATGGCACATTAATACACTCTAGAGTGTAATGAGTTGCATATATGTATCATGATGTTATACACTGTACACGTTTACATGTTATCTGGATACAAAAGAAATGAGATTACTCACATTATGAGGGGAAGGTCAGTTGTAGGAAAGGCAAATGGCTGACGGAAGTTTATTGCAAGAACTGCAGGAAAGTATACCCCTCCTATATAGAAGACTACCTAAAGAACACTTGTACAACCAGTTCTTGAGTACTGCTTGAGTGTTTGGGATCCCCATCAAGTTAGATTAAAAGAAGACATTGAATCAATTCAGGGGTGGGCTGATAGATTTGTTACCAGTAGGTTCAGTCAAAACACAAGTGTTAGGGGAATTCTCCTGGAACAAACTGGAATTCCAGCAGAGAATAAGAAGTTCTTCCTCTGAAATACTATTGAGAAAGTTTAGAGAGTCAACAGCAGCAACAGACTAGAGAATGATCCTACTGCCACCAACATACACATCACATAGGGGCCACAAAGACAATATAAGATCAGGGTTTGTGTGGAAGCATGTAGACTTATAGACACCTGTATTTCCCTCACCCCATTTGTGAGTATAAGAGGAAATGGAATGACTTGCAATGCCACAAGGTACTTTCCATCATGCAGCATATGATGGCTTGCAGGACAGCCGGAATGGCCGAGCCGTACTAGGCGCTACAGTCTGAAACCGCGCGACTGCTACGGTCGATGGTTCGAATCTTGCCTTGGGGATGGATGTGTGTGATGTTCTTAGGTTAGTTAAGTTTAAGTAGTTCTAAGATCTAGGGGACTGATGATTCAGATTCAGATTCAGATTCTTTATTAGTCATTCAGCATTGTTACATGCAATAGACTTCGTCAGTTCACTTAACCTATTAATTTTACAAAAAAAAAATTTACATATTTAAGTTGATATTGGGCATTTCTAAAAATTCTTCTAATGAATAGAATGGATTAGTTAACAAGAAGTTATGAACATTGTCTTTAAATAATTTGTCAGGCTTGATTGACCCATTTTAGACAATTTGTTATATATTTTAATTGCCATATACTTATGACTATTGTTAGTTTTAGCTAATCTATTTTGTGGCAACAGCAGAGAAGTACACATTCTTGTATAGTAGCCATGTCTTTCATTTGTTACACTTAAATTAGGTAGTTCAGCAAGTATGTAGTTAACACTGTCAAGAATATATAAATTAATTACTGTTAAAATTCTATATTTAGTGAACAATGGTTTACAATGTGTTCTATTATCTACCTTAGCCATTACTCTGATTGCTTTCTTCTGGATCACCATAATTTCATTTATTTTTCTGCTGTTTCCCCAGAGTATTAACCCATACCTTAAAACAGATTGAAAAAAGGCAAAGTACGCTGTCCTTACGTACTCAAATGTCACACAACACATCAGTCTCTTCAACAAATATATAACTCTTGACAACCTAACCACTATGTGATCAACATGAGAGTTCCATGTTAGACTGTTGTCAAGAACAATACCTAAAAACTTTGCCTTTTGTTTTTCTATTTTTGTAGTCTTTGATAGACTGAACCACATATTCTGGATCTTTTCCTCATTTAATAGCAGACCATTGGCATTAAACCATGATGTCGCATTTTCTTTTGCCACTTTCATATCACTTACAAGGTTATCAAGTACATGGTTTACAGATAGAAAAGTTGTGTCATCAGCATACATATATGTCTTTACATCTATATTTCCTGGTAAGTCATTTATGTGTACAAGGAAAAGAAGTGGTCCCAATTTAGATCCCTGTGGCACTCCATGTTGAACCTCGAGTATGTTTGACAGATGACTTCCTGAACTCACCACCTGGTTCCTTTTATTGTGGTATGATTTGATGAGTTTTAAACTTTTATCACATATTCCATAGTACTCAAGTTTAGAGATCAGAAGTGAGTGGTCAACACAGTCAAAAGCTTTGCTCAGATCACATAAGGTTACCTGTGCATGGGCTGGTCCTCAAATGCTGCTAGAATGTCTCTGACTAAGAGCTCTATGGCATGTATAGCTGACCTTCCTTTTCTGTAACCAAACTGTGATGCACTTAACATACCATTTAGTTCGAGGTACTCATACATCTGCTTATATATTATGCCTTCAAAGACTTTTCCTAGTACTGGAATTAGTGAAATTGGTCTGTAGTTTGCAGGATCTGATTTGACACCCTTCTTAAAGACTGGAGTTACCTTGGATAGTTTGAGAGGATCAGGAAAAAACCCTTCTATGAGACACAGGTTTATAGAATATGTTAATGGTGCTGCAATGTAATGTATGATTTCTTTCAATAGATTGTTTGACATATTAAAAATATCTGTACTGTATGAATTTTTCATTTCTTTGACTATTTTAAGAACTTCATGTTGGCATACCTCTTTGAAGTGTTTCAATGATGATCCGGCCCTATTATGATTTAGGTTTGCTCTCTTCAGATAATCTATACATGTTACATTGGGTTTACTGATCAGCTTTTTGATATCATCAGCACAGCTTACAAAATATTTATTGAATGTATCTGCTGATATTGGGACTGTCTTGTCAAAGTTTCTGACTTCACCTTTAACAGTATTAATTACTGACCAGGCTGTTTTGCATTGGTTTTTACTATTTTTTATGACATTTGTGTTGTATCTTAGTTTCGCTAATTGCAACTCTTTCTTATACAGTTTCTTAGTGATTTTTTCGAGATCCTTAATTTCATTAGAATTGTTTACTTTGGCAAGGCGCTTCAACAGCAGTAGCTTATTTTTTAGATTCTCCAGTTCTTTGGTGTACCAAAATTTACCTTTTCTTGTTTTATGGTATTTCTTTTGAACAAGATGGGCTTTTAAAATACCTGTTAAGTAATTGTGGAATGTTTCATAAACTGTTTGAGCACTGGAATCACAGTTTTGAAATAATTTGTCCCAGTTTGTTATGCTCAACTGGTGTGTTAGTTTTATGAGATTGTGTTTTGTTAATATTAAGGTATTAGATTTTGTTAACTTTTGTCCAGCCTTGCTCTCATCCCCTTTTATAAAATGTCTTAACTTTACTGTTAACATGGAGTGGTCTGAGAAAACAAACTCCTTTACCTTGGTGGAGTACATATCACGAGCACAGTTGACAAAAGCATTATCCAAACACGCTTGTAGTCTTGTTGGTTCTGAATTTACATGATGGAAGTTGTGCTGCCTTAGCATATTCAGTAACTTATTTACGCTGGGTTTGTTACATGTTACATCAAAGCTTGAATTAAAGTCTCCCCCAATTACAGTTACATACTGTTTCCATTTCGTTATGTAGCAGAGTACACTGTCTAAATTATCTAAAAAAGTTTTATCATCTGAGTCAGGGGAATGGTAGATACATACTATGATAAGTTTCATTATATCACATATGATCCCGGTAATTTCAAAGTGTTTCTCTACACATGCCCAACTAAGATCTAGTTCTCTACACTCTATTTCACTTGAAACATAGATAACAGTACCACCATTACGGTACTGAGATCTGCAAAAACTGTTTCCATATTTATAACCTTCTGGTACATAGTATTGTATTTGTTCTGGTTTAAGCCAATGTTCTGATAGACATAAGAAAGAATACTTATTCTGTGGCAATGACTCATCCAGAATTTCAACTTTATTTTCAAGACCCTGAATGTTTAAAAATAGGATGTTGTTGTGACTTATCTGTGAGTTAGGAGGCTGGTTTTTCACATTTTTATTTTTTTCTTGGCTTGAAACCATAAAAAATTATCACTGAATGACACAGATGTATTTTTCCTTTGGCTCCTCCTTAAGCATTGCTGTGTTGCTGCTCCAGTCGTTGTTGGTTCTGTTACTGCTGCTGCTTCTGCTGATAATGATGGTGCTGCTGCTGTTTCACTTATTTCTGGTGTTTGTTGTTCCATAACTGCTGTGCCTTTCTGTGAATTATTAACATTTGGAGTGTTCACTTGCATTAATAAAATTTCACGTTTGTCTTGGAGAGGTGTAGCTTCACTGATAGCAGATTTCACATTGGATTCTACAGGATACACACACTTCCTGTCCATGAGAGGTATGACTTTTCTATCATCACACTGCACATTTGAGATTTTATTTACAAGTTCTAAAATTTTGGTTACTATTACGTTTTTTCCTAGTAAATTTAGATGGGAACCATGTGTTGTGTGAAATCTTTTCCCTAAATTGCTGATGTTCACAAATGTTACATTTTCAAACCGCTTGCAAATATTTTGCATCTCTTTATTTGCTGTTTCAATTTCTTTATTTACACAGGACCATTCTATCAAGTCGTAACAGTGTGGCACTGAAAAAACAATAACATTTGTTCCTCTCAGCTCATACAGTTTTCTTTTTAGCGAGATTAAGAGATCGTTTTTTTCGTTCCTGGCTATATCATTTGATCCCGCCAGGAAGATGGAAAAGTCCTTTTTGCTCAATGAGGAAATTTTTTCTTGACTCATTGATGTAGCAGCACTGAATTTTGCTCCTGGTTTTATTGTACAGTTAAAACTAAAATTCTGACTACTTGTACGCCGAAATTCAGCGGCTGTATTTCGTCCTTGGCTGTCGGCATACAGTTCAGTTTTACCGGTACTTGCTGTTCCGAGATTGCCTGTTTCCTGCCTATCTTTGCGATAAGCGAAGTCTTGTTTGGCACTATTTATTGTGTCTTTTTTGCTAACACATGTCGATATTGTCTCAGTAGAGCAGCTTAGCCGTGGAAGATTTTTCGTGAGCACTTTTGCATATGATCTTTTACTTAACTGTTTTACCTTATTCACAAAGTCGTTTGGTTTTCCTCATGGTACACTCGCACTGTTAACTTCGCTTTCACAATCCGTAGTCGAAAGAGCTTGAAAGTAGTTTTCGTTCACTATATTTATGTTTCTTTCGCCGTTTTCTGTATCTTGTATTATCTGTTTGCGTCTTTTGTACTTCACTTCCGTCCAATTCTCCGACATATTCGTACTTTCATGGCGCGAGTTTTTCATGTTCCGTTCACTTTTTTCTTCTTTAAGTTTCTTGATATCCATCTTCAAGGAACTGATAATAAATTGTAAACTAGACACCCGTTCGCTGAGCTTTGTAATTTC
The DNA here is from genome assembly GCF_021461395.2 of Schistocerca americana. NCBI lineage: Eukaryota > Metazoa > Arthropoda > Insecta > Orthoptera > Acrididae > Schistocerca > Schistocerca americana. The sequence goes on from NC_060130.1 coordinate 625,435,248, forward strand.
ATCCTTACAACTGTCACAATTTTTCTTTTTCACGGCAAAATTCACACTTTTTCTCGGACACGCACAACGAATTTTTACACTAGCCGCCATATTTAACATCGAGTAGTTAAGTCCCATAGTGCTCAGAGCCATTTTAAACCATTTGATGGCTTGCAGAGAATGTGTATAGATGTACATGAAGGAACTATTTGTCATGGAATGTTAGTGCTTTGTTATTCTTCAACTGTATCCTTACTCAGTGACATGTTTAACTAAAACTGACCAGATTTGTAACTGTGAATGAGCAGTTCATTACAGATGTGTCCTTTTGCTCTGCCAAAAAGCAAAAAATGGAACTCCTGCACAGCTTCATGATAAATGACTTGCAGAAGTATTAAGAGCAGTGGCAGGAATGAATGCAGATATGTGATCATTCAGATGGTTCTTACCTTGCAGACAAACATAATTAATTGAACATATGTGGCAACTGCACATCCAGGTTGTTCTTACCTTGCAGATGAACATCTGTGGCAACTGCACTAACTGCTGCATCAGTGTTGTTTATTTGGTGCCTCAATTCATACATTACTTTTCCTGGTGGTGTTCAAGAATATGTTCATAGTTGAATAAACCTTATTTTCACTGTTTTGGAGATGATTAAAGTGTTTGCAGTGTATGGACACAAAAATAGTCATGCTCTGACACACCACAATAAATCACTTATTAGTAATGCAAGTAGCCTCATTTATGTTGTGTCACTGTAGCATAGTTTCACTGGTGAAGAACAAAATACATTATTATGTTTCACACCTCTAACACATTCTCTCTGTAGGCATTTGACACTGCAGAATGCATGCATTCAAGCTCGCTTTAGTCACATATTCTATACAATAGTGACGTGTTTGTTACTAATTGGGCAAAATTACTCTTAACCCTAGGACGCCCAAGCCTTTTTTTCTAACTTGGATGCCTAAGGGGGGGGGGGGGGGGGGGGGGGGGGGTTCGGCAAGCCCACAGGTATTAAATAAGTTTACTGATGAAAAATTACAACTTTCAAAATGGTTTACGTATTTTAACTAAATCATCAGTTTATAAATGTTGTTAATTGTTATAAATATTGGATTGAGTGAATAAAAAACTGACATATTACAATACAAAATACAGATGTGTTCATATACAATAGACTACTCTGAGTCCTCATCCTCAAGGCAAGAGACACACTTCACAATTTTTTCTGAATGTGTGTTACACACATGTTTGACACTGTCCACGATACTGTTCTGGATTACTTAGATTGTTGTACTTCTGCTTCTTTGTTTTAGCTTCTCTTATACAAATATGGCACCGACCTTTCCCTGCAGGAGGCTGACGTGCTTCTGTTGTCACTTCTTTGATTTTCTTTTGTAGAATAGTCTCCATTGATTGAACAATTTGGTTAGATAACCCTCTTGCATTGACACTTCTTTCTTCTACCTGCAATTTCACTAGTTCCATCCCAGCTTGCAGAAGATAAAGTTTCCATTTGTTGTGTTTAATTTCATTCCATCTTGGATGTTGCTGGATGAATATGGTGATTGCATTGATAGCACAAATGTTGATGAGAGAGTAAAATACAGATAGGGGCCACCTCTTTGTTCCCCTCTTGCAGGTGTACATACGCGCCATTTGATCAATGGTATCAATTCCACCTTTAGTGGAATTGTAATATGCATTTATCTCAGTTTTATTCTTCTCTCCTCCAACAGTGCCTTTATCTTGGTGCATTGTTGACAACATCATTAAGTTTTTACTTGGTTTCGTTTTTGCTATGTAGGACACCAAAGTTACTGGAGGCCTACCTGTTGATGGGTCTGTGAACAAGAACATTGATGAATATAGCTCTTGATGACGTGTTCTTCATTATGTCTGGAATATGATTCCTGTTTGACTGGAGAGTTCCTACTGTAGTAACTTTGTAGTCTTGGTATAACTCTTCCACCAAATCCACTGATGTACTGTATTGGTTTGTAGTTATATTTTGACCAGTATTTTTCACAGGTGCTACCAGACGTTTGACGACATCTGCTGAACCCCATTCTTCTTTCGACAAATTCTGAACATTACCTGGATAGGGTTCCATATTCAAGATGTATGTGTCAACTGCATCGGACATCATGTGTATAAGGATGCCATACTTGCCCAGTTTATCCTTCATAAATACTTTGAAGGGGCAGTGCCCTCTAAACAAGCTGAGCATCTCATCAATGGTGAGGTGGACCCCTGGTTTATACAGTAGTGGAAACCTATCATTCACTTTGTTGAAAACATCACGGATTGCTGTGAACTTGTCTGCTTCCCTTCTTAGCTGGTGGGTGCTTTTGTCATCAAACCTTATGATTGCTATAAGTTCCTTGAAATGTCCTCTTGCTATAATACCCTTGTAAACTGGCTGACCCATTAGGTCTGACCAAAGACTGTGTACACTGACAGAATTGTCCTTATTTGCCCCCATAAGTATTAGGATTCCTATAAAGGCATACAATTCTTTCTCATTAGTCAAAGTAACATTTCGCCTAAATGCCTCTTCATTTGAATGTTTTACTACAATATCCATGATATCAAGCATAAGAAGTAACTTCAAGGCTTCTCCAGGTGAATGGCAAACACCAGCTGGAGTTACTCCTGCCTGCTCTCTTAGTATATTAGCAACAGACCTCTGAGGAATTCTAGGTTGTGTGGTTACGTACCTTCTTCCAGACTTGGCCACAATAACATCCTGGTGGTCACTGCCTGAAGCTGCGCTATCTTCATCTTCTCTAACATCCACATCACTTTTCTGATCTGAATCATACTCCGTAACACCATCCTCATATTCACTTTCACTCCCCGAGTCAGAATCTTCATCTAAAATTTCATTCAGAACTCTTTCTAAAGACGAGTCACGTATTCTTTTAGTCATTTCTATGTCTGGGAGTGGACAATAGGGAACTGCACTAACTCACTGCAAGTTTACAAAATAAATAACAGCTGACAGACATCAACAATCACTTCCTCTGAAAGTAAACCAATTGTTGTGAATATGAAGAACACCAACCAACAAGAAACTAACTTGCATTGCTGTAGAGATGAGAAATACGAAATACTACTAAGGGAAATTTTCTATAACATAGAAGCCTAAGGTGGGGGTGGTGGTGTGGGGGGGGGGGGGGGGGTTGGACCCATAATAAGTTTATTTATTTTTTTCTTCCAAAGCAGGAATTTTCTATAAAATAAATTGACACTAATGTTTCATAAAATAGCCAACAAACAATACCTCAAAGGGAATATGTAGTATGAAAGTTACTTGGGCAAAAGTAGGGGACATAAAAAAATTGTGAGTTCAACGAACCACCCCCCCCCCCCCCCTCCCTTAGGTGTCCTAGGGCTAAGTGCCTTTCAAACTATCTGGCACAGCATGAAAAAGTGCCTGCATCTGAACCCAAACATTTTCCAAGTAAAGTATTCTTATCACATTTATTAGTCTATTAGGCAGTGCTGTTTTCATCAGTCTATTTTGTGACAAAGTAGCTCTCAAATGAAAACTAGGTCATGTTTTATTGTATTTGTTGCCTCAATGAGCTGCACAGGAGTAAAGTCTGTAGTTGATTAGGAGTAAACTCTTTAATTCATTCCTAATACACTCTCTTATACCTTTAGCAAATTGAGAGAAGTTTCTTATCAGTACTCTTCTTATTTATTGGCACTGCACAGTATAATTTACACTTGAGAACCCATGTAATTGCAAAATCCAGTTCAGTGTTCATATTATTTTCTCCTGAAAGAGAAGGCACCTACATTGTCCTTAAGAAGAGCATATGCACCAGTAGGACATAGGCACACAGCAGATAGATAAGCTGGAAGTGAATCTGATAGGTTTCAGTGCTTACGCAGACCAATTGTGTTGATATTTTTTTTTTTTTCCAAAGCTGTTCAAGAATGTGAAGTGAAGTCATACTGTAAACATGGATTATTTAGAAGGTCCCACAGATCTTCAGTTGTGTTAATAACTTGGGAAGTTAAATGCCAAAGAAGTCCTATGAAGTCTTAGGCGGTTTTTTCTAGTCATGTTTGAACACTCCTTCTTGTGCAGTCAAATGCATTTTATTGATGAAAGACATCATTCTCCACAAGAAAATAATGTTCGTGTACATTCAAATCTGATGTCTCAAGTATTAATTCATTACCAAATTATCCAGGAGTACAAAATTGTTAAGGCTTTCATGGCCACTTGTTGACAAACTGCCTATTGGCTTCTGTCTCGGGTTCTTCGGCCGGCGTTCATCTAATGATTTTTCTGACATTTCGCCAGCACGAGTGGCTGGCATTGTCAAAGCTTCACCCTCCATTGCTGGTGGTGAACTGCTACAGCTTCTTTGAACAAGCGCATGTGATAGTGTTTCTCTACAGCCAGAACTTCCGTGTCGGTGCCACGGAAGTTCTGTGGCACCGACATGGAAGTTCTGGCTGTAGAGAAACACTGTCACACGCGCTTGTTCAGAGAAGCTGTAGAAATACAAAAACACGCAAACAGTTTCAACAAAGAAAGAGGAAAGTCTTAAGGTAAACGGATCCTGGCTTCCCTTACTGCAGCGAACGACCGTTGCAGGTAGCAAGAGGAGAACCGCACCGGAAATGACTGCGGAGGAGCCCTTGGACATTGGCGAGTCAGGTACATATAGTCTGCGGCCGCGAGCTCGGCTCCAGTTCACCACCGGCAATGGAGGGTGAAGCTTTGACAATGCCAGCCACTCGTGCTGGCGAAACGTCAGAAAAATCATTAGATGAACGTCGGCCGAAGAACCCGAGACAGAAGCCAATAGGCAGTTTGTTATCCAGGAGTGTTTTGCATGCTTTTGTTGGACCATAATAATACTTGCACTTTCCTTGGTTACATTCCACACTGGTTGAAAGATGTTGGTTTTTCAAAGTTTTCTCTGCACACTCTGACATCTGTCTGTCTATTGCTGCTTTCCATCATCAGTTACTAGCAGCCAAGTTCAGTACTGTTGCACAAATTAAAGTCTCCACTTCATTAGCATTGGTGTAAACACAAACCATTTCCTATTGAGCCCTATTTGCTGCACATTTGTTGTACTGTTAAGTAGTCACCAGTGAGGCTGGATCTTAGGCACTTCAGTGATGAGTTCTCTCACTGCAGAACATCAGTTGGCATTCATGCACATCAACAATCAGTGTTCGTGCCGCACACCAATGCCATAAGTAGCTCCATATTTTTCATAATAGTTACTTGCAATGCTGTTATTAATCCATTAACAATACTCTTCTTCTGCAAAGCTATGTGAACAGTTTGCAAACCTGCTCAGTTCAGAAATTATTACTGTTTTCACAAAGTCTTTTTGCCATTGAGTAAATTGATTACTTTACCTACAATAGCACTGAGCAAAATTCATGCAGAGTGGTTACATTTTCCTTTAAATACATAATTTGCCAGTGTACATCATGTAACATGTCATCAACTATGTGCTGTAGATATCACATCTAAGATGTGATGATAATACTGTTTATTGACAGTGTATTTGGGTACATGGATAATAAATGATTCTAAAGTACTGCAGCTGTTACAATACACACTAGTGTAAAATGAAAAGTGGACACTCTGAAGCAGTGGTCCCTCACAAATGATGTTTTATTCATGTTTTGTACTGTGAATGCCCTTATATAATAACCACAATGTTGTACACACAAAAAGAGACTGTCTTGGACAAAAATTTCACCTGAAATTTAGTACTACAGTCATGCATAGAAATGATCATAGAGGTGTCAGTTGACAGCTTGGAAATGCTGCTCCATTTTGCTCCCACCAATTGTCACAACTGGTCCAGGGATGTTGTAAGTTTTGCAGAATAGATAATGTGCTAAGGTGGTAACTGTGGAAGAACTTGGAGGGTTCATTGTCTACCCACAGAAAAATGTTTCCAGACACTATACGATTGTAACAACAGATCTCATTGACATGGTAATATGTTTCTTGCAGTTTTCCTGGTGGATAAAATATTCCATCATCTTTTTGGTGTGCATTCAGGACGGCAATATTTCATCCTCAGATATTTTGTCATTTAACCATATAGTGATCTTCAAGGTAAGTCAGTGACTGAATTAAAATCATTTGGAACAATTATAGGCTGTGTGTCTAATTCAATCGCTGATCCACTTTGAAAATGATGGTACATTTAACCATTGAAATATCGTAAGATGAAATATTACTGTCCTAGATGCATACCCAAAAGATGATGGAACATGGTGATAATGTCAACTTAATAACCTGGATAATATCCTGGATAGATGCCGCATTCCGCAGTATGCCCACAACAAGCACCACATGTGTAAATTTATTGAAAGCAATGGCTGACCAAGTTGTGATGCTTAGAATTGGTCCTATACATCACAGACTGATACATTACAGTAGTTTAAGGTCTTCTGATCTATGCCCTACTCACAAATACCCATCACTGGTGACAGATCGTGAATGATTCATCTTTCCACTTGCATCTTTTGCTATAGTGTCAGAGATGTCCTGCACAGTGATGAGTGAGAGGAACTCTTATTTGTTGCCCAGCTTCTAGCTAGCAGTTTCTGATGGTTCTAACTGGTACAACTGGTGAATGATTGATGATCTGATGTTGAAGTCCTGGTGGGAATCTGTATGTTTGCCATCATGCAGTATGCTGGGGTCAACCATTTACACCTTTCTTGGCCCACTGACAACACTACATAACAATATATTGGACTATTTCTTGGATGGTCCATGCAAGTGACTGCAGATCCATAATATTACTTAGATGAAATAAAGTTAATTGCACAAATTGTCCACATAGTCATCTTCATGGCACATTTATGATGCTTAACCATCCAGTATGGTGCCAAAAACTATAGACCACTCTTCCACCAAATCAGATACAGTTGCTACTTGCTCAGTGTTGTTACACTCAGTACACAGTTCCTTCCCAGCTCACAGCATGGTGCTTAAAATCTTCATCTTTTCTCTCTCAGTCAGTCTCCCATGCAAATGTAGTGTTTCTGTGGCACACATTTAGAACTATCCATTTTCAACTATTATAAATGAAATAAGAAAATTACAATACTTTGTTCCCAGTTTATGTTTAGCATCTATTGTATACCAGCACTAAACTGCTGGATGCAGGCTGACAATAGACTGTGTGACAGATCTTAATAAAATTATGAATTATATACTGAGTATCTGCAGAATTTTAATCTTTGTTTATTTGTAGGATTCCTCTTTTTTTATCTTTTATGATTATCAATTCCACACTCTCATTTCACTGTGCTATCACTGTACAAGTTACACATTATGATTAGTACTTCATTTTAAAAATCTAAGTTGGTTCCACACACAGTGAGTGATCATTGGAGACAGTGTGGAAATTCCACATTCTTGTTCTGATCAAAATCTTTGGGAGTGTTGTTTTCCTATTGCCTTCCTACAGCCTGATATGAAACACCAAACAAGTATTTGTGTCTTGTGGGTGGCTACCATGAAAGCATGTGCAGGGTAGTATTCTGTTTATCCTGTCACAGATGTGTGTAAAAGGAATGGAAGATAGAAGTGAAAGCTAGTGCCAGTGGTAAAGAAACCATCAAGCTAAAGATTCCCATTCAATTGGCAGATCACCATCATTCATGACAGCTGCTGTCATGTTAGCTAATGTTCCTTTCAAAATAATTCTAGAAATTCACAACAGAAGGCAGTACCTGTTAAGGGATAGGTGACGGTACATCCGTACATTCTTCTCACATGAAATAAGTTCTGTTTCTGACCAATAGGTGTCTTGTGCATCAAGAAAATAGTGGCCTAAGCTATACTTGGTCGCCGTCTTTTGAAGACAGCAATGTCGCCTGAGCTATGTTCAGGCTTGGTCTATAAAATATTAAAAACAAATGATTCAACCTATGTTGCTGCCTATGATCAAGGGATGTATACAACAAATTTTAACCATATAATAAGCAAAGAAATACCATTGAAACATGGTGGCAAGTCTGAAAATGAAGCTGTGGTGATAAAGAATATTAATTTTTCAATTTTGAACCAGATTCAGGATACACAACTTAAATGGCTCCATAATACAGTTATCTGTCAGAAGCTAGACTAGTGTCAAGGATCTCTTAAGTTTTCTCTGGAGATGGAAAAGCACATCTTTTCTTAAAAATTAATGACTAAATATTGGAACAGTTGATGTTTTTAGATTTGAAATTTATCTTTTATTCATATATGCTTCTATTCACAAATGTTTTTATTCATGTAAATGAATAACGGTTCAAATAAATTTTCTTATTTGCCATTCATGAATAATGAATAATAATATTTATCTGTATTTATTATTAATCGTTTAAATAAATTTTACTCACCTCTGTTTAGGAAATGTGTCTTGGATACTTAACCACATATATGTTTGTTGTGCCAAAGACATATCTATATCTACATCTACATTTATATTCCACAAGCCACCCAACGGTGTGTGGCAGATTATATGTACTTATCATGTCATATACAGCTAACCTTAGTAATATTATAATATTTATTTCAAAATCTTCTTGTTTTATTAATGTCTAAGTATGAGTTATCCTGCTTGGGATGCACTGGAGCCATTCACAAAATTCAAAAATTAGGTTTTAACATCGTTGACAATGAGGTCCTTAGGGATGGAGCACAAACTTTAATTGGGGAACGAAATCAAATGTGTCCTTCCTGTAGGGATCATCCAGCATTTGCCTTAATCAGTTTATTGAAACCACAGCAAATCTAATTTGGATGGTGTTATATAGCTAGGGAAGGCCGAAATGCACGCTATAAGCTCATGCAGGATGGCGTGAAGTCTGAAACAGGATACGTAATGAATCCTATAAAGAAAAGTACGTAGCTTCTGGAATACTTAACTTTAATCCATCATTTGTATACATCGTTCTTGATGAGACATGCTTCATACGATAACTATCAATTGCTATGGCGCCTTGCTAGGTCGTAGCCATTGACTTAGCTGAAGGCTATTCTAACTATCTTCTCTGCAAATAAGCGAGGCTTCGTCAGTGTTGCATCGCTAGCTAAGTCGTCCGTACAACTGGGGCGAGTGCTAGTAAGTCTCTCTAGACCTGCCATGTGACGGCGCTCGGTCTGCAATTACTGACAGTGGCGACACGCGGGTCCATCGTATACTAGTGGACCGCGGCCGATTTAAAAGGCTACCACCTAGCAAGTGTGGTGTCTGGCGGTGACACCACATTCCTCCCCCGCAAATCGGCGAACGGTGGTGTTATAAGGCTTCCGCCCGCCGTGGGGAGGACCCCATGTTGGCGTATGCGACGAGGTGCGGAGCCTAACAACAGGCGAGGCTGTGCCACCCGCACCTGGCCATTCGGTCCGAGGGGAGCTAGGAAACGCCTGAAAACCTAGTCCAGGGTGCACGCCAACATGCGGGTGATGCGCCCTAAGATAGTCAGGAGGGGCCGAAGGGTCGACCTCCATCGAGTCGGAGTACCCGATGGGCGAAGATGACATCTGGTCCGGAGTGGGCAAGAGGTCCATGTCGGAGGACAGCTGGTCACGGGAAGCGATCAGCGGCACGTGACCCAGGGAGGCGCTCGGCGGCTGCAACGAAGCGTCCACTGTGGGCGGCGCCGGTGGGAGAACAGGCTACGGTGGCAGCGGCGCGTCGCCATGGGGCAAAATGGAAGGCAGCGTCGGTAACACCTGGGGATGAGGCGAGCCAGTAGATGGGTCCCCAGGGCGGTGACCGGACGGCACCGTCGCTGAAAGCAGACGGGGAGCGGCAGAACCCAAGCGACGACAGAGGTGCAGCTGATTGAGATGCCGACGCACCTCACCAGAGGCCCCCAAAACCAGATACATAGCGCGGCTGAGGCAGCAAAGAATGCGCCCTGCGAGCCAACGCCGTGAACCTCGATAGTTGCGACAGTATACAAAGTCGCCAGGGGCAAAAGCAGGTGGTTGCCGCTGCACAGGAACCTGATGCGGCGGATGCAGCAAAGACATCAAGGGTCGATGAGGATGACCATGGAGCAACTCAGCCGGCGAGCGACCATCTCGGGGCTGAGAGCGATACGAAGACAAAAAGAGCAATAATGCGTCCTCCCGCGAATGCGACTCTTTCAGCTTCAACATCTGTGACTTGAAAGTCCGGACCAATCGTTCAGTGGCACCGTCAGATGTTGAATACCATTGGCCTTGCAGAATGACTGAAATTCTGCGGACTTAAATTGTGGGCCATTGTCAGAAACAACAGTCTGTGGAAGGCCTTCAATGCAAAAGATAACGGATAACGCTTGGATGGTGGCAGATGACGTCGTGGAAGACATCCGGACAACAAAAGGGAAATTACTGAAAGAATCGACCACAACCAACCATCGAGCATTCCAGAATGGACCAGCAAAATCTATGTGCAAGCGTTGCCAAGGGGAAGTGGCTTTTGGCCATGCAAAGAAGTTCTGCAGCGGTGCGGATTGTTGTTCGGCACACGCCATGCAAGAAGACCACATATTCGTAATCGCAGCATCGATTCCGAACCAAGTACAGTGCTGACGAGCAAGTTGTTTCGTTCGCACAATACCCCAATGTCCGTGGTGAAGAAGCTTTAAGACAGAGGACTGTAACGAACGTGGGACCACGACTCTGGACTGATCATTATCAGAACGCAACAACAAAACACCACGCCGAACAAAAAGTCTCTCCTTGTGAGCAAAAAATCGGCGAACCAACGGATCCTCTATCCGTGACTTTGACAAGGGCCATTGTGTAGCAACAAAACGCAAAACCGTAGCAAGGACATGGTCAGCAGCTGTGGCTGTAGCTACACGACGAAAATCAATCTGAAACGATTCGACCACGTCATCGGTTTCCGAATCAATGAACATGCAAGCAAGTTTGGAGGAATCGAATGCTTTATCCTCAGCAACAGGCAAATGGGACAACGCATCGGCGTGTCCGTGCTTAGCAGTGGACCAATACAAGATATTGTAGCGGTACTGCGAGAGGAAAATAGACCAGCAAATGAATTTCTGCGCTGTACATGGAGGGACAGGCTTGTTCGGATGAAGAAGTGATGTCAAAGGTTTGTGGTCTGTGATGATGGTAAAGTGACGACCATATAAGAAATCATGAAACTTTGTAACACCAAACACGAGAGCCAAAGCTTCCTTCTCGATCTGTGAATAATTTCTTTGCGCTGACGAGAGCAATTTGGACGCAAAGGCAATAGGGCGATCATGCGAACCATCTTTGTGCGCAAGCACAGCTCCGATCCCGAAATCCGATGCATCTACCATCAACAAAAGGGGTTTCCAGGGATCGAATGGCGTAAGGCAAGTATTTGAAAGCAACGCTGACTTCAACTGGCGAGAGGCGCGTTCGCATTCCGTTGTCCAGACAAACGGAACACCTTTACGGTGTAAGCGATGAAGCGGAGCTGAAATGGAAGAGGCATTGCGCAGAAAGTGATGATAGTAATTTATTTTACCCAACACACTCTGCAGCTGTTGCAAATTCTGCGGCGAAGGCAAGTCTTGTATGGCACGGAGGTGCTCTGGACTCGGATGTATGCCTTGGGCATTGATGACATGTCCCAAATATGGTAAGTCACAAGCCAAAAACACACATTTGTCCTTCCGCAAGCGAAGACCATTTTGTCGCAAGACCTGAAATAATGTGCGGAGGTTGGCTAAATGTTCGGCTTCTGTCTTTCTGGAGATCACAATATCGTCCAGATAGTTTGCTGCAGTAGGGACCGACGCACAAACAGTTTGTAGATACTGCTGAAACAATGCAGGGGTGGATGCACACCTGAATGGCAGTCTTTTGAAGCGATACAACCCAAGGTTGCGTGTTAACCACCAAAACGCGCTGTGTTTCTTCGTCCACCGGTATTTGCAAGTACGCATCGGCTAGGTCCAACTTAGAAAAATATGTACCCGGGCACAGTTTGTCAAAAAGATCTTCCGGGTGGGGTAAAGGATAAGTTGCAATCACTAGTTGTGGATTCACTGTAGCTTTGAAGTCCACACAAAGTCTCAATTTTCCGGAAGGTTTTGGCAAAATCACTAAGGGTGACGCCCAGAGAGAAGCCTGCACACGTTCAATCACACCTTGTGATTCTAAATTGTGTAATGTTCTTGCGACCTCATCACGCAATGCGTGTGAAACATTGCGCGCTCTGAAAAATTTCGGTTGCGTATTTACTTTCAGTTCCAGATGTGCTTTATAGTTCTCAGCGCAACCAAAGCCCGGTGCAAAAATGTCTGCAAATTCTTCACATAGATGAGAAACACTGGCGGAAGGCACAGTCTGGTTCACTGAGAGGACCTGATTGACTATAGACAAGTTAAACAACTGAAATAAATCTAAACCAAACAAGTGCACTGCAGAAGAAGAACGAAGAACGTAAAATGACACAAGTTTTGTTTGTCCCTTGTATGTTGCAAGAAGGCTGCACTGTCCTACCACAGGGATCTTGTGACCTGAATATGTAGTTAGCTTAACATTGGCGGCATGTAAGGGAGGTGTGCCCAGTTGTTTGTACGTGTCTTTATTGATCAATGAAACTGCAGCTCCAGTATCGAGCTGGAATGGGATCACGTTGCCATTAATGTACAAGTCTACAAACAGTTTATTGTCCTGCTGACGACAAGAGCGACTGTCTCGTGCAATTTGAACAGACACTGGTACAGAATCACTTGCGACTTGACGTGATTTCCGTCGATGTCGACGCACACTTTTTGTGGGACGAACACAGTCACTGTTAGAGAGATTAGCTCTGGGCGGAGTGGAATTTACTACATGAACGTCCATGGGTGAAGGTTCACGAGCCTGAGTATTCTTGGTTCGATTCCGGCTTGAAGCAAAGGGCCTGGAATGGTTTTTAGTGTCCGATCTGAGCTTTTTCTGGCAAACACTCTGAACTTGTCCTTTTTTATTACAGAAAAAGCAAATAGCTTGGCGTGACGGGCAATTCTCACGCGAATGTCTAGTAGCACACCGCGGGCATGATTTCACTGTATTTGCATGCTGGCGCGGCACACGTGGCTGCGCGGACGTGCGCGAGGCTGTTTACAGTTCCGTGCAGCTCGCCCGGCGGGCCGGTTAATGTGACACACAGCTGGCGAAGTTGCAAATGATTCCTGAGCAAAGTCAAGTGTGTCTTGCCTATCCAATATGTCTATCACTTGTTGAAGGGAGGGATTGACTAGTTTCAAAATTTGCTCCTGTATACGAACATCAGAAACATTCTGTGCAATTGCATCACGCACCATAGTATCTGAATAAGGGAGTGCACATTCACACTCAAAAGCACAATCCCTGGTAAGGCCTTGCAAAGTTGCAACCCACTCCCAATTAGTTTGACCAGCCGTATGTTTTGTACGAAAGAACGTATACCTTTTTGCAACGACATTGACTGTTTCTTTGAAATATGCGTCTAAAGCAGACAATATTTCTTCGTAGGACAGAGTTGCTACGTCGCGTCGGGGAAATAATTTCACTATCACACGGTACGTTTGCACCCCTACACACGCCAATAAATGAGGCTGCCGCTCGTTACCTTGAATTCTGTAGGCGGCGAGATGAAATCCAAATTGGCGTGACCACTCCGTCCAGCTTTCCATTGCCGGGCCAAATGGCCGAAACGGGGGTGCAACAGCATGTTGTGGCTGCAGTAGCGGTGAAGCGGCAGCTGCCGCATCGTTTTGCATTGCACGTTGACCCTGGACGAGCTGTCCAAGGGCATCCAATAACGCCTGCGTCTGCTGATTCTGCAAGCGATAAAATTCGGACAGTACATCTGGAGATTGTGGCGAAGCCATGACACAAATAAATTAGAGCAATACGAACGCGAAATCCTCTTTTATGCCTCGTCGCCACTTGTTATATAGCTAGGGAAGGCCGAAATGCACGCTATAAGCTCACGCAGGATGGCGTGAGGTCTGAAACAGGATACGTAATGAATGCTATAAAGAAAAGTACGTAGCTTCTGGAATACTTAACTTTAATCCGTCATTTGTATACATCGTTCTTGATGAGACATGCTTCATACGATAACTATCAATTGCTATGGCGCCTTGCTAGGTCGTAGCCATTGACTTAGCTGAAGGCTATTCTAACTATCTTCTCTGCAAATAAGCGAGGCTTCGTCAGTGTTGCATCGCTAGCTAAGTCGTCTGTACAACTGGGGTGAGTGCTAGTAAGTCTCTCTAGACCTGCCGTGTGGCGGCGCTCGGTCTGCAATTACTGACAGTGGTGACACGCGAGTCCGTCGTATACTAGCGGACCGCGGCCGATTTAAAAGGCTACCACCTAGCAAGTGTGGTGTCTGGCGGTGACACCACAGATGGTCATATGTGAACCAGTGAAGGACCACCTTGCTTAGTCTTAAAATTCACGGATGTCATACTTCTGTGGTGTTATGTGTCTAGCAAAATGAATTGAACATGATGTTCCACTTTGCTTAGTCCAAGATATCATACTAGTATGATGTGTTTCTAGTAACATGGATTTAATTTGATGTGTATTGCTCAAATAAATATGGCCTGATAACTTAAAGTACCTTTGTTGCTAATCTTAGAAAATTTTATTGCTACAGTGTTCTGACATTTGTTTAAATTTCCTGTGCAGTACACTCTGTTTCATTCAAATCATTTCTAGCGACTCACCTCTTTTTCAGTGACTGTTTGTCATTTGTTTTAACAGATGGTGTTATACAAGATTCTTTCAAATCATGATGCTCCATAGAGATACAGACAGGGTTCTTGAGACAGCAGGATGTATTAAATTTGGTCAAGCCATTCCATTGCTTTTCTGTAGAGGTGGTGATACCTCATTGGTAACCACTGACCCCGATAAACAACAAATCATCATCTCAGACTGAAAACAGAACTAATAGTCCAGTCTACCAGTGGACTGCTCATTTGAAAAGAGACATATTTTCTGTGTTATGCATTTTATAATTAGGTTGGGACAGTCCAAGGTGAGTAAACCACAAGCAACATTTCACCTCCATTTGCTATTCATTTCTTCATTTGTGGACATCCTCAACCTTCATGTCGGCAGCTGTTAAAAATACAGCATACAAACAACAGCCTCACAATACATTTATTCTTCTTTGAATTTTTTCATGAAGAATCAGGTACAATTTGAAAATAATAGTAGTGTTTGTATATATAACACTAGGAAAAAGTGGTCTCCATTGTCCACAACTTACACTGATTCCTCCACAGAAAGGAGCAAGTTATTCAATCATAAAAATATTCACCATCTCCCTTGTGAACTAATGGTGCTGGCACACAAAGAAAGTTTTAAAAGCAAAATATAAGTCTGTCTACCCCACAGAAGAATTTCTGAATAGACAGTAGTTTGGTGAAATTTGTCAAATTTTGTTGTTGATTGAAATTACAGCAAAAATCCAGTTATGTAAATGGTCAATATGTAGCCATGTTTTTAAAGAGAAATGTGTCTCATTTGTATATCCAATGACACATTCGACATCACTACAAGTTGTCACAAAATAATCTGTGGAACACACAAGAAAGTAAGCTGAACTAGGGAGGGAGGGAGAGTGAGAGACAGAGCTGGCTGTGTCAATAAATGTAAGAGTGTTGTGAATGGAAATGAAATTAATTTGAGATAATTGCAGTGCTCCATTTATTTTCAGTTGATGGTGGCTGGTCTGAATGGGGTGCTTGGAGTCAGTGCTCTGCTACATGTGGCCTTGGAAATAAGCAGCGATTCAGAACATGTACAAGTCCTATGCCAGCAAATGGAGGAGCTTTCTGCAGTGGTGAGAATTTACAGGTGTGCAATAGTTTTCATCATGAGTATAGAATATAACATGAATTTACAATGTAACAAAATGTAACAGGATCAGTAAGTTTTACATTGTCCGTAACATTCATGTGACCACCACCTATGTTCAACATCAACTTTCAGTAACCAGTCACAGGCTAATGGCAACACTACCAGTGGAGAATACATAAAGCATGAAGGATGGGGTGAGGGGGGGGGGGGGGGGACCCAGAAACCAATGCAGTCATTGTCGTAATGTAGAAACAGGGTGATTTATGTGCATCCACAGTTAAGTTTGTAAACAGTTTGCATGCAACTATGATTAAAATATACTATGCATGGCAAAATGGGGCTATCCAAAACCAGCGCTAAATTAACTGTGGTGCACCACAGGCCATAGATTACATGGCGGAACAAGGGTTGTGAAGATGTATGTGGGTGAGCAGATGTGCAACCATTGAACAACTGACCACCTAGATAAACCTAGGAGCTACCAATAGAGTCTCCTCCATGGCCATTCAGCAAATGTTGCTGGGAATGAGCCTCCGCAGCAGGCACCTGGTTCATGCACCCCTGCTTACTGATGTTCATCAGCAATGAAGGCTGGAATTTGCATTCCATTACCACAACTGGATGTCTACTGAGTGATGGCACATGGCCTTTACAGACATATCAGATTTTATGCTTAATTGGACAGAAAACAGGCATCTTGCAACAATAATCAGAAGGATCAAGTCCAGGGGAACGAGCATTATGGTGTGGCAAGTGTTTTTGTGGCATTCCCTGGGTGATCTTATCATTCTGGAAGGCACAATGGCTTAACACAAGTATCTAATCTTGGTTACCATATCCCCCTCTGTTCACAGGTTATTTTTCCACGGCATAATAGCGTCTACATGTAGGATAATGCAACATTTCACACAACTTACAGTGTATGCGTGTGGCTGGAAGAGCACTAGGATGAGTTTACTGTACTCTCCTGGCCACCAAACTCCCCAAATTTATACTGAATTGAGAATCTGTGGGACCACCTTGATCAGGCTGTTTGTGCCATGGATCCTCAATTGAGAAACCTAGTGCAGCCATTCATAGCACTGAAATCAGCATGGCTCCACATCCCTGTCAGTACCTTCCAGAACCTCACTGACTCTTTTTTTTCATGTCTTGCAGCAGTCCTTGCTACAAAAGGTGGTTTTTCAGGCTTTTGACCTGTGATCACTTAAAATGTGACTGGATAGTGTACAAAATGTACATGCTGGTTCTTTGGGTATTAGTATCAGATCAATTTCATCTTTGAACTGAAAGCAGTTGTCCTTCAAAAGCAGTTATGTAACAGTAAAAACATGCAAGTATGTGTTTTATATAGAACTATGTCAAAAAATGTTAACTAAAGTGTGGATGTCATCTTCCAGCTTGTAACACAAGCATATTGTCGAATGACTACATACGAGTATTACACATGTAAATGAGCAGAAACAGAATAGGCCATTAGCATGTCATAGCAATTTAGGCAGATTGCTCATCATTGCAGAAAAACAAGAGCAAAGAGTGCTTATGAATAATGAAATATTTTGTGCAGTACTTGATGAGAAGGTAGATTAGTAAAATATTTCTAAGTAATGAAATCATTTTATACACAATATTATAATCATACTGGACTGTTTTATTTAAAAACCTTGTTAATAAGAATCCTGATTACTTATAACAGTGTGAATAAACCCTTGCAAATCAAATTATTTGAAACATAATTGATCATACTAAAAAATAAAAACTATTACTTTCGAGATGAGCAAAACAGACTCATAGGAAGCCATACATATGCAGGTAAGACACCAGAGAAAACAAGTTATGCTTTTAATTGGTGTATTATATCTGAATTTTGTGCTCATTGACAAAAAGTGATGTCACTGGGAAGAGATGGTTGTACTTTTGAAGTTAAGATACTCAGCATGTGGAGTTGCTTCAGGAGTCTGTGATTGTGTATGGTATGTGTGTGATGTGAATTAGTGAGACCAAAGGAATCCTCTTGGACTCCCTATCCATGCAGTATGAATCTTATTGTGACACTGCTTTCTGCATTATTTGAAGTATGGAGTAGGTAAAATGGTAAAGCTTTAACAAATTTCAGCAAATCGTCCCAACAAAATGTAACAATTTTTGTCGTAAATTACTTACTGTCTGATTAAACTGTACTTTACAGTAATAGTACCATATATAGTCTTTTGTATAATCAGAAATTAAGAATGAAATTGATGGCTGTGAGGTAAATCATAATGCAATCACCTTCCATAAGTTCATAACCTCACGTTTTTCCATATTTGTGAATTTAATTTGGTTTGTTGAAAAACTCTATCTCCTGCAAAATATAGTTTTTATTTCTCATATATTTAACCCACAAATGCTTTGGCACCTATATGTAAGCTTCTGTGAGTCTGGTTTTCATTACTGTAAAACATTTAGTTCATTTTCTGTTTTAGTCCTAATAGTTTTTTTTCACTCATTGCTGAATGCCCATAAGTACCACAGTCAACATTCTACAGTCCACATTGAGTTTCAGCCAAATTGTGTCCTCTTGCTTTGATATATTGAAAACCTGCATATATATCAGGAGAGTGGAATTTATTTCTCCAACCAGTGTAACTAGCTTTTACACAAATGCAAAGTACAAAGGCTGGTCATAAACTTTTAACTATCACTTTAAAAAAATCAAGTTATTTAATTCATTTTGTGTACAAATTGAGATCTCTGTGCCACATTGCCATAGTGTGTGACAAGAGGAGCATCATTGATGAAGTGGAGACAGGCTGCACCTCTTTGTTGTGGCTGTTCTAACTGTGTGCTGCGGTGCTGCCGCATGGGGATTTAGGCTGCACCTCTTTGTTTTAACTGTTCTAGCTGTGTCCTGCAGCGCTGTTGTGTGGGGATTTCAATGTATACCAGGACTGCAAACATATTCATAGAAACCAAAAAACTTATTCATGTAATTTTATTTTTTTGAGATGATAATTAAAACTTTATCACCGCCCCTTGTACTTACTTTGCTTTGTCTATGGGCTATGCTATTTTGTTGTGTCTCATATGGTGGCACATTATTGTACTTTGTAAAGGTGCTTTCAATGTGTTTCAGGACTGCAGACGTGTACCTATAAACAAATTAATTTCATAATCTTACCTTTTTGAGACGACAATTAAATCTTTATGACTACCTATCATAACAACCTTACAAAGTGATTAGATTATCCATATTCAAATGATATGAGGATGTTACTGTGCATGTGTAAGCTGTATTCAGTCATATTTTATCAATGATCTGCACTTACTTTTGACCTCATGACTTGTAAACACTTTTGTACATGCTTCAGTAGATATAAGTATTTGCTCTGTAGTCAACCTCTTAATGGTCTTGGCATTAAAAATCATTTGTTTGTTTGTTTAATGGACCATTGACAAAGAATTTTAACAAATGTATCATAAAAAGAACATAAAAAAGTACACAGTGGAAAGTTCTTGGACATACTCATTCATCAAAAAGCAATGCTGAGATACAATAGTCATTCCTAATGTATTTAATCCTAGTGTGGTGTGTACAGAACATCTACCAGCTTACTGTCAGGCCATTTCTTAACACTGGAAGTGATTTCCTGTTCAGCACTGCACTCACACAACAAGTCCTTGTCAGTGTTGCACCAATGTGGCGGCATATTTGCATACCTAAAATCTATTTGAAAATGATTGAGTTGGTTTCACAATGTTCCTGGTAAAAATTCAACCCAATCCCAACAGCAGGCCATTCACAAGCACCTTTAAACAAAATGGTTGAAATATAGATTCTTTTAATATTTGAGTGAGTCAAATGAAAAAATTAAACATATTTTTGCATGTGATTTACTGAACAAAAGTGGAACAAAAACATATCACCTTTTGAAATAGTCTCCCTGACATTCAATGCACTTCCTCCAGTGCACAAGAAGCCCACAGATTTCACTACAAAAAAATTATTGTGGTAGTGTGTGCAGCTACTCATGCACCATTTGCTACGCCGCACGGGATTAGCCGAGTGGTCTAAGACACTGCAGTCATGGACTGTGTGGCTAGTTCCGGCGGAGGTTTGAGTCCTCCCTCAGGCATGGGTGTGTGTGTTTGTCCTTAGGATAATTTAGGTTAAGTAGTGTGTAAGCTTAGGGACTGATGACCTTAGCATTTAAGTCCCATAAGATTTCACACACATTTCAACATTTGAACCATCTGCTACATTTCTTCAGTGGAATGAGATTTCTTTCCTATTTGAGTTGTCCAAACATGTGCTTATGACTTCAGACAAGGTTTGGAGAGTATTGCAGATGTGTAAGAGTATGAAAGTGAAGGTAATAGTAATTGCAAGTGTTTAACAGGCACTATGCGGTTAAGAATTGCCGTTTTGCAAAATGACACTGGCATTCAAAATTTCCATGGCAGTTTCATTTGATTGCAGATTGAGCATGAGTTTTCAACAACTCAGAATATGATGTACTGATCATGGTGTTTCCTCTAGCCATATAGTGTTGCAAGATGACTCACTGCTCATCCCAAAAGAGAGTCAGCAAAACATTCTATGCAGATGCCTGCACATGGATCCTCATGGACTTTGGTGCTGACTCATTTTGTTTTGGGTTGGTAGGAGACCCAGGTTTCAACTCTTGTAACAATTCTTAGAAAGGAAGCCGTCACGTTCTGCTTCAAAGCCCTGCAAAACTTTACAGATGTCAATATGTTACTGTTTTAGTTCTGGAGTGAGATGCTGTGGCACTCACCTTGCAGACTCTTTGTAGAACCTAAGCACTCTTAACTTCCTACTCCATTCATACATTTGCTACAGTGATAAACATGCCACACCGTACCGGATTGCTGTTCTTTATTGGTGCATGTCGCAAGTGGGGCAGCCATTGTAAACTGGTTCTGTGGCAGTGTTTCGCTTGTCTGTAGTATGCTCCCACTTGCTCACCAGCCTTTGAAGCCCTTGTAACTGTATTCCCAACTTACAGAACAATAGTGTGGGAAATTTAATGTTTATTAGGTTTATGAGGTTTTCATTTGACTCTCCCCAGTAATAGAGGAGTGAAGCTGGTGGAAACTAGCTGGGGCACCAATTAGTCAATGTTCTGGTATGTGATTCAGGACCTCAGGTTCTCAGCTACAAGGTACCATGTGCCTTTTGATAAAGTAGCATCCATTCAAATGAAATCACTGTGCAGTTATTCACTGTTGCCAGAAATATTGCAGTTGGTTTGCCTCAGCAAGAAATATGTCTATTTTTTTTAAATCACTTTCGGTGTGAATATACTCAAAAGCTACAAATAAGATCATTATGGTAGAGTACATTCTCAGTGTTCTGTTTAAAATTAGAGCTTGCAATAAAATGTATAATGTAATTGCCAATAGTGGTATTACACTTTTTCCCAGAGAATCTGATGGACATTGACTGTCTTCGCCACCATAGTAATGCATGAAATTGAAAAGAGTGACAAGGAGACAGTGGAAAACATCATCAACATTTAATTTGTAGTTAATTAAAGCTTAGCACAGTTGCTGCTGAGTAGTGTTATATGGTACTCAGCTCAGTTAGATTAGTGTGGAAGACTCTGAATTGGTGCAGAAAGTTCATTTTCCACATGCTGGATCTGTAAATTTTAATTTCTCATACTCTCAACAGGTTGAAATGTCAATAGCAGAATTTCATCTGTCTTTGACAAGAGAATTTGTAGACTTATATGCAGGAGAATAGTTAAAAATAAAAATAAAAATAACAGAAGTGCCAATACATGGCTGTACAGTTCACTAAAAACTGAAGGTGCACCATGAAACCAGATACGTATATTGAAACATGGAAAAATCCATTACATGCTGTAGACAGGTTTTGAAACTGTCATTGATTGTTAGATCAAAAGTGCTGACAATGGTGTGTATCAGAGGAACATTCAACTGAGCAAACTAATAAGTTATGAGACTGAATTGACAGCAATTGCTTACCTGCAGGAGGAAAAATGTGTAGTATTGGTGACAGACACACATAAAAGAAAACATGATACAGTACCTATCCTTTGAAACTGATGGTTCCTCCATCATGGAGTAGAGTTGGTGAGGTTGGAGAAGATTAAAAAGGAAGAGCATGTGACTCAGACTGAGGATGATGAAGCCCCTTTAATGAGGAGAATCATCACCCTTATTACAGGTGTTTCCCTCTCATCCTGGCGTCTGAATGATAGAGATTGGCTTCCTTTTTTCTGCTGTAGTTCCACGAGTGTGATGAGTCTGAGAATGGTGGCACAACTCATTGACTTGTTGTCTCTTACAGAAGTGTGGAGCAGTGGAAGGCTAGTCAAGATTTAACATGATCAGTTGTCAGGATCAGATGGTCTATAATGAATCTGTCTGTTATGAGACTGTGTAAGATGAATGGTAAGTGGTGCAGGTAATACAAATGCAAATGTGCTCCAATAGAGGACAAGTGGTCTTGAAAAAGTTCAGTGCTATAGCCCATACTTCAGACAATAACCATACAAAGTTCTTCCTGTGTAGACAAAATGGTTGTATTCTTGCTTATTCCACCTCCACCATGACAAAACATATGTGCTTAGTCAAACAAAAACTGGGCATAGGGCAATGTCAGTGTCATTTTCCTGCGAACAAGAAGTGCACTATTAGTATATTCTTTTGTTCATAGTAACTTGTGTTTATGAGCTAATAGTGAATTGTGTAGCTGATAATTCATTTTGGCAACTTTTTTTGAGGACTGTTATAAATTTATTTTAATAATTAATAACCATTTAGATAATACACTTTGTCCTTGTGACCTGTTTCCTTATTCTCTCATCATAGGCTAAGTGAGGTGTGTGTGTGTGTGTGTGTGTGTGTGTGTGTGTGTGTGTGAGTGTGCATGCATGTTTGTAGAACAATATTCAGTGCTGACTGATCAGTCATTGTATTGACAAACAATAACTGTCATGCCAAACGGTTGCACATGTAGTGACTGTACCTAACAATAGATTCAAGTGATGAGCTTTCAGTTAGGGTGGAGACTTGCGACCTGCAAGCTCATAGATGACATCACAGGACTTGTTCACAAATTTAATGCAAGTACACCAAGCTCATTTCTGACCTCTGCTGAGTGACCTGTCTTTCCTTTTTAATCTTCTCCAACCTCTCTCCCTCTCTATTCTCCAGTGAAGGAACTATTAGTTCCAAAGCCTAGCTAGCTTATCACTTTCACTTTTCTATGTATTTATTAGGGATACTACATATCCCTCCTCCTAAAGATAAGTAGTGACAAAGGGTGGAGTGTGTGGTTTCATCAGATTTATGCACTTTGTATTAACATAAACATAGCATCATTTAAGATCTCTCTGTTTCATGTTTTACAGGTTGAAAAATGCATATTAAGAAGCTGTGATAATGTACCAATGTATGCTGCTCTTCGGATAAGAGGACATTTGAATGGAGAAAATCTAACTGATTATGTGATCTCTGCTAATATTTCGGATTTTGGTTTGAAGAGAACAATTGAAGCATCTGTCAGTGATGTTTTAAAACAACAGGTAAATATTGGACATTAAACATATGATATTTTCTGCTTGCAGTGGTACTATTTAAAATTTATCCATTCTTAAATTACATTTGTTTATTCAGCAGTGAGTGCTACAGCCGCATTATATTTTCAGATTTCCTATTGCTTCCTTAGTCAGTTTTCTGTCATAGATGGCTCTCTTCACTTTTGTAAATAATGCTATTGAAGACAGTTAAACACAGTCTCAGGACTTGTAGTTAAAGAAATACATTTAATAATGATCAGACACTGCTGATAAACTTGTGAGACAGTTATGAATATATTCATAAATGCTATTAGTCACTTGTTCGCTTCAAAAATTACAGACTTACTTACTTATACTAGCCACATAAACCACAGCTGGTCCATGGCCTTATTCATTCCAGCCTTCCACACCTTCCTGTCAGCTGCTCCTTCATCTCCCAGATCCAGTATCTGCATGGCTGCCATGGTATAATCCTTCCATCTCTTTTTTCCCTTTGTCTCGTTCCCTCAGCTTCTCCATCCATCACTGCCTTTATTATTGTGTTCTCACCTCTCCTCCTCACATGTCTGTCCTTTAGTTTCCACACTTACTTCTATGTCAAGTAGTGTGTATAATTGTCTGAGCTCTCTGTTTTTGCTTATTCTCCATTGTTCATTTTCTTTCAGTGATCCATATTTTTCTCAGTACCTTATTTTCAAAAGTGATGAGTCCCTTTTTTTGTCAGGGTCCATCTCTCATATTCTTATTTTTGCCTGCCTGGATAGTAACTTAAATCTTATAATGTTATGTCTAGCTCCTAGACATCTTTGCACCCCCCCCTCCCCCCCCCCACCCACCACTGCGGCTTGAATTCTCATTACAATCACTTGTTCAATAAGGTTTTGTTGGTTGATTTTGACACCAAGGTATGTCAATGTGTGTGTCTTCTGTATTGTTAGGTTCCTGATTGTTAGATGATTTGGTCCTAACTGAGCTCTTCTTCCTATTACCATGAAGTTTTTTTTTTTTTTCGTTTATGCTTCAACCTACTTTATTAGTTTTTTCCATTAGTACAGCTTCCATTTTCTCCAAGTCTTCCACGCTCTTTTGTATCACCACAGTATCATCCACAAAAGCCAGAACATTTATCTTTTTCCCTATTGAGACTTCTACACAGTCTTGTGTTACTATCCTTAGGGTGTTGTTGAGTGCCAAAAAGAACAGGGTTGGTGATATAATATCTCCCTGTCTCACTCCTGTTTTTACCAAAATGTTTCTGAGAATTCCCTGCTGTACTTTCACACTACACTTTGATTCCATCACACAGCTCTGTCAGCTTGTCTGGTATCCCACACTCTGGCATTAGCCTCCACATCCCCTCTCTAACAGTGCTGCAATATGCTTTATTGAAGTTTATAAACATACAGGAGGTATCTTGAGTGTGCTCCCAGTTCTTATCTAATATTTTCCTTAGTGTGAATATTTGGTTGGTTATTGAATTACCCTTTCTGAACCCTGCTTGTCCTGTGTCTAATATTTCTTCAGTCTATGGGCTGAGACTATTCAGTATATTTCTTGATGTTATTTTATAGCACATACATAGCAGAGACATCCCTCTATAGTTTGTGTCAACATTTTGTATCCGTTCTTATATGTGGGACATACAGCAACAGTTTTCTATTCCTCTGCCATTACTTCTTTCCTCCACACCTCTTTCATCAATTTGGCTTGCGATTCGTATGTTTTGTCTCCCCCTTCTTTGATGAGCTCTGCTGATATCATGTCTATGCCTGGGGCCTTGCCATTTTTCAGTCTTTTTATTGCCTCCTTCACCTCTCTCAGAGTTAGTCCTTCAACTAATGGTTGTACATTCTGGTTGTTTTCTGCTCCGTTTTCTTTGTCATAGGTGTCTGCTGAATTGTTCAGCAGTTCTTTTGAGTAACTCCTCCAGTTCTGTAGATCTGCTTCATTTGTAGTGACCAGTTTGAAAATTATAAACAAAAAATTAATGTTTATTTCTCTACCTCATGTATTTTACTTCTTTTGGTTTTTTTGGGAATTGTTACACTTTAATGTCAAGGATGGGATCAGTAATGTTACTTCACTTCCCATTTTTCTCATTAAGATTGTTAATTACTTTAACTTCATATTCGTTTGTGCCTCAATAGTTGCAGCAAATTTAAAGTCACTGTAATAAAGACATTGTTTCTGGAAGCTGTGTAAATGCAGGCCTCTGATGTACACTCAAATTGTTGATAAAAATTGTGTAGGGGGTCAATGTAAAAGAGACTGTATAAGCTCTAAACTATTCCAATATGAAGTCCATCTCTCCTGTATACAAAGGCAACAGCGAAGCAATGAGGTGTAACAGCTTCTACTTAAAAATTGTTAAGATTTTCAGTTGCACCTGTAATATAATTTATTACAGCATCTCATGGAGTGCAATGTGTAACATCAACATCTGCTTCTTTAGGTACAAACTTCAGTATTATCAGAAAGTGATGTAAGTTCCTGCAGTTATACAGAGCCTTTGCCCTCAGTTTTTACTATTATTATTATTATTATTATTATTATTATCAGTATCAGGGGGTGAGAAAGAACAGACTAGAACACATATGTGGAAGTAGGATACTGAGGTGTACTAGAACCTCTACCAAAAGATGTGTGACATGATTGTACATTATTTGTTTTATTGCACAGAGTGAGAACACCGAGAGCAGACTGCTAGTCCTCACTTTCTCTCCTTCAGATATCTTCTCTGTGGGATGTCAGAGGTTTTGACCTCTTGAAGCTCTTGATGTTCCAACACATACAACATGTATGGTGATGTTCAGTTAGTACAGCTGTAGGAGAAACATTTGCCACCAAATAAACACTACCTTTATTGCTTCCAAAATCTTTCAGTTCTTAATCAAGACACCAGGAACCTCATACACTGATTCTATCTCAAGGATCACTAACATTTAAAATTCTAGTACTTCAACTGAATTGATCTTTTAGTCATCTCCGCCTACAACACCTAAGCTCTGTTAGCAGACCTACTAATCAGTTCTGAATGTGCTACAGTGTTCATGATTTCATAATTTCTCGATGAATTGTTGTTCATCATAAGTGATTCAGTATTCTGTACATAATGAATAAAGTTTTGATTTCACAACCTTAGTCATCTTGTCTTGACAGCTTACTGTTGCTTGTGACAATTTTCTGCCGTGTTTATGAAAATCACACTCATATTTCCGAATTATCATTCACGAGAAGAGGTTAGTCTATTTTAAATCAAGTACTTTTTGCATTTCCTTGCATGCTACAATGTTCTCTTTTTAGAGCAGGTATCATTTTAGTCCAATTTCATCATATTACTTATTGTCTTATTACCAATTCTATGTGATTTACTAGCCATGGCAGGACAGACAGCATCAATTTGACAGTAATATTACTACAATAAAATGAGTACAGTATTGCAATTTAAACTATGATACTAAAATGCATACTATGAAACATAAAACTAAGAGCTAGCGTACAATATACTTAACAATAAGACAATCTATATCAGAACACAGTAAAGTAGCAGAATTCCTGCTGTTTTCAATGGTACTTAGTTGCAGCTGAAGTAGACACTGTTCTATCACCACAGAAGTATTCTTCAGTACCATACAAAGGTTGCTCTTTTAATATACTCAAAATTTTAGTTCTAAATTGTTCAATTAGTGATGACTAAATTCCTTAGGTAGAGTATTCAATAATTTTAGGGCCATGACTGGGAAGCTGTTCTGTGTCTTAGATAATCCACATCTTGGCTTGTCTCTACTGCTTTTATACCAAGTCCTATATTGATGAACTTCATTTCTCTTTCCATAAATCTCATGATTTATCGTTGTGTGAGCTAGGCAATTGAAAAAATACAAACAATCCTGTTGGAAGAACATCTGCAACTAAGCATTATACCAGAGGTTGAAAATATAATTTCATTTGTAAATTTCTTTTATTATCACAACCAGTTTTGGGCTCTCATAAGCCCATCCTCAGGTATCACAACTGTGCAGTGGTCC
This sequence comes from Schistocerca americana, assembly GCF_021461395.2. NCBI lineage: Eukaryota > Metazoa > Arthropoda > Insecta > Orthoptera > Acrididae > Schistocerca > Schistocerca americana. The sequence goes on from NC_060130.1 coordinate 625,462,658, forward strand.
CCTAGTGCTGCAGTGACGTGTACTAGGCATGGTGTGCTACCTATGAGCACAGAACAGTCCTGTATAGAGGCCCTTTTACAGATCCCTGTGGCACATTGTGTTTTAACTTCATTTCACCTGAGTCTGATCATTGCACTGATACAATCTATTGTCTGTTATTTAGGTAGGATTTGAGAGTTTGTAGAACAGTTCCCCAAATAGTATATGATTTTTGCTTGCTGAGCAGGACCTTATGTGGAATACAATTGATTGCCTTACTAATGCCACGGAGTACCAGTACTATAGACTCCTTGTCTTCAGAACTGTGACTTATGTCTGTAACTAATTCATGTACTGCTGTTGTAGTTGACTTGCCCTTCTGGAACCAGTTCAAGATTTCATAAGAGAGGCTACTTCCATCAAAATAATTTATTAGCTGATCTTTCATTATGGACTCAATCACCTTAGCTAGCACTGGTGTTCTAGATATAAACCTGTAGCTTGACACTTCATGTGGATTACCTTTCTTTAATCTGGTACTGTGCATGCTTCATTCATGAAGTCTGGAAATTCCCTTACATGGAGGCATTTATTTATTACTAGTGTCAGTTGTTGAACAATTTCATAGACTATAATTTTCAAATATGGTACCAATATCATAGACTATAGTTTTCAAATATGGTGCAAGATATGTGATAAATATCAGGGCTCCCTCAGTGTCTGTAAGTTTTTTCTATTTTTATTGTGTCTTTTGGATACACTTTTTTCCACATTAGTATCCTCCATTTATTTCCAAATTTCACAGCAACTGCAGGACCTATTCCAAAGTCAGGAATTTCACCTACTGTGTTTTTCACTAGGTGTATAAAATACTCATTAAATTCACCTGCACTGCAGGAATTAGAGCAAGAGGTGGGCTTTCGCCTATGTTCATAATCCAAATCACACACTGCCTTGCAAGGATTGTCAAGTTTTTCAATAAATCTGGCATTTGTTTTCCTTCCTTGATTTCTCTTCTTCTTTTCTGTGCATCTTGTAAATAATTGCAGTATAGTCTATGTGTAATGCCAATGTCTTTAGTGGCTTTGAGTTTGTTATTTCGTAGTTTTACAATGCATTTTATATTAGCTAATTTAGTGGTATACCAGCTCTTTAGTTTGACAGTTTTCTGTGTGTATTTTGCTTTGGCATTGGATTTCTCTAGGGTTTTAGTTCAAAATTTTCATCAACTTTGGCTTTAAGGGCCAGGAGCAAGGAACTCGATCTATCATTTGGTGCCAATTCTTCAGACATTTGAAGACAATCTGTAGAAGACTCTGCAGTTTTTAAATCATCCAAACTTTTCTGTATAATATCACTACTTCTGAACACATAATTAGAATACCATCTGGGAATTTGTTGGGTAATTACTCAGTTTGTCTGTTACTGCAATGTGATCTGCAAGCATAGAGTCAGCCACGCTTACTTTGTAGTCCAAAATATTTAGGTATGTGACAATTGTATCGAGACAGACATCTCTTATTGGCAGATTACTTGACACAAATAGTCCATAGCTGCTTAAGTTCATAACAGCTCTCTAAGGTAATTTTTGCTCCTAGGCACTCTAGATGACTGCTTTCCACATTACTGATAAAGCTTTCAAATCAGCTTTGTGGTGAATTTTAAGTTATTTATGTCAGTTCTTTTGACATTTATCTTACTATTTCCACACACAGACACACCACCATGGATAGAAGTTTCTCTATACCACACATTCAATACATCCAGGTATTCAATATCCCAGTATTGCCACAAGGACCTGAAGGTATCTTACTTATGGTACTATCTATGAAATTCACTCAAAATTAGTATTCTTAATTTAGTATCTGACTGTGATTTGGGTTCCCTATACAGCCTGAATATCAATGTGGAAGAAAGGTCAAGGGTGTTCAGGTTTCATACCACAGCTTTAGTTACATGCTACTCAGGTAGGGGAGGGCCACTAGGCAGTTTCAGGTAAAATACGAGGGCTGTCCACAAAGTACATTACGTTTTGGAATTAAAAATAAATAAAGTATTGGAATTTTTTTTTATTATATACAGATGAAAGCCAAACTTAAATACTACTTTTCTACGTAGTTGCCATTTAAATTAAGGCACTTATCGTAGTGATGGACGAGCTTGGAAATTCCTTCGTTGTAAAATTCGGCCGCCTGGGCCTTCAACCACGTGGTTACCTCTTCATTTGGGACAGAAAAGGTGTGATTTTTGTGGATTTCCTGGAAAGAGGCACTACAATAAACTCTCAAAGGTATTGCCAAACTCTGCACAACCTCAGAAGAGCAATACAAAACAAGTGCAGGGGAAAGTTGGGCTCAAAGATCTTGCTGATTCATGACAACGCCCGGGCCCACACGGCAAATGCCACTCGTGAAGTTCTCGAATCTTTTAAGTGGGAGTTGTTTCCTCATCCGCCGTACAGTCACAACCTGGCACTGAGAGACTTCCACTTATTCCCAGCAATGAAGAAGTGGTTGGCTATGCATCGTTTTGATGATGATGCACAGCTTCAAGAAGAGCTAACCACGTGGTTGAAGGCGCAGGTGGCCGAATTTTACGACGAAGGAATTTCCAAGCTCGTCCATCACTACGATAAGTGCCTTAATTTAAATGGCAACTATGTAGAAAAGTAGTATTTAAGTGAGGCTTTCATCTGTATATAATAAAAAAAATTCCAAAACTTTTTTTTATTTTTAATTCCAAAACGTAATGTACTTTGTGGATAGCCCTCATAGTAAGCAGCTGAAAAGAACCAAATGGGTGATGACAAACTGAACAAAAATCCATAAAGACAAAACTGGGAGGAATGTAAAGTCAAGAATCATCAACAACACACATTCAAAACCTGAGTAGCACACTGAAAGAAATGTCCAAGCACAAGCATGTCACTGTGTATCAATAGTAACATTAGCAACCAGAAAACTTTTGCTGCATCAACACAACTGTGTGAGAAATGCACCAGCGTGTGTAGCCAACTAATGTGGATTCCACGCTGCTCTTGGTGCATCTGTAAAACCATAAAGTCTGGATAGACATTGCTAGTCTGTTCATCTTGGTATTAAGGTCTGAATCCAGTGAAAATACTTCATCCTTCTCCTCTTTAACAGCAGCATAGTGTCAAAAAGGACTAGACCTGAGTTTCACCCACTGTGGCAATGGGAGCCTTGTGTGGCTAGCCCTTCCAGTAGCTCCAATGGCATCTAAATTTTCAGAGTTTCTATCCCCACAGCAGCTTGTGCATTCATTGTCTCATTCACTGGAGGCTGTGGGTGCTGCTGGGGCATTCAGACTGTCAGCACTAGCTTTGTTGGAGGAAGTGACTAAGTCTCCAAGGGTTACCAGTGTTGTACTGGTTCAGTTGATGGCTACAGCCACTGCTGGAAATGCTGGTGTGGGTGCAGGTTGGAGTGGCTCTTTGGCCATGTCCAGTGTGTGAACCTAGGAGTGCCAGCTGCTTGTGTGGCATGCCTGAAACTGTGGTCAACAAGGCTGGTGGGGCTGCAGTTCCTTGCACTGGCTCAAGGAGTGGGGTGGCTCCTGCTATGTCACAAAAACAACTGGTTTTGATGATGGATCAGATGCTCCTGCCCACACAGAACAGGGATCTTTTGGCACCTCTTATGGCCAAGAATGATGATGGATCAGATGCTCCTGCCTACACAGAACAGGGATCATTTGGCACCCCTTATGGCCGAGATGGCTTCTGGCTGAATATGCAAGGCCACTCAGCAGCATTCTACTATCAGCGGGATGTGTAACTAGGGCTAGGGGTATGCAGGGCAGGATGCAGCAAATTCAGGAGTGTGCATGACCTACATCCATACAGTACCTCAGCTAGGCCTTTGTACATGAACTGGGGTGGACTGAGAATTGCAAGAGATTCTGTTAATGTCTCATTAGTGGTCATCAACCCTGGTGTCTTCCTCATTTGTACCTTGACAGTTCTGACCATCTGCTACACTTCTGAGTTTAATATTGCGTCAAAATGGGTGGTGATCAGGTGCTGTATTCCATTGCATTGGCAGAGTGCCTCAAGTTCTGCCAAAACAAAATGATGTCAACTGTCAAGTACTAAGGTAGGGGGGGTCTCTGTTTATGACGAAAATGGCAGCGAGTGCTCTGATCGTACCGTGTGCTGCCATAGAAGTGACTTGCACCACTTACAATAAATTAGAGAGCGCATCCACCACCATCAACCATATGAAACCCTGAAAAGGACTGGAAATGTCTGTGAGTACCCTCTCCCAAGGGTGCTCAGGCTGGGGTCATGGGGAAACTTCCCCCCCCCCCCCCACCCCCCCACCCACCGCCCCACCCCCGTGGGATGCATGCAGCAACTGAAGGATGTGGCCACAGAGTCTAAGTGGAATGATGTGAGATTGAGGATCTTCTGCAGATAGTGTCCCATCTTTCTGAACAACATTCAGCCTATGTTTCATAGCAAAATAATTTTACAGTACTGGGCCAGCAAAATAATTTTGCAGTGCTGGGCATGATGCTTTTGAGAGACTCTCTGGCCAAACACTTTGCACCGCTGACCTGACTCTATGCAGGAGGGGATTCTGGCTAGTAGCCAGTGCTATTTTGCAATCAGTGATTCAGAAATCTTGAAAGGTCTGATGTACAGTCTCATGTAGGGCAAAACACGCTGCTTCCAGATGGTCAAATTCAACGCCAGGGCAAATGAGAATGTGAGAAAATGCATTGGCATTTATATGCCAAAAATGAGTGTCAGAATGGTAATAATTCAAGTGTAGAGCCCATGTTGTAAACTCTGTGCCATTTTGTCTGGAATGTGGGAACCTTGACTAAAAAAAAGAATGAGAGGTTAATGGTCTGTAATCAAATGTAAATTATTCCTGTATAGGAAAACAAAGACTTTTTAACACTATACAAAATGGCCAATGCCTCTTCTCAATTTGTGAATAATTTTTCTGCACCCATGAGAGAGTTTTAGACACAAAAGCTATTGGTAGCCCTGTAACATCATAATTCTTGTGCAAAATAATGGTCCTAAACCTGTATTGTGATGCATCAGTTGCAAGGGTCATGGGATCGTCTGGTGTGAATGTTGCTAAGCGTTGGGGTGATGTCAGGTGTTTTCAACTGCAAGAATACTTTGTGAACTTTGGGAGACCAAATGCATGTAATGCCCTTCTTGTTCAAATGGTTCAATGGATCTGCAAAGTGAGCTACATGCGGAATGAACTTTGCATAGTAGTTCACCTTCCCAAAAAAGATTGCAGTTTCTGTAAGTTTGTTGGGGCTGGAAATGACTCAATTGCATCAACATGCTCAGCTGTCAGCATGATCCCTTTGTTGCTTGACATATGCCCCAAGTACTATACAGATGGTGCAAAGAACATGCATTTGTCTAGGTTACACTGGAGCTCATTCGCCAAGAACCACTGAAATAGTTTTTGTAAATTTTACAAGTGTTCTTTCTAAGTAACACCCATCACCCAGATGTCATCCAAATAGTTTATGCACTTCAGAATACTGCAAGTTAGTTGGTCTGTGTATCTTTGAAAAATTCCTGATGCTGAAGTTACCCCAAAAGGCAATCTCTTGCATTGACACATTCTTCTAGAGGTAATTACAAGTTTGCATCCATCAAATTAGTCTTTGAAAAATACTGCACCCTGCTAACTTTGCTAAAAGTTCCTCTGGCGAAGGGATTGGGTAAATGTTGATCTCACTTTATGCATTAATTGTGGTCATAAAATCACCCCAAAATCTGATGGGCCCATTTTCTTTCCTTATGACAGCCATGGGAGTGAACCACTGACTTCCTGAGATTGGCACAATGGCCCCAAGTTCAGTAAATAGTGTAACTCAGCTTTTATTGTGTCACACATTGACCATACACAACAAAATTTAGGCACAGTGGATTGTTTGAATGAAATATGCACTTCAGACTTTCTGGCCCGACCAAACATTAGTTGGAATAACTGCCTGCAGTTCAATAGTAATGATTCTAAATCCTGGAATTGTACTGAGCTGGACACCAGGTTAACCTCATCCAGTACTTGCAAACAAAATGCAGCGAATGCATCTAAACCCAAAATTTTACAGCAAAAAGTGAACTTATGACCAACAGAGTGATTCAGCACTTGACATTCTTGTATTTTGCCCATAGAGTAATTTCCCCTCACAAAGGGATCTGTTGCTGGCTGTATAACATAATCTGCCACTGCAATGGGTGCAAACAGGAAGGATCCAAACACTGGCAGGATTCCTGATTAATCAGGGAAACTAAAGTCTCTATATCCACCTGGAATTAGGTCATAATATCATTTATATCCAACTCAATTAGAAGTTTATTAGGTACTTGGCCAGGTTCTGCTGAGACTGGAGCAAGTAAACATCAATGCTTGGTCAGGTTCTACTGCCCACAGTGTATTGGCTAATACCAGTGCATCAGCCCATAGTACTGTTTTCCTTCTGTGACACAGTGCTGCTAAGTGCCCTTACTTGCAACAGACACAGCATGTGTCAAAAAAATGCCATCACTGGCAACAAGCATTGCTTGTCCAACAGTCTGGACAGGACTTATGTGTCAGTGGGGGTGAATCTGATGCTAGGGGAATCTTTTCTTATTATCTAAGAAACATGCTCTATGTTGAGACACTAAGCTACATTGTGTCTGCTTATTAAGTCAGTTGAAATCTACTTGAAATGAACTGTCTGTAAGAAAGGAAGGGATTCTCCCTATACCGGTTGTGTGTCACTTAACCACCTTTCTGAACATAAAAGAAACAAACCTCCGAAGTAACTCAACAAAAACCATCAAAGAAACAATGGAAGGTTGGTTATGATACAGTTTATGAGGCTTGCTAGGACACCTCAGTTGGTAAAGCATTGTCTGAGAAGTGCAGACATCTGAGTGTGATTCTCATTTGCTCCATTGTTTTAATCATCCAGATACATTCACAAACCAATGTATCTTAATACTGGATTGAGGAATTGTAGTATCATAAGAAAAAATGCTCCAGTTTTTTTAGAAAACGGTTTTATTTTCTTGTCCAAGGAAATATCACTTTATTAAACTGCTTTCATATTTTCTTCTTTTTTTAATCATAAAGTTTCATAATGAACTTTATTATTGCATATATTTATCATTTAGTCCTTTGAAATGTTGATGACATTTTCCTCTAGTCTTGAACTTTATTTAGTTAATTTTCAATGTAAATATTGTGTAAACTTTTTTTTTATTTTTAGGGTGGCTGGTTTCCATATTTAACCTTTATGCTGTCTCCTATTTCTTGGAATGCAGCATATGAAGAGGACCAAGCAGACAATGGCTACTCACTCACACACGGAAAATTTAGACAACAGTCTCAAGTTGAATTTTCTTCTGGTAAGCAGTTAAGATAAGAAGTGTATTTGATCAGGTATTTGCTCATATGTTTGTACCAAATGGTAGTCTTGCATAATAAGGATACAGGTGCACACAGTTAACATATGTGTAAGTAGTATTATATGAGAGGCAGACAAATGAAAACCCAACACTTACCACAACAGGACCATGGAATGGTTCCATTCAAAAGCAATCACCAGATGTGTTAAGATGTTTATCCAAGTGGGAGATGAAATTGGATGATCATTTCCTGTATTAAAGAACACAGTCAGCTACTGACTGATCTACAGTCACACCTCCTATTGAACTTCCTTGTCTGGCTGAAACCAATGTCCATACATGTCTTTCTTGAAGTGACCAAATATGTGAAAATCACACTGTGAAAGATCCATATGGTACAGGGTATGTTGCAGTGTTTCCTGATCAAATTGCTGGAGCACAGCCTTTGTCTGATTGGCAGTGTGGGATTGGGCATTATTGTGCAACAGGATGGTTCCACCTGACAGCATTCAGACAGCCTGAGGGCAATGCTTGCTCCCACCTCTCCCCCACCAAAGAAATCCAAAGCTGTTCACACAGGTTTTCTGGTAAGGTCATGATGACCTTCTTCTTTGATTGCAGGGGCCCTCTGCTCATCAAGTTCCTCGAGCATGAAATCACAATCAGTGTGCAGTACAACAAAGACACTTTGCAGAAACTGCGACATGCCATAAAGTTAAAACATCCAGCATACCATTCTTCTCTTATGCCATATCCTTCAGTCAGATTACTCATCTAACTCCACATGCAGTTCATGATATTCTTTCATTTCTCTTGCATTATTTGTGTGACAGTGTGGTTCATCAGTCACTCTGTGTCTCAAAATGTAAACTTTTCATTTTGCTCTGTGGAATCTGCTTCAGTTTGTATCCAGGACAATGGTGTGTTGGCAGTAAGGTGGAAAAGATAATCTTTATTTATTTGCCATTGATCATTTTTCATGAAATAGACTTCATAATATATAGATAACAGTAGTGTAGTGAAATCAAAGGGTACAACTACTATCTTAAGTACTAAATTCAACATTGTTCATTTGAAATGAAGTAGTACAACCATGTTAGATGTCCTTCTCTGTAGCTGAGTGGTCAGTGTGGCTGATTGCCATATGGTGGTCCTGAGTTCAGTTGCCAGTACTTCCAACAGTTCTGCCTCAGTGGGAGAGTGGTACGGGTGTACTCAGCCTCATGAGGCCACCTGAGGGTCTGTTCCTTTGATTAGTAGCAGTTCCAAGGACAAGAAACCCAACAATGGCTGGCAGAGCAATGTGCTGATTACTGGCCATTCCATAGTGCATCCAATGATGCCACTGGCAGAGGATGACACAGTGGTTGGATGGTCCCGATTAACCCATCAGGGCCAGAATGCAGAAGTTCACCACAATCTTAAATGTAAAATCAACTTGTATAACACTGTTTTATGTTGTTAACTATAGGTTGCTAGCCTTTTTCTCACACAACTACACAACAGCCTTATCACTACCGCAACAAATGGTCACCCACAGCAGCAAGCAAAGCTAGTGCTGCCACGTTGCAACCCTATGTAGGCAACCTGCATAGGCAATCCACATAACTGCACTATGGCATACAGCTTTATGTTGTTCCACACAGTCAAGCTGTGATTCACAGGGGTGCCTCACACAGAGAGCATTCCAGAGTAGTCTTGAGAGCCACAATGCCAAGAATCACTTCTCAGATTTTAGCATGATCAATGTGTAGCTTTTTTTCAAGGCCATAGACTTCATTTATGATAATACAAATCATCTACAACATTTATACTTCTACACACAGCCTCTCCTTCACATCCTTATGTAAATTGCCTCTGACTCATCAACCTTATGATGATTGTGTGTCCTAACAACAAGAGGCACACTAGTACTGAAGTAAGGTGTACCGATATTCATGTTATATACCTCACTAATCTGGAGGTCAATCTTTGCCTTATTTCTGCTATCATGTTTGTTTATTGCTTTCCTGGGAGCAAAGTCTTCATCTTTATTCCTCACAAAAAGACAACAGACAACTGTTAATATTATAATCCTGGAAAAAGAGGGTGACAGTGCTCCACAAGACCAGCCTTTCATATTATATGGCCAATTTTTTATTTTAAAATGTTTATGATATGAGGAGAATGTTCCTATGTAAGTAAACCATGTGATATATGTGACTGAAAGAGCTTGAAATATGTCATACAATGATATCTCTCAGTATCCACATGAAACAGGACACTCATGAGATCTTTCCACAAAATTGGTTGATATGTTCTCCCAATTCAGTTTGGCTTCAATTTGAATTCATAAATGTGTGACACATTTGTTTTTTTAAAATATTTTTGGAGAAACTTAACAGAGGTTGTTGATTTTGTCTTGATTACAGCCAAGCGTAATTTCTGCAAACAAATTTAATGCAAGTGTTTCCCATTTTCTTATCAAGAGTTGTGATGTTGTGCTATGAAGTAACTAAAGTTGTATGATTAGCATAACAGATTCCAGACTGTGATACACAGTTGGGCTTGTCATTGAAAGCCATAAGGAAAAATAGTGGGCCAAGGACAGAGTGCTGTGTAACTTCAACATTTGTTTTTACTAAGGGGAGAAGGTCTATTATTGTTGGGACAAACTGTCTTCTCTTATTCAAGCAGAATGAAATTACTGCTAATGTACATTTTTGGTACACCATAATTCTCCAATTTTGCTAGCAATATATTAAAATGAATGCACTCAAATGCTTAATTTACATCACATAATACAAAATAACCAGTTCACTTCATGCCCAAGATTTGGGTAACAATGAACTAATTAAAAGAGAATAGATAACAGTTACATTAAGAAACATGTACTTGCTGTTTATTAGAAATACTGGAAGTGAAAAATAGGGGGCCCATAATGTGCATGCTGGACAACACACACCAAATACTTATCTTCTCTAATAGGGGTGTTTCTTCATGGAGAGTATGTGGGGTGTGGCAACCAGTATCTTTTTGGGTGTTTATGTAAACTGACAAATGGAACCAGATCTCATCTGACATGAAGTAAAGCAAGGAGTCCAAGTAACTGTTAACAATTGATTTTAACAGCCAGATCCAATAATGTACTCTTGTACTCTTTTTTTTCCTGCTCCTCAGATATCAACTCTTGCACCACACTCACACAATAGGCTTTTAATTTCATATCTTTTAGTATATAATGTACAAGATGCACCAACCTGTGGTGATAACCTTCTTACTGACTTGTGGGGACTTCTTGTAATGTCTATGCATGCAAACTCCATCTAAAGTTTCAGAGGTCCTCACTGTCAGTCGCTGATTCCTCTGCACATTCTGAACAGATCCTACAGCCCTACATTTCTTGTACAGCTCTTGAATAGTACTGGTCATGGGGAGTTTCTTACCAGGATACCTCATGTGAAACATTTATTTACATTCTGTGATGAAACCTGTCATTATGCAACACTCTACAATATCAGTTTCCTGTTCTAAAGCAAACTGCCCCATTTCTGTAACAGCTGAACAGTATGAGCTTCTTACAACAACTAACACATGAACACACAGCTGTGCTCAACTTCTGATAAAATGCATTGTAGCCAACTTTCAAGATAGTGTTGCCACTTCACAAGAAATTTGACTAGAGATGATTAACTGGTACCTGAGGTGGTACCGGTTTTATATGGGACACCCTGTAGAAGTGATGCTATCTTCTCATTTTCAAAAGCTGCTAAAGTCTGGTAAACAATATCCAGAACAGCTACAGCCATGTTTTTCAAAATAAATACTTAATTAAATGCATATGAGTGATTCAAACACATGTGAGAGTATTGGCACAACAGAGACTGATAGGTAGTTCTGGGTGAGTTGTTTGTTGCCCTTTTTGGATAAAGGGATGACTTTTGAGAGTTTGAGTGAATCTGGCACAACTCCATCCTCAAAACAAAAATAAAAGTGTCCTACCTATCAAGTAAGCTGTTCTCTTAACAATACAGTTAGTATCCAGTACCAATCCATACTTTAGGAATTAGAGAATTCAGAAACTGTTTTAAAGATCTCATTGCATGTGATCATATCACAACCAAAGATAGGCCTGTCGGACAGCTGGCAGCCAAGCAGATCCCTCGCACATCTCTGTGGCCTTAATTTTGTCTCCAAGTTCTTTGCTTACATGACAAAAGATTCACTCAGTTCTCATGGACCAAGCAGAATTTGACATACCTGGCTGGAAGAATGATCTTACTTAATAACCTCCCAAGTTCCCCTGCCCTTATCTGGAGCTCCTTCTATGTACTTTACACATGCTGCACTATTGATTTGTAAGATCTTAGCTTTGTAATACTTTTTACTTCTAAGGTAAGCATTGTAAATCATATCCTTCTGCTCAGTCCCCCAATTACCACCACTTTAATAAATTCAATTTAATATGAATGTTCTCTGTAGTTTCTTTCATTACTTTTATATACTAGTCAATCACATATATTTTTTTAAAGTTATCAAAATTATATTCGACTCCAGCTCTTCATGTTTGACACTCATGTAAAATGTCCCAGTTTGTCTTCTTTACCTTGCCAAAAAAACCATGATGTGTTCCTCTCTCTGATCTCTTACACATGCCATATTAGACTCACTGGAATAAGCTTGTTGCCTATGATAGTTTTAAAATAAACGTTTCAGGGTCTGTGAAATCTCCACCTGCTGGACAAGCCACATCTTCATCTCTATCTACTAACAATAATATTATCTATACAAGCATCATTATGTGTAGATCACTTCTTTGTGGAGTGCAAGTTTAAGGATCTTAAAACATTAAAAAATATTATGGAATCTTGTTACTTTGAATTTGACATTTCAGTGTTAAAATCCCCACAGATAGCAACACTTGTTTTGAACACTGAGGCTGTGGTTTGGTGTTACTGATTCAGTTATGTATAGTGTGTTCTGGTATTTGTTACATTTCATTAATTATAAAACCTTGCATTTCACATGTTTTCTTTCAAACATTCAAAAATTTCATCTATCCTTGTAGAAGCAGTTAGTGCCTTATGTAACTATAATATTAGCATTATAGTAATATTTGATTGTTAACATTGGTATCAACTGGAGACAAAACCCAAGCAATTCTTCTGGCTTCAGAACTAGAGAGCTGAGGTACCAAGAAAATGTGTGGGTAAAGATAACCACAAATCTTGCCAAGATATCTTTAAATGACTAAGAATACATTAGATGTATTTCTTAATAGTGTTTGTAGATAGAAGTGAAAAACCAGTTCCAGATCAGGTGTTGTCTCCATATGACAATACAATTCAAAAAATTAATTCCATCTAAATGTTTTCTTTTTGACTAAGGTTCAGAATGCAGTACTACATTCTGCCCTATAACAAGCTGTTGCTATATGTAATGAAATAAATGTGCAATCTCAGTAGATTCAACAGATAAAAGATATTAAATTGTCAACCAGTAAGACCATAATGTTACAGTCACTGTTCAGTGAGTAAATTATTTGAAACTTCGAATAAAAATAGAAAAATACATTAATTTGAGTGACGATTAACCAGGAACACATGTCCCTTTGTATAAGAATAGCTTTTTTAAGTTGTTTTTGCACATTTTTCATCAGTGATACCTTAACACATTGTTGCCAATTATTGTTTAGGTGAAGAACTAAAGCTGCGACACATAGGTCATGGCATAAGTGATGATGGGATATTACAAGTTGATATAGACATCGAGGGAGAAGTTCCAGTTGTTCAACCAGAAGCTGCTATACAGATCCAGCCATATGAAGGTAATCATGTAGTTGAACATATGTTATATTTATTACTGTAAAAAAAGTAAGCCAAATTAACATTTGCAACAATTCTCACATTGTTATTATGCAGAAATAATTTTTGTGCTCATTTTGTAGCTTTAAAAGAGGCCACAGTGCAGAGAACAATGATAGCTACTTTTGCCATATGAAAATTTGTTGGGGCCAGTTTGGCATAGCAAACTGTTACACACATTTACGTGACAGACAGTACTTGTTTACTCTGAGGATAAAACAGTGAGCTAATGTGCATAAAAAAGGTGATTGTAAGTCAACTTTATTTAGAAATCTTTGCCAGAACAGTTAGGAGGATTAAAAAATTTCCATCTTCACCAACCACCATCATGAGAATCAGAATATCTCAATGAATAAAATCACAAATTTGTCCATGAAACGTATTAAAATGTTTAGACTAATTTTTTTTATTTACTTCCCTTGATAGTCTTCTTGTCAACCACCATATCCATTGTGATCATACAGTCCGTTGAACTGTGCGTTACTCTAGGTCAGCAATACTAGAGAAAGATTAGGCAAGATAGATCTGTCTGAGGTGACTAGGCTGTATGGAATAGTTTTATGTTATGGGATGAGTAGCAGCTGTGAGAGAGAATGCTAAGCTTAATGCAAACAGCTTTCCTTATGGAAGGTCATAACCACATGGAGGAGGAGTCCCAGGAAGGTGGATGACTGAAACGAGTCAGGCTAGCTATAACAAATAGGAGAGGAATTGTTGATATTCTGAAGGGATGATTGTAAGGCATACTTGCTCTGAACCCACATGATCAATCTTTTTGAAAAAATTAATAGTTTAAGATTTTATGTCATTGAAAATAATTAGTTTCACTGGTCAGGTTGGTATAAGCTAACATTATTTCAGTGCTAATAGATTTACCCACAGTTGTGTTTGTATGTGATTCTTTCAAAGATGGAATAACTATTAGTTGTAGTTAGTCAAAATTACCAGAAATAAGGTGATTTACTTGGAGTCATCCAGGCACTGCAGGAGGAAGTTCTTGGTGGGGGCATGGGATTTGGGGATACAATTACATATTGGAGGTCACATCAACAGTTATAAGCCGAGTAATATGCAGTAAAGAGACAGGAACTATGGAGAGCCCATGGTGGAAGTGATTGATGTCATTGGTATAGAAAGATACTCTGTGGAATGAATTGAAGGTGTAGGATGTGATTGTCCAGGGATTGGCAGGAGTAAGACGGATGTTTCAGGAAGTGCCTAAGGATTTGAAAAAAGGGATTGAAGAGGTCATACTGGACTTTTTTGTGGATGTTGTTGACAGAGGGCAGAACTAATCTATTAATGTGTATGTGTGTGTGTGTGTGTGTGTGTGTGTGTGTGTGTGTGTGTGTGTCTGTCTGTCTGTCTGTCTGTGTGTGTGTGTGTGTGTGTGTGTGTGTGTGTGTGTGTGTTGTAAACTGCTATATCAGTAAATGCACTCATTAAAATAACTAGCAGAGTCTCCCAAATTCATACCAGGCAAGATCAGATTTACACATCATGACCATAAGATTGGCACTGATAATTGATCCTTATGTCAGAGAGGCAAAGCTTCTTAATTTAGCACCAAATGAATTGAAAATGCTGACTGAAGAAACTTTTAAAAAATAGTTTAAGCAGTGGCTTATCCTGCTATGCTCTGATACCATGGAAGTGGCATGACAAGAAATTCAAACAATAACATTGTCTAAAGCACAAGTGTAATGATAAATAGAACAGAACAGACAGACTACCATTTGTATTGTGGTAAGTTATTTTGTAACTATAGAGCAAAATATTTCGCAACAGTGCATAAATCTTTATGTGTAATTTCTCTATTGGTATTTGGTGAGACACTATTATATAAAAACTGTCATATTTGCTACTTATTTCACTAATTATTTATTTTTGTGTTTTTTCAATCTTTAGGAGTGCAAAGACTGTTATGTTTGTAAACATGTTTGGACAATGTCCATTCATGTAAAATTATATGTTACAACCACAAACAAATAAATAAAACTTATGTGGGCCACTAAAAACAATTAACTTCACTATCTGAAGATGACAAGTAAATATGTAGTCAAAGCACTGGAGATTTTTATGAACATCATCAGATGCAATACCTGAAAGAACTCCAATAACTTTTACAACCTATTTTCATTTTTTAATTTTTTATTTAAATGCCATGTTAAAACTAATATGTGAATCTCATAATTCCAGAGGATTACGTCCAAACTGGTCCTGATACACTGTATGCTGCATCTTCAAATGTGCTTAAAATCAACGGACTGAAATTGCCTTATTCTTGGAACAACACAGTGCAATATGATAAATACAAAGGAAGAATGCCGTAAGTATCACAGTGACCAAATCAAATTACATATTTAATTTCAACTCTGAATGAATGGCTACTTTGCTATTCCTCTACTGATTACACTATTTTCCCTCCTTTTCTACTACCTCCCCAACCCTCCTCTCTCTCTCTCTCTCTCTCTCTCTCTCATAAACACACACACACACACACACACACACACACACACACACACATTTGAAACTAAAATGTTTAGGAAAGAAATTGTTGCAATGATGAAGACTGTAGCAGTATAGCAACCATCAGTTTTATAAGTGCTTATCAATGGTCTTGTCCAGTCTAGATAAGAATTTTGACTGAGGTAAACATATTGGAGATTTTTCTTGTAAATTGAGTAGTATTGTCTTTCCAGCACAATATTAGTCATTGCTACTGACATGTAGTCAGTGAAAATAGTGTGTTTCTTTTTACGTTTGGAACATTAAGAACATTTGTGTTGACCCTTCCAGGGGATCTTGTCACCCACTATACAGTGTGTCTCAAAAGAAAGTTTAAATTTAGTGGATCAAAATAAAATAGAGGTTAAAGTCTATGGAAGATTTTATGAACTTGCAGTAAAGTTGCATTGGAATTGTGCTGTATTTCCGTCTTGCTGAAACTATGTTCTTTGGTTATAACCAGGAAAGTTCTGCAGTTCAGGCACCAAAAAGTCATTTTACGTTTTCACGTAATGTCCTGAATTCACTGTAACTGCACGGCTGCTCTCATCCTCAAAAAAGTGCTGGCCAATTATTCCTTGAGAACACATCGCAGCCCATTTAGTAACTTTTGTGAATGAACAGGTTTTTCATGCATCTGTTTAGGATTCGTTCCACTCTTGTAGTAGCAATTTTCCTTACTGGTGTGACTGTTCAGGTGAAAATGAGCCTCATCAGATAACAAGATGTTGTTAAATGAAGGGCACTTTGTCACATCATTAATGAATTGCGCCCTCAGTTTAACATCTTTTTGCAGAATTTGGTGCAGTGATGATCTATGAACATTTAAAGAATTTGCATGCTTATGAATGGGTAGGTTAGGATTGTCATGAACAGACATATTTACACTGTCCATGGATTCGCCCATTTCTCCTCACATATTTTTATCCATTTCTGGGTAAGGGGAACACTTCAGGCATTGTTTACATAATGCTGTACATGATCATTGCAAAATGACCTCTGTACTACAGTTGCAGAATCACTGTTTTTATAAAATTCTCACACATGAAATGCGCAAGATACAAGCAATGAATGTATGTCCCCACTCTCCTCTGAGTTTTTGCAAATCTGCAGATAGCTCTTCAAATATAAACTTTCTTTTGAGACATCCTGTATAAAAATTTTGAACTGTTGCCAATAATCTCCCTGTACATCCATGGGATTAGCATACCCATACACAAAAAATTTTAATTATTTAAGAATAAGCATTTTAAACATTCACAGTTTGTTTGTAATTCCTTTAGTCAGAAAAATGGTTGTATGCAGCTCTCCACTCTAGTCTATTTTGTGCAAGTCTCTTCATCTGTCTATAAATACTGCAATCTACATCCACTATAGTGAAGCCTTTGTCTCTACCTGTAGTTTTTACACACCAAACTTTCCCCATTGCCAAACTGAGCAGTCTTTGATGTCTCAGGATGTGTCCTAGAAATCAATTTCTTCTTTAGTCAAATCAAACCATAAATTTATATTCTTCCCCATTCACTTCAGTACCCCTTTATTAGTTATCTGATGAACCCATCTAATTTCAAAAACTTCTATCATCTTCTTTTCTGTTTTATTTATTATCCATGTTTCACTTTCATACTAAACTACACTCTGGCAAATACTTTTAGAAAAGATTCCTGTACACATACACCTATCTTGGATGTTAAAATATTTCTGTTTTTCAAATATGCTCTTCCTGCTATTGCCAGTCTGCATTGTATATCCTCTCTACTAGGAACACCATCAATTAATTTGCTGCCCAAATAGCAAAACTCATCTAGTGCATTCAGTGTCACATTTCCTAATCTACTTCCCTCAGAATTGTCTGATTTAATTTGACATCATTCCATTACTCTTGCTTTACTTTTGTTGATGTTCATTTTATAACCTTTTTTCAATACACTTTCCATTTCAGAAAGAAATAATTAACTTCTACACATGAAACCTAACTACCTCATCACTTTTAAAAATTGAGCTGTAAGAATTAGAGTATGGTTAAGCCAGTGGGTAGTCCCAATTCATTAATTTTTCTGTAGACTCAGCTTCAGTCCTGAGAAAAATAAGTGTAATCCTGTACAATCTGCGCTTCCCATGGTCTCTCATAAATATCCTGTCTTCCTCTGAAATAACTTTAGCAGAATTTATACTTACAGCACATTGAATGAGACTGATACCGCTGCAGAATGTTACGTGTCAGTTACTACTTTAATTCACCCTAAATCTCTCCACACCATTCTTATGTTGTGGCCAATCATCACGCTGAATATTTTTGGTGAGTGACCTGACTAAGAACACATATTTCGCTCAAGCATCCAATGTAAAACTGTTGTATCAAGAAACACCAGGAAACTCACAACAATGAAACAGATACAGTTTATCTGGTCACAGATGGACATAAGAAAGAATACAAAGATAGTAGTTTATACAGTGTGAACCCATTTAACAACTGAGGGCCCAGAGGCATGTGCATTCTCTCATAATGATGCTATCCCTGTTGTGAATACATTTAACAACTGAGGGCCCAGAGGCCCTTGCATGCCCTCATAAAGATGCTATCCATGTCATGAACATATTTAATAACTGAGGGCCTGGAGGCCTGTGCATACCCTCACCTACATCTACATCTACATCTACATCCATACTCCGCAAGCCACCTGACGGTGTGTGGCGCAGGGTACTTTGAGTACCTCTATTGATTCTCCCTTCTATTCCAGTCTCATATTGTTTGTGGAAAGAAAGATTGTCAGTATGCCTCTGTGTAGGCTCTAATCTCTCTGATTTTATCCCCACGGTCTCTTCGCGAGATATATATAGGAGGGAGAAATGTACTGCTTGACTCCTTGGTGAAGGTATGTTCTCGAAACTTCAACAAAAACCCATACCGAGCTATTGAGCATCTCTCCTGCAGAGTCTTCCACTGTAGTTTATCTATCATCTCTGCAACACTTTTGCGATTCCTAAATGAACCTGTAACGAAGTGTGCTGCTCTCCGTTGGATCTTCTCTATCTCCTCCACCAATCCTATCTGGCACGGATCCCACACTGGTGAGCAATACTCAAGCAGTGGATGAACAAGTGTACTGTATCCTACTTCCTTTGTTTTTGGATTGCATTTCCTTAGGATTCTTCCAATGAATCTCAGTCTGGCATCTGCTTTACCGATGATCAACTTTATATGATCATTCCATTTTAAATCACTCCTAATGCCCACTCCAAGATAATTTATGGAATTAACTACTTCCAGTTGCTGACCTGCTATATTGTAGCTAAATGATAAAGGATCTTTCTATGTATTCGCCGCACATTACACTTGTCCTCATTGAGATTCAATTGCCATTCCCTGCGCCATGCGTCAATTCATTGCAGATCCTCCTGCATTTCAGTACAATTTTCCATTGTTACAACCTCTTGATATACCACAGCATCATCCGTAAAAAGCCTCAATGAACTTCTGATGTTATCCACAAGGTCGTTTATGTATACTGTGAATAGCAATGGTCCTACAACACTCCCCTGCGGCGCACCTGATATCCCTCTTTCTTCAGAAGACTTCTGTCCATTGAGAACGACATGCTTCTTACATTGTTCATTAAATGACTGTGGGGAACTGTATCAAACACCTTGCGGAAGTCAAGAAACACAGTATGTACCTGGGAACCAGTGTCTATGGCCCTCTGAGTCTCATAAAGGTGCTATCCACATCAGTGTCACAGATATATCATGACAGACCTGGTGATGCCATTTGGTGTCACGGCTGCCCCTGGCAGCTGCTTCTTGTAGTTGCAGGCATACTGTTATGTCAGCAAGTGTATGATTGCTGTAAAGCCCCAGCTAATATCAGGGCTGTGGGTATATTAACTGGTGGGGTACTACACTCCTTCATCTTCATGGGGGAAAAGACCAGGCATCGCTGTCCATGTTGCTGTGATGGAAGAGATGTCTGTGGCATCCATAGTGGTGCCAGATGCGGCAGCCAAAGGTACAAGACTTTCCCGATTCACCCAGATTCACACATGAAAGTGAGTGGGACAAGGACACCCCTGCCAAATGTGGACCCCAGCGTGACAGGTGGACAGTATTGGCAAGAGGGGTGGAGGAGCCATCTGGACATAAGAGACCATGATGAGGGGTGCCATCACAGGCAATGATGTTGGAGGACTGGACTTTTGTCGCCACTGATGACAGCACCTGCTCACCATTGCTGGAGGCACCAGCACTGGTTGCAGGATGCAATCCCACTGTTATTACTGACAAATCCCCAATAACTGGGGTAGGTGGACATGACCAGCCCTGTACAACCCCTAGAACAGCTAGGACTGACAAAGAATGAGGCATCAGGCCCATGGTCCCAGCAGGGTACCCCTGCAGACTCCTGAGACGCAACTGGTTCTGGTGTCACACTACAAGCCGATCGTCAGTGTGGAACATGAAAATGTGGGAACCTCACCAGCTGTGGATGACAGTCACAATCCAGTGAGGGTTCCATCCAAACACCCTGGCTCAGACTGGTATGCTGGACACAAATGTTGATGACAAAACCAGCACCACTGGGGAACACTTGCCCGACAGCAACTGGTTGAGCAGTTTCCATGGCTGAAGGCCGTGCAGGAGCTCGGTGAGATTTTTGGCCCCAATTAGCATTGTTCTATAAAAGCTTAAAAAATATGAGAGCCTTCTTGGTCAGGAACTTTTCTACATACTTGTGCATCTGCATCTTAAATGTTTGGACAAGGCATTCTGCCTTAGTGTTCGCCTGGGGACAGAATGGAGGTACCATGACATGGCTAATGACATTGTGTGTGATAAAGTCCTTGAAACACTGTGCTATGAACTCAGGACCATTGCATGAAACCAGGGTGTAAGGCAAGCCTCGTATAGATAATATCTTTGACAAGGCCTTGACAGTCACATCTGCTGTCACAGGTGGACAATGAGTGACATAAGGAAAATGAGAAAAAGCATTAATTGCCAATAATCATAAACTGACTAAAAAGCACCAGAGAAATCAATGTGGACTCTTTCCCAAATCTGTGTAAGGGCCAACTAAGGCAAAAAATGGTGCACACTACCGCCTGATGACCTGAACACTTGTGGCTGGTTACTACAAAATGTTCCACCTCCCAATTGATGCGCAGCCAAAACACATGGCTGTGTGCCTACTGAGTTATGTATGAGAGATCCCCCAGTTACCCTGATGTGACAAGTAGAGGCCCTCCTGCTGCAGAGCTACTGGAACTAACACACAGGGAGTAAAGACTTCTGTTGACTTAGAATAATGCCATCCTAGAGGGAGAGAGGATGGCGCAAAGGATAAAAGTTCTGAAGTGGGTCTGTAGCCTGGTCCAGTAGGTGGTTGGCCCACCCCGTAGAACCCTGCTGAAGTGCCAGACCCACACTTGCAGCAGAGGCAGTACAGGAGCTAGTGATGGGAAAGGCATCCACTGTATGCCTCTCCTCCATATCCAGTTGAAAACAAAGTAGTTCCTCCTGTCCAAATGAGGGCTCATGGGCCTTGGGGAGCCAGGACAAGACGGAGCATCCATGTTTGCATGTTGCAACATGGGATGAAAATTGACCTCATAATTATACCGGAACAAAACCAGAGCCCAACACTGAAGACGATGAGTGGCTTTGTCTGGTAAGGACACTGACAGGTTAACAAGGAAACAAAGGTTTTATAGTCAGTTACTGAATGACATTTTGCACCTTAAAAAAATACATGAAATTTTTTAAGGTATAGAAAATAGTACCACTTCCATAGCTGTGGGCTCTGCGTAGATTGCTGTCATGTGGAGGACCTGGGTTCGATTCTCAATACTGCCAAGGATTTTACCTTCATGGCAGGTTTGGTCTGGAGTGCACTCAGCCTTGTGATTCCAATCGAGGAGGTATTTGACCAAGTAGTAGCGACTCCACTGTCTGGAAATTCTGAAAAATGGCAGGGAGAATGGTGTGTTGACCACACACCCCTCTTACTGCATTCACACGATGTCACCATACAAAGGATTACACAGCAGACAGTAGAATCCCATGGGCCTTGACAGCCTGGTGAGAAGTTCATTTTATATACAATAGCAAGAGTTTCTTTTTACAGCTAAGTTAATGTTGCTGAGCTGAGTTGAGTGTTTTTAGTGCAAAGGCAATAGGCTGTTTGTACCCATCTGAATGGCAATGGGTTAGGACAGCCGCACCTGGTACTGTGATGTGTCACTGGTCAAGACCAGATGCTTGCCAGTTTGAAATGTTTCAAGACAAGGCATGGAATGAAGATTATACTCAAGCTACACAAAAACATGGTCACAGGCATCACACCAAACAAAAAGAGTGCCTTCCTGAAGCAACACATGCAAGGAGTTGGTGGTAGTAGCTGCTCTGTGAATAAACTTGTGATAGTACGCCACTGTCAAGGAATGCCTGAAGTTCTTATAGATTAGATAGATGGGGCAAAGCCATATCAGCAGCAACAGGTTGTTCCATGGGGCACACATCCTGGCAGGAAATTTCATGACTCAAATAAACAATGGAGGGTTGTAAAAAGCAAGACTTTAGGTCACATAAGTGATCTTCCATGGTAGCACCTGTCATGACCATATCATCAAAATAGTTGATGATCCAGTGAGGGACAACCATCATAACCTGTTCTAAAAAACATTGAAAGATGGCAGGCACACTGGCGACCTCCAAAATTTGCCACTGATTCTGATACAGACCAAAGGCATATTAATCAAAGCAACTGCTTTGATGACTTGTCCAACAGAATCTGAAGATAGGCTTTGGCCAATTCAGTTTTCAAAAAGAATTAGCCCCCAACCAACTTTGTGAGCAGCTTCTCTGCACAAGGCAGGGGGTAAGTGTCTATGACTGACTGTGTATTACCAGTGACCTCGAAGTCACGACACAGTTGAATCTGACAGTTGCTTTAAGATCAGTAGGGCCATAGCCCATTCACTTTAGAAAATCAGTCTAATCACTCCCAAAGATGTTAGTCAATCCATCTCTGTTTTAACCCAGGCATGTGATGCTACTGGCAGTGGTCATGTCCAAAAAAAGCAAGGGTGGGTGGAAAGCTTGAGCATGATGTGTGCTGTGAAACTGCGTACACAGCTTAACCCCAGGGTAAACTGATCCAAAAACTCAGAACATAAGGAATCCAATTCATGATTGGTCTGACACCAGATACACCACATCCACAATAAAGAAACCAAAAGTAGCAAAGGCATCTAACCCAAACAAATTTTCAGTGTTTGCATTGTTAACCACTGAGTATGTAACAGAATGGACAACTGATTTGTAAACTGTGTTGGCTGTGAATTGGTTGTGAATAGGAATCAGGTGTTTTTATAGCTTTCCAACCAACACTCAATACATGCCAACAGTCGGGACCCTAGGCTGGCATACAACTTCGAATTTTGCAGGGACATGGCAGCCCCCGTGTCAATTTGTAACATGACTGGCTTATCCATTACCCACATTTCAATGAAAAGTTTGTTCTGGCCTGCAGACAGTGGCGAACAATCATAAAATAGTATGAATTTTGGTGTCCATCAGTTCCTGCAATGATTCCTCGGGAGTGGCAGGTATTGACATACCACTGCTATGTAACCTTTTTCTTTACATTTGTGGAAAGAGGTCTACTGCTTATAGCAGACTGCCCACTCATGCTGTACAAAACAAGAAGGGCCTGAAGGAAGTAGTGTTTCAAGCTTCAAATTGGTGGCCCACAATGTGGGAGACCTTCAATGAATAGGCAGTATTTAAAATCTCTCCTAACATAGGGTCCTCAAACTGAAGGGCATGTTGACACACCTCCCTATTTGGGACTGAACAACTGATTCCACCTCTGACCAAAATGTCTGAATAGTACTCCTGAGACTTAGCCATGACGAACCGGCAGCTGAGGTTGTGAAGCTCAGTTGTCAAAGTTTGGTACAATTGCTGCAGCTGTTTGTGATGTTGGTAGAATCCAACACCCACAGTGACCGCATGCATGCACTTGTGCTGATAGGAGGACAGCGAATTACACATATTGTCAAAAGAAAGCAATGCTGCTTCTTGCACAGGAGCTAGCTGGCCCAGTAAGTGATGCATACAAGGGGGTATCCACAGTAAGAAAGAGCCTTACAGACCTCTATCTCGACCATCTGGAATGCCATGAAATGTTGACAAAGCTGCTTCTCAAAAGTATCTCAGTCTTCAATGGATTCATCGGAATGCCATGAAATGTTGACAAAGCTGCTTCTCAAAAGTATCTCAGTCTTCAATGGATTCATCAATTGGGGTGGAGGTGTGGGGGAGACACAGCAGGGTGTGAACAACTGACAGCTGAGTCCAGGTCAATTTAGCCAACATCCAACACAGCCATATGCCCCTGTTATTGTTGTAGAAGTGACCTGAGCAAAGCCTCCATAGAACAGCTGAATGGTAGGGAGAAACTGCAGAATCTGAAACAAGTGAAAATTTGACACTCATTGTAGCTACTTGTGTTCTAACATGGAACACAAAGAAACATATGGCCATAAAAGAGATATAAGCTATTGGGTCATGGAGTGACATTGAAAAGAATACAATGAAAGTAGTTTACATGTCACAAACACATTTAAAAACTGAGGGCCCGGAGGCCCCTGCATGCCCTTATAAAGACACTATCCACGTCAAGTGACAATGGTGTGCTGCTGCACACACACAGCTGATCTAGTGATGGTGGCCAGTGACCAAGCTGCCTCTGACGGCTGCCCACTGTAGTTACTGGCATGCTGTTTGAATATCGGCACATGCTACACTTGCCATAGTGGCCTGACTTGCATCTGCTGTGGGCAGTAGGTGTAGTAAGCAGTGTTTTACAATGTAAACTGTACCTCCTCTTTCATCTACCCTTTTCCATAAAAGGTAAATTACTTCCCAGACACTATCACTTTTATCGCCTCTATAGAACATATTATCATAACGGTCTGATGACCTTTAGCATCTGGTTCAATTCTGAACAGTCTTTGAGGTACAGTAGCTCACTAATTTTTATAAAAAAAGTGCAGTCGTATGGGATAGCATCCAAAATTTCCAACAGGCCAAGAATATCTTGGTAGAGAGAATGCAGCACATTATATTGGATAGAGACATGTTGGTAATAGTAGTAATAGAGAAGTGTAAGAAACTGACAGATATAGTGCCCGAAAGGGACTCCATTCTGGATCTGAAATGGGAAGAGGGCAACGTTTTGTCAGAAGAATTCAACAAAGCAACCATCTCAGTCTACACTTAAGAGAATTACCATTGAGGAAACTGTAAGTGCTGTTGAAGCATCCTTGTTTTCTCTTCCAAAGGTGCAGGCCAAAGAAGTAACACAGGATGTGTTGAGAATTCTATGGCAATCAAAACCACCCAAAAGAAACATATCAACACAGGAAAGGAAACTTTGTAATGACCCCAAGAGAAATGGTTCAAATGGCTCTGAGCACTATGGGACTCCACTTCTGTGGTCATTAGTCCCCTAGAACTTAGAACTAGTTAAACCTAACTAACCTAAGGACATCCATCACACACATCCATGCCCGAGGCAGGATTCGAACCTGCGACCGGAGCGGTCTCGTGGTTCCAGACTGCAGCACCTAGAACCGCACGGCCGCTTCGGCCGGCCCCAAGAGAAATGAAAGCATTATGGTGATGAAAGCAGTAAGGGGAATACCACAGTTGTTATGGATGCTGAGGATTAGCACAAGAAGATGGAACAATTATTAGCTGATCCTGTGTACTGCAAGTTAAAAAGCAGTGTGAAGAACAGAATCATTTGTAAAGTGAAAAATCTGTTATCAAACTCCAGAATGGATAACTCTATTACTAAGAATCTAATGCTCTGAATACCAGTCTCACCTGGAATGTGGACTACCCAAGAAGGACAAAGAATCATGTCCTTTGAGACCGGTGTGAATGAGGTTAATTTATCTGGAAAACTGAGACATCTATTTGGAAAAACAAATACTTCTGTCAGCAAAGATTCACAACATTGTTTTAGAAATGACACATGCAGTAAGCTATTCACAAGTGATATTCTTGTAAGCTTCGGTGTGGCATTTTTATTCGCTAATGCCTGATTACCGGGTACAATGTAGGATATAAGGTAAAAAGTTGCTCCATATGTTTGTGACTTGATTGAATTATGTCTTTGATTGAGTTATTTTAAATATAGATGTGAATTTTATGAACAGTCTGACAGTGTTGCTATGGGCACACGCTTGTCGCCATTAAGAGCTGCATTTTTTATGAACATTTTGAGCAACAGGCATTAAGTAATGCTCCTTTAAAGCCTTCCTGTTGCGTCTGCTATATGGATGACACACTTTTTATGTGGTCACACAGTGAAGAAGAGCTTCATGAGTTCCATATTTTCTTAAATAGGATTAACTTCAAAAGTCTCTGACTGCTAGATGTGTAGGAACATAGAAGATCTGACAACAATCCAGGACACAGAGTGTATAGAAATCCTGTTAATACAAATAGGTATTTAGATGCCATGTCACAATGCTAGGTATTTAGGTGCCATGGCGCATCACCACCCAGCCCAGAATCAAGCAGTGCTCGACACAATGTCTTCACTTGCCTTTTGTAACAGTGATGATAACGGCTTGGTGTCAGAGTTGGATTTCTTAAAGAAGACAATGTTTGTGATAGTTAGTCCATAGACAGGGCTTTTAAGAGAAATATTAATTATGCTAATGGGAATAGTGAGGAACTGCCTAGTCACTCTGTTTAGCTACCTATTTTGGGGGATCACTGGCTGCGTAAGTGGAATTCTACAGAAAAATCATATTCAGGCCACTTTCTTCAGTTAATATAAAATAAAACACTTTTTCTGATGCAGAATGGATGCAACTATTTCTGATGCAGAATGGATGCACCTGATTACATTCACATCGTGAGCATCAATGAAATCACGTGTAGCTGTGGCAAAGTGTATAGAGGTGAAATATGAAGGACTGTTAAAGAATTTTTAAGGAACACAAATGCCACATGCAGCTAAAACAAAGTGTGAAATCTGCAGCAATGAAACATCACAAAAACTGTGGCCTTGACATTGATTTCCGCAGTGTACATGTGCGGGCTAAGGATACCAACGTTTATAGAATAAAAGTTTGAGAAGCATGTTACTTCAATAGAGAGAATGGTTATAGGTTTCTGGCATTGTGGCTCCCCACTGTCATGGAGTGAATACACAGCCATGGTTTGTGGGCAATACAAACAAGAAAAACCCTTTCTATCCAACGACCGCCAAGGGCAGGCACAGGAATTTTACCAAATAAAGCCTCTCCTCCAGCATAAGAGCAGAAAACTCCCCTTCTATGAAAGCACATGACCCTGGCCTCTGACAGTGTTCAGTCAGCTCAGTACATTACAAGATCCAGAAGAAAATCCCAGCAGAAGGATTGAAATGTCAGTCATATAGAAGAAAAATGACATGGTCTAACAACCCAGAAGATTTTAACTCAAGATACATTTTAATCCAGCCTGCAAAATGACAGAAAATACTTCCTGGAGGTCCAACATATGCTCCTCCTGAGTTTGTCCTCTGACCACTACAACACTCACATAATTAATGCATTGTGGGATATTGGCAACAATTTGTTCTAAAAGTTTCCGAAACATTGTTGATGCACTAGCAATGCTGAAAGGTAATCTGATCTGTTATATCAATAGAGATTATAAGGACTGTTGACTGCCAGAATGGTTTTTGAAACCTTGTCCAGAGAATGTTGAAAACAAGACTCCAAAATATAAATCTTAGAGAAATACTGACTCCCTGTCAATTTTTAAAATAATTCATCAGAGAGCAGGAGTAGTTAGGAGTCTACAATTGTCTGAGGATTTACAACATAGAAGTCCCCAAAAAGGTATGACATGCTGTTTGGTTTGCAGGAAATAACTGTAGGTGATATCAGTTTACTGAAAAGAATCAGGGCAGCATTTTCAACATTTCTAAGTGAACCAAATCTACTTTAATCTTGTACCACTAGGCTAAAGGTATCAAGTGGGCTTTGAAAAATTTTTGTGCTGTTGGCGCTTTTAATCTAATGTGGGCAAAAAAATTCGAAGCCATTCCTAGGCCTGGAGAAAACAAGGGAGCATATTGGAGACACGAAGAATCCATGCCTGCGCATGAAACAATACTGTAGGTGCTTGGACCATGTATTGGACAGAAAACACAAATCCAGGTCAAAAATATTTTTTACTTATGGCTGTGCTACTACAAAGAAAGGAATGTTTCTGTTTACTTGCTTGTATTTTAATTCCAAAACTACCTGGCTTAGTATCAGAATTTCATGATGAGCATAAGTCCACAGCTTCACTGCTATTGATTTTAATGTCAAAGCCTCCAGTCAGAGATATGTTTGCTGATTAATTGAGACTGAAGCCCCTATACAAAAATGAACAAAATGGAATACTGTAAACAATTGCTGCCAGTGAAAGATGTCATGATGCCATCCTTGATTCTGTGATGTCACTTATTTTTATCAGTGCACTCAACTGCTGATGGCATAGCTGGATCTGACAATCAGTTGCTATAAACACAGATGGCTGACAGCATCATAACATGGGCTACTACATTAAGCATGTATAGAAAAATGATCAAGACAACTGGCACAGCCTGCAAAAATTTCACTGAGGCTGGGTGGAAAAACTGTCAAGGCACTGGGTTTGATTCCTACGTAGCAGAGAATGAGCCACTCCACTACTGTCTGGACTGCATGAAATCTTTTGCAGTTTCATCCCCAGATGGACTAGGTCAGCCAGTATTTGCCAGCTTAGGTGACAGTTCTGACATATCACAGTCTGTAGAAATGGAAGCCTGAGCTGCATGGGAAATCTCAAAGAGCCTAGCTATATGCAAAACTTCAGAGAAACAACATTTCTCAAATATGCTTAACTAGATACATGCAGTCTGTCTGGCCTCATAATGTTATTTATCACATAACTCCTCATTATTTCACAAAAATTAAGTAAATTGTCAGCTGAATTATACTATAAGTAAATTTAGTACTATTCACCATGTATAAAGGCCTTGTTGCTTAGATTACCTAAAATAATCATGAAATACAATGAGTGTGTCATGAGTCTTAAAATGATTATTAATACTGTTACACCAGTACAATTTTCATGAAGGTAAATGAAAGATTGCAGGAAATGTAACTGAAGGTAATCATCAACTAAAATGAAAATATTAAATCCCAGCACTTTTGCACAGTCAAAGCATATCTTTCTACTGCATTCCACGTAAATTGGTCGACCACATTCAGTGTATTTGCACACTGTATACCTTTTCATGAACCCAGGACACTCCATATATGTCTTCTGCTTTTCCATTCTGTCACTTGGTATGCCTGTAACATGTCATCACAAAAAATCTCCAACAATTCAGATTTAATAGGCCTTTGCACCAAAATTTGATTTTTGGCTGTTAGTTCAGGCACTCATTCTTCAAAATGTTACACCAACGTGTTTTTCTTGCTCCTCCAGCCTCACATTGTTCCCATTTGAAATTATTTTTGCCACAAAGTTACTGTGTTTGCTGTGAGGAATTATTTTAAGTACAGATCACTCCAAGCCAGTCTACCAATAAAGTACTTCCTTCACTTGTATCTCTCTCTGTTTCATAGTGACCATCAGCTACCACAGACTCAGGATCAGCATTAACATAATCAAAAATGTCATAGTTGTTCCCATTTTCCTCTCACCTGTATCATATGACTCTCTTCATAAATAGCTGAAAAATAACCTAAATTCATGCATGTAATAAATGGTTATAAAATAACAAAATACGAAAAATAAGTTGAAAGCAAAAGCTGTAGTAATTAGAAACATGTGGTCTATTGGACTTATGTAATTAAATTACATAATGTGAAACATATGGTATTCTAGGCACCCAGTTTCACACTCAGCTCTAAATAAGATAGTTGTGTCCTTGTGACTCAAAAACTTAATCTATGCCACAATAAATAAACATGATAGTCCACAAGAACATGTAAACTTGCATTCTCTATTAACACCTTGTGAATAAGTGATCCATCATGCCTAACTCTATGATATTGCTTCACAATGTTGAAGAAACTCTAACTGAGCAGCCATCACATGATTTTTTTGTAGCAAAATGTTGACTTAAAAGTGAGTGAATGGTGGTAAGCGACAAAACTGATGGACCATATAAAGGCCCAAGTTTTGCACAAAAAAATAAAGCTTTAGGTTAATAGATAATAGAAAGAGTTGCTATTCCTCTGGATACTTAATGTCACTTGCCTGGAAATGAACAAACTCTGCCTCTTTTATTGTACCTCAAACTCTGCCTCTATTTATTGTTATCTCAAACTCAGTGCCAAGCACATGCACTTAAGTAATTCATGACTGTTGAAAAGCAAAAGCGTGTTATGAATGCTGACAAGAGGGCATGGAATGTTGAAACTGAAGAGCTTTTTCCTCCTGACAAATCAACAGTGGTTTTTTTTTAAAAAAAAATACTACAATAGCAGAATTTCATGGGAGCATAAAGACACTATTTTGAAAAATGTGCAGAGTTAAAAGCATAAGGGCAATGTAATAAAGTTGTGCAGTTTTCTAATCAAGTTGACAGCCTTCAACTAGCAGAAACCTTGAAGATGCCAAAAAGAAAAGTGACAGTGGATATCTGGCCCAAAGGACTCTGGAAACATTTCTGAAGGCCAACATTTAATTCCGTAAACTGGAAAATGAAGATTTTCGGCAGTAGATGAACAATTTCCGTGAAGGTGAGTAGTGTTTTGTTAACAGTAAAAATATAGTTTGATCTTCATTCTATGAGAAGATGGAACTTAATATTTAATAAAGTAATACATTTTGCCTGACTATAGTATCAATTTATATTTTTTTTAAATCAGGTTTCTAATAGCATAATTATTCTTTCTAGGTGCTGGCT
This sequence comes from Schistocerca americana, assembly GCF_021461395.2. Lineage (NCBI taxonomy): Eukaryota > Metazoa > Arthropoda > Insecta > Orthoptera > Acrididae > Schistocerca > Schistocerca americana. Next base: position 625,493,346 of record NC_060130.1, read on the forward strand.
GAGCCCCATGTGTAAAAACAAGGAGAGAGAAAGTTGAGCCTTCAAATGGCTCTGAGGACTATGGGACTTAACATCCACAGTCATCAGTCTCTTGAGCCTTCAGAATGACAAAAAAATGTTATATTATCTGACAAGACAACTGAGAGAAGAAGCCATTGTATTTTTGCTGTGTTGTTGAGAAATATGGAAGTGTGGAATGAACAGAAACTTCTAGTTGTAATCATATAAGTTCTCGGGACAGCAGCATCAATGCAATGTGTTCATGCAATTTTGGAGCCTCTTCAAAATGTAATATACAGTATGATAATGTGAAAGCAGTTGTGATTGACAGTACAAGATTTGTGGAGAAATGTATTGACTCTTTGAAAGCAATCATAGGTTATCATTTAAACCATGTTTAGTGCAGAGCACATAAACTGAATCTGATTGTGAACATTTCTTGAAGGAACATAGTAAGTTAAACATTATGAGATGCAATTTGAAGGCTGAATGCTTGATTACTGTGAAGAACAAACATTTGTATTTGCAGTTTCTGAACGAAAAGGATAGAGATGCTAAGGTTTTGCTCTTCCAGTTTTAATGCACTGGAACTCATTTCTGTCCACTGCCAATAATGTGGCTGAATATTTTGTAGAAATTATTTTCTGTTGTGATAACATGGAGGAGCTGTCTAATGCAGGCACTGTGTATATCAATTCTCTGTTTGATGACAGAGTGAACTGGATTCTTGTGGAGGCCACATTTATTGAAGAACATGCCAGTAACTTAATTAATATGATTGTCTTCTTAGAGACTTGACTGTTTCCTAACTATGGAGAAGTGTTGACAGATTTATGGCACAGTCTCTTGGAAGATAACCTAGAAATCATGATAATGCAATTATTTGAAAAACTGTCAGCAGTGTTTGGCTGAAAACCCACTTGCCTTAAAGTGTTATTTTTTTAAATTATCAAGTATAACATAAATATTTTCACTTTTTTCTTCTCAAGTCAATGTAACGTGAATATGTGTAATGTGTTTGTTGTAATAAATATAATGTAAATGCTACATATAATTTCATTTTCAACATAATGGATGAAAATAAATGACTAGAAAGAGGAAAAGATGACAATAAATGACACCAAAAAATAAGACTTAAATCTGCAACAAATAATGCAAAAACTAACCATAAAATAGAACATTTTTTCCTGTTCCTAACTGTTGACTATTATTGCTGGATCATAAGATGACCTGGATACAACACTCATTAATTCATTAGTAAATTTCATTCTTTTTGTGCACCTGTTGTATGTTACTGTTCTGATAATAAAATATATAATGATGATAATGTGTAACTTGATTGGTCATATCTTTAACAAGAAAGAAAATGCAACTAAATTACCAAAAACTGTTATGATTTCAATGTTTAGCAGTTTTTAGATGAAGAAAATCCATGAAATAAAGGCAGGGTATTGCCCATTTATTTACAGAAAGTGCTCTTTTCAATTCATTTTCAGATATTTGGTTGAAAAACTATCAACTGATGACATTGGTATCCAGTATGATGCAAAGTCTCGTGAAATAAAGTATAGAATGTCCACTGCTATTCGGAAAAAATATAATAACAATATGTGCCCAGAGGGATTTGTTCATGATGATAAGCATTCACACTGCAGAGGTACTGTATTATTTTTAAACTTAAGAAGTAGGCCTACATTTTAACAAGTGCATTTTACATATTTTTTCTATACAAAACACTTCATTTATTCTATAAATATCAACATTAATAAATCTAAGCCCTCAGCAGAACCATATTTTTATTTTCTAATTAATCATGATCCAGTAAATATTTGCTTTTTATACAATGGGCATTCTACATATTTTTATCTTTTAACATAGTGCATTCTCACAGCTATTTCGACAATAACATTTTATGTTGTGAAAAAGGGGCTGTTCTTCATTATAATTTACCTACTCTACAATTTTTTTAAATCTTATATTCAGAGAAATTCAAATGCCTCAATGTGTGACCTCTGAAAAATAACATAAATTCAAACACTAAGTTATAATGTTCAACATCTTGCTTGTTTGTCTATGTGCTGGCTTGTTTGTCCTATGCATGCTGAATAGTTGTCTTTATCACACTGCACTCAATATGATTATTTTATAGAAATCATCATCAATGAAAATGCTTTCCCTTTATTTTCAAATGCCTGTAAGTTATTAATATCCCAACCTGTATTGGAGGATAATATATTTTGAAGCTTCTGTTGCAGTGTGCATGATTCCCTTCCCATTTCTGTATAAAACAGAGGATTTATAGAAACTGCATTTATGTATTGCAACATGGTTGTAGAATTTAATCTATCTTTATGGTTTTTCCAAACACCTCTCATCAATGCCAAAGTAGTTTATTTACTAATGCCATTTATAATGTAATTTGCACTCCTATCTGCCTGAAGTAGAACTGTGACTGTGAAGATCTTTGTATCAATGAGACGTTAAACTGAATAAATGAAAAATGTTAATTAACCATTTAATAATCCAGTGTGCTTGACAGCAGTTCTGTGTGTTTATAATTTTTGATTTTGCCTCCATTGTTGAGATAGACATTTATATACATATTATTTGTGTTCTTGTATATTAGTATATTCTCAGAAATTATCTATCTCTTTTATCGCAGATATTGATGAGTGCTCAGAAAGGCAGTTAAATCGCTGTCACCTTACACAGATATGTGAGAATCTATTTGGGACATATCGCTGTTATTGTAGAGCTGGATATAAGTCTAATGGTATTGGGAAGCGCTGTGTGGGTAATTATTATTATTTCATCAATTTTCTTAATTAATTGACTGATTTTAAAACCAGAATCAAATAAAACTATCATTACACCAAGCTTGATGTTTTTGGAAACATGAAAGTGTTTGTAGACTGTTTAGTTTCATGATGATACTTTTATTGATTAATTCCTTGTAGTTTATAAACAGTTTATAAGTAACATAGTACTATAAATTTTACAACAACAATAAAATATATTTTGATGTCTTGCATAACTGATCCAAGAAATTGTGCATATAGTACTAAAGATTATCAATTAGACTTAATTTCATTTTTCTCTTCAGTCTTCAGTAACAAGATAGAAACATTTAAATGCAATATACAAGGGGCATTCAATAAGTAATGCAATGCATCATTTTTTCCTTGGCCAGTTCCAATTGAAAAAATACAGAATTTATTGTGGGACATTGTGGAATACTCCCATTTCAGCCCCTGTAGTTTCAAGAGCTATGACTGAGTTTCTTTTGGCAGAAAACCAGAGCATCACAGATATCCATAGGCACTTGCAGAAAGCATGGTGAGGCATTGTGCGAGGTGTGTGTCATCAACACAACAAGGTTGCACAAACCTGTCTCATCTCCTGTCTGATCTCGGCTGCACACAGCTGCAACTCCTGCAGTGTTGGAACATGTGGACACTCTCATTTGAGGTGACTGATGTATCACAATCAAACACTTAGCTGCTCCACTGAACATCCCTGTTGGTAGTGCTAACACACTAGTCCACCAGTAGGGGTACTCAAACGTATGTACCTAATGGGTTCATCACCACCCAACAGAAGATCTAAAAGAGCAACCAAGGACAATCTGTGCAGAATTTCTTGTGCATTAGGGGATTAACATGGTCATTTTTGTCAAACATCATCACAGGCTATGAAACTTGGGTTCATCACTTCGAACTAGAAAAAAAAAATCCACAGAGTGCCACAACACCACCTCTCCTCTGAAGAAAAAGTTCAAAGCCGCACCCTCAGTCAGTAAAGTTGTGGTTACGGTCTTTGTGGACTCTGGAGAGGCTATTCTGTTCAATATTCTCCCTTTGTAGACTCTGGAGAGGCTATTTTGTTCAATGTTCTCCCTTGTCCAGGCATCGCACTGTGGAAAAATCCCTGGCCATAGTAGGGATTTTCTTTATTTGTTTCATTGTGTGAGACTGGAACCATAAATTTTATCATTTGTACTAACCATTAATGGTACCACCTAATTATATCAAACGCAAATACATATTAAATATGGTGTCAACAGTATGCAGCTAATTCACATGTTTCTTTGGTAGTATCAGTTGCCACATCCTGTGGAGAACATGTAATTGAGCACAATTTACAGAAAAGACCCAGATGTTTCACATGTTAGTCTTCATCTCTGACAGCTCAGCTATGGAAGGAGACCCTGGAAGCATAATAGGACCACTGATCTTGCTAGTAAGCCAACGGCCTTGCCTCAGTGGTAGCACCGGTTTCTGTCAGTTCACCAAAGTTAAGCACTGTTGAGATGGGCTAGTGCTTGGAAGGATGACCACCCAAGCTGATGAGCACTGTTGGCAAGTGAGGTGCACTCAGCCCTAGTGAGGCAAAATGCGGAGCTACTTGGTGGAGAATTCGCAGCTCTGGTCTCGTAAACTGACAAACAGCTGGGAGAGTGGTGTGCTGACCACATGCCACTCAATATCCACATCCAGTGACACCTGTGGGCTCAAGATGACACGACGGCCAGTCGGTACCATTGAGCCTTTGTGGCCTGTTTGGGCAGAGTTTAGTTAGTTTTTGTAGATATTGTTAAGGTGCATAAATCTTTTATGAGATAAGGTCAACTGTATCGACTGTATCAGTTTGTTCACTGATGATGCAACTGGAAAATATTGTAATCAGACAATCGTAAGGAAATGAAAGAAAAATTTGGACAAAACTTTTGTGAGGCATAATGAATGGCAGTCCTCTTTAAATGACAACAAATAGATGTAATGCTCCTAACAAAGGGAGGGAACCTGATAGTATCCAGTTACAAGATTAGTGGTCAACATCTTGAGCCTGTCACATCAGTTAAGTGTAATAATTAAATATATTAGTAAGAAGTGGTATGAAATGGAACAAACACATGCCAGTTGTATAGAAGGCAAATTGAAGACATAGATTTGTTGAAAGGATGCTGGGAAATTAAGGACACTTGTAAAGGAAGTAATATACATCACAGTAGTGTTCACAATTCTGGAGTATTGCTCCAGTGTTTGCAGTTCTTATCACATATACTTTGCAGCACATATCAAACAAACTCAGAGATAATCTGCTAGGATCCTGTTGGTGTAACCTATCTGAAAGTCTAAAATAGATGTTTAGTGAATGCAAATAGGAATATTTGGAAGAAAGGCTAAATTTTTCTCATGAAATATTGGTGGGTAAATTTTGAGATCCAGTATCTTGGCAGAGAGTGTGACAGTTCTGTTGTTATTTAGCAGATGCTGTTGGAAGGCTAGGGGCATTAGAGGGTATGATGTGGAGTGTTGGAAGAATGTTTGTGGACTAGGTTTGGAGGGAGGTGCCTTTACTTAATAACCTAAGCAAGTTTATCACAGTGGAAGAGGGTTATAGCTCATTACTGCATATGAGTCCTTTGAAGGATTACAGGGGTTTTCTTATGTGGAAGGGGTGGATCTCATGAAAGTGGAGGCATTGTTGGTAGTTGGTTGCTTTGATTAATATCTACAATGATGTTTGTGGTAACATCACACAGGTAGAGGGCAACGTCCAAGGAGGTGGCTCACAGAGCAGAAGATGAAGTGAAATGTAGTGGAGGACTATCATGTTTGGATTAGTGAGGACAGAGTATCTTGACCATAGCTTCAAACCTTAAAAATGACACTCAGGAATATTGTACATGTTTTGAGTGACTAGGAAGGTATTCTTATTGGTGAATCATGAAATTCATATAGTTTTGTTAGTGGTCTCCCTGTTCTACAGCCAGGAAGATGGCGCCGATAGAAGAGTGTTGTGACACATCTCAGTCCTCAAAAAAGGTTAAATTAAATAGTTCATCGTGTAGGGAATGTTCGAAACGCGTCATGAAAGGCATCTTTTGTGTGAAGTGTAACTACTGGTTTCATGAAAAATGCGCGAAAGTGAATTTAAAACTCATAAAAGACGAGTTTCCATGGTCGTGTCCACATTGTTTGCGTATGGAGACGGCCGAACTCGTAAGTACCGTGAACTCAAAAGAAGAAATTATTAAATTGCTTCAAAGTGACATTGAAGCGCTGAAGGCAGAAATTTTAGCATTGAAACAAGAAAATTCTGAACTGGTTATTGAAAGAAAATCCTGCGTGTGTAGAAATCAACCCATTACTGAACAAAGTGGCAAACATCCGCATTTGTGTAATACGGCAAATAATACAACAGAGAACTCTGTCAGTGAAACAAGTGATAAGTATAAATGGAAAACAGTTTCCTATAATAAGAAGGGCAAACGTAAAAGTGCAACGAACAAAGAAGATGACAAAAACGATTTTCTGTTAATAGGTGATTCTATATTAAAAAATGTTATTGTGCCGGACTGCAAGGTCGATGTTCGACCTGGAATCCGATCGCATCAGCTCAACAAACACTTTAAGAATGTATTGTCCACGAAAAGAAACACGGGCGAAACTGGTAACAAAACTTTAAGTACCGACGATTACAGAGGTGTCTTAATCCACGTGGGCACAAACTCCATCCGCAGTAACAGTGAGGAAGAAATTGTGAATGAAACGCGGAATCTGATTAGATCGGCGAAAACTGTATACCCAACAGCCAGGCTGGTAATTAGTGGAATCATTCATCGAAGATCGGTAAGTGATACTTACATCAACAGGATAAATACCGGCATTAGGGAACAGTGCAACAGACTCGGTGCTGTATTCATTGACCCAAACAAATTCTTAAACTGCAAGTGTCTGGGAAAAGACGGCCTGCACTTGAATAGATTAGGCTCTGTGAACCTTAGTAAAATGTTTATAGACGTGTGTAAAGTCCTAAGAAGCAAGGGAAACTAATTCATTGTGATAGGGGTGACAAAGAAAAAATTCAAACTCAAAATAAAAAGTTTAGGTACCAAACAAAGGATGCACGCGAAATAACTAAAAGAAAAAATGATCTATTGATGCACTTGAATATAAATGGCTTAGGGGCAGAACTACCAAATCGTAAATTCTCAAAAATCGACGAACTAAAAATTCTGCTTTCAGAATCCGTAAATATTAAAATAATCTGCCTAAATGAACACTGGTTAACAGAAGATAGTATAAAAGTACTAAATAGTATTAATAATTTTAAGGTAGCTGCTAGCTTTTGTAGAATAAGCAAATCTCGTGGAGGCTCCTGGATTCTTGTCAATTCTTCCATAAGTTATACAGTAAGAGATAGTTTTAATTATTTAAATGAAGAGAGCGTGTTTGAAAGTTGCTCTGTAGAGCTGAGTGATCTGAATACATTGGTTATAGTAATCTACAGAATTCCTGGATGTGCGGTAACAAAAGTGTTTTTAACCAAATTCGAATGCCTCCTGGAAAAACTCCAGAAAGAAAGTAAGAAAAAAGTTGTTATAGCAGCAGACTTCAACTTAAATGTCTTAGTTGAAAGCAATGATTCCACAAAATTTCGTGACTTAATTCAGAAATCTGGTTTCAAGCTAAATTTTTCTGAAGGAACTAGGGAAAACAGCAGATCAGTGACCTGCATTGATAATATTATTACTAACTACATATTTGACAGTGAAAATAAGCACAAATACTGCTTAGACTTGAGTATTTCAGATCACTCAGCTCTGTTTATTGAGCTCCCAAAAGCAAATAACCTAAAGTCTCCAGAAGTGTGTATAAAAAGGGATCTCAGTAAAAGTAAAATGGATTTATTCCGCAGTAAATTAAGTATAATAAGCTGGCCTGTAGACTACAATAGTTCAAGCTCGATTAACTATGACAAATTCTTAAATTGTTTCTTAGAGGTATTTAATGAATCATTTCCTCGTAGATATAAGCAAAAGAAGGTTAATGGTAAACTCAAATGGATTACAACAGGAATAAAGATCTCTAGTGCCAGAAAGAGAGAGCTCCACAATGAGTTAAAATCAAACAGAAATCCAGATTTTGTCATTTATGTCAAACAGTATAAAGCTGTATTTAGGAAAGTTGTAGCAGCAGCTAAAAAAATGGCAAATAATAAATTCATACGAGAACACAGAAATAAGACAAAAGCAGTGTGGTCAGTTGTTCAGTCTGAACTAGGAGCCAAAGTAAAAATTCATGAGATTTTGAAAATTAGACATGAAAATGAAATTATAGTAAACCCTGTTCAGATGTCAAGTTGTTTCAATGAATTCTTCCTAAACGTAGTAAGATCGGATGTGGATATGACATTCTATCAGGGCATCACAAATTTGGAAAACAGCCAGAACACATCTTTTAAACAATTTGAAAAAATAACCCAAAGGGATGTGGAAAAGGAAATATTGTCTCTAAAAAACAAAACCTCACATGGGTGGGATGAAATAACAACATCTGTAATCAAGTATGAGTATGATATTATTTCCCAACCACTGTCAACTATTATAAATCAATCTTATGAACAGGGATGCTTTCCAGAGGTATTGAAATATGGTGAGATCAAACCTCTATTCAAGAAAGGATCGACAGAAGATATGGGGAATTACTGCCCTATCTCTCTCTTGCCGGTCTTCTCTAAAGTGTTTGAAAAGATTGCAGCAAAACAAATTAATAACTTTCTTACTGTAAATGATATAATTTTTAAAAACCAGTTCGGATTCCAACAGGGTAAAAGCACTGCGAATGCTATAAATGAGTTTATCCAAAAAATATGCTCCACGTTAGATAAAGGTAGAAAGGTCACAGGTATATTCTGTGATCTGACTAAAGCTTTTGATTCAGTGAACCATGCATTACTCCTCCACAAATTACAGATGTGTGGAATCAGACACACTGCTTTAAAATGGTTTAGCTCTTACCTGTCAGGTAGGAAACAAAGAGTAATTTTAACTTCAAATGGAACCAATTATTCATCAGACTGGAAAACAGTTCCCCAAGGAGTCCCACAAGGTTCGATATTGGGTCCCTATCTGTTTCTTTTTTACGTAAATGACCTACCACTTGCTATTGATGTTCATTCAGTCTTATTTGCTGATGATACATCAGTTCTAATTGAAAATGAGGTATCTGAAAATATTCCAGAAAAAGCCAAAAACACTTTAGAAAAACTTGAATCTTGGTTCTATCAAAATGGACTAAAACTAAATGTAACTAAAACCAAAATGATGCAATTTGAAGCTAAATCAGTAGAAAGGAGTGAAATAAAGATAACTTGCAATGATCAGGATATCACAGAAGCAAACCACGTGAAGTTCTTAGGCCTAAATCTTGACAAAAATTTAAATTGGAAGGTACACATAGATTACTTAGCAAATCAACTGAACAACTTAGCATTTGCAATGTGTATTTTGTCAGGTGCCACAAACATAGATACCAGAAAGATAGTTTATCATTGCTACTTTGAGTCAGTTATTCGTTATGGCATAATCTTCTGGGGAAATTCAGCAAATGTCACTAGGCTCCTAGTATTACAAAAGAAAGTAATTAGAAACATGTGTGTTGCAAAAAAACGGGAATCCTGTCGACCACTGTTAAAAAATTTTAAAGTACTATCTATCCCCTCACTTTACATATATGAGATGGTGGTGTTCCTATATAGAAATCAACATACACTAGACAATTTCCTTTTTGACCACAACTACAGCACTCGCCACAGAGATAACTTCAAACTTCCAACACATCGTTTAAAACTTTATGCCCAAACGCCAGAGTATATGGGGTTAAAAATTTTCAATAAAATAAAAGGCAGTAATATATTTAAAATGGAGATTGGTTCACTGAAAAGATTGCTCTTTACTCTCCTGGTGGAAAAGTGTTATTATTCTGTCGATGAATTCATTGAGGACAGCTTCACAATCTGAACACAGGGATTGTAATACATTTATTATTTTATGTACATGTGTAGCTGTAACTTAGAAATGTAAAATATAATGTAAACTTTTGTAGTTCTCTTAAAAAAGTGAAAAAAGTTTCTTTTGTAAACCTTGACATGTCTCCTGTACATCAAATCAAATGATTTGAAAATTGTATGTAATGAGATGAATAAACCACATAACATAACATAACAATGCACAAATGCATGGAGAGTAGAACAACAGTGATCTTAGGCTACTATTGACTGCACTGAAATTGCATTTATTGTGTGGTCTCATTCCCTGTGATTCTAGTAAGGTTAACAGGTACCCTTAAGAAGTAGTAGGAGACACTTTACTAGTTCCCAGAGCTTCGCACTGGAAGATTGGGCGTGGCATGGTTTCATACTCACCTCATACTCTTCACTTAGGGGCTTCTTCCTTTATACCCATTATGTGTAGGTGTTTCTTTAAAGTTCACATGGCCAGTTGTGAGTCCTATGATGAGTTTAATCTATTTCCTGTTCAGGATGACACAACTTCTCTTGAAACACGGTTTCAGCATCATTAGTTTGCCATGTTTTTGTTTTTGGACCGTAGTCCAATATTCTACATGCTGGTCTCTGATCCAGCTACACAGTTTTCATTTTACCATTGCCTTAGTCATATTTAGGACAGGGTTTGGTCCAATAAATGGAGTTGTTGCACCTGTCCTGGCCAGTCTGTCAGCTTGTTCACTGCCACTAATTTTGCGAGTTACCAGGCTTTACCTGCTGCTTTCCCTTAGTCTCCTGACTTTGTGGCATTCTGCAATGATCTTTGATATCATTGCAGGGGCTGATATAGATTTCACAGCTTCTTGGCTCTCTGAATAAATAGAGATGCTATGATCTTTGTAACCCCTATGCAAATTCTCCTCAGTGCACACTCTGATAGCGCTATGCAGGGCGTTGATGGCTGAACCTGGGACTCCAGATGGCCGAGCTGAAGCCAGGACCCACCGCGCCGCTTTTCGTCAGGGGGCCAAGCAAGTTCAATAGCGTCAAGGGGCAGTGCAGAGTGATACAGCGGTATTCAGAAGTATTCCTTTATTCAGCTAGTTTACAGAAGTGTAATGTCGGCATGCCGCCCGTGCGCTGTTCTGTGAGTCCGGCCATCTCAGTTCTCCTGGACTGCCAACACCGCTGCTGTGGTCATCAAGACCACCTGACAATGGAAGTCAGCTGTGCTCACCCGGTCGCCACCTGCCGGTGCATAGCAACTGGCACTGCTTTACTGCCCGCAATTCCAGAGACTATTACAGTCCCTGGTCCCCTTTGCCCTCCACCCAGTTTGGCCTGCTCTGTCCGGACATGGGACGAAGGTGGTTGTACTGGTCACCCGTGGCCCTCAGCTGCTGCTGCTCACAGGACAGGACTAGACTCGAACCCGTGCCCTCCTGGATGCTGTGCCGCAACTTGCCGCTAGTGGTGCTTGCCGTTTGGCAACACCCACCACCAACACTGGCGATGCCGCACCGCTGCCACATCTCCTGCAGTGCACACCTCACCCAGACCCTGGTACGCCAAATGGGAAGCAAACATGGCCTGTCCTGGACCCGCTGCTGACCACTGTCACTGCCCTCCTTCAGGCAGACCATGCAGTCTCCAAGTACCCGGCTGCCATTCCGTCCCACCCCAGTGTGGGGCCCCCAGAGGCGGAATACAGCCTGAACAAGTACATGGAAATAAAGTACAGATTTACATAGAATATTTACAACATCGCTGCCAGACTGGCACCTACAAGCGTAGACCAGCACAGGTCTCATCCGACTCTCGACTGACCTGGCACACACCTCAAGCAAAATCTTCAGGCCACGAGTGGCCTACCGGGACCATCCAAGTGCCATGTCATCCTCAGTGGAGGATGTGGATAGGAGGGGTGTGGGGTCAGCACACCACTCTCCCGGTCATTATGATGGTATTCTTGACCAAAGCCGCTACTATGCGGTCGAGTAGCCCCTCAATTGGCATCACGAGGTTGAGTGCACCCTGAAAAATGGCAACAGTGCATGGTGGCCAGGATGGTCACAGATGCAAGTGCCGACCATGCCCGACAGCGCTTAACTTCGGTGATCTCACAGGAACCTGTGTAGCCACTGCGGCAAGGCCATTGCCCAAGCTAAATTTGCTTTTCCCCTCTCTTCTGACATAGCATCAAGGAGAGACAGAAACTATGGCAGGGGTAAATTCCCATATGTCAGCCATTTACACATCGCACTCCTGGTTCTGGCCTAGTGCCCCCACCTCATACATCGCAATAACTTCAAGCAATGCTGCAGTTCCCTGCCTCACTGTTACTTCACACCAAACACATTGTGCAACCAATAATGCCATTGCAGCTCCGCCCCGTTTACTCTGCCTGGCCTACTGGCTGCCGACTATTACTAAAACAGTTTCTTGGGATTAACTCATAGACCTTGTTTTCTGCACCAGTTTTCCACAATGTCTATTGCACATTTCCCTAACAGTACTAGAAAATTTGCCAATTATTACTGTGACTACATCGTCTGCATATCGTTGGCAGAAGTATCCTCTAGTATTTAACTCTTCAATAAGTTCACTCTCCACTAGGTTCCACAGCATTGGGGACATAGCACTCCTTGTGGGCACCCCCTGGTGATATTGTTCACCATTTTCCCATTCATCATAGTGGCTTGTACCTTATACTTAGCATGGTCTTAATCCACCTGCATATGGTGGTCTCAGTGCCATGTTCTTCTGCAGCTCTAACCATGTATTCATAGTTTGTATTGTTAAAAGCCCCCAGGAACCTCAGTTAACCTCTTCTCCCCAACATACACATTAACCAGATTTGTAATAGCTTTGAAAGGTAGGAGGACAGACTGATCACTTTCATATCCTTGGCCTTGACATGATTAGTTCTCCTTGGCTTTGGAATGAAAATAACCCTCACTGTCCTCCAAGCATTAGGAGTGATTCCTGCTGCTATGCTGATCCTAAACAGTCTAAATAGGAATCTAATTAAATATATCCTGTTATTACAGTAAAACTGGAAGGGTATCATCTGGGCACGGTGTCTTGAATGATAGAAATTGTCACACTGCCCATTGGATTTTTTTAAATCAACACACTTTCTTGCAAATTCCCATTCTTACCTTTCATTACCTATAAAATAGTCTCTCGTAGGGACAAACTTCTGGTCTTTGTTATCTGTCAGAGTGCATTGAACAATATGATTCTTGAGGAGGATGTGCAGCATCTCACCCACTGTTCCTGTGTATTCGCTATCCTCCTTCCTTAAAGTACCTCCTGGATTAGTTGGCTTTCTAATGATCTTATGAAGTCTAACACAAGTAGCTTACAAAATACCTTCTAGGAAGATAACTTTGCTTCCTTGATCGCAAATCTGCATTTGACAACAGTCTCTTGATATTTTTCCATTGTCCTTTCTTCCTTTCATGGTTGAACAGTCTGCTTACCTACTTCCTTTGCTCTTCCAGCTTGTTGTTCCATCAAGGTACACTCCTATTTGTGCACTTCTTCATGACTGGACAGTTTCCTAAATACATGGTTGTATTGGCAGATGTCACTGCGTCTGCCAGTTCCTCAAAATCTACAGGGTTCCTTATTGAAATTCTGACTTCAGATAAGTGTGATTTTATGTCTTTGGTAAGGATTACTCCACTATCACATGCCACTGTTTGACATAAGTACCCTGAAAGCTATTTCATAACATCTTCCCTTCTTCTGTTCCTGAAAGTAGGTGTGCTACCCCTATTCAAGATATCTAGACTATTTTCTAGTAGTAGTTTGAGTAGGTGCTCAGCTCTGATGTTGATGTTGCTGCTTCCCCACAATGGGTTGCAGGCATTGGCATTGCAACCAACCAGCAGTTATTCATTTTACTGTGAACAGCTATCTACCAGCCTCCTCACTTCCTGGAAAGGATTAGTTCCACCCTCGTAGAGAAGGTAGGCTGAGGCCAATACGATTTCCATCATGCTTCCTTCCTCACGCTGTTTTATCCTGATGTTCACTAAGTCCCTGGAGCAGAAGCCTGTCATTAGCATGAATCTACATCTACATCTACATGGATACTCTGCAAATCACATTTAAGTGCCTGGCAGAGGGTTCATTGAGCCACCTTCACAATTCTCTGTTATTCCAATCTCGTATAGCACACGGAAAGAACTAACACCTTCATCTATCCGTACAAGCTCTGATTTCCCTTATTTCATCATGGTGATTGTTTCTCCCTATGGAGGTCACAAAATATTTTTGCATTCAGAGGAGAAAGTTGGTGAATGGAATTTCATGTGAAGATTCCGTCGCAATGAAAAATGCCTTTCTTTTAATGATGTCCAGCCCAAATCCTGTATCATTTCTGTGACACTCTCTCCCATATTTCACGATAATAAAAAATGTGCTGCCCTTCTTTGAACTTTTTCGATGTACTCCATCAGTCCTATCTGGTAAGGATCCCACACCTTGCAGCAGCGTTCTAAAAGAGAACAGACAAGTGTAGTGTAGGCAGTCTCCTTAGTAGATCTGTTACATTTTCTAAGTGTCTTGCCAATAAAACACAGTCTTTTGTTAGCCTTCCCCACATTTTCTATGTGTTCCTTTCAATTTAAGTTGGTCATAATTGTGACACATAGGTATTTAGTTGAATTTATGGGTTTTAGATTAGACTGATTTATCGTGTAACCGAAGTTTAACGAATTCCTTTTAGCACTCATGTGGATGTCCTCACACTTTTAGTTATTTAGGGTCAACTGCCAATTTTTGCACCATTCTGATATCTTTTCTAAATCATTTTTCAATTTGTTTTGATCTTCTGACTTTAATAGTCAATAAACAACAGCGTCATCTGCAAACAACCTAAGACAGCTGCTCAGATTGTCTCCCAAATCATTTATATAGATAAGAAATAGCAAAGGGCTTATAACACTACCTTGGGGAACACCAGAAATAACTTCTGTTTTACTTGATGACTTTCTGTCAATTACTACAAACTGTGACCTCTCTGACAGGAAATCACAAATCCAGTCACATAACTGAGACAATATTCCATAAGCACGCAATTTCACTATGAGCCGCTTGTGTGGTACAGTGTCAAAAGCCTTTCAGAAATCCAGAAATACAGAACTGATCTGAAATCCCTTGTCAATAGCACTCAACACTACATGTGAATAAAGGGCTGGTTGTGTTCCATAGTAACGATGTTTTCTAAACCCTTGTTGCCTGTGTGTCAATAGACAGTTTTCTTCGAGGTAATTCATAATGTTTGAACACAATATATGTTTCAAAATCCTGCTGCATATCAACGTTAATGATATGGGATACCTTTCTTGAATATTGGTGTGACCTGTGCAACTTTACAGTCTTTGGGTACGGATCTTTCGTTGAGAGAACGATTGTATATGATTGTTAAGTATCAAGCTAATGCATCAGCATACTCTGAAAGGAACTTAATTGGTATACAATGTGGACCAGAAGACTTGCTTTTATTAAGTGATTTAAGTTGCTTCACTACTCCGAAGATATTTACTTCTACATTACTCATGTTGGCAGCTATTCTCGATTCGAATTCTGGAATATTTACTTTGTCTTCTTTTGTGAAGGCATTTATGAAGGCTGTGTTAAGTAACTCTGCTTTGGCAGCACCGTCTTTGATAGTATCTCCATTGCTATCACACAGAGAAGGCATTGATTGTTTCTTGTCGCTAACATACTTCACATACGAACAGAATCTCTTTGGATTTTCTGCCAGGTTTCGAGACAAAGTTTTGTTGTGGAAACTGTTATAAGCATCTCACATTGAAGTCCATGCTAAATTTCGAGCTTCTGTAATAGATCACCAGTCTTGGGGATTTTTCGTCTTTTTAAATTTGGCATGTTTGCTTCGTTGTTTCTGTGACAGTGTTCTAACGTGTTTTGTGTACTAAGGAGGATCAGCTCCGTTGTTTGTTAATTTATTTGGTATAAATCTCTGAATTGCTGCCAATACTTTTTTTTTAATAGGTATATTTTTTGCTTATTTTTGGAGGATTTGGGGATTACAATATTCAATCTCACTACGACAACCCTGTATCAGTTTGGATCGTCGTTATTAACTCAGTATTATTTGTTGCTGAGAGGTCAAGTGTGTTTTCACAACCGTTTACTATTCGCGTCGGCTCATGAACTAACTGCTTGAAATAATTTTCAGAGAATGTGTTTAGCAAAATTACGGATGATATTTTATGTGTACCTCCAGAATTAAACATGTATTTTCGCCAACATATTGAGGGTAAATTAAAGTCACCACCAACTATTATCGTATGAGTCGGGTACATGTTTGAAATCAAACTCAAGTTGTCTTTGAACCTTTCAGCTACTGTATAATCTGAGTTGTAGGTCAGTAAAATGATCCTGTTATAATTTTATTCTGGTTTCAAACAATGACCTCTGCCCACACTAATTCACAGGAAGTATCTACTTCAATTTCTCGACAAGTTAAACTACTTCTAACAGCAACAAACATGCCACCACCAACCGTGTTTAGCGTATCCTTTTGGAACACTGTTAGGTTCTTCGCAAAGATTTCAGCTGAGCTTATATCTGGCTTTAGCCAGCTTTCAGTGCCTATGACGAATTGAGCATCAGTGCTTTCTATTAGCTCTTGAAGCTATGGTGCTTTCCCAACACAGCTATGACAATTTAAAAGTGTTATACCAATGGTTCCTGTACCTACATTCTTCCTGTGTTCAGCCTGCACTCTTTGTGACTGAAGCCCTTCTTGTGTTTTCCCGAGACCCTCCAACATAAAAAAACTGCCCAGTCCACGCCACCCAGCCCCTGCTACCCATGTGGCCACCTCCTGCATAGAATGGACACCTGACCTATTCAGCAAACCCGAAACCCAACCACCCTTTGGCATAAGTCAAGGAATCTGCAGTCTACTCAGCCGCTGACCATCTGAGCCTCTGACTCAGACCCTCCACTCAGCTTCGTACCAGAGGTCAGCAATCAGTCCTGTCGACTATGCTGCAAATGGCCAGCTCTGCTTTCATCTTGCAAGCAAGATTGGTAGCCTTTACCACTTCTGTTAGCTGCTAGATACCAGAGAGAATATCTTCTGATCCAAAGTGACACACATCATTCGTACCTACATGAGCAACCACCTGCTGTTGGCTGCACCCTGTGCTCTTCATGGGATACGGGAGGACCCTTTCCAAATCTGGAATGACTCCACCCAGTATGTAGTGCATGTTGGTTTTCTTTCCCTTCTTGTCAACCAAGTCCATAAGGGTCCACTTAACATGCCTAAGGTTGGAGCTCCCAACTACCAATAATCACACCCTCTGTGATTGCCTGGACCTTGCAGGCTGAGTGGTTTCCTCTGAAACAGGACAGGCGACAGCATCTGGCTCAGCGACAGTGTCATCCATAGACAGCACCTGAAACATGTTTGTCAGACAAACCGGGGAGGCCTTATGTGTGGCCACCTGGGAAGTCTTTCGCTGCCTGCTTCACCCCAAGGTGACCTCCCACTCGACCACAGGTGAGGGGTCAACCTCAGTGCCAGTAGTAACTGGGTTGGCCACCAGTGAGGACTGATTGGAGGACTTGGACATGCTGGACATCTGTTGGATCCCCACGGCTGGCCCACAACAGTGGTGCCCATCCATTGCAGCCTCAAGCTGCGTAACCAAAGCCATCACAGCCTGAAGCTGAGAGCGAAGTGTCACCAACTTGGTTCACATTCGCACACAACAATCGCAGTCTCCATCCATACTAAAGACCGTGGAAAACTAAACTATGCAGATAAACAGACTATTGGCACATGCTGTACAACTCTACTGTACACCCTGACGAAAACACAGGAACTGTGTCTAATAATACGCAGATATTGAAAAACCTAACTACCGAAGCAATCAACTCAGGTAAAACTAAATAATTCAACCCTGATTATGTCACAAAATCAGTTTACTTCCCAACACAAATGAAAATGCGAGAACTGTGGCTATTAGATATTAAATTTACACACAGAAACTAAACTATTAAAGCACACAGATGATGTAATAAAATTCGCTCGTGGAACTCCTAATGCCAGGAATTTTTTGCTGACTTCTACTGCAAGGATTTGACCATCCGATATATTCTTTCAGTTGATTACCCTCAAATACTCTGTCAAGACCCTTTTGTTTTGCATCTTTATTTTCTCAAACAGTCTTTGGAGCAGTATGCTTAAGACGTTTTGGTGCCCAAATTGATACCTTTGCACTCTTAAAGAGCTCAGCCAGTGTCTTCACCAGCAGCTTGTCCTCCTCCCATGAAAAGATCGTAGGCACCATCTGCTTAAACCACTACACTGTTCCCACCCTTCCACACACAAACATAAGAGCACCTTTGTCCAGATAGACCCTCCTGAAACTGGATCCTGGACTTGTGTCAGCCCCAGTCTTCTAAAAGAGAGCCATGTGAATAAGTTATATCTGCTGCAAGTCATATTGGCCAGTGGATGTCCATGTTGGATAACTGCCATCCTGAAAACTAATGCTGTAGTACTTTATCTTGAGAAGTGGGAGTATAAGACTCCTCCCTTGTTCCCTGTTTTAGAGTTAGAGGGAGTCTGATTACCCTCGTCACCATGAGACAGTCTTTTTCTGAAGATCTTAGGTTCAAGACCTTTTTGTTCAAATTTGCATCATATAACAGTGCCAGTAAAGATGCCCATATAAAGTTATTACACAATTTCAACCATTCTTCAGAATTTCCCACAAATGTATGTCAATTGATTTAAGTCCCTTTAAAAATATATGATTCATATGTTTGTGATATGTGAATCTTTTGAAACTAACTTGTGGATATCTAGCATAAAAAAGTGTGAGGAAAGGTAAGTTAAACATGTCTCACAATAGATTATGTTTGTAATAAATATAATGGAATATGTAGCAGTGTTGTCCAATCACCCACAAGTAGTACAAATGCTAAATTTAATTAAGGAGGAAGAAACATAAATCTATATGGTCATCAGCACAACTTTGAGAATCATACTGATACTATTACAGAGTATTTGCAGTCTTTTATGTTTCAGTGCTCAATTTATGAAGTGTGGCAGTTTTACAGAATTGATGTTTACCTATACCCATTCTGATGTTTTCAGTTATTGCTACATACAGCCATTGTTATGATATATCATAGTTCTACAGAATTGTTTTTACCCCTATCCATTCCCATGTTTTAAACCCTACTGCATACAGTAGCTGAATTGGATATATGGTACGGAATGCTATTGAAGGTGGTACATTATCAACTCCCCTTGAGCCTTTGGGAAAATTTTGAATAATGTGCCAATTGATTGGGACTAACAGGGATCAATGAAACCTCAACCTTGGCCAGAGAGAAACAGAACAGGCAGGGTCTACAATATGGTGAAAAATCAAGCCAACAAGCTTCACTAGAAAATAGTGAACTACCCTATAAAAATACCTATAAATTTTTGCTTTCTAATAAAAAAGTTATCAGTTACTCTCATATATAATTTGTGATTTTAAAAACTGTATTTGACTGAGAGTAGATTTTATTGAAATGTGTAGAGAACTGTATACACTTATTCTGTAATGTAATTAATTTATTGAAATTTTATAACATACTGTTCATTAGTTGCAAGCAACAGTAGCAATTAATGAGTCACTCATGCTCCAGTTTTTATGTGTTATGCTATGTGACAATACAAATTTTATTCTATTGTATGTTTTCAGACATTAATGAATGCCTTGTTGATCCATCTGTATGTTCTCACCACTGCCAAAATGTGAAAGGGAGCTTCAGGTGTCTTTGCCCACCAGGATATAATCTCATGGAAGACCGAAGAACTTGCACAGGTATAATTCTATTATTTTTGGATGTATCTTTGAGTAATTTATGATTTATGCATTAACACCTATCATTTATTTCTTTTCTTCAACATGATTTTTGAGCTTATTTGTCAAGCATTATAACTTTGACATGTGGAACATGTCTGCTGATTACTGCACAATCAGTAATCTGCCACTCAACTGTAAACTAGATCTGCAAGAGTACTCTCTACTGTTTGAGCCACACTTTCTCAATGCAAATACGTAAAGTGTAATATATTGTGCATGCATTTGAATGGAAGCATCTCAGAAATTTTAAACTTCTACAAGAAGTTCTCATAAGTGACATGAGAGAATTAAAAATAACACAACAATTAAAAGTGAGTGTTGCAACAAAAAATACATTGTCCACTAACAAAACATCTGAAAATGCTTGTTGCAAAATGAAACATATTTTGTGTCAACCATGGGCAAAGTCAGTTTCAACCTTAATAACATGCAACAGAGAATTATGTATGACAAAATTTCAAATGAGGCTCAGTTAAAAGAAGATACAATAATTCAACAAACCACAAGTTCATAACAAACACAGTCTCCATTCATATACATGGTGAACCATAACAAAAATGTAATGTCAAATACAGAAAAGTAAAACTAATCTTTTCCATGGAACCTGGAAGAAGAAAGTGATATTTTTTATGTGACAACGATGTTTGAGATATCATTCAAGAAACAAAATGCATCAAAAGTTAAATGGCCATTTAAGTAATTTAAAACCAGGAGATTGCAGAAATACAAGTTCTTCTTGAAATAATTGTCACTTCTAATAACTAACAAATAAAACCTTCCTTGTGATCTATGGTGGCTCCAATGATGTTGCATACAACAAAGGTTTGAATGCTGTTAATGCCCTGACTGCAACTATAAAACACTTAAAGCTTACAGTAAGACAAACCTCTGCCATCATGTTTCATCGGCTTTGCAAATGAGCACATGATTGAAGAAAATATTTAATAGATAACATTATGAAAGCCATGGAATGCATCTTAGCTATATTAATTTGTAGTATTATTAAATGTGTGAGAAACCTTATCCAGTTCAAACAAATGTTTTTGCACAGATAGCTCACTATAAATACTTCAACCTTTAGTAACTGCACTCATGTACAGGAGTAGGACAAAAATATGGGAACACCACAAGAACTGCATGCACAGACATAAATGCAGTGCTAGCCATGCCTGTTGGTTATACTGTTGTGTTTGACCATGAACACCACCTGTGAAATGTCCTCAATAAGTCGCAAGTCTCAGTCAAGGTCAGAACAGTGTTCTATGTAGTTGTGAGTACATTATGTCAAAGGTAAGTGAATTCAAACATGGGTAAATTGTTGGTACTCATATGGTGGGTGCTTCCACAACCAAGGTAGCCAAAGTCTTTGGTGTTTCAAGAAGCACTGTATCTAAGATCTATACCCACATACTGGAAAGTGGAAAAACATCATCCTTGAAGTCACAACAAAGATGGAAGAGTGTGTTGGGCGATCATGACAGACACTCATTGAAGAGGATCATGGTGAAAAATAAGAGACGACAGCTGCAAAAGTCACTACAGAACTGAATGTCATATTCACGAAACCTGTCAGCAGGAAAACGACATGAAGGGAGCTCTAGAACTGAGAATGGCAGGGCCAGCTGGAATATGAATACCACACATCAGTGATGCAAATGCCTGTAACAGGAAAACATGGAGCTAAAGCCATAAAACCTGGGCTATGGAACAGTAGAAGAAAGTGGTTCAGTCAGGTGAGTCTTGTTCCACACTGTTTCCAGCTTCTACTGAGTTTGTGTCTCAAGAAACATGGTGGGAGTTCAATGATGATTTGGGCAACCATATTGTGGTATTCCATGGGCCCCATGCTCACTCTGCAAATTCACATTACAACCAAGGAATATGTGACCATTTTGGCTCACCAGGTCTATCCCATGGTACAATGTTTCATCCCACTATGGTGATGCTGTGTTCTGAGAAGACGAGTCCCCTGCTCACACAGCTCGCATTGTCCAGGAGTGATTTTGTGTGCATGAGGATAAATTGTCACTCCTCCCCTGGCCACAACAGTCACCAGATCTTAGTACTATTGAGCCTTTGTAGTCTACTTTGCAGACAAGGGCTCATGATCGATATCCAGCTCCATCGTCATTCCAATAACTCGCCACTATTTTTCAGGAAGAATTCTATATGAATCCCTTGAAAACAATACAGGACATGTATTTATGAGACAAATGGAATGTGTTGTGAATACCAACAGGTGTCCTACACCATAATAGGTGTGGTGATGTGTTGTTTTTGTGGTATGTCCATATTATTGTTCACCTGTTGTATAAAGACCCATGGAAAAACTCATTAGTCAAATAACAGAATAAAGTCTCAGATCATTGAGTAGTTATTATTTTTGGACAAAATGATATCAATTATTCTGAAAAGCAGAAACTGACAAATTTTCCATCATAATATTAGAGACTTGAGCAGTAAGCTAAATGACAGTACAGTTGATGTTACGGTGGTAATTGGTTTCCTGACTGGAATTAGTACCTGATTCCATGCTAGATATGCATTCAGTTATGCTCATTCTGACTTTGTTCAAGAAAAATGAGTAGTCATATACTTACCTTTATTCTAGAATATCTTAAAAACGTTAAAACTGCATAGTTGTCACTTGGAAGTTCACAATCTACAGGGTACACTTCCTATAATAGTAGAGTTGGTTGCCAGAAATAAAAAGGGTGGAGATCAGTTTAACTGATTTTCATGATTTATTCAAGCATTGGATTCCACATGTAACTCAGTGTGATAAACATTTTATCGTGAGCATCAATACTGTGCAACACTGTGACATTAAGTGAACTTTTAAAAAATGTATCTGCTTTCTATAAGGGGTGATCAAAAAGTTCTCATTTCAGGGCACTGGTGCAGCATATATGCAATGTGGCTTGACTCTGATGCAGGTATGTAAGTACCAATATGTAGGCAAAGGATTAGGGTGGCATTCATGACTTTTCGATGTGCATGCGATAAATGCAGAAACATGAACTTTGGCGATGTTATTAGCAAATGTGTCCAAACAAGACCAACATGGTGCTATTCTTTTCTTGGTTGATGAAGGACAAACACTGGTGGACATCCACTGGAGAATGAAGAATGTATATAGGTCAGCATTTCTGTCAAAAACCACCATTATGGAATGGTATTCCAAGGGGTGCTGCTGCTTCAGGGTAACACGTGTTCCCCATATCGCAAATGTCGTAACACAGAAGTTACACCAAATCAAGTGGGAGACACTTAAGCACACACCCTATAGTCCTGATCTCTTGCCAAGTGATTATCAAGTCTTCAGTCCCTTAAAAAAGACCTTCATGGGTTGATAATTCCTGTCAGACGTGGACATGCCATGTTTTACCAAATGGGTTTTGTCAACATGGTGTGTCAGTCAGACGATTGCCTCAAATCGCTCTAAGCACTATGGGACTTAACATCTGAGGTCATCAGTCCCCTAGACTTAGAACTACTTAAACCTAACTAACCTAAGGACATCACACACATCCAAGCCTGAGGCAGTATTCGAACCTGCGACCATAGCAGCCACACAGTTCCGGACTGAAGCGCTTAGAACCGCTAGGCCACAGTGGCCGGTGATGATTGCCTCAGTGCTCATAGGAATTTTGTCTGACTGGTATACTGATTCTAGACTGTACTGCCTTTGAAAAGAAACTTTTTGATTGACCCTTTTAATACATCCAAACAGTATCTTTCCCTCTCACTTTTTCATGCCAAATGTGCAATTAGTCCAGAGTCAGTAAAATGTTTACATTTTAACATCCTTAGGTCACTAATGAATGACCTGATTCATGTCAAATACAAAACTGATGTTTACAATTTTCACATAATAATTCTACTTCTGATAATGACCAATAGCTATGGGAATGTAATCTATTGTTCCTGTTTTTCAGTAGTACAAAGGATGTGAGCTCAGCATTTGTTTCAGAACTACAAGATCATTTTTTAATGTTTACTTTTCTCTGAAAGTGATGTTACAGTGTTATAAAAATCAAAATAGGATCCTAGAATAAACATTTGTCAAAAAATGCTTGGATTATAACCCAACATGACACGTTTGACAAAATTCAAAATGCCTTGTGAATACTCAATTTATAAGTTTTCTAATGAGCTATAAATTCTCAAAATGTAATGACTTTTTATAAATATGCAGATTTTGATGTTAGTGGTTCATTAGATTGTGTACCAATTTATATATCATAAAAGTTTTGATTTCATTTTCTTATGGAAGTTATAAAAGGAAATTGAATGTTATCTATATTTCAATTGTTGCTTTTCAATATATTAGTTTTAGATATTTGTGTGTCACATCAAATGATTCTCTTCAGTCGTCATTGGTCCCATTTATGCAGGATCATTTTCCAGCCACAGCAATATTGAAGATTTGATGTTTTATTAGATTCCTGATAATCACGGTACACTCGTGAAATGGTCGTACAGGAAAATCCCCACTCCATTGCTATCTTGGAGATGCTGTGTCCCATCGCTTATGCGCTGACTGTAATACCACATTGAAACTCATTTAAATCTCGATAACCTACCATCACAGCAGCAGTAACTGATCCAACAACTGTGCGAGACACTTCTTGTTCTATATAGGTGTTGCTGGACCACAGCACCATATTCTGTCTGTTTACATATCTCTGTATTTGAATATGCATGCTTATACCAGTTTATTTGGTGCTTCAGTGTACATTACCTTACCAAAAAGTCAAGCACATGGGAAACATGGTCTGAGGTCAATGTAACTTTGTACAAAATTACACAATCTGTAGGTATGCCAATGATTAGAGCTGCAATTCTCTGTGACTGGTAGAATGGCCCCCAGACTTCATTAGTGTTGTTTTTGTTTAGTGTTATTACCAGGCCTGATAAGGTACATAAAGAGCATGAACAGCATCAGATGTTTAGTGATCACTGTAAAGTACCAGGAGATGCTGCATATTCGTGTGAGACACCATTATCTGCACCTGACAGAGTCGAAAAGTGGCTCATTGTGAGTCTCCGTTTGGCTGGCTGTTTGAATCATGCAGTATCCAAAGTTCTGGTGCATTTGGATGTGGCAGTGGACCCATGTTTGACTGAGTAGGAACATGAGAGCAGGCATGCTAGTTTTCAAGGCTCTGGTTGACCATGTCTGACCACAACAAGGTTGTGTTGTGCAACCCCTTCACATATGTGCCTCCAATCCAAGAACAAGTAATGGACTGTCTAGAACATTATGTGTCACCTCATACCATTAGTCAGAGATTAGTAGCAGCTGGACTAGGGAATTACTGTGCCATTTTAAATGTTGTTGAAAGACATATAGGCAACCACAAAAGATCAATTTTTAAGTGTTCTTAAATAAATGGGCTGCAGTGGCTTCATAGCAAAAGCTACAGGAATACTGAAACATCCTTATTCTAATATTTTTAACAAAACAAGTACATGTTCTATAGCCATCAAAGAAGTAAGGAAAACCATATCTGTTTTATGATCGAAGTTTCAACAAGTGTAGATAATATTTCCAGAAAATTGCTAAATGCCTCCCGCTCAGAGGATGTAAAGGCAGTTGTTTTCCACAAATGTAATGCATCACTCAGTCTGGATTCTTCCCTGGAAGATTTATTGATTTGATTTTTAAAGCCCGTAAATTTTACATTGTGTTTCCATAAAAACATGAGGCTAATGACAAAACGTTAAATATACAGTAAGTATTTTTTTCATAACATAGGGCACATGCAACTAGAAAAAATGTATATACTCACATTGCTTTTAATAGTTAACAAATAAAATTATACATCAAAATACTGGACAAGTATAGTGCCAAAAATGACTATGTCTATGAGATATAGAAATATTAAAGCTCACAGCAGCTACGCAAATATTATAAACCATAAACAGTGTGTGTGTGTGTGTGTGTGTGTGTGTGTGTGTGTGTGTGTGTGTGTGTGTGTGTGTGTGCATCTTATACTGAAACAGCTGTGCAAGTTATACAACAAATAGAATATTATGCTTACAACAAGATTAAAAAATCTTTTCCTAAGATTTAAACTGTGTGGTAGAAAGGATGAGTGCATATAGTTAATGCAAGTTAACCTTCAGTTACTTGTCAACAGAATAAAAAGTATGCTACATTAGCATTTCATTTCCTTCCTACCTAAAGGTATTGCTTTTCCTCATAATCAACAGGGGTATTTTGTTGAAGCCTATGCTGTCCAAATTTCTCAGCCCATCTTGACTTCTGCTCAATCTTTAGATCACTGGTTGAATGTTTGATTTGATTCTTGTGTCATGGTTGTGGATCTCTACATATATTGGAAACAAACGAAACTTGCTGGAATGCAAATACTGGCAACTTACAATACATAAAGTTTTTTGAAAATGGTTTTAATGGTCTATCCCACTGACACTCTGTTCATTATTTTCATTATTCTTTACTGAGTAAGGAATTTTTTTTCTGTAAAAAGCCCCCCTCCCCCCACCCATTATGGGATGCCGTACACTATTGTTGAGTGTGCAAGCCCATGATACACTGTTTTTAGAGCTTTTATATCACATTCCTTTCCAAGGATTCCGGATGCATAACAGAGACTTTTCAAGTTTTCTCTGTGGTGGTCCCACAAGAGTAAACTGGCCATTTACATTCCTAGAAATTGTCTCTGCATCTTGTTCAACTTTTTTGCCTTCAATATGTATGGGTTTCATATACACATTATGGTTTCAGTATGGTTTAGAGAGCATATAAATTACCTTGTTTGGATTTAGCAATAGTTTATTGTTGTGAAGCAAAGATAGACGTGTTTCAATTGTGCCATTAACCTTGCATTTCAGTTGCAAAGCTGAAGTGGACTGGAAGGGAAAATTTGTGTCATCTGCAAACAATACAGAAATATTTGGTAGATTTAATGGAAGGTCATTAGATGTTCTGATAAATATTTAGCTGTTTATGACATTACATACAGATGTGACAGTTTTCACAGAAATATTCTGTAATAACTAATCTTAGATACTATCAGCACCACATGCAGATGGTGATTGTGGCTCATGATTTTTCAATTACTGGGATCAGAAAAATGGTCACATCTGATGTTGGGAATAAAGTTTTTGTGATTCAGCTTGTATGGTGATTCCTTCACCAGTGAAGTGAATTCAGTTTTTTATTATATATTTGTAAATGTTAATATTGTCAAGGTTCACCAAATAGCAGAAGCATTGAGTTTTCAACAGGCATACACACAAGAAAAAGAAAGCTTTGCTAGATTTTAGAAAAAATCGTGTGAAAAAACACACACACACACACACACACACACACACACACACACACACACACACTCCTTTGAGCATCTACATTGTGCTGGCTGAACACAAAATGCTGGAATTTACATTCTGCCACAACTTTCCTTGTGATGATTGCTGATAATATTCATTTCAAACGTTTCTATTATCCTGTAGAATGGCTGTTCCAGTAACCAGTCATAGATTCTAAGTAAAGCGGTCATCATGGCTTTACTAGCCATGGTGCTGGTGTAGGTGTATGCTGTTACCTTCTTCCAAACTCTGAAATGACTTACCAGCCAGTTATAGGAGGACATACAGTTTTACATGGATTCCAAACCACAGTGCAGTTTTTTTACGTCAACAAATATCGTCAGAGGTGAAAGAAGTGATATTTGATAGACAAAAATCCTAAAACTGACTGGCGATCAAATGCAAAACCTTTGGATTTCTAGTCTGGCATTTTACAGCTGAGCCACTGAACTACACTAATACATCCTTGGTTCAGTAATATTTTAGAGAAATTTATTTATTTGTTTGTCCATATAAATCTCTTTTTCAGTACATATATCATACACAAGATAGTGGACAGGAAACCTTTTTAGCTATTGGTTTTACAAGCATCAAACATACGTCATTTAAATTTTTATGACAAATTGGATCTATACAGTTAATAATCACATATTTTATTAACCACTGTACATTTTCAACTTATTTCTACAGTTCAAGATACAAATTATATTTTTTCTTGTATAAGATACTGTGAGATTGAATAGTAGCAGTTTTGTAGAAGATAGGCTGTCACAGACTTTTTGAAGTTCTGTAGTTCAGAAAGAGATTTTATATGTCATGATAATCTGTTGTATAATCGTATAGTTTCTGCGTGATATACACCTTTTTGGCATAAAATGGTGTTACAACAACTAACATGTAATGTCACTCTGTGACCTGGTACTGTAATCATGGACACTTGTTTTGATAAGGCAGGTCTTCTTTTCTCAGTATTTTTTTTTCTTTTACAGCTACTTCCAATGTATAAATGTAGGGGAGGGGTAAGATCTTTAGATCTTTAAAGAAAGGTTTACATGGTTTTCTGCTGCTCATTTGTTACCATATTCTTATAATGTGCTTTTTGTTTCCTGAAATCTGTTATAGTCTGGTGTACATTTCTGCAGCAAATGATACCATACTTCAGTATTGAACGTACATGAGCAAAGTTTACAGCCCTAAATGTTTCTGCATTAATATTGTTGCAAAGAATGGTAGTACATAGCTAGTCTTCCTAGTTTTGAATTTAGGTATGTAATATGAGAGATTACCATTTAAGATTCTCCGGGATATGAATCCCAAGATATTTAGTTTCAGTGAGCACGAATGTTTTGGTCATGTATACATGTTACTGGTTTTGCTACATTTTTGTTTTGATCTGTGTGGAAATTCATGAGTACTGTGTTTTGGGGGATCAACTATTAGCCTCTTTCTGATAAACCATTAAAACACTTCTTTTGTAATATCTTTTGCAGATACAGTAAGATTTTCTTCTTTATTTCCTTCAGTCAATAGACTGGTGTCATCTGCAAACAGTGCTGGTTCAGAATCCCTAATGTGCAACAGAAAATCATTAATGTATACCCAAAAAATAAAGGGACCTAAAATAGAGCCCAGTGGAACACCATACCTTATTCCACATGGTTCTGAAAGGTGTACCTGATGTTCATTTCCTTCCATGCACTTAATTTCAGTTACCTGAGAGTGATTTAATCCACTGATTTGGCACACCTCTCACACCATACCATTCAAACTTTCTCAGGAGCACAGAATGATCAGTCACATCAAAAGCTTTTGTTTGGGCGAAGAATAAACCTGAGATTTTCCTGTGGTTGTCCATTGCATTTAAGGCATAGTTTATCAGATTGAAAGTGGCTGTTTCAGTTGACCACTGTGGCCTGAAGCCATGTTGATATTCAGAAATAATATTGTTCTTGTTGAAGAATGTTGTTAGTTGTGAAAGGAACACTTTTTCAATAATTTTCGAAAACTCTGACAGTAGTGACCCAGGCCTATAGTTCCCCATACACTGCTGATCATCTTTTTTATATAGGGGTATTAATTTTGCAATTTTCAGTTGCTGTGGGAAGACACCACGTGGTAGGAATGAAATGGATATGTCTAGTAAAGGAGAGAGTATGTGTCTTGCTGTTATTTTTATAATATAATGTGGAATTTCATCAATACCAGTTGAGTAACTACTCTTCAGTAAATTAATGGTGTTTAGGAGTTCTGTTGGGCCTATTGGACTGAGGAACATGGATATATTATTTACATCAATAGCTGAAAGATCATTCAGTATTGTATTATGTGAGTTACTAAATTTTTCCTTCATTAATTATCCAGAAACAGTTGCATAATAAGAATTTAAGTTGCTTGCAACTGCCCTAGCATCAGTGACATTCCTGCAATCACGTGATATCACAATATTTTTGTGAGTTGTCTTCTTTCCTGTAAGAACTAAGTGTATTTTTGAAGCTTACAAAAATATGTTGAGTATGTAATTTTGTGTGATTTTCCAGCCTATAGAAATATGTGTCTCAGTATGTTGAAGGCTTGAGTCACATTTATTACTGTTAACTGGCTAATATTCTAGACAGTATATTTTTGAGTTTCCAGTCTTTGTCTGGTGCCACAAACACTGTCTTTGCATCACCCAGGCTATTACATCTTTTGAAATTATTGCTCATTTACAAGTATGGCCAGTGAAGCCATTGACTGTTATGCATAAATAGTGATAATGGAACTGGGAACACAAAAATATACCAACAGTCAATCACCATGAGAAATCTACATAAATTATAAGAAATGTTCTGTGTACTCCCATTCTTATGTAATTAACAACAGCATGCACAAATAACTTTTAACAGCATCTATAAAGAATATAAGTGTATTTTCTTTCAGTTTCAGGTAATGAGAACTGGGATTATGATGAGTTTGCAGAGTGGACAGACAGTTTTGAAGACAGGAACAAATACATGCCACATAATTTAAATGTTAATAGGCCAGTCAGACGACCTAAAAAACCTAGAACTCATCTACCAAAACAGTTCTTCAGAAGTCTCTCTAGCCACAATGATGACTGTGAGCTAGGCTTTGCAGTTAAGAATGGCATTTGTGAAGGTATTGTTATAATTTTTTCTGCAAGTATGTGCCATATACAATAATCTTACAAAACTATACCTTCAGATGAATGTTGTGGCCTCTTCTTGTTTTTGTAATATATGATTTATGGATCAAATTTAATTTTGTGGTATATGTATGTCTAATGTATTCAAAATATGAATTAAAATATCAATTTCAGTAATGACATGGTAATAATTCATGAAAGTACAAAATCAGCAGGTAAGCTGTGTTATAAGTAGCACTTATACATGTAATATTTGTTACTCTGTGACTATGATGTACTGCCAAAACTGTCAAAGTTTTTTTTTTCTTTTTTAATGTCAGTGCAGTACTTTTTATTCTTTTTTGTCTATGGCACTGCTCCTACAGGTATTCAGCACACTGTATGATTTGCTTAAAATCAACACATATCATCTTACAATATACAAAATGATTGTCAGTTTAATGTCAGCACTGTCAGCAGTAGATTGATGCACTTCACAGTTTCGTGGACAGAATTTTGGCTAGTGTTTACTTTCAGGATGTGAAATGGGTAGTACTGCTGATGGGCAAATATAAAAGTAAAAGTGATACACTTCCTAATTCTAGAATATGCCTTCCTTGGGGAGTAGGAGAGCTTGATTTGAGTACATTTAAAGGAAGGCGGGATACATAGACACCAGGATGAGAGGGAGCCACCTATATATAATAAGGACAAATGGGGACAATGATGAAGGGGATGTTGTCAGAGGTTAAACACTTTGCCAACTACAGTACAGAGATGTTAAGGACAGAGAGAGAAATAGTGTTTCTGACCAGCATCTTGAAGATTAAATATGTGCTTGAAAATGACCCACAGTTTAAATTGGCCAATTTCATGGATAATAAACAGATTACAGCCTACTTTGGCCATCTTTTCATTCTCAAAATAATGGAGAAATTTCATGAATATGGCATAGATCTCTACTTCCTGTTTGCTCATTTTAAGCAAGTCCTGTGGCTGTTCAGATTATGTTGTTGGTTCATTCCTGTTACAATAACATTACTGATATAATTTGTTCACCACAATAAATGTTGTTAGAGAATGTTACAGAGAGAGACAAGAAGAAATGTGGAGATTTTGACAGTGAAAACATGCATGTGTAGGCTATATTCTGTTTACTGCCCACAGAATTGACCAATTTCAACTGTGGGTCATTTTAAAGCACATATTTTAAGCTTCATATGTCATTTCACATTCTTGAAGATTAAATATGTGCTTGAAAATGACCCACAGTTTAAATTGGCCAATTTCATGGATAATAAACAGATTACAGCCTACTTTGGCCATCTTTTCATTCTCAAAACACATTGAGGCTGTGGACCCCTAGAAAAATAAAATTTTAAAATGTGGAAATATATAAAGAATATTAAGATCTAATGCTCATAGAATATGTAAGAAAAAGAAAACAGAATGTCTGGAACCAAACTTTCAAGAGATAGACGTACTATAGGAACAGAACAAAACAAGAAAATTCTACCACACAGGAGTAACGACGAGGAAAAATTTTTAACCCACACAAAATCCATGTAAAACTAAATGTGGTAAGATAAGTAGACTAACAAAAAATATTGAAGGGATGGGTAGAATATTTTGAACATGTGCCCAATACCAACTCAGACCAGGTATCAAGAGATCCTCAAGAAGTGGAAGAGAATGTAGAGGAAAGAGAAGAGGGAAGGGAAGAACCAAAGTGACCAACAATGCAACACGTGGAGTCAGTGATATATAAATCAAAAAATATCTATGCACCTGGTGGAGATGGCATAGAGTTAGAACACATAAAATTTGGTGGACAATCTCTGACACATGAAATACATGCACTAATTAATAACATAAAGATTTTAGCATGTAAAAATTGGAGGCATAACTTTATTGAATACAGCATACAAGATATTTTCTGGAATGCTGAATGGAAGCATAAAAAATTTTGCTTAACATATCCTTTGAGAATACCCATGTAGCTTCTGACCAAAGAAAGGCACCCCTGAGCAGTTGTTTTTCACTGGAAAAAATAATGGAGAAATTTCATGAATATGGCATAGATCTCTACTTCCTGTTTGCTCATTTTAAGCAAGCTTTTGATAGCATTAATAGGCCAGCATTGTACAAAGCACTAAAGGAATTGGGAATCTGTGACAAGTTTAGAATGTCATTTGAGTTAACAATGAAGGGCACAAAGGCAAAAATAAGGGTGAACAACAAAATGATGAGGATGAAGTGAAACATGGTGATGGTCTCTCTGCAGTCCTGCTTAACTTAGCGCAGCACAATGTGATACAAAACAGACAAGAGAAGAACAATAATTACAAAATACAGTCAGATATGTGCATATGCAGATAATATTGCAATTGTGGCAAGAGATGTAAAACCTCCGGAAGAAATACATGAAATAATGGAATCAGAAGGAGCAAAAAGTGGCTTTACTTTAAATGAAAATAACACAAAATACATGGTAATGTCCAATTGTAAGGCCAGAAGAACATCACATGACCTGAAGGCCTCTAATAAATGTGCTAAACTCCTTCCATTACCAAGATGTCCTTTTAATCAGTAATAATAATATGAGACAATGTGTTAGAGACAGGATACGAGCAGGAAACAGAGTCTATTATGCAAACTTATATGTATTTAAGAATTCTCTTATTACAAGAACAATCAAGTTAAGAGTGTACTATTCCCTTGTATGACCAGTTGTCACACTTGGGTCAGAAATCTGAATGATGAGAGAAGTAGATATTAATAAACTAAGGGCATTTTAAAGAAAAGTCCTGCAAAAAGTTTATGGGTCTGTGGGAGAGGCAGATGTTTGGAGAATAAGGTAAATACACAAGGCATACACAACGAAAATGTGTAACAAAATTTATTAAATCTCAAAGAATATGCTGATTAGGACATATGAAAAGGATGACAGATGACAGGATGTCTTTCCACCAGAAGGGAGGGCCAACCAAGAGCCAGATGGCTGGACAGAGCGTTGGCTGACCTTAAAAGAGATGGAGATCCAAGGATGGAAGAGAAAAGCAGAGAACAGCTGTATGGAGGAAGACTGTTGGGAAAACCAAGGCCCATCGAGGGCTGTAGTGCCAAAGAAGTCAAAGAAGAAGAAGTATATGTTGTTAGTCTGTTTCATAAATTTTTGGAATTTGCTGAAAAACATGAGAATCCACAGGGTAACCTGTTATATCAATAGAGCCCAAAAGCTATTTCAGCAAGTCTCTACAATGCCTCATCTGCAGAAAGTTGTGAGCAAATTTTTGTGAAATAGATTTTAGAAAAAATGTTTTCTTAAGAATCCATTTGGTTTCTTTGCATCTACCATGGGTGAGGCCCAGTCAGTAGCAGAAATGGATCTGATAATTTTTGTTTCTTGTGATTTTCCACTTCTTGTTTCGGTGTTTCTTTGAGAGTAAATGGAACTAATTGAGCCCTACAAAATTTTGGAGTAATTGTAATTTATATTTGGAATTGAGTTGTGGACCGCAGCCAGTGGGGAAGAGTAGTGCAATCCCTATGGAAAGATCATCTATTTCAGTGAAAGGAATGGAAGCAGAGATTAGAATTATTTAATTGTGTACTGAGGAACCAAACATGGTGAGAGTAACTAGGTTCAAATACATTTACCACATCTGGTAAATTGGCTACTATAATTTCTACTGTTTATCCTACTTTTTGTATCAAACTTGACTGAAAATTTCCTGTTTATTCAAAAACATGAACTATTTGCAACATTTGCCCTAAGGACAAATTGACTAATTTCAATCCTTCCTGTCAAATTTCCCTATCTGGCATGTAGTGTAAGAGAACAGATGTTTTTATTGTCATTCTACACAAGAGATGATCATTGAATTGTAATTGTTGACACAACTACCTGTAATTTTATTGCCTTCCAAAGTTTTTGTGCTTATATACTTACAAAAGCACACTCTTCTTATTTTGAGTGTATTTTTGTGTCTGTAATTTCCAAATCTAGTAAATAAAATATAGAACCATGAGAGAACACCACTCAGTAGATACAGCAAGTGAAGTCAAAATTTGATAGCTGGCTTTTTTTATATGCCTGTCCATTGCACAGCATCCTGCTATGATGAGTGGTGGTCTGCCTTAACCTTACTTTTTACATTCCATTCAGTATATGCAATTATATTCAGATTTAGCTTAGTACATATTTTGGTATTATGTTTATTTACAGATATTAATGAATGCAATTCTGTACCAAAAGTTTGCACAAATGAACAGACATGTCTGAACAAGAAAGGCTCATATCTCTGTTTGAATACACCATGCCCTGAGGGATATGAGAGAGATCCACAGACAAAGTAAGAGAATTGATATTAGTTTTCATTGCTCACTTACTTGCTATAAGACGGGCATTCAACTTATATAAAACTTTGTTGAATGTTTCTATTAGAAACTGCTTATCTTGATAATAAAGATAAATTCATGACAAGCTGATTGGTGATTTAAAACTTTGTCTGCTATAGATATGCTTTCTGCACACCATGATGAGTGCTGATTTATGTAATATGTTGAAATGAGCTGTATATTTACTAGCTATTTCCTGTCAATAGTGGGCAAATCAAATCAGAATTTTATTGATACAATCAGGAATGACGAATTTTTAGAAGCAAGTGTTCCAAAATATATGACACACGCAGCTACAAAAAACAAGCAAGGAGGAAACAAAATCACTTACTGAATCACTAAAGACTGAAGACTCACATTAGTATGATAAAGTATGAAGTAGACTTATGAAGATCTGTCCTCCATACACTAGTTTTGTGCTTGGTCACCTGTCCAATATGTCTTTCAAGTGTAATCAGTTTCCAGACATATTATAAAACTCTTAAATAAAATGATTTTACAAAAAGAAAGAAAGATATAATGCAAAAATTATACTCTAATAGTCTTGCTAGCAGTGTTCATGAACGTTTTAGAGAATGTATTGAAACTCATTTTCATATTTCTTTGTGAAGCAGTTGCTGGACAAAGTTGAAGTGTGTCCTTTGCTTCAACAAAAACATCTGACTGTCAGGAATGATGTAATTTTCTGTAACCGAGACAACACAGCATTAGAGGAAATGCTGAAAAATGATTCATTTCTTATCTAAACTATAGGACACAGCAGGTTGTCCTCCAGTGTCAACGAACAAATTTGAATCTCACTTGGATTCTGATTTGTATAACAAATTTCAGCAGCAGACTTTTACCAGTTCTGAGGCTTTTTGGAAGACCTGGAGAGAAGTTATGGTTATCTGTCATATTACTGTGGCATACCCTATATTAGCTGAGGTATGGCTCTCGACAGACTTTTTGAGCTTCAGAGTAACTTGCAAATGTTGATTTACTACAAAATGCTTTATGAACGGCATTCTTAAACTTATGAAAATCCTCAAAGATATGCATTTATTCATGTAAATATACGCTGAAATAAGAAATGGGTGAAACATAGCCAAAAACAGTATCAAGAAGGAACTGTCCAACCTAGAGAGATGACAGAATGTGAAGACTGTGCAGTCGTCAGAGAGGCATTCAGAGCCCCAGATTCATCATTGTCTATTCAGTGACCACAAGGACCATCAACGGGCAGCTCACAAAAAGGAGGATGAGCTCACGATGCCCATTGCACTAACTACCATTGACCTCTGCTCACCAACAAGCTCATTTGCAGTGGTGTCAGGCACAATTGGCCTGGAATCTCATTGACTGGAGTGGAATTGGCTTCAGTGATGAGTCCCACTTTGAACTGAGCCCCAATGATGAGCAAATAGATGTCTGGAGGTGCTCCGGAAGGCGTTGGGCCAACATGACTGTCGCCCACCATACGGCTTGACAACCAGGAGTGTTGGTCTGGGATGCCATTTCTTTTCATATCAGGACCCTTTTGGTTGTCACCTTCAGCTCTCTTACAGCACTGCAGCATGTCAATACTACACTCCTGGAAATTGAAATAAGAACACCGTGAATTCATTGCCCCAGGAAGGGGAAACTTTATTGACACATTCCTGGGGTCAGATACATCACATGATCACACTGACAGAACCACAGGCACATAGACACAGGCAACAGAGCATGCACAATGTCGGCACTAGTACAGTGTATATCCACCTTTCGCAGCAATGCAGGCTGCTATTCTCCCATGGAGACGATCGTAGAGATGCTGGATGTAGTCCTGTGGAACGGCTTGCCATGCCATTTCCACCTGGCGCCTCAGTTGGACCAGCGTTCGTGCTGGACGTGCAGACCGCGTGAGACGACACTTCATCCAGTCCCAAACATGCTCAATGGGGGACAGATCCAGAGATCTTGCTGGCCAGGGTAGTTGACTTACACCTTCTAGAGCACGTTTAGTGGCACGGGATACATGCGGACGTGGATTGTCCTGTTGGAACAGCAAGTTCCCTTGCCGGTCTAGGAATGGTAGAACGATGGGTTCGATGACGGTTTGGATGTACCGTGCACTATTCAGTGTCCCCTCAACGATCACCAGTGGTGTATGGCCAGTGTAGGAGATTGCTCCCCACACCATGATGCCGGGTGTTGGCCCTGTGTGCCTCGGTCGTATGCAGTCCTGATTGTGGCGCTCACCTGCACAGCGCCAAACACACATACGACCAGCATTGGCACCAAGGCAGAAGCGACTCTCATCGCTGAAGACTACACGTCTCCATTCATCCCTCCATTCACGCCTGTCGCGACACCACTGGAGGCGGGCTGCACGATGTTGGGGCGTGAGCGGAAGACGGCCTAACGGTGTGCGGGACCGTAGCCCAGCTTCATGGAGACGGTTGCGAATGGTCCTCGCCGATACCCCAGGAGCAACAGTGTCCCTAATTTGCTGGGAAGTGGCGGTGCGGTCCCCTACGGCACTGCGTAGGATCCTACAATCTTGGTGTGCATCCGTGCGTCGCTGCGGTCCGGTCCCAGGTCGACGGGCACATGCACCTTCCGCCGACCACTGGCGACAACATCGATGTACTGTGGAGACCTCACGCCCCACGTGTTGAGCAATTCGGCGGTACGTCCACCCGGCCTCCCGCATGCCCACTATACGCCCTCGCTCAAAGTCCGTCAACTGCACATACGGTTCACGTCCACGCTGTTGCGGCATGCTACCAGTGTTAAAGACTGCGATGGAGCTCCGTATGCCACGGCAAACTGGCTGACACTGACGGCGGCGGTGCACAAATGCTGCGCAGCTAGCGCCATTCGACGGCCAACACCGCGGTTCCTGGTGTGTCCGATGTGCCGTGCGTGTGATCATTGCTTGTACAGCCCTCTCGCAGTGTCCGGAGCAAGTATGGTGGGTCTGACACACCGGTGTCAATGTGTTCTTTTTTCCATTTCCAGGAGTGTATTTTGTGCCATGTTTTGTTGTCCTTTCTGGCAAGCCATCCTGGGCTTATATTTCAGCAAGTAATGCACCCCCACATATGGTGAGAGTTTCTACTTTTTATCTTCATGCTTGCCAAACCCTAGCTCAGCCAGCAAGGTTACCAGATCTCTCCCCAACTGAGAATGTTTGAATCATTATGGGCAGGGTCCT
Source organism: Schistocerca americana (assembly GCF_021461395.2). NCBI lineage: Eukaryota > Metazoa > Arthropoda > Insecta > Orthoptera > Acrididae > Schistocerca > Schistocerca americana. The sequence continues at coordinate 625,531,105 of NC_060130.1, forward strand.
CCAAGCAGCTCAGAATTTTGATTATATATCATCCCAGATGGACAGAATTTGGCATGATATCCCTCAGTAGAACATCAAAAAATTCTTATCAATCAATGCCAAGCCAAATAACTACTTATATAAGGGGCAGAGGTGGACCTATGTGTTATTGACTTGCTTGATTTATGAAGCTCTTTCTATTGAGTAAATCATCCACTTTTTTATTGTAATCATTTGTTTGTTTTATATCTTCTGTGCTAGATTAGATGTCCATTTCATTTCAATAGATTCATAGTGATGAGATCCTCCAGGAGGTAGAACATATAAACTAGCAAGCCGAAGGTGAACATTGTAATGTTAGTTTATCCCATTACAAATATGGTAGCAAACATTTTTGAGAGCAAAAAGGCATGTTTTCTACAAGAAGTGGCTAACAATGCAATCGAAGTAGGACACAACACATGCCAGCTGTCTCTAATGAGGAATAACTAAAGTAGATCATCAAGATGCAAATTCTGATTACCATTTCAGGAGTCTGTAATGATATGAAACATTTCAGTCACACAACAAAATCAGGAAACCTGATTGCACAGAAATGTACACTGCTTGGATTCCGAGGGTCTTGCCCAGATAGATGCATGGTAATAATGACAATAATAAGCTTGTTTTTGGCAAGACAGTTTAGCACTTACCGAGGAATAAGTTCAAACAGTGAAACAATATGGCTGATTGTAACTTCACAACAGTTTTATCAGGACTGCAGTGCTGCTATGTAATTCTCCTTAAAATTTTAATATATCAGTTAACTTGTTCCTTGATATGATTTGGCACTGCACTTTCATATTAACTGGTTAACTTGAAAAATAATTGCGATATCTTGATACTGAAAATCAATCAATGTTTTTTTTTCAGCTGAATAAACTATATAGTTGCTTATTCATTGATTTGTGCTATTCGTATGCATATTCCTGCTGTTAGGATGTAAGTGATGATATATATTTTCAAAAACAATATTGATTTTAGCTACTGCCTGATCTATTGTGATGAACGGCACACATGTAATGAGGGAGCTAAGTTAACACAGACCGTTAGCTTCATGGTTTTGACACCAGAGACATCTTCCATACAACCATATCAAGACTTGATGCAGTTTTCTGTTCAAGGTGATAATGGCAAGCAGTTACCTCGCACGAGGTACCGAATTGTTGAAAATGAATTAGGTAAGCAAATTTTAATTTAAGATTACAGTAACAAAAGATCCAGATACATTATAGGTACAATAGCATAAAATTTCAAATTGCAGCAGCAAAGCAAAAGAAACTCTGAGAGAAATTTCAGATAAGTTTGAGTTCTCATGGTAGCATACTACCTAAATAATTTCTCATAATAAAATTAACTTCCTTGAGACAATCTACTTGGAGTCTACTAGAGTAAAGTCCATAAAATCTGTATAATATGCAAATGAATTTGACACCCTCAAAAGAGGTGAAAATACAGGTAACATTTTTCACTTACATCTTTATTATGTTCTTTTTTTAAAAAGAATATTGTCCTATTTTTTTTTTTGTTTTTCATTTTCTTGACAACATTTTGTGAATTACGCAGTGACCAGTTGCATGACCAACTAGCTTTTGTTCATATGGTCTCATGGAACCTAACGAACTAATTAAATAAAAATTAAATTGATTTGTATCTGTAAAGTTCTCCTCAGTTGTGTTGAGCACAAAAAGTTACATGTGATATAAAAAACAATTCAGAATAATGCTGGCACAGTATGCATAAAATACCTAACAATTATCACTACTGAATGAGTTTACAAATGCTAATTCGTGCTACATAATGGAACAACATTACTTAGTAATATAGAGTGACTTTCTTCAGGCATCATTATCTCCACCACCACTACATTTATCATAATGCATCCACCACCTTGAAAGAGTAAAATAAAGTCTATTCTCGGAATTAGTACTCTTTAATTTTCTTTTGTCTAAAATTTCTACAATTAATTGGGTCTACTCTTCTGTAGTGATCCAAAATAGCATCTCAGATTAAAGAGTAAAAGATTTATCAATAGTGAAATTACAATTATATAACTTGAATGATACGACCAATTACATCATGATTCTCATCCTCAAGATAACCTGTTATTAACTATCACATTGAGACTTCATAAATAATTAAGCCTTCAGTATAACTGAGAAAAATGTCGTTACAAACTGTGCTATTTGCATGATCTTTCTCTTACATGTGGTTGCTATTTCATGTGTTTCAAATTGATTTGCCATTGATTCACCCTCTGGAATATACTTGTTCCACTGTGTGATATGTGTAATCTTGTCACCTTACTCCACGGAAGTTATATTAAAATTACAGGTTTTCACATTTCCATTAACAGTACAGAAATCATATTATTACTCAGAGTAACCCAATAGACATACAGCACGTAATAACTATTGCCATTCAGTAGTTTAATTACACTCACACAATCTTTTAGTACTTGCTGATAAACTTATATTCAAAAGTAAGCATATTCAGAAAGTGGAGCATACATCTCAATCAGGATGCTGAAATATTTATGGGGCAAATGGAGCTGAATCACAATACAACTTGCGTACAAAAGTGTCCAAAATATGGAATTAGAAGAGTTCTTAAATGGAGGATACATATTTAGAAATGAAACAAAATTGGAAAACCTCTTTCACGAAGGAAAACACAGTTAACAGGAGAAATGGTTAACCCTAGCACCAAAAATTCTTGTCAGCATCATGGCATACTTTCTATGATGTGGCTGAAGTTCTCCATTGGTTGCTGATTTATTCCCTTGAAAGGGCTCTATTGTGATGTGGATTAATCATCAGTGGATATTGATGTGATGCAGTTTACCTGCTCAATGCATTTCTCAAATATTCCATATGTTCTACATCTGGATACCTCATTGGGCACTCCATGCAGTGGATATCTTCACCTCCATACAGTTTATCCAAAAGAGCTATATGAGACAGGTGTATTTCATTTTCTAAGAAGTAGTTTGGACAAACTACACATCTAAAAGGCAAATTTGTGGCCATAGTACCTTTGGGAATTAACAATGTTCCTTCAACCTGCAATAATGATGCAGCTAGCCTCCGGACTTGTATCTGTGTAGAAGCAAAGTGCTAATAAATCTGTATCTGAGAGAATTCTAGTTGTTTACCTACAATTATATCCTATTCCCTCACTGGTGACCCCATTTTTGTGTAATACGTGTCCGAGTTGCCGCCCGAAGGTTATTTATGCGCCTACCATGTTGGGTTTCTTCGCGATCGCGAGGGGCGTTGTTCAGATTCAGACAATTGCTTTTCAGCACTCACCGCCGCCCAGATTTCAGCAACATCTCTCCAGCACTCCTGCCGTCATAGTGGACATGCCACAAGACTCTTCGGAATTTCTTCAGCCAGAACATGCAGTGGAATTCATCGAGTGCTGCCAGTTTCTTCCAACCGCCAACAGTCGTGGACTCTGGCTTTGTTAGCCTAGGCCTTTCCGCATGTTCTCCACAGAGTGTTGTCCAGAACATTCCTACTCCTGTGTCGAACGCACAATTTAATACAGTTCGTGGTGTTGAGCGAAGTTTTGCTACTTTGGAAAATCCAGTAGTAAATTCAAACTTGAATCAGTTCCCGCCTCGTGTGTATCCTTCCGCGCCGGCTAGTCAACAGGTGGTCAATGCTAACCAAACAGCAAATATCACACTGAGTGTGCATCCTAGTGGACATGTGTGGGATCCTTGTGTTGCTTCTAATCAAGTCAACAATTCTGTGCTGGACAATAATTACCCAGACATCTACAACCAGCCCCACCACTCACGGTCGAGTGAATACAGTGTGCATAACGGACATTCACCGGCGTACTTAAGTACTTGTGGCTTCTCTCTGAGCTACCACGTCAATGAGAATGCACATTTTGACTATGATCCTCACACTGTTCAAGCGTCCGTCACTTCTCAGCACCCCCCCCCCCCCCCCCCCCCCGGGGTCAAGTGAATTTCGTGATACCCGCATTACGGGACGCCAATAATTTGGACTCGCTATCTTCTGCATGCTTGCTCTACTTCCATCTGAAGAAATAGGCACACCTCTGCAGTGACTGCAGTGCCGAATCTGCCGAAATGACCAGACTTCAAACCTGCTCACCCGGAGTTCTGGTTTAACCTGGTTGAGCAAACATTCAATGTCTGTGCTTTGGACAATGACACACGCTTCGCCTGCCTCATGAACCATCTTCACTACCACGTCGATTTAATTTACAAACTGGTCAAAGCACCCACCCTAGCAGGGAAGTATGTTGTGGTGAAACAGATGATACTGGAGAGCGTCTCGCAAACCAGGAGAGAAAATGTGTGACAGCTCATCTACGAAGAGTGTCTCGGTGACAGGTCTCCGTCCCAGCTGTGGCAGTGCATCCATCTTCTCGTGGATGAGCAAGTTAAGCCTGATGACACGCTCGCAGAAATCTGGACAGAAAAGCTGCCTTTGCCTGTCCAGACCACAATCTTTGCATATGAAGATAGGCCAGTAAATGAATGTTTTCACGCCGCCGACAGAGCATACTCCGCCAGGCAACGTGAGTTCCGTGCACTGCATTTTGGACGTGACCGCACTAAGAAGCTTTCTGACACCACGCCCTTGCCTGGTGCTGCTAATAACAAGTTTGTTAAACTAGCTGCCCTGCCTGCACCTTCAACTCTTTGCAACGACAGTGCACCGGCCTCTGTGGAAGACTCTGGGTCACATACTCCGTCACCTAGCAATGACCCACAGGAGCACAGGCCCGCCCAACCTTACTGTTTCTTCCACGCAAGATTCAGGGAGCAAGCTCGCAAATGCCAGTCACCGTGTTCTTACCCAAACTCCAACCGCAGGTAGGCTGCGGTGCCACCTCCTGCGATGTAAACAATGGGCACCATCCAATGTTGCATTCCGTTTCGGACAACAACAGTAAGTGTGGTCAAGTCTATGTTCGCGATTTACAATCAGGTGTACGTTTTCTGGTAGACACTGGCACAGATGTCTCTTTGCTGCCAGTTCACCTAGCAACCAATAAAGTGCAACCACACAAAACAGTACTTCGTGCAGTGAACTTGTCTACCCTACACTGTTTGGGTTCTATTCTGTATACAGTGAAACTTTTGCCCGAGTGCAAGCTGGAGTGGACTAGTGTCAACAATTGAAGAACCTATTCTCGGAATTGATTTCCTCAAGCACTATCAGTTGTTGCTAGATTTTGTGCAAAATACTGTGTTTTACCCCCCACTAAACAAACATATTCCTTTCACTCCGCCAAGAGACAGCTCGGCTAACATCAAACATGTGTGCTGTGCTAAGAAGTGTTTAAACCTATCCTTGGAGCTGCAATATTGAACAAACAAGTGGCTAGTGGAGTGCGCCAAGTCTTCGAAGTTGCGGATGGAACATATGGAAATGCTGCTGCATCTCCGCAACATACACCACGAGTTGGCCACCACACAACAACGCCTCGCAACACTACAAGCAGACAACTCGTCGGCTACAGACAAGGTCAGTCTGTGCCAATCTGGTGATCCCATGCCCGCGCACATTAACAACAATGTTGTGAACTCTGTAAACTGTGTCAGCACCCCCTCTTGTAATGACAGTGTATGCCCAAGTGCTCATGTTCCTTGCGTTCCAAATGGACAATTAACTTCCCAAGCTCGTGGGAATGAACTATGGCCATCTGCTGTTTGGCCACGCCCACTCATGCCTACAGCACTCCTAGCGGCACGGCCCGCTACCAAGAATCAGTGTACCAATCTCGCCCATGTTAACACACGTGCGGCCTGTACGCAGCCTACAAGCAGTTGGCACACCTGTACTTCCGTGCCCTCAGCACCACAGCTTTGCCCATCTGCCACCGCCTGCTCTGCTTCACGGACATCTGACTGTTGTGCCGCGTCACGTATTGCAGTAGTCACTAATGGCACAGTTCATTGGCTACGTCTAACTGATGGGCCACCCATATCGCAACACCCACGCCGCCTCAAGCCGGAATTTATGAAAATTGCAAACGAACAATTAGATGATCTATTACAAAAGCGAATAATTGAACCTTCTTCCGGTTGCTGGGCTAATCCTATCCTGTTTGACCAAAAGAAAGATGGTACTTGGCGTATGGTCGGAGACTATAGGCATTTAAATGCCCCCACCATCATTGATAAATATCCGGTCCCACACATTGCAGACTTCAGTCATGCGCTCGCAGGTGCAAAGTACTTCTCTGTTTTTGACTGTAAGCACGCATTTCATCAGATTTCTATGGCTCTGGAGGATATTGAAAAGACTGCCATAACCACTCCCTTCGGGCTGTTTCAATACAAATTTATGCCGTTTGGGTTGAAAAACGCCCCCCAAACGTGGGAGCGTTTCATCAATCAAACTTTATCCTATCTAGACTTTTGTTTTGTATACATGGACAACATATGGATTTTTGCTTCTACTTTGGAACAGAGTAAGGAGCGTGTTCAAGGCGTGACAGATATTTTAGCAGCCATTGGTATCGAACTGAACAATAAAAAGTCTCAATTGCACCAGTCATCCGTCACATTCCTTAGTTATGTTGTATCGTCGGATGGTCTGACACCACCGCATCACAGGACAAGATCAAGCCTGTTCTCGAGATGCCACGCCCCCAGACCTATCGGGAATTACACAGGTTCATCGGAACAGTTAATTATTACCGTAAACATTTGCCAGCCGCTTCTGTGGTGCAGGCTCCTCTCACATATGCTCTCGCTGGCCCACAAATTTCTGGCACCCGCCAGGTCCCATGGACACCAGACATGGACAAGGCATTTAACGAATTCAAACAGCTGTTGGCCTCCATTGCCACTATTGCTCACCCGTGTGTAGACGCCACAATGTTTATCACTACTGACACTAGTGAAAATGCTGTCGGCACAGTACTGAGTCAGACATACAATGATGTTACGACCCCCCTGCAGTTTTTCTCAAAAAAGGTAAACAACGCACAGAGAATTATTTGCAGTTTATGAGGCCATAAGACACTTCAGAACTGATGTTGAGGGACAAGATTTCTATGTGCTCAATGATCACCATTGGTTGCTGCCATAAAAAATCCTGTGGCTGATCCGTCCCCACAGCGCTTTCATGTCATCGATTACATCTTGCAATTTACAAATGACATTCGCTACATCTGAGGAGTGGATAATGTGGTTGCTGATTTTCTCTTGCGCGTTGGTGAAGTCACATCCTTAATTGACTTAACAGACCTACCTCGGTTGCAATCGGCAGACCCCGATACCTTGTAGTTAATTTCGGACCACAGCTCCTTTCTCCAACCGGTACGCTCTACTTTCCCTGGCATATCTGACTTAGTGTGGTGTGATGAATTGACTGGTATGTTGCGGCCATTCATTCCTAAGGCCCTTCAACGCCAGGTCTTTGAGAAATTACACCCATTAGCACACCCCCGTGTCAAAGCTTCCACCCGTCTGGTATCAGAACGGTTTGTCTGGAGAGACATGCGCCGCGACTGTCAGTCTTAGGCCAGGGCATGCGTGTTGTGTCAATAGAACAAAGTTTCCAGGCACACTTCCCCACCCCTTGGCTGTTTTGCCCAACCACCAGGCCTGTTTCACCATGTTCATGTGGACCTCGTAGGCCCTTTGCCCCCCTCCGAGGGTTTCCGTTACTTGTGTAGAGCTATTGACAGGATGACTCGGTGGGCTGAGGCTGTGCCTATTCTGAACATTACCTCTGAGACATTAAGTCGAGCATTCTTAGATTCATGGATCTCTAGATTTGGCTCACCTGTTTACCTCACCACTGACCAGGGACAACAATTCGATTCTTCAGTTTTCTCCAACTTATTTAAAATGTGTGGTATTGTCAAAATTCATACTTCCGCATACCACCCCCAAAGCAATGGGCTTGTCGAGCGATGGCATTGCACCTTAAAGTCTGCCTTGCGTTGCCATGAATCACTATGGACAGAAGCACTGCCCTTTGTGCTTCTTGGCCTTTGTGCTACTTTCAAGGAAGACCTCAAGGGTTCTGTAGCCAAGTTTGTGTATGGCCAACCTCTGGTTTTGCTTGGAGATTTAGTCACTCCCACCCCACTTCCATGGCCCTCTGAACTCACTTCACTTCTCGAGCGAGTGCACTTGCACTGCAGCAAAATTCAGCTGCCACCTCCGGCTACTCATACACCTCCGCACGTGTACGTACCGTGCATGCTAGACTCTTGTGAGTACGTGTTTCCCAGAGGCGACTCAATCAAAGCCCCGCTTCAGTCACCCTACACAGGTCCTTACAAGGTCATCAAATGCTCTGAGAATAACATGGATCTCCTCATAAAAGACTCTGTAATGACGGTCTCACTCAACCGAGTGAAACCAGATTCATTGAGCCTCAGGTGAACCTCCCTGATTCTGCCCCTATTTCTCCCACTACTGCTTTGAGCGGCCATCCATCTTCTCATACCATTCATTCAGGTATTCATTCTCCACAGCATGCTTCTCTGCCAACCACTGCTTCTTCTCCACATTCATCTAATTCGAGTGGCCAATCTTCTTGAGGTTTCACTCCTCACAGCCCTCGCAGCCGAACTACCAACCACTCGGATTCTACCATTGTGTAACCATCTTCGTGTGACAGCTCTTTGTCACGCCGTTCAATCCACGCTGGCTTCTCGTTGCCTTCAGTCACGCTCCCTCGTCCGTCAGCTGATCGCCCGAGGCTGTCACCTGCGCAGTCCAGTGCACCTGCCACCCCCCTCTTCGCAGATGCTTCCCCCTGCCATGGCTTTCCCACACCTCCCTGCCTCCCTACCATTGCTCGTACAGGTGCCACCCAAGAATTCACAACACATGTACACCCTGATGACATACATAAATTATCTGTTGTCGTAGATGGCGATACGGTGTGTGTGTGGTACTCATGTACAACAATGTTGAGGGAGGAAGTGCAGAAACTCGTGTGGTGCACCGCTTTAAATTGAGCACAAGGGCTGCGTGTGGCAATTTACGTGCCTTTATTAGGCCTTCTGGCAAGGTGATTCTCCGCCTGCCTGCTGACGAAGTGCTAAACCTCCACTCCAGGATGGGACGTCATCTTCAGCCGTCGGCATCGCTTGCTGACTTTGCCGTCGACAACGTACTAGGTTTCACCCCCTGGTCTCCTACCAGTCGACCACTTCCGCCTGACATGGAAGAACTGTACGTTACCTTCCTAACTTTTCACCCCCCCCCCCCCCATTCACAGGGACGTACTCGATACTGCGCAGGAGGGGGGGGGGGCTATGTGGCATAGAGCGCCATAAATATCGATATTTGTTCAGTGTATAAGTGTGCTATCTTTGAGGAGTGGGCTTTGGGAGGAAGTTGGCCACTAACGGTAGTTAGCCTCCGGGCTTCTATCTGTGTAGAAGAAGTGCTAATAAATCTGTATCTGAGAGAGTTCTAGTTGTTTACCTACAACTATATCCTATTCCCTCAAGCATGTTTGTGGTCCTGGCTCATTTGCTGAATGCAAAATAAGTGGACCTGTTACTGCACTGTCATGAGTGAGGTTCACAGTTTGTCAGAAAACTGCAGTTCTGAGACAGCTTTGAGCACTACAGAATATTTTTTTTGAAAACGGCACTGCTTTTTGTAATGGAGTGAAGGTCACACATTGCTCTTACACTGATCTGTTGTGATTATTTACTGTGTTTAAGAGTTACACTCCTGGAAATTGAAATAAGAACACCGTGAATTCATTGTCCCAGGAAGGGGAAACTTTATTGACACATTCCTGGGGTCAGATACATCACATGATCACACTGACAGAACCACAGGCACATAGACACAGGCAACAGAGCATGCACAATGTCGGCACTAGTACAGTCTATATCCACCTTTCGCAGCAATGCAGGCTGCTATTCTCCCATGGAGACGATCGTAGAGATGCTGGATGTAGTCCTGTGGAACGGCTTGCCATGCCATTTCCACCTGGCGCCTCAGTTGGACCAGCGTTCGTGCTGGACGTGCAGACTGCGTGAGACAACGCTTCATCCAGTCCCAAACATGCTCAATGGGGGACAGATCCAGAGATCTTGCTGGCCAGGGTAGTTGACTTACACCTTCTAGAGCACGTTGGGTGGCACGGGATACATGCGGACGTGCATTGTCCTGTTGGAACAGCAAGTTCCCTTGCCGGTCTAGGAATGGTAGAACTATGGGTTCGATGACGGTTTGGATGTACCGTGCACTATTCAGTGTCCCCTCGACGATCACCAGTGGTGTACGGCCAGTGTAGGAGATCGCTCCCCACACCATGATGCCGGGTGTTGGCTCTGTGTGCCTCGGTCGTATGCAGTCCTGACTGTGGCGCTCACCTGCACGGCGCCAAACACGCATATGACCATCATTGGCACCAAGGCAGAAGGGACTCTCATCGCTGAAGACAACACGTCTCCATTCGTCCCTCCATTCACGCCTGTCGCGACACCACTGGAGGCGGGCTGCATGATGTTGGGGCCTGAGCGGAAGACGGCCTAACGGTGTGCGGGACCGTAGCCCAGCTTCATGAAGATGGTTGCGAATGGTCCTCGCCGATACCCCAGGAGCAACAGTGTCCCTAATTTGCTGGGAAGTGGCGGTGCAGTCCGCTACGACACTGCGTAGGATCCTACGGTCTTGGCGTGCATCCGTGCGTCGCTGCGGTCCGGTCCCAGGTCGACGGGCACATGCACCTTCCGCCGACCACTGGCGACAACATCGATGTACTGTGGAGACCTCATGCCCCACGTGTTGAGCAATTCGGCGGTACGTCCACCTGGCCTCCCGCATGCCCACTATACGCCCTCGCTCAAAGTCCGTCAACTGCACATACGGTTCACGTCCACGCTGTCGCGGCATGCTACCAGTGTTAAAGACTGCGATGGAGCTCCGTATGCCACGGCAAACTGGCTGACACTGACGGCGGCGGTGCACAAATGCTGCGCAGCTAGCGCCATTCGACGGCCAACACCGCGGTTCCTGGTGTGTCCGCTGTGCCGTGCGTGTGATCATTGCTTGTACAGCCCTCTCGCAGTGTCCGGAGCAAGTATGGTGGGTCTGACACACCGGTGTCAGTGTGTTCTTTTTTCCATTTCCAGGAGTGTATTACCAAAGTGCTGAAATAAAACTTATATTTAATAACTGCTTTGACAGTGGTCAACGTCTGATCATAAAAGCATCTGAGAACTTTAGTGTGCAGAAGACAGGGTGCAACAGCATCTTCGTGACAGTTTATAGTAAACTTCTCTGTGAGACTACATTCTACTCACAACAAAATTGCAAACTACACTGAGATATTATGAGTCTAATGAACTGTTCTTTGTCATCTATGAATCACAGACATATTGAGAGCTGGAAGTAGTCCTTCCCTATACAATAGCAGAATTCAGATGTGTGGGGGGAACATTTCTTATTATCATGATGATTTTCACCTTCTCCTTCTTTCATTTCCTCTTTTTCTCATTATGATTAGAATTTGGATACTGGTTCAGAGATGAACAATAACAAAATAGTACACTGTAACTGTGGAGCAGCAGCAGCCTTCAAAGTAATGGCTTTTCTAGTAATCATGTACAGTACTAATTTCCAGCCATTTGGGTGTAAACAGACCATGGAAGGTACCTTTAATGAATAATAGGAATACTAATAATTAATGATAGATGTTAATTTAGTCTGTAGGTTCATTTTGTTTGTGTGGTGTACTGTGACTCACTCTTCACACATGAAGTTCTTTGCTCATTATGTATAATGAATGAATGCAGAAATGCCATTCTCTGCTAACATATGAATTATTTTGTATTTTGATTTGATTTGATTTGATTTATTATTGGTCCTGTAGATCATACAATTTGTACAGCAAAGCACATCATGATATAGGAGAAGTCAATTTGAAAAATTATGTTAAGATGGTATATGACGAGAAATGACAGTAGTGGCACATAACTGACATAGCAGAATACATATAGGATATATAGACAAAATATAAAAAAGGTGGGTGTGATGAGAGATGACGGTGGTGCATACTGCACATAGCAGAATACATATAAGAGATACAGACAGAATATATATAAGATACAATAATTAAATTATCTTACTAAGTAGAAACATCTACAACTGAATAAACAGCTTATTGCCAGTAATTAAAATTTTGTTTCAAGAAATTCATGTACGGAATAGAAACAGTGCTTTAGTAGCAATTCCTTTAATTGAATTCTCATTATTTTTGGGTTTTTGCTTGTTTTTATGTCTGTTAGGAGGTGGTTGTATATTTTAATGCCCATACATTTAACCCCATCTGCATATAATTTTGTGTTGTGGGCTATAATTTATAACTGTGTTTTGTTTCTGGTGTCGTGTGTGGCGGTCTGCATTTCTGTCAAGGGCGTCCAAGTGTTGTGCTGTAAAACAAGCTAGTTCCAATATATATAGAGGCATGGCAGTGGCAGGATTTTTAGCTGTTGATATAGTGGTTTACAGTGTTCAGTTCTTTTTTTATATTTCGTTATTCTTTCTACTTATTTTTATAACTTGAAAATTGTGAGAGAATCAGAGCTCTTTCCCCAGTAGATTAAGCCATAGCTCAAGACAGACTCAAACCGGGCATGGTACACCAGCTTCAAGGTATCTACACTGGCTGTGTCTTTTAATGATCATAATAGATAGCAGGTTTTATTAAGCTTTTGTGACAATGTCTCAATATGTGGTTTCCAATTTAGTGTGTTACTGATGGTAAGTCCAAGAAATTTGATGTCCTGCCTGTTCGTAATGTCATCTTTGCCGATAACTATAACTGCATTGAAGGGGGTTAGATTTTGTCTAGTATAGAAGTTCTTACTTACAGTTTTTTGAGTATTTATGAGTAGTCTATTTGCTTCAAACCATGATTGTAAATGACAAGTAGTTTCATTAACCGCATCTTGCAATGTGTCACCTCTAATAGTTATCAGGATATTTGTGTAGTCTGCATACAGAAAGGAGCTGGCATTTGGTATGTGTTCTGGGAGATCATTTATGAACAATATGAAAAGAACAGGGCCATGGACAGATCCCTGAGGGACGCCATTTGTTGTATGTAGTATATCTGACCTGCAGTGCCTGAATGTCTCTGATTTTCTTATTTCTACATATTGCTTTCTGTGACTGAGGTAGCTATGGAACCAATTGTGGGCTACACCTCTAATGCCATACTTATGGAGTTTCATAAGCACCAGCTTGTAGTCAACCATGTCAAAGGCCTTGGACTGATCAAGAAATATACCAACAGCAGTTTGTTTATGGTCAACGAAACTTGAGCACTTTTCTAGCAATGCATACAGAGCATGTGGGGTGGACCTATTTTTCCAAAATCCTTATTGGGAAGATGTGATTATGTTGTTAGAATTTAAACATATTTCTAACCTAGTTAACACACAATATTCAAATATTTTTGAGAAGGCAGATAGTACAGCAATTGGCCTATAGTTTGTCATGTCCGTTTTCTCTCTCTTCTTGTAGAGAGGTATAATTTTAGCAAGTTTTAGCTGGTTTGGAAATGTTACCTCTAGAAATGAGGTACTTATGATATTTGACAGGGGTCCACTGGTGTAATTTGAACACTTATGAAGTAAGACGCAGAGTATCAGATCATGCCCTGCAGAATAAATCTTTTTGACTCTTTTTTTAATAATATCTTCAGTTTCATATGGTGTTATAGGAGACAGGAAAAAGGAGTTCAGAGGAGTATTATTTTTGAAACAAGAGTGTGCAGTGTTTGGAGAGTTAGTCAGGAGATTTGTGGGAGGAGAGTGAACAGTATTTGAAGAGTTGGTTAGGAGATTTGTGGAAATTTCTGAAAAATAGCTGTTGAACTTATTGGCAATTTTATGTGCATTTCCAGTCTTTTGTCCTTCTATATTTAGTGTGATTTTATCCTCTATCCTTAACTTTCTACCAGTCTGTTCATTTACTATACCCCAGATGGTCTTACATTTGTTGGAAGAGCACTTAATTGTTTTATCATTATGGGCTTTTTTAGCCCATTTGATAACTCTCCTGTACGTGTTTTTGTAATTTTTATAATATACCTTGAACTCTTTGGATTTGCCACTGTCCAGTTTGCTAAGTCTGTGCAGCAGCATCATCTTTTCTGATGAAGTTTTAATACCTGTTGTGACCCAATCATTCTGTTTTTTGTTAGTGATAGTCTTTGTTTTCTCTGGGAAATGGCAATTAAAGTAATTTGTGACATCTAGTTTGAACTAGTTGACTACTATCAAATCTTCCAATTACTGTCTTGTTTAAACTTTTAATAGTGAAGATCAGTTCTGTGCATTTTCCTTTTATTAATTTACTCTGTGTGTAGTTCTGTATCCAGATCCAGTTCAGTTATATTTCGCGGCTTTGCCTTACTTTCTGAGTGTGCATACTTAGCGTTATACCGCAATCTTAAGTGCATTTGGTATAGATTAACTAATTAAATACATTCATTAGTGTGCTCTTCAAGCTTGTCATTAAAGGTTTTCCTTTTATTTACGTATTCTTCCACTTATCGCAAAAAGTTGGTTTTGGTTACATTCGGCTGTTTAGGCCTAATTTTTGATCGTGCATATTTAGCGTTATAACACAAATTTAAGTGCATTTGGTAATAGTTTACTTACATATTAGTTTCCAAAACATATTTAGTGTCCTTTTGCATTTGTATTTAATATATTATCGTTATCACTTAGTAAATCTCTTAACTAAGTTCCAAACTAACATGGATACTAAGTATGTGAGCTGCAGTAGGAAAGTTAGATCAGGGGTTTTGTGCAGCTGTTGTGACAGGTGGTTTCATTGGGGAAATTGTAACGGCGTGGGAATTGGGGAAGCAAATGAGACTCTTCCATTCTTTTGCAGGGTTTGCTCAAGAGATAGGATTATAGCTAAACAGGAGGAGAAAATTAGAGCCCTTCAGGCTGATTTGGACAGAGTGATGGAGGAACTGAAGAGGTTAAGGGGGGAGAAGGTCAAACAGCGGTGGGAAGTGGTAGCTGGGAACAGGGGCCACAGAAAGAGGACAGTGTCTGACAGTTTCCCAATTGGCACAACCAATAGATTTGCCTTGCTACCACAGTTAAGTAAGGAAGAGGCTCCAGTAGAAGTAGATGTAGTTAAGATGCAACAGACTCTCACTAGGAAACCAACTGTTTCAAAAAAAGTAGAAAGTAAGAGGAAAGTTCTGTTGCTAGGTAGCAGCCATGGAAGAGGTGTGAGCCAGATTTTGCAGGAAAAATTAGGTGACGGGTACCAGGTCACAAACTTTTTCAAGCCAAGTGCAAGTCTTACCTAGGTGGTAGAGGATATAGTTTCCTTGTGCAAGGGATTCACAAAGCAGGATCATGTGATGATAGTGGATGCAGTGGGAAACAGTATTGGCAGGGATCAGGACTACAGTATTGAGTGTGACCAGGTGAAAATAGCCTCGGCAACAACCCATACCAATAATGTTGGGCTTGTGCCTGCTTTCGTGCGGCATGATCAGCCCCAGTTGAACCCCTCTGTCAGGAGGGTAAATGTGGAGTTGGATAGTTGCATAGGGCGGCCACTCTGTCTGACATTGGATTGGTTCCTGTCGAGGCTATTGATAGGGGGGATTTCATAAGACGTGGCCTACATCTCAATAGGAAAGGGGAGGGTAAACTGGCAGGGTTGTTAGCGAACTCCGTAAGGGGGGGACACTAGTACTCATGGATGTACCTCTTTTTTAGACTAATATCAGTGTCCAATGAGAAGTTAAGGCAGGAAGGTGCTAAAGAGGTCCTAAACTCACGAAAATCTCACAACAGGAAAGTAAATAATAATGTTACCATATGTAACCAAAATATTGGTGGATTAAAGAAAAAAGTAGATTCTCACAAAAGTAAATAAAAAATAATGTTATCATTTTTCACCAAAATATTCTGGGATTGAAGAATAAAGTAGATGAGCTCCTGGTTTGTTTAGATGACATTGAATCTGATAATGTAATAGATACACTATGCCTGTATGAGCATCACATTGTGTCTGATATGGAAAAGGTAAATATCAGTGGTTATAAACTAGCTGTACATATGAGTAGAGAGAATAAGGTGGGAGGATGAGTTGCCATATATGTCAAATGTTATCATTGTGTAGAAAGCTTAGATGCAAAAAAGTTTTGTCTACAGCAGGGCTTCCCAACCTTTTCAGCTGGCGGACCCCTTCTTCAGTCGAAAATCCATGGCGGATCCCTAGTCAGTGAAGAGCACATCCAGACACTTACTAGTGGATTTACTCCCTTTGTTCAACGCACTATAGCCTGATTAAAATTACTTGGTAACTGAAATTTCACACGATGGAGCTGTCTTCCTCCAAGAACTTGGATGCCTTGTTGTGCTATCTGTCAGTTAGGGGAAAGCAAATTATTATTTGTGGGGACTTCAGTGTTGATTCACTGAAAGAGTGTAATAGGAAGAATGACTTGGAAGTCTTGCTCAGTTCTTTCAATTTGTCATCTGTCATTAATTTTCCTACTCGGGTAGTAAAGGGCAGCAGCACATTGATAGATAACACTTTTATAGACCAAGATAGGTTTAAAAACATAAATTCTTGTCCTGTTGAGAATGGGCTTTCTGATCATGATGCTCAGCTAGTTACAGTATATGACATAGCTCCATTCAGTAATTCAAAACTACCCTCAAAGTTGTGCATTCAATTAATGTCTCAACAATTCGAAATTACAGAGAAAATCTTCAGCAGTTAGACTGGGATGAGGTGTACAAGTAACCTGATGCTAATTTAAAATATAAATTATTTCATGATACACTTGTAAGAGAATTTGAAAACTTTTTCTCCAAGAAAGTAGTTAAATCTAATTATAAGAAACCATGCAAAAAACCTTGGCTTACTAAAGGAATAAAAATATCTTGTAACCACAAAAGGGAACTGTATCTAACTACAAAAAAGGGTAATGAACCAGAAACAGCCAAATATTATAAAAACTACTGTGCTACATTAAGAAAGGTCATTAAAAAATTCCGGAAGCATGTGCATCATGTCTGAGATTAATACCTCTGATAGCAAATCAAAACAATTTGGAATATTATTACAAGGGAGACAGGGCAAACAAGAGTACAGGATGATGGCATTATCATCAAAGCGGTTGGAAACTTCATAAACAACGAGCCGGAAGTCGAAAACATTTTGAATAACCATTTTTTAAATGTTGTAGGGAAAATAGGATCTAAATGTTCATTAGAAGAAGCAAGGCAGTTAATGGAACAGGCCTTACCCACACCATTTGATACAATTGAAATTCCACCCACCTCTCCTTCTGAAATTATGAAGATAATAAACTCTCTCAAGAATAGAAGCTCACATGGAATTGATGGCATATCCAGCAGGATAATAAAAGCTTGTTCCCAAGAAATAAGTGGGACTCTTAGCCACATATGTAATAGCTCTCTAAAGCAGGGTATTTTTCTAGATAGACTGAACTCTGCCATTGTTAAACCACTGCATAAAAAAGGGGATACATTTGATGTCAACAACTACCGCCCAATCTTTTTTCTGACTAACTTATCCAAAATTCTTGAAAAAGTAATGTGTTGTAGAATAGCTTCACACCTTTGTAAAAATAAAGTTTTAACAAAATGTCAGTTTGGTTTCCAGAAAGGTTTTCCAACGGAAAATGGTATATATACTTTCACTAATGAAATATTAAATGCTCTGAGTAACCGGAAGTCACCCGTTGGGATTTTCTGTGATCTCTCAAAGGCTTTTGATTGTGTAAATCATGGAATACTTCTAGAAAAGCTCAAGTAATGTGGTATGAACGGGACAGTGCTCAAATGGTTTAAATCATACCTAACTGGAAGAGGGCAGAAAGTTGAAATAAACAGTTCACATAATACGCAAAAAACTGGTGATTTCTCAAACTGGGGAACAATCAAGAATGGGGTGCCACAAGGTTTGGTCTTGGGTCCTCTGGTGTTCTTAATGTATATTAATGACTTGCCATTCTATATTCACGAAGATGCAAAGCTGATACTTTTTGCCGATTGTACAAGTATAGCTATCACACCCAGCAGACAAGAATTAAGTGGTGAAATTGTAAATGATGTTTTTCAGAAAATCATTAAGTGGTTCTGTGCAAATAGACTCTCATTAAACTTTGACAAAACACAGTATATAAAGTTCCACATAGTAAATGGAATGACACCATTAATAAATATAGACTTCGATCAAAAATCGGTAGCTCGGGTAGAATATTCAAAATTTCTAGGTGTATGCATTGATGAGGGGTTAAACTGTAAAAAACACACTGAGGATCTGCAGAAACATTTGAGTGCAGCTACTTATGCTATTAGGGGCATTGCAAATTTTGGCAATATACATCTGAGTAAATTAGCTTACCACACCTATTTTCATTATCTGCTTTTGTATGGCATCATATTCTGGGGTAACTCACCATTGAGTAAAAGAGTACTCATTGCACAAAAGCATGTAATCAGATTAATTGCTGGAGCTCATCCAAGATCATCCTGCAGACACTTATTTAAAGAGCTAGAGATCTTCACTGTAGCTTCACAATATATATTCACTTATGAAATTTGTTATTAACAATCCGAACGAATTCAAAAGTAATAGCAGTGTACATGGCTACAACACTAGGAGAAAAGATGATCTTCACTGTTGTTGTTGTGGTCTTCAGTCCTGAGACTGGTTTGATGCAGCTCTCCATGCTACTCTATCCTGTGCAAGCTTCTTCATCTCCCAGTACCTACTGCAGCCTACATCCTTCTGAATCTGCTTATTTTACTCATCTCTTGGTCTCCCTCTATGATTTTTACCCTCCACGCTGTCCTCCAGTACTAAATTGGTGATCCCTTGGTGATGATCTTCACTACTCAAGGTTAAATTTATGTTTGGCTCAGAAAGGGGTAAATTATGCTGCCACAAAAGTCTTTGGTCACTTACCTAGTAGCATCAAAAGTCTGACAGATAGCCATGTAGCATTTAAAAGGAAATTAAAAGAATTTCTTAATGGCAACTCCTTCTACTCATTAGATGAATTTTTGGATGTAGTAAGTGGGTAATTTCCCGAACGAAAAAAAAAAAAAAAAAAAAAAAAAAAAATGAGTGTCATGTAATATTTTGTGTAATGTAATATCTTGTATAGACACCTTTTATTAACCTGACACATTCCACATCATTACGAAGTGTTGTATTCATGATCTATGGAACAAGTACTAATCTAATCTAATCTACTATTTTCGGTCAGGAATACCTTAAAAACTTGAAATAAGCAAATTGCACCATTTTTCTGTTGCTTTACACATTCAAAAATTCTTCTTACAAGTAAAAGATTCTTCTAATACAGAAAGCTACTCCAGTGACAGTCAGGACTCTCATCTGCAAAAATAGGCTTCATAACATAAATGTGAAGTTGTCATTGGGAATGTTCATTTATGGTACACCCAGTCCTTGCGATCCTACAACAAACATAGCACACTGAGAACTGTGTAGCTTGAAACAAAAATTATTGAACAATTACACTTACTTAGGGTTTATTTATGTAAAATGTGATATTCAGTTCTTTTATTAAAAGCAACAACAATATGTTGTTATTGCACAAAGGAAATGTGCCCATGGATGCAAGGGAAGCATCATTTTTTTCATATTTCTACATCTACATAAATACTCCACAAGCCGCTTTATAGTGCATGGCAGAGGGTACATAATTCCATTATTACCAATTTTTCTTTTCTGCTGCATCTATTTTCTGAGCAAGTGAAAAAGTGTGTGTAAATGCTTCAGCAAGCTCCATAATTGCTCTTATTTTCTCTCATGGTTCTTGCATGATGCTGGTGGCAGCATAATGGTCACACAGTAACCTTTGAGTAGAGGGGAAGATGCCATACTTTTTCCTTCTACATGACGGGAAATTTTGAGATTTTCAAAATTTTGAGATTTAATCACACGTCTGGCAAGGTTCCTTCAAACTGAAAATTGATGATGTATGTGATCAAATTATAGCTTTTCCGTCCTGTAGTAATTTTTTTTAAACATGTTGGATTACTAGGCATCTCACCCCAAAGATCACAGTAAGACAGCAAAATAAATTTGATACTATCACCAATTTACTACATATTTTACTGTCAAGTGATACAAAACAAAAGTTTCTATTGAAATTACTGACTGTTCTACAGTTGATATTTCCTGTACCCATATCTGCTTCATCTAAGCATGTTTTATGAAGCCACATCTTACAATGAATGCACTGAATCCACTCCACTTACAGTCCTTTTTTTTTAATAATAGTGTGTTACACACAACACACTCACTGTCTTCAGCTGTTGATTTTACTTTCCTCCCTCATTTGGTGTTTGGATGACTTTATTTCGTGTCAGTCCTTTTCTGTTGTGCTGTTTTCTAATGTTGTATGATTTCATGGTCTGTCAACAAAAATAGTTCAAATGGCTCTGAGCACTATGGGACTTAACTGCAGTGGTCATCAGTCCCCTAGAACTTAGAACTACTTAAAACTAACTAACCTAAGGACATCACACACATCCATGCCCGAGACAGGATTCGAACCTGCGACCGTAGCGGTCGCGCGGTTCCAGACTGTAGCGTCTAGAACCCCTTGGCCACTACGGCCGGCTGGTCTGTCAACACCAATGCAGTTTGCATTATCATTTTTCTATTACACTCCTGGAAATGGAAAAAAGAACACATTGACACCGGTGTGTCAGACCCACCATACTTGCTCCGGACACTGCGAGAGGGCTGTACAAGCAATGATCACACGCACGGCACAGCGGACACACCAGGAACCGCGGTGTTGGCCGTCGAATGGCGCTAGCTGCGCAGCATTTGTGCACCGCCGCCGTCAGTGTCAGCCAGTTTCCCGTGGCATACGGAGCTCCATCGCAGTCTTTAACACTGGTAGCATGCCGCGACAGTGTGGACGTGAACCATATGTGCAGTTGACGGACTTTGAGCGAGGGCGTATAGTGGGCATGCGAGAGGCCGGGTGGACGTACCGCCGAATTGCTCAACACGTGGGGCGTGAGGTCTCCACAGTACATCGATGTTGTCGCCAGTGGTCGGCAGAAGGTGCACGTGTCCGTCGACCTGGGACCGGACCGCAGCGACGCACGGATGCACGCCAAGACCGTAGGATCCTACGCAGTGCCGTAGGGGACCGCACCGCCACTTCCCAGCAAATTAGGGACACTGTTGCTCCTGGGGTATCGGCGAGGACCATTCGCAACCATCTCCATGAAGCTGGGCTACGGTCCCGCACACCGTTAGGCCGTCTTCCGCTCACGCCCCAACATCGTGCAGCCCGCCTCCAGCGGTGTCGCGACAGGCGTGAATGGAGGGACGAATGGAGACGTGTCATCTTCAGCGATGAGAGTCGCTTCTGCCTTGGTGCCAATGATGGTTGTATGCGTGTTTGGCGCCGTGCAGGTGAGCGCCACAATCAGGACTGCATACGACCGAGGCACACAGGGCCAACACCCGGCATCATGGTGTGGGGAGCGATCTCCTACACTGGCCGTACACCACTGGTGATCGTCGAGGGGACACTGAATAGTGCACGGTACATCCAAACTGTCATTGAACCCATCGTTCTACCATTCCTAGACCGGCAAGGGAACTTGCTGTTCCAACAGGACAATGCACGTCCGCATGTATCCCGTGCCACCCAACGTGCTCTAGAAGGTGTAAGTCAACTACCCTGGCCAGCAAGATTTCCGGATCTGTCCCCCATTGAGCATGTTTGGGACTGGATGAAGCGTCGTCTCACGCGGTCTGCACGTCCAGCACGAACGCTGGTCCAACTGAGGCGCCAGGTGGAAATGGCATGGCAAGCCGTTCCACAGGACTACATCCAGCATCTCTACGATCGTCTCCATGGGAGAATAGCAGCCTGCATTGCTGCGAAAGGTGGATATACACTGTACTAGTGCCGACATTGTGCATGCTCTGTTGCCTGTGTCTATGTGCCTGTGGGTCTGTCAGTGTGATCATGTGATGTATCTGACCCCAGGAATGTGTCAATAAAGTTTCCCCTTCCTGGGACAATGAATTCACGGTGTTCTTATTTCAATTTCCAGGAGTGTATTTCCAAAACTGGTATTGGTTAAATATTTTCAAATTAGGTAGGATCCCTTCATTAGTTGCAACACTTGCATTAAATGCAGTTCCTGCACTTACAGATTCATTAGAAATCTAGGATTCTGCACTGCCATACCCACCAAGAATGTGGTATGCTTTCATTAGGATACTTCTCCATAATCTCTAGGCAGAGTCTGCAAATAAATAAGTGTACAAAAAGTATTATGAATGTCTATTTTACCCCAAAGAAAATATGGAGCACTCTCTTGCCACAGTGAAGTAACAGGAGTTAATAGGCACTGTACCTCCAAGTACCATCTTCTCCCAATGCATTCTACATGTTCTCTAAATTTTCCCAGAGGTGTTTTGCAAGAGTTATGTCATCTTTCTCCCAAAAATTACTGTTTAAGTTCCCTAAGTCTTTCTGATACCCTTTTGTTTGGGATATACTGACCTTTTACAGTCCTTACAAAGCCTCTCTGAATTCATTTGATTTCTATTGTCATGCCTATTTGATAAGAACTACAAATTTGGGTAATAATTTGAGCTAGCAGGCACACGTTAAGGACTTAGCTAAAAAACTGAGCAGATTTGTATTTTCAGTGAAAATATTATCAACTGCAATTGATGTGGACACAAAAAGTAACATATATGAGTTACTTTGAATCTATTATTATTTAAGGTGTTGCTTTTTGGAGAAATTCTGCTAACACTGTGTGGCTACTAAGAATATAGAAAAAAATCATACAGCATATGTGCACCGTACATGAGAAAAAACATATTTGAGGGAAATCATTTTGTTCACACATGACACAATAAACAAAGAAATTTTTATGCTTCTCACCTAATGCATCAATTTGTGCGATCAGGCTCCTGAATACATGGAAATGAAAGTTTATAATAAATTAGAAGGGAACAATTTAAAACAGATAGAGTTAGGTCCAGTGAAAATAAACAAAGAAAGAAAGCTATGAAAGGTGCTGATACTGACATGCTGTTACTCAGTGGGAATTCCTGCAGGATAAACTGCTAATTTGAACTCATTACAACCTGTTTATATACCACTAAATGTATATAACTGTATATACTGAAATGCTGCTACTCAGTGGGAATTCCTGCGGGATAAACTGGTAATTTGAGCTCATTACAACCTGTTACATATCCCACTAAATGTATATAACAGTTCATAGAAATATCATTCTAGTGTTATTTTATTATTTGTTAGTGTAAAAGCTATTGTAATTGCAATGTAAAATTCTGACCTGTCTCTTATACACAAACCAAATGAATTACAAATATATGTCATGAGATGAATAAATTACAATTCTACAAAACTGGAAAATATTCTAGTGATGGTTGTACTAGAATCTTGTGTACATTCTCTTCATAGATGCACTGTACATTCCCAGAACTCTTCCAACAAATCAAATTCTTCCATTTGCCTTTTCTAATACTGACTTAACATGATTGTTTCATTTCATATCAATTCATAGTAGTACTCCCAAATACTAAAATGAAGTGACAAGCTCAATATATCACCACTGATCTTGGAATCAGATACTGAACCTTTCTTTCTATTTGTTATGGGTATTATCTGACCTTGATCCACATTTACAGTAAGCTGCCATTCATTGCATCAAGTGGAGAAGTTGTCCAAGTCTTTCTGCAATTCCTTATAATCATCCAAAAATGATACTGTCCTGTATGCAACTGCATCATCAGTGAGCAGTCTAATAGTGCTGCTAATTCTGTCTGATAAATCATTTAAACAATGGAAAGAACAGGCAGTTACATCAACAATATTATGAAAAGGATAGATTGCTACTCACCATAAAGATGACACATTAAGTTGTGTACAGGCACCATGAAATGTCTGTTACACATTTAGCTTTCAGACAGAGCATTCCTCAGAAAAGAAAACACACACACATTCACATACGTAAGAACACCTTATGCACTCATAACTGCTATCTCTGGCCACTCTGGCTGGAGCAGCAAGAGATAGCAGTCATGTGAGTGTGAGGTGTGATTTCTTTTGTGTGTGTGTGTGTGTGTGTGTGTGTGTTTTCTTTTCTGAAGAAGGCTCTGTCTGAAAGCTAAATGAGGAACAGTCTTTTAATTGTGCCTATCTGCAACTCAACGTGTCATCTTTATATAAATGATTTATCAGCATAAACATTATAGGTCCTGTTGAGATAGTTAAAGGAGATGAAAATTTAATAGGCATTGGGGACTGTAATTTGATGGTAGGAAAAGGAAAAGAAGGAAAAGTAGTAGGTGAATATGGACTGGGGGTAAGGAATAAAAGAGGAAGGTGCCTTGTAGAATTTTGCACAGAGCATAACTTAATCATAGCTAAAACTTGGTTTAAGAATCATGAAAGAAGGTTTTATATGTTGAAGAAGTCTGGAGACATGGGAAGGTTTCAGGTAGATCATATAATGATAAGACAGAGATTTAGGAACTAGGTTTTAAATTATAAGACATTCCCAGGGTCAGATGTGGGCTCTGACCACAATTTATTGGTTATGAACTGTAGATTGAGGGACCAATGACCGTAGCAGTCTGGTCCCTTCAAACCCACAAACCAACCAATCAACTGTAGATTGAAACTGAAGAAACTGCAAAAAGGAAGGAATTTAAGGAGATGGGACTTGGATAAACTGAAAGAACTAGAGTTTGTAGAGAGTTTCAGAGAGAGCATTAGGGAATGACTGACAAGAACAGGGGAAAGGAATACAGTAGAAGAAGAATAGGTAGTCTTGAGAGATGAAATAGTGAAGGCAGCAGAGGAACAAGTAGGTAAAAAAATGAGGGCTAGTAGAAATCCTTGGGTAACAGAAGAGATATTGAATCTAACTGATGAAAGGAGAAAATATAAAAACGCAGTAAATGAAGCAGGCGAAAAGGAAGACAAACGTCTCAAAAATGAGATCAACTGGAAATGCAAAATGACTAAGCAGGGGTGGCTAGAGGAAAAATCTAAGGATGTAGAAGCATATATCACTAGGGGTAAGATAGATACTGCCTATAGGAAAATTAACGAGACCTTTGGAGAAAAGAGAAGCACCTGTATGAATATCAAGAGCTCAGATGGAAAACCAGTCCTAAACAAAGAAGGGAAAGCAGAAAGGTGGATGGAGTATATTGAGGGTCTATACAAGGGCGATGTTCTTGAAGACAATATTATAGAAATGGAAGAGGATGTAGATGGAGATGAAATGGGAGATATGATACTGCATGAAGAGTTTGACAGAGCACTTAAAGACCTAAGTCGAAACAAGGCCCCGGGAGTAGACAACATTCCATTAGAACTACTGATTGCCTTGGGGGAGCCAGCCCTGACAAAACTCTACCATCTGGTGACCAAGATGTATGAGACAGGCGGAATACCCTCAGACTTCAAGAAGAATATAATAATTCCAATCCCAAATAAATCAGGGGTTGACAGATGTGAAAATTACCGAACTATCAGTTTAATAAGCCATGGCTGCAAAAGTATTTGTATGGAGTGTGGTCATGTATGGAAGTGAAACATGGACAATAAATAGTTTAGACAAGAAGAGAATAGAAGCTTTTGAAATGTGGTGCTGCAGAAGAAGGCTGAAAATTAAATGGGTAGATCATGTAATTAATGCGGAGGTACTGAACAGAATTGGAGAGAAGTGCAATTTGTGGCACAACTTGACTAGAAGAAGGGATCAGTTGGTAGGAAACATTCTGAGGCATCAAGGGATCACCAGGTTAGTATTGGAGGGAAGTGTGGAGGGTAAAAATAGTAGAGGGAAACCAAAAGATGAATACATAGCGGATTTAGAAGGATGTACATTGCAGCAGTTATTCTGAGGTGAAGAGGCTTGCACAGGATAGAGCAGCATGGAGAGCTGCATCAAACCAGTCTCTGGACTGAGACCACGACAACAACAACAGTAGGTCCAGTTACACTTCCTTGAGGCACACCAAAGGTTAACATTCACCATGCAGTATAATGTACTGAGTACTATTAGTCAAATATTTCTCCAGCCAATCACATATTGAAAAGATACTCCATATATATAATATTACTCTATAATACTGTCTATTTGATGTATTACATTTTTTTGTAAACAGGATACACCTGTGCTTTTTTCCAGTCATTTGGGACTATTCACTGCACAAGCATTTCTCAGTAAATAAGAGCTAAGAAAGGCCTCCATGGTATATTCAACGTAAACTCTAACTGGTATTCCATCAGGACTGTTACCTAATTCACTTTAAGTAATTTTAATTGCTTTTCAATACTTGGGGTGTTAACATCAATATTACTCATTTTTAAGCCTGTGACCTGATCAAAGATTAGTGCAGTAGTACACTCTCACATGAACACATTTTCAAATGTGAAATTTCAAATTACATCTGACACATCCACAAGAGAATGAATGGAAGGGTGAGATCCATTCATTGACTGTACATATTACCAGAATTTCCCAGGGTTTCCTGGATGAACTTTCACCAGGATCTGCCCATGAAAATTACTATAGGCTCTTTGTGTGGTCTTTCTTACAGGTGAATTATTTTCCATTAACTTTTCTATATCAGAAATTGAGCAATCTCTCGCATACAAAGAGTGCAGTGGTTTGTTTACACAAAATTCCACAAATTATACCATTGAACCACTGTGTGTTTTTGCCATAGATCAAGAAATCTACAACAGATCTCATCACAGAACTGGTGAAGGCTCTGGTTTTTACCCTGCATCTGGCTCCAGCCCAAAGGGTCCCTGATCAGTCCTGAAAACAATGCTGCAAATCAATAGCTGTGCAGAATTTTCATGAGAGATGCTAGCTGTCTTTGTCACTTCTGTCTGTCTCTGACAAGAATTCAGAATGGTCTGAGGACCCAGACAACGGATATTATTGGTGTGGTATGAGTAATGATGCAGGTACCCTGACCAAAACAGAGGAGAGGTCACTGGATGAGGAGGAGAGACAACACCCAGTGACACTTTCTCACTATCAGCAGAAGAGGCATGGGGCTAGCCTGTACACCATTAACAACATACCATCTTCCTCATAAAACAGCTCCAAATCTGGATATGTCATACCAGTCACCATCCAGTGATTTCTTACTCCAAAACCAGGGCTCTCAGTGAAAGACAGTGGCAAAAAGATGGGGCCAGCAAGCTTCACAGCATATTCACAATGGGAGATGCCACTCCTTTGCAGCAGCTCTATAAAGCTGGTTGCTAGTGGCCTATGCTGCTGCTACCTGTTTGTGAACAGCAGCCAACTCCTTCATCGCAACCTCAGCAGCCACAATCCTTAACCATATGTAAATGTTTCTTTCAAGGACAAAAAGAAGTAATGGAATTAAGTGCAGGACAAGGTTATGCATATGTAAAAAGTAAACCAAGAGCAATGCACAAACTTGAGGTGCTCCTGCTGTGGGAGTCACTACACGAGGTGCTGATAGGACCAGATCAAAGGCACCACAGAAATGTATTTAACAGTCAGTGGTTCGAACTGAATGACAGCAACACTAACAGCAGTATTGAAGCATACTATACATCAAATACACATGAACCTAGCTTCATTTAGTACAAAACAATATAGAAATTAAAATGCACTACACAATACACATAAAAACTACATAGTGTTGATCATGTAACTACTGGAGAGTATTTAATAGTCACTGGTTCAAACTGAACTCCAATCAGATCTTCTCAGACTCATGCAGAATTTGCACTCCTGGGCAAAATGATACAGTTGAGACAGAAACTTAACTGTAACTTGGAAAGGCAGTTTGGAGTTTGAAAAAAAAGGAGGAGGGGAAGCTGTGGCATATGGAAACTTCAAGTCATTTCTGCGAGCATCCCCAGCTGTTCCAATTGGATGAAATGCAAATTGTCAGCATTTGAGGCCTAGTTTCAAACCGAGTTTTAATGTTGTAATTATTCAACATTTCGAATATTCCACAAAATAGCAAAACAGAACATTTAAATGCAAGAAAGGCTGTTGATTGTATCAAAAGGAAAATTTACTTCAGAAAACAGTAATATTACTTTAAGACAAAGTAGCTATCCACATTGCGAAATTCCAAACACTTCCAATAAAAACATTTAACAGTAAAAGAAAGCTACAATTAGCTAAGACAAATGATATTTCCTGCCTCAGGGAAGAAAGAGGTGTAAGTTAGGGAAGGTCAGAAAAGGATAGATCTCTCGGTTCCTATGTTGAGAGGAACCCACCTGTTGTGAGGACAACAGTAGACAAAGATGAAGACAGATGTATCAGACAGAGAAGGAGGTCAAAAATAGTACATTGGTAACCAAAGCTCCAGCATCTGTTCAGAGATAATAGAAAGAAAGGTGGATTAAGAGGAAGTAAAATCAGAAGCGGAACAAGTACTGCAGTTAAGCTGTTAACCTAAATTATGCCTTATCATATAGATAAGAAAAACTTTATTTTTGAAACTGAATGTTTTCTTTGTTTCTACCAAATATCTTTTGCCTATTCATGCTAGGTGTCATCAGTGGTCTATAATGTAAAGAAAATATTTAATTATATATATCTTGATAGGAGATCTGAAATGATTCTTGGCAGTTCATTTAAATTACTGAACTATTTACAATGACATAGTAGCGCTTTTTTTTTACACTTGCATTAACTTTTATATCCTTTTTATGTATTCATGTGTTTTTCTGTAGGTACTAGATGCACATTGTACAAGTTTCCACTTGATATATCACATTTAAATATTTCACTGCACATAACTTATACTTTAGCACACTGGACCGGGTCTTGCTTACATACTGTAGAACTGACTGAGGGAACATTTGAGCTGTATAGAATGAGAGTAGAGTGAGTTTCTGGGGTAGGCATGGACGGAGGGTGGGTGATGGGACACTGTGGGCATGATGTGTGTGTGTGTGTGTGTGTGTGTGTGTGTGTGTGTGTGTTGCATCTGTAGACGTAAGTATAAAATTTCATATAGCCTGCTACGTGAGGTAAGTCTTTTTCTTGAAATTTATTAATTCTTCTCAGTTTTCATGATAAATGCCTAAGCTGCAGACACTAATAAAACAACTTTTCTCATTTAAAAAAATGCAAACATTAAGTAAGATGGATAGCTTAACATCTCGGCTTCTGTTTTTATGTTCCAAATAAATATCATCTGGACACCCTTGAAGAGCTTGAAATTTTTACTAAATATCCACAACAGTCAATAAACAAACAAAATTATTTCTGTAATAAACTCTTTTTCTAAGTGCTATCTTCCCTGTTATGATGTGATCTCTCTGTTTCTTGTCTTTTTTCTTTTGTTAGGATCCCTTTTTTGATGACTGATGACTCATTCTTGCATAACAGTAGCTACATTTAACAGTTTTCAGCCTTGTTATTCACACAGCACTCCAAGCTGTATGTCATTGTCAGCAGCAGACTCATTTTAAACATACTCTGTTTGGTTGTCAAACAAACTGTCTAATCCCACACAAGGTTTCTATTCTTGATGAAAAAGATTAGATCCCTTTCTTATGCAGTTTTGTACTTCTAGTGTGGCAGTTCCATTCCTTGATATTATACTTCCTAACGAATTGAAAACCTCCACATGTTCAGTTTCTCTCCACCTAGCACCAGGCTGCCATTGGCGGATGTCCTACTCATAATCACTGCTACAGTTTTGCTCTTGCTTGCTGTCAGCTGGCTCTCTTTAAACTTGGAGCTCCATTCATCTAATCTTCCCTGTATTTCTAGTTCTGCTTCTTCCCGAATAGCTACATCATCAGCAAAGACTAAAGCAATGAGATCATCATTTCCTATCTCCTTGTCCTCCTTTGCTATCACATCCATAAGTGCAATGAAAAGTAATGGGGAAAATGCACTCCCCTGTTGCACTCCTCTCACTGTCCTCAACAAATCCGATCTGCCATTACCCAGTTGTTCACAACTGTTGCAGCCTTCAAATACCATTTGTATCTTCCTTATTAGTGAGTTTGGAACTATTAGTTTTTCTTAACACTTCCAGATCTTATACACTGGCACACTGTCATATGCATTTTCTAAGTCCAGGAATGTGATTATGAGGTCTTTACCCTTTTCAAAATACTTGGTGCAAATATGGGCTCTGTTATTACTCTGCTGCTTCTAAATCCATGTTGTTCTCCTTTAAACCAGTTTTCTAACAATGATCTTAATCTTTTCTCCACAATATTTTCCAATATCTTAAGACAGTGTGATAATAGGGTGTTTCCTCCAAAATTAGAACACTTTCATACTTCCTTTCTTGAACAGTTGTATTATAATCCCCTTCTTCCAATCATCTGATACTTTGTTTTCCTTCCAAATGACTTCCAGTGTTCAATGTACCCACTGTACTCCTTGGATGCCTGCAGCCTTGGTCATGTCTGCTGTCAATTCATTGGATTGGCTGACTTGCCTCCTACCATCTGCTTCGAGGCATTCTCCGTCTGTGCCCAGGTAACATGTGGCTGTTCCACTTCAGGTTCTGGTAAATCCTTCATTTCCTGTTCCTCCTCTGGTATCTTCTTGCCGTTCAACAATATGCTGAAGTATATTTTCATCCCATCTCTGATTCCTTCTGCTTCCTGGACTAAACTCCCATTTCCTCTTCCTATCACTGTTATGCCTTCACTATCTGATCCTTTGCTTTTTACCAATATGTACAGAATTTTCTTGTTTCAATTGCTCACTTCCTCTAGTCTTCAGGTGAATATTTCCCAACTTGTATGCCTGTTCCAATTTGCATATTTTTAAGCATCTACTGGTTTGATCCCTTGGATTTGTTTTTGTTTCTCCACATCTGTGATTTTCTTTCCTATGTTCCATTCTTTAATAGCTTCCTTTATCCTGTCATTTCACCAGTTGGTTTCCTTCTGTTTTACTTTACCACTTATTTTACCACAGACTTGTAAAGTGCAGTTTACTAACATTGTCTTCGGTGTTACCCAGTCCTCAATGCATCATCTGTTGGTAAATTTGCAGTTATCAGACTTTGATAGATGTTCTTCTCCTGCTTACTTTAGTCTGCATTTTTTGATCTTAGGTATCTTCTTGAACATATTGTGCTTGTCATTTTCTCCTTCATATCAGCTATATGTAGTCTATGGTCACTGTCCAATGATTCTGTCGATATGACTTTTACACTTCTTACTCTTCCTCCAGTGTGTTTATCACTCATCACATAATCAATAACTAAACTGCTTCTTCCATCCCAGTCATACATGGTGATTTTGTGGCTGTGTCTTTTCTTGGAGAATGTGTTCTTTATGGAGAGCTTATTTCTTACAAAAAAGTCTAGTTTCTTCTCAGTATTTCTTCCTCCATACCCAAAAAATCCCATCACTTCTTCATATCAACATCTGTCTACTCCAATTTTGGCATTCAAATTATCTATTACCATGATGTTATTTTCCTTGATGTTATCTTCCAATTTCTGTGGGAAGAGTTCTTCATCTTCATTGCTACATCCTTGTTGGGGGGCATATATTTGTACAATTGTGAAATTAATCTTCCCAGTATATATTCTCACTTTAATACTTCTCTCATCAATTTAGTTGACATCTACAACAGCATCAATTTCCCTATGAAACACCAGACCCCCCCCCCCCCCCCCACCCTTTGCTGTGTTTTTATATTACATTTCAGAATGAGATGCTGGAGGCACTTGCTGTTACGCGCTGATGATGGGACTCTAAAAGCATACATGCTGATGGCATTATTTTTGGCCATATCTTTGTGTGATCATTCCACATTAACTGACTATCACTATCATCCATAAAATGCTTGTATTCATCACACACTCTGTAAGGTTATCACCTACACTTAATGTGACAGAATTGTTCTCCATCTTTGTGCTGAATTGCATGCTGTTTGTTTTCTTTGTGTTCAGTGTTAATTTATCATATACTGTCCAATTCTATAAACATCCTCGAGTGTTTTATTTACTTTCTGTATTTCAAGTTCTGGTGTTTTATCAGTGACTTTGATGTTACTGCCATCAGCAGAGAGAACTTTCTCTCCCTGTCTTATACTGTCTATAAAGTCATTGACATATTGTACATTATGAACAGAATTACACCCAATACACTATCCTGAGACATCTAAATTTTTTATTCAGCTGTTCTTATGGCAACAAGCTCATTTTGTCACTGTGGTCATTTTCAAGCTATGTCCTTGTTATCGCTGGTGCTGTTAAAATTTATTAGGTGTTAATAAGCTGTGAAGTTTTATTAATCTGCAGTTGCTGAGCACTATTTGTGAGATGTTATACAACTAAAAACACCAGAATCTTAGCTAATGATAGCAAAGATATGAAAATACCAGTAAATGGTAAATTTGCATCCTTTGATATTACAAACCTATATACCAACATCTTAGTAAATGAAACAACTGATATCCTAGATCTTATTAGTAGAAAATTAAACAGTCTGTTAAAAATATACTATACTTACCAAAAACATTATACAATAAAAAAAACTCCAGAATCTTAGCTAACAATATTAAATGTATAAAAATTCCAGTAAACAGTAACTTTGTGTCCTTGGATATCATGAACCTATATACTAACCTTCCAATAAATGAAACAATTGATATCATAATTGAGAGATGTATCCATATTACATCATTACCAAGCTGTTAACAGAAGCTGTCAAATTTAAAAACAAATCTAACATCTCAAAAATAGTGCTCAACAACTGCAGATTAACAAAACTGTATCAACTTAATAATATATTATAAATTTTCACTGCACCAGTGGTAACAATGTGCTAAGGACATACCTTGAAAATGGCCACAGTGGCAAAATGAGCTCATAGCCATAAGAACAGCTGAATAAAATACTATTATAGCAGCATTATTGATTAAAATTATTATTTAGCACCTATGTTCACATGTTTTTTGTCTGGGAGATGTATTACTAAAAATTTATCATCAGCAGATGCATGAACTATCTCAACTTTTGCACCTTGTTTTCCAGGTAATACTGTGTCTGCTTGTTTGCTATTCCTGTTACATCTAGAGTTTCCAGTTGTTTAGAAGTATTTTATGGTGAACAGTGTCAAAAGTCTTGGACAAGTCTAACAATATGTCTATAACACATCCATCCTTGTCAAGATCTTCAAGTATCACTTTTTCTAACTCTGTAATGGCCAGTATTATATCTCTCCCACTTTTCAACCCAAATTGTACTTTATTGTAAAGGTAACATATTAGTCTGTCTTTCACAACTGATACAATGACACAGGAGAAGATGTCAATTTTACATTTATCTGATTAACTGCCAAAAGGTAATGAAACTAGTACATGGCTTTCAGAAAGTGAATAGAAGAAAGTCTCTCCCTTCCAAGGGATTATTAAGCCACCGGCAGCAAGTGGACTTGATATAATAACCAGAGAGGGACTTTTATGAAAGGAGAACATGCTACCTTGTGTACATCTGCCTAGGAGATGGAACTGAACAGCATGGGCATGAATTCCATGTCTCCATCTAGGTCTAGCATTGATACAGACTTTGATTCAGAGATATCAAACTTATCCAGTAATGTCACAGTCCAGCAGTGTTGCGATGAATACACACACCATGTGATATGAACATGTCCACTGGCATTTAGCTGCCTATAAATACACTAACATGGGTTGAACACAGCGCTTTGTCATGTATCATGAAGCTAATGATCACACACCATACTTACCACTGAATAACATTTTTTTTGTGATTTGAACTTGTTTAGCATTGCTCGAAGGAAGGACATATCTCACTTATCAGTGATAGTTGTGCTCAGGTGTTCATTTTTGGCTCACCATTAATGCCATAAACTCTGCCAATGCCAACCAACCATAACTATCTTGGTGTTCACTTGCTAACAATATAACTCTCTTCCTGAGTGAACATACAGATTATTTCTGTCTACAGTGCCAGACAGAAAAAAATCAAGACAAATCTTTCAAAAGTATTATATTAATTACAGTTCTGTTCATCTGTAATGTAGATGAGACTGTTTCACAGCTGTCCACAATTCCAAGATACTAACAACAGGAAAGAAATGAAATAAACAGGAAGAGTATCATTTAATAAAGAGATGTCAGCTATAATTAGTGCATGTAATTACCAGTTACTGCATTCTTTCCTAACAATACACACAATTCTATACACCCTAAGATGTGACAACAGAACCTAAGTATATACCACTGATAACATGTACTTCATGGTGGTCAGCAACTCTGTAGAAGTTTTTTGATGGCAACCAGTATATGAAAATAGTAATAACCAAACAACATTAACACAGAGTGTTTCATATAAACAACATAATTGCTTTACAACTTTATAACATTGTGAGGAAACTGAGGACTCAAGTTGCACAAATTTATTAATTATCCTCAACATTGGCTCATCTTTCTTTCTAACAGCAAAGAAGGAAAGAAGGTTAGACTTAAACATCATGTTAATGTCATAGTCATTACTGATATAGCACAAGTTCGACTTGAGCAAGAATATTGAGGAAAATGGATCATGGCAATCAACTCAAGCATTCAGAGAGACCATAAGAAAACTTAATCTGCATGCCTAGACAGGAATTAGAATCCTCCAAGGGAGTGAAAGATATAACAGGGTATCATATCTGATCTATCAACAAATAAATCATAAAAATACAAAAGTGCTCTTGTCATCATTTCCCTGACTGGAGAATACACCTTTGTCTTCTATGTGTGTGTGTGTGTGTGTGTGTGTGTGTGTGTGTGTGAGAGAGAGAGAGAGAGAGGGAGAAAGAGAGAGAGAGAGAGAGAGAAGTTGAATGTTTGTATTTCTTACTACTTTCTTTCTTTTTG
Organism: Schistocerca americana; assembly: GCF_021461395.2. NCBI lineage: Eukaryota > Metazoa > Arthropoda > Insecta > Orthoptera > Acrididae > Schistocerca > Schistocerca americana. The sequence goes on from NC_060130.1 coordinate 625,566,067, forward strand.
ATGTCACAATAGTGTATCCAGTATATAATGACCAAAAAGGGAATTATGTTCATTTTTCTTATGTTTGTTGAATGACTTAATGTGATACACTCGGTAGGATGACACAGTTGCCATGTGTAGTTTGATACACCAAATATTTGGCACTGATTCAGGACTGAGGCCAACATTTCTGATGACTGTAAATATATTTCTTGTGTTTGGCACCAGATAACATTGTGAGAGTCACATGATATTTCTTTGAAGCACGTCTCCAATGGTTACAGTAGTTCAGTTAGTAGCAAGTCACAGTTGATAATTTTCATTTGGTGGTGCCCAAATTTATTGAGGTTGCAAGCAGGATTCACACGTGCTCAGGAAAGCTCTTGCAGCAGGATTTGCAGTAGTCCTCATGATGTCCCCTGCCAGTTGCCATAGATATACCTTCTGCTCATGAAGCCATGCATTGCTGTGGCTGTAAGCTGAATTAAATCTCTGCAAGGCCCTGCACCACATCTGTTATTGAATATTCTTGTTTCTCCCATTTTAATATAGTGGCATCCAACACTGGGTTCCGGGCAGTGCTTAACTGAAACTGCACTCCCTGTTGATAAGACTCTGATGTAGAGATATGTTTTGCTTGCTTAACGTCTCAGAATGATGATTCTGGGGAGAAAACTTAAGTCTTTTCATAAAACATGTGACGCCCTGTGTTTAGATAATGCTCCACTACTGTCATTTTTGCCAGTTTGGCTCAGTTGTGCACAATGATTGTGTTCAAGATAATGGTCTTGCACAGTGCAATATTTCTGACTGTTATAAGTTTTCCCACATTGGTATGGAATCTTATTTACACCATGCATTCTAAAGCTAAGATCATCTTTGTTAGAACATAACAGATTCCTGAATTTTGGATCTCTTTTGTATTTCTTGAGCTCATTGCATTGGGTACACATCTATGTCTTTAGTTAGCTCCCTGCATTAAACTTACTCTTATCAGAATGAATAAAGTATCTGTATCTCAGAATAACACTGTTTTTATAGATGTCACAGTTCACCTGGTAGACTGTTAGTATTAGAGGTCACATGCACTCTGTTAAGAAAAGAGCAAAAGATGCTATCAAAATGTGCAAACTGATAACAGCTTTTGGGCTCTAAGGCTAAATTTGAAATCCAAAATCATTTACTGCTCCAATTCATTGCCATGTATAACACAAATATATTTTTATTGCTTTTAGATTCATTTTCAGGGCAATAATTTATTAAACATCCATCAAAAAGTATATTTGATTTAGGAAGATTTATCATTGTGGCACATTGAGGGAAAAAATACATTGAACAGGGGTTAGTTGTGTGTTCAGTCTCCTGAAAATCACATTTATTTTAGTATAATGATTGAAGACTTTTAAGTTATGATCTGCTTTGCCAAAAATTCATAACTCTGTTCTAATTTTGTTGACTACCTTTGCTGTGGTTCTATGACAGTTTCACCTCCAAGATTTGTTTCAAAGTTCAAGTATGAATTTCCTGTTCTGTTCCAACTTCATTTTCTGACTTCAATTCAGATTTCTTTGTCATTTGTTTCACTACCACATATCTGAAGCTCAGTATATGTCTTGCTTAAAGATGTAAAATAATATTTTTAAATAATGGGTAAGACAGCGCTGCAATAGCTGCATTATCACCTTAGGTGAAGAGTGAGAAATAAAGGTATTAAATTCATTTCACAACACTTTTTCAATGGGAAGCAGCTCTGTTAGCCTTAACAATCTTGGTACATCTTAGTAAGGTATTGTTTGGGATTAGAGTCTCTGTCAACTGACAGTCTTATCTTTGTGTAGGCAATGCAAAGTGCTTATGGGAGAAAGGGTGCAGGGGAGGGGGGGGGGGGGAGGGGCGAGGATGAGTGGGAGTGGAGGAATTACTGACAAGACCAACTGCAGAGTCAGTTGAGTGGGTGCAAGTTGGAATTGTAACTAATATGTGTTTTTTTTTCACTACATAAAGCATTACTAAAGTATTTATCAAACACAAATTGCACTGAGTCATGGCAACAAACACTGGTTATACATGAAAGAGTGCTGGTTAAGAAGTAAACATAGAAAATGTGGTACTGTATATTACTCAGTAGTTAAAGTAATGAATAATAAAGAACGTATAATGTGTGATTGCAAAGGGAATAATTGTTTCATTTCAAATAATTTACTCATGAATAATTTCTTTAATTATTCAAATCATGCCCAACTCTGGTTGTTACTATTGATTCTGTCTTCCCTTCTCATCCAACCGTAAAGTCAATGACCAATAAGAAGTCTGATAATATTTCAGTCATATGCTACTGAGAGTATTCCATCTTCAGTGACAACATGAGTGCAATCTCTACAATAATACAGCTATCACTAATTCAATTGTTCATGAGTGCACATGTAATAAGAATGAAAACTATACATGTTTAAATTAATTTTTCACTGATTGGTTAATCATGTATTTCAGGTACATGCTTCAGCACTCAGTGCAGACAGTACCAAAATGGCTTTTACTCTTGTGAGAATTTATTGTTGGTAGAGTACTCATATTTAAATTAGATTTGGAATCTGTTTAACTGTTGGTTTTATTTCTTTTTAGCATACTGGTTATTTGCATAAAAAGCTTCTTCACACATTTATTGCTGCCAATGCATGACGGCCCAGCAATATTTCCTCCTCCCAAACCTACTGTTGACATACCTGAATGCCATCATCTCAGCTGTCCCCACAGATACATCTGCAGTTATTTCACACCATGGAGTATGTTATTCATTTTAAAGAAATGTGTAAAATCTGTTATCCGCCCAATATTATACTCTGCAAACCATCTGACAGTGTGTGGTAGGGGATACTACTGGTGCCACTAACTGATTCCCCCTTCCCTGTTCCACTCGTGAATGGCATGTGAGAAGAATGAGTGAGGGGAAGACTCTGTATTAGCTTTAATTTCTCAAATGTTCTTGCCATGGTCATTTCATGAAATGTGTGGGAGGAAGTAATGTGTTATCTGACTCTCCCTGGAAAGTGCTCTCTCAAAATTTTAGCAGTAAACCACCTTGTGATTCACAATGCCACTCATGTAACATATGCTACTGGAGTTTGTTCTGCATTTCTGTACCCTCATGCATGACCTAAACCCTCACGCACCACCTAAATGATCTTGTGACAAATCATACCGCTCTTTGTTGGATCTTCTCTACCTCCACTATCAATCCTACCTGGTAAGAATCCCAGAAAAATGAATTGTATTCAAGAATCAGTCAAACAGGCAGCTTGTAAGCCAATTCCTTCATGGATGAGTTACATTTTCTTAAGATTCTTCTTATGAATCTCAGTCTGGCATCTGTCTTTCCTACTGTTTGGAAAGTGATACCATCTTCTGGTGTTACTACTTTCTTGTAGACAACTGCATCATCTATGAACAATGAAGTGCCAAAGAAACTGGTAAAGGCATGCTTATTCAAATATAGAGATATGTAAATGGGCAGAATATGGCGCTGCAGTCGACAATGCCTATATAAGACAAAAAGTGTCTGGCACAGTTGTTAGATCAGTTACTGCTGGCTACAATTGCAGGTTATCAAGATTTGAGTGAGTTTGAATGTGATGTTGTAGTCGGCACATGAGTGATGGTACACAGCATCTATGAGGTAGTGAGGAAGTGGGGATTTTCCTGTACAACCATTTCACAAGTGTACCATGAATATCAGGAATCCAGGAAAACATCAAATCTCCGACATCGCTGTGGGCAGGAAAAGATCCTGCAAGAACGGGACCAATGACAGCTGAAGAGAATCATTCAACATGACAGAAGTGCAACCCTTCCACAAACTGGTGCAGATTTCAATGCTGTGCCATCAACAATTGCCAGCATGTGAACCATTCAATGAAACATCATCAATATAGGATTTTGGAGCCAAAGGCCCTCTTGTGTACCCTTGATGACTCCACCATGACACAAAAAGCTTTACGTGGTGCCTGGGCCTATCAACACCAACATTGGACTGTTGATGACTAGAAACATGTTGTCTGGTTAGATGAGTCTCATTTCAAATTGTATGGAGTGGATGGACATGTATGGATATGGAGACAACCTCATGAATCCATGGAACCTGCATGTCAGCAGGGAATTGTTAAAGCTGGTTAATGCTCTGTAATGGTGTGGAGTGTGTGTGGTTGGAGTGATATGGGACCCCTAATATGTCTAGATATGACTCTGATGGGTGACAGGTTCGTAAGCATCTTGTCTGATCATCTGCATCCATTCATGTCCATTGTGCATTCTGACGGACATGGGAAATTCCATCAGGACAATGCGACACCCCGCACGTCCAGAATTGCTACAGAGTGGCTCCAGGAACACTCTTCTGAGTTTAAACACTTCCACTGGCCACCAAACTTCCCAGACATGAACCTTATTGAGCATATCTGGGATGCTTTGCAATGTGCTGTTCAGAAGAGATCTCCACCCTCTCATACTCTTATGGATTTATGAACAGCCCTGTAGGATTCATGGTGCCAATTCCCTCCAGCACTACGTCAGACATTAATGGAGTCCATACCATGTTGTATAGCAGCACTTCTGCATGCTCACGGGGTCCCTACATGATATTAGGTAGGTGTACAAGTTTCTTTGGCTCTTCGGTGTATGTTTTAAACAGTAATGGTCCTATCACACTTCCTTGAGGTACTATTGACCTGCGCATTTTTCTGATCACAAGGAAGGCTCCATTGCACCAACAGCCTGGTGTAGATTGCCACTAGAAGAGAAGCAGCTCCTTTGGCATTCTCCATATAGAATCATAGAGCTATTCTTCTTGCAATAGATCATGTTGCTCTATCACATAATAAGGACAGTTTCACTTTACAAGGTTTGGACAAAAATATAAAATACCATGAGAAATGCATGCTTGAACATAAATGCAGACACTAGCAAAGCCTTCAGCTTGTGCTGTTGTATTTCACCATGATCAGCACCTGTGCTATATCCTCAATATGTTGCAAAGTGTTAGTCATGCTCAGAAGAGTATTCTTGTAGTTTTGAGTGCATTAAGTTCAAGCTAAGCAAATTTGGGTGTGGGCAAACTGTTGGTGCTTGTATGGTGAATCTTCCTGTAACTAAGGAAGCTGAACTGTTTAGTATTTCAAGAGTCACTGTATTGAAGATTTATGCCACATACAGGGAAAGTGGAAAAACATCACTCACTAAGTCACAATGAGGATGAAAAGGTGTTTTGAGTGATCATGACTGATGGTCATTGAAGGGGATTGTGACCAAAAATAATTGGGCAACAGCTGCAAAAGTCATTTCAGAACTGAATATCACACTTACGAATCCTTTCAGCACTGAACCAATACAAAGGTTGTTCCAGAAGCAGGGAATTGCAGGGCAAGCTGGAATTTCTGAATTACTCACCAGTGATACACATCCTCATAGTAGGAAAACATGGTGCTGAAGCCACAAAACATGGATTGTGAGCAGTGAAAGTATGTCATTTGCTTGGATGAGTCTTGTTTAACATTTTCCAACTTCTGACTGTTTTTACATCCCAAGAGTGAAACATGGTGGGGGTTCAATGAATATTTGGGCAGCCATGCCATGGTGTCTAATGGACTCCATGGATGCTTTGCAAGGTTACAGTAATGTCTAGGATTATATGACCATTTTGGATGATCAGGTCCCTCCCATGGCACAATGTTTGTTTCCAAACGGTGATGCAGTGTTCCAGAGTGATACAGCCCTTGTTTGCACAGCTTGCATCATCCAGGACTGCTTTCGTGAGCACAGGAGTGAATATTTGCATCTTCCCTAGCCACCACATTCACCAGATCTTAATATTATTAAGCCTTTGTAGTCCACATTGGACAGAAGGGTACATGTACACTGCCCACCTCCATCATCATTACTTGAAATTGTCACTATTTTGCAGTAAGAACTGTATAAGGTTCCCTTGAAAACCATACAGGACCTGTATTTATCCATTCTGAGATGAATGAAGGTATTTTGTATGCCATTGGCTTTCGTACACTGTATTAGGCACTGTAATGTCTTGTGTTTGTGGTGTTTCCATATTTTTGTCCTCCCCTTGTAGTTATTTGATGAGCTCTGTCTCTGCCCTACAAAGCTATCTTAGTCTTCCTGTTCTGCTGCTGTGCTGTGTATTTTCTCATTCTTGCAATAGTTTGCTGTTAGTGGACTACATGTATTTAAAAGAGATTTACAATTTGTTAAAGTGTTAGTTGCATTTCATTTTAGCTCACTATTTATTTGCACAAGAAGACTTTTCCATACATATTTATAACTGTTTGTGCATGAGATCCAAGTGATACCACCTTCTTTCAAACTCATTGTTGATATATGTAAACATCAGTATCTGAACAAGCCCCACAGGGAAATCTGAAGTTTTTTTCAAATCAGGAAGTGTGTTATTGATTTAAAAATTGTCTTAAACCTATCTTCTACCCAATGTAAAAATCATACTGTTTATTTTCAATCATCTTTATGTGGCAAATGACCTGATCATGTGCATCTCTGTTTCAGGAAAACCATTTCGGGTGAGATTTGAAAATGGTCAAGGAATTTTGTATTCCCTAAAGAATCTAGGACCTGGAAGAATATATAGGTAAGTGAAAATACATTTTTCTTGATTTGATTGCATATTTAATATTATTTTTATGAAATTCAAATGAAGCTGTTTAAAAGAAAATAATTATCATGTTCTTGTAAAAATAAAGAAAAAGCAGCCTCATTAAGTATTAGATTGTACTCCCAAAAGAAAAATTTTACAGTATTAAGACTGGTTGTAAATTATAAGTAAGCAATTGTGGTCTTGTTTTTCTTGAAATTCATCCATCGGATCAAATATTCCATCATTTTACAGATATGCATCCAGGATACTAATTCTGGTCCTGATATTTCAGCTGACAACCTTTGAGCTAACCTCAAGTTAAGTTGCTTGCATAATTTTTAATCGTTTTACACAATATTGTGGAGTAAATGCACACACATCAGAGATAACACTGTTGGTAAAAAGAGTGTCAATCATAGATAAAACTTTGTTCTTCTAGAAGTAAAACAAAGGAAGTGCAGAGTCAGCAAATCCATAGTGCTTACAAAGTATGCAGCTGATTATTTTGGATGACATATGCTGAAATCCCAGGCAGTGAAGACTTAGAACAATATTTCCTTTAAATTAGAATAGAATAGAAACTTTATTGTCACATAACATGTCTTATACCATCAGGTGATTGGGACATAGGTGTCTCATCAGTTTAAAGCTACTTCTGATTGTAAGTATACAGAATAATTACAGGTATTTTGCAATTTTAACTACCACAAAATTATTTAAAATAATCATGTTGAAAATAAAGTAAACTTAATAATAAATATTTACTTAAAGTACCTTTTTAGAATGATGGAATAAAATGTAACATCAGGCACAATTATTTGTGACAATCAGTCATAAATTCTTCTACACTGTAATAACATTTACTTGCTACATATTTTTTAAATGATGTCCAAATTCTTATGGTTCATAATTTTTAAATTTTTCACAGACTTCATTTCCCAGCCTCATACCCATATAGTAAGGTGTCTTCTCCAGTAGTTTTAGCCTATGAGTTGGTAACTTATACTGATATTTGTTTCTTGTTCCATAATCACGCTTAAACAAGTTATCCTCAAAAAGTTGTGGGTTTTGTTTATAAAACTTAATTGGCTCATTGGTTCCTGCACCTGCCATTGCTCTAATGATTTTTTTCTGTAGCCTAAAGACTCTCTGTAAGTTTGTTTTCTCTGATCCCCAAAATGTTCTACCATATCTAATCACAGATACAAAATATGCATGATATACAATTTTTTTGACCGATGTTTCTATTATACTGCTTATAACATTCATTGCAAATATTAGACTATTTAGACAGTGACACATGGCATCTACATGTTCTGTCCATGATAAATTCTTGTTCAGCATTACAACTAGAAAGTTGGTACAGTTTGTGGTGACAAGGTGATTGTCCTCATATGGTATTTCCAGTATATCCTGTAAAGTGAATGATTTGTGTGTTTGATAGATTTAATTTCAGACCATTATTTCTCACCCAGGCCTCAATTTCAGCCAGAGACTGCTGAAGATGACTAATTAAATTTTCACTTTTCTTGCAACAGACTATTGTTGCAGAGTCATCTGCATAAAGAATAGTGTCTGAATTTATGTTTGTCGCAGGTCATTTATATAATACAAGAACAATATTGGCCCAAGTACAGATCCTTTTTCTGTCTTTTTCCAACTTGAAAAGAATCTCTTACTAGTTTCTTCTATTACTATTCTTTGTTTCCTGTTCAATAGGTAAGATGACATCCATCTCAGTGGATTTTCACTAAAACCGTATGCTTGCAGCTTGCGAAGTAGTAGTTTGTGATATACTGTATCACAGGCTTCACTTAGGTCACAAAAGATGCCTGATACATTAATATTTTTATTTAGACTACTACTATTTTTTGTAATAAGTTCATCAATGACTTGCACAGTGCAGTGTCCTCTTTGGAAACCATGTTGATTGTTCTGGATAATATTGTGCAGATTATTATAGTTAACTATCTGGTTACATGCAGCTCTTTCAAATATTGATAACAATGAGACTTGTCAATAATTACTCGTTTCATCGTGTCTGCCTTTTTTTTTTTTTTTTGTAAATGAGCCATATCTTCTATATACCAGGAAAACATGCTTCCTCAAAAGATTGATTCATTATAAGGGACAGAGGATGTGCAATACTATCGGTGACCACCTTTATTATTTTGTAGGAATTTCATCCCAACCTACTCGAACAGTCTCACTTTCAACCACCAGTTCCAGTTTCCATTGTCTGCCTTTCTTGATACCTATTTTATTCTTTACAATGGCCCATATTGCTTTAGACTTATTTTTAGCATTTGAAATGTAATTATTATTCACCAATTTTTTGGGTTGTCTGACAACTGTATCAAAGATTTTCATATATTGCCTTACATAATTTCAGAATTCTGGGTCTCATTTGACTTTCGTCTCCATATGAAGTTCTCTTTTTCTCATGCTTGAAATCTGAATACCCCTTGTTATCCATGAACCCTTCTTAGGTGTGTCAATTTCTATGGTTATAAAAGGAAAGCATTCATTGAACGCCATCAAGAGGGCCTCCAGAAAGTTATTGAAATTTTCATTTACTGGGGACTTAGCAGTAAATGTCCATGAGATGAGGCTGATTTTATTGATGAACATTTCTATATTTTCTTGTCTAAAATTTATGATTTTCTTATTTGTGTGCTTTGGGCTAACACAGGGTAGTGGCATTAATAGAGCCCTGTGGTCTGAGATCCCTAAGCTTACTACACATTCTTCTGTTGCTCTGTAGTTTAAGCTTCTAGCAATGTTATCTATGCAAGATGGCAACGAAGCAGTTACCCTTGTTATTTCTGTAAAATTTAGAATAAAATCATGTGTGGACATCAGCTTCTTCATCTTAAAGGCAAATTTGTCATTTCCTCTCACATCTATATTAAAATCATCACAAACAACAATTTTTTACATAACTTTTCAGTTTTGAGTTGGTGGAGTAAATTTTCAAGTTTGACTGGAAAACTGCAGGAGATAGAGTAACCAGGGGTATGATATATGCTGAATATCAGCATTTTATAGTCTGTAAGTTCTATGCAGCAACTCTCAAATGTGTGTTTTTCATTTAAATTATTGAAATTTTGCTTAATTTGGTATTTTAGTAATAAATGAGTCAGAATACATGAACCACTATACCCATTGTCTCTACAGAAGCTAGCAGCTACTGTAAGTTTGTTCAATAAATTTATATTTTCACTCTAAGCCAATGTTCACTTATGCAAATAACCTTTACAGACCATTTTGTTCTCCTTAGAAATATTTCTAACTCATGAAGCTTACTGACCATATTACTTGATAAACCTCAAATATTGAAATACATAATAAGATTATTATTTGCTATTCTAGATGTGATGTCATCAAAATTGTCTACTCTATAATGGCCAGACACAACTTTTTTTGGATTACTTATTATAATGTTTTTTCCTCCCAGTTTCTACTAAAAAGTCCTTAAGGTGGCATGATGGTGAAGTTTTTCTCTTGTTATGAGCGGCTGCTATTGAGTCTTCTGCTGTTGTTTCTTGTGTTGTTGTTTGAGAGCAGTGATGTGAAATGTGGGGTTTCCATGATTTGCCGAGCTGGAAGACTTCATCTTGGTTGAGCAGGTTGTCTGCTAATAGTATTTCAACAGCTTTCTTGAGCACATAATCCCAGTAGGATGAGGCTGTGGCCAGTATCTTAACTTTCCTCTTATGCACAGAATGGCCAGTGGAAGTACAGTGTTGAGACATTGCAGACTTATTGGTCTTTAAAAGGCAAATGTATCACCACCATTCAATGCAAAGTTCTTGTACAGTACATACTGTTTGATCTATGTACTTTTTTCCACATTCACAAGTAATATCTCTTCAAAAATGCAAGAATAATGAAGAAGCATGAAGTGAGTGTGATCTTCCTTCCACGGTGCAAGATGGCAGCTCTTCTGGGCTCTGTAAAGAATGATCTGTGTTACAAAAGGTGGGTATAAATGAACTTCCTTGTGAGTGTTGCAAAGGTACTTAGAACAAACAATATGCAAGGCTCTAAAAGCTGCATTGAACAACAGGGCCATACCAACCTTCTACAGTCCAATAAATCTGTAGTAGCTGAACAATGTATTTCCACTGCCCATTCCATGGATTATGGGAAAGTTAAGATCCTGGCAATAGCCTCATCCTACTGGGATAGCTTGAAAAATCACAGACACCCCTCAATTTAAGTCTTCACTCTCAAAGGAAATGTTGTTCTAAGTATTCACTGCCTGGCAATCCAAAATATCCTATTCATAATAATGAACCACATACTCCTACATCTACATCTACACAGATACTCCACAACCCACTATATGGTGCATGGCGGATGGTAGCCTGTACCATTAGATGTTATTTCCTTTCCTATTCAACTCTCAATCATAATGAGGGAAAAATGACTGTCTGTATGCCTCCATATGAGCCCTAATTTTGCATATCTTATCTTCAAGGTTCTTACACACAACATATGTTGGCGGCAGTAGAATCGTTCGGCAGTCAGCTTCGAATGTTGATTCTCTGAATTTTCTCAATAGTGTTTATCGAAAATAACATCACCTTCCCTCCAGGAATTCCATTTGAATTCTCAAAGCATCTCCATAACTCTTATATTTTGTTCGAACCTACTGGTAACAAATCTAACAGCACACCTCTGAATTGCTATGATGTCCTCCTTCAATCCGACTTGGTACAGATTCCAAACACTTGAGCAGTACTCAAGAATAGGTTGCACTAGCACCCTATATGTGGTCTCCTTTACAGGTGAACCACTTCCTAAAATTCTCCCAATAAACTAAAGTCGACCAATTGCCTTATCTACCACAACTCTCACATGCTTGTTGCATCTCATATCGCTTTGCAGCATTATTCCCAGGTATTTTAATGGCCTGACTGTGTCAAGCGGGATATTAGTAATACTATATCTGAACATTAAAAGTTTGATCTTCCTACTCATTTGCATTAACTTACATTTTTCCACTTTCGTGGCTAACTGCCATTTATCACACCAACTGGAAATTTTGTCTAAGTTGTCTTGTATCTTTCTACAGACACTCAACTTCAACACCTCACTGTACTTCATGGCATCATCAGCAAACAACCACAGGTTACTGCCCACCTGTCAGAGAAATCATTTATGTATATAGAGAACAACAGCAGTCCTATCACACTTCCCTGGGGCACTCCTGACGATACCCTTGTCTCTGATGAACACTCACCTTCGAGGACAACATACTGGGTTCTATTATTTAAGAAGTCTTCAAGTCACTCACAGATCTATGAACTTATTCCGTATGCTTGTACCTTCATTAACAACTGACAATGGGGCACCATGTCAAATGCTTTCCAGAAATCTAGAAATATGGAATCTGCATGTTGCCCTTCATCCGTAGCTCTCAGTATATCATGTGAGGAAAAGGCAAGCTGAGTTTCACAAGAGTGATGCTTTCTAAAACCATCTGATTCATTCATATAATCTTCTCAGTCTCAAGAAAGTTTATTATGTTTGAAATGAGAATATGATTCAAGCACTTCATAGGCATTGTGAATTTTCTGACTCTGCACTTGCTTTGTTTTACTCTTAAAAGCATGAAGTTTTACCTATAATTGATGCTCTTGTTTAACGGTGCATCTCTGATATGTGCACATATAGTCCACAGCATTGTGTAAAGTGATTAAGAATCTTGCAAGCAAGTCATCTTGAGAATGGCTCAAAGGACGCCAGCTGAAATATTTGATCAAGAATTAATAATATCCTAGATGTACATCCAAAAAAATGTTGGAATAGATGTGGCAGTAATTCTTACACTAGAACAGTTCTTTAAAGTCAAGGACTGATGTATCATAGAACATTAGAGTCACAACGAGAAATGTGTGTTAAAACAAGTACAAGCAATGGAGTGAGGAAAGATAGCAAATCACAGTATGGATGAAGTATTGAGCATAAGTTAAGTACAGTAACACCAGTGTTTAGTTGATTGTGGGGAATAGTTGTTTTGAAATGGAAGGGGTGAACATGAAAGAGGGGAATGGAAGATACAGCAGGGAAGCGGTATAAAAATGAGTGTGGAGAAACAGCTACCTATACAGAAGGCAGAGGTCATTGCTCAGAAATGCAGGTGGATTGGTGGGCAAGCACAGAATAATAAAGAGGCCAGATTACCTTTCACTCTATTGCTAATTTCTCTTTCCAATACTATTCCTACTCCTCCTATATTGCTGATAAATATGAATAATCCTATTATCTCGAATCCAGTACTCTCTCAAATTGACATCACACCTTGCTCATACTTAAAATATTTTTTTCTATATCTTTCCTGTTTCTGCCATTAGATTTTCTGCATTCCGACACTGCCTTAGCATTCTAACATTCACTCCATCCAACTTAATTAGTTCCCTCTTTCCACCTGGTAATCCTCCCAAGAAATGCCCACTCGAGGATCTGAAGGGGGGACTAATATGCCTCCAGTATATTTTACTCAGGAGAAGGCAACCAGAGAACTGTATATATTGCAGAAATGTAATATCGTGTTTTCCATTGCCTTTGACATCAAAGTACTGTATTAGATCATGCTTGTATGTGCCAGCACAGTTGACATATTGCTTGATGATCTCTGCCAGTTATATCTACTGATGGAAATTCTGCATTCATTCAGGAGATGTTACTGACATGATCTAATTCCCACATTAACAACATATTAGAATAGAGACTAGACTGGAGAATGTACAAATCAAGTGCTGGAAGAAATTAAGGTCCATAATTTTGCAAACCACAAGTCAATATGTATTGCTACATTCATTCAAAAACATAAGCTATTATATGGAACTATTTCCGAGATAATAATTGAAATAATCAGTAACAGTAATCATTCTTATACAATGAAAACTATTATTATGAGTTCATATCTTTGCCAAATGAAAACTTGAACAATGTTAAAGTCTGTGAAATGTCTGGATTATGTATTTTTTATTTATTTATTGCTTCTTTTTTCATTATGTTCTTTTATACAGGATATACACTGAAGTAGGACATTTTATACAATGTCAGTGGTCTCCGAAAGTAAAGGAAACAAGAGTTATAAATTAAATACCTCTACTGGGCTTCAAAGTAACCACCATTAGCTATATTACACATCTGACATCAGTTGTAAAGCTATTGGACACTGTGAGCATATGCTTCCCGTGCAGTTGCTTCAAGCACCATGGTGTCATATTGTTGGATATCTGCATCATTACTGGAGAAGAGACCTGGCGCTATCAATATGACCTGGAGAATAAATGACAGTCAGTGGCATGGTGTTCATCATCTTCCCCACCTCTCATAGGTAGAATTTTGTGATGGCTCAAGCTCTTGCTGTCAAAAAGAACATATCATCTTAACCTTCGATTTTATCAGCTGATTTTTTCTGGGCTATGCGGGGGATAATGAACACTGTCCCATTGACTGTTGCTTGCTCTCTGGGTCATAGGTCTCATAGCCTGTAGTGATATGGACATACAACAATGCTGGAGATATCCAACAATGTGTGACCAAGGTGCATCGAGCTATTCCAACAGCATTAAAACCGACATCAGAAGTGTGTTGCAGGCCAGTAAAGACATTTTGTTTGAAACTCGTGTTTCTTCACTTTCTGAAACCATTCACTCAACTTGTCAGATGCAGCATGTATATCATAATAACAGTTACCATTGAAATAAGCTGAATAACAGGTATAATGCAAATAGCATTTACGGTCAAACTAATTCACATCTATAATTCAGAGAATCATAAATACAATTGACATGACACTTACAATAAAAGAATAAGAATTTCATATTTCAAGAGACTACCCACCTAAGAGCCGCTTCTGCGATGGGAAGGTTCGCGGGCCCAGTGCCAAATTTGTCCGGTGGATTAATAACAGGGGTTGGTGTGCTGGACACCCTGAATGTGGTTTTAGGCAGTTTCCCACATCCACTGGGTGGATACTGGGCTGGTACCCAAATTCCTTCTAAGTTACATGGTTCACAAACATTTAGAAAACTTTTGCTCACTTTCACATACATAACACTACACACAGACAGTTGGGATACAGATATTCAGTCTCACGGGGGAACAGAGTGGTGACAGGAAAGGCATCCAGCCACCACTTAAATCAACCATGCCAAATCAGTAAAGGTACGCTGGCCCTGCACAGTTGTGGGAAAATGCACAAGAAAAAGAAGACATTTCAAGAAACTCATTTAACGAGTAAAAACAGTGTTCTACCTAGTAGGCCTTTACCTGTATTTCAAACTTTTTAGTGTCTTTTAACAATTTTATGCAACTAGGTAATACAGTGTATAATTTGATGTGTGCAGGGTACCTGTAATAGTTTGCTCCAGTTTCATACGTATCTATGTCATCCTTTTGTCTTGTGTTGAAATTATGTACAGTGTAATTCTTGTAAATTTGTGAAATTTGGACGTACATGTTTCTTTTCACATGAATCACATTTTCCAAAATGTATGTACAAGGAAGAAGAAAAACACTTCTTTTAGCAATAATCTGCATCATTTTCTTTGGTCTACATCTTACATTACTCTTATTATTTTCTTTTGTAACCTGACACCACAATTACCCCAAAACAATACACAGTATCTAAGTATGAAGTGGACATATGCAAAATGTGTGTGTCAGTTCTTGTGCAGTTCTTTCTTTCTTTCTTCTCTCTCTCTCTCTTTCATTTTTAATCCTCTTCTTCATCTGTCTCTCTCTCCTTTCTATCTTTCTTTCTTTTTTTACATATATATAATCTTGTCACACAACAGGCTGTATGGGTATTTAATTGTTAGTGTATTTCTTCTACATCTGTGTTCCACTGAATATCCTGCCATATCCAAAGGCCCAAAATTTCACACAGTCTGTCTTTATGGTTGTTTAACCAAACAGTTCAATGTGAGGAGACAAAGGAGTTCTGTTCAAGACTGTGTGTATGTGCATAGAAACAGTGGCAATACAAATTATCTGAGATGTTATGTGAGGCTTCTTGGATGTGTTTCATGGGTGTTACCTCAGTGCTGCTTTCAACCAACATAGTAGCATCATCTGCAAACTGAAATATCTTTTCTGTATTATCTATTAAGACTAAGTTATTTGCATAGACCAGAAACAGAATAGGATCTAGAACAGATCCTGTGGAACACAATTTTTCACCCCTGTTAAATATGACTTATATTTAACAATTCAGACATTTCTCACCTGCTCTGTTTCCACAAACTGTTTCCTTTCTGCAAGCTGTGAAATCAACCCACTTACTTGCTATTCTCCTGATAGATATTTTTTTCTAATTTAAAAACCAGCTTTTATGACTGATTGTATCAAACTCTTTTGAAAAAACTATAAATAATGCTGTAATATTTACCTTTGTTATCCATTGCTTGATGCGCATCATGTATAAATGAGAAGACTGCTGCTCATGTTGAGCAAGCTGTTCGAAAACCCTGTTGGGACTCTGACAGTATGTTACTGTGATCTAAGATGCTTTTACCTTTTATGGAAAAAATTTTCTCTTACCTCTGCTAATGCTGAAGATAATGCTATAGGCCTATAATTTGACATGTAATGCTTATTCCCTTTTTTATGCAGTAGCTTAACTTTGCTTATTTTGAGACTTGGGAAAGTTTATGAAGAAAAAGACAAATTGATCAGATAACACAGAGCTTCAGAAATCAGCCCTCCACATTTTTTATAATGAAGTATGGTATGTTATCTGTTCTTCACAAGTGCTTGGTTTTTAAGTTTTCAATGCCTTGCTGTAAATGCTTCTCATTTGTTGGGTATAAAGATATTGTTTTACATGATGATTTTATGTTTTGTTCAGTGTACATTAGATGCTTGTGAAATATACTTTGCTGTACAGAGTCTTCTGCTATATTTGTGATGTACTGATCAAAAGCATCAGCTATTTCCACAGGATTGTTAGTAACTCCAAATTCATTTTTGTAATGTCATGTTATTTAGGTCATCTTTCTTGTCTATTTCTCATTTTACCACTTCACATATTGTTTTTTCCCTGTTAGAAGCAGATCTTATGCACATATCAGTCTCTAGTCTCTTATCTTCTTTCATTACTTTCCTCAGGATCCATTTGTAAGCTTTACTATATCTGTTAAAGTCAGTTGCAGTCCTCCATTTCTTTGCTGCATTGCATGGGTATCATTTCCTGGTACAAGATTTTAATATACCAGTAGTGATCTGCCAGTTATGAATGCTTGAACTTTTTTTTTAATTTTTGAGGGGGAAACAAGATTAAAGTAGTTCTTCACTATATCTATGAAAAGGTGAAATTTGGCTTATACACAACCCACCCAACTTATTGTCTCCCAAGGTTCTTCCTGTAAGTAGCTTCTGAACAATTGTATTCTGTGGTTGCTTAAGGTCCTACCTTCAAGTTGCTGTGTCCCATTTGGCACATAGGCATTGGAAATAATGACAAATATTTATCCTGAAATCATAAAGAATGTTGTTATATTCAAAGTTGCACTAATAAAATTTGGTGTGATGGAGAGTGTGATGTCTTACACAAACGTGAGGAGAAAATTTCATTGAACTGTACTATACAAGCGATTGTCGAAATTGCAGTAAGACATTATTTACATTTCAGTCCTGTGTAAATAAGGTTTTCAAAGACCAACCAGAGAAGAAAACTTGCTTGTAAATATTCCATTAAAGCTTGTGTTAAAAAGTTAACTGTGTCAATAGAAACTTGTTTGTAAAACATGCAAAATAAGTTGTTGTCAATACAGAAAAATGATTAACAAAGGTGTATTCATGTACCAACTCAAGACTTTCCTTTGGTAAGGACTCAACTATCTGAACAAGGTAACTGAAAGTCATTGCCTGATTCCTATTTGGTGCCATTTGATTACATTATGTACAGTGTGTGTACTGTAATTTAGGACAAGTAAACTTAACCTAATATCTTGAAATATTTAGCCTATATATTCTTACAATATCAGACATTAGACTGGCAGTAATGCTAGTGATGTTGTGTACATATTTCTCTTGATTAATATTTAGGGGCTAAAGATATTTACATACTACATGCTACAACATATTCGCGTGATTACAGTACATACATATAAGTAATAACAGCATTCCTCATTCTTTACACATGTACTCCTCTACACTATAAACAATGTTGATTCACTGAAAGAGTGTAATAGGAAGAATGACCTGGAAGTCTTGCTCGGTTCTTTCAATTGGACATCTGTCATTGATTTTCCTACTCAGGTAGTAAAGGACAGCAGCACATTGATAAATAACACTTTTATAGACCAAGATAAGTTTAAAAACATAAATTCTTGTCCTGTTGAGAATGGCCTCTCTGATCATGCTGCTCAGCTAGTTACAGTATAGGTCATAGCTCCATTCAGTAATTCAAAACTACCCATCAAAGTTGTGCATTCAATTAATGACTCAAAAATTAGAAATTTCAGAGAAAATCTTCACCAGTTAGACTGGGATGAGGTGTACAAGGAACCTGATGCTAATTTAAAATATAACTTATCTCATGATACACTTGTAAGAGAATTTGAAAACTGTTTCCCCAAGAAAGTAGTTAAATCTAATTATAAAGAACCATGCAAAAAATCTTGGCTTACTAAAGGAATAAAAAAATCTTGTAACCACAAAAGGGAACTGTATCTAACAACAAGAAAGGGTAATGACCCAAAAACAGCCAAATATTATAAAAACTACTGTGCTACATTAAGAAAGGTTATTAAAAAGTCCAGAAGCATGTGCATCATGTCTGAGATTAATACTTCTGATAACAAAATCAAAACAATTTGGAATATTATTAGAAGGGAGACAGGGCAAACAAGAGTACAGGATGATGGCCTTACCATCAAAGTGAATGGAAACTTGACAAACAACAAGCTGGAAGTCGAAAACATTTTGAATAATCATTTTTTAAATGTTGTAGAGAAAATAGGATCTAAATGTTCATTAGAAGAAGCAAGGCAGTTAATGGAAGAGGCCTTACCCACACAATTTGATACAATTGAAATTCCACCCACTTCTCCTTCTCAGATTAGGAAGATAATAAAGTATCTCAAGAATAAAAGCTCACATGGAATTGATGGCATTTCCAGCAGGATAATAACAGCTTGTTCCCAAGAGATAAGTGGGACTCTTAGCCACATATGTAATAGCTCTCTGAAGCAGGGTAGTTTCCCAGATAGACTGAAGTATGCCATTGGTAAACCACTGCATAAAAAAGGGGATACGTCCGATGTCAACAACTACTGCCCAATCTCTCTTCTGACTGCTGTATCCAAAATTTTAAAAAAAGTAATGTATTGTAGAGTGGCTTCACACCTTTGTAAAAATAAACTTTTGACAATAAACAGTTCACATAATATGGAAAAAAAAAAAAAAAAAAAAAACTGGTGATTTCTCAAACTGGGGAACAATTGAGAATGGGATGCCACAAGGTTCGATGTTGTGTCTTCTATTGTTCTTAATATATATTAATGACTTGTCATTCTATTCACAGAGATGCAAAGCTGGTACTTTTTGCAAATGATACAAGTACAGCTATCACACCCAACAGACAAGAATTAACTGATGAAATTGTAAACAATGTTTTTCAGAAAATCATTAAGTGGTTCTCTGCTAATGGGCTCTCATTAAACTTTGACAAAACACAGTATATACAGTTCCACATAGTAAATGGAATGACACCATTAATAAATAGACTTTGATCAGAAATTGGTAGCTAAGGTAGACTATTCAGTTCAAGGTGTATGCATTGATGAGGGGTTGAACTGGAAAAAACGCACGAAGATCTGCTGAAACGTTTGAGTTCAGCTACTTATGCTATTGCAAATTTTGGTGATATACGTCTCAGTAAATTAGTTTACCACGCCTATTTTCATTCTTCGTATGGCATCATATTCTGGGGTAACTCATCATTGAGTAAAAGAGTGTTCATTGCACAAAAGCGTGTAATCAGAATAATTGCTGGAGCTCATCCAAGATCATCCTGCAGACACTTATTTAAAGAGCTAGGGATCTTTGCTGTAGCGTCACAAAATATATATATATATATATATATATATATATATATATATATATATATATATATATATATATATTCACTTATGAAATTTGTTACTAACAGTCTGAATGAATTCAAAAGTAGTAGCAGTGTTATGGGTACAACACTAGGAGAAAGGATGATCTTCACTACCCAAGGTTAAACCTAACTTTGGCTCAGAAGGTGGTAAATTATGCTGCCACAAAAGTCTTTGGTCACTTACCTAATAGCATCAAAAGTCTGACAGATAGCCATATAGCATTTAAAAGGAAATTAAAAGAATTTCAGAATGGGAACTCCTTATACTCATTAGATGAATTTTTGGATATAGTAAGTGGGGTAATTGTCCCCCCTCCCCTCCCCCCCTCCCC
Source organism: Schistocerca americana (assembly GCF_021461395.2). Classification (NCBI taxonomy): domain Eukaryota; kingdom Metazoa; phylum Arthropoda; class Insecta; order Orthoptera; family Acrididae; genus Schistocerca; species Schistocerca americana. The sequence goes on from NC_060130.1 coordinate 625,586,162, forward strand.
CCCCCCTCCCCCCCAAAAAAAAAATTAAAAAAAATTAAGTGTCATTTAATATTTTGTGTAATGTAATATCTTGTGTAGACACCTTTTGTTATCATATTGCTGTCAATACATGTTTCATCCAGATTAACTATTTCACTCTCTGCTACCCTAACATATATCATTTCTACAATGAAATGTGACTGTAAATCTCTTGCTCATAAATTAAGGATAATGCTGATACATGGTAAAACAATGCTCTGGTGGGCAGTTCGCAGGTTTAAATCACCTTTGGGTATGACCATGCGGTGTATTTGACCTGTGGTCATCACATGGTGGCACTGGCATCAGTCCACGTACACAGAGGTGTGTTGGTGCATGTCAGAGTACGGTGCAGCAAGTAAGTGTGCAGACTTTTTCAGACGTGCTAATGGTCACTGTGTGTTGAAAATGGCTCAAAAAACACATATTGATGACGTTATGAGGGGTAGAACACTAGGCTGACTGGAGGCTGGTCAAACACAGCAGGTCATAGCATGGGCCCTCCGTGTGCCACAAAGTATCATCTCACGATTATGGAAATGATTCCAACAGACAGGAAACGTGTCCAGGCACTGCAGCATGGGATGTCCACAGTGTACAACACCACAAGAAGACTGATATATCACCATCAGTGCCCACAGACGGCCACAGAGTACTGCAGGTAGCCTTGTTCGGGACCTTACTGCAGCCACTGGAACAGTTTTCTCCAGACACACAGTCTACAGGCGACTGAACAGACATGGTTTATTCGCCCAGAGACCTGCAAGATGCATTCCACTGACCTCTGGTCACAGGAGAGCCTGTAAAGCCTGGTGTCAAGAACACAGTACATGGTCATTGGAACAGTGATCCCAGCTTATGTTCAGGATGAGTCCAGGTATAGTCTGAACAGTGATTCTCGCCGGGTTTTCATCTGGTGTGAACCAGGAACCAGATACCAACTCCTTAATGTCCTTGAAAGGGATATGTATGGAGGTAGTGGTTTGGTGGTGTGGGTTGGGATTATGATTGGTGCACATACACCCCTGCATGTCTTTGACAGAGGAACTGTAACAGGTCAGGTGTATTGGGACATCATTTTGCACCAGTATGTCTGTCTTTTCAGGGGTGCAGTGGGTCCCACCTTCCTCTTGATGGATGATAACACACGGCCCTACAAAGCTGTGATCATGGAGGAGTAGCTTGAAACAGAAGATATCAGGCAAAAGGAGTGGCCTGTCTGCTCTGCAGACCTAAACCCCATCGAGCACATCTAGGATGCTCTTGGTAGGTGTATCACTGCATGTCTTCAAACCCCTACGACACTTCAGGAGCCCTGACAGGCACTGGTGCAAGAATGGGAGGCTACACCCGTGCAGCTGCTCGACCACCTGATCCAGAGTATTCCAACCCGTTGTGTTGCCTGTGTACATGTGCATGGTGATCATATCCCATATTGATGTTGGGGTACATGCACAGGAAACAGTGGAGTTTTGTAGTACATATGTTTTGGAACGGTTTTCTCAACTTATCACCAATACCGTTGACTTACAGATCTGTGTCTTGTGTGTTCCCTATGTGCCTATGCTAATAGGACCAGTTTCGTGTAGTGCCACGTTGTGTGGCACCACATTCTGCAATTATCCTTAATTTATGAGCAAGAGTGTATAATGCACTAACAATAAAGTCCTTTTTTTCCCATCTTGTTTCCAAATAAATCCTATTGACAAGGAAGTGTTCCTTATATTGTGTAATGTCCTAAGTCCAGCTGATTTTTTCCTTGACTACTGGCCAAAGGCCCTGCAGACTGGGAACAATTTTTTGCATCAAGAAAGTCTTCTGTTTTTTTTGTCATGAAACCGTTGCTGATATGCAACTGGATTTTCCCAGTCGATTTTGGCCTAAATGACAAAGAAATGAGAAAATCTATACTAGAAATTGCTTGTTGCAGGATTCATACCCACCAGCCTTAGAATACTAGTGCATTAACTTCATCACTACACTACAGTGAGGTCTTCAAAGTTACACTTGTTATTGCAGCTATAGTCTGCCGGTGAATTACAGACCTTTTTTTGTTATTCAAAAATGAGGGTCATTGATATATTGATTGTAAGGTGTGATACAATACCTGGGGACATAACCTGCACAACTGAGTATATTCAGAAGTTCGAAAAAGTCGATCCCTTCCCTGGAGACCTGTATTTGTTATGGAAACCATACCAGTACCAGTATTCCCTCAGGCTTTAGACACACAAACTTGGTTAATATTTTCAACTAATTCAGAGAAAGTGGAAGGCAGTTACAGAGCACTGTTGAACTGCAATTTGAACTGAATTGATATTTACCTCTTTTTTTTCTGGGAATTCCTTGTGATTTCACAGGATTATGTGTGCAAAATTTTTGAATTCTACAAGCAGTTCTGTAGCTTACTCCTGCATATGCCACAGTTTGTTTCATTGGCTGTAAGATGGGTTGGAGCAAATCCCTATTTTTGTTCTCCTGCTCATATCATTCAGTGACATTTTAATAATTTTTCTGACCCCACTCCGTAATGTACTATCACTTGCCCTCTGAGGAGTGGATGGGTCTGAAGGCACTTCGTCACTCATCACCAATGGTATTTCTTTGTTATGCCAACACCGCATGGACAACAACCACTGTTCAATGCCTACATACTGTACGCAGCCTTCTGTATTGGATCACTGAGGGTGGCAGTGACTTGAAACAAAAACAATGTCAAACAATTTCTATCGACTTCTGCTGGTCCAGAACTAGAGAACTCACACAAGTAATAGAAGCATGTTTAACTAGGGGAAAGATAGATACCACTTACAGTAAAATTGAAGGAGCTATTGGAGAAAAGAGAAGTAGCCGCATGAATATCAAGAGTTCACATCGAAAACCAGTAATAATCAAAGAAGGGAAAGCTGAAGGTCTGTACAAGGGAGATGAACTTGAAGGCAGTACTATAGAAAGGAAGGAGTATGTAGATGAAGATGAGATGGAAGATACGATACTGCAAGAATAATTTGACAGAGCACTGGAAGACGTATGCTGAATGAAACAAGGCTCATGGAGTAGACAAAATTCTGTCACAGCTACTGACAGCCTTGGGAGAGCCAGCCACGACAAAACTCTTCCTTCTGGTGTGCAGGATGTATGAGACAGGTGAAATACTCTCAGACTTCAAGAAGAATGTAATAACTCCAATTCCAAAGAAAGCAGTTGCTGACAGGTGTGAAAATTACTAACCAGCCAGCTTAATAAACTGTGACTGCAAAATACAAGGTGTACAACTTTGCTTCCGCCATTTGCCGATAGGTGGTGACAATGGTAAGTAGCTGTCAAAAGCAGTTCACAGATGTCAGGCAGTTAGCTTGGACCTTGTTCAACATAACCTCATTCAAACATTGGTTGGTTTGTGCCTGCATCATAAAGTTATTCTTGATTGAAAATGTCAGTTTACAAGCCTAATTCTCATCATTTGCAGGAGGTGTTACTGTGCTGTTTCAGTATGAAGAGAACAGCGGCTGAGTCTTATCGAATGCTCTCAAGTATGTATGTTACATACGCTCTTAGTGAAAGAACATGTCATGAGTGGTTTCAATGCTTCAAGAATGGTGATTTTAATGTCATAGATTGGCATAGTGGTGGAAGAGAGAACGTTTCCGAAGACGCAGAATTGGAGACATTGCTGAGTGAAGACTCACGTCAAACTCAAGAAGAATAGGCATGATTAGTGAGACTGACACAGCAAGCCATTTCAAAAAACTCAAGGCTATGGGCATGATTCAGAAAGAAGGAACTTGGGTCCTGTGTGAGCTGAAACCAAGAGACACTCAACAGCGTTTGTGTGTTTGTGAACAGTTGCTTCAGAGGCAAAAACGGAAGGGATTTCTGCATTGCATTTTACTGGGGATGAAAAATGGGTACATTACAATAATTCTAAATGCAAAACAATCATGGGGATATCCTGGCTATGCTTCCACATCGACGGCCAAACCGAACAGTCACAGCTCCAAGATCATGCTCCGTATTTGGTGGGACCAGCTGTGTGTTGTTTACTATGAGGTGTTAAAACCAAGTGAAACAATCACAGGTGCTCATTATTGAATGTGTTTGAGCAGAGCATTAAAAGACAAATGGCCGCAACACAGCAAGAGGCACGATAAAGTGATTTTGCAGCACGACACCTCTCAACCCCACATTGCAAAAGAGGTCTACACATACTTGGAAACGTTAAAATGAGAAGTCTTACCCCACCTGCCATATTCTCCAGACATTGCTCCCTCTGACTATCACCTGTTTAGATCAATGGCACATGGCCTGGCTGACCAACACTTCCGATCTCATGAAGAAGTCACAAATTGGATCAATTTGTGGATCACTTCAAAAGATGAAAAAATTTTTTCAATGTGGGAGTCGTACACTGCCTGAAAGATGGGAGAAAGTAGTGCCTAGCAGGGGAAAATACTTTGAATGATACATGTGTAACCAAGTTGTTTCATTAAAGCCTCAAATTTTGGGGAAAAAAGGTAGAAGCAAAATTGTTCACCTTGTACTAACACAAATTCTGTAGAGAAAAATGGAAATACTGGTAGAAGCAGACCTCAGGGAAGATCAGTTTGGATTCTGTAGAAATGTAGGAACATGCAAGGCAATATCAACACTATGACTTGTCTTAGAAGATAGGGTAAGGACAGGTAAACTTGTAGACTTAGAGATAAGCTTTTGACAATGTTGACTGGAACACTGTCTTTGAAATTCCGAAGGTAGCAGGAGTAAAATGCAGGGAGCAAAAGGCTATTTACAACTTGTACAGAAACCAAACAACAGTTAACAGAGTCAAAGGGTATGGAAGGGAAGCAGTAGTTTAGAAGGGAGTGAGACAGGATTGTAGCCTATCCCTGATGTTATTCAGTCTGTACATTGAGTAAGCATTAAAAGAAACCAAAGAAAATTTGGAGTAGGAATTAAAGTTCATGGAGAAAAAATAAAGAAATTGCATTGTAATTCTGTCAGACATGCCAAAGGAATTGGAAGAGTGTTGAATGGAATGGACAGCATCTTGAAAGGAGGATATAAGATTAACATTAAGAAAAATAAAATAGTGGTAGTGGAATGTAGTCTGATTATATCAGGTGATGCTGAAGAATTATATTAGGAAATGAGACACTAAACGTAGTAGATAAGTTTTGCTGTTTGGTCAGCAAAATAACTGATGATGGCCAAAGTTGAGAGGATATAAAATGTAGACTGGCAATGGCAAGGAAAGCATTTCTGAAAAAGATAAATTTATTAACACCAAATATAGACTTAAGTGTTAGGAAATCTTTTCTGAAAGTATTTGTCTAGAGTATAGCCATGTATGGAAGTGAAACATGAATAATAAACAGTTTAGACAAGAAGAAAATGAAGCTTCTGAAATGTGGTGCTACAGAAGAATGCTGAAGATTAGCTGGATAGATCACACAACTAATGATGAGGTACTGAATAAAATTGGAAAGACAAGATATTTGTGGCACAACTTGACTAAGAGAAGGGATCTATTGACAGGGCACATTCTTAGACATTAAGGGGTCACCAGTTTAGTATTGGAGAGAAGTGTGGGGGATAAAAATCATAGAGGGAGCTCAAGAGACAAATACAGTTAGCAGATTCAGAAGGATGTAGGTTTCAGTAGTTATTCAGAGATTAAGATGCTTGCATAGGATAGAGTAGGATGGAGAGCTACATCAAACCAGTTTTTGGGCTGAAGATCACAACAATAACAATAATTAAGTCATTTTCTATGAGCCATTATACTGTGTTATTTGTTGATGTAAAGATCCTTTTTTTCAGTGTTTCCAGATTGTCTTCTACATTCACTAATGTCATGTCATTAACATTCAGTATTTTTTTGATCTTTCTCATTGACTTCCGTATTGTTTATAAACCAGTTGAACAGAAGTGGGCCAAGTACAGACACACCATACTAAATATCTCTGAGTTGAGATCTTCATCCAGATTCACCTGTCGCATACTGCTTTCTGTTACTGATACATGATTTTATCCATTCCACTGCACATCCATGTGTGCCATAGCTTTCAAGTTTTTCAGTTATTTTTATATGGATGACTGTGTCAAAAGTTTTAGACAAATTCAGAAAAATAGTGGATTTAGATTTCCTTTTGTCTTATGCAGCTATAACAGATTCTTTTAGACTTGAGATAATGGTTTCTGCAGCTTTCTCTTTTTTGGAAACCATGTTGTACTAGAATCAGAATACTGTGTTTCTCTAGGAATGTGGTCATCCTACTATGCATGAGCACTCTACTATTTTTGAGAAGCCAGAGTGTAAAGATACTGATCTCTAGTTATTCAGGTCATGTTTGTGATCTTTCTTACATAGTGCCATGACTTTGCTTATTTTTAATTTTTCTGGAAATACTGTTTCTCTGAATGAGCAGTTTGCTACATCCAGAAGAGGTTCAATTATTTATTGATTTACATTTTTATAATATAATTTGATATTTCATCATCTCCTGTGAACTTCTTGGATTTTAATTTAAAAATTATTTTTATGAATTCAGTTTTTGTCACTGGTTCCAGTAACACTGAGTGTGATAGTTGCCCAAGATTTCTAGACTGCATTGATCGATTTCTTTCCCCCTTTAAATTTTGTACATCTATAAAATTGTTGTTGATTATATTAGCAGTTTTTATTCCATCTGTAATTATGTTGTTCTTAATCCTCTTTGACTTAATAAAATTTCTGTTATTTACACTCTTTTTGACTACATCTTTTGGTGTTAATTATATCCCTTGTTGTTTTATGTTCATGATTTGAATTTCCTATGGTTCTGTTTATTTAACTAGCTTTTGCTTCTCTTATTAATTGCCTTTACTTCTTCTGATACTGTTTATACAAATGTCTCCATGTTCTCTGTTTGTCTGAGTTACTTCACTCTAGTCCAGAGTTCAATTATTTCTTTGGTAATCCATTGCCTACTATGATTTTGCTTTTCCTGAGAGGTCATTTTGGGGAACACTCCATGAAAATGATGCATTCGCGCGTTAATAAATGTATCATACATGTCACTTGTACCTTGTGCTTGCATTGGTTCATCCCAGTCTTCTTTCCTCAGTGTTTTGCATGACTCCTTTATTTTGCAATTCACCACAGAGAAAACAATAATTAGCTCTGTGGCAGGTGTGTGTATTAATTTGCAATGTGTCCAGAACACCAAATGAAAAAACAAACATTTGGGTAATGACAAAATTGTGTGTTTCCCATTTGCAGCAGGGGAGGTTTTGCAACTCTCCTGAGCACTGCTGATATGTGGTGAAACATCCCCTTTCTTGGATGCAGGCTTGAATCCATAATGGCATATTGTCAATGAGATCATGAAGCCTCAGTCCAAACTGTCCCACTCTTCAATGGTGCTTCTGCATTAGCAGTGCAGAGTTTGTGGTCATTCTCGATGTCCAGAACTAGCTTATTTCAATTGATCCCACGCATGTTCAGTTGTGTTTGTAGCCAGGGAACAGCTAGGCCATATCATGTTGCTGATCCTAGCATCCAAATAGTCCCACTCTTCAATGGTGAGTCTGTGTATGTAGTGCACAGTTTGTGGTCGTTCTTGACCTCCCAAAAATTAGCTTCTTGCAACTGGTGCCACACATGCTTGATTGTATTCATGGCCAGAGAACAGGCAAATCACATCATTTTGGAGATCCTAGCATGCTGAAGGAAAATGATCATGAGAACCTCATGAAGACAACACAATGTATCATCCTTTGAAAGGAACTTGTCACCAAAATGTTGGTGATACAGTCTCACTATGCATTGCAGAATCTCATCCCTGTATTGCAAAGCAATGAAATTGTCCTCAATAATCACAAGACGTGTACAGTAGCCCCGTGCAATGCCACCACTGAACATCACTGCACCACTGCCTTGTTGCACAAGTGGCATACAGTGTCAGGGGTGTTCAATTTTACTGGATTGTCTTTAAACTTGTCTGTGATTTTCAGGGTACAAACAGATCTGAGTTTCTTCCATAAACAACACCTGATGTCAATCCTGGTGCATCCATCCTGCACAGTTTCTTGTCCATCTGTAAAAGAGTTCACGACATTGTGGCCTGCAATGTAGTGCTCACAACAGTCATCAGAAATGGAGGTTTTCATCGTGCAATCATCTCCAAACAGTTTGATATGAAACACAACACCAAATTCAGTTCTACAGTACTCAGTCCACAGTGATTTGACTCAAAAGTCACAGTTATCAATCATCATGTGCACCTGTTAATTGTGTACGGCCTGTGTGGTGTAAGTCCTCAACAGTTGCTGTTAATTGGAACTGATTCCGTGACCACACCAAGTAACTTTGACTTCAATGCACATATTGAGTAACCTGATTATGCAGACCTGAAAACTGGTTGTGATTGCCCTTCACGACATAATGGACGTTCACTGTACTGTTGCACAGACATCTCTAATGCATCCCTGCTGGTGCTTTACTTTCAACTGAAATGTTGCAATTCATTGAAGTATGGCATTCTGCCTAAGGTAGCATTCTTGGTAACTGGATGTTTGTTTCCAAACAATGTTGGGGGTGACCTTCTCATTGGTATAGGAACAGTCACAACAGCAGTACATTTGCACAACGTCTCAGGCCAGTGTAAAACTTTCATTGATGTGTGTATTTCACAAATGATCATATTTTGTAGAGTGACTTCTCCCACTCTGCTTTGCTTCTGTTTTTGAGCTCCTATTTTTGTAGATACTAAACATTAACCATGATGATCAGAGATTACTGTTTGCAACAGTTGACTTTGATCAGTCACTCTCATAGATAAATGTATTATTATTTTCATATATATATATATATATATATATATATATATATATATATATATATATATATATATATATATATATATATATATTCCTTAACCATATCTGTGTTGTAGTCTTCACATGTTTCATCATTCATTTTAAACTTCAGTAATAATTTTGCTAATTTTGTCAAAAATGCTTCAATATTACTACTTTCAGACCTGCATACACAGAAAATTCTTAGTTCTTCATTCATTATGCCAATATTTTCAAATCTTTTTCGATGTATGCTGGAAGGTTTACAGTATCTTAAAGACTACCAATTTTCTTCTTGTATATACCTACACTCCCACCTCCATGTTTTGTTCCAGAGAAATGATTAATGAGATTACAGTTCCTTATTATTAGATTTTAAATTTCTGCTCCATTTAGCTCATCCTCACAAAAACATAATGCATCTGGCTGTGTTTCACTCAGGATAACTTATACTTTTTTGTTGCCTGGGTATTGAATGTTTTGGTGCAAGAGTTTAATGTTATTTTCCTTTCAGTGACTCCTGAGTTGTTGAAAATCTTCTTTAGCTGGAGACTGGCAAGTGAACACATTGTATTCATTATTATTTATCTTGTCCCTCTTCTGTTTTGCTGACTGTGGAATAAAACATTTTTTGTTATGTAGTGGCAAACCACTCATACTCTCTGTGAAGTCCATATTGGTTTTCTTTCTATTTGTCCAATGTTTGAGGTAACTGATGGTTTCTTTTTTATACTATACTTTAATGTATTTCATATTATTATTGTGGTGCTGTGTGTGATGGTTCAGTTATACTACTGGCCATTAAAATTGCTACAAGAAGAATAAATGCAGATGATAAACGGGTATTCATTGGACAAATATATTATACTAGAACTGACATGTGACTACATTTTCACGCAATTTGGGTGCATAGATCCTGAGAAATCAGTACCCAGAACAACCACCTCTGGCTCTAATAACGGCCTTGATATGCCTGGGCATTGAGTCAACCAGAGCTTGGATGGTGTGTACAGGTACAGCTGCCCATACAGCCCCAACACGATACCACAGTTCATCAAGAGTAGTGACTGGCGTATTGTGACGAGCCAGTTGCTCGGCCATCGTTGATGAGAAGTTTTCAATTGGTGAGAGATCTGGAGAATGTGCTGGCCAGGGCAGCAGTCGAACATTTTCTGTATCCAGAAAGGCCCACGCAGGGTCTGCAACATTCAGTCATGCATTATCCTGCTGAAATGTAGGGTTTCGCAGGGATCGAATGAAGGGTAGAGCCACGGGTTGTAACACATCTGAAATGTAACATCCACTGTTCAAAGTGCCATCAATGCGAACAAGAGATGACCGAGACGTGTAACCAATGGCACCCCATACCATCACGCCGAGTGATACGCCAGTATGGCGATGATGAATACATGCTTCCAATGGGCATTCACCGCGATGTCGCCAAACACGGATGCAACCATCATGATGCACTAAACAGAACCTGGATTCATCCAAAAAAATTACATTTTGCCATTCGTGCACCCAGGTTCGTCGTTGAGTACACCATCGCAGGCGCTCCTGTCTGTGCTGCAGCGGCAAGGGTAACCGCAGCCACGGTCTCCGAGCCAATAGTCCATGCTGCTGCAAACATTATCAAACTGTTTGTGCAGATTGTTGTTGTCTTGCAAACGTCCCCATGTGTTGACTCAGGGATCTAGACGTGGCAGCACGATTCATTACAGTCATGCGGACAAGATGCCTGTCATCTCGACTGCTAATGACACGAGGCCATTGGGATCCAGTACAGCATTCCGTATTACCCTCCTGAACCCACCGATTTCATATTCTGGTAACAATCATTGGATCTCGACCAATGCGAGCAGCAATGTTGCTATACGATAAACCGCAATCGCGATAGGCTACAATCTGACCTTTATCAAAGTCAGAAATGTGATGGTACACATTTCTCCTCCTTACACGAGGCATCACAACAATGTTTCACCAGGTAACGCCGGTCAACTGCTGTTTGTGTATGAGAAATTGGTTGGAAACTTTCCTCATGTCAGCACGTTGTAGGTGTCACCACTGGCAACAACCATGTGCGAATGCAATGAAAAGCTAATCATTTGCATATCACAGCATCTTCTTCCTGTCGGTTAAATTTCACATCTGTAGCATGTCATCTTCATGGTGTAGCAATTTTAATGGCCAGTAGTGTATTACATTTAATGCTGTACCAACCGGTTCTTCAGTTGGCACATTATTGTCTTCCTGTTTTTTACCAAGTGATGGTTCCAATACTACAATTAATACAGCATCTACTTCTTCTGGTGTTGGATCAGTGTAGTCTTCTTTGTTTTTGGAGTGTGATGGTCCAAATGTACCATTTTTTGAAAACCTCAGATCAATTTTTAGATAAAAGATTGTGATTCAACAGTATAAATAAGCAATCACAATTTCTTGAAACTGTTAAGATGACCCACAGAGCCCAAGATGTGGCCCAAAGAACATTAGCTGATGAGACAGATTGAATCTCCTAGAATTTGTACCATTCTCAAAATACTTATAATTGTATATCAACTGATGGTTCCAGTTTCTTCTGATAATTTTGCAACTGTACTCGGGCTCGTTCACTACCTATTTTTCGTGTGCCTCATCTGCAAAGGGGGTTGCTAATGAACGGTTGCATTTGCGCCCCTGATACTGAATGATATATTGGCTAGCCTTTGAACAGCAGTGAAATGAATACACAATTGTCCATACCACAACCTTGAGGTACACTATACAAGTTCAGATTGTGAAAGTTATTTATTTATTTATTTATTAAAAATAAAAATTAAAATAAAAATAAAAAAATAAATAAAAATAAAAATAAAAAAACACTTCTAACTTTGTGGCCATGCACATTAAAGTTCACAAATCCGATCTGGATAAATAATAATTGGTGCAATTTGTAGACGTGGTTTATTGTCTCACACCTACAAACTTTCCTGTTCTTCCGTCACAGTTTATTCACAGACACTGGCGCCCATGCTTACAGAACTACGATTCTCATCAAAGCACAAAACAAGTATTTTCATGTCCATTTTGCATTACACTATTTTCACTCTGCATTTAATACATAATTTTATTCTTAAGTACAGAAAATTAAAAACAGAACTAATTTATGATATGCTATCAGATTTACATAATTAGAAATAACTCCATGTTTTGGCACAGTTTCACCCTCTCCCTTCATTTAATGACGTCTTTGCACAAAATATGAGATAAACAAATACTTGTCTGGCACTACAAAGATCGAAACTGAATGGTGTCTTCATAATAAAATATTGACTTACTTTGCAGTTGTTCTAAACATCTTTATAACTTAATTCCACTAGGAAACATTTTGATTGAAGTACACCAGCCCAACATATTATTTCTGCTGCTGTAATTTAAATTTAAATTATGAACTACTTGGAAGAGCTCCATATTATCCCTCGTCACCTTACATACCCCCACTTCAAGGAGACATTATCTTACTAATGGCAACATGAAGTAGTACCAAACACAGCCAATCCATATTACTTTATATATATCAAAACATTTTAATTTCAACTATAATGGCACCAAAAACATGTAGAACAGTGTTATAGTGGTGAGTTAATCAATGTGAGTACTGTCATCAGAAAACATACAAACATTATCCAACAATGTATCCAACCTAAATATACCATTAGATAGTCTCATATTGAATCTGATTGGGCTGGAAAAATGCAAAGAAATTTATATTACATAAATGCCCATGTTAGTCTATATACAGGTTGCATACTCACTGCACATTAACACTTCCACTTTTTACACAGTTGTTTCTGTATTTGCACAAGGTTGTTGTAACCAGATCCTTGTGGTCACAGCTTTATGCATTGGAATGCAGGCTTTCCAAACTTGTCAGCCAGCAGTACTGTGCTTCCTATCGTTAGCCAATCATCTCTATCAAAATTTAATCAAATCCTCATAAATGTTGCCTAGACATGCAGACCCACATTTCCCTGGAGTCAGGTTATCCAAACCCTCCCTGGGACAACCTGTGTTCACTGATCAGCTCTTATTGAGGTTTATACAAATGAAAAACATACACACAAATCAAACACAAACATGGCATAGTTAAATATATTCTATTTCACACCTCAAATGTTCTCAAATCAGGAGCTCTGACATTTCTACCCCCCACACCAAGAGAATTTATTCCCAGATGCAGATTCTTATATTTTTAAGCACCCATACAGCTATATCACTGTACATAAATAAACTCCAAATATTTTCCATGAATTCCTTTATCACTTTTTCACATAATATATGGCAATATCTTGAAACACATTCTTTTCTGCTATTTCCATGGCTAACTAGATTCAATCATAAATGGCAAATAAACTAACTAAGGTCATAAAACTTTTACTTGCATCCACTTAGCTATTAGTGTTCTTTCCCTTACTTCCCTCATTAACATCTTATAATAAGCAAGTTAATTATTTCCCATATGCCTCTACAATTTGCATACTTAGTAAGTGCCCTACATGACTATCCCAGCAACAATCCTACCCCCATGCACCAGTATCAACTCTAGGTGCCACAAATACATTAGAAATTTTAATAAAATCTCAACTATTTTTAAACAAACTATTTGCAGATTTCCTCCCTGCTTCTATATTCTCCACACTTATTTATACAGAAACAGAGACTATATATACAGTAGGTTTCAGTTCCCGTATGACTTTTTCAACAAGGCTTCTATCACATCGACACCAGTTGTGCAAAGTCATTGGACAACAGATTCACTTAATGCAAATACATACAGTATAATGAAGTTCGTTGACCACCAAACAATTGCATTGCAACATATGCAGTAACACAAATAATCCTCCAATTATAAATACACATATACATAGTCCCCAATAAATTTTTATAGCTGCATATATTAGTCACATCACACACCCTAATTCCTTTTTGTAACTAGACACAGTTGTGTACATGGTAATCTCACTTCCTTACCCTTTATTCTTTCACCACACATTTTGTCAACTCTGTTACATTTCTCAGTCCAAATGGCTTTCTAGATACACCAACCTATATGCATCAGGGTGTGGACAACCAGTTATCTCGAAGGGTCCATGGTATAATTCAAATAACTTTTTGATTTTGCCATCAATGTCACTGGATTTTTTCTTGTTCCTCACCAGCAACTTATCTCCCTCCTTGAGCTTGGTTGTCTTATACCTTTCTCCATGCCTCCTCTGTCTTATTTATTTATTTATTTTATTTTTTATTCTTTCACCACACATTTTTTCAACTCTGTTACATTTCTCAGTCTAAATGGCTTTCTAGATATACCATCCTATACGCATCAGGCTGTGGACAACCAGTTATCTCGAAGGGTCCATGGTATAATTCAAATAACTTTTTGATTTTGCCATCAATGTCGCTGGATTTTTTCTTGTTCCTCACCAGCAACTTATCTCCCTCCTTGAACTTGGTTGTCTTATACCTTTCTCAATGCCACCTCTGTCTTATTTATTATACCTTTCTCCAGGCCTCCTCTGTCTCTCATGTCCTTTCTTTAACATTTGCTGCCTGGCCATCTGCATCTTCTCTTGACTTGTCAAGCCTTGAGAGGGAGGAAGATCTGTGTGTTCTGCTATTGGATTGTCTGGCTTGATATCTTTCATGAGCTCATAGGGTGAGAATCCTGTCACACAACTCTTCACTGTGTTCATAAGATCCTCAAACACAGTTATATATTCTGCTCAATTGCTATGCTTTTTACTGCAATATGTCCTACATAGCCTACTCAGCTCCCTCATATACCTCTCAGCCGGGTTTCCCACAGGGTGATACACTGAAATCCTTAGATGCTTTATCCCAGATCTTTGCATAAACTTCCCCCGCACACTAGATAATTGTGCTCCATTATCAGACAGAACATTCTCTGGTTTTATAACATCCAAAAAGTAATCTTTCTCTAACTTGTTAATTATTTTCTGGCTAATGGCCTTTTTCAGTGGATACAGCTTTACAAACTTGGAAAATACATCAACAGCTAAAAGAACATACTTCACACCCCCTCGACCTGTTGGCAGCCGCCCAAACAAATCAATATCCAGCAGTTTACCATTTCTTTTAGGAACAATATTCTGCGTCTCTCCTTGTACTGCAATTGTATTATACTTCACTTTTTGACATTTGTCACAAGAAGCCAACTGTCTCTTTACTCTCCTGGCCATGTTGTTAAAACTAACATAGTCCTGCAGTATTTCCAAACATTTCTGAGCCCCATAATGCCCATAGCTAAGGTGGATGTAATTGATTAGTTTTTCCACATGCTCATCTGGAAAACTTACCTTCCACTCTTCTTTATCCATACTTCTTCGCCTAAATAAAATCCCCTTATAGATTCTATAATATTTAGCAATTTTTTCATGTTCTCTACTTCTAAAGTTTGTTTTAATAAAAATTTTGCTATTTTTAAAGCTATTCTTTATGGCTTTAAAGTCCCTGTCACACTCAGATGTCCAGCACCAGGTTACACTTTTCTTTAATAGTCTACATAAGTTAGGTGAACTCAGGCTATAATCACTTATATACTTCCTATAGAATGAACATAGTCCTATAAATGATTTCAATTGTTTCCTGTTTGTTGGCACCTTGCAGTCAACAATAGCCTTGATTTTCTCTATGCCATCAGGAGTTAGCTGATGACCGAGAAATAGTAATGTTGCTTGAAAAAATTCACACTTACTTAACTTAAGGGTCATTCCCCCTTTAGATATAACCTTGAATACATCCTCCAACAGCTGACAGTGCTCTTGCCAATTGCTATTCATGATCAAAATGTCATCTACATACATTGTCAATTTTCTCATTAGTTCATCACCCAACACATGACTTAAATCTCTTACAAAAACTGCTACAGATATTGATAAACCAAATAGCACAACTGTAAACATATAAGTCCTACCCTCAAATAAGAAAGCAGTGTACTTTCTGCTCTCTTCAGCCAATTGCACCTGCCAAAACCCTGAAGTCAAATCCACTCTGGACAGAATTTTAGCATTATAAAGTTTTTGCAACAGCTCATTCATGTTCTCAGGCTGATCATTTTCCTTGACTATTATTTTATTTAGCTTTCTTGCATCCAATACTATTCTTATAGAACCATCCCTCTTTTTCACCACTACTATTGGATTATAATACTCACTCCTCCCCATTTCCAGGATTCCCCACTTCAACATATTCTGTATCCTGGCCTTTACAGCATCTTTATGAGCTATTGCTATAGGATAAGGTTTAGCCCTTATTACTTCATGTGGCAATATCCTCAAAACATAATTGAAATCTACAACTTTTACAGGTGTGTCAGAGAACACATGCTTATGTTTACGCAATAAATCTGTAAGCTGCACCTTTTGTTCCTCATTTAAATGTCCCTTTTCATTTACTTTGTCATATATCTGCTGTTCAGTGAACATTTCATCACCTACCTCATCTATCCTTTGTAAATGAGTCATTGTCTCACCCCCTTTTAATTCCCATTTAAATTTTATTCTTCATCTGTTTCCACCAGCATCAAATTCTGCCACTTTGACCTTTACAAAAATGCTACAGTCATAGTTGTACAAGAAGTCCATACCCAAAATTACATTCAGTGCCAAACCCTTCACCACAAAGCACCTAATATCAAAACAATAATCACTACTATTAAATTCCAGTAACACTTCTCTGCTGCTGGGCTTACTACATGTCCCAGTTGCTGTCTTAATTTTGACTCTTGTAACTGGTAGTTCTATTAAACCTAAACATTTAATTTTCTGCCAGAAAGATTCAGAAATTACAGATAAACTTGAGCCAGAGTCTAATAATACTATATCTGCAATTCCTCCCACACTGATATCAATTATTGGCTGTATCACCACTATTTTTACTCTGTTCAACCCTGATTCCTGTAATAAATCACTTTCTATTTCACTCTTACTTTCCTCTTGCGTAATGCAAATATCTTTAGCTCTTTGTCCAAAACATACATCAGTATCCCCTTCAAACAGATCCTTTATGGCAGACTCTACATTCTCTTCTTCACTTAATTCTTCCAATTTCCTGGCAATTTTAAATTTTATTTTACTCCATTCTTCAGGCAACAAAGCTTTATGTAATTTTGCATAGTACACCCAATCACTCAAATCATAATCAACCTCCTCCTTTCCTAACCATCTACAATTAACATCTTTCAGGCTTGCATCCTCATCAGTTAAGAAAACATAGGTTTCAATTTTATCTTCTTGGCAACCTACAGCAACATTCTCCATATCATTACACATTTCCATATCCACACTGAACTCATTATCACTACCACAGTTACATCTGCACCCACAAGCACAGTAACATTATCAGTAGGTAATTTACCAGCATTCTCCACATTGTCAAATACACCACTCATATTAACCTTTTCATTGCACTGAATAATCCTCTCCTCGCCTTTTCCACAATTCTCCATACTATTTCCAATTGACATCTCTACCCGTTCATCACATCCATTATTACTGTGAACATTGTCCCTTAGTTCCATATCCACTTCTGTTTCCCCTTTTGATGAAACTGTCTCTGATCTTTCAATGAATTTTGCTGCACACAAACCAATATTGTCCTCCTCTGCTTGTAATTTCTCTTCCCCCCTAAACATGTCATCAATGTTAAACTCACACTGTTCATTGCTGATATTAGCCTTTTTCCATTTTTTCCTGTTGTACCTTTTATCTCTATTTCTGTAATTGTTAAAACCTCCCAACAGATTTTCATTTCCCAAGACAGCATCCATATGACGCATTCCAATTTCCCTATTTTCCTTGCTGACTTTATTACTCATCCCATCATGTCCTTGTCTGGCCCTGTTCACAAAATTACCATCCCCCCCCTCCCCCCCGCGGAACTTAAGTGAGCCATCAATTAGTTTTTTGACTGCCTACCGTGTCCATTTGTATCTGGAATTCCCTCTATTCTCACACCTTCTCTATCACTCCACATCTGATCAAAACTGTCTCTTCTCCCCCAAAAATTTCTGTGATATCTTTGTGGCCTGCTTCTCCAATCTATCCTGATTATTCTGATCACTTCTATCTTCTCTCCACCTGTTATGATTATTACTGTACTCATAATTAATACTGTTTTCCCTTTCATGATACTTTCCACTCTCCATCTGTTCCATGTATTTAGGTCTGTAACATAATGCCCTGTCCATATTATCCACAAAATTAAGAAATTCTTCCACTGAATCTGTTGCACTGTGAATCAAATCCCATTGCAGATGCTCGGGTAGTCTTCTCTTTAGTGTTGATATTTCTGTTAATACACCCAGTGGCCTATCCAGATGATTTAATTTATTCAGTTCTCTAACACAGAATTCTCTCATACTTTTGTTTCCACTCTTGTAACTGGGTCCATTCACAAAATCATTTTGCAATCTTAATTGTTTTTCCTGGCCCCAGAATTCGTTCAAGAACAGGTTTCCAATAGTTTTAAAATCACAAAATTTATCATCATTTTGGTTCGCCCATGTTCGAGCTCCCCCTTCCAACTGCCTCTTAACATATTTAATTTTTGCCTGCTCACTCATCCCTGTCACAAAGTTATCCTTACATGCAGTTAAAAAGTCAACTGCATGGTATTTATTCTCCCCACTAAAATGTTTTGACTGAATCCAGGCCCCATAGGATATCCCAACAACAAATTTCCATTCCCTGGTGCTACAGTATTAACTGTTTCCCTCAAGACATTTATTTCCCCTTCTAATTCCTTCATACTATCAGTAATCCCCTTATGGCAATCCAGCACTCCTATCTTAATGGATTCAATATCTGCCTCTGTTTGTTTCTGAAATAATGTGCATTTCTGTTCCTGTGCCTGAATCTGCCACACAAGATTGCTTTGCACCGTGTGCACTGTGGCTACTAGTCCTTTTTCAACCTCATCAACTCTCTCAATAATTCCCTCAACAATTTTAACCGTGCTTTGACTTTATCTGTAATTTGAGTGAATTTGAGATCTAGCTGATAAAATTTTTCACTCACTGTTTTTATTTTATCACTGAGCCTCAATTCCATACCCCCTATATTTGCATCCATTTCTCCAGCTATTTCAGTTTTTATATTCCCTATTTTTTAATCTATTTCTGCTAATTTACTAGTAAGTTTTACAAAAAATGCACTCAGGTCACTTCCTGGTATCCAGCCTATTTCTTTTGGCATGTTAGGGCTACTACAGTTACTTCTAACATCCACTGATTCGCCTTCACTTTGAAATTCACACATCTCATCAGCCATGGCTAATGAAAGGGCACAATTTTGCAATGTAGCTGCTGGCTGTACTTATCTTATATATCCTCGTGTGACACAATGTCTGTAGTCAGCGGCGGCAGCACAGCTATGCAATGAATCTTAGTCGGCAGAGTGGACACGCAGCAAACTCGATCAGGAGCAAGAAAACGTTGCGTGGGCCCCTGGCAGCATGTAGACATGTTGGTCGGTGGCACGGACGATGGCGTTGATCGTCGGCAGCACGTGGATACAGCTTCGACTGCTTTACCCGCAGCAACACATGGACACGGCACGGATGACAGTTTTACCTGTGGCAACACATGGACACACACGGATGATGGTTTTAGCCATGGCAACATGTGGTCGACTCACCAGGCTGTGTAAATGACTGCCTCACAATTGTGGTGGCCTTATAGTGGCATAATCAAGGGACAACGCGTATCTTGTCCAGTACAAACACACTGCTACTGCTAATGCACCAATTTAGCTCAGAGCCCCCACATTAACTGTTCAAAAGCCTAAACATCAGGCGGAGACACCCGATCCCGAAATACTATGGAATAGAGAAGAAAGTCCTATCACAGACGAGCCCCCAATTGCAACTGTACTTGGGCTCATTCACTACCTATTATCCACGTGGCTCATCTGCAAATGGGGTTGGTAGTGAACAGTTGCATTTGCACCCCTAATACTGAATCATATATTGGCTAACCTTTGAACCAATTCATAGACATGGTTTATTGTCTCACACCTACACAATTTCATGTTGTTCCTTCACAGTTTATTCACAGACACTGGCACCCATGCTTACGCTCGCAGCAGCACTTTGCCGCTCCACACTTGCCACCACAATGGACAATGGACAAAGACCTCCTTTTCCCGCTCATATCCCCAGTCCTGAGTTGGGTCAGATGACACTACATTAATCAAAATAATTCTTAAACATGGCCACAATTCGTTTACAATTTTTATAAGATTTAAATACTTAAACCTAAATACATCATATAATTTTACTCACATTTATCACCACATCATTTTATAATTAATTGCAATTAAAAAAAAACACTATGCAACGGAACTACGGTGCTCATCAAATCACAAAACAAGTATTTTCATGTCCATTTTGCATTACACTATTTTCACTCTTCATTTAATACATAATTTTATTCTTAAGTACAGAACTAATTTATGATATGCTATCAAATTTACATAATTAGAAATAACTTCATGTTTTGGCACAGTTCCATCCTGTCCCTTCATTTAATGACGTCTTTGCACAAAATATGAGACATACAAATACTTGTCTGGCACTACATAGATCGAAACTGAATGGTGTCTTCATAATAAAATATTGACTTACTTTGCAGTTGTTCTAAACATCTTTATAACTTAATTCTGCTATGAAACATTTTGATTGAAGTACACCAGCCCAACATATTATTTCTGCTGCTGTAATTCTAATTTGAATTATGAACTACTTGGAAGAGCTCCATATTATCCCCCATCACGTTACAGTTTTACCATTCAGATGAAGAAACTCACTATTTTTATGAACTTCTCTAGTTTTTGTTATTGGTGGAAAAAAGTGCAAGCATTTACTTTAGTTGCATTTCTGCAATGTTTCTTTGTTGTTATAGATGTTCAAAATAAGTTTATTTTTCTTATGTCAGAACTAACATTATATTTTCAAGATGTTTAACTAGTTATCAGAGGTAAAGGCAGTCTTGTATTTGTCAAATTACTGAACGTTTTTTTAAATATATGTGAAACTAGTGATTACTGAAAATATTAGCATAATTAGCAACTTAAACTGCAATATTGGTATAGTTAATATCAGTAAATAAACTCGTCTGTAGCTAAGAATGAACATTATGTTTCTCTTTTTTTTCCAGGACCTCAGTGCTTGCTCTTTCTTATGACACTGATGAAAAAACTATACTGCATACAACAAAATTTATTGTATTTATTGATCTACCAAGTGACTAGGAGACTGTGAGATAGTAGTGTCTTACAGATGTGTGATGAGACTGGAGCTGTTGTACACACAACCACTGTTACCAGCATTGTCAACCAGGAGCACCAGAGTATGAATAAGTAAAAATGATATGAAATTCCATTTACATTGTGACTGGAAGCATCAGATAAACCAGAAATATTATGCAGAAGTTGAATCTGCACATTACACTTTCCAGTCACAAAGTCTTCATGAATTAATACAAAAAGAGACTACAAATGAAAATGCAGTGGAAAGTGTGAAGTGGAATGAAACAATGTGAATAAAATATGGACTAGGCCATAAACATGAATACAATCATATCTTTGTCATTGGCTGGAAAGAATCCTCTGACATTGCTTATGATAGATTACTGTGTTCTGGTTCCCTACACCACCTCAACATTGATGTTAAAAATATAGACTGTAAGTCATAAGTAAGTTGATTTAGTGTTATAGTTTTTGAGTACTGCTGGACATATTTCGCAAATGGATGAACATTGAGGAATATGAGTTAATTCATGAGACTCAGTGTCTATTTGCAAATGGGCTCAGCATTGCCTTAGTGATTTGCACTATTATTTTGTGCATCCTGGTGCATATTGTCATTGTTCATATTTAATTAAGTATGTAATTTCAGTTTCATTGTATATTTTAATGTGCACAATTCATTTGCTGTATAAATGTTTTTAAAGTAATGTATTGTTCCCAAGACTTGTGATATTTATTGTATTAAGTGTAACAAAGTGTACAAATAGAGTGAGGCTTTTTGTAGTTAGGCAGAATGCAGTTTTACTTGTGGTTTTTTTAAGCTGCAGAAATAAAGAGACAACAGATGCAATCTTTCTCTCTGAGACACTATCATTATGCGTTTTACTATCTTAAATCTAAATTTACAATAAAAATTGTTTATAGGTAACCATAATGCTTCTATACTTTTCATTATGTGATATTCATGTACAGGCTGACAGGCAGTATATTTTAGATAATGGTATTCAGGTAAATCTTCTGTTTTCCTTTAGAAACTTTAGATTGTCTTCAGCAGAGACAGTGTTCACACTTCTTTAATTGTTTCATGAAGAATAAAGAAACTACACTGTTCACTGTGTACAAGTACAGTAAGGCTTTTTCATAGTTATGCAGAATACTACTTTACTTGCTGATTTTTTAAGCTACAGAAATAAACAGACCACAGCTGCAGTCTTCTTCTCCGAGGTAGTATCATTATGTTTTTAAGTATCATAAATCATTAAATTTCCAATAAAAATATTTTGTGGTTAACCATAATACTACTGTAGTTTTTCACTGTGTGAGAGTGAGTTTCACACTGAAATTCATCTCTACATAATTTTTTTCATTCCTAAAAGAAAATTCAGATGCTCAACAATAGTATTAAGCATCATACTTCTAGATTTGATGTACTCAACAAGGGTATTAAGGAGTTAAATACTTAGGCCTATAATGTAACCACTCTGAGGTTAACCAACAAATTAAGTAGTAGTAGTAGTAGTAGTAGTAGCTTTATTCATCTGTAGATCTCTTTTTACAAGGATATAGCACATGTCAATGTATTTACAAGTTTAGATCAATTTAAAATAAGCTAATTTGTATACACATATATTTACAGACCTCTAGTTAGAAGTAATCATTAGATTTACTCCTGGTATACAATACTTTTTTTACAAATAACTTATTAAAATAATGTAATGCCACACCATTCACTCATATCTTACCATCAGTCACTGCACACACTACACACAATTGTTTCATAACACTTCACTCACTACAAACGCGCGCGCACACACACACACACACACACACACACACACACACACACACACACACAAATTGGTGAGCTCTGGGCCATTTTCTGTACCGCAACTTCCCATTTGCTATCCTGAAAAACTGAGTCCTGATCCCTCCATAATGAGTGAGATGTTGTGCACAGAAAGAGGAAGAGGTGTTAGTATTGTGATATGCATAGCTTGGGGGTAAGTATGAAAGGGGAAAAAAAAAAAAGGAAAACGTGTTATGTGGAATGTTGGATATTTTATAATCATTTTTATAATTATTTCTGTTTCCTGTCTCAGATGTTATGTCTGGTTAAAAATGGAAAGTGACGCGGACCTCGATCAAGCGTGACTTCCTTTTAACTGTACGGTATATGTTACATTGCATTTAGGAACTTTCGGGTAATTGAACATGTATCAATAATTACAGATTTCTGTAGTTGTACATATAAGTTTTGGTGTAGCTGTATTGTGTTGATTTGCTGGTGGATATTGTGTGGTATGACTCCTGTAGTTGACAGTATAATTGGTATAATGTCAACTTTATCCTGATGCCACATGTCCTTGACTTCCTCACCCAGTTGGATGTATTTTTCAATTTTTTCTCCTGTTTTCTTCTGTATATTTGTTGTATTGGGTATTGATATTTCGATTAGTTGTGTTAATTTCTTCTTTTTATTGGTGAGTATGATGTCAGGTTTGTTATGTGGTGTTGTTTTATCTGTTATAATGGTTCTGTTCCAGTATAATTTGTATTCAACATTCTCCGGTACATTTTGTGGTGCATACTTGTATGTGGGAACGTGTTGTTTTATTAGTTTATGTTGTATGGCAAGTTGTTGATGTATTATTTTTGATATATTGTCATATCTTCTGGGGTATTCTGTATTTGCTAGTATTGTACATCTGCTTGTGATGTGATCTACTGTTTCTATTTGTTGTTTGCAAAGTCTGCATTTATCTGTTGTGGTATTGGGATCCTTAATAATCTGCTTGCTGTAATATCTGGTGTTTATTGTTTGATCCTGTACTGCAATCATGAATCCTTCTGTCTCACTGTATATATTGCCTTTTCTTAGCCATGTGTTGGATGTGTCTTGATCGATGTGTGGCTATGTTAGATGATACGGGTCCTTGCCATGTAGTGTTTTCTTCTTCCAATTTGCTTTCTTCGTATCTGTTGATGTTATGTGATCTAAAGGGTTGTAGAAATGGTTATGAAATTGCAATGGTGTAGCTGATGTATTTATATGAGTGATTGCTTTGTGTATTTTGCTAGTTTCTGCTCATTCTATAAAGAATTTTCTTAAATTGTCTACCTGTCCATAATGTAAGTTCTTTATGTCGATAAATCTCTTTCCTCCTTCCTTTCTGCTTGATGTGAATCTTTCTATTGCTGAATGTATGTGATGTATTCTATATTTGTGGCATTGTGATCGTGTAAGTGTATTGAGTGCTTCTAGGTCTGTGTTACTCCATTTCACTACTCCAAATGAGTAGGTCAATATTGGTATAGCATAAGTATTTATAGCTTTTGTCTTGTTTCTTGCTGTCAATTCTGTTTTCAGTGTTTTTGTTAGTCTTTGTCTATATTTTTCTTTTAGTTCTTCTTTAATATTTATATTACCTATTCCTATTTTTTGTCTGTATCCTAGATATTTATACGCATCTGTTTTTTCCATCGCTTCTATGCGGTCGCTATGGTTATCCAATATGTAATCTTCTTGTTTAGTGTGTTTTCCCTTGACTAAGCTATTTTTCTTACATTTGTCTGTTCCAAAAGCCATATTTATATCATTGCTGAATACTTCTGTTATCTTTAGTAATTGAAACCTCCTGGCAGATTAAAACTGTGTGCCCGACCGAGACTCGAACTCGGGACCTTTGCCTTTCGCGGGCAAGTGCTCTACCAACTGAGCTACCGAAGCACGACTCACGACCGGTACTCACAGCTTTACTTCTGCCAGTACCTCGTCTCCTTCCTTCCAAACTTTACAGAAGCTCTCCTGCGAACCATGCAGAACTAGCACTCCTGAAAGAAAGGATATTGCGGAGACATGGCTTAGCCACAGCCTGGGGGATGTTTCCAGAATGAGATTTTCACTCTGCAGCGGAGTGTGCGCTGATATGAAACCTCCTGGCAGATTAAAACTGTGTGCCCGACCGAGACTCGAACTCGGGACCTTTGCCTTTCACGGGCAAGTGCTCTACCAACTGAGCTACCGAAGCCCGACTCACGACCGGTACTCACTGCTTTACTTCTGCCAGTACCTCGTCTCCTACCTTCCAAACTTTACAGAAGCTCTCCTGCGAACCATGCAGAACTAGCACTCCTGAAAGAAAGGATATTGCGGAGACATGGCTTAGCCACAGCCTGGGGGATGTTTCCAGAATGAGATTTTCACTCTGCAGCGGAGTGTGCGCTGATATGAAACCTCCTGGCAGATTAAAACTGTGTGCCCGACCGAGACTCGAACTTGGGACCTTTGCCTTTCGCGGGCAAGTGCTCTACCAACTGAGCTACCGAAGCACGACTCACGACCGGTACTCACAGCTTTACTTCTGCCAGTACCTCGTCTCCTACCTTCCAAACTTTACAGAAGCTCTCCTGCGAACCATGCAGAACTAGCACTCCTGAAAGAAAGGATATTGCAGAGACATGGCTTAGCCACAGCCTGGGGGATGTTTCCAGAATGAGATTTTCACTCTGCAGCGGAGTGTGCGCTGATATGAAACCTCCTGGCAGATTAAAACTGTGTGCCCGACCGAGACTCGAACTCGGGACCTTTGCCTTTCGCGGGCAAGTGCTCTACCAACTGAGCTACCGAAGCACGACTCATGACCGGTACTCACAGCTTTACTTCTGCCAGTACCTCGTCTCCTACCTTCCAAACTTTACAGAAGCTCTCCTGCGAACCATGCAGAACTAGCACTCCTGAAAGAAAGGATACTGCGGAGACATGGCTTAGCCACAGCCTGGGGGATGTTTCCAGAATGAGATTTTCACTCTGCAGCGGAGTGTGCGCTGATATGAAACCTCCTGGCAGATTAAAACTGTGTGCCCGACCGAGACTCGAACTCGGGACCTTTGCCTTTCGCGGGCAAGTGCTCTACCAACTGAGCTACCGAAGCACGACTCACGACCGGTACTCACAGCTTTACTTCTGCCAGTACCTCGTCTCCTACCTTCCAAACTTTACAGAAGCTCTCCTGCGAACCATGCAGAACTAGCACTCCTGAAAGAAAGGATATTGCGGAGACATGGCTTAGCCACAGCCTGGGGGATGTTTCCAGAATGAGATTTTCACTCTGCAGCGGAGTGTGCGCTGATATGAAACCTCCTGGCAGATTAAAACTGTGTGCCCGACCGAGACTCGAACTCGGGACCTTTGCCTTTCGCGGGCAAGTGCTCTACCAACTGAGCTACCGAAGCACGACTCACGACCGGTACTCACAGCTTTACTTCTGCCAGTACCTCATCTCCTACCTTCCAAACTTTACAGAAGCTCTCCTGCGAACCATGCAGAACTAGCACTCCTGAAAGAAAGGATATTGCGGAGACATGGCTTAGCCACAGCCTGGGGGATGTTTCCAGAATGAGATTTTCACTCTGCAGCGGAGTGTGCGCTGATATGAAACCTCCTGGCAGATTAAAACTGTGTGCCCGACCGAGACTCGAACTCGGGACCTTTGCCTTTCGCGGGCAAGTGCTCTACCAACTGAGCTACCGAAGCACGACTCACGACCGGTACTCACAGCTTTACTTCTGCCAGTACTTCGTCTCCTACCTTCCAAACTTTACAGAAGCTCTCCTGCGAACCATGCAGAACTAGCACTCCTGAAAGAAAGGATATTGCGGAGACATGGCTTAGCCACAGCCTGGGGGATGTTTCCAGAATGAGATTTTCACTCTGCAGCGGAGTGTGCGCTGATATGAAACCTCCTGGCAGATTAAAACTGTGTGCCCGACCGAGACTCGAACTCGGGCCCTTTGCCTTTCGCGGGCAAGTGCTCTACCAACTGAGCTACCGAAGCACGACTCACGACCGGTACTCACAGCTTTACTTCTGCCAGTACCTCGTCTCCTACCTTCCAAACTTTACAGAAGCTCTCCTGCGAACCATGCAGAACTAGCACTCCTGAAAGAAAGGATATTGCAGAGACATGGCTTAGCCACAGCCTGGGGGATGTTTCCAGAATGAGATTTTCACTCTGCAGCGGAGTGTGCGCTGATATGAAACCTCCTGGCAGATTAAAACTGTGTGCCCGACCGAGACTCGAACTCGGGACCTTTGCCTTTCGCGGGCAAGTGCTCTACCAACTGAGCTACCGAAGCACGACTCACGACCAGTACTCACAGCTTTACTTCTGCCAGTACCTCGTCTCCTACCTTCCAAACTTTACAGAAGCTCTCCTGCGAACCATGCAGAACTAGCACTCCTGAAAGAAAGGATATTGCGGAGACATGGCTTAGCCACAGCCGGGGGGATGTTTCCAGAATGAGATTTTCACTCTGCAGCGGAGTGTGCGCTGATATGAAACCTACTGGCAGATTAAAACTGTGTGCCCGACCGTGACTCGAACTTGGGACCTTTGCCTTTCGCGGGCAAGTGCTCTACCAACTGAGCTACCGAAGCACGACTCACGACCGGTACTCACAGCTTTACTTCTGCCAGTACCTCGTCTCCTACCTTCCAAACTTTACAGAAGCTCTCCTGCGAACCATGCAGAACTAGCACTCCTGAAAGAAAGGATATTGCGGAGACATGGCTTAGCCACAGCCTGGGGGATGTTTCCAGAATGAGATTTTCACTCTGCAGCGGAGTGTGCGCTGATATGAAACCTCCTGGCAGATTAAAACTGTGTGCCCGACCGAGACTCGAACTCGGGACCTTTGCCTTACGCGGGCAAGTGCTCTACCAACTGAGCTACCGAAGCACGACTCACGACCGGTACTCACAGCTTTACTTCTGCCAGTACCTCGTCTCCTACCTTCCAAACTTTACAGAAGCTCTCCTGCGAACCATGCAGAACTAGCACTCCTGAAAGAAGGTATATTGCGGAGACATGGCTTAGCCACAGCCTGGGGGATGTTTCCAGAATGAGATTTTCACTCTGCGGCTGAGTGTGCGCTGATATGAAACCTCCTGGCAGATTAAAACTGTGTGCCCGACCGAGACTCGAACTCGGGACCTTTGCCTTTCGCGGGCAAGTGCTCTACCAACTGAGCTACCGAAGCACGACTCACGACCGGTACTCACAGCTTTACTTCTGCCAGTACCTCGTCTCCTACCTTCCAAACTTTACAGAAGCTCTCCTGCGAACCATGCAGAACTAGCACTCCTGAAAGAAAGGATATTGCGGAGACATGGCTTAGCCACAGCCTGGGGGATGTTTCCAGAATGAGATTTTCACTCTGCAGCGGAGTGTGCGCTGATATGAAACCTCCTGGCAGATTAAAACTGTGTGCCCGACCGAGACTCGAACTCGGGACCTTTGCCTTTCGCGGGCAAGTGCTCTACCAACTGAGCTACCGAAGCACGACTCACGACCGGTACTCACAGCTTTACTTCTGCCAGTACCTCGTCTCCTACCTTCCAAACTTTACAGAAGCTCTCCTGCGAACCATGCAGAACTAGCACTCCTGAAAGAAAGGATATTGCGGAGACATGGCTTAGCCACAGCCTGGGGGATGTTTCCAGAATGAGATTTTCACTCTGCAGCGGAGTGTGCGCTGATATGAAACCTCCTGGCAGATTAAAACTGTGTGCCCGACCGAGACTCGAACTCGGGACCTTTGCCTTTCGCGGGCAAGTGCTCTACCAACTGAGCTACCGAAGCACGACTCACGACCGGTACTCACAGCTTTACTTCTGCCAGTACCTCGTCTCCTACATTCCAAACTTTACAGAAGCTCTCCTGCGAACCATGCAGAACTAGCACTCCTGAAAGAAAGGATATTGCGGAGACATGGCTTAGCTACAGCCTGGGGGATGTTTCCAGAATGAGATTTTCACTCTGCAGCGGAGTGTGCGCTGATATGAAACCTACTGGCAGATTAAAACTGTGTGCCCGACCGTGACTCGAACTTGGGACCTTTGCCTTTCGCGGGCAAGTGCTCTACCAACTGAGCTACCGAAGCACGACTCACGACCGGTACTCACAGCTTTACTTCTGCCAGTACCTCGTCTCCTACCTTCCAAACTTTACAGAAGCTCTCCTGCGAACCATGCAGAACTAGCACTCCTGAAAGAAGGTATATTGCGGAGACATGGCTTAGCCGCAGCCTGGAGATGTTTCCAGAATGAGATTTTCACTCTGCAGCTGAGTGTGCGCTGATATGAAACCTCCTGGCAGATTAAAACTGTGTGCCCGACCGAGACTCGAACTCGGGACCTTTGCCTTTCGCGGGCAAGTGCTCTACCAACTGAGCTACCGAAGCACGACTCACGACCGGTACTCACAGCTTTACTTCTGCCAGTACCTCGTCTCCTACCTTCCAAACTTTACAGAAGCTCTCCTGCGAACCATGCAGAACTAGCACTCCTGAAAGAAAGGATATTGCGGAGACATGGCTTAGCCACAGCCTGGGGGATGTTTCCAGAATGAGATTTTCACTCTGCAGCGGAGTGTGCGCTGATATGAAACCTCCTGGCAGATTAAAACTGTATGCCCGACCGAGACTCGAACTCGGGACCTTTGCCTTTCGCGGGCAAGTGCTCTACCAACTGAGCTACCGAAGCACGACTCACGACCGGTACTCACAGCTTTACTTCTGCCAGTACCTCGTCTCCTACCTTCCAAACTTTACAGAAGCTCTCCTGCGAACCATGCAGAACTAGCACTCCTGAAAGAAAGGATATTGCGGAGACATGGCTTAGCCACAGCCTGGGGGATGTTTCCAGAATGAGATTTTCACTCTGCAGCGGAGTGTGCGCTGATATGAAACCTCCTGGCAGATTAAAACTGTGTGCCCGACCGAGACTCGAACTCGGGACCTTTGCCTTTCGCGGGCAAGTGCTCTACCAACTGAGCTACCGAAGCACGACTCACGACCGGTACTCACAGCTTTACTTCTGCCAGTACCTCGTCTCCTACCTTCCAAACTTTACAGAAGCTCTCCTGCGAACCATGCAGAACTAGCACTCCTGAAAGAAAGGATATTGCGGAGACATGGCTTAGCCACAGCCTGGGGGATGTTTCCAGAATGAGATTTTCACTCTGCAGCGGAGTGTGCGCTGATATGAAACCTCCTGGCAGATTAAAACTGTGTGCCCGACCGAGACTCGAACTCGGGACCTTTGCCTTTCGCGGGCAAGTGCTCTACCAACTGAGCTACCGAAGCACGACTCACGACCGGTACTCACAGCTTTACTTCTGCCAGTACCTCGTCTCCTACCTTCCAAACTTTACAGAAGCTCTCCTGCGAACCATGCAGAACTAGCACTCCTGAAAGAAAGGATATTGCGGAGACATGGCTTAGCCACAGCCTGGGGGATGTTTCCAGAATGAGATTTTCACTCTGCAGCGGAGTGTGCGCTGATATGAAACCTCCTGGCAGATTAAAACTGTGTGCCCGACCGAGACTCGAACTCGGGACCTTTGCCTTTCGCGGGCAAGTGCTCTACCAACTGAGCTACCGAAGCACGACTCACGACCGGTACTCACAGCTTTACTTCTTCCAGTACCTCGTCTCCTACCTTCCAAACTTTACAGAAGCTCTCCTGCGAACCATGCAGAACTAGCACTCCTGAAAGAAAGGATATTGCGGAGACATGGCTTAGCCACAGCCTGGGGGATGTTTCCAGAATGAAATTTTCACTCTGCAGCGGAGTGTGTGCGCTGATATGAAACCTCCTGGCAGATTAAAACTGTGTGCCCGACCGAGACTCGAACTCGGGACCTTTGCCTTTCGCGGGCAAGTGCTCTACCAACTGAGCTACCGAAGCACGACTCACGACCGGTACTCACAGCTTTACTTCTGCCAGTACCTCGTCTCCTACCTTCCAAACTTTACAGAAGCTCTCCTGCGAACCATGCAGAACTAGCACTCCTGAAAGAAAGGATATTGCGGAGACATGGCTTAGCCACAGCCTGGGGGATGTTTCCAGAATGAGATTTTCACTCTGCATCGGAGTGTGCGCTGATATGAAACCTCCTGGCAGATTAAAACTGTGTGCCCGACCGAGACTCGAACTCGGGACCTTTGCCTTTCGCGGGCAAGTGCTCTACCAACTGAGCTACCGAAGCACGACTCACGACCGGTACTCACAGCTTTACTTCTGCCAGTACCTCGTCTCCTACCTTCCAAACTTTACAGAAGCTCTCCTGCGAACCATGCAGAACTAGCACTCCTGAAAGAAAGGATATTGCGGAGACATGGCTTAGCCACAGCCTGGGGGATGTTTCCAGAATGAAATTTTCACTCTGCAGCGGAGTGTGTGCGCTGATATGAAACCTCCTGGCAGATTAAAACTGTGTGCCCGACCGAGACTCGAACTCGGGACCTTTGCCTTTCGCGGGCAAGTGCTCTACCAACTGAGCTACCGAAGCACGACTCACGACCGTTACTCACAGCTTTACTTCTGCCAGTACCTCGTCTCCTACCTTCCAAACTTTACAGAAGCTCTCCTGCGAACCATGCAGAACTAGCACTCCTGAAAGAAAGGATATTGCGTAGACATGGCTTAGCCACAGCCTGGGGGATGTTTCCAGAATGAGATTTTCACTCTGCAGCGGAGTGTGCGCTGATATGAAACCTCCTGGCAGATTAAAACTGTGTGCCCGACCGAGACTCGAACTCGGGACCTTTGCCTTTCACGGGCAAGTGCTCTACCAACTGAGCTACCGAAGCCCGACTCACGACCGGTACTCACTGCTTTACTTCTGCCAGTACCTCGTCTCCTACCTTCCAAACTTTACAGAAGCTCTCCTGCGAACCATGCAGAACTAGCACTCCTGAAAGAAAGGATATTGCGGAGACATGGCTTAGCCACAGCCTGGGGGATGTTTCCAGAATGAGATTTTCACTCTGCAGCGGAGTGTGCGCTGATATGAAACCTACTGGCAGATTAAAACTATGTGCCCGACCGTGACTCGAACTCGGGACCTTTGCCTTTCGCGGGCAAGTGCTCTACCAACTGAGCTACCGAAGCACGACTCACGACCGGTACTCACAGCTTTACTTCTGCCAGTACCTCGTCTCCTACCTTGCAAACTTTACAGAAGCTCTCCTGCGAACCATGCAGAACTAGCACTCCTGAAAGAAAGGATATTGCAGAGACATGGCTTAGCCACAGCCTGGGGGATGTTTCCAGAATGAGATTTTCACTCTGCAGCGGAGTGTGCGCTGATATGAAACCTCCTGGCAGATTAAAACTGTGTGCCCGACCGAGACTCGAACTCGGGACCTTTGCCTTTCGCGGGCAAGTGCTCTACCAACTGAGCTACCGAAGCACGACTCACGACCGGTACTCACAGCTTTACTTCTGCCAGTACCTCGTCTCCTACCTTCCAAACTTTACAGAAGCTCTCCTGCGAACCATGCAGAACTAGCACTCCTGAAAGAAGGGATATTGCGGAGACATGGCTTAGCCACAGCCTGGAGATGTTTCCAGAATGAGATTTTCACTCTGCAGCTGAGTGTGCGCTGATATGAAACCTCCTGGCAGATTAAAACTGTGTGCCCGACCGAGACTCGAACTCGGGACCTTTGCCTTTCGCGGGCAAGTGCTCTACCAACTGAGCTACCGAAGCACGACTCACGACCAGTACTCACAGCTTTACTTCTGCCAGTACCTCGTCTCCTACCTTCCAAACTTTACAGAAGCTCTCCTGCGAACCATGCAGAACTAGCACTCCTGAAAGAAAGGATATTGCGGAGACATGGCTTAGCCACAGCCTGGGGGATGTTTCCAGAATGAGATTTTCACTCTGCAGCGGAGTGTGCGCTGATATGAAACCTCCTGGCAGATTAAAACTGTGTGCCCGACCGAGACTCGAACTCGGGACCTTTGCCTTTCGCGGGCAAGTGCTCTACCAACTGAGCTACCGAAGCACGACTCACGACCGGTACTCACAGCTTTACTTCTGCCAGTACCTCGTCTCCTACCTTCCAAACTTTACAGAAGCTCTCCTGCGAACCATGCAGAACTAGCTCTCCTGAAAGAAAGGATATTGCGGAGACATGGCTTAGCCACAGCCTGGGGGATGTTTCCAGAATGAGATTTTCACTCTGCAGCGGAGTGTGCGCTGATATGAAACCTACTGGCAGATTAAAACTATGTGCCCGACCGTGACTCGAACTCGGGACCTTTGCCTTTCGCGGGCAAGTGCTCTACCAACTGAGCTACCGAAGCACGACTCACGACCGGTACTCACAGCTTTACTTCTGCCAGTACCTCGTCTCCTACCTTGCAAACTTTACAGAAGCTCTCCTGCGAACCATGCAGAACTAGCACTCCTGAAAGAAAGGATATTGCAGAGACATGGCTTAGCCACAGCCTGGGGGATGTTTCCAGAATGAGATTTTCACTCTGCAGCGGAGTGTGCGCTGATATGAAACCTCCTGGCAGATTAAAACTGTGTGCCCGACCGAGACTCGAACTCGGGACCTTTGCCTTTCGCGGGCAAGTGCTCTACCAACTGAGCTACCGAAGCACGACTCACGACCGGTACTCACAGCTTTACTTCTGCCAGTACCTCGTCTCCTACCTTCCAAACTTTACAGAAGCTCTCCTGCGAACCATGCAGAACTAGCACTCCTGAAAGAAGGGATATTGCGGAGACATGGCTTAGCCACAGCCTGGAGATGTTTCCAGAATGAGATTTTCACTCTGCAGCTGAGTGTGCGCTGATATGAAACCTCCTGGCAGATTAAAACTGTGTGCCCGACCGAGACTCGAACTCGGGACCTTTGCCTTTCGCGGGCAAGTGCTCTACCAACTGAGCTACCGAAGCACGACTCACGACCAGTACTCACAGCTTTACTTCTGCCAGTACCTCGTCTCCTACCTTCCAAACTTTACAGAAGCTCTCCTGCGAACCATGCAGAACTAGCACTCCTGAAAGAAAGGATATTGCGGAGACATGGCTTAGCCACAGCCTGGGGGATGTTTCCAGAATGAGATTTTCACTCTGCAGCGGAGTGTGCGCTGATATGAAACCTCCTGGCAGATTAAAACTGTGTGCCCGACCGAGACTCGAACTCGGGACCTTTGCCTTTCGCGGGCAAGTGCTCTACCAACTGAGCTACCGAAGCACGACTCACGACCGGTACTCACAGCTTTACTTCTGCCAGTACCTCGTCTCCTACCTTCCAAACTTTACAGAAGCTCTCCTGCGAACCATGCAGAACTAGCTCTCCTGAAAGAAAGGATATTGCGGAGACATGGCTTAGCCACAGCCTGGGGGATGTTTCCAGAATGAGATTTTCACTCTGCAGCGGAGTGTGCGCTGATATGAAACCTCCTGGCAGATTAAAACTGTGTGCCCGACCGAGACTCGAAATCGGGACCTTTGCCTTTCGCGGGCAAGTGCTCTACCAACTGAGCTACCGAAGCACGACTCACGACCGGTACTCACAGCTTTACTTCTGCCAGTACCTCGTCTCCTACCTTCCAAACTTTACAGAAGCTCTCCTGCGAACCATGCAGAACTAGCACTCCTGAAAGAAAGGATATTGCGGAGACATGGCTTAGCCACAGCCTGGGGGATGTTTCCAGAATGAGATTTTCACTCTGCAGCGGAGTGTGCGCTGATATGAAACCTCCTGGCAGATTAAAACTGTGTGCCCGACCGAGACTCGAACTCGGGACCTTTGCCTTTCGCGGGCAAGTGCTCTACCAACTGAGCTACCGAAGCACGACTCACGACCGGTACTCACAGCTTTACTTCTGCCAGTACCTCGTCTCCTACCTTCCAAACTTTACAGAAGCTCTCCTGCGAACCATGCAGAACTAGCACTCCTGAAAGAAAGGATATTGCGGAGACATGGCTTAGCCACAGCCTGGGGGATGTTTCCAGAATGAGATTTTCACTCTGCAGCGGAGTGTGCGCTGATATGAAACCTCCTGGCAGATTAAAACTGTGTGCCCGACCGAGACTCGAACTCGGGATCTTTGCCTTTCGCGGGCAAGTGCTCTACCAACTGAGCTACCGAAGCACGACTCACGACCGGTACTCACAGCTTTACTTCTTCCAGTACCTCGTCTCCTACCTTCCAAACTTTACAGAAGCTCTCCTGCGATCCATGCAGAACTAGCACTCCTGAAAGAAAGGATATTGCGGAGACATGGCTTAGCCACAGCCTGGGGGATGTTTCCAGAATGAGATTTTCACTCTGCAGCGGAGTGTGCGCTGATATGAAACCTCCTGGCAGATTAAAACTGTGTGCCCGACCGAGACTCGAACTCGGGACCTCTGCCTTTCGCGGGCAAGTGCTCTACCAACTGAGCTACCGAAGCACGACTCACGACCGGTACTCACAGCTTTACTTCTTCCAGTACCTCGTCTCCTACCTTCCAAACTTTACAGAAGCTCTCCTGCGAACCATGCAGAACTAGCACTCCTGAAAGAAAGGATATTGCGGAGACATGGCTTAGCCACAGCCTGGGGGATGTTTCCAGAATGAGATTTTCACTCTGCAGCGGAGTGTGCGCTGATATGAAACCTCCTGGCAGATTAAAACTGTGTGCCCGACCGAGACTCGAACTCGGGACCTTTGCCTTTCGCGGGCAAGTGCTCTACCAACTGAGCTACCGAAGCACGACTCACGACCGGTACTCACAGCTTTACTTCTGCCAGTACCTCGTCTCCTACCTTCCAAACTTTACAGAAGCTCTCCTGCGAACCATGCAGAACTAGCACTCCTGAAAGAAAGGATATTGCGGAGACATGGCTTAGCCACAGCCTGGGGGATGTTTCCAGAATGAGATTTTCACTCTGCAGCGGAGTGTGCGCTGATATGAAACCTCCTGGCAGATTAAAACTGTGTGCCCGACCGAGACTCGAAATCGGGACCTTTGCCTTTCGCGGGCAAGTGCTCTACCAACTGAGCTACCGAAGCACGACTCACGACCGGTACTCACAGCTTTACTTCTGCCAGTACCTCGTCTCCTACCTTCCAAACTTTACAGAAGCTCTCCTGCGAACCATGCAGAACTAGCACTCCTGAAAGAAAGGATATTGCGGAGACATGGCTTAGCCACAGCCTGGGGGATGTTTCTAGAATGAGATTTTCGCTCTGCAGCGGAGTGTGCGCTGATATGAAACCTCCTGGCAGATTAAAACTGTCTGCCCGACCGAGACTCGAACTCGGGACCTTTGCCTTTCGCGGGCAAGTGCTCTACCAACTGAGCTACCGAAGCACGACTCACGACCGGTACTCACAGCTTTACTTCTACCAGTACCTCGTCTCCTACCTTCCAAACTTTACAGAAGCTCTCCTGCGAACCATGCAGAACTAGCACTCCTGAAAGAAAGGATATTGCGGAGACATGGCTTAGCCACAGCCTGGGGGATGTTTCCAGAATGAGATTTTCACTCTGCAGCGGAGTGTGCGCTGATATGAAACCTCCTGGCAGATTAAAACTGTGTGCCCGACCGAGACTCGAACTCGGGACCTTTGCCTTTCGCGGGCAAGTGCTCTACCAACTGAGCTACCGAAGCACGACTCACGACCGGTACTCACAGCTTTACTTCTGCCAGTACCTCGTCTCCTACCTTCCAAACTTTACAGAAGCTCTCCTGCGAACCATGCAGAACTAGCACTCCTGAAAGAAAGGATATTGCGGAGACATGGCTTAGCCACAGCCTGGGGGATGTTTCCAGAATGAGATTTTCACTCTGCAGCGGAGTGTGCGCTGATATGAAACCTCCTGGCAGATTAAAACTGTGTGCCCGACCGAGACTCGAACTCGGGACCTTTGCCTTTCGCGGGCAAGTGCTCTACCAACTGAGCTACCGAAGCACGACTCACGACCGGTACTCACAGCTTTACTTCTGCCAGTACCTCGTCTCCTACCTTCCAAACTTTACAGAAGCTCTCCTGCGAACCATGCAGAACTAGCACTCCCGAAAGAAAGGATATTGCGGAGACATGGCTTAGCCACAGCCTGGGGGATGTTTCCAGAATGAGATTTTCACTCTGCAGCGGAGTGTGCGCTGATATGAAACCTCCTGGCAGATTAAAACTGTGTGCCCGACCGAGACTCGAACTCGGGACCTTTGCCTTTCGCGGGCAAGTGCTCTACCAACTGAGCTACCGAAGCACGACTCACGACCGGTACTCTCAGCTTTACTTCTGCCAGTACCTCGTCTCCTACCTTCCAAACTTTACAGAAGCTCTCCTGCGAACCATGCAGAACTAGCACTCCTGAAAGAAAGGATATTGCGGAGACATGGCTTAGCCACAGCCTGGGGGATGTTTCCAGAATGAGATTTTCACTGTGCAGCGGAGTGTGCGCTGATATGAAACCTCCTGGCAGATTAAAACTGTGTGCCCGACCGAGACTCGAACTCGGGACCTTTGCCTTTCGCGGGCAAGTGCTCTACCAACTGAGCTACCGAAGCACGACTCACGACCGGTACTCACAGCTTTACTTCTGCCAGTACCTCGTCTCCTACCTTCCAAACTTTACAGAAGCTCTCCTGCGAACCATGCAGAACTAGCACTCCTGAAAGAAAGGATATTGCGGAGACATGCCTTAGCCACAGCCTGGGGGATGTTTCCAGAATGAGATTTTCACTCTGCAGCGGAGTGTGCGCTGATATGAAACCTCCTGGCAGATTAAAACTGTGTGCCCGACCGAGACTCGAACTCGGGACCTTTGCCTTTCGCGGGCAAGTGCTCTACCAACTGAGCTACCGAAGCACGACTCACGACCGGTACTCACAGCTTTACTTCTGCCAGTACCTCGTCTCCTACCTTCCAAACTTTACAGAAGCTCTCCTGCGAACCATGCAGAACTAGCACTCCTGAAAGAAAGGATATTGCGGAGAGATGGCTTAGCCACAGCCTGGGGGATGTTTCCAGAATGAGATTTTCACTCTGCAGCGGAGTGTGCGCTGATATGAAACCTCCTGGCAGATTAAAACTGTGTGCCCGACCGAGACTCGAACTCGGGACCTTTGCCTTTCACGGGCAAGTGCTCTACCAACTGAGCTACCGAAGCACGACTCACGACCGGTACTCACAGCTTTACTTCTGCCAGTACCTCGTCTCCTACCTTCCAAACTTTACAGAAGCTCTCCTGCGAACCATGCAGAACTAGCACTCCTGAAAGAAAGGATATTGCGGAGACATGGCTTAGCCACAGCCTGGGGGATGTTTCCAGAATGAGATTTTCACTCTGCAGCGGCGTGTGCGCTGATATGAAACCTCCTGGCAGATTAAAACTGTGTGCCCGACGAAGACTCGAACTCGGGACCTTTGCCTTTCGCGGGCAAGTGCTCTACCAACTGAGCTACCGAAGCACGACTCACGACCGGTACTCACAGCTTTACTTCTGCCAGTACCTCGTCTCCTACCTTCCAAACTTTACAGAAGCTCTCCTGCGAACCATGCAGAACTAGCACTCCTGAAAGAAAGGATATTGCGGAGACATGGCTTAGCCACAGCCTGGGGGATGTTTCCAGAATGAGATTTTCACTCTGCAGCGGAGTGTGCGCTGATATGAAACCTCCTGGCAGATTAAAACTGTGTGCCCGACCGAGACTCGAACTCGGGACCTTTGCCTTTCGCGGGCAAGTGCTCTACCAACTGAGATACCGAAGCATGACTCACGACCGGTACTCACAGCTTTACTTCTGCCAGTACCTCGTCTCCTACCTTCCAAACTTTACAGAAGCTCTCCTGCGAACCATGCAGAACTAGCACTCCTGAAAGAAAGGATATTGCGGAGACATGGCTTAGCCACAGCCTGGGGGATGTTTCCAGAATGAGATTTTCACTCTGCAGCGGAGCGTGCGCTGATATGAAACCTCCTGGCAGATTAAAACTGTGTGCCCGACCGAGACTCGAACTCGGGACCTTTGCCTTTCGCGGGCAAGTGCTCTACCAACTGAGCTACCGAAGCACGACTCACGACCGGTACTCACAGCTTTACTTCTGCCAGTACCTCGTCTCCTACCTTCCAAACTTTACAGAAGCTCTCCTGCGAACCATGCAGAACTAGCACTCCTGAAAGAAAGGATATTGTGGAGACATGGCTTAGCCACAGTCTGGGGGATGTTTCCAGAATGAGATTTTCACTCTGCAGCGGAGTGCAGTCTCGGTCGGGCACACAGTTTTAATCTGCCAGGAGGTTTCATATCAGCGCACACTCCGCTGCAGAGTGAAAATCTCATTCTGGAAACATCCCCCAGGCTGTGGCTAAGCCATGTCTCCGCAATATCCTTTCTTTCAGGAGTGCTAGTTCTGCATGGTTCGCAGGAGAGCTTCTGTGAAGTTTGGAAGGTAGGAGACGAAGTACTGGCAGAAGTAAAGCTGTGAGTACCGGTCGTGAGTCGTGCTTCGGTAGCTCAGTTGGTAGAGCACTTGCCCGCGAAAGGCAAAGGTCCCGAGTTCGAGTCTCGGTAGGGCACACAGTTTTAATCTGCCAGGAGGTTTCATATCAGCGCACGCTCCGCTGCAGAGTGAAAATCTCATTCTGGAAACATCCCCCAGGCTGTGGCTAAGCCATGTCTCCGCAATATCCTTTCTTTCAGGAGTGCTAGTTCTGCATGGTTCGCAGGAGAGCTTCTGTAAAGTTTGGAAGGTAGGAGACGAGGTACTGGCAGAAGTAAAGCTGTGAGTATCGGTCGTGAGTCGTGCTTCGGTAGCTCAGTTGGTAGAGCACTTGCCCGCGAAAGGCAAAGGTCCCGAGTTCGAGTCTCGGTCGGGCACACAGTTTTAATCTGCCAGGAGGTTTCATATCAGCGCACACTCCGCTGCAGAGTGAAAATCTCATTCTGGAAACATCCCCCAGGCTGTGGCTAAGCCATGTCTCCGCAATATCCTTTCTTTCAGGAGTGCTAGTTCTGCATGGTTCGCAGGAGAGCTTCTGTAAAGTTTGGAAGGTAGGAGACGAGGTACTGGCAGTAGTAAAGCTGTGAGTACCGGTCGTGAGTCGTGCTTCGGTAGCTCAGTTGGTGGAGCACTTGCCCGCGAAAGGCAAAGGTCCCGAGTTCGAGTCTCGGTCGGGCACACAGTTTTAATCTGCCAGGAGGTTTCATATCAGCGCACACTCCGCTGCAGAGTGAAAATCTCATTCTGGAAACATCCCCCAGGCTGTGGCTAAGCCATGTCTCCGCAATATCCTTTCTTTCAGGAGTGCTAGTTCTGCATGGTTCGCAGGAGAGCTTCTGTAAAGTTTGGAAGGTAGGAGACGAGGTACTGGCAGAAGTAAAGCTGTGAGTACCGGTCGTGAGTCGTGCTTCGGTAGCTCAGTTGGTAGAGCACTTGCCCGCGAAAGGCAAAGGTCCCGAGTTCGAGTCTCGGTCGGGCACACAGTTTTAATCTGCCAGGAGGTTTCATATCAGCGCACACTCCGCTGCAGAGTGAAAATCTCATTCTGGAAACATCCCCCCAGGCTGTGGCTAAGGCATGTCTCCGCAATATCCTTTCTTTCAGGAGTGCTAGTTCTGCATGGTTCGCAGGAGAGCTTCTGTAAAGTTTGGAAGGTAGGAGACGAGGTACTGGCAGAAGTAAAGCTGTGAGTACCGGTCGTGAGTCGTGCTTCGGTAGCTCAGTTGGTAGAGCACTTGCCCGCGAAAGGCAAAGGTCCCGAGTTCGAGTCTCGGTCGAGCACACAGTTTTAATCTGCCAGGAGGTTTCATATCAGCGCACACTCTACTGCAGAGTGAAAATCTCATTCTGGATCTTTAGTAATTGTTTGAGTTGTTGATTTGTTGCTGCCAGTAGTTTAGATCATCCATGTATAGCAAATGTGTGATTTTTTGTTGGTATGTTCCAGTAATATTGTATCCATAATTTGTATTATTTAGCATGTTGGATAGTGGGTTCAGAGCAAGGCAGAACCAGAAAGGACTTAATGAGTCTCCTTGGTATATTCCACGCTTATTCTGTATTGGCTGTGATGTGGTATTATTTGAATTTGTTTGGATATTAAGTGTGGTTTTCCAATTTTTCATTACTATGTTTAGGAACTGTATCAATTTAGGATCTACTTTGTATATTTCCAATATTTGTAGTAACCATGAGTGGGGTACACTATCAAAAGCTTTTTGGTAATCAATGTATGCGTAGTGTAGTGACCTTTGTTTAGTTTTAGCTTGATATGTCACCTCTGCATCTATTATCAGTTGCTCTTTACACCCTCGTGCTCCTTTGCAACAGCCTTTTTGTTCTTCATTTATAATTTTGTTCTGTGTTGTATGTGTCATTAATTTTTGTGTAATGACTGAAGTTAATATTTTTTATATTGTTGGTAGGCATGTTATGGGGCAATATTTAGTTGGGTTTGCTGTGTCTGCTTGATCTTTAGGTTTCAGATAAGTTGTTCCATGTGTAAGTGTAT
Source organism: Schistocerca americana (assembly GCF_021461395.2). Classification (NCBI taxonomy): domain Eukaryota; kingdom Metazoa; phylum Arthropoda; class Insecta; order Orthoptera; family Acrididae; genus Schistocerca; species Schistocerca americana. Next base: position 625,627,640 of record NC_060130.1, read on the forward strand.
AAGGGAATGTGTATGGGTCTGCAATGTAACTGTTAAATAATTTAGTTAAATGTGAATGTGTTGAGGTGAACTTCTTTAAACAGAAATTTGCTATTTTATCTTTTCCAGGGGCTTTCCAATTGTGAGTAGAATTAATTGCTTGGGTGACTTCATGTTGCAAAATTATCACTTCAGGCATTTGTGGTATCATCTTGTATGCGTCTGTTTCTGCTTGTATCCACCGTGCATGCCTGTTATGCTGTACCGGGTTTGACCATGTATTGCTCCAGATGTGTTCCATGTCTGTTATGCTTGGTGGATTGTCTATTTCAATGTGCATGTTATCTATTGTCTGGTAAAATTTCTTTTGGTTTGTGTTGAATGTTTGGTTTTGTTTCCTGCTATTTTCACTTTTTTTGTATCTTCTAAGTCGTTTGTCCAATGCTTGTCATTTCTGCTGCTTTTCATCTAATTGCTCTATCACTTCTTGTTGTGAGATTTTACCAAACCTTTTTCGTTTTTTGTCTGACATTTCATTTCTTACAAATTGTGTTAGCTGTCCGATGTCTTTTCTCAGTTTTTCTATTCTGGTCTGTAGACTGTGTTGCCATGCTGGTTTTGTGGGTTTCTTTAGTGTGTTGGTTGGTTCTGATCTCTGCCTAGTGTGTATATTTAGTGTAGTGAGTGCTCCTATATAAACCAGTAGTTGTAACTCTTCCATAGTTGTATTTTCATTTATTTTGTTGTGTATGATTGTGTTGATAGTTGTTATTGTTGTTTTGACTTGTGGGTTATTTGGTGGTCTATGTAAGAATGGTCTAATGTCTGTATTTGTGTCTTTTTATTCTATATATGTCAGCTGAAATTTTTCTTCTATATCTAACATGTGTGTAACTTCATGTTCTATTTGTGCTTGTTCTGGTGGCTGTCTTAAGATTTCGTTTTCCTCTGATTGTTTAATTGATGTGTGTTGTTCTTTGTTTGTTTGCTCTGGGATGTTTCAGTCAATTACCATATTTTCTTCTTCTTCTGATTGCACATTATTTTGTTCCAGTATTTGTTGTACTTGTTGTTTGATGTTTTCTAATTCTGACTGGGGTATCCTGTTACTTTTGATTATTGCACGGATCTGATCAGCTAGTCGTTGTTCTGTTAAAAATTTTAATTCTGGGTATCTGGTAATAAATGTTGTGTATACTTGTAATCTGTATCCATTTGTGTTGGTTCCTAAGTTTGTTGCTTGGTAACAACAGAACATGAGGTGTCGGTTAACTTCATCTGACCATCCCATCCCCTGTCTTTTTTTTCCTTCTAGGGTGGTTGCAGGAAGCATATGCTGCAAAACACCTCTATTTGAATTTAAATCATTTTCTGTGTGGCTAGCAGTGTCATTACCATCGTGGACGGGCATAGGGTTCAAGCGTCATCCCCGACCATGACAGCGTTTGTCCGAGGCTTTATTAGTTCTGTCCTGAACCAACTAATCACACTAAAAGAGGGGTTAGCCCTATTAGTGGTTTGTTCTTTTCATCGCCCTTTACGACTGGCAGAACATACAGGAGGCCTATTCTTTTCCTGGGCCTCCACGGGTATTATTATTATTATTATTTATTTGCACAACGTTTTTTATCAAACCCCTACTCTGTTTTATCTAAGTAATCCTTCAATGTATAAAATGTATTCCATAACAGGTACTTTTTAGCTGCCTTTTTAAATCAGTGTATTTTTGCAATTTCTTTAATCTCTTTTGGTAATTTATTATAGAGTTTCATTCCTTGGTAGAAAATGCTGGTTTGAGTTTTATATTTATTTTTTCTTGGCAAATGTAAGTTGAGTCTATCTCTTGTTGCATGGTCATGGACAGAGCTGTTCGTGCAGTAATTATCAATGTTATTTTTGATGGGTACAGCTGATCGGTAAATGTATTCACATGGAGCAGTTAAAATCCCCAGTTTTTTGAACAGATCTTTACAATGAGCTCACTAGTATTTTTGGTTATTACTCTTATGGCGTCTTTTCTGGAGTTTGAAAATTGTGTTCATATTTTGTGCATTTGTTCCCCAAAAAAGAATGCCATAGCTAAGAACTGAGTGTACATATGAATAATATGTAACTAAAAGTCACTGCATGTTACACATTGATGATAGGTTTCTAAGGGCGTAACATGCTGATGACATTCTGTTTGCAAGTACCTTTGTGTGTTCACACCACTTCAACTGAGAATCAATATTCATTCCTAGAAATCATGCATTTGTTACTCAGTCTATAGAGGCTCCATCTACATTTAATTTAATATTGTCATTTCGCTCTTAAAACTGAAATTAATGGCATTAATTTTCTTTATGTTCAATGTCACTTTATTGCTTATTGACCAATCGTAAACTTCCTTGAGAGTTTCATTTGCTTCTTGGCAAGGAGTCCTTGTTTTCTCAGTGACTATAATATTGCTGTCATCAGCGAAGAGAATTTTTTCACCACGAGTAACACTACTGGGAAAGTTCAAAAAGGCTCTGAGCACTATGCGACTTAACTTCTGAGGTCATCAGTCGCCTAGAACTTAGAACTAATTAAACCTAACTAACCTAAGGACATCACACACATCCATGCCCGAGGCAGGATTCGAACCTGCGACCGTAACGGTCACTCGGCTCCAGACTGTAGCGCCTAGAACCGCACGGCCACTCCGGCCGGCTACTGGGAAAGTCATTGTGTATATCAGTAACAGTATTGGTCCTAATATGCTACCTTGCGGAACACCTATATTAATGCATTTTGATTCTGATAAGTGTTTTGCTAAATTTTTAGATCTATTTGAAGTACATGTTATCTCTTCTCTTTGTACCCTATCTGCTAGGTATGATCGAAACCAGTCATTAGCGACCCCCTTATTCCTAATGCTTCTAATTTATTTAATAGAATCTTGTGGTTGGCTGTATCAAATGCCTTAGAAAGATCCAAAAATTTGCCTCTGACACTCTCATCTTTATCAAAAGCATCAAGTACAACCTTTGTGAGTTCTACTATGGCTGACTCCGTATTTTTGCCACTTTAGAAACAAAACTGTGATTTGCTTAAAGTATTTATTCAGGTGCAGTAATTCATTAACCTGTCTTTCATAATTGCTTCTAATATTTTTGAGAATGCTGACAGCAGGGAAATGGGCTGGTAATTTTCTATGTCTTCTGCATTACCTTTCTTAAGCAAAGTGTGGGGCGGCGGGTGGAAATAATAGAATGAATGTTTTGTATTTATGCTGTTGTTTGCCGTTCTCAACACTGGCTCTCTAACTACAATATTGGCAACCAGAAAGTGATTAGCAAATCGTGAAGCCTGTAATTAGAATTCCTAGTGCCCACTTCATCTGAGAGATACATTTATAGCTACAGCTTATAGCTCTGAGGAATTAGGAGATTGTCTGGGATTCATAATCAAAAACAACCATTCTCTCTAAAATTTTCACTATATTCTGAAAGTCACAGACCAAAAATAATCCACACAATCCAACTACCAGAGCAGTTCAGAGTCTAATGCGCTGATGCAACTATAACTGTTAAAATTAAATGTTTAAGTGAATGCTCGCCATAATTTGATGATAATGTTCATCAAACGCCACGCTAAATAATGGTAGAATGTCTGTCCCACGGCGGCACATGAAAATACAACATACGCACACTGAAGATAGATCATTAAAGTCATCCCAGAATTGACACTTTACTCGAAAACGATTTCATGGCTACGCATATCCTGAGTAACTTATTACAGCATCCGAGGCTGTTTATAGCAATGATACCGACGCGACGCGACTCCCGGCACAGGTGGTGTGCTAATCAGCATCTGGAGAGAACTGGGGCCTTACTCTCTCACGCTGCGTTCTTATATATAAAGCCGCGGTGCGGACGGCTAAGGGAACGCCTGATCAAATCTGCTCTCCCGACTAGCTGCTGGGCTAGTAATGCACCACAATCGAATAAATCATTGCTTCCTTTGCTGATGGCCGATGAAGCTCTCAATTTAAATGTGCAATCAGCACACAGGTAAGTAATCATAATAAAAGTCTGACGTGGCTAAGTCAAATATTTTGGGCGAGCGAATTAATTTAATTACACTACACACAGTAGACGAGCTCTGAACTTGCTCTTTGGAGATACGCTATCACTATAGTTTTATAGTTATTCAGTTGAAACTTTTCAAATCTTTATGATTATAGCGGATCTCCCTTCTACTTAAATTTAAACATCCTAGCTTTATTTATTTGCCTATGTAATCTATGTTGCTTCCTTAATTTTTAAGACAAAAACCAGAAAATCATGAATTTCAACTAAAATTTTAATTTGTGACATCCAGAATACTGTTTCTACTAAATTATTATGAAAAGGGAATCTAAATATAAATTTTTAAGTTTCTAGCTCTTTTCTGTTGCGCCAATGATTTTTACAGAAAAACGTCTAAATTTCGAAAATGGTTAAAGTTATTGAACTGATATTCAACACATATTGATTTAGTATTACTCCTGACATGCTAAAAACATTTCAGGTTATTTACTTGATTTTTAAAGTATTGCACAACATTTATGACATCAGAGCTAGTTACAGCGGACTGGCTGGCACACAATGGAAAGACTGATGTGAATTTTATAAGGCGTGAGTAGGCTGCTTCCCTACAAGAGGTACAACTCTTGCTTATTTTAACTGCTCTGGAAATGTCCCTGATGTGATGGATTCATTTATTATATTTGTTAAGGAGCCTTGTATAATCCCTATGCATTGTTTCAGTACACACCTTGGTACTTCATCTAAGCCTACTAACTTTTGATTTTTTAGTTTTTGAACAGTTTTATTGACTTCATTCTCTTTGGTTTGAAGAACCATCATTGTATTTAGTGCAACATTATTTACAAGTGTTATATTTGTTTTGGAGAATTTTTACTGTACCTTCTCTGCAATACTTGAAAAATGCTCGTTTACATCGTTTGCTAAGTGTTGTGGCTCATTTATTACCTTATCCCCCTCCCTTAGCAGTACTTTATGGTGCAACAGTTATTGTAACTGAAAGGAAGACCAACAAGTTAACAACTCAACAGTCTGATACCATTGAAAAGAAGGCAAACGGGAGTGTATTTATGTAAGTTAAATACCATTCCAAAGTCTGCTTAATGTATAACAACATGTCAATGAAACATAAAGTCACTGAATCATGTATGGATATCTGAGAGAAACTGTAATTGCTGAAGTCAGGGCATTTGGAAAGAGACCAATCACTCAGAGACACATTTAGACCTGTCACAGAATGTCTCAAATGACTCAAAGGCTAAAGAAGAAGATGCTATTGGTGATTTCATTAAACATTACAGTGATGGTCAGACAGACAGAACTTATGAAGTAAGCTACGAAAAACCATATATGTTGGGTACTTATCCCATATGTTTAATTAAGAATGCACTATAGACTGGAGACAAGGAATTTGAAAAAACATCCAGTTTAGTGAATCTAATATTCTATAAAACTGGAAAGCTATTCACTGGAAGATGTTGACAATTATGGTCAGGTGTTACATGTAACAGAGGTATATAAGAAAGTCAACGGAGTAGAGGTAAAATGTGCCTACAGCTCGAAATACTAAAATGTCATTATATATGCATTAGCAGACATACCTGGCAATGGCATTATTGACATTCAGAATGAGAAAATTAACAACAGATCACTCCAGTGCATCTATTACGGCAACTCCAATGAAATAGTTGAATGATTATGCCTGCTCTACATTTTAATTGTCACTGATATGTACATAAAATTTTCTTGCGCTCTACCTGTTTCACAGGTGTCTGAACAATTGCAGCAGCAACAGACGGCAACCAACCGCAGTCCACATAGTATATGAACAGATCACAGTGGTGAGTTCTGTAACATATATTTCACACCACTAATGAAATGTTATGTAATACTTCCATACTTGACGTTCTCTTAGATGAAAGCACATATTGTGAAGCATTCAAAAACATCTATAAATGGGCAAATGTGGATGCATTTTAAACTTCTTAATTCTTTTAAGTGGACTGCTATCCTCCCACAAATCATCAACACATGCAACTGCTCTGTTCACAGGACAATAAAGATCGATCGGGTCAATTAATGTATATGACAATAAGCTTCTAAATATAGTTTACAGTCATAGTAAAATGGTAGATCCACAAAAATAGAAGTTAATGTAGGTGATTTTGTACATATTTCAATTGCAAGCACTTGAGAAGTCATATCTCCCAAACTCGTCAAGAGAGATATTTACAGTTTCCAAGGTGCAATGAACAACCCCCTAGAACTTACATCTTAAAGGATACCAGTGGTAGTGAAACTGTCTTTAGTTTTTACAAAGAACAGTTACAGAGGAGAAGTGAGACAGTCATCTTGCTGGTAGAAAGTGTCATAGGCAATGAGGGAAGGCTCTCGTTAAATGGTTAGGATTCCCTTCATCGCATAATACTTGGGTTGATGACATTGATTTGCTATATGACAAGACCCTCAAATAGCACAGTAGCATAGAGTGCATGATAGGAAGCACATCAGAAGAGGTTGTGGTATTTTCATTAATTTGCCAGCAGAACTTCATGTCACTACATATAACTTCTGTGAATCTGGGACTAAGCTTGAGAAACAACTTGCACAAGGGGATCAATCTTTTAAGCAAAACTTGCAGATGCCATGTGGCAAATAAGGATCTCCCAGGATATCACCCTGTAGATTGAATATTAGCCAACCGAGCCAAGGAAGTATGCTCAAAAACAGATATCAGTATTGGTCACTGTAAAGCTGTGCTGTTAGTAAATAAAGTAACATGCGTAATACTTAACTTGGGTATAGGTTAAATTTCAGTTCGGTTCTGAACGCTGCTTGTCACACACTGAAGAATAAGAAGATGAAGAAGGAGAAGGGCAACTCAGGATTCTTAAAAAAATGTATTCAGTTATCGCTGGCAGTTAAAAGTGTCTCAAAAGGAAAACTGATTAAGATGCCTAAGAGTCCTACCACTGCTGAGTACCTCAGATGGACTCCTTCAGTTCATAATTCCAACCTTGGCAGGACTTTCAGCGACTGGTTCACTGTTAGCTACACCGCCCAACAGATCACTTACAAATATCTATGTGCTCATGTTGTTTAAAAGGTCTCTATCCCTAGGTTTTTTGGTGTGTTGATGCAGAATACACTTCCCAAGAATATGTGGAAATCTAATGAATTGGAATTCTAAATTTAGACACAGCAAGAGGACCTGGAACTCACTGGGTGGTTTACATTAGAAGAGGAACAGGAAATAGTGTTTATTACTTTGACGTATCTGGAGATTTGCAGCCTGCAGAAAAATTATGTCATTACTTTGGCAGTAACCATGGGTCTTACAATTTTCAACGCTACCAAAAAGTTCAATATACACCTATGTGCACACCTGGATCTCATGTTCATCCTGACAGCTACAAGTAAGATGTAAGAACTGTAATCATGCACAGCAGTGCAGCTGGGCTTGAGGAGTGATTCATTCACTTTGACTTTAGATGGTCGGTCATTGGTACTAAGTGCTTATTCCTTCCCATCAACTGAACTAGGCAAAGGGGGTTGGACTGTTGCCCTGATGGGCTTAGAAATGTAAAAAAAAAATCCAAATGTCACTGCATCAAACTGCTATCTACATCTAGGAAGTGGTGAAGTTGTGCTAGAACCTCTCAGCACATATGACAGTGATGATTCAAATGGGGTGACTTGAGACACCAGTGAGACTTGAGATAAAATGACATACATTTATAGTTCTGCATTTTACCAGTTTTTAGTTTACGTAACGAAAATTTTAATCCTTTGTTTGGTTTGCATATAACACCAGTTTTCTGACTGAGGTAAATTTATTATCAAAATAATAATGATGGCAGCCATGTAATGATTTGTAAACAGGAAGTAAAATATCATCTTTGACAATTGTTCTGGAACTTTCTTTGTTTTACTACATGAAAAATAATTTTCGAGGAGTGAAACTTTGCAGTGAGTATCTTCAAGGCTTTGACATGAATATAAAAAATAAAAGTCATATTTTTGTTAAAGTGTAAATTATGAGACTTATTTATACTGATCGGGACCTTACCTGGGGTGACATGAGACAGTTGTTGTGCAGACATAACTTCATTCCTACTAAAGATTTTTAATTTTATTCTTGCAGGACATGCCATGTGCTTATGATAAAAGAGCTGGTACATGCAAATATGCAAGTAGCAACTTAGAAAATTTGGCTAAGGCTCTTGAAGATGTAAAAATGTGCCACCTTAGCCTTCATAAAGAAGCTGAGAAATATTCTATAGAAAAGTCCAAGCTTTCTCGCGCACTTAATGGAAAACATGGTAGTAAAATTGGTGGACAAACTACCCTGTCTTCAAAGAAGAAGATACTTTAGTGAAAAATATGCTTATAGTAAGCGAATGGGGATTCCCACTTACTGCTTACGACATCAGACTTTTAGTTAAATACTATCTTGACAGACAATGGAAAACCATCCCAAGATTCAGAAACAACGTGCCTGGTGATGAATGGATGCGATCATTCCTGAATCGCCATAGTAATGTGAGGTTAGCAGGCAATATAAAGTGTTGTTGAGCACAACATTTTCCAGGAATTGTTAACACTTTTGTATGGCCCCAAGTGGACGATATGAGTTTTTTGTATCCTCATAAAACAAAGGCCTGGTTATTTCCACCTCAACACCTTAGATATGGACTGATGAAATTTTCATCTAATATTATACTGTAAATTAAATTTTTCATGTTGCAGTGGAAATGAATTCTTTTTTTTTTAATCATCATTATTTTTAAAAAATCTGCGGGTGCCAACAATGCTAACACCAATGAAGACAGAAGTTCAGTTGAACAACTGGAGGGGAGTATGATTGACCTGTTGAAGAGGTTGCACTATGGGGACAAAGAAAATGGTACTGTGCTTAAACAGAAGAAGAGAAGAATAGAATCTGAACGAGGCAAGAGTGTGTCAAATATTGAGCCTAATGAAGCACAATTGGATTTGAGTACTGGTGATGGTAGTGCAGAATGTGATGAACCTGAGGATCCATAATGAATGACATTAACGGCAATGACAGTAACCTTTCATTTCCATAGATTGTTCAACAGGAAGATAATATTTCCTATGGAAGCATAGCTGAAGGAGATTAGCTGCTCACTGAAATGACTATAAAAAGTGCTTCAAAAAGTCCAAAATCACTAAAAACTGTTTTGTGGGAAAAGTGGTCACAATTTCTGAAAATTCTAGAGGTGACTCTAGGAAAGTTGAGGTGAAACTTATGAGACAATATAAAAACAGTTCAGACACTTTTGTATGGCCCCAAGTGGATGATATGAGTTTTGTGTATCCTCATGAAACAAAGGCCTGCCTGTTTCCAACTCAGCACCTTAGATATGAACTGATGAAATTTTCATCTAATATCATACTGTAAATTAAATTGTTCATGTTGCAGTGCAAATGAGTTCTGTTTTTTAAATTAACATTATTTTTAAAAAATCATTTTTACTGACAACTTTATGATTGCAAGTTTTATGACTAAAAATATTTTTAAAAAGTTATATACACCCTGATTTTATTAAAATGTGAATGTTAAGATCAGTGCAAGTCGTACTATTTTTTTTGTATGGCCCCAAGTGGATGATATGAGTTTTGTGTATCCTCATGAAACAAAGGCCTGCCTGTTTCCAACTCAGCACCTTAGATATGAACTGATGAAATTTTCATCTAATATCATACTGTAAATTAAATTGTTCATGTTGCAGTGCAAATGAGTTCTGTTTTTTAAATTAACATTATTTTTAAAAAATCATTTTTACTGACAACTTTATGATTGCAAGTTTTATGACTAAAAAATATTTTTAAAAAGTTATATACACCCTGATTTTATTAAAATGTGAATGTTAAGATCAGTGCAAGTCGTACTATGTGTCTCGTATCACCTCATTAATGTTCTCAAATGATGCACACATTAAACTTAAAGGTTGTCTCAAGTCACCCCAGGTGACAGGGCAACATGACAGCTAGTTTTTTGAGAGTTATCTGATAATGAATTAGTTTATTCATAGTTGAACATCAATTGGTAAAGTGAAACAAGTATCTAAACTTTTAGGGTAAGAAAAAGCATATTTAATTGAAGTTATATATGAATACCACACCACGCCGTTTTACCAGGTTTTGAGTTATTTGTGAATGTCAATACACTTAAAATTGAAATAATGACAGAGTGCAAAATAGACTTTACAAAGCAAAATTCAATCACATCATCACTAGGTTTCTTGAAGGATAAAATTCTGCAAAAAAATTGTAAAAATGTTATGGGTCAGCCCATTCAGTGAATGTACCACCAGTTAGCACAATTCGAGGTGACTGCAATATTGTAACTAATTCATTTCTCAACTGATTCACAGCATGTACAGGTTCTCCCCTACAATAGGTCAAGGATATAAAATTGTGGAGACATCCAGTAAAGCAGTTTACCTCTCAGTGACTATTCATACACTAGGCTATCTTGAGTTGAGGACTCTCGACCAGAATGACCAGCTCGGTGATTTTCATGGTGAAGAGATCATGATATGCCTTCATTTGAAGTAGGATGGGCATATGTTATAAAATAAGCATACATAGCCAGCAGCACTTCACTTTACAGCCAAAACGTAATGTGTTAACACCAAAGACACAAATTCCTTAAATCGCTAAGCTTGAAACCTCACAAGAACAGTATCATCACACAACATTACCCCTCCAGACGAGTATGATGAATGAATCATTCATTTGAACATGTTTTCCGAAAACTGCCTTGAACAAGTAGTTAGACAATCCACACACAATGGAAATATTTTAGACCTTGTAGCTATGAAGAGGCCTGATGTTATCGACTGTGTCAGTATAGAAACAGGGGTTAGTGATCATGGTATCACCATATAGTGATAATAGTTTCTAAACTTAACAAAGCAGAGTGTTTATGTTAGAAAAAGGATACGCAGTTGTTAGTTCCCAATTATACAATGAATGGACATCATTTAGCTACAGTATGATGGACATGAGGGATTACGGGCAAAGTTTAAAGTTTTTGAGAAAACAGCAGAATGATTCTACTGTGACCAATGTACATTTCCTGTAAGAACCATGAAGATAAGGGGCAAGACTTTAGGGCTCTTATGGAAGCTTCTAGAGAGTCATTATTCCCTCACTCTATTTGCGAGTGGAACAGATGACAAAATGACAAATGATGGTATAATGCACAATCTGCCATGCACTGTACGGTTGTTTCTAAAGTATGTATGTATTTAGGTGTAGATGTAGAGGAATACTTCTCACACAAACCTTTTGCATCAGCAACATTCGAGAACAATAATGAGGTCCACATTGTGATCCAACAGTAGGATGCTTTGAAGATTCCAGGCAGGGATTTCATTTACTTGGAAGGTAAACTGATGAAGAAGGATGGGACTCCCACAGTAGCATCTCATCTTACTAGTAATGCATTCACATTCCTGTTTCAGGAAATAAGATACTGTATGAGTTGAATAGCGCAGAAATTGACCACAGTAGTAATACAGGTATCACATCGGCCTTAAAAAACATACACTTCAGCTTCAACATTGGACCTGAACACAAAATACAGGATGGTTTATGAATAAACCACCATCATCAAACGAGTACAAGGGATTTAGTGCATACAGACCTCTCAAAATGTTTATGGGATACTTAGGGGATTCGTGGAGGATTCTGTTCAATATGAAGCAGGAACTTACGTTAGTAAGAACTGAGACAGATGGTAATGCATATATTCAAGGTACCTATGCAGAAGACAACAAAACTGTGCCCAAGAAATTAACCAGAAAGGTGCCCCATGTCTCTGTAACTGATGAAGAACGCTTGAAACTTTTAAAAATATTTGGATCTATGATTCAAGTGCCTTTAAATTTCAGATCATAGGAGCTGTTTGAATATCTTCTACTTATAAGCTCATCCCATCAATTGTAGACCACTAAGACATTATTGAGATAGAAACACTTTGATTTATCAGCCTCGCATTTCAAACTGATAGGGAAACGAACCTCAGACATGATTCAAGTGAAGTTGACAATTGTAGTTTAAGAAACGTTCATGTATACTTAAATGTCGAATTCTGTCCATAAGACAACTAACAGCTAGATTGGTCTAATAATGTGTGCAGCCTGCTTTTTCATATCTACGGCAGATTTCGTCCTGGATAGAAAAGAATTAGGGATGCCTGCTCAGTCCAAGGGAGTTTAAGGACTAATTACAGTTGTCATTATAGACTGCTCCAAACAGGATGAATCAGTGAAGTTTGCATTGAATCTGAAGCCTCTAACAACTTCACAGAAAACACAGCAGCATTTGCTTTTATACTGCACAATCAGATCATCAACTACAACTTGGGGATATTTCTATAAATTAATAGGTGTAGCATAACAGCTAAAGCATTTCATGATGGCACCTCAAACAGATAACATTGTAATCTATGCTTAAGCTTTCTTGACGAACAAGAAAATTTTGTGTTTAAATATGTTGCATTTTTCGCCTTTTTGAATGAGGGGCGAGTTACCACAACATTAGCAACAATGATGGCTCCAAGTAAACCTTTCAGAGACATCATCTGCCTCAAAACAAGTAAATGTGTCATTGTTGAGTCAATATTATCATGGCATCAACTGGTAAGACGACGGAATGATTTTTGAAGCTCTAGTGACATTACTTCAAAACTTCGATCACTCAGACGTGAAAGGTAGTGAGAAATCTTTATAGATATGTGGCATTTAGAAGGATGCCTCTGTGAGAGATCTACAAAGATATTGATGTCCTCCACTGCAGTGCCTTAGGCTGAAAAAGAATTGTTATATATGTGTAATGAATAATGTCTAAAATTACTATTTACCTGAATTATAAATACATTATTTTAAAACCTGCTCTTATGACTTCTTGTTTCATAAAGAGCCTTCCCATATGGAAATGTGATGACCTGTGTCCACTACTTGTGACAGCTACAGGCACATGATGTGATTTTACCCCCAATGCCTCTCCAACATCCCCCACCATCTCTCCACCGACTGAGGCTATATAAGATGGGTCAGCAGTGGCACTTTCTCCCATTCTGAGCTGGGATGTTGTGCGAGCTGGACCTGCATACTGGAGCTAAGGGTGTGGCGGGTTGCCGTCCGGCAGAGCTTGCTCCGTCGGCGGCCCCATTCGGCCCCCCCACTTATGACGACCCTGCAAGCATCCTTGGACACTGATTTGGCAATAAAAAGGACTAAGCATGCCGTGACCGGCGATGTACCATTGCCGCTGGTCTCCACCACCTACACCTCCACCATCACCACCAAAACCATCACAACTGCCACCATCTGCTCCATCATCACCACTCCCGGTCACAGCTTCATTGATGCAGCCATCAATGAAGCTGCACCTAGGGCTAGGGAATCTGGCACACCAGGGCCCCCTTCACGCGGCACAAGCCTGCGCGTGCCGAGGTCTAGGTCACGCTCACCCCTCCCTGGCTCGCCCTTGACATGCCCAGCATTGAGAACGCTGTGTGCGTCTCGGAATCGTCTCCTGGACCAGGAGATGACCTTGACCTGGCGATGATGACAGAAGCTGACATCCAAGAGGGGCTTGCTGAGCATCTCATCACCCTCTGCGACGCCGCAGAGGAGGGGGGTCCACAGGTCAACAGCGTTCGGCAGCAGGCCGTCCTTTACCCAAACATGGCTGCTGCGGCCTCTGAATCGGAGTCCACCCAGCCTGAAGAAGAATGCAGGTAAAACGAAGAAGAAGAAGGCGGTCATCGACGCGGAGTGCTTCCAGGCGCCGCGCAAAACAGCACCCTGCCACCAACTCGCCGCAACTCCTGCAGACGTGCCTGTCCGCAACACATTTGCGGCCACTGATGGAGCAGCAGACACCCTCCTACTACCTCCCCCTCCCCTCACAGCCTCACCTACCCCCCTGACCCCCCACCCATCATCATCGAGTACAAGGAGCCCTTTAAACGACTCCTTGACATACTCAACTCCATCGCCACCTCCCCATATCACATCAAAATGGCAAGCGAAGACCTCTTCTGCCTGCCCGTTCAGTCCCCAGAAGACCTCATAAAAGTCCTCCATACCCTTCCTACCCTCAACACTGGATTCCCCCCCCCCCCTCCCCCCACACACACCAAGTCTCGTCACCTCCGGGTCGTCATCAGGGGACTCCCTATGAAGTATACTGACAACCGCCCTCAACATCACACCCAAAGTCATTTCAAGAATCATCTACCCCCGTGCCCATCGCCCCACCCCCCTCTTCATCATTTCAGCCCCGGACACGGCGGAGAACCGCCTCCTCCCCACCCTCACCTGCATCGATCGTGTCAGTGTGACAATGGAGTAACCTCGCTCCAGGAGGCTGACCCTGGTGTGTCAGGGCCTGGTGCACTTTGTGGATGACTGCACACACGAGGTGCACTGTGTAAAGTGCGCTGGGGGTCATGCCTCTTCAGAGTGTTCCAAACCCCGAGGTGCCCCTCCCACTTGCACCCGCTGGGGCGGAAACTGTATGGGCAGCTACATGGGCTGCCCCAAGATCAAATCTTTCCGCACTAATAAGCATCGATCTTTGGGGCCCTCGGCAACAACCTGTCCAGGCGTCAGTTACTCTGGCGCCCTGGGGGCCCCACCATGCCTCTCGCTCCCATCCCAACCATCCCCATCCCACGCCCCCCCACACACCATTCCCCCTCCTCCTTCCCCAGCAGGCGTCAAGCTCCACTGATCCTTCCCCATCTCAGCAGCAGGTGTCAAGCTCTGCTGCCCCCCCTCCCACCCTGGTACAGTCACAGCAGCATCCTCTCCCCACCGCTTCCTCCATTCCTACCCCCTTTGGTGACCTCAACTCAGGTGTTGTCGAGGTTCTGACCTCGGCAATCACCACTGCCTTCAACTGCCTTCTCCAGACCATCCCTCACCAGCTTGCCACCGCCCTGTCCCTATCCATGTCCCCCACCACCGCCACCCTCGCTCCTTCTGCTCATGGCTGTTAGAAACTATTGGTTGACAGTCATGATCTGGAATGCCAATGGTCTCCACAAACAACAGGGCGAATTCTGACAGTTCCGCCTTGATGAGGGGGTCGACATTTGCCTTGTCGCTGAGACGCACCTCGAACCTGGTGTTTTTGTCCGTGTAGCGAACTACTCCTGCTACAGGACTGACAGGCCCACCACCTACGGTGACACAGCGGTGTACGTGCGTAATTCCCTCCGCCACTACCCCATCCCCCTCACCTAACTCAACACTGTGGAAGCCACTGGCGTTGTCGTCCAGGTGGTGAGGGGTCCCATCATGTTCGTGGCTCTTTACAGACCACCACGAGACCTTCTCCAAACACCAGACTACGAGGCATTTCTGTTGCTCGGCGGCGACTTCAATGCCAAGTATGCTGCCTGGACTAGCAGAGTTACCAACACATCAGGTCGTTGACTCTTCCAGCTTGCTGAGCGGCATCACACCTGCACCATCAGCCCATATGATCCCACCATATACCCCACTGGAGGACGTCCCCCAGGTGTCTTAGACATTGAAGTGGTGAAAGGTCTTCCCCACCACATCACTGCAGCCACCCGCATCGCTCTGGCCTCTGATCACAGGCCAGTCATCTACTCCATCGATCTCATTGGAGTTATGGTCGCGCTGCGTGATGGCCTGAACATCTGCACTATTGACTGGCAGTCCTACCAGCGACGGGTTGAAGCAGCGCTACCCACCATTCCTGCTGCCAATCAAACGGACACAGATCACACCATTACCCACCTCACCACCATTGCTCTCAATGCTGCAGCTGCAGCGACCCCTCACCGTCCGGAAAAACCCCAAGACCACCTGTGTCCACTCCCTCCTCATATCCGCCTGGTGACGGCACACCTCCCACAACTCCTTGCCATTCATATCACTCCCATCAACGAAGAAGAGGTTGAACTAAAACTGCGGTACCTCAATTCCAAGAAAGCTGACGGTCCCGACAAGCTGACTAATGCCCTCCTCAAGCAGCTACCCCCAGCTTATATTCCCATCCTGAAGGCCACCTTCAACAACATCCTCACAACCAGGCAATTTCCCACTGCCTGGAAACATGCCGAGATGGTCGCCATCCCCAAGACTGGGAAGGAACTTAGTTCCCCTGCCAGCTACCGTCCCATCAGCCTCTTGTCCGCCATCTCCAAGGTGTTTGAGAGGCTGCATCTCTAACGACTGCTCATCCACATTGCCCAAGAATGAGTCCTCGCTGATGAGCAGTTTGGCTTCAGGCAGGGTCATGCAACCACTCACCAACTTCTGTGCCTTGTAGAAGAGGCACTGGACGCCATAGAATGTAGGGAGTTCTTCAGGGCCATACTCCTCAACATGTCCAGGGCGTTTGATTAGGCCTGGCGCAAAGGGCTGCTGTACAAGTTACTTTCACTTGGCTATGCAGTGTCTCATGCACAGCTAATAGCCAGATATCTGGAAGGTCACACCATCCACGTTAGGATCCCTGAGGGGAAATCTACGCGACGACATATCAGGGCAGGAGTACCGCAATGCAGCATACTCGGACCGCTACTCTACTCCCTCTTCACAGCTGACCTACCCTCCGTGCTGAGGGTGCATTTAGCCCTCTACGCGGATGACGTGGCGCTCTTCTCTCGTTCTTGGAGTGTGGCGGGTCTTCAACAGTGGCTCCAGGGGTCAAAAGATTCCCTCACCGAATGGGCTAGGACCTCGTGTCTGGCATTTAATTCCTCCAAAACCAAAGCCCTTATCATCTGCCAGCGCCATATTGCCATTCGGCTCCTGCAGGTGTCCGTCCTTGGTACCCCAGTCCCTTGGACTCACACTGCAAAGTACGTGGGCGTTACCCTGGACTAGTGACTCACCTGGCGCCCCCACACTGACGACGTGCGTCGAAATGCAATAGGGCGTCTATGCCTGCTCTACCCCCTCATCAATCTCACCTCTTCCCTCCCTACACACCTTGCTGTCAGATTGTACACCACCCTTGTTTGTCCCATCCCTGAATATGCGGCAGTGGTGTGGGGCAATGCTGCCCCCACCCATCTCCGCAGACTCCAAACCGTCCAAAACCGAGCTCTCCGGCGTGCCCTCCACCTCCCTTTCGACTTCTCTACCCAAGAACTCCACATCCTGGTCAAGGTGCCACTCCTTCACTCTCACATCCTTTCTGCAGCCACTTCCTTCTACCAGCAAACCCGCCACTCCCAATCTCCTAATCCTTTCCCTAGGTACCTGTGTCCACCGTCTGGCCACCACACGCTGACCTACTTTCATGACACTTCATTTTCTACATATCATTACTTCATCTCATCACCATGTCATGACTCCAGCCCGCCCCCCTCACCGCCCCTCACGCCACCTCCACCGCCCCTCACGCCGCCCCCCCCCCCCATGCTGGCCTAGTCATTACAAGTCCTTCCCTTTTCACTTCTCCATCTGTCACCCTCCAACTTCTTTCTCTTCCTCCCTCCCACCCCCACTTCACCTGCCCATGTTTAGCCAATAGGCCGTTCGTTTACCTCACTCTTTTACTGTCCCTTATACTGTCCTTTCATCTGTCCTTTCATCTGTCATTTTAAATACTGTGAGGGCCAGTCAATTGGGCTGTTCGTTTTCCTGCTTCGTCTACTATCCCTCTAAGTTCCACTTAGCACCACCATGTAATTTCCCCCACACCACATCAAGCCAGAAGGAGAAGCGCCCTAGAGGCGCTAGCACTTCACCAACTGCCAAGGTTCAAGCCTCAGTTGTGTGTGTCTGCATGCACTTTCTCCTTAGTCTGCTTCTAGCAGCTGTTAGTGTTGTGTGTGCTTCTGTCATAGAAGTGGGCATCATGAAGATATCAGCCACCAACAAAAGGGTTACCACCAGCAGCAGCAAGCATCATCTTCAATAATGATACATTTACTGCTTTAGTGCTGTGTGTTGGAGAAAACGAGTATCTTGAATGTAAGCATCATTTCTGTATCTGTGTTTGTGTTTCTGTCTGTATTTGCCATACTTACAGACTGTTATGTTGTTGTTTTAGGGCTTATGAATGACACAACTTTAAGTGCGATCTCTTTGGGTGCACAGGAGTCTGATGTTGCTGTACTTGATGGTGGTCTGTCCTTCTCTTTCGTTCTATACATGAGTGAGTGTATTTTTTCACGCATTTTACTTCACCAGTATTATTCCTGCTGTTGCGAAGTCGCTTAATGTGACAGCTGTTGCCCCATTTTTGCATCACCAGAATTTGAAGGTTAGCACATAAATATTACCCAGTCAAACGGGGTTGACAATGATGAAGTATTTTTCTCTAAGTATCTCTTTTACATGTGTGTGTGTATCTTTGTTAGTGTCTATATATTTTTTACTTAGCTAGTGTCTTTCTGGCTGTTTCAGAATTAGTTAATGTTCCAAGCCATAGCCCATTTTCATCATCACCAGCATCTGAGGATTGGTGAGCGAACATTACCCCATATATTCAGATGTAGACACGTCATCCCAGACATCTAGTGAGATGTTCATAGCTCCCGTTACACTAGTGCCCTTCAGCAGCACTGAAAATGACGGTGCCGATTATTCTTGTATTTCTTACGTGTATGTTTGTAAGAAGACAGAAAATGGGGTAACCAGTACACATTTTGTGTATGGCCCCATTTTCTATTAACAGTCGACTGAATTCCAAATAAATTTTAAACACATTATCATTATTTCAACAAAAATAAAGTAAAAAACTGAATTTCATAAACAAAGGTAAATAAAAACTTACAATAAGTATGAATTCCAACCAAATGTAAAAAATAAAGAAAAAATTAGGAACATCACAATTTTACATGAATATACAAATTCCGTATTGTTAATCTTCCAATGTAGTAGCATTTCAATGTACTACAAAAATCCGACTGGAAAGACTGTTTGGGATGTTTGTCAATATGGCCAACTCTACGTTCTGAATTTTTTCCTACCTATGAGAAGAGATGGTTGCTAATATGAACTTTTATGAATTGTTAATCACATGCGGTATTCTCTTCACTATAAGTATAACATGAATATAAACATGTTGCCATGTATTCTTTCGTGTTTGCTGCTATCTCATTTAAATCCTGTCTGCCTAATAAACTACGAAACTAGAGTGAGACGACAGCAAACGCGGAAGAATATACATATCATGGCATGTTTATATTCGTATTATTCTTATGCCTAATACTGATGCAGTCAGAAATGAAGCACGGCAATTGACTAGATTTTTAAATCTACAATGACTCTTATTTCTGTGCAGAATGTAATGTACTAAAGAGGCGTCTGCAAAGGTTTTCAAACGGAGAAAAATTTTTGCTAAACTCTCGTTCAGAACATCATCTATCATACGTAGTCTATTACTTAGTTCTTGTTGATCATTATCAAAGAAAGCAGCAGTGTAAGTAACAACAAATAGCAGTCTCTTGCCATTGTTTCGCTAATGAGACGATTCCTCTCTTTTTTTTTAATTGTAAGCGGCGGTAGCGTGCACAAAAGCAAGCCATGCCGCGAGCGGCGACAGGCTGTAAACACTCATTATCAGAACGCGACAAACAATGCATGACACAGTACAGTAATGCATTTTCAGCTTAGAGTGACGTAAACACCTATAACAAAGAGAATGACACTTATAATATCAAAGAAAAATAAGCAATCAATTCAAACGAGATGAAGCACGAGAAAAAGGAAGGGTACCCGTATAAATACGGACGGAGCGCCTGACGCATAGCAATGGCTACCTGGTAAAGCTTAACTCCTAAGCTTACGACTCAAACCAAACTACTGTAGCTGTATAGTCATTCATTCGGCCTAAATTGTGTCTCATGTTACAATGGACCAACTTTGTTTCGATTTGGAGGTGCGGCCTAAAACTTTTCTCTCCCCTTGAATTTCGAGTCTCAAATTTCAGGTGCGGCTTAGATTCGGGAAATTTTATTTCCTTGATTTCGAGTCTCATTTTTCAGGTGCGGCTTAAGTTCGAGTGCGGCTTAGATTCGAGTAAATACGGTAAATTTTCTGACAATATATCTTAAAAATATGAATGTGTTATTCATTTTAATTTTTTCCACAAAATTTTCATTACTTTTTATTTTTATCTTTTATTTTATCTAATAAATTTTTATATTTTAAAAATATAAACGCGTTTTTCAATTATTATTTGTTATAATAACTTTTTTAAAATTTTCAATTAACATTCTGTATTGAATATTATAAGTTAAACTCTTTTTACACAAAAAATAGTACAACCTAAAGTAGCATTACAAACTTTTTTTTACTAAAAGTAGCACATAATTGCAGCAGTTGCTAATTGTTTGGCCACAATATTTTTTTCTTTGATCCATATTTCTAACATAAATAGGATAATTCGTAATGAAATTATATGGATTTATATCAATATCTCCTTTTAATTGTGTTACTCATTTAAAATCAGGAAATGAATCACAATCTTTTAAAAAATTACTTGATGGATCTAAATCCCACAATCCTTGAGGACAAATTACATTCCTTCCATTTCTAAATAGGTATTCTGCTGCTTATAATAATCAGAAAATGAATGATCAAATAGTTGATTATGTTTTCCTTTTTGTTTGGAAAACAGCAATAACGAAATAAGATATTTCAAATTCTATTTCAAAATTATTTTTATTCTCAATACAAAGATTTCTGGTGTTGTAATTCAGATAAAGAGATTAGTATTTTAGAATTTTTTAATCTTTCTTATCCTAATTTACGTTAATAATCAGTATCACATATAACAACAGGTTCTCTAATTTCCATTTCTCTACAACAATTTTCCTTCATTTGGTAGTGTATTTCTTGTTCTATCTCGAGCATTATTTTTATTGGACCATCTAAGAACAGCATCATTTGAACTTAAAGTAAAAGTAAAAATAACAATTTTATTTCCAGTCCACATTACTTATTTATCATCTATTAAAAAATTCACCAAATTTTTGTATTGGATAAGTTACTGAACTTTCTTTCCATTTCATTTTACCATTATTAAGTACCGTCCTTTTATATAAATTTTATCAGAAAAAGATGAGAATAAATATAATAAAACTAATGAAGAAATAAAAGGATTCTTGATTAAATATAATTTCCCCTTTTTTAGTTACAAAATCAAATAATTTTTCAACATTGTTATCAATAAATTTTTATTACATTTCTGTCGCATGTAGGGTAATCTGACCTATCAGGATAGCTTTCAGTTTTGTTCATTTATAAAGATTAAAATTTATTAAGAAATTATATTATGAGATTATTTTTAGATACCCAACTTTTATGAGAATCATCACAATCAAGCCATTTAACAAAAACTTTATCATCTTTCTTTTTTATAACGTTTTAGACAAATTATACATCTGGATATTTTGTTACCTGGTGGTTCTAAAAATTTCCTTTCACTTCTTCTCATTCTAAAGTTTTTCGTATATTTCAGATTGGATTAGAATAAATAACACTTTCAGTTCAGAAAAATTCCATTTACCATTTATTTGTTTAGTCCTTTTAAAAAATTCCTTTCAATTTAGTTATTCTTACCCATTCACCTATATTATGTTTAGGCTTAGTAGCTTCAAAATTTGTAGCATGTAAGTTTGCAATGACGTTTCTTCATTTTCTTTCCTTACATCTTTTGGCTTAATTTTTATTGCTGAATGTTTTGTATTGTTAAACTCATTAATCAATTTACAAACTTAATCAAGGAAGTGATAATTTCCTTGTAAGTTATATTTTTTCTACATTTCTTTCTTTTATGTGCTATTAAATCTGCCAGCACCAGGAGGTTTTAATTCAGTAAACGTTGAATGATGATTAATATTTATTTTTCCATAAGCTGTTGACACTCTGTATATGAAACTCCTTCCCATTCTCTATTTGTAAATTTCTTGGGGATCTTTGCTTCAAATTTTTTTATAAAGATTTTAAAATATTTTTAGTAGTTTTTTCCTTAATTAGAGAAGCCCTAGCAAATTTTAAATAATATGAGTTATAGTTAATAAATATTAATATCCTCTACTAATTTTTGAAATTCCCCTTAATGTACCTGAATTGGATTCTACTAAATCTGCTTGCCATAAATTATCTCTACCAAGAGAAACAACATTTCTTCTTTTAAATTTTTCCGAGTTCGTTTATGTAATACATTAATTAATTCTCAAATATTGTTATGTTGTAAGCCATTATCTGGAAATTATTTTAAGAAATCTATTTATTTAGTTTTACGTATTCAAAAAATCCCTTCATGTCTTTCTTTTCCATTTTTTGTTGTTGTTTTATTTGTATGACAAGTTTCAGTAATTTTTTTAAATTTTAGACACCAAATACGATTGTATGGAAAGTGAGTAAGATTATCCATTAATAAAAGATAAAATTTCACGAAATAAAAATATTTTCACACTCACTGTATCTGTTTTAACTTATTTTTAATTTACAGTTACAAAAATTAATTTATGCAATATTTTTATTGGTTGGTCAGTAGTAGTTGTATTGCAAAGATTATTACACACAGTTAACGAAATATCAAAATCATGAAATGATAAATTTTTCTCTATACTTTTAGCAATATCAAAAACCTTTTTTAAAAATAAATACTTACTCCAAGTTATGCCTTTTTTGTTCATTTCCAACTATAAATGAAAATTCACTTACTTTCATAGCATAGATCGTATTTTTAATCCATTATATTCACGTAAAGCGTAAATAAGTGTTGAATTTCTAATATTTATACTTTTATGATATTCTTCTATCGTACTATGAGAAATTATATTTCTCCTATTAAACTTTGTAAAATAAATTTTAAAACATTTTTCTAAATATTGTTGGTTGTTGTATTCAATACTTCCTCATTAGTTATGTGATCTACCCATCTAATCTTCAGCATTCTTCTGTAGCACCACATTTCGAAAGCTTCTATTCTCTTCTTGTCCAAACTATTTATCGTCCATGTTTCACTTCCATACATGGCTACACTCCATACAAATACTTTCAGAAATGACTTCCTGACACTTAAATCTATACTCGATGTTAACAAATTTCTCTTCTTCAGAAACGCTTTCCTTGCCATTGCCAGTCTACATTTTATATCCTCTCTACTTCGACCATCATCAGTTATTTTGCTCCCCAAATAGCAAAACTCCTTTACTACTTTAAGTGTCTCATTTCCTAATCTAATTCCCTCAGCATCACCCGACTTAATTAGACTACATTCCATTATCCATATTTTGCTTTTATTGATGTTCATCTTATATCCTCCTTTCAAGACACTGTCCATTCCATTCAACTGCTCTTTCAAGTCCTTTGCTGTCTCTGACAGAATTACAATGTCATCGGCGAACCTCAAAGTTTTTATTTCTTCTCCATGAATTTTAATACCTACTCCGAATTTGTCTTTTGTTTCCTTTACTGCTTGCTCAATATACATATTGAACAACATCGGGGAGAGGCTACAACCCTGTCTTACTCCCTTCCCAACCACTGCTTCCCTTTCATGTCCCTCGACTCTTATAACTGCCATCTGGTTTCTGTACAAATTGTAAATAGCCTTTCGCTCCCTGTATTTTACCCCTGCCACCTTTAGAATTTGAAAGAGAGTATTCCAGTCAACATTGTCAAAAGCTTTCTCTAAGTCTACAAATGCTAGAAACGTAGGTTTGCCTTTCCTTAATCTTTCTTCTAAGATAAGTCGTAAGGTCAGTATTGCCTCACGTGTTCCAGTGTTTCTACGGAACCCAAACTGATCTTCCCCGAGGTTGGCTTCTACTAGTTTTTCCATTCGTCAGTAAAGAATTCGTGTTAGTATTTTGCAGCTGTGACTTATTAAACTGATAGTTCGGTAATTTTCACATCTGTCAACACCTGCTTTCTTTGGGATTGGAATTATTATATTCTTCTTGAAGTCTGAGGGTATTTCGCCTGTTTCATACATCTTGCTCACCAGATGGTAGAGTTTTGTCATGACTGGCTCTCCCAAGGCCGTCAGTAGTTCTAATGGAATGCTGTCTACTCCCGGGGCCTTGTTTCGACTTTGGTCTTTCAGTGCTCTGTCAAACTCTTCACGCAGTATCATATCTCCCATTTCATCTACATCCTCTTCCATTTCCATAATATTGTCCTCAAGTACATCGCCCTTGTATAGACCCTCTATATACTCCTTCCACCGTTCTGCTTTCCCTTCTTTGCTTAGAACTGGGTTTCCATCTGAGCTCTTGATATTCATACAAGTCGTTCTCTTATCTCCAAAGGTCTCTTTAATTTTCCTGTAGGCAGTATCTATCTTACCCCTAGTGAGATAGGCCTCTACATCCTTACATTTGTCCTCTAGCCATCCCCGCTTAGTCATTTTGCACTTCCTGTCGATCTCATTTTTGAGATGTTTGTATTCCTTTTTGCCTGCTTCATTTACTGCATTTTTATATTTTCTCCTTTCATCAATTAAATTCAATATTTCTTCTGTTACCCAAGGATTTCTACTAGCCCTCGTCTTTTTACCTACTTGATCCTCTGCTGCCTTCGCTACTTCATCCCTCAAAGCTGCCCATTCTTCTTCTACTGTATTTCTTTCCCCCATTCCTGTCAATTGTTCCCTTATGCTCTCTCTGAAACTCTGTACAACCTCTGGTTCTTTCAGTTTATCCAGGTCCCATCTCCTTAAATTCCCACCTTTTTGCAGTTTCTTCAGTTTTAATCTACAGGTCATAACCAATAGATTGTGGTCAGAGTCCACATCTGCCCCTGGAAATGTCTTACAATTTAAAATCTGGTTCCTAAATCTCTGTCTTACCATTATATAATCTATCTGATACCTTTTAGTATCTCCAGGGTTCTTCCATGTATACAACCTTCTTTCATGATTCTTAAACCAAGTGTTAGCTATGATTATGTTGTGCTCTGTGCAAAATTCTACCAGGCGGCTTCCTCTTTCATTTCTTAGCCCCAATCCATATTCACCTACTACGTTTCCTTCTCTCCCTTTTCCTACACACGAATTCCAGTCACCCATGACTATTAAATTTTCGTCTCGCTTCACAATCTGAATAATTTCTTTTATTTCATCATACATTTCTTCAATTTCTTCGTCATCTGCAGAGCTAGTTGGCATATAAACTTGTACTACTGTAGTAGGTGTGGGCTTCGTATCTATCTTGGCCACAATAATGCGTTCACTATGCTGTTTGTAGTAGCTTACCCGCATTCCTATTTTCCTATTAATTATTAAACCTACTCCTGCATTACCCCTATTTGATTTTGTGTTTATAACCCTGTAGTCACCTGACCAGAAGTCTTGTTCCTCCTGACACCGAACTTCACTAATTCCCACTATATCTAACTTTAACCTATCCATTTCCCTTTTTAAATTTTCTAACCTACCTGCCCGATTAAGGGATCTGACATTCCACGCTCCGATCCGTAGAACGCCAGTTTTCTTTCTCCTGATAATGACATCCTCTTGAGTAGTCCCCGCCCGGAGATCTGAATGGGGGACTATTTTACCTCCGGAATATTTTACCCAAGAGGACGCCATCATCATTTAATCATACAGTAAAGCTGCATGCCCTCGGGAAAAATTACGGCTGTAGTTTCCCCTTGCTTTCAGCCGTTCGCAGTACCAGCACAGCAAGGCCATTTTGGTTATTGTTACAAGGCCAGATCAGTCAATCATCCAGACTGTTGCCCCTGCAACATCATAACCACTAATTAGATTTATACTAATTTATACTAATTTATACTAATCTTCTATGTCTTAAAGTAATAAATGGCTTACTAAATTGGAAAGTTTTACTTAATTCGTTTTCAAACTGGTTAGTTAAATTTTCAAAATTTAGATTTATTTTATTTTTTATAACGCAGGTTTATTGATTTTTGTATTAATTTTTGATTATAAATCTCCTACATCATCATTATTGTATTTTATATTAATTTTCTATTCTTTTATTTAAATTTTCTATTTTTGTACCTATTTCATTTTTAATTTTTTCTGATTTATGTTTATTAACTTTGATTAAATTATTTTACTACTTTTTATGTTTATTAATTTTTCTCTTAATTTTTATCCAAAGATTTTTTCTGATTCTGCATGTAGTATTTTTAATTCATATCTAAAAAAGTCAGTGTTTTAGATTTAAAGAGTCTTCTAATTTATACATATGTGATAATAGTTTTAATTAAAATAAACATAAATGACCACAAATGAAATCATCAAAATTTTGTATTCTTTCAACAGCATAATATAAATCATTTTTTAAATATGTAATTAATTCTTTTGGTATATTTCCACAAGATGAATCAAAATCTATTTCTTTAATAACAAATCCAGTGAGTACTACCATTATCAGGAATATCTAAATTAACTATTCTGCATTCAATTTTTTTTGAATTGTTATTTAATTCATCAATCATGTATACACCTCTAAAATTTATAAATTTTAATTCTTTACCATGATTTTCCATATTAGAATTTGATGAAAGTGTATTATTTTTACTAATATTTTTAAAATCTCGTTCCTTTCATTTGCATTTGCTAAGGCATGTCTTTTTTGTTCTGGAATTCTTTTCTTTTTTATTTATTTTTGTGTTTGCTACTGTATCAGTTACATTACTACTAGGAGTTAAATATGGTTATTGCAGCCAATAATAATAATAAAAATCCACCTTCATCTTTTGTTAATCCAGAACATGTTTGCTCTTTTTGTATAAGATGTCCGATAATATTTCGACAATTAGAATACCTAATATCATAAGTAAATTTCCACAAGGTCTTAACTCTGTTTTTCATTTGTCCATGAGTTAAAAAAGAATCAATAATATTTAATTGTTTAGTATTTAGATTAATTTTCATTGCTTTGAGTTTAGTTTTACTTGGCAGTAAAGTATAATAAATTGTAAAGTTAATCATTTAAGATAATTTTATTTAGTACAATTAAAATATTTCATTTCTTATTAAAAAGTTATAAAAACATTCCATAGAATGCAGTTAAAATTTTTTTAATTAAAAAATGTATACGAAGGTCTTATTGAGTGCAATTCAAAAATTTTTAATCCCCAGCCATTATCATTGAGGCCCATTACCTAATATTCGTTTCCTATACATGATTCTTCTAACTGCTATTACTGCTAATTTTTCTCCAAATGATCCGTCCTCAGTACATTCCTTCTGTTGCAGTTAGTTGCATTTAACTGCTTTATGTGATTTTTCTTACTCTTTTTACTGTTATATACAACGCCATATATTTTACATGTTTCATTTAATGCATTTATTCCTTTATCACATTTAGTTAATATTTGCTTCTAATGTGTTCCTGAATGACAATAATTAAACAGTTTTATGCATTTCAAAAGGAAATATATTAATTAAAGCAGTAACAATTCTTTATTGTTCAGATTTCCAAAATGTGTGAGGCAAATTATTCAACAATGTAAATTAGGTATACTTTTCTATTATTAAATTAAAATCATTACATTCATTTGTTAACATTTTTGGTATTCCATGTCTTTCTGTGTAATAATTTTTATTTCTACTCTATGAATTACTGCTAATCTGTTGATTAAGTGACAGACATTGTTCATCCAAAAATATTCAATTGCTTTTTCTTCAATTTTTTAATAAAGCCTTGGCCAACCTTTTTCATATAATCTTGTATCTTATGCTAAATCTAAAGGCAAATTTTTTGAAAAACAAACATCAACAGTTTCTTTTATAAAAGGTTTACATTTATTAGCTTTACTGGATTTTATTTAATTTGGATTATTATGAAAATAATGAATCTGAATTTTATAATATATACACATAATCTGGAAAATCAACAGCACCAAAATTTCTATTCATTTCATCCATAGCATGCTGTTTGTTTAGTTTAAAGATTCTATATCCATTTACTCATTCACATGTTTATTCACCAACTGCTAATTTATCAGAATCTAATGGTAATTTACCAACATCTTCATTTTTGTTCAATAAATCTTTTATTTCTAATTCGCTTAAAGTATAATTTGTATCATATTGTTTGATTGGTGTTATATCATGATAGTCTACTAAATAAAGATGTTGTTGATGATAAGAAACAATTAGTTATTCAGCTTCTCTTATTTTCTTCAGTTGCTTTTAATATGTTATCGCCAACTTTTTTAATTACTTCAATAACGCATCAATCTTCTTTTTTATATTCAGTTATAGGTTATTTTTAAATTCCTCTCTTAATTGTTCTTTCATGTTTCTATTTTATTTACCTTTTTAACAACCTCTGGCTCATGTTTTTGAATATTTAAGACAATGAAAAACATTAATCATTTATTTGTTAATGTTTTATGTTTAACAAACATGTTGTTTCAAAACCTTTAATTTTTTGCTTTGTTCTGTCGTTAAAGCATTATGTTTAATGACGATAAATGACATTACTTATATATTTTCATAATGTGTAATGTTTAACAATTGTGTTTTTAAAAATCTTTAACGTTTTTGTTTTTTATGTCGTTAAAAACATCATTTAACATATGTGTTGTTAAAAATCTTTAACATTTGTTATTTGTTTATGTTTGTAAAAGTCATTATTTTACTTTATGTTCACCTGCACCTTAACTTGTCCCAGGTACAAGTTGAGAATTAGTCTTCAGTCTCTCTAGTTTATTCTCCTTAAGTTTGTTCATCAATTTTATCCAGCTGATTCTGTCAAAGGCCTTCTGCCACTCTGTAAAAGAAACAGGAAGAGGCATTAGACAAGTGCATTGTCTATCGTTGAGTCTTTACAACCTGTATGGGGGATGGCTGGTGACAGAAGCTTTGAAAGGATGCAGAAAATTAAGGATAGAAGGACACCTTATCAATACCTTCAAGTATGCAGGTGATCTGGTAGTGCTTACTAAGAATCAAAGACAACTGCAACATATGATGAACCAGTTGGTGGAAACTGGAAGGAAATACAGAACTCAAATCAACATTGAAAAATCAAAAGTAATGCAGATATCAAAAAGAGAGAAACCTTTGAGGATAACCATCGATAATTGAGAACTGGAGGATGTGAAACAGTTCAATTTGGCGACAAAGGATGTCCAATGCACAAATGAAATTGGACCAAGAATCGCTATGGCCAAAACTGCATTCAATAAAAAGAGGAATCTGTTGACCAACAAGTTAAAGAAACTAGTGAAATGGTACATCTGGAGCATCTCACTGTATCGAGTAGAGACATAGACCATGACAAACAAGAGAAAAAATATCTCGAAAGGTTTCAAATTTTGTGTTGGAGGAGATCAAGTGGACCAATCAGGCGACGAATAACTATATACAGAGAAAAGTAGGAGAGAAGAGGGACATTCTGAATACAGTTCTTCAGAGGAAGACCAGCTAGATCAGAACATACTTAGACACGGAGGGCTCATTCATGAAGCCACTGAAGGAAAAATTAATGGAACGGTAGGATGAAGAAGAAGAATAATTCAATTTTTTAATGACGTGAAAGAAGCTGAAGACAGGGAACATTGACATCAGAAATTCTCCATACGATGACACAGACCTAAGGTAGAATATTACACAATAATAATAATAATCATAACTTTACGTTTAATATTTATGATCTTAAAAGATATTTAACATTTATTGTTTTGTTTGTGTGGTTAAAAAACGTTGTTGAACGATTGTGTTATTTTTTTAAAAAATTTAAGGTTATTTTTAACGTTCATATTGTTAAAAAATTCTTTATCTGAGGTCTATATTTCCGTTTATTAGTTTTTCAAGTCATATCGATTGTAATAAGTCGAAATTTATTATCACTCCAATATTTAGTACATATTTTTTAACATCATAAAATTTAAATTTAAATTTAAATTAATGATATACATGATTTAAATTTGTATCATCTTGTCTAAATATATTTAAAATATTGAAATTGTATCCAACTAATTATTTTGGTATATTTGAATATGTTTAGGCTACACAAAAACAATCTCAAAAATGGTGTTTAACATAGCAACTACATTAGGTGGTATTGTATAATTATACCCAATCTATTTTGCAATTTTGTTTAATAGCTTCAATAGTAATTTTAATAATAATAGGAACAACATCAGGGCTTCAACACAAATTTAAACGAAAGTATTTCTCGCCACCCATAAGGTGATGTGAATTAATATATTTTCGTTTTTAATAAAAATAAATGTAAATGAGGGTACATAGAAGGCAGTGGGCAGTCATACATCGAATGAGCAGTATAGAAGGCTCTGAGTCATCTTGAAGGTAAGGCACACTGTTTGACATGGCCAGATATGGGTGGGAGTTCCAGTTGCTTGGGAAAATGATACGTTTCTAGTACCCTGTAGTACAATTTCAGCGTAGTAATAGCATTCCGGTATCATTAGGTGCATGGGATTGTGAATGCTGAGGGGAATCCACCCTCCCCCCCTGTAGAACTCGATGGCGATATTGCGAGATATTGGCGTCAAGAGAAAATACTCCCACTTGTTCTTAACCCTTCAAGTTAAGAAAAACATATTTTAAATATAATCTAAAGCACGTAAATGAGGACAGGGCTTAAGAAAACGATCTACTCTCTTACATGCTATTTTCTTTCATTAGTTTATAAAATAAGTAACGGTGTGATTTCTTACTTGCGCAGTGGTACGAATAAACTGGAGGGGAGCGCTTGATTTACCGTTGACACTTTCGCTCTTGATGGTCACTCTTGGTCTTCCATGATGGACAGCCGTCTTTCTGACCACTCCGATGAAATGCTAACTTTATTCGGTCAGTAAATACTTTTACAGTACAAATGGCTTTCCAGGAACTGCTCAGAGTGTCTGAAACAGCAGTTGAGTAGCGACAGGTTATTCTGCAATTTAAAACGCCAGTAAAAGCTTACATGAGGCAGTGATTTCGATTGTGTGATATGAAGTCTCATTGGAACTGTGCTGAACTTTAGAACAACGGTAGAACCGCGTATTGCAATCAAGATGCAGTCTTATTGTCATGGGTAAGTCATTTGTTGCATTGCTCGGCGCTGGTATGAATTTCCAATAAGTCTTCAAGGTTTTATTGTGCGCAAGATGGCCGTAGAGTTGAGCACAGTTAAACGAATCTAAATTCATTGTGTAATTAGGTAATGTTTAGGCGACTGACTGTTTGTTGTAGATGCATCATAATAAGTCCTGCACAGTACTGCAAAATTATTTGTTTAACTCTGAGTGAAACCCATATTTAAATTCTATGTACGTAAAGATAAGACAGACTGTTCTAGAAGAGGCTAACGTATATTGCATTGTTCTGAAGGATATAGGATGATTCATTGCAAACATTATTTATGGACATAAATGAGAGATGTGTCATCATAAAGCTGTAAGGGAAGACATTAGCGATACACTGTCATTTGTGCGCTCTCTGATTAACTACAGGTGCCAAACATTACTAGAATAGCAATTCCTTGCAGTTGTAACATGTGCTTTATTGGAGGACATTGCGCTTCTGAATTACATTTTCTCGTCCAACATAGGTCTGTGTTCTTATTTATTGCAACACCTTTTTTCATTACAATATTACTTTGTTGATTTGTTGCTTCCGAAAATTGCTTACAGTGAGTGGCATCGAGAGGGGGAGAGCAGGACCATCTTTGAGAGCCAAACATCTTCGAAAAATATGAAGGTCGTGTCTGTGGTGCTTACGATACATAACAAACGTTACGTGAATGTTGGCAAACTGCGCGCTTGATTTAAGGGGAATTGGACACCCTACCTCGACAATGCTAAATTTAGTGTCTTGGCTTCCATGTATTTTAGGAACCACTGCAGCCATTGACATGACTTTTACAGGATATTAAACTGTATGTTCTGAGTCTACTGAACTACAACAATTACATTTCGCCACTGCTTTCGGAAATATAATTTTTTAATTACATGGTTAAAATTTGTGTACTTTTTTGTATGTTATCCTAAATAATTTAATTATACATAACATTATGTTCTTCTTTTAGTTCATTATACTCAGGATATGCATGTTATTACTCCCTGAAAATATGAATACTTGGAGTGGTTCCTGAGATTTATGGAAAAATGCAACTGAAAATGTAAAACTTCAGGAGTGGCTTCTAATGTTTCAAAATACTGTAAATCACTTAATATATGCTATTTTTTTTATTTTTAGTCACTCAGAAGCACCCTGCACCATACTGTATATCATCCTCTTGATGTTTTCCCTTGTTTATCTTTTTTCTTATTTCTGGACTTCTTAGTGGACAACTGTGCTGTATACTCTGCTTTATCAATGCGAACCCTGTCCATCCGTTCAAGATCTCTAGTGCAGTTTGCTCCAGGATTAATTCTCATATACTGTTAGTTTCACACTACCAACTTTGCCGCTGGCCGCTGTAGCCGAGCGGTTCTAAGCGCTGCAGTGCAGAACCGCGCGACTGCTACGGTTGCAGGTTCGAATCCTGCCTTGGGCATGGATGTGTGTGATGTCCTTTGGTTAGTTAGGTTTAAGTAGTTCTAAGTTCTAGAGAACTGATGACCTAAGATGTTAAGTCCCATAGTGCTCAGAGCCATTTGAACCATTTTTGAGCCAACTTTGCCATCATTAAAAGCAATAACAGCATCACTGACCCCTCCTCCGCCCCCCCCCCCCCCACTTAAGCGTCTTCATTCCAAGAAAAACATTTTTTGGTATGCGTGTCCATATAAGATTATTGAACGACTCACTGGGATTTTGAGTCTGACCATGCACACACTTCTTCAGTAATTCAGGATTTGCCAGGTCTCTGTAAATAGCTCTTATGATATCCATGACTGCTGCTGGGATGGAATGTTTATGGCTGTATGAACTGTTTGAGTGTTGGGTATTGCGGTGATTGCACCATGAATCAGATCCAGGAGGGCAAAGGTGGTGTACCGGTTTTTCATCAGTTGACAGTCTGTGGAAGAAGGTAGCCCATACTGCCTGCTTCATTTTCAACAAATCCTCAGTATTCTTTTTAATGCTCATCCCATAATACTGCTGTAGTTCATCAATCATTTTGTCTGTCAGTCTACCTCTTATGCTTTTACCATCAGAAAGTTTCTTGTCCTTCAAACTTGGTTTCAACTTCTTCAGCCTGGTACCCGTCCTCTTCTGGACATGACCAACACATTCCAGTTTTGTAATAATCTTCTCACCATAAGGCTGAGCGTCTACTACACTGTTATATGCTTTCGAGTGTCCATAACTTAAGAACTTAGTCTAACACATTCCCTATTTGTTCACAGATCGACTAAAATTTCAATAGCTGCAGAGGCCTCCATACCACCCCTTGTTCCATCATAATTTGTTGCAGATATGACCTTCTTCATTCCCTGATTTACACTTACAACAGTGTTTGGTTAAAATCCTGGAAATCGATTACCTTTCCAATATCCATACTGGTCACTGTAACAACAGAATTCTTAGAACTGCAGCGGAGTTTCTGCCAAGTGCCAAGGGTATGTCAGTCATACCATCATTTATTTCAACAGCTTCGTCTGCAGCACCCTTCATTGACTCACATGCAACAGATTCCACAGCAGATTCAATAAATCTTGCATACTTGTTGACTTTACAAAGTGGCGGTGGCATATTGATCAAGGCTCGCATTGTTTCTCCTGCAGAGTGTCCTTTGCCAGTAGCTCTCAATCCCTAAAACCAACTAACATTTACTTCAAAATGATTATCTTTACACTTATCAGAATTCCAATATGAATGAGTATATTTACAACTGGCTCAATTAATTATAAGTTTCCTGCCTAGCACATTGAAACCTTCATGTAAACTAACTGGCCCTCCATATATTTTACAATACACACATTCACCAACACCTTTGTTAGGATGTGTAAATCTATCAAAATATAACCTAACCTCCCATTTACATCACTTTCGTTTTGAGAAAACTGTGTATCACAACGTTTTATTTTACTCTTCGAAGCACTAATGGGTATTTCTCTATATACTGACGAGTTTGCCTGTATTTCATTGTCTGTAACTCCAACCGCCATATGTTAGACACAGTGTTTCCTTTTATTCGAAAATCTATTATCATGAAACCCATGTTTATTAAAAACACTTCGTTTTGGCGTCATACTTCACTTTTTGAGAGATTTGCCAATCTATTCCTCACTTTTCTTGGAAAACCGTCAGTACTTCGACATACAACGCGCGTTTATATCGATATAATACTATTTTTGACAGTGCTCCAACACAAACACCTAATTTAACCTTCATAACACAGCAATGCACAGCCTTCTATATACAAAATAACCGATTTTACTAGATTTAGAAGTAATGCAAGTAAAAATTTTAACATTGTCACCCAGTGTATCTTATATTTAAAAAAAAAAATAAAACACTTGGAATGAGAGTTTATAAGTTATATATATACACACTCTCAACTGCCTTATGCCATCTTGGAACCAGAGCCTGTATACCCTCACGGTAAAATTCTGGACCAACCTGTTGGAGCCACTGTTTGGCAACGCGCACAAGGGAGTCATCGTCTTCAAACCCTGTTCCATGAAGAGAGTCTTTCAGTTTCCCAAAGAGATAATAGTCACATGGAGCCAGGTCAGGACTGTAAGGCGGGTGTTTCAGTGTTGTCCATCTGAGTTTTGTGATCGCTTCCATGGTGTTTTGGTTGACATGTGACCATGCATTGTTGTGCAACAGCAAAACATCCTGCTTTTGCCCCACATATGCATCAGAATTTATGGTGGTTTCACTTGGCATGATGTCCACAAGCAAGAGGTCTTCAGAATCGAAAATCACCGTAGCTATAACTTTTCCAGCAGAAGGTGTGGTTTGAATTTTTTTTCTTGGGTGAACTTGCATGATGCCACTCCATTGATTGCTCTTCATCTCTGGTGAAAAATGATGGAGCCTTGTTTCATCACCTGTCACAATTCTTACAAGAAATTCATCTCAACCATTCTCATACTGTTCCAAAAGT
The DNA here is from genome assembly GCF_021461395.2 of Schistocerca americana. NCBI lineage: Eukaryota > Metazoa > Arthropoda > Insecta > Orthoptera > Acrididae > Schistocerca > Schistocerca americana. The sequence goes on from NC_060130.1 coordinate 625,662,656, forward strand.
TTGCTGCATACCGTTTTTCTTGTTTCTTTGTGAGCCACTGTCAACATTCTGGGAACCCACCTGACACAAACCTTTTTTAACGCCAACTCTTCTATTATTCTTCAAACACTTCCTTCCCCTATCCCAACATAGTGTGACAATTCATTCATTGTGATGCATCTGTCAGCAGTCACTAATTCGTTAACTCTCTGCACATTGTCTGGAGTGTGTGCAGTACAAGTCCTGCCACTGCAAGGACAATCCTCAATATTGCCGTGCCGCTTTCATCACATAACCTGCTTGCCCACCGACTAACTGTACTGCGATCGACAGCAGCATCTCCATACACCTTTTTCAACCTCTTGTGGATGTTTCCCACTGTCTCGTTTTCACAGCACAAGAATTCCATGACAGCACGTTGCTTCTAACGAATGTCAAGTGTAGCAGCCATCTTGAAGACATGCTGTGACTGCGCCAGTCACGGGAACACGTTGAACTAAGTTTGAAAACAGGTGGGAAGGATGTATCTACAAACTATAAGACTTTCACACATGCAGAATGAAAACTGTATTTTTACAAAAATAGTGTGCATTTCTTTTGCAATGACCCTCATAATACCAAGCAACTCATGTTATATCACATTCCAGCATTTGGTTTAGTCATAATGGTAGTCAGGTGGAAAAAAATCTCAGACTAATAAACTGCTCCACCATCCCTGGTAACTTCCAACATGGTGCGATTGGCCAGGAAAGGAAATGGAAAAATTTCCAATAAGGAGCCGAACGTGGGAAATATTTTGAGTGGCGACATGTTAGATGTAATGCTGAACGCATGCGGCAACGAAATAAATGAAATAAAATCGGTTAGAGAAATGTATCAGAAAGTTTTAAAACTGTACATTAGCCACAAAGTAATTAGTATATAGTTAGAATTTGAAGACATTATTGGAGCTTCACAGTGAGAGGCATTATATGAAATTGTTTCCTATTGGAAGTAGAGTGCAGAGCAGCAGACGGAGCTGAGTAGAAGACATCACGCATTGTATAACAGGACATGGGCAGAAGTCATACTGGGAAAGATGCCGAAGGCACCACCAGGTGGCGCGGAACACAATGTCACAAAAGGCGAGGCGATGCTGGGGGTACAGCAAGTCTACCACTCATTGTCACCAGCTGAGAGGAGGCTAGGGCGCTCGAGCAGACGTCTCACGTAGCACGGCTGGCAACGCACGTCAAACAGGCTGTGAAATCAGCCATTCTGTTGAAGTACAGCAGACCGCTGCAAGACAAAGTTAAGAGATAGAAAACTTTTTTGTCTACACAACACAATTTTCGTCATGAGTGAAAAAACGGTGGAGCAAGCAGACGAGGATAGGTTCTCACCTGTCGATGAGCTAGGTGAGCCTGCCAGTAGATTTCAAGATTAAATTAAATTAAACAGGAGCTCCGTGATGACAGTATTGATGACTTCGCAGATGATATGATGCCAAGTGTAGAGGCAGGGGAGTCCAGCACTAAAATTAAGAAGGAAGTAGAGGAATGAACTCTTGATGATTCAGGTAATTTTATAGGTGAGAGTACTCGAATTATGGAAAATTCAGATCCTCAAAAGGTTTCAGATGAGATACTGGCTGGGGAGGGAAAGAACCAACTTCTGTCAATACTAAGGGCCTTAAGCGCCCATATAAATACAGTAAATGCAAATGTAGAATCAGTAAATGCAAATGTGCAATCTGCAAAATGCTGATATAAGAAGTAAGCTGAAAAATGTAGAAACTAAACGTACTGGGGAAATGAATAAATTGAAAAAGGAATTGGATGTTCGTTTTATTGAGCACTTTAAGCAAATGGGAAGCAAAATTTTCGGAAATGGACATTACAATAACGGAAAAATTAACGTTTGTTCAGAACGATTGCAAACAATTAATTACAGAATCCAAATCTGCAGTACTGACTCAGTTTAAGGAGCATAATAAAGAATGCGATGACTTTCAGCAAATGATCCTTGCTGAACAGGAATAATATGAGCCAAATGTGGACGAAAAATTAGTAACTTTGTATACTGAAGTGAGTAAAGAAAATGAAGAGATGGTTACAGGTGCTGTCTCAGAGATGAATTGCGTAATTAGTGTGGAACATGATAATAGGCAATCATTTCAGTCCACCCAAATTGCTCATAACGAAGTAGTTGATAAACAGATATTTCATCTTGCAGAGGAAACCAGTAAATTATCATGTAATATTGTTCATTGTCCAACCTCTGGATCTGCAGATGCAGCTTTCATTACGTGCAGGGAGTTTGATTATTTTTTTCCAAATGGCAAAGTGCATTCAAATATATTTATTGAAAGTTATGACGCGGTTTTGCCTACCATAAGGGAAGCAGAGGAACATATTACTTTTATAGTAGGATATTTAAAGAAATATGGGCAAGTGGCATCGCAGAGTCTTGTAAAACGGAAAAGGAACTTCAGGATAGGTTTTTGAAGAAATACTGGTTTAAAGGAATACAAGAAGATTTGATGAGGGATTTTCTATGTGAAGATGAGGGATTTTCTGTCTTAGTAGAGTAGAACTATTACAGGTGCAGAACAACAAGCACTGAGACAGTCAGCCGCTGAGGGAAATCCACAGGCAGGTAAATGCGATGAGCGCACCTACAGAGGCAGAGGACAGCGCAGACCACCGCACACATTAATTCGAAATTTCAACAACACACATGATGGTCAGTTATACTAAGAAGTGTCTCAGTGCAGGATCGACTAGAGACAATACAGGTATCTGAGACGCCACAAAGTCACACACAGCCCATAAGGGAACTTGAAATATCGCGTGATTTGGAGGCAGAGACTGGGGGAGGTGCAGCAGTCGAACCCAGGATACCAAAGCCAAGTAATTACGTGATGGAGGCAGGGGGCGGCGCTTCTGTCGCTCAGCCTAATCCACTCCCCACGCAGTCAGAGGAACTCACCTCCATTCAGAATTTAAAAGAAAATGAAAGTCTGCATGTAAGTAAAGGGATTAATTTGATGGGGAAAACGAATTCAGACAGCATTTTCGACCTTTCCGAGTTGTTTGAAGAGCCATTGACTGAAGCCATGTTTGATGTAGAATCAAGGTATGACACACTGGGTACACGTAATTTCAGCCATGAGATAGGGAGTTTGTGGTCTCCTGATAATTAAGAGCAATTACAAGAAGAAATAAATGAGGTATGTAGTGTTAATAATTGAATGATCAGTGAACAGGATATTGAAGCTAATGGAGTGCTTATTAAAAATTATGAAGAGGTTAGGGGATTTATTTTTGAAGGAGACCCCAGCAAGAAGCCAAACATCTTTGAGACATATAAAGGTGCTTACGAGACGTAACAAATGTTAGGTGGACATTGGCTCACTGTGCGCCCAATTTAATACAATCTGGGTGGCACCAAGGCTCTAAAGTGACTAACCACTGGCACTGATACATTAATAATAGTAAGCAACTCATGTTATCTCACATTTCAGCATTCGGTTTAGTCATAATGGTAGTCAGGTGGAATAAATCTCAACCGAGCGAGGTGGCGCAGTGGTTAGACACTGGACTTGCATTTGGGAGGACGACGGTTCAATCCCGTGTCTGGCCATCCTGATTTAGGTTTTCCGTGATTTCCCTAAATCACTCCAGGCAAATGCCGGGATGGTTCCTCTGAAAGGGCACGCTGTCTGGTCTCCTTCCCCAAAACCAACAAACCAACCAATAAATCTCAGAGTAATACACTGCTCCACCGACCCTACTAAATCCCAAAATCCTATATTCGAGATCTGTCCTTCCCTTCTATAGTTTTTCTAGTCATATTGATTACAAAAAGTACAAATTTGTTCCAGCATTTAGTACATATTTTTTAAACTCATCAAATTTAAATTTAAATTAAATTCAATATATATATATATGATTTAAATTTGTATCATCTTGTCTAAAAATGTTTAAAATATTGAAATTGTCTCTAACTAATTGTTTTGGTGTATTTGAAGATGTTTGGACTTCATAAAAACAATATATTTCTCTATGTCTTCCTCTAGTAAAATATTCCTTAAACTATATTTTGAGTCTCAAGAACAAAATGATCAAACAAAAAAACTGAATTAACTTCACACTTTCTGATGGAATAATATCAACATTATTTTCAATAAAAGTTGCAAAGTTTTCATTATGCTTACTTTCAATTCTTTTCACATCTTTTTATAAATTCCAAGGAATTTGGTTTGATCTAAATGCTAAGAATAAATGTATAAATGATGAATTTTATTCCTCTTGAACCATTCAGGAGCTATCTATTAATATCGTTTTCCCATACCCACTTGGTCTTATAATTGCACATTGCATAGATTTGGTAAAATCTTCCTTAATTCCAAATATTACTTTAAAATTTAATAAATTATACTGTGATGGAGGAACCATAATTATTCCTATTGTCAACATAGTTTAAAGAGTTTTAGAAAAATTTATTGACAAAAAACCAAATATTCACATTAAAAAAGAACACATTTTAAATAAAGTTGTCATTGAAATTGACATATAATTATTTATGGTTGTAAGAGATATTATTGTAAAGATTTTAGACTTTACTGATCAAACTATTGAAGCTAATCCAAAAACACATAGCTTATAATTTACTAAAAGTGAATCAATAAAAATAAATTTTAATTTAGCTGATTGAGTATTCATGGAAAAAGACAAATTATTTCACCGATAAACTAATATTATTGCTCCTTTTTAACGAAATTTAAAACTGGTTTTTCCTATAATTTATAAACCAAAATATTCAAAGGAAAATGTCAAACACTTCTAAAAATGGTTATATTTTTCAAGTAGATTGAGAATATTCAAAAAATTCACGAAATCTGCATAAATATTTACCATTAGCCCCAAAAATAAAATTGTGTGAGCAGCTAATGAAACATTGTTAACCAGTTTAGACAGAAAGTATAATTATGTTGTTTATGATAAAAATCTTGAACGGTATCTGTCTCTGGGAATGAAAATAAAAAAATTCATGAAGTTTTAAAATTTAAACAGTCGGATTACTTAAAAAAGTATATAGATTTAAAGATACCAATGAGAATGGAAGCAAAAAATGACATACAAAAGATTTCTACATATCTTTTTTAAATTTGTGTCAGTTGAAGGAAACTCATGAATTAATAGCCAAACCAAATTTCAAAAATACAACAGTATTTAATAAAAATTTAGCTGCGATTCACATGAATAAATCTAAAATTTTGTTTAATGAAGCTATCAAACGACTATACTTGATTTATCGAAGAATGTATTCATGATTTTAAGTACAAGGTTATTAAATCCAAATATAAAGAAAATACTGAACTCTGTTATTCAGATACTGAAACTATAACGTAAAAAGTAAAGATTTTTATGATGATATGAAATCAATGATTGATTGTTTTGACACAAAGAAATATCCAGAAAAAATATTTAGAATTTACCTCAGATTAATAAAGATATATTAGGAAAAATGAAAGATGAATATACAGAAAACTATTAGGTAAATTTTGTGGTTTAACTGCAAAAATTAATGCTTATAATGTTGATAAGGAAAAGTAAAAAAAAGTAAGGATATGTTTTTTTTAAACAAAAACGTATTTACAGGATTATAAAGATCGTTTATTTAACAATATAGAACTTTGAATTCAATGCTAAGTTTTTAACATGAAACTTATTCAATTGAAATTTATAAAAAATCATTAATTCCTCATGTTAGTAAGAGACTTTTGTTTAGAAAATTAGATAAATACTTTTGACACTATTTAATTAAGGAATTTTCAGTTTTTCAAATGTTTTATTTTTAAAAAATTCACTTGTAATGTATCGATGTTTTCTATTATATAATAAATCACTTATGTGTTCTTTTTTCCAAAGCTAAGTTCCCAAGCATTATAAACTTCTTTTAAACTGATAATATCAATACAATCTGAAAAACTTAATTATCATAATTATGAATGAAAATTTGTATGTAGTAAATAACAATTTCATAGATTTATCAAATAACACTTTCGTTCTTTCTTGTAAAATATATTTTATGCTATAATTTTCTGACTATGCTATAATATTGAATGCTCATATAGATAGAGTTAATTTTTTGCTTTTGTTACATTCTAGAATATATTTTTACATTTATTTGAATATTTGTCATTAGCTGTTGGGTTCTTACAAAAAGAATTAAAAGCATTATTTTCTTGACAGTTTATACATTTTTTTTAAAATTTGTGTCAGTTGAAGAAAACCCATAATTTTTATATTTTTCAATGATGACTATATTTTTTAATCTTCTCTCTTGGAATTCGTTATAAATGTTCTTTATAATAGTATTTAGAAACAAGTCTTCCACATAAACAAGGAATTTGATTTTTATTGCATATCTTTTTATGTTATTGACTTAAGCAAAGTCTATGCATTTTTCTGTAACTATCTATTGTACATTTTTGTGAAGTAAAATCATCAGTCAGCTTCTCAACCTTACAACTTTTACAAATCTTAGATTGAATACCTCTGTTTGTGTAGGAATAAATTTATTTGAAAAAATAAAAATTGAAAAATGTGTCAAGATTTTTAAAATTAAAAAATTATTAGGCAAAATTAAAGTAAAAATTAGAAAAAATAAAAACTTTAAAAAAATGAAAATATAAAACATGTATATATTTTTAAAATTTATTCCTATAAAATTTAAATCTTTTGGATTGGTGGATTGTTTTTGTTCAGTTAAAGATTTATAATTAACAGATTTTCAATCAGTTTATAATTTTTATGATTTTTTGTTTATTTTGATTTGCAGTTAAAATTTCTAATTATTATGATGATTTTATTGGTTTTTGTTGGTGAAATTCATTTATTTATTTTATTTTTGTTGGAATAAAAATGGTGTGCAAAAAAGTGTTTTGGAATTCAGCAGATTTTTAGATGTAAAATGGGACTGCTCACAGTATGTGTGCTAATTACACCATTTTTAATCTTCTTTTGTACCTAAGCAGTGTATCGTTCTTGCTACCTTCTTCATACTAACAAAAAGTTATTTTCTATTCTTGCGAGCCAGATGCAACAGCAGCAGGGCATTTGCTAAGTGTGAAGCCTAATGATTCCTGCAAGACAGGCACCAGATAGTGGTAATGGTGATGCTGACAATGATGTTGACTTTCTACATAGGTATCTTTTTTATTTGTGTGTGTGTGTGTGTGTGTGTGTGTGTGTGTGTGAGTGTGTGTGTGTGTGAGTGTGTGTGTGTGTGAGTGTGTGTGTGAGTGTGTGTGTGTACTCATTTATGCCTATAATATTTTTCCAACACTTACAGATGGTTCCATTGTTTCACAGAAATGCTCAACCCACTTGAGGTGCCTCCACTATTGCCCCTACCTGCAACACCACTAATGAGGCAACCTCAAGTTCCAAATAACAACAAGTTCTTGAGGGAGCTGGAGGAGAAAATTGATGGGGAACATGCAGCTATGAGTCTGTCCGACGAGGCATAATTCCTGTGTATGTATCTCTTATGTATGTATAAATTTTAGGACACTTGCAAAATGCTTCAAATTGCTTAACTGTGTGTAAATTTTTTCTGATACTTGTAGACTGTTGCTCTGCTCTGTTTTAGAAATGCTCAATGACTTGGCACTGCCATTTATGTCACCAGCACTGAGGTCATTGTGGGCACTGTTGTAAGCAGCAGCCCCAGTGGCTGGGCCCATAGCTGTCTCACCTGTTCCGGGGTCTGGGCCTGGCTGATGGTGGCCATGTCTGGGCTGGTGGCCTGGCTTTCATAAGTAGCATCACCATCACAAAGCGATTAGCTGTCAGCCAGCAGCATAACCTCCACCCATTCTGACTGTATGGATAAGGATGTTCATGTGCGTTACACAAAATTACCATTTTCATGGATTTGAGGGGCATTTGTAGACAGGATCTTGCATACTTGCATCAGTAACATGGTCAGCTACCAAGATCTGACTCTTTTCATGAGTGGCTGTATGCTCGTTCTGAAAAGTAAACTTTCCAAGATCTTAAAGGAACAACAGTTTACCACCACTAAGGGCTTTGCTACAATATGTTGTGAGTTCACTCTCCTACCTTCAGGAGGATGTATCAAAGGACGTTGTTGTATGTAATTGAGGTAATAATGGGGAGTGCACCTCAATTGTTGAGTGGTTTGGTGACTGTGCCCTGAAGCCAATAATAACCCAGCTCTCTCACTTCCAACAAAGAGATTCAAGTAAAGATCTCAGTGGAGTTCTGGATTTCGATGTTAATGTATATGTGTATTATCCAAAATGTCGGGGGTCCTCGCATATCTGCCTTCCAGAGCATATAGCTAGAAAATAGGTCATTATTAACGTAGAAAATAAAGACAAGTACTGCTTTCTGTGGTCACTTCTGGCTTACAAAAGAAATTATAAGATAGATCCTGAGTGCCCATCACAATATCATGTGGATATTAGTGGATGCTATAAACATGATTGTATTAAATTTCCCGTGAACCCTCAGGACACTGATAAATTTGAGAGGCAGAATCGCCATATATCCATCCATCTACTTAGCCTGAGGGAATGCAGATCAAATGGTGTTACACACGTGGTCATTGGACCCGTTTTCTTTTCTAAAGTCACTGGTCAGTGTGTGACACATGCAGATTTGTTGTTAATCTCTGAGGCTGAGAGATAACATTAGTGCTGGATCAAAAGCATATCCTGCCTTCTCTCCACCCAAATGAGTAAAAGCAGTCGTAAATGACTTTTTTGTCCTGGGTGCATAGACTCTTTTAAAACGAGTGGGAGCTTAGCAAAGCAGCAGCTGGATTGCTCTGCCAAGGATCTGGTATATAGTTAGTAAAATGTTCCAGGCTATTATGCCATGGTGGAATGGATTTTACCTTCAAACCCAATGCTTCGTCCCCTATTGCAGAAGACATTTTCAAGGGGCATCATAGCTTCAATGAATGTCTGATTCAAACCCTAGCTCACTACAGACTATAGCAAAATTCCGCTTCCTCGTGCTTCGGCGCGGTGGCGTGATGCACTTGTTTTGAATGTGCAAGTGCAATTGACCGTTGTCGACTGCCATCGTCCGCTGTTGCTGTCACGCCATGGTGGAAGATTGGTACACATCTTCCTTAGCACCGGGATCCAGATGTCATTTAATTTCCTCCTCCTTCCTACTGAAATTCTTGAAGTGTTTTATAATCTATATGGCCTGTCTGTATAGCCTTCCATGATATTCACTTGTGTCTGCCAGTGCTTCAGTCCTATCAAAATTAATGTTGTGGTCTCCTGGCTGCAAAGCATGTTCCGCAACAGCTTTCTGTCTATCTCCGCCAAGCAGGGTACTGCAATGCGATCCCCTGATTTAGATTTTTCGGGATTTACCTAAATCGCTTAAAGCAAATGCCGGGATGAGTCCTTCAAAAGGCACAACCGCTTTTCCTTTCCATCCTTCCCTAATCCGAGCTTGTGCTCCGTCTTTAATGAACTCGTTGTCGACGGGACGTCAAACGTCAATCTCCTCATTGTCCTCCTGTCAACCTCCCCTCTACTGCAATTGCTCTTCTGCTCTTCTAGTCTGTTTCTGACCGTTCTTTTTGTAGTAGCCACGTATACCTCCCCACAAGTACACGTAATCCTATATATTCCTGCTTTTTCCAGCAGTTAGCGAGCGTCCTTGGCCAATTTTAGGTGATCTTGTATCTTTTTCCTATGTTGTCAGTAACGTCCTTAGTTAAAGGTAGGGAAACTTTCGATTTCATCGGTGCTTGAGCATCGCTATGTTTTCTACGCAGTGGGCTTAATGCTCATTCCTCCTCAATCATTCTTGCGCAATCCATTGGTGAGACGTTTTAATTCTGCGTCAAGCAGCTCTCTTTCACAGATTTCCTTGCTCTATTCGCAGTGGTTCTTATGATGCCTCGCTTTTGTTGCAGGTGGTAGTTCGAATCCCGTTGCAGGTAACGATCTGTGTGCGTCTGTTTTCGGTAAACCGTGTGGCCTGAGCTACCAGCTTCTTTCTTGCAAACTAGTACATAAAGAAAATTGAATTTTCCGCCTGCCTCCTCCTCCATAGTAAATTTAATCTCGAGATTGATCCTGTTGAGACGTTTGTGAAAACGACCCAGTTCGTCCCCGCCATGCCACCACAAAACAAACGTATCACCTATGTACCAGAAACAAATATTCGGTTTCTTGTTTTCAGTTTCCAATGCCTACTTCTCGAATTTTTCCATAAAGAAGTTCACTATAAGTGGGCTTAAGGGGCTCCCCATAGCGACACCATCCGTCTGTTCATAAAATTCATCGTTCCGTTTGAAATACGTCGTTGTGAGACAATATTTAAACAGTTCTGCAACATGGGGAGAAATAATTCTATTCAGCTGTTGCAACACTTCATTGAGCGGAACCATAGCGAATAGCGATACCACATCAAGACTAATACGTCCTCCAGCTGTACGTACCACTACGCCGTTTAATTTAGTGGTAAAAGGTGCCAAATTCTTACTTACGAATCCGATCGGCCCACATCCGGTCGTAATAATGTTGTCAAGAACTTGGCAACCGAATAGGTGGGCGAACCAACAGCACTCACTACAGGCCTTAAGAGGAACATGTTCTTTGTGCATCTTAAGCAATCCATAAAGTCATGTGGCTGTGCGGTTCTAGGCGCTTCAGTCTGGAACCGCGTGACTACTACGGTCGCAGGTTCGAATCCTGCCTCAGGCATGGATGTGTGTGATGTCCTTAGGTTAGTTAGGTTTAAGTAGTTCTAAGTTCTAGGGGACTGATGACCACAGATGTTAAGTCCCATAGTGCTCAGAGCCATAAATTCCTGGCGGTAGCGCAACTAAACTGAACAGACATTTTCTGAACGCTCTGTCGATACAGGACTTCTTTACCAACAGCATAACAGTTCTACGAACTTTGTCAGTGGGGTGTTTACTTCGTTTCCTACATGTTGACGGATCTAATAAGCCATTAATCTTACTATCCTACTCGGTCACATTCAAAACAACTGTTGCATTTTCCTTGTCAGTGGGGAGAATAATAACGCTATAGTGCTTGTTCAGCTATTTTGTTGCATTTCTCTCACCCATAGTTAAATTACTTTTTGGAGGCTTTGCGCGAGATAATATCTTACAGCTTCTATATGGATTTCTTGAGCTGTAACCGGGTCCACACCACGAACCCCTGGTTCTACACTGGCTATTATTTCTTCCCTGGGCACAAGAAATCAACTCTCTTCTTCTATTAGACGTTGTCAACATACGCTTCCTAATAGTATCGTGCAATAGTCTGTCAATTGTATCCCAGTCACCAATACGCAGTTTATTGCTGATAGTAATATGGTGAGACATTGACTTACAGTCTGTGCTTCCCAGGTCGCGGCGGGTCTGTTGAATACGCCCTAGTGTAAAGCCTCTTCCGTCCGTTTGAAAATCCCCTGCGCCTTGGTCGAGCTGTATAGTGCGTTAATACTCAAAAACTTCGGAATAACACCGACTTCTCTGCACATTTCTTGACATCTTCTCCCCGAAGAGACGTATAATTGTAAAATGTAAACCTTCACGGCCCTTAAATGTCACAGTTAATAACATGTTCCGGGCTATTATGCAGTGGGTTTTAAGGTGAAATCCATTCGACCATGGGATAATAGCCCGGAACATTTTATTAACTGTGAAATTTCAGGCCGTGAAAGTTTACATCTTACAATTACGATCCGGTACATATTGTCTTGCCTACTGCGGAGAATAAAATCCGTGTACGCCGACTTTGCGTGTCTTCTCGCTCCTGTGGCGTTCGGTGAGAGCGATCCTACTGCCTATGATACCACTCTCACAGAAAGGCAGGTGCCTTCTACAACTGCTTATCAACTTGTTTACTCGTACGATTCAAGTCTCAGTCATTTTGAATCGTATGTTTGGGATAAACCTGCGTGTTATTGCTGTCTGAGTTTGAAAGCCTCGCAAGCAAAGTTGATGAAATTTATGACAATATTTTTTCAATGACCAAAACGCAGGCAGATAAATTACTGTACAAGAATGCAATTGATTATTATATTTGTGAGCTGCCATTAGATGAAGAAGTGGAAAAGCCATGTAGGGTCATTCCCACCTAACTGACAAATTCCGCGCTGCTGTGCACAGTGCATGCAACTTGAATTACCAAGTCCTAGAACACATACACGTTTTCATCCACACTTTAAACAGCTATGACGCTCACTTCCTAATTGAGACTTTGGTTGATTACAGAAGGAGCAGAGATCGGATTAGTACCCTAGCTAACTCCGTCTCACTGAGATTCAAGCAGGCACCACTACAGAAACTTGCTGGAACGATGCATCAGGAAGATTTACATTTCACTCGACCTTTATTTCCTGATAATGTTAAGTTTCAACTCATAATGAAGAAGAGGATTTTCCTATACGAATATCTGGATTCATAGGAGAAACTCAACGATACTCTATTACCCAACATAACTAAATCTTCCAGCAAACTTTCGCGCACTGCCAATCCAAATGCAGAGTGTGGGCTCGTGAGAAGTGTATGACTTTGGTTGGACATCCCTAATTTAAAGGAAAGTGCAGAACTTTTTATGGACACAGACGTGTGCTTACTTAGACATATTTTTTAACTGCTCTGGAGTGTATGCCCAAACACATGTAAACTAGATTCTACATGCTACTACACCACACAAAGACATCTGTGGGACAGTGTGCCGAAAAGGATGCATGTCAAAATTGAACTCTTGCTTGATGTTGCAATGCTGTTGTTTTTCAAATGAGAGACTGACCATAGGCTTTGTCAATGTATCCATGGGCATGACAAGCCAAACAGCCTATGAATGCATGAACAGTTCAGAGCATCTGGTGATTTGAGTTACATCATATACTTGGATGTAAACAACTTAAACAGGTAAGCAATGCAACAATCTCTGCCTCTTGAAGAGTCTCGTTCGATGTGTGACAAGGAATGCACAAGATTGAGTAAAAGGTTTTTTAAAAAATTAAAAATCTTAAAACAGTTTTAGAAAATAATAATGTCAGTGGATGTTTCAAGGTTCTTATTCCTCCGATTTATTGTCATGCAAATGTTCGCCTGAGGAAGTGATTCTTAGTGCCACGAAACTGGTTGTCGTTGTTGTTGTGGTCTTCAGTCCTGAGACTGGTTTGATGCAGCTCTCCATGCTACTCTATCCTGTGCAAGCTTCTTCATCTCCCAGTACTTACTGCAACCAACATCCTTCTGAATCTGGTTAGTGTATTCATCTCTTGGTCTCCCTCTACGATTTTTACCCTCCACACTGCCCTCCAATGCTAAATTTGTGATCCCTTGATACCTCAAAATATGTCCTACCAACCGGTCCCTTCTTTTTGTCAAGTTGTGCCACAAACTCCTCCCCAGTTCTATTCAACACCTCCTCATTAGTTATGTGATCTACCTATCTAATCTTCAGCATTCTTCTGTAGTACCACATTTCGAAAGCTTCTATTCTCTTCTTGTCGAAACTATTTATCGTCCATGTTTCACTTCCATACATGGCTACACTCCATACAAATACTTTCAGAAACGACTTCCTGACACTTAAATCAATACTCAATGTTAACAAATTTCTCTCCTTCAGGAACACTTTCCTTGCCATTGCCAGTCTACATTTTATATCCTCTCTACTTCGACCATCAGCAGTTATTTTACTCCCTAAATAGCAAAATTTCTTTACTACTTGAAGTGTCTCATTTCCTAATCTAATTCCCTCAGTATCACCCGATTTAATTCGACTACTTTCCATTATCCTCGTTTTGCTTTTGTTGAACAAACCAGGGACTCCTAAGGTACGACTCGGCAAACGAATGGTAACGAGATGCGGAGCTATTAATATCAATGGGGGCTACTCTGGGAAGAAGGTAGAGTTGGCAGAGGCTGCAAGTAAGATGGGGTTGGACGTTTTAGCTGTTAGTGACATTCGGGTAAGGGGTGAGAAAGAAAAGGAAGTGGGAGAATACAAGGTTTACCTGTCAGGAGTCAAAGCAGGAATAGCACAATGGGGTGTAGGGCTTTACGTCAGGAAAGAAATGGAATCCAGCGTAGTTGCAGTAAGATACGTAAACGAACGATTGGTGTAGATAGATTTGACAGTGTCTAACAAGAAAATTACGATTGTATCAGTATATTCGCATTGTGAAGGGACAGATAAAGATAAGACGGATAGTTTTTATGACGCACTCAGTGATATAGTTGTTAGAGTAAAGGACGAGGACAGTGTTCTGCTCATGGGTGATTTTAATGCCAGGATGGGAAATCGAACAGCAGGGTATGAAAAGGTTATGGGTAAATTTGGAGAGGATATGGAGGCCAACAGGAACGGGAAACAACTCTTGGATTTCTGTGCCAGTATGGGCTTAGTAATCACAAACTCATTTTTTAAACACAAGAACATTCACCGGTATACTTGAGAAGGCAGGGGAACCAGATCTGTCATTGACTATATAATAACAGATCACGAATTCAGGAAGGCTGTGAGGGACACACGTGTATTCAGGGGATTCTTTGATGACAGTGATCACTATTTAATCTGCAGTGAAATTGGTATCATGAGGCCGAAAGTGCAGCAGGTCAGGTCCATATGTAGGAGCATAAGAGTGGGGGATCTTCAGGATAAGGAAATCAGGCACAAGTACATAACAGTGAGCTCAGAAAGGTACCAGTTAGTTGAATGTAGGCAATTACAGTCATTGGAAAAGGAATGGACAAGGTACAGGGACACAGTACTAGAAGTGGCTAAAGAATGTCTTGGGACAGTAGTGTGTAAAGGTAGGATGAAGCAAACAGTTTGGTGGAATGACACAGTCAAGGCAACCTGTAAAAGGGAAAAGATGGCGTATCAAAAAGGCTACATACTAGAACTCAGGTAGACAGAGAAAGGTGTGTTGAAGAAAGAAACAAAGCCAAACATATAATTGCAGCATCCAAGAAGAAATCTTGGGAAGACTTTGGAAACAGGTTGGAGACTTTGGGTCAAGCTGCTGGAAAACCATTCTGGAGTGTAATTAGCAGTCTTCGAAAGGGAGGTATGAAGGAAATGACAAGTATTATGGACAGGTCAGGAAAGCTGCTGGTGAATCCTGTTGATGCCTTGGGCAGATGGAGGGAATATTTTGAAGAGTTGCTCAATGTAGGTGAAAATACGATGAGTAAAGTTTCAGATTTCGATGTACAATAGGATAGGAATGATGATGGAAATAGGATCACATTTGAGGAAGTGGAGAAAATGGTCAATAGATTGCAGTGCAATAAAGTGGCTGGGGTGGATGAAATTAAGTCGGAACTCATCAAATACGGTGGAATGTCAGGTCTTAAATGGCTACACAGGATAATTGAAATGGCGTGGGAGTCGGGACAGGTTCCATCAGACTGGACGAAAGCAGTAATCACATCAATCTTTAAACATGGAAACAGAAAAGATTGTAACAACTACAGAGGTATCTCTTTAATCAGCGA
The DNA here is from genome assembly GCF_021461395.2 of Schistocerca americana. Classification (NCBI taxonomy): domain Eukaryota; kingdom Metazoa; phylum Arthropoda; class Insecta; order Orthoptera; family Acrididae; genus Schistocerca; species Schistocerca americana. The sequence continues at coordinate 625,678,157 of NC_060130.1, forward strand.
TTAGGGTAAAATCTTCTCAGGTATTGTTGAAAGGAAAGTGCGAGTATTAGTTGAGGACAAATTGGATGAAAATCAGTGTGGGTTTAGGCCTCTTAAAGGTTGTCAGGACCAGATCTTTAGCTTACGGTAAATAATGGAGAAGTGTTACGATTGGAACAGGGAATTGTATCTATGCTTTATAGATCTAGAAAAGGCATATGACCGGGTTCCTAGAAGGAAGTTATTGTCTGTTCTACGAGATTATGGAATAGGAGGCAAACTTTTGCAAGCAATTAAAGGTCTTTACATAGATAGTCAGGTAGCAGTTAGAGTTGACAGTAAATTGAGTTCATGGTTCAGAGTAGTTTCAGGCGTAAGACAAGGCTGCAACCTGTCTCCACTGTTGTTCATATTATTTATGGATCATATGTTGAAAACAAACTGGCTGGTTGAGATTAAGATATGTGAACACAAAATAACCAGTTTCGCATATGCAGATGACTTAGTTGTGATGGCAGATTCGATTGAAAGTTTGCGAAGTAATATTTCAGAGCTAGATCAGAAATGTAAGGACTATGGTATGAAGATTAACATCTCCAAAACGAAAGTAATGGCAGTGGGAAAGAGATATAAACGGACTGAGTGCCAAATAGGAGGAACAAAGTTAGAACAGGTGGACGGTTTCAAGTACTTAGGAAGCATATTCTCACAGGATGGCAACATAGTGAAAGAACTGGAAGCGAGGTGTAGCAAAGCTAATGCAATGAGCGCTCAGCTACGATATACTCTCTTCTGCAAGAAGGAAGTCAGTACCAAGACTAAGTTATCTGTGCACCGTTCAATCTTTCGACCAACTTTGTTGTATGGGAGCGAAAGCTCGATGGATTCAGGTTACCTTATCAGTAAGGTTGAGGTTACGGATATGAAAGTAGCTAGGATGATTGCAGGTACTAGTAGATGGGAACAATGGCAGGAGGGTGTCCACAGTGAGGAAATCAAAGAAAAACTGGGCATGAACTCTATAGACGTATCAGTCAGGGCGAACAGGCTTAGATGGTGGGGTCATGTTACACGCATGGGAGAAGCAAGGTTACCCAAGAGACTCATGGGCTCAGCAATAGAGGGTAGGAGGAGTCGGGGTAGACCAAGGAGAAGATACCTGGATTCGGTTAAGAATGATTTTGAAGTAATAGGCTTAACATCAGAAGAGGCATCAATGTTAGCACTGAATGGGGGATCATGGAGGAATTTTATAAGGGGGACTATGCTCCAGACTGAACGCTGAAAGGCATAATCAGTCTTAAATGGTGATGATGATGATGATGATGATGATGTTCATCTTATATCCTCCTTTCAAGACACTATCCATTCCGTTCAACTGCTCTTGCAAGTCCTTTACTGTCTCTGACAGAATTACAATGTCATCGGCGAACCTCAAAGTTTTTATTTCTTCTCCATGTATTTTAATACCTACTCCGAATTTTTCTTTTGTTTCCTTTACTGCTTGCTCAATATACAGATTGAATAACATCAGGGAGAGGCTACAACCCTGTCTCACTCCCTTCCCAACCACTGCTTCCCTTTCATGCCCCTCGACTCTTATAACTACCATCTGGTTTCTGTACAAATTGTAAATAACCTTTCGCTCCCTGTATTTTACCCCTGCCACCTTCAGAATTTGAAAGAGAGTATTCCAGTTAACATTGTCAAAAGCTTTCTCGAAGTCTACAAATGCTAGAAACGTAGGTTTGCCTTTCCTTAATCTTTCTTCTAAGATAAGTCATAAGGTCAGGATTGCATCACGTGTTCCAACATTTCTACGAAATCCAAACTGATCTTCTCTGAAGTCCGCATCTGGTACTGATTTAAAAATAAAGGACTAAATACAGTTGAAGTTCTTTTTTATTAACACCTAAAATTAAAACATCAAACCTGTGCAGGCCGATTCTGGAGTAGGCTATGTTTTAGAGGTAAATTTAACGTACCCTAGTAGGCTGCATAACAGCCACAGCAATTTGCCGCTGAGTGCAGAGCACCGACTTCCAGAAAACATTTTCCACCCCAAGTTGATGACAATATTGGAGGGAGGAGCAATGCATATACTACATTATCGCAATCTCCAGCAACGTTTCAGTTTGGGTTGCAACTGGATAGAGTCATCCACACTATTCCCTTTGAGCAGGACCCCTGGTAGAAGAAATACATAGATTTAAGCACCGAAAAGAGGGCTCTCGCGACGTGTATATTTGAGAAAGATTTTTACAGTCTTATGAATAATGCAATTTTCGGCAAAACTGTGCAAAATGTCAGAGAAATTCGAAAAATTCACTTTGTTACCCGTTGGAAGGGGCTTTATGGAGCAGCAGATTATATCATCAGGCCAAATTTTAAATGGGTTACAGTCTTCAAAATATATTTCATTGCTCTTGAGATACCAAGGAGTTTGGTAGAGTTCACAAAACCCGCTTATGTAGGTGTCTGTATATTGAATCTATCCAAAGTTCACATATACTAGTTCCATTATGAGTTCATGAAAACTCATTTTGAAAAGCCAAAGTTACCGTATATGGGTACCAACAGCATCATCTATTGGATGAAGGGTTGGAATTCAAATGAAGTAATAAGGTGACATCTCGATACATTTAACACATTTGAGTATACACTCAATAATCCTTATAGCATAATACCTGCCAACAACAATAAGGTTATCAATTTGATGAAAGACAAGGCGAATGGGTCGACAATTGTGGAGTTTGCAGGACTCTGTTCAAGAATGTGTGCATACTGTACAGATACACATGCCACCCTTAGATGGGTTAAGGGTGTGTGTCATGTGGCATCAATGTCTGTCACAGTTGAAGACTACTTGAAGTGCCTGCATAGTAGCGTTGGCAGTGCTATGTCCCCTTCCTTCCCATGATACAGCAGTAGAGTATTCAGACATGAAGACGTGTGTGTGTGTGTGTGTGTGTGTGTGTGTGTGTGTGTTATACGGTGAATCACCTAAAACCTGCACTGCAAATATTATAGAAATGGCATCAGCATTCCATGTATAATTCCTATAAGAATGGATGCATTTACGCTTTAATTCTTTTACTCTAGGATGGGTGTTGTGTGATGTCCTTAGGTTAGTTAGGTTTAAGTAGTTCTAAGTTCTAGGGGACTGATGACCATAGATGTTAAGTCCCATGCGCTCAGAGCCATTTGAACCATTTTTTTTACTCTAGGAGGAAACAACTGCATAAAGTGTTCAAATTTTTTTGCTGTAGACAGCGACATCTGCATTGCACGTGTTCTTTCGATAACGAGGGATGCATTAAAACTGTTGTAATATGAATACCTACACCAGAATATCCAGCAGACAGACAGAGGAGTGAACATAGAGATAGCTCTGTGGAGCAAGTTGTTAGTGAGTTGGTCAGGTTAGGTTCTGCAGTTGCAGCTGTTGGCTGCAGTATCTGCAGCCTGGCAATTGAAGCTATGGCCCAGTGTCAGTAAGTTGGCAGGTGTGGCAGTGGTGCCTGTGGCAGCAGTGGCAGTGGTGTGGGGGTGGTGGTGTGGGCAGAAGAATCCTGATGATTGCTCTATCAAAAAATTTCGAATCATGTGCAAAGTCAATGAACAGATCAAAACCTTCCATGCAATCTTTCAAGGGTGAGTCTGGTGTTGAAACTGAAGATGGCAGATGGTAAGCAAGAATATTAAATCTCACATGTAAACATGTGAATACTATCAGTTCAATGTTTGAACAATATACACAGTTAGAAGCAAGGTATATTAAGTACCCACACTGCAAAAATCAAAGGAACATCTGTACAAAATACCAGGACAATAACGCTAACCCATTCCTGTTGCTAGGTTCTGCAGCGTATTCTATGTCCAAACAATATGACGTTTCTTGACTCAGAGATTTTCTCTAAGTATCAATGCAAGCTCAAGGCAAATCACTTGAGCAACACAGAACTTGCTTTATTCATAAATTATTGATGCTAATGAATATGTAAATTTTTGTTTTCCTAGATATTCGAGAAATTTTCTACACTATACCACATTTAGGCCGATTTACACGTAACAGAACAGAACGCCACATTACATCAAAAAATTCCACATTTTCAAATGGTGGAATTCACACAAGGTGTCAACAGTGTGGAACGTCATGTCACTGTGAAGGAGTGTTGGGAAGAAAGTTTTGACATCGACTTTGCTGAAAGAAACTATGTCATCATCTACTAACATTGGAAGTTAACCTATTTTCTTTGTGCTCATTTATGCCATGTTTTAGTGGACTATACATGTAGGTACAATAATCACTTACAACTATTTCAGCTTTGCAGCAAGCTTAAGCATTCTTGATAATGTAACAGCACTTACTCAATTTTTTGTTAAGCGTTTCTACATTTTTTCCCATCTGAGATTGTTCATCCACCCATAATACTAAAAATTCTACGTGATTCTTTTGCTGAAGTTGGCTATTCCATAATTTAAACTTTACATTGGTCCTATTTTTGTTACTTATTTGGTTGAAGTTCATCCATACAGTTTTCCTGTCATTCACAATTACACTGTTACCTTTGAATCATTATTCAGCCACTCTTAGCAATTTGTCAATATTTTGCTACAACTTATAATCATTTTTTCCTTCTAGAAAGAGACTGGCCTCATCAACAAATAATACGCTATCAGCTATTAAAAATTGTTGTAGTAGGTCATTAACAATAACCAGGAACAACTAGGGGCCCAATACCAAGCCCTGTGGCAACCCATAATTACTATTTTATATTCAGAGTGGTACACATTACCATCCTGAAAAAAATTGCAGTCTCTGTTTCCTGTCAGATAAATATGACTTGAACCACTCATAGAAAACAACAAGGACCATATAATTATATAGTTTTAAATATAGTAAATAAGGATTAATAAGGTTATAAGCTTTGGAAAGAACCAAAATCAACCCAAAAATTAGTTCCTTGTTCTCCATGGCTTTGTAAATAAGTTTTAGGAAATTGAAGCTCTACATTTCATTGCCACATACCATCAAAAAATACCAAACATTAATACATTTTTAAAAAAACTAAAAAAATGTACTAACTGACAACAGCTTCTACAGTATTAATGGATATCTGGAATACTGCTCAAATCTGTAGGTTCTGCCTCATAATCTGTCTAAACAAAAATTTAGAGTCATTAAAGTGTTTCTAGGTGAGACTAAATTCCTTTCACTAATGTGCTTATGTGTCTAATTATGTACCTATCTTTTGTGCAGTCTGTGTGGATATGAATTTCTAGCATCTAGATGTTGTTATGCTAATTTAAGTACAATATTTAATCCTTTAGTAAAATCGACCAAGATGTTTCACTAACTTTTCAGGTATATGTCTATTTTCTCTATATGTATGCACAAAATGTTATTTTATTATGCCTAAACAAGTAGAAAACTGTTTATGTTACTGCAGTCATGAAGCTGTGTTGATAAGGAAGCATCAAGCCTTGATGTAATAATACCAGTTATATGTGACCTTATTTTGTACATGAATGTAGATGTGTAAAATTTTATATTGTTTTGTGCTTTGACAAGTCCAATATCATGAATGTCATAAAATGGACACTAAGTAAATAAATGGAAACTTTACTTCTGTGTCTTCTTAATCTTTTCAATTATTATTACTATTTTGCTTTGTTTTTGTGAAAATTGTGGATGTTTCATGACGACTTTGATATATATATCATTGAGTGTACCTCCATAGGTAAGGTCTACTATCACAGAGAGAAAAAAAGATATAGGTTTGTAATAACAGAACCAAGCTCACGCCTACTCTGTGCATAAATAAGGACATACATTTATGAAGCAATTTTTCATTAAATAAACTTTTATAACAATGAAAAAGTGATCGCTATTGGAGAAGAAAAATACAGAAGTTTATGAACACTTTTTGCTGCATAGGAAAAAACATTACGGAAAATTAAATAATCTCTATGTATTCCCTTATAAATATTGTTTGACGTGTTTGCGTGTATATATATTTTCGCTAGAAAATAAATGTTGATGTTTTGAAATGTTTCAGTTCTCTATAATTTACCGTACAAATTTGATTACAAATATCTGTTATGTAGTTTGCTTCAACATTAATGAACTTTATCGTTGTTCATTCCTCAATTCAGATACTATAGTCTGACTTCCGGTATCATGGATGGTATCTCATAACCTCACTTTCACCATTCAGTAGTAGACCAAGCAAATTATATGCCGACGTTCTGTCTAGTATGAACCCTTCACCGTTTGATGGAGATGTGACTTGACGATCTGTTCCGTTGCATTGATGTCTAGTGTGATTCGACCTTAGATGCCGATTATATATATATATATATATATATATATATATATGAATGAGTGGAGAGAGAAATGTTTGACCAACAGTACACACACTGAATGATGAACGTTCAACAGAAAGTGATTTGCAGCATACAGTTGTAGATGCAGACGAAATTAATTTCCATTGTGCCCTAAGAAAACCTAAAAGAGGCAGATTATGTTCACAGTATGCATAAATGATTTATCAACCAGATAGCTTGCTGACAATGTTCTTATCAGTGGGAAACTATCGGCATTGGACGATGATACAGAAATGCAGAAAAAACGTTCGCTTGGTGTAACGAGAGGTAGCTCTTTAAACGTGGACGAATCTAATGCTGCTAACAAAGAGAAATGATCCCATCAAAGCTGGTACAAGCAGTAGTGAAGATCAGAGGCACAACACATTGTTTCATTATTTAGGGATAACGTTACAAGCGCCCGCCTGGTTGGCCGTGCAGTCTAACGCACTGCTTTCTGGGCGGGAAGGAGCGCCGGTCCCCGGCGCGAATCCGCATGGCGGATTTTTGTCGAATTCTGGTGAACTGGTCGGTCTGTGGATGGTTTTTAGGTGGTTTTTCATCTGCCTTGGCGAATGCTGGCTGGTTCCCCTTATTCCGCCTCAGCTACACTATGTCGGCGATTGCTTTGCAAACAAGTTCTCCACATACGCGTACACCACCATTACTCTACCACGCAAACATAGGGGCTACACTCGTCTGGTGTGAGATTTCTTGGGGGGGGGGGGGGGGTCCACCGGGGGCCGAACCGCACAATAACGCTGGGTTCGGTGTGGGGCGGTGGAGGGGTGAAGTGGACTGCGATAGTCGTCGTAGGGTTGTGGACCACTGCTGCTGTGGCGGGGATGGAGCCTCTCCGTCGTTCCTAGTTCCCCAGTTAACATAACATGACATGTTACAAGCAATATTAAATAGGACGAAGAGGCAAAATCTGTAATATGCAGGGTGAATGGAAGACCAAGATTTCTTAGAAACTTTCTCGGGATGTGCCTGTGAATGTATGAAGGTAACCACTGACAAAGCTCTAGAATAACCAACCCTAGAGTACTGCTCCAGAGGTTGGAGTCTGTGGCAAGTAGGAATGAATGCAGATAACGAACGACACGACAGATGCACTGCAAATATTGCAATGGACTGGTGTAGTTCTTATGAAAACATAATATAGACGCATGGGGATAGTAAATTTGAACCTCTGGAAGAATGGCGACTTTGTTCATACCAAATCTGATTGGATAATTTTAAATAATTGCATTTGGGAAAGATTATGCAACAATTCACCTATCATTAATGGTAGCAGGGACAACTAAAATCGAGAAACTAGTGCACATGTAGAGGCATACAGAGCTTTTCCTCTATCAAGATACGAACTGAATGAGACAAAAAAATCAATAACCTTGGTATAATTACCTTCCATCACGTACTCTTCATCCATGGAGTATATGTGTACATGCAAATATAAAGCTGTCACTTCTTGTTGTTTTACTTATTGTGGTCTTCACTTTGAGGACTGCTTTGATGCAGTTCTACATGCTAGTGCATCCCGGGCAAGTCTGTTCACCTCTGCATAACTATCACAAGCTACATCCACATGAGCAAGATTACTGTGTTCAACACTTGTCGCCCTTTGTAATTTTGACCATGCACGCTGAACTGACAGTTCTTTTAAGTTCTTTCTGTACCACCACACTTCCAAAAGCTCCTATTCTCTTCTTGTCTGAGTTGCCCATTGTCCATATTTCACTTCTATACAGGACTACATTTCAGGTAAACACCTTCAGAAAACACTTCCTAACATTTAAATTGATAAAGATATTAACAAATTCGTCTTTTTCAGAAACGCTTTTCTTGCTATTACCTGCCTATATTTTATATGTTCCCTATTTCAGCTGTAATCAGTTATTTTGCTGCCCAAACAGCAAAACTCGTCTGTGTGATTTTATAGTCTAATTTGCTCACCGAGTGAGGTGGCGCAGTGGTTCGACACTGGACTCACATTCGGGAGGACGACGGTTCAATCCCGCGTCCGGCTATCCTGATTTAGGTTTTCCGTGATTTCCCTAAATCGCTCCAGGCAAATGCCGGGATGGTTCCTTTCAAAGGGCACGGCCGACTTCCTTCCCCATCCTTCCCTAATCCGATGAGACCGATGACCCCACTGTCTGGTCTCCTTCCCCGAAACAACCAACCAACCATCTAATTTGCTCGGCATTGCCTGATTTAGTTCTACTACATTTTATTACCTTGTTTTATTTTTATTGATGTTCATTTTCTAATATTTTCTAAAGACATTAATGTTACCTTCAACTGTTCATCGAAACCCTTACAATGTCATCAGCAAACGCCAAATTGTTTATTATGTCTCCCTGAACTTAAATAACCTTTCCAGATTTCTTCATGATTTCCATCACAGCTTGCTCATTGCACAGTTTGAATAACAGGAGCGATAAGCTATAACCCTGTCTCACTCCCTTCCCTATCACTGGTTTCTTTCATGTCCTCTGACTCTGATAACTGCAGTCTGGTTCCTGTGCAAGTTCTAAATAATAATTTGTTGCCAGCATTTTATCCCTACTACATTCAAAACTTAAAAGAATGTAGTCCAGTAAACCAAAATCTTTTTCTAACTCTACAAATATGATAAACGTAGGTTTGGCTTTCATCATCCCACCTTGTAACATATGTTGTTTCTCCGAAACCCAAACTCGTGTTTCCCAAGGTAGGTCTTTGTTATGGTAATACAATTTATATAGCTACATGTACACACATCAACAGCACACACTAAGCCAAATCATAAACAAAACAAAAAATGCACAACTTTAGAGTAGAGAGGTTACAAGTAATACAAAACTAGGTCCACAGTTGGAGAGAACAGAAAACGCAACAACATTCGACTTATTTATTTCAGTATTTCCCCCTAAATCAAACTGATAATACAAAATATTTTGCAGTAAGAAAAGTTGAATAATAAGGGAACATAACACGTTAGTTAAATAGTTATAAACTAGTACACATTGCTTTAAATCTGAGTTTGAAGGCTTTCTCAACACGCCCCAAAGTTTATTTCTGGAACACACATATTCAACATCTATGTCCCTATTTTGACAGAGTTCACAAGCAAAATAATAATAATGTACTTCTATGTGCATAGGACATTTGTGGGACTTTGGCATTTTCACCAGTTTTATGAGTAAAACTTGCATGTTCCTTTTTCCACTAATGTCCAACTACAGTCAGTTAAGCCACACCAGTTTCGTGGCACCTTCATTGGCAGCAACTAACTCCACAGCAGTGGTGGATGGTATGACTGATTTCTGGAGATGAGACATCCATGATACATGAGAGTCAACAATCATTGAGATGAAACCATTGGTTAGTCTTCTTGTTCCAATGTTGTCTGCAGAGTCAGCATAAGCAAAGTCTCAAAGTTTACCGTCAGATGACGAGTGGAAGATGGTTAAAATGGTTCAAATGGCTCTGAGCACTATGGGACTTAACATCTGAGGCCATCAGTCCCCTAGAACTTAGAACTACTTAAACCTAACTAACCTAAGGACATGAGACACATCCATGCCCGAGGCAGGATTCGAACCTGCGACTGTAGTAGTCGCGCGGTTCCGGACTGCAGCGCCTAGAATCGCGTGGCCACCGACGTCGGACGGGTGGAAGAGACAAGTCTGAGGTACCATGAGGATATCTGAATCGATCAATCGAGCCATCAATCGAGCAACTTTTGAAACAGCATAATTGAGCTCTGGATTTGTGGGACATATCAGTTACATTGATGATCCTACAACTGAACGATAAGGAATCGTGCTGTCGAAAGTGTTGCTACATTCTGAGGTATCGGCCGTTGTCCAGCGGCCACGCTTTAAAATACGCGTGTCGACAGTTACACCACAGCATTTCCTACAGCCACCACAGAGGCACCAGGGCGCTGCCACGAACGATTAAGATGGTGCCAATGAGATGCAAGCATCCCCTCTCCTGAGCTCCTGTGGTGGGTGTACTTAAGTTCGAACATTCGTGCACTAGCCCCTTTATTGTGCATTTGACAGTTGAATAACATTTACAGATATCAATAGTGGCCAGGGGTTGTAGCCTTCTGAATAGACATTGTATTGAAGAGTGACAGATTTATAAATCTTTTGTGTTGCTGCTAATGCAGCAACAAAGTTATGTATACTTCTACTATTCGATATTAGACGAAGAATAAATTAATATCTGAATTCTCTGTTTATGAACAGCATCTGTTCCACTCTCCTGTATCCCCTAAAGAGCCACACAGCGTGCAAAGGAAGACATAACAGACTTATTGTCTAATTGTTCATTATCACATAGATTCTTCCATGGTTTCGAATCAGCCATGGTAAAACCATGTAAAAACATATCTGTGTATACTCACTGTGGAATAAACAAGCCAGACTCTCGTTTTTCTACACTGACGGAGAAAAATCGCAACATCAAAAAATAATTAATGTAGAGTAATGAAATTTCCGGATTACATGTGTCTACATAATGTATTTAGATGATTAAGATTGCAAAATCACGGGTTAATGTAAGCATGAGACAAGCTATTGCAGTTGTGAAATATTGGAACATTAATAACCTGTGTACACACCAGAATGTTTAAACGCAGCCATGCAAATGCCCATGGGTTGTGTTGTACAGGTGGCGGATGTCAGTTTGTGCGATGCAGTTCCATGCCTGTTGCACTTGATCGATCAACACAGGGACGTTTAAAGCTGTTTGTAGAGGAAACTTGAGTTGTTACCCGATGATGTCCCATATATGCTGGATTGGAGAGTGATCTGGTAATCGAGCAGGCCAAGGCAACATGTCGATACTCTGTAGAGAATGTTGGATTACAGCAGTGGTGTATGAGTGAGCATTATAGTTTTGGAAAACACCTCCCTGGAATGTTGTCCATGAATGGTAGAACAACAGGTCGAATCACCAGCTTGACATACAATTTCGCAATGATGGTACATTGGATAACTACTGGAGTGCTACTGTCGTCATACGAAATCGCACCCCAGACCATAGCTCCAGGTGTACATTCAGTGTGTCTAACATGCAGACAGGTTGGTTGCAGACCCTCCACTGGCCTCTTTCTAATCAATACATAGCCATCACTGGCACCGAGGCAGAGCCAGATTTTATCAGAAAACACAACATAACTCCACCCTGCGCTACAATGAGCTCTCGCTTGACACCACTGAAGTCACAAACGGCGGTGGTATGGGGTCAGTGGAACGCACACTACAGGGCATCTGTATCAGCGCTGACATTGAAGTAACCGATTTGTAAAAGTTCATTGTCTCACTGTGGTGCCAACTGCTGCTCAAATTGCTGCTACAGATGTAGTACGATGTGCCAGGGCCATAAGCCAAACAACATGGTCTTCCCTCTTGGTAGCGCCATGTGGCCTTCTGGAGTCTAGTCTTCTACCATACATTCTCGTGACCACCACTGCCAGAAATCATGTACAGTGGCCACATTCCTGCCAAGTTTTTCTGCAATGTGGCAGAAGGAACATTCAGGTTCTAGTAGCCGCTTTACATGACCATCAGAGCCAATGAGATGTTGATAATGGCTCCTTTGTCACCTTGGACTTGGTGAGCTGCTGTTATTCAAGAATGCCTTTTTCTTGAATACCAGCAGCTCACCAAGTCCAGTCTCAAAGGCAACTAGCACTAATTACCGTTACAGCCAGTATTTAAAGCAGACTCGATTTGCATCCTCATAGTGGCGCTGCTAGAGCCACTCTTATGCGATTGGCACGAATGGGCATTATTGTACTCATGCAGGAACATGCCTACCAACTTTCGTTTACGGCGCACAAGTCCTTCTTGGAGCTACTATATTTTTTTCCGTGTGTGACCGAATCCCTAGAAATGAATCAAAAGAGTCATCTGTTATTTTAATTCTAACTTTAATAAATCTAAAATCGAATTCACTGAACTTTGAGTTGATCCTGCAATGAGATCACCATTGGTGCAAATACCAATCAGCAGTTTTTCTATTTTGCTCTATCGAATATAAATGCAAGAATCTGTTGTCGAATGAATGAATCCATTTCTCTTCATAAATAAGAAAAACTTATTACTCCAATAACAAGCTGTTTGCTTAAGTCCATTTGATGATTTCTTAAGACGACAAACGTGACCTGACTAATCATCGAAACCTTTTGGTTGAGTAATATATATTACTGTGTCCAAGTCGCCATAGAAAAATGCAGTTATAATGTTGAACTGACCAAACTTAAAGATTTCTTCAGCTGTAATCACTATTAAAGTACAAATAGCACCAAAACGAGCAGCTGAACTAAAAGTTTCTTCAACATCAAGTCCTGTACAATGACACAGCACAAAAAAATCAAGCAAGCGTGGCATCTATCAATCGAGCCTACAGGTTTATACACTGATGGCCAAAACATTATTATCACCTGCTTAATAGCTTGTTTGTCCGCTTTGGGAACGAAATACATACACTGCAAATCAGAAATCCGACGGTTTGTTGGTAGTTTTGTGAAGGTATGCAGCATTACATGTCTACGCACAGGCCCGTTAGCTACCAAGATGGGTTCCATAGGACTTACATCAGGCGAATTTGGTCGCTGAGACATTCACTATAACGCTCCTCAAACAACTGTAGCATGGCTGTGGCTCCGAGACACGAACAGTTATACTGATGAAAGATGACGTCGCCGTTGGGGAAGATATCAAGTATGAAGGGATGTGGGTCGTTCGCAGCTATCAATGTATCTTCGCTTACTCCCACAGGCCCCATGCAAGCACAAGAGAACGTCTCGGGGAGCATAATACTGCTCCCATCAGCTCCGTCCGTGGTGCGCCGCCGTTCACTTCGATGACAGCGCTTGTGGAGATGAACGTCGACCTACTGTAGCAGCAATGTGATTCACCAGAAGAAAACGAACGAGGTGGCGCAGTTGTTAATGGTTCAAATGGCTCTGAGCACTATGGGACTTAGCTTCTGAGGTCATCAGTCCCCTAGAACTTAGAACTACTTAAACCTAACTAACCTAAGGACATCACACACACCCATGCCCGAGGCAGGATTCGAACCTGCGACCGTAGCGGTCTCGCGGTTCCAGACTGTAGCGCCTAGAACCGCTCGGCCACCCTGGCCGGCCGCAGTGGTTAGCACACTGGACTCGCATTCGAGAGGACAGCGGTTCAAAGCCAAGGCCAGATGCACTGATTTAGGTTTTCCGTGATTCCCCTAGATTGCCTCAGGCAAATGCCGGGATGATTTCTTTGAAAGGGCATGGCCGATTTCCTTCCCAAATCCGATGGGAGCGATGACCCCGTTGTTTGGTCCCTCCACTCAAATCAGCCAGGCAACCAGAAAAACTGGTACGTTTCCATTGACTGACAGCCGAATCTCGATAGTCCCATGTCCACTGCAGTCGTAATTGACGTTATCGTAGGGCCAACATGTGAACACGTGGTAGTGGTCTGATGCAGAGCTCCATATTCAGCAATGGACGATGAACTGTGTGCTCCAAAACACGTTTACATGGACCAGCACTGTGCTCTTTTGGCAGGGATGCCACAGATGACCATTTATCTTACTTTACAGAGCAAACGTTCTGTGAAGAGTCATGCACGTCCAACCATTTAGCGCCTTGTGATAGTTCCACTGTGCTTCTACCTCTTTCCATAGATGCTCACGACAGTAGCACGTGAACATTCGACCAGCTTCGAGGTGCTTATTCAGCAGGCTGTGCGTAATAATAAACTACCCTTTCGTTAAAGTCATTTATCTCAATGGATTTCTCCGTTTGCTGCCCTATCTGCGCTAGGGTGACCCCCTGTGCGTATCTGCTCTGTTTACAAACTTTTGTTACTGTGCCATATACCCACAATGCCACCAGGCGGCAACCAACGTCACAGTACATAGTGGTTATAATGTTTTGGTTGATCAGTGTATTTTACATGAAGCGTGTATCAGTCATTTATGTTTACCTTTAGGCAATTCTGTCATCCTGAAGGTATCATTTTCTTTAGAGTACTGCATTTCTTCTTTCACTGAATTAAACCATTGTTTTAATCACCACTTTCCATAGCATTGATGAAATTTGTTGCTGCAAGCTCTTCACAGATTTATTTTTTATTAGGCAAACTAAAGGATTTGTTTCTTTAGACTGATGAGCCTGGTAACCTATTTCATAACAACTAAACCTCGCTGCTGGGTGTATTTTACAAACTGAATGACGATTTAGTAATTCATCCAAAGATTCTTGGTTACTAGTCTCAGTTTGATCAATAGTAAATTGAACTTTCTCATTTGAAAAGAATTACTATCAAGTCACATTTATCTTCTGTTTATTCAGTTATGGGATGAATTCCAGCTCAGCTGGATTGCCCGTTATACAAAACTTCTCTAGTCAAAAATCTCCATTGTGAGATGTCATTAAGCTGGGTTTCCACAGGCATGAGTTTCTTACATATGCGTCCCCCCGACCACCAGTCACGCAGGTCAACTTACATATGGAAACACCATACTTGCACACTGTCATGCCAATTTACACTTAAGTTACGGAAATTGGAAAGCATTGTACATTCTTGCATAACATCGCTTCAGTAGCTTCCAATATGTGGGTCTCCTCTCATTCTGCTCTAGTTCGTTAGTTAGCACAGATCTAGAGTCGTTTGCTTGCAAATGTGGATGGTTAGTGTCAAGCCAACATAATAGGCTTAGTCTTCAACTAAGTAAATAAATTCTTTCTAAAGAGGGAAATTAGTCTTGAACAGTGTGATATGACTATCTTTCTAGCATTTAGCAACTCTTTATAATCAATTATTTGTAAAGAACTAACACAACATCGTTTGAATTGACGAAATGGATTACAATGTATTGTAACTGAGAGAGTGGCCTTCCTGGGGTTCATATTACTGCAGAACAGTGTGTACTGTGAAGGTTTACTTCATTCATTATAATGACAATTTTTTTCTTTAGTCATTGAGCGTAAATATTACCATGAAATAGAAATTTTCAGTGATTGTTCTGCACAACAGTACAAAGTTTGGTTATGAAATTAAACACCATACCAGTAAAACAAAGGTATATTTACAAAACCTGTGATCTAACAGAAGCTTGACTAACCTGGAAATAAAAACAAAGCTGAAACTGCTGAGGTAAAAACCTTACTTTCCAATGCACTCTCAGTGTGTTTCAGATAACTCAAAATTTAGAAATAGTGCTCTTTGGAATGCAATAACTATTGCAGCGACTCCAGTTGCCAGATTTTTTAGCGTTACTTGTAATTTAAAATAAACTGGCACAGCATCTTGCATACATGTGTTAGTCTTTTGTACAGAGCCAGAAATTTGGCTTAAAAAATTTCAGAATAGATTTCACTCATTTGAAAATGATTTTCTAATGAAATGTCGTCCTTAGCAGGTAACTCACATTTTAGCATATTACATGTTCTCAAATGATTTCTATGAGATGCCCATTTTCATATCCAACGTATGTGGATCCGTTTTTCCTTCAGTGTCACTATAAGCTCTTTGGCTAAAAGCTGCACAACTGTAGTATGAATAATTTCACTCATTGCTATTTTGGAGGTAATGTGAGAAGCATTTCCAATTCCGGCATATGAGAATACTAATGTGCATGGAAGCTTAGGGGTGGTGGGACACATGTCTAAGAAATTCATACCTGTGGAAACCTGGATTTACACCATGTTTTAATGAGAACCAAATTTTGTAACCATTTTTGTCATTCACATAACCAATAAAATGGTCAGATACAGCTTTGTCATTCGACGTATAACGAAATTTCTCTGGAAAATAAACATAATATTTAGACCCAAAAATCCGTAAATAGATACTACAGCTGTGAAAGACTTAATCATTCCACAAAGTGAATGGTGGTACGTTAAACACTTGACTTCCCAATACAGTTGAGTAGATTGTTTGGTTGGTTGCTCTTGGGAAAGGTGACCAAACAGCGAGGTAATCGGTTTCATCGAATTAGGGAAGGACGGGGAAGGAAGTAAGACAGCTGTGCCCTTTCGAAGGAACCATCCTGGCACTTTCCTGAAGCAATTTAGAGAAATCACAGAAAACCCAAATCAAGATGGTCGTACACAAGTTTTAGCTGTCGTCCTCCCAAATGCGAGTCCAGTGTGCTAATCACTGTGCAATTGGGTAGAAAAATGCCCTTGTCACGTGCATCAGCCCAAAATTATTGAAGTAACTTGCTAGATGATATCATGGAGTGAGTAAAAGCTACTACGTGTCGATTTGCTTGCTCAACGACACCGTTTTGCTCAGGTGTATCTGGACACCCTAAAATGAAACTCAGTACCATGTTAGAATTAAACTCTCCTTCACTGTCAGACTGAAACACTTTTGCCTTATACCCAGCAGCATCACACTGCTTCGAAAATGTTTTCAAATTGTCAGTAATTTCAGATTTATTTCACATTAAGTATATCTAAGCAAAAGAATACTAATCATCTTTGAAAATTCCGTTGTAACGAAAAACAATTATGGAATCAACAGAAGATGCCCCATTAATCTCTAAACATGATTTTCTTGTAAATTAATTACACGTATTAAAATATGACATAGTATTGCAGCTGTCCCCTCCCATTATTAAGCACTACTCTGAATTCTCTAAGTAATTTTTTAGAATGTATTACTTATAATGGGACGGTGGTATGATCATTTAATATTAAATGACTACGACCAAGGTGTGGATGGAGCCAAGGAATTGACATATCAGACGTGATTTAACACATAAATAATTTATTCATAACACAATACATAACACCAACTACGGAGGTCCTGCTTCGATGCTTACAATTGTCCAAAATGGGAAGGCCACCACCTTCGAAATAGAAAGGCTTTAATTTAAGAAACTAAAACGCCTATTATAATTTTTAAAAATAATAATAACAACACATAAGTGCTAAGTGAACGAACTCTTAAATCTTTAATTATTAATCACTAAGCGTGGGTTTACCACATTTAAAGTCTCATTGCAATATAAAACATAAATACATGAATTCACAACACAGCATGGCTTCAAAATTTCTACCTGGACAACCTATGGTCTTAAAACTTTCGTATTACATTCCAGCCAATCACATTAATAACTTATACGCACGGTTGGTAAAATACAAACGTTTGCAGTACAATGAATTTTAATAATCAGCAATCACTCAAAAAACAACATCAGAAGTTCGATACGGAGCATGTAAGCCTGTTTATACAATCTTTCAGACCAAAATAGGCACGAGGGCCACCATAACAGAAGTGCGGTAGTTGCTTTTAGGATAGGTGCTCCCATTAGTTTAATCACTGAGCAGATATTTACTTAAGCTACAGGTAAGATACTTAAGGCAAACAGAAGTTTTTTTTTCCTTCCTCCCTTTTAACAAAGGGGTTTTAGTAAGGTGGAATTTACACTTTGAGGAGATGCAATAGCAATCTAGCGCGCACACCTACACGAGGACGCCATCCCACTACACATGTACTAAACTAGCCGCGTATCCACTGTTCAAGCCAAACATTAACAACACAGTTCCATATTCCTGACACCCAAATAGTCGGGATCAAAACAAAACCAAAAATCCCAAGAGCGCAAGATCCAGCATAGCTTCAGAACAGATCTTACTTCATGCGGTTGCCATCACAAATACAGGTATCGAAATGAAAACAAGAATGTTTAACAACATTCCCTAATCTGCACAATGTTCTTCTTTAGGTCCCGGTAGCGCTAGACAATGCTGACATGCCAATGTTAACAAACCTCTAAGGCAACACCCTCCAACTGACAAGTCGAAACCAATGTGGCCCCTTATCAGCTCCGTGACAGGACTCGGACCCCCAACTACTGTCAGTGCAACTCACTTAGAATAAATACAGCGCAAATAGTATGGCGGACACATATATCCAGGGTTAACAGAACACTAGACTGAACTAGAATTAACTTTAATAATGCAGCATTAGATCTTGGGAGACAAGGAACTAACTCCCTACCCGAAATTCTACAACCACAGAGCGGGAGGATGAACTACCAAAACATAGAAGTGCAAACGAACACAAATAACTACCAAAATACACCACTACACCGGTTAGCAACGATGCGTGGAGGAATCTGCACTATCAGAATTGCACCAGTGAACAGAACAGAGGATTGCCACAGCGGTGGCCACAAGGTGGGAAAGACGACTGGATGAACTCAATCCCAAAGGACGATCAACTTGAAACATTCACACTTAACTTCTTTTCTCCTTTCCCTCGGCGTATTTCGTCGTTTGTCCGGGACTGATGTGCACAATTCTGAGCTGTCCGCAGTCGTCCCGGCAGACACCGACCCAGCCGAACTACTCACGGACTCAAACCCTCGCCGAACGGAGGCTCCACCGCCCCATGATGGTTACTGTTTGTTTGCCTTCGTCGACGCATGCGATGATTAGACTGCCATCCGCCTCTCGCCGTCAACCAGTGAAGAGCGGACAGAGGGGCCCAACCAGCCCGGCGTTCCTCCATGGGTAGATGTGTGGGTTCGATAACAACATCCGTACGCGGAAGGCAGGATGTCGACGTCACCAGAGCAGACACGAAGGCCACTGCGTGACAACCTCCTTCAGCGCGACCGCGTTCGCCTATAAATAGTACAGGCGAAAGAGTCTGCTGCAGTAAACACGTGAGTCAGTCGTGTTACCAACCTACGGTTTCTAAGTACACCAAAGACAGAACTCGCAATCGATAGTGGGTACACTACGGGCTGGAGTTCAAACGAAAGAGCTTCATAAAAGATCAACCCTGAACAACCGCGGAAAAACGAAATAGAAGCGAAGCAATAAAAGACAGCAACGAGATGCTAGAGCCCGATCGCGCCCAAACACTGTCGATTACCAAAAATATTGGCTCCACACGACACTCAGGAAACGAGCTGTGGAAAGATGGAAGTACACACAGCTCAACCTCCCCCGCCCAAACCATAACCCCTGGGTAGATGTGAGTAAACTGCAAGCTCGTTAACCCATTTTAATCTGACTAAGATGGACCCGGAACTGCTTCCCGGAAGCATTTTCCTGGACCAGCAAAGTGACCGGACCCAGCATCCTTACAACGTTACAGGGACCCAAAAAACGAGCAGTAAACTTACTTAACCTGCCTGTTTGCTTCTCCCATCCCGGATAATTTCTAACGCATTCTTGATCCATAAGCTTTCCTCCAAACTTACGTCTATGACGATTATAACGAATTGCTTGTCTACCATGGGCCAAGACAATATTTCGCCTTGCCCGATTCCAATTTCTTTTAGTTAGTCTATGAGTAATAGCCTCTGGGAACAACTCCTGTATTTCCCACAAATTAGAGACAAATTAGTGAGGGGCGAATTGATGGAATAAAAAAATATCACAGAAGCCGGGGTGGCCTTCAAGGCTTCATGCCTGGCGGTATTAAAGGCGAAACTCAGCCACGGCAGACTTCCATCCCACTTCCCTGGAGAATCTTGGTGATAAATTATGAGTGCGGACTTTAGATTACGGTTAACCCGCTCCACGAACGATCTCTTGGAACAATACGAGGTTGTGGTGACATGTTTTATCCCACTGTGAAAACAGAATCTCTTAAACTGGTCCAAGAGGAATGCTGGAGTATTGTCACTAACTAGCTTTTTGGGAGGACCAAAACTACTGAAGATATTAGTTAGGTGGGCCACAGTGATTAAAGCTGTCATACTCCTACTGGGGATTGGCCATATGAAACGTGAGAAGGTATCAATAACTACCAATATACACTCCTGGAAATGGAAAAAAGAACACATTGACACCGGTGTGTCAGACCCACCATACTTGCTCCGGACACTGCGAGAGGGCTGTACAAGCAATGATCACACACACGGCACAGCGGACACACCAGGAACCGCGGTGTTGGCCGTCGAATGGCGCTAGCTGCGCAGCATTTGTGCACCGCCGCCGTCAGTGTCAGCCAGTTTGCCGTGGCATACGGAGCTCCATCGCAGTCTTTAACACTGGTAGCATGCCGCGACAGCGTGGACGTGAACCGTATGTGCAGCTGACGGACTTTGAGTGAGGGCATATAGTGGGCATGCGGGAGGCCGGGTGGACGTACCGCCGAATTGCTCAACACGTGGGGCGTGAGGTCTCCACAGTACATCGATGTTGTCGCCAGTGGTCGGCGGAAGGTGCACGTGCCCGTCGACCTGGGACCGGACCGCAGCGACGCACGGATGTACGCCAAGACCGTAGGATCCTACGCAGTGCCGTAGGGGACCGCACCGCCACTTCCCAGCAAATTAGGGACACTGTTGCTCCTGGGGTATCGGCGAGGACCATTCGCAACCGTCTCCATGAAGCTGGGCTACGGTCCCGCACACCGTTAGGCCGTCTTCCGCTCACGCCCCAACATCTTGCAGCCCGCCTCCAGTGGTGTCGCGACAGGCGTGAATGGAGGGACGAATGGAGACGTGTCGTCTTCAGCGATGAGAGTCGCTTCTGCCTTGGTGCCAATGATGGTCGTACGCGTGTTTGGCGCCGTGCAGGTGAGTGCCACAATCAGGACTGCATACGACCGAGGCACACAGGGCCAACACCCGGCATCATGGTGTGGGGAGCGGTCTCCTACACTGGCCGTACACCACTGGTGATCGTCGAGGGGACACTGAATAGTGCACGGTACATCCAAACCGTCATCGAACCCATCGTTCTACCATTCCTAGACCGGCAAGGGAACTTGCTGTTCCAACAGGACAATGCACGTCCGCATGTATCCCGTGCCACCCAACGTGCTCTAGAAGGTGTAAGTCAACTACCCTGGCCAGCAAGATCTCCGGATCTGTCCCCCATTGAGCATGTTTGGGACTGGATGAAGCGTCGTCTCACGCGGTCTGCACGTCCAGCACGAACGCTGGTCCAGCTGAGGCGCCAGGTGGAAATGGCATGGCAAGCCGTTCCACAGGACTACATCCAGCATCTCTACGATCGTCTCCATGGGAGAATAGCAGCCTGCATTGCTGCGAAAGGTGGATATACGCTGTACTAGTGCCGACATTGTGCATGCTCTATTGCCTGTGTCTATGTGCCTGTGGTTCTGTCAGTGTGATCATGTGATGTATCTGACCCCAGGAATGTGTCAATAAAGTTTCCCCTTCCTGGGACAATGAATTCACGGTGTTCTTATTTCAATTTCCAGGAGTGTATATTGATTGCCTTTCCTGGTTCGCGGGAGAGGGCCTACACAATCAACGAAAAGGTTGTCAAGAGGCTACAGCTTTCACTCGGAGGTAATAAATCCCTGTTGTCTGGAGTTCTTGGGTTTGGCCACACAGTGTTGTTGGCATTGCTTCACCATTTGTCTTATATCACGATCTAATGATTGCCACGTAAGATGTTCCTTAATTTTCTGCAAGGTTTTATAAACCCCCAGGTGACCCCCCCACTAAAGAATCATGAAAATAAAGGAAAACGGGCCGCCTTAGGGACTCGGGAACGCAGATTTTAAATGCCTCCGAATGCTTAAGCCTTCCACACGCAATGTCCTTTTTAATGACGTAGTTATTTAACTTTTCTCCCATCTTGAGGCATTTCTTAACTCTACCCAACTTAGTATCCTTCTCTTGATGAGTTTCCAGATTATCAAAGAGTTGCAGTATCCCACCTAATACTACACAGCTAGCTCCTTCGTCCTCGACCTCTTCTCTTGTGCAGACTCCTGATCCGTCGACTCATTAAACATATGGCTCAGCGCATCAGCGAGTTTATCATCTGCTCCCTTCATATGTTTCACCTTAAACTGAAAGGCGGAAATGCGTATGGTCCACCTAGCGATTCGCCTGGTCTTGTGCGGCCTCGCCAACACCCAACTCAGGGCCTGATTATCCGTTTCAAGTTCAAATTCCCTATGTTCTAAATAAAAGCGGTATTGCTCCAAGGCAAAAAGAACCGCAAGAGCCTCGCATTCGTAGACCGAATAATTACGCTCGGTTTTACTCAATCTACGTGAAGCATACGCCAAGGGTTGCCGACCTCCCTCAACTTCCTGAAGTAGGACCGCGGAGATACCCATATTTGAAGTGTCAGTCTGGACAATGCACTTCTTAGAAAAATCAGGTACTCCCAAAACAGGGGGATTAGCTATGGCTTGTTTAATTTGCTGGAAGGCAGCCTCCTAAGAAGGTCCCCACACGAAATGCACCCCTTTACGGCGTAACTCATTTAAGGGAGCCGCTAACTGGGCAAAATTAGGTACGAAACGCCTAAAATAATTCGCCATACCAACGAATCTAGCAATTCCCCTCTTATCGCTGGGTGCTGGCGATTCTCTTAATGATTTAGTCCGTTCCTGGTCTATCCGGACACTATGCCCTGAGACAATACGTCCCAGAAACGAGACCCGCTCTCTAGCTAAGGTAACCTTCTCGGGTTTAATTGTTAACCCAGCCTTCTGCAAACGCTTGAAAACCTGTTGAATATGTTCTAAATGTTCTTGAAAGTTATGACTGTAGATAACCAAATCGTCCAAATAATTATACACACACTTCAATTTTAGATCTCCTAAAACATTCTCAAGAAGGCACATTAATACAGCCGCTCCGGTAGAAAGTCCAGAAGGAACTCGATTAAATTCAAACAGGTTCCAGTCCATGCAAAAGGCGGTTACATGCTTACACTATTCGGCCAAAGGAATCTGATAATATGCTTGGTTGAGATCAACTACCGTGAACCAGTTAGCCCCAGAAAACCAGGTAAATGCATTATGTAGATTGGGTAAGAGTACTGACTCGAGAACTACCTCTTCATTAAGCCTACGATAATCAATAACTACTCTGAAATCATTGCCCTTACCCTTGGGAACCATGAAAACTGGAGAAGAAAAGGCGGACGTGGAAGGTGTAATTACGCCTTCACTAAGCATCTTATCTATTTTCTGCCTCAAAATCTTAAGTTTTGGAGGGGATAGCCTATTGGCTGACTGCCTGACAGGGGACGATTCTTTTAAACGAATCTGATATGCCAGAACCTGAGTGGCTCCCAAACGATCACATAGTAACTCGGGGAACTCCTCCAAAACCTTCCCCAGTTGAACACCTTGTTGTAAGGATAAGCTAGTTAAACCAAATTGCTGGCTCTCATGGATCAACATAGCGAATCCTGGTCTTCTAATACGCCGTTCACATTCGCAGAGACTAAACCTCTGCCCAGGAGTAAACTTGAAGAAAAAGGTATGACCTGAACAGTCTAATACAAGGCCCGTCTGATAAAGGCACATCCCAGAATTAAGTCAAATGGTAAATCTTTGACTAAGGCAAAACATAGCGGCCAGGAAAATCCGTCTACAGAAAGGCTGCCCCAGACCCAGTCCTGCAGAGGTAACCATTGGCCATTAGCGACCAAACATCTCTGAGCAGGGCCCGGTACTGTCCCAAGCTTTAAAATATGACGAAATTCCAAAAACCAGTCAAGATTCAACAAGTAAAACGAGCTTCCCGAATCAAGCAGTGCACAGATCGGTTTTCTACCTATTCTGGAACAAATATAGGGTGACGCTATCAAGGATGGAGCTGCTATCCGCGCGCACCAAGATTTGTTCTTACGTAAGGGCTTGCGCCTGATCTTCTGGCGTCATTTATCTGAACGTACTAACCGCAGTTGGGAACAATCTCGGACGAAATGGCCTACAGCGCCACATCTAAAACATTGCTGAGGTTGCCCTTCATTAATTCTACTCACTTCCATCCCATTGGCCCCCTCACTTCTAGGTTCCTTATCAACCTTTGGCTGCAACCGCTTCGTTTCACCCTTAATCTGTAAGACCAAAACGGCCACTACGGTTTTCCTAAGTTCCTCCCAAGTAGTCAGACAGCCACTAAAAACAAATTGGGCTTTATCAATAGAGTGCATACCTGCTAGCACCACTGAGACTAAATCTTGCTCAGGTATATAAATCAATAACACCGAGGATGCTAACTGCACTCTCTCCATATACTCTTGCAACTCTTCAACCTGCTGCTGGACCTTCCAAATATATTCACATTCCAACTGCTTGTGCACACCCGGGCTGAACCTCGTATTAATGACCTCTTGCCTTAAAACCCGAAGTGACCACTGGCCGACCATAGCCTCTGACTACAACCGCCCAAATTCTCCCACTGCGTGTGAGTACAGAATTCCCAGTATCACCTGATGTGATACCCCAAATGCGCAGGCATGTTGTTCCACTTGCACCAGGAGCCATAGCACAGCTTTGATTTGTCCCAAATCCTTAACAGCTAACTGTCTTAAATCCTTAAACGCATTAATCAACGGATTTGGAAACTTCACATATTAGATTGACCTGGCGTTTGTTTATCATCAACCAGGCTACCACTTTCAGTTCCTTGCTCCAGCAACGTCCTACACCCCAATTCCAAACACGTCACTTCCAGTTTTAATGTATCACCCAATTCCCCCAATTCCTTAACTAACTCGTTATCCAGTTCATCTAACTTAACTTTAGTAAGGTCTGTCACTAGATTTGCAAAATGCGCCTTTAACCTTCCCAAATAATTACTACTAGGTTGCGAACCTTCCAAACACGAGATGTTCTCTCTTAATACGTTTATAGCTTTAAATAAATTCTCAATCGCTATTTTTGTCTCACCAATAATTTCTGATGTAATTTCCACTGGCAATTGCAATGCGGCTCGCAATCGTGTTGCTAATTCGGCCACACTGCCCTCCTTTGATTGGCGCTGTATTGCTAGTTCACACAGCAACTGCTCATGTTTCAAGAAGCCTATTCCACGACACCTAGCTGCCTCAACCGTCATCCTGTCAACCATCCTGGAATATACAAACAAGACCAAGAAACTCGATTCCAAAACTCCACTACGCACAAACTAAATGACAACTCTATAACTGAACCAATTTATCAATCACGTCTGATAGTCACAGAATTAGACAACGATCAGAACCACGCTCTGCTACCAGCTGGAACGGTGGTCTGATCATTTAGTATTAAAATACTATGACCAAGGTGTGGATGGGGCCAAGGAATTGACATATCAGACGTGATTTAACACATAAATAATTTACTTGTAACATACAATACATAACACCAACTACGTAAACCCTGCTTCAATGCTTTCCAATTGCCCAAAATAGGAGGGCAACCACTTTCGAAATGGAAAGGCTTTAAATTAAGAAACTAAAACGCCTATTATAATTTTTAAAAATAATAAAACAACACGTAAGTAAGTGCTAAGTGAACGAACTCTTAAATCTTTAATTATTAATCAGAAAGCGTGGGTTTACCACATTTAAATCCTCATTGCAATATAAAACATAAATACATGAATTCACAACACAGCATGGCTTCAAAATTTCTACCTGGACAACCTATGATCCTAAAACTTTCGTATTACATTCCAGCCAATCACATTAATAACTTATAAGCATGGTTGGTAAAATACAAATGTTTGCAGTACAATGAATTTTAATAATCCTTAATCACTCAAAAAACAACATCAGAAGTTCGATACGGAGCATGTAAGCCTGTTTATACAATCTTTCAGACCAAAATAGGCACGAGGGCCACCATAACAGAAGTGCGGTAGTTGCTTTTAGGATAGGTGCTCCCATTAGTTTAATTACTGAGCAGATAGTTACTTAAGCTACAAGTAAGGTAGTTAAGGCAAATAGAAGGTATTACTAAAGTTTTTTTTTCCTTCCTCCCTTTTAACAAAGGGGTTTTAGTAAGATGGAATTTACACTTTGAGGAGACGCAATAGCAATCTAGCAGGCACGCCTTCACGAGGACGCCATGCCACTACACACGTACTAAACTAGCCGCGTATCTGCTGTTCAAGCCAAACATTAACAACACAGTTCCATATTCCTGACACCCACCGGTTAGCAACGATGCATGGAGGAATCTGCACTGTCAGAATTGCACCAGGGAACAGAACAGAGGATTGCCACAGCAGTGGTCACAAGGCAGGGAGGCGACTGGATGAACTCAATCCCAAAGGACGATCAACTTGAAACATTCACACTTAACTTCTTTTCTCCTTTCCCTCGGCGCATTTTGTCGTTTGTCCGGGACTGATGTGCACAATTCTGAGCTGTCCCCAGTCGTCCCGGCAGACACCGACCCAGCCGAACCACTCACGGACTCAAACCCTCGCCGAACGGCGGCTCCACTGCCCCATGGCGGTTACTGTTTGTTTGCTTTCGTCGATGCAGGTGATGATTAGACTGCCATCCGCCTCCTGCGGACAACCAGTGAAGAGGGGCCCAACCAGGCCGGCATTCCTCCATGGGTAGAAGTGTGGGTTCGATAACAACATCCGTACGCGGAAGGCAGGATGTTGACATCACCAGAGCAGATACGAAGGCCACTGCACGACAACCTCCTCCATGATTTTTTTTTTCCTTTATTGTGAGAGCTGTCAGCGGCATAATCCGCTGCTCTTCAGCCGAGTGACATGACAACTTAAAAGAAGAATAAAATGTTACATACATAAGGCGATAAATGGGAACTTAAAACAGAATAATGGGAGAAAATGGAGGTAAAAAATAGACTAACATGGAAACGTTCATGGAGGACAGTTAAAAAAAAAGTCACGTGAAAGTTAAAAAACACAGTTGGCGATTCTTAAAAACTCAGAGAAGACACTGAATGGACATGTACAAGTTAAAAGTCAGCCACAGTAGTAACAACACTCCGGAACAATACACTTAAAACCCACTTGGAGCACACACGACGAGAATAAAACTGCCAGGCGGGATCTGCCGAGGGAAAGGGCAGAGAGGATGAAAAAGGATGGGGGAGCAAGGGGCAGCAGGGGAAGCGGCGGGATGTAGAGAGGAGGGGCATCAGTGGGTACACAAAGAGGCAGGAGACACGTGGGGTGGGAGATGAAGAGGGAAGACAGGGCAGGAGGGAGTGTAGAGACACTGAAAGGAGGCACAAGAGATGGAGGGGGAGTAGAAGGGGGAAGCCGCTCAGGAAGAGGGAGGGGGAGGAGAGGGAGCCCTGAGGAGGAGGCAGGAAGATGGGGTTAGAGTTGGTAGGAAGGGTAGATGTCAGGGCGAAGCTCATCATCCGGGAGGGGTAGATGGTGGAAGGTGCCTTGGGAAAGGAGATGGAGGGTGTGGAGATGGAGAGAGGGTGGGACACAACGGTAAAGGCGCGGCAACTGGTTGGAGGTGAAGAGGAAGGGAGACACCAGGGGGTGAGGGGGATCAAGGAGGCGGACAATATATAGTGTGTGGATGTGTTCAAGGAAAAGGAGAAGGTGGGGGAAGGGGATGAGGTCGTAGAGGATGAGCGTGGGGGACGGAAGGTGAATGCAGAAGGCGAGGCAGAGCGCATGGCGTTCGAGGATTTGGAGGGCGTTATAGAACCGGAGAGGGGCGGAAATCCAAGCTATGCTGGCATAACAGAGGATGGGGCGGATCAAGGATTTGTAGGTGTGAAGGATGGTGGAAGGATGCAGACCCCACGTCTGGCCAGACAGGAGTTTCAGGAGGCGGAGGCAGTTGTGAGCTTTGTTTTGGATGGTAAGGAGATGGGAAGTCCAGGTGAGGTGGCGGTCGAGTGTGAGGCCAAGGTATCTGAGGGTAGGAGTGAGGTGGATAAGACGGCCATAAATGGTGAGATAGAAATCATGGGGCGGAAGGAGCGGGTGGTGCGGCCTATGATGATCGCCTGGATCTTGGAGGGATTGATACGGAGGAACCACTGGTTGCGCCAAGAGGGGGAATTGGTCAAGGTGGGTTTGGAGGGTACGTTGGGACCGTTCCTCCAGCGTGACCGCGCTCGCCTATAAATAGTACAGGCGAAAGAGTCTGCTGCAGTAAACACGTGAGTCGGTCGTGTTACCAACCTACGGTTTCTAAGTACATCAAAGACAGAACTCGCAATCGATAGTGGGTACACTACGGGTGGGAGTTCAAACGAAAGAGCTTCATAAAAGACCAACCCTGAACAACCGCGGAAAAACGAAATAGAAGCGAAGCAATAAAAGACAGCAACGAGGTGCTAGAGCCCGATCGCGCCCAAACACTGTCGATTACCAGAAATATCGGCTCCACACGACGCTCAGGAAACGAGCCGTGGAAAGATGGAAGTACACATGGCTCATATAAATTACGTTTCAGTTGCCTTTTTAAACAGATGTATGTTAGTAATCCTTTTAATCTCCTTGAGTCATTCGTTGCACAACTGTATTCCCTCATAGAGAATGTTTTGAGTATTTTGTTTTCCTCTGGTGAAGTGAGTCCATACTGGCAAGTAATTCCAGACTACTGAAACAACTTGCTGTGATGAAGTAGCGTATGGTGAGCAGTTCAAATGTATGTTATAAAACTACCAATATCACATAGAAAACACCCAAATAAATCACAATTCTCAAGAATCTATGTGGTAAGCGCTTTCTTTCGCTTGAATTGCTATTTTTAACTGATTCGCTATGCAGTCTTCAAGTATCCTAGCAATGAAATTTCTGGAGACTTGATGAGAAGTTACACAAGCCTTGTCGTTTGTAAACCCCCAAGGAAACCAGGAAGCGAATGAGCACCTTCCGATTCAAAGGCTTTACTGAAGATGAAAACAGGGCTGATAAGTAGATATGTCGAATTTTCACTGAATTTCGTTAGGGCTAAGGAATAGTGTAGTTCATAGGATTCCTATGGCTCAGGATAGAAATGACTTAGTGTTACACTTAGTGTTAGAGAAATGTGAAATAGGAAATGTGGCCAGAGCTTCTCAGAGGGACAAGGTGTTTTCTCCTTGTTAGCACTTTTGACAGCATTTGTATTCAACTTTATTACATTTTGTCACTGAATGGGTATGTATTCTGCTTTAAATGGCATTGCTCCTTCTCACTGCACGTGCTTTTTACACTTAGTTAGTGGAACATCCTCTTTTGAAAATACTAAAAATGCCATAGTAGTTACCTAAATGTTGAAGTTATTATTAACAAGTACTACAAAGAATAGATTTTAGCAGAAACCAATGTACTGAATTCGTCCTCTCACTACAATGAAAATTTCGGAGTTCTCCATGAAATGTGTGAAAGTATGGAAAACTGATGTGCACAAAAATAAAGTAGAATACGAGCAATACATACAACACATTTAAATCGAGTAGTTCACAGTCTGTTTCATAAGAAATAACATATGTACTTGAGCCTGCAGAACATGCAATGAAGCCAGATTCTGTTTATATGAAACAAAAATAGATACGTAATCATTGAGTCCACACAGTATTACAGTTGTGAGAAAACGTCAAGCAGAATATGAGAAACATACTTTCTATACAATTCAAAGAATGCAATGCACAGCAGAGATTGTAATCATGAACACAATGCAGTGGAAGCAGCTTCTGTGTTACATCATGTCCGACGACTGTTGGGTTTTGATGTGTGCTAAATGCCAGTTCACAATGGCTGTCACATGCCACCTCATGGCACCATCACTTAAGATTCTATTCACACTGTCCATCACAGCACCTCATGCCAGTTCGCTTAGTGCAGTAACGAATGGTGAAATTGAAGTTATGAGGTACCATGCCCAATTCAGTTCAAGTTGTTATCATCTGCTTAAGATACAGATCATATATGAACTGTCGTATAGAACCAGAGAGAAAGAGAGCAAATTACATTTTTATTTTCTACCAGTTAATGGAAATAACATTATTTTGACACATATGCACAAATTTATTGTCTTCTTTATACGTACAGATTAAATAAAAATGGTTCATAGAAAAAAATCAAATGATGAGACCTATCTTTGATGATGACAAAGAAATTCATCTCTGTCTTCCTCTACAGTTTTTGCCCTCTACAGCTCCCTCTAGTACCATGGAAGTCATTCCCTCATCCGATTCTGCGTAGAACCTCCTCATTCCTTACCTTATCAGTCCACCTAATTTTCAACAACTTTTGCTTAAGAATAGTTTCTGTAAATCTTTTTTAAATTTATGTAAGTTTTGAAGTTTTTTATTTATTTAGAGAAGGCATTGAACATTATTTTTGGAAGATACATCACAGTACTTTGGTACAGGGCTTTCGAATGAATGTCTCTGTGAAAATCTTTCCTGTTTGTGGTATCATAGTTATGTACTTGACTGCTTAGAGTAGAGAATTCTTGATGTGGCTTAATAAAAGGTATAGATCCATAAATGAATAAACTTTTTTTTTTTTTGGTCATCGGTCTACTGACTGGTTTGATGCGGCCTGCCACGAATTCCTTTCCTGTGCTAACCTCTTCATCTCAGAGTAGCACTTGCAACCTACGTCCTCAATTATTTGCTTGACGTATTCCAGTCTCTGTCTTCCTCTACAGTTTTTGCCCTCTACAGCTCCCTCTAGTACCATGGAAGTCATTCCCTCATGTCTTAGCACATGTCCTATCATCCTGTCCGTTCTCCTTATCAGTGTTTTCCACATATTCCTTTCCTCTCCGATTCTGCGTAGAACCTCCTCATTCCTTACCTTATCAGTCCAACTAATTTTCAACATTCGTCTATAGCACCACATCTCAAATGCTTCGATGCTCTTCTGTTCCGGTTTTCCCACAGTCCATGTTTCACTAGCAAACAATGCTGTACTCCAGACGTACATCCTCAGAAATTTCTTCCTCAAATTAAGGCCGGTATTTGATATTAGTAGACTTCTCTTGGCCAGAAATGCCTTTTTTGCCTTAGCGAGTCTGCTTTTGATGTCCTCCTTGCTCCGTCCATCATTGGTTATTTTACTGCCTAGGTAGCAGAATTCCTTAACTTCTTTGACTTCGTGACCATCAATCCTGATGTTAAGTCTCTAGCTGTTCTCATTTCTACTACTTCTCATTACCTTCGTATTTCTCCGATTTACTCTCAAGCCATACTGTGTACTCATTAGACTGTTCATTCCGTTCAGCAGATCATTTAATTCTTCTTCACTTTCACTCAGGATAGCAATGTCATCAGCGAATCGTATCATTGATATCCTTTCACCTTGTATTTTAATTCCACTCCTGAACCTTTCTTTTATTTCCATCATTGCTTCCTCGATGTACAGATTGAAGAGCAGAGGCGAAAGGCTACAGCCTTGTCTTACACCCTTCTTAATACAAACACTTCGTTCTTGATCGTCCACTCTTATTGTTCCCTCTTGGTTGTTGTGCATATTGTATATGACCCGTCTCTCCCTATAGCTTACCCCTACTTTTTTCAGAATCTCGAACAGCTTGAACCATTTTATACTGTCGAACGCTTTTTCCAGGTCGACAAATCCTATGAAAGTGTCTTGATTTTTCTTTAGCCTTGCTTCCATTATTCGCCGTAACGTCAGAATTGCCTCTCTCGTCCCTTTACTTTTCCTAAAGCCAAACTGATCGTCACGTAGCGCATTCTCAATTTTCTTTTCCATTCTTCTGTATATTATTCTTGTAAGCAGCTTCGATGCATGAGCTGTTAAGCTGATTGTGCGATAATTCTCGCACTTGTCAGCTCTTGCCGTCTTCGGAATTGCGTGGATGATGCTTTTCCGAAAGTCAGATGGTATGTCGCCAGACTCATATGTTCTACACACCAACGTGAATAGTCGTTTTGTTGCCACTTCCCCCAATGATTTTAGAAATTCTGATGGAATGTTATCTATCCCTTCTGCCTTATTTGACAGTAAGTCCTCCAAAGCTCTTTTAAATTCCGATTCTAATACTGGATCCCCCATCTCTTCTAAATCGACTCCTGTTTCTTCTTCTATCACATCAGACAAATCTTCACCCTCAGAGGCTTTCAATGTATTCTTTCCACCTATCTGCTCTCTCCTCTGCATTTAACAGTGAAATTCCCGTTGCACTCTTAATGTTACCACCGTTGCTTTTAATGTCACCAAAGGTTGTATTGACTTTCCTGTATGCTGAGTCTGTCCTTTTGACAATCATATCTTTTTCGATGTCTTCACATTTTTCCTGCAGCCATTTCGTCTTAGCTTCCCTGCACTTCCTATTTATTTCATTCCTCAGCGACTTGTATTTCTGTATTCCTGATTTTCCTGGAGCATGTTTGTACTTCCTCCTTTCATCAATCAACTGAAGTATTTCTTCTGTTACCCATGGGTTCTTCGCAGCTACCTTCTTTGTACCTATGTTTTCCTTCCCAACTTCTGTGATAGCCCTTTTTAGAGATGTCCATTCCTCTTCAACTGTACTGCCTATTGCGCTATTCCTTATTGCTGTATCTATAACGTTAGAGAACTTCAAACGTATCTCGTCATTCCTTAGTACTTCCGTATCCCACTTCTTTGCGTATTGATTCTTCCTGACTAATGTCTTGAACTTCAGCCTACTCTTCATCACTACTATATTGTGATCTGAGTCTATATCTGCTCCTGGGTACGCCTTGCAATCCAGTATCTGATTTTGGAATCTCTGTCTGACCATGATGTAATCTAATTGAAATCTTCCCGTATCTCCCGGCCTTTTCCAGGTATACCTCCTCCTCTTGTGATTCTTGAACGGGGTATTCGCTATTACTAGCTTAAACTTGTTACAGAACTCAATTAGTCTTTCTCCTCTTTCATTCCTTGTCCCAAGCCCATATTCTCCTGTAACCTTTTCTTCTACTCCTTCCCCTACAACTGCATTCCAGTCGCCCATGACTATTAGATTTTCGTCCCTCTTTACACACTGCATAACCCTTTCAATATCCTCATACGCTTTCTCTATCTGTTCATCTACAGCTTGCGACGTCGGTATGTATACCTGAACTATCGTTGTCGGTGTTGGTCTGCTGTCGATTCTGATTAGAACAACCCGGTCACTGAACTGTTCACAGTAACACACCCTCTGCCCTACCTTCCTACTCATAACGAATCCTACACCTGTTATACCATTTTCTGCTGCTGTTGATATTACCCGATACTCATCTGACCAGAAATCCTTGTCTTCCTTCCACTTCACTTCACTGACCCGTACTATATCTAGATTGAGTCTTTGCATTTTCCTTTTCAGATTTTCTAGTTTCCCTACCACGTTCAAGCTTCTGACATTCCACGCCCCGACTCGTAGAACGTTATCCTTTCGTTGATTATTCAATCTTTTTCTCATGGTAACCTCCCCCTTGGCAGTCCCCTCCCAGAGATCCGAATGGGGGACTATTCCGGAATCTTTTGCCAATGGAGAGATCATCATGATACTTCTTCAATTGCAGGCCACATGTCCTGTGGATACACGTTATGTGTCTTTAATGCAGTGGTTTCCATTGCCTTCTGCGTTCTCATGTCGTTGATCATTGCTGATTCTTCCGCCTTTAGGGGCAATTTCCCACCCCTAGGACAAGAGAGTGCCCTGAACCTCTATCCGCTCCTCCGCCCTCTTTGACAAGGCCATTGACAGAATGAGGCTGACATCTTATGCCGGAAGTCTTCGGCCGCCAATGCTGATTATTTATCAAAATTTAGGTAGTGGCATGAATAAACTGGGGAGAGTCAAAACCTGTAATTCCTTTAAGATTTCTCTACATTGCTCTCTGTGGACGAGAATGGCTCTCTGTTGGATCTTGAAACAATTTTTTGAAAATGATGTATTCATCCAGAATATAATACCATAGCTTATCAGGCTATGTATATAAGAGTACGTTTTTTAAATATATAATGCTATTTACTAAGTTTTTTATTCAATAACTCAATAGTTTTTTCTATCTTAAATTGTCATCCAACCATACACCTGACACATATTAGTTCTATTATACAGTTCACTGTCTCTACTTATATGTTATTTTTTACTTTGTTTCGTATTCATCCATGGGTTTTTTGGTCATTTAAAATTAAATAGTTGTCCCTGAACCATTCCACTGTCCCATTTGTTACTGAAATGATTTTTTCTTGTATGTCACCTTCACTCTGTCCTTTGATAAAGAGAGTTGTATCGTCTGCAAAAGTACTGATTCAGGCCTCGTTAGATGGTTTGGAAAGTCATTAATAAAAACCGAGAAGAGCAGGGTGCCTAAAACAAAACCTTGGGGTACACTGCCACACTGATATAATTTAAAATAATTCTACACTTTTCCACAGACAGTATGGCAATACAGCTACTCTAGTAATAGGTCATGGTTAATGAGGTGAAATGCTTTGGATAGATCTAAAAATATGTTATCTAAAAATGTGCTGTAAAAAGTCAGAATATAGTATCAGAATTGAGGAACTAGCAACAATAATATTTATTATTGGCTAAAACATACTTCACGGGTATATTTTTGACAGTTTTTTGTGGCAAAGTACCAAGAAGTGAAACACTATTTCAAAACATTGCCATTTATTTGCAATCGAAAATATACACATAAAAACAAATCAAACAAAATTTATGAGGGAATAAGTAGAGTCTGTCCACCTTATCCAACCATTTTTCTAATGTAACTAATAACTTCATAAAAACAGTATTTTTCTCCTTCATTGGAGACAACTTTTCACTTAAAATGTTCTGTTATTGTAAAACCTAAATAATTTCTCACTTTCCAATATGTGACTCCACTTGTGGAAGAATACTCAATGAAACAATTCCCATGTCGACATGAAACCACTGCAATTTGATATGAAACCAGAGCACAATAATAAATAAAAGTTTAGAAGAGACAGAAGTACAAACTCCACTCTTATACCAAAATAAGCGCAGCGAAACACACAATCCACTGCTATAAAATTAGTGACTGCGGCGAAAATAGGTTAACTTCCGTCCTAAGCAGACGACAACGTCGTTAAAACTTTCTTCCCAAGAAACCTAGAGGGTCTGTGACATGATGGTCTGTGTGAATTGGCCTTAAAACATAATTATTTTAGCTTGATAATGGCTACATGGTTGAAACTGTAATATTTTGTTTCACAACTAATAATTTTACAGTAAAAAAAGGCCACCATTTCACTGAAATTTTTCATATCCGTAAACCTCATCTATGAGAAGTTAATCTTAGTTTTCCTCTTCATATACATCTACATCCACACTCCACAAGCCACCTGACGTCGTGTGGCGGAGAATACCTTGAGTGCCTCTATCGGTTCTCCCTTCTATTCCAGTCTCGTATAGTTCGTGACAAGAAAGATTGTCGGTATGCCTCTGTGTGGGTTCTAGTATCTCTGATTTTATCCTCATGCTCTCTTCGTGAGATATACGTAGGAGGGAGCAATATAATGCTTGACACCTCGGTGAAGGTATGTTCTCAAAATTTCAACAAAAGCCCGTACCGAGCTACTGAGCGTCTCTCTTGCAAGAGTCTTCCACTGGAGTTTATATATCATCTCCGTAACACTTTCGCGATTACTAAATGATCCTGTAACAAATCGTGCTGCTCTCCATTGGTTCTTCTCTATCTCTTCTATCAACTCTATCTGTTATCGATCCCACACCAGTGAGCAGTATTCAAGCAGTTGGCGAACAAGTGTACTGTAACCTACTTCCTTTTTTTTTTTGGACTGCATTGCATTAGGATTCTTCCAATGAATCTCGGTCTGGCATCTGTTTCACCGATGATTGATTTTATATGGTCATTCCATTTTAAATCACTCCTAATGCCTACTCCCATATAATTTATGGAATTAACTGCTTTCAGTTGCTGACCTGCCGTATTGTAGCTAAATGATAAAGGATCTTTCTTTCTATGTATTCGCAGCACATTACACTTGTCTACATTGAGATTCAGTTGCCATTCCCTGCACCATGCATCAATTCGTTGCAGATCCTCCTGTATTTCAGTACAATTTTCCATTGTCACAACGTCTTGATATACTACAGCATCATCCGTGAAAAGCCTCAGTGAACTTCTGATCTTATCCACAAGGTAAGTTCTATATATTGCGAATAGCAACGGTCCTACGACACTCCCCTGCGGCACACCTGAAATTACTCTTGCTTCGGAATGTCCATTGAGAATGACATGCTGCGTTCTGTTATCTAGGAACTCTTCAGTACAATCACACAATTGGTCTGATAGCCCATATGCTCTTACTTTGTTCATTAAACGAATGTGGGGAACTGTATCAACCGACCTTGCGGAAGTCAAGAAACATGGCATCTACTTGGGAACCCATGTCTATGGCCCTCTGAGTCTCGTGAACTGGGTTCACACGATCGTCTTTTTCGAAACCCATGCTGATTCCTACAGAGTAGATTTCTAGTCTCGAGAAAAGTCATTATATTCGAACATAATACGTGTTCCAAAATTCTACAACTGATCTACGTTAAAGATTTAGGTCTATAGTTCTGTACATCTCTTCGACGTCCCTTCTTGAAAACGGGGATGACCTGTGCTCTTTTCCAATCTTTTGGAATGCTACGCTCTTCTACAGATCTACAGTACACCGCTGCAAGAAGGGGGAGGGGGGCATTTCCTTCGTATGCTCTGTGTAAAATGAACTGGTATCCCATCAGGTCCAGCGGCCTTTCTTCTTTTGAGCGATTTCAATTGTTTTTATATCCCTCTGTCATCTATTTCGATATCTGTAATTCTGTCATCTGTGCGACAATCTAGAGAAGGAACTACAGTGCAGTCTTCCTCTGTGAAACAGCTTTGGAAAGTATTTCGACCTTTAGTCTGCCATCCTCTGTGTCAGTACCATTTTGGTCACAGAGTGTCTGGACATTTTGTTTTGATCCACCTACCACTTTGACATAAGACCAAAATTTCTTAGGATTTTCTGCCAAGTCAGTACATAGAACTTTACTTTCGAATGTGTTGAACGCCTCTCGCATAGCCCCCCTCAAACTACATTTCGCATCGTGTAATTTTTTTTTGTCTGCAAGGCTTGTTGTTATACCACAGTGGCTCTTTTCCATCTCTTACGATCTTGCTTGGCACATACTCATCTAATGTATATTGTACGATGGTTTTGAACTTTGTCCACTGATCCTCAACACTATCTGTACTTGGGATAAAACTTTTGTGTTGAGCCGTCAAGTAGTCTGAAATATGCTTTTTGTCACTTTTGCTAGACAGAAAAATCTTCCTAGCTTTTTTAATATTTCTATTTACGGCTGAAATCACCGATGCTCTATCCGCTTTATGATCGCTGATTCCCTGTTCTGCGTTAACTGTTTCAAATAGTTCGGGTCTGTTTGCCACCAGAAGGTCTAATATGTTATCAGCAAGAGTCGGTTCTCTGTTTAACTGCTCAATGTAGTTTTCAGATAATGCACTTAAAAAAGTTTCACTGGATTCTTTGTCCCTGCCAACCGTTATAAACGTTTCAGTCTCTCAGTCTATATCTGGTAAATTAAAATCTCCACCCAAAACTATAACATGGCCAGGAAACCTACTGGAAATATTTTCAAAATTTTCCTTCAGGTGTTCTGCCGCAACAGCCTATATAGACATCCAATTACCATGTTTGAGCTTGCCTTAACCGTGACCTTCACCCAAATTATTTCACATTACGTATCTCCGTCAATTTCCTTCGATACTATTGCACTTTTTATCGCTATAAACACGCCTCCCCCTTCACTGTCCAGCCTGTCTCTGCGGTATACATTCCAATCTGAGTTTAGAATTTCATTACTGGTTACATATTGCTCCAGCCAACTTTCCGTCCCAAGTACTATGTGGGCATTGTGACCGTTTATTAATTGGAGCAGTTCTGGGACCTTTCCATAGACGTCCCTGCAGTTTACTATTACCACATTAATATTGTCATTCCCTGTTGCGTTTTGCCTACTGCTACCTTGTCGCGTCTCAGGAGGCATCTTGTCGGGCCTAGGGAGGGAATTCTCTAACCTAAAAAACCCCACATGTGCACTCCACACGTACTCCATTTCCCTTGTAGCCGCTTGCTGCGTGTAGTGCACGCCTGACCTATTCAGGGAGACCCTACATATCTCCACCCAATAGCGAAGGTCGAGAAATTTGCACCCCAGATCTCCGCAGAATCGTCTGAGCCTCTGGTTTAAGCCTTCCGTTCGGCTCCAAACCAGAGGACCGCGATCAGTTCTGGGAACGACACTACAAATAGTTATCTAAGATTCCACCCCACGAGCGAGGCTTTCCGCCTTCACCAACTCCGCCAACCGCCTGTATGAACTGAGGATGACCTCTGAACCCAGACGGCAGGAGTCATTGGTGCTGATATGAGCAACAATTTGCAGTTGGGTGCACCCAGAGCTCTCTATCGCCGCCGGCACGGCTTCCTTCACATCTCAGACGAGACTGCCTGGCAAGCAGACAGAGTGAACACTGGCCTTCTTCCCCTTTCCCTAAGGGGCTCCATCACATGCCTACCATTGGAGCTCCCAATCACTAATAAACCCCTCCCCCCGTGTGCCTGCTCGGACCTTGCTGAAGGAGCACCCATAGGTCAACTCACAGGCAGAGCAGGCGACGCCACACGGCCAGCCTCCACATTGACCCTCCGCCTCATGCAACGCGAACGCCGTTGAACCTGGTGGTGTTGGTGGTGGTTAGTGTTTAACGTCCCGTCGACCACGAGGTCATTAGAGATGGAGCGCAAGCTCAGGTTAGGGAAGGATTGGGAAGGAAATCGGCCGTGCCCTTTCAAAGGAACCATCCCGGCATTTGCCTGAAACGATTTAGGGAAATCACGGAAAACATAAATCAGGATGACTGGAGACGGGATTGCACCGTCGTCCTCCCGAATGCAAATCCAGTGTGCTAACCACTGCGTCTCCTCGGTCAGTGCCATTGAATCTGCCACTCCCCTTGGGGAGAGGTTGGGCCAACCGCGCCCTCTACTTACGAAGATGTCTCGGCAGCAGGGACTGTGGGTGAAGCATGTAACACCTGGGGTGTACCATGCTACGCACCAGACTCCCCACTGCCGCTACACTCCGAGGCAGCAGCCTGAAGACGACTGACCATGGCCATCAGCACGTTCAGCTGTTCGTGAACAGTGGCCAGCTCCTCCTGCTTCCGTACACAGCAGATTCCCCGCACATACTACTTTGCAATGTCACAAAATCGTTTCCATTCTTGCATGTCACTAGGAAACTACGAGGCCTACCCTCTAAGTATAAATAATAAATGTTATTGAGTGAGGCCAGGTTTCCACAGGCATCAATTTCTCATTCGTGAATCACTCCACCATCTCTTGTGTAAGTCCACTTACTTGTGGAAACACCCAACTTCCACACTTTCTAAAGTGGAAAATTTTTTTTAAACAGTGTGATACGAACATCTTTCTAGCATTCAGCAACTCTTTATCTTCACTTATTTGTGAAGGAACGACACAACAATGTTTGAAGTGATGAAATGGATTAAAAAGTATTGTAGCTGAGAGTGTGGCCTTGCTGACATTCGTATTACTGCAGAAGAGTGAATACTGTGAAAGTATTATTTCGTTTATTATAATGATATTAGTTTTTTTCTTTAGTCATTGTATGTCAATATTACTGTGAAATAGAAATCTATTTATAACTTTAGGGATTTAAAACTACTCTTGACAAATATTAAAATCCTACACAAATCTAACAATATTTGTGTTGGAGCTATCATTGAGTGCTGTCTGTTCTGCACAGTACTAAAAAGTTTTGGTTGCAAAATTAAGTACTGTACCAGTAAAACAAACGTATATTCACAGCGTCTGTGATCTATCAAAACCTTGACTAA
Source organism: Schistocerca americana (assembly GCF_021461395.2). Classification (NCBI taxonomy): domain Eukaryota; kingdom Metazoa; phylum Arthropoda; class Insecta; order Orthoptera; family Acrididae; genus Schistocerca; species Schistocerca americana. The sequence goes on from NC_060130.1 coordinate 625,718,092, forward strand.
CACTCAAAATAAAAACAAAACTGAACTGTTGGGACAAAAACCTTACTTTCTGGTTTACCTTCAATACTCTACAGAACACAATACATATACTGCAGTGACTCGACTCCAGCTGCCAGATATTTCAGTGTTACTTGTCACTTAATACGAGCTCGCATGGCATCTTACATATGTGTACTAGACTTATATACAATGCCAGAAATATGGCTTAAAAATTTCAATATAGATTTCACTCATTCGAAAATGATTTTAGAACAAAACGTCCTTGGTAGAGAATTCATTTTCTAGTGTAGTGGATGTTCCCAAACGATTTCTGAGAGATGCCTGTTTCCTTACCCAATATTCGTGTGTTCGATTTTTGTGCATTAATGTCACTATAAGCTCTTTTGTTAAAATCTACTAAATTGTCATACGAATAATTTCGTTTGTTGGCATCTTGAAAGTCGCATAAGTAACATTTTATGATTTGATGTGAGGAACACTAACGTGCATGTAACTGTAATAGTGAGGGGATGATGTGTAAGAAATTCATGCCTGTGGGAATCTGGCTTTATACTTGTCTATCACAAAGTAGGCACACGAACTTTTTGCCATATTTTCCCATATTCAAAGTTATCTGCCAGGCCACTTGGTGCACTACTATTGTTACTTGCTTTTGTATTGAAACATGAGCACTTCCATTAAGATCAATAGCATTAAGATTACTGGGCAGATATTTTTTTCTATAATCTTTCACTGCATTGTTATTTCGTCCCCCTCGCGCCAAATGGTTGGTGGTGGTGGGTTGCTAGCAGCACAATATGCCACTCTTCAGCCTAGAGCACTTTCAAAAAATTAATGAAGAAATGACAAAACATATTTATGAATGCAAATTTTAAAAGAATTTTACAAATACAACGTAGAGATGATTAAAATATACAGAGCAACTTTCTTCCTTCAGTGTTTAAAAAGGAAAGTAAATGGTTTGACAGGTAGAGATAAGAACATAAGAATGGACGTTTAAAACCTAAAAATGAAAAAAAAACGACAACATTAGTTGCAATGAAGCACTGAATTCTCACTAAAGAACTGAAGAACCTGCGGTGAGTGATGAACACATGTGGAGATTAAATGTTTGGATGATGGTGAATATAAATTTATGAACTGTTGATTGGTATCTTAGAAAGATGATAAGCAGCAGGTTGAGTATTGGGAAAGATGGGAAGTGAGGGCGATTGTGGTGGTTGGGGGGGGGGGGGGAGGGGGGAAGGGCTGTCATATCAGAAAAGGAAGAGAGGGAGTGAAATGGAGAGGTGAGAGAGAGAGTGAGAGCCCTAATGTGGAGTGGAAACAGGTGGGAAAAGCTGTAGAGTGTAGCATAAAGTGAATTTCGTTGTATGGGAGAGGGAATTCGTTGACTTGCGTTGGAATGGGATATGGAGCGTGTATAGGTATAGGAGTGGTGCGACATGTTTGTAAAGGTGCAGCAACATACCAGGTTGGTGATCAGAGGGGTGACAATGGGGTTATTGCAATCCAGTTTTCAGATAGTATGGAAGGTGCAAGGTGTTTGATGTGTGTGAGGAGGAGTGGGAATCTGATGAGATGGTAGTGGGTCCATGTGAAGGAAAGTAAACGAAAGTGGAAAGCAAGATGTGTATGGCATTCAAGGATTTGGGGGGACGTATAGAATTTTGGTTGGGCAGAGATCCATGCAACATTTGCATAGTGGAGGATGTCAGATCTACTGTGGGCTTTCTGTTGGATGGTTAGTAAGTGAGGGTCCCATTTTAGCAGCTGGTCAAGGGTTAGTCCAAGATATTTTAGTGTGTTAGTTAACTGGAGATGATGGTCATAAATGATAAGGTAGTTTTTTTGTGGGTGGGGGTTAATCTTGAGGAGCCACAGGTGACAACAGGAGGTGAACTGACTGAGGTTGACTTGGAGGAATCATTAGGATTCCTTGAGTATGGTGTACCCCAAAGGAAATCAGTGTCATCAGCACACTGAAGGAGGAGGCCTGGTGGGTCAAGTGGGCATATGAGCAGTGTAGAGGAGATAAAGGAGAAGAGAGAGGACTCCTGCAGTGGGCTGGAAGGTATCGGAACTGGTATCGTTAATAGTGACAAAGGAGGGGCGATTAGTAGGAGAGATGCAATAAGGCAGAGATAGTTAACTGGAAGAGTACAGTTTGAATAGTAGGCCAGAATGCCATACATGGTCATAGGCCTTTTCTAGGTTGGGGGAGACAAAAATAGCCAATTTACAGGAGTTAAGTTGATGGGATAGGAGATGGGTGATATGCAGGAGCTGGTCATCAGAAGAAAAATTGGGACAGAAGCCACACTGGTTAACAGGAAGAAGGTAGTGTTGGTTCAAGTGTTGACAGATGCGTCAAGAGAGTATTGATTCAAAGACCTTACTAAACACGGAGGTGAGACAAATGGGGCAGCAAGAGGAGGTATGAGTAGGAGTTATGTTGGGTTTGAGGAACAGGAGGATTTCAGAGGTTTTTCTATTGTTGAGGACAGTAATCTGAGGAGAGGATAATGGTGTAAAGTGTTGTAAGGGTGATGAGAAAGGTGAGGGGACATTCTTTGAGGTGTCAATAAGTAATCCAGTGTCGTGTTGTCTGTGGAGTACTTGTTTGATATCTTGTGTTGGCTTTGGTGTATTTAATTCTGTTTGTGGTATGTTGTCCAAGTACTGGAAGCTGGTAGCCAGGGTGGAACAGCAGTATTTGTACGTTTGTGGATGTAGGGGACAGTGGGTAATCAAAATGAGGGCCACCAGGAGTGGAGAAGACATTGGAGAGATAGGCTGCAAAACGCTCAGTAATGCTCAGGTTGTCAGGAAAGGGATGGCTGTCGTGAAGGAGAAGGTAATGACATATGGGGTTATTGCCAGTGAGTTGATGTAATGCTTTCCAGTACTTGGAACAGTTAATGGGGAGTGCAGTGTTGAATCTGGTGCCAGTCCTGGCGTTTCTTTTTTGGATTTAATGAATTCCTCGTGTGTCTCTGTATTTGCCAGTTGCATGTGAGTGTATCCCAGACACAAGTTCTTAAGAAGGATCAGTAAATACAATGGGATTCTTGGAGGCAGATTCGGGCTTCTTGGGGGAGGGTGGGATGGTACAGATATATGGCCTTGGTAGGAATGTGGGTAGATGTTGCATCTGACAAGGTGTGCTGCAGAAAGGATGTGGCCCGAGGGATATCGTCAGGTTGCTGGTAGGACAGGAGGTGACTTCCAGTGTGGTTGTCTATGGATTATTAGTAGAAATTCCAGTTGGCCTGGGAGTAGTTTTGGATGGAGATTGGGTTGGGGTGCATAGGGATGAGACTGGATAGAGGAGATGCTGACGAGTACAGGTAGGTAGTCACTTCCAGGCGGATTGAGGACTGCACCAGTGAGGCGTCCGAGGAGGTTGGGGGATGCTAGGATGACACTGGGGAAGTTGTTGGTTTTAGGACAGGTGTGGTGTGGGATGGGAACAATGTACTCTGCAGGGGGTCGATAAACTGATGCCGCCGCTGAAGTTCTGTGGGAGATTCACTATGGACGTTGCACCTCCACCTCTGTAAATGATGGCGTTATTCATTACACAACAGATAAATCATATAAGTTCTCTATTCTCGGTTATCGTAATATCTCTTGAAGCCATATACAGGGTGTTACAAAAAGGTACGGCCAAACTTTCAGGAAACATTCCTCACACACAAAGAAAGAAAATATGTTACGCGGACATGTGTCCGGAAATGCTTACTTTCCATGTTAGAGCTCATTTTATTACTTCTCTTCAAATCACATTAATCATGGAATGGAAACACACAGCAACAGAACGTACCAGCGTGACTTCAAACACTTTGTTACAGGAAATGTTCAAAATGTCCTCCGTTAGCGAGGATACATGCATCCACCCTCTGTCGCATGGAATCCCTGATGCGCTGATGCAGCCCTGGAGAATGGCATATTGTATCACAGCCATCCACAATACGAGCACGAAGAGTCTCTACATTTGGTACCGGGGTTGCGTAGACAGGAGCTTTCAAATGCCCCCATAAATGAAAGTCAAGAGGGTTGAGGTCAGGAGAGCGTGGAGGCCATGGAATTGGTCCGCCTCTACCAATCCATCGGTCACCGAATCTGTTGTTGAGAAGCATACGAACACTTCGACTGAAATGTGCAGGAGCTCCATCGTGCATGAACCACATGTTGTGTCGTACTTGTAAAGGCACATGTTCTAGCAGCACAGGTAGAGTATCCCGTATGATATCATGATAACGTGCTCCATTGAGCGTAGGTGGAAGAACATGGGGCCCAATCAAGACATCACCAACAAAGCCTGCCCAAACGTTCACAGAAAATCTGTGTTGATGACGTGATTGCACAATTGCGTGCGGATTCTCGTCAGCCCACACATGTTGATTGTCAAAATTTACAGTTTGATCACATTGGAATGAAGCCTCATCCGTAAAGAGAACATTTGCACTGAAATGAGGATTGACACATTGTAGGATGAACCATTCGCAGAAGTGTACCCGTGGAGGCCAATCAGCTGCTGATGGTGCCTGCACACGCTGTACATGGTACGGAAACAACTGGTTCTCCCGTAGCGCTCTCCATACAGTGACGTGGTCAACGTTACATTGTACAGCAGCAACTTCGATAGAGCATGCAATATATGTATATATAGGAGCTCTAATGAAGAGCGTGACGTCAAGATAACGTCACTCTTGCACAAAGTAATGTGAACTGTAGGATACCACAGTCTAATATAACAGTCGCGACACTCACTGCTGTAAAAGTTGTTGCCGTTTGACAGATGGAGTGACACTAGCGCTCCAAGCGGTAGGTAAGGTGAACGTCAGACGCGTCGTAAGCATAATGTTTGTTTACATCCATTTCCTACGTAATTTCCGCATTATTTGAGTTATTTTCTTGCCTCCAAGGGTTTGTGTGGTATCAGAAGGAATATATGTTTCTAAAAATGATTCTAAAATAAGCGCCAGCACGGACAAAAATCATGAATAGAGTGGCAAGCTACAACACATTCGTGAAGAAACACTTGTGACATTGGACAGAATTGCAGCTTACCACGTTCATATCAAAAGAATATAAACACACAGATTCACATGTCAGAAGCACAGACATGTACCTCTACTTGCAAAAACGATCGACAGCTCGTTTATCGTTCTGTAGGCCTACTACGTTTGTTTGTCATTTTCGCCTGTTGCCACAAGTACGACCTTCATCTTTTTATTATTCTAAGTGGGACAAGCAACTGCCAAATAGTGGGAAGAATATGCTGAAAACACTATAATGAGCTGATTACACTACATTTCACGAAAAACCAAATATTTGTATAATTTTCAAACAATCTGTCAGTGAAGAAGGTGCTGACAAAATAATGTCATCACACGAAAGAAGCAAGGGAAATTAAGTGACTAACAACAGAAGTGAACGAAATACATACCAAAGAAATCAGCAGCCCAAATGAGCCAACTTCTTCAGTTTCTTATTTGCTTTCTTGTTGTTAGAAACTACGTCTTGATTCCAATATTTCAGCCTGTAAACGAGTCTAACTTTAACAAATAACTTGATTAACAGCAGCTTAGTTTCTTCACAACATCCAGGAGGAAAACTTGGGACAGCCATCAACAAGTTCACATATAATTCACCACAGTTTTTCTTGTGAGAATGTTCATCAAAAACTGAAGCCATCTGATTTTCACAATCCCTAAAAAATAAACAAATATTTTCACTGCAAATAACCAAGCTTCCAAAATTGTCTTCGTAACTTTTGAAATGGCAATAAAAATTGTCATTTGCATCTAAGTCCTGGCTGTTGTCTACAAGTAGATTCCTGCACTTGACACAATTATGTAAAGAAAAAAGTTTCTTCAAGATGTAACCAAACACATATCTCATACTGTTTTGTTCTCCAAGGTCTGCTGGAACTTCCGCATTTGGTAGCTTTGTTGCAGAACTTGTATCACTACTGCATAACAACTGTGAGACCTTTAATGTTTGAGCAGATTTCATGTCCAGTATTGCCTGACCCCAGTCAATTCCTTCACAATTACTGCTTGCCACATTAGAAGAATTTATCAGTTTGCTTAGTGTACAGTTGTTAAATGCAGCACAAAACTGCCTTGGAGATGGGTTGCTGCAAAAACCACCTCTCTGCCTTATAGTTGAAAAAAAGTTTTCCAATGTGTCTTGGTTAATTTTACGTGAGAATAAGTACAATTTTGTTCCAGTCAGTACCTCGGCAGCAAGCATTTCCAAAGCACATATATTGCTTAGAAGCCCCTTTACACATTTTATCCTCAGGGAGTAATCTTTTCCATCAGAGCCTACAAATTTCCAAGAGTGAATCCATGGCTTCATCACATGTAGAACATCCAGATGCTCTGAATCACTCCTAATACAGTTCCTTAGATGCACAGGCCCTTTCACACTGTATGTATTAAAGATATCAAAAATGTCATTAACTTTCTGACAAAAGTCTGAAGTGCCAGTTGCAGATAATGGCATACTACCACAAAACACAAGTGTGTCAATACCAGCTGCCACTGTATGGCTTAACACACGAACTGCAGTACCCACTTTCATTTTTGAAAAAGCTGGCAGTTCGACAGCTTTTTTAGTCAGCTTGGGAGCTAACTTGTATTTCCTGTGCAAGTCATTTGAATAGAGCTGAGAAATGTCCTTCCAAGAAGCAGTACCAACCAAACCATCATTTGATGTATGAATTATGTCATACCTAAATAGGTTGTTTCTGATGCTCTTAAACAAATGTGGGGTGTCATAGAAGAAATAGATCTTCTGCTCCTCATATACCAAACTTGGATTGTCTTGTGTAATTCCCAGTCTCTTTCTCCAGTCCACAAAATTTGAACCCTGATCAGTCACACAGGTCTTCACAACCAAGCCAATTTCCTTAAGTCTTTTGACTACTTCATAAAATATAGCAGTCAAATGAATAGCTCCCACTGTTCCTTTACAAAAACAGTAAAGCAATGGTTGTTTGAAACATGAAAAAATGCCATTAATCATTATCACCAACACACTGTTGGCAATTTTAGCTGTGCGTGTAAACCCCAAGTCCTCAAAACCAATAACAGTGTCAGAAGTGCTGTCATATGTCAAATTTGCCATTAGCGACATTTCATCCAATGACATATTCACAAGTTTATCATTATCAGAAAAATGTTGCACCTTTTGCTTTAAAAGATGGAATATATTGTCACTTATCCCACATTTTATTTGTATGCCTTCCACATACCTTTGTAGTGTACGCACTGATGGAAGCATAAAACATTCTGATAAAAACCTGTATGCCTGAGTGCTGTAATATAGTAAATTTAGAGCAAACAGCTTATTTTCGTCTTTCCATCTTGCAGCACGTTTCTCTTTCAATGGCATGCTAATCTGGCTTAACAACAAGTCAAGGGCATCTTTTTTTAAATATCGGGATCCTATAGTCTTTAACATTCGTTTGTCCTTGTTCACTTGCTCCTTCTGATACAATTTCTGTCGCTGTCTGTAGGCACTTTCCTTGTCCCGTAATAGTTTCGCTCGAAGTCTAGCGATTTGCACATTCTGACACTTCACACGCTTTTGCAAGACACAAACAGCTGCACTTAATCTAACCACTTCATCGTCAAAGCAGGTCTGTGTTGACGATTCACACGAATCTGGCACTGATACATGGTGAGCTGAACCAGCTGCTTCTGTGTCATAGGACTGTTTTACTGCTTTAGATTGACTGTCGAATCTTTGTGGCAGTTTCCTCTTCATCGTCAGCTGAGGTGGCTTATTTGGAATGTCAAACAGGGTGGGTACTGCATTCCACACGAGTTTGTTGTTGTCTGCGTTCATGAACTGGTTTTGTTCGAAATGTAGCGAACAAAACCTAATATTACTATACAGGTACACTGGGTCTTTCTTCATGAGGTCTTCTCGCCTGCTATTAACAAGCCATTTTCTGCTCCTAAAACGAAACATTCATCATTTATACACATATAGTTTGCAAGTGAATCCTGACGATACAGTTTAGTAACATGATGGTTATACCTCTCAGGATCCTTAGGAAACCTAAAAAAAGACAGCTTTGGTGTCTTCTTTCTGTTGTTGGTGCAATTTATTGCGCTACAAACGCTCCCGCCAGTAAAAGCCATTGTAAAAATCAAAATAAACAACCACTATTCTCCTTCACGATCGCGCCGAACTCACAGTGTAACCTACCAGCCGCTTGGGGCGCTGTAGGCAACAAAATCGAGGCGAAGTGTCGCGACTGTTATATTAGACTGTGAGGATACCTCATGCATATCGCAGACATATAGAATATCGACTGCCAATCGTAAAACAGAAGAATAAAGATGTGCTTCATGAATGTTAACGTGTTCATCAGTACTTACATGTCGGTTGGTGATTTCGTCAATAATTCTGACGCTGATCCCTGTATGCTGGCTTAATACGCAATTATGGGTGTCGATAATATTGAGAGTTGTAAGTGTAAGAAGTGTCATTATGGGAGGACAGAAACAGATGGCTTGTTTTTGGCTCGCTTACTGATGATCGTGTGTGTCAGGAGATGAGCTTCCTAAAGGAGAACCAGGTAGGACAGAAATTATTGAGTATTCTGTACTGTAGCGTAAAGGTTCGCGAGGTACATGTTTAGCAGAGACATTCAAGACGCATCGAACAGTTGAAACATACAACAGAAATGTGAACGTTTTGCTTAAGTGTACCAATTACTTTTGACGAGACAGTGTGTCTTGTGTGAATGAATGTCTTTCGTAAGTATGTAGATTAATGTGGTGTATTTTTTCGGAAACTGTCATACATTAACGCGCACAAATCCATTGAGATGATCCGTTACGCTAATCAGTGGCATAAAGCATTATAGTAAGATGTCTATATCCTTGGCTGGGTAATGTAATACGTATTGAACTCATCATTTTGTGACTTAGAAATCGAGTTAAAATTGGTTTTCCTGTCACTTTTGTTAGATTGCTTGTCCTTTCGAATTTCCATACAACGTACTAACGTAACAGGTATGACAAGAGATGCCAACCTGAAACATTTCTTTGCACCGGTGGTTTTCTTTCGCATTCTCAACCTCTTTCCATTTCTCAATAGTGTTATTTAATTTAACGTTGCGCCACTGCAAGGATATATCACGTTGTGTGTGAATTGACTTTCCTGTGTTAGGCTGAGTCACACACAATAACGGGAGATGATGCTAGTTATGCTATATGTACAAAGTTCCAAGTTATTTAGAACATTTCAAATCTCTCAATGTCCTCTTGGTACACATGAATAATCTCAGTATATGGCTCAAATTGTTGCACTGAGATGTGAATGTTACTCTGACAAGTTCAGTGTGAAGGTGTAATGTATTTATTCACCTATAGCACATTCACCTTCAACCACTGTTGAATTTTTAACATGATTGATTTGACTTGGGCATTACTGAAAAGGGTAAGTGACAGAACATTGAATTTGAGAATACTTACGAAACATCAGGGAGAATTGTTACTTTAATTACATGGGTTTTCTTCACACATTGTGTAAGTAATCAAAGGTTGTAGTGCCCCCATGAATGTCATCAAGAGAGATAGAGGCAAATTAGTGGCATTACTGAATGTAGACAATAATTTTATTAATACTCGCACATCTGTGCTTTATTTCAGGCACATTGTTATTACTATCATTGTTAAAATGTTTTTAAAAATTGCTATTATTATTATTATTTAAATTGTTATTGCTGGTAATTTGTGTTTGACCAACTGTTACATTGTGGCGTAGCAGTGCAGTGGTAATGCTTGCCCGTAAGAAACATAAGGCCTAGTTTGATTTAACTGTAAAGGTGATGTAAATGGTAATTCTTAAACAGAAATTACTTAGCTGGTGTTAGGTTGTTGTCAGTAAGTTTGTTAGACTAGTTGACTTTCAGGTTAGGTGGATCTTGAAACTAATTCATAGACCAAATTCAAAAATATGAAATCATATCACGTAACATACCATACATTGAGAATTATTTTTGAGCAAAAATATGCAAATACATTGGCATTGAATAAATCTGTCAAAATTTAAAATGCAAGATGCAGTGACAGAATTGCATCCCAAATATCATTGGTGGCATTACCTGTATTACGAGACCACCAATGAACAGTCTTAATCCCAAAAGTTTGCATGGTATTTACTCCAACAGTAAATATTATTGCACTGCATACAATATTGAACCAGAGCTACAAAATCCAGCAAGGTGGCACTCTGGGTAAAGTTCTGCACTAACATTTGGGAGGACATCACGTTAAATCCCTGCATTGCCATCCAGATCGAGGTTTTCCGTGGTTTCATTAAGTGGCTTAAGGTAAATGTTAGGATCTTGCTTCTGGCAAGGACACAGCTAATTTCCTTCCCCAAACTGAGATAGTGCTCAATTTCATTTGTACTCGTTGTTGACAGAACATTAAAGTTAAATCTTTGTTCACCTTTCCAAAACTGTAATTCAAACTAACATGACATGTATGAAGACCCTGTGCACTAACAGTCTTTTGACTCACTGCTCCAGCTGTTTAGTTAATATTCCCAAACATTATCTCCTGGCATCATACTTTTTGCTTTTGTCAACTGAGATCCAATCAATCATCTGCAGTCTAACATAGATCTCAGACTACATTACAGATCAGTCTGTCACCATGACCAGAAATCCAAAAGGTAATATTGAAGCAAAATAAATATTCTCTAATTGGCTGGCTATACTAGGCTGTACAGTTTCTGGAAGAGGGTTTGACACTGTCCCTAGATAGTGTTGCCAGCTCTCCTTGCTTGTGAACCAATAGTTAACATTAGCTGCTAGGTTATATGATAAGGCATTGGTCCACAATTATTCTTACTCAACAAAAATTGTTCAGTCCAAATCCTAAACCTTTTAGTTTCCCGCAGTTCGTTTGAGCCTCATGATTTAAGTATAATATGGTTGGAGCAGTGGATTTGCATTTGGGAGGTGCAGTATTCAAATCCTCATCTGGCCATTCATAATTTCATAATTCGCTGTAATACCGATACCAGTGGTACAGCGAAACCTGAGCTTCGTTTCGCATGTTATAAGTAAAGGTAGTGGCATGTACTTCCTATGAATATCTGCTCATATTCTAAGCTTGTACCACCACCATTGAGAATGTGAACATGGATAGATGTTAGAATATAGTTTTACAGACATTCTAAGACCTGTTTGTGTTGACATCTACAATTGTATGGTTACAAATTGTAAAACCATAGAATTTTTTATTTTAATAATATTTTCCTGTTTGCTCATTTGTTAATTTGTTACAGCCAAAATGTAGAAAGGTAAGAATATATGGTCAGGTATTTTGAAATGCCATTATTGTGATACTATACTGTGTCTATGAAGTTGGTATAAACATGTTGTGTTCATATTAAAAGGAATTTTTCTTTGACATAATGAAATTTTTAAAGTTACATGCTAAACGAGAGACTTGAGATGATAATTTAATAACTTTTTTCCTTTGTGTTTTATTTTTAGGCAAGGCCTGTGTGTGAAGACTCAAAGGAATTAAAATGAAGCAAATTGTGTCTCGTTCTTTGCACCTGGAGAATGTATTAATGTCACAACCATAAACTTACTCAGATAATGTTAATAACTTGTGCTTGCAGTTGAATATCTTGTTATTTGTATGAGGTAAGAACAGTAGTAATATATAGCTATGGTTCTTAGTGCATCAGTAAGTTTTCTTATACACTATCATGCTGCTTGTAACATGTCTAATTGTTTCATCTTGTAAACAGGTGAATTTATACTACCCTGCTTGAAAGACAACTCATACTCTGAGAAAGCCCTCTGTGGAACTTCAGCCAGATAACAACAGTGGACATTACAAAAGTCGTAATTAGAACTTTACATACAGAGCAAGAACAATAAATGTATTGGTCCTAGTTAGTTGAACTGTGTGCTGGACCAGGACTCGAAATTGGAACCTTGCAGGTGAACATATGTGGAGTATGGGAAGGAGGAGGAAGACATACTAGTGGAAGTAATGGGGGGGGGGGCAGGTCACGAATCATGCCTGGGATCGCTTAGTCAGTAATAGCAGTGCTCACGAAAGGGTGGGTTCTGTTTCAAGAGCCCCATAAGTTTTAAAGCAGAACATACTCTGCTGTGGAGTGAAATAAGTAAGTTTAGAGTACAGAAGCATATAAGAGTAATGTGTAGTGTAAATCCAAGAACATCATGTTGAAACCTATTCAAAGAATTGGGCATACTAACCACAGCTTCTCAGTATATTTATTCTTTAATGAAGTTTGTTGTAAATAATACATCTCTTTTTCCAACTAACTGCTTAGTACAGAGTATCAATACCAGTAATAAGAACAATATACCTTTAAAATCACTTACTCTTGGCCAGAAAGGAGACCAGTACTCAGCAATGCATATTTTCAATAAGTTACTAGCAACCATTAAGAGTTTAGTTTCAGACAAGGCACAATTTAAACATAATTTAAAGGTATTTTTGGTGGGCAACTCCTGCTACTCCATCTATGAATTTCTCAAGTGCAGTAGACCATTGTAGTAAAAATTTATTACTTTAATTTTTGACAATACTTGGCTGTAACGGCCAAGTAACTACCTACTGTGTGAAAGGTGAATGTATGGAAAGCAGATTTAAGTATTTAACCTGTAAATATTAGAAGTTTAATTTTAATCGATGTACATAATTTTACTGTTTATTGAATGAGGATCATTAAAATTAATGAAACTCAAGTTTTTCTAATTACATTTGTGTGTTTATCTGACATGTTCCACACCCAGGAAGATCCCCTCTTTTGTGGGTCTACGCAATAAGTAATTAATCTAATCATCTGTGACCTGTTTCTACAATTCTGAGACTACTACTCAGGCGGACTGACCACCCAAGTTCCCCATTGGGTGGGTGTAGGTACTACCCGATGGTACATGCACCCGATTGGGGGTAGATTTGACACTGCTCCGCACGAATCCCACGAGGCACTAACGAAACAAGTGGCAACCCAGACAGAGCCTCACGCATCTGAACAAGCTTTATTTAGGTAGACAAACACCTTTTAAGGATAATCATTTGAACTATTCTTTTACAGAAATTGTGTGTAATGAGTGAGTTTACAGTATATGTATACATGTTCAGTGTCAACATTAATGAACACATTGTTTAGCAGTATTCGTGCAACCACACCTAAAAACTAATTTTTAATAATAATTCAATTGGGGGATAGTAGGTGCCCAAGAGGCTGTCCACTAGTGATCATTTTACCTAACAGCCATTCACCTCATCAGCATGTAGCTGAACCTCAAGGTTGGAAGTTTTTTTTTTTTAGAGGTGCATACCTTCCATGCAGTCCAGGATGTGAAGCCATGGGCCCCCTTCTCCAAAACACACAATGTTCCACTGCCACACCTGATGATTGTCCCTGGAGTATGCCCCGAGTTCACAGTAAGAGGTCTGTCTGGTGGCACCAGCCAGTCCTTAGTGCAGGAAACCCAGTCACTGTGCCCATACGCAACCCTGGCAGAACTCCCAAGGGAAAAAGGAAACATCCCTCCAACTAATGGATAAAACAATGAGAGAAAAAGTATTTTTTCATGTTTTATAATTAAAAATTAACAACTTTATTTTCCTCTAATGAACAATTGTTAATAATCCAATTCTCTGTAATCTTAGAGATGTTAATGTATAATGTTCTTTATATTATTTAAAATAGCATTAACAACAGCATACCAGTAAGGCTGTAATAATAAGTCTTTGCTGATAAATTAAGAAGCATCTGACCCACTGTACATTTCAAGGCAGTGGTTTACTCTAGAATGTTAATGAAATGAAATAACCTCCCTCCCCCAAGTTGTGGAACACTGGTAGACACCCTTTCACTGAGGCACATCTGGCGTGGGTGCCCCTGCCAGTAGCTATGCCACTACCTGTATAGCCTTCTGCATCAGTGGGGCAATCAAACCCTCCTGCCTGGCACTGAAGGCACCTACAGTTATGCTGTGTCCCCCCAGGAGGGATGTGGAATGAGTGAAGGTGTACATCAACAAGAAACAAGGAAATCACAGAAATTTATTCCATATATTTTAATAACAAACTATCACTGTAGTGCTTAACCATATCCATGTTTATGCCAGTTAAATTTAGTGAAGCGAGTAAGAAACCTCCTACCTCAGAACTATGCAGCTACCTCCTCAACAATACTACATAACTGCGCTGTTTATCTTATATTGGTAGCTTAAAAATTGCTTGATTACAAAAGTATTTTTCACAGAAAATATTTATTTACATTTGTAAATACTGAGATCTATTTACAGTACATTACTACTTGTTATGTAGCTTTACAATAAACACTTACCTGTCACACTGCTAACAGAAATTTTCAATCCCTGAATTTAGATATTCGGGTGATTTGTAAAAAGGATGTCTAATGAGACTCCACTCACAACGTTAGGGGGGAAAAAACCTACATTAAGACGTAAACATATCAGGAAGTCAATGTAACAAATCTGCTGCCCCAGTATATAACTCCACATGACACCAGGATGCAACACTATTTTAGATCAACACAATAAGTGAAGAAAAAAAAAACAATGAATTGAGTTTCTAGATTAGTTTATCAATGTGTTGACCCCTTTTTAACTTGTTATCCAACTGGACCCCATGGTATTTTCTATTTAGTGTATGATGATTAATGGCTACTCCTAGTGCTAACAAGTCACTATTGCTCGTCTGAGATTGCATAATAAAACTCTGTGATATTATGACCTAACTTGCTTCCTGTGAACAAATTAGCCTAGCCAATGTATGAAAATTAAGGAGAAAAACAGTGTAGTCACTTTTTTTTATAAATACAGTGAAAGGAGTGAGTGTCACGAACTACAGTGAGGCGTGAGCATGGAGGTGGGGTTGCTAGGGAGATAGGGTTGTGTTTAAAGGTCACTATATGTTGGCCTTGAATAAAGCATAAACCACAGGTTCTACTAAACATTTTTCCTTAAACTACATCAATTTTTCTCTCTAGGACTAATAGTTTCCTTGTAGCAACACATGGAAAAGTCTTAGATTGTTAAAAATAGTGTATAATGGTTTATTATTATTAAATGTAGTGGTGCACAAACAAATATTAAATTAGTGCACCACATCTAAGTGCAGTAGTAATATATTAAAAGAAGCTGAGTTCTAGGAATGCAAAAGGGTAAGAAAGGGGTGGGTGGAGGGTAAAAGTGCGAGGGAACGTAGGTAGTCAGATTTTTGTCATGCAATTCCCCCCTTCATAGGTCTGCAAACTGAAGAGCAAGCAGGTGATTTCCCACTATTTACCATACTATGTCACAAGAAGCAACTACAGGGTCTTTCACAAAGTTGCACCAACCTATACTGCTCTACTGCACTTAGACATGGTCCAGACAATTAATATTTTTTTTTATTAACCCACTTCATTTAACAGTAATTTTATACCATTAAAACATTTGTAATAGTCTGCAATTTTTTGATCCCATGCAGTGTGGAAAGTATCAGGCAAACAGAAAAAATGAATGCACATTTTTTTGTAGGTAATTTAATTTAATTCTGTACAGGGAAACATTTTCACTAGAATTTATAGTTTTCCAGTTAAGCAAGAAAAGCAAAGAAGTGACCTTTAAATGCCCCCACCCCAACACTTATACCTCACTGGTGGGTATTTTCACATGTTGCTCATGACACTCCCTCCAACCACTGTACAAAAATTTGCAACTATTTTCTCCAATTCAACATTTCCTGGTTTTCACGGACTGGTCTAAAGTATAGGCATGTTCAGTTGTGTATATCACTAGCAGAAATTTTTAAACATTGTTTAAAGTCATTGGAAAATCTTTTATGTAGGTGGAGAAGAGATCAGGGCAAGTACCAATCCTTGTAGCATTCGACATATCTTTCCCAATCTGAGACTAAACTCATGCCTGTGCCTCTGGAAGTGCAACCTTTTACTTCCTGTTATGAAGGTGAGACTCCATCCCTGCAAGAGGCATGTTCTTAATGACGCAACATTTTAGTTGTCCAAGTAGAATTTTATAAGCCACACAATCAAATGGCGAAGTCACAAAATATATCAATCACAACTAGCTCTGCCGACACATCATTTGTGCCATCATGTATTGCTAGTGGACACTCCTTCCAGAAAGCCAAACTGAGAGGAAGTTAAAGTTCTGCTCACCGAAATGAGTCAATATGCTATCATAATCCATTTTCTTAACAACTTCAGAAAAAACAAAGACCAGAAATAGGGCTGTAATTAGAGTTGTTTTCCTTATATAGTCTTGTACGTGGGTATTACTAAAATGTAAGTCCGGCAGAAAATTGGCCTATGTCACTGATGAATTACATATGTAACTTAAGCATAATATGAAGTCAGCAAAGATTGCCACAGCTACAACACACAGCATATTAAATCCATTTTTGGTTACAAATGTCCATTCCTCACACTATGCAGTGTACAAGCTTACAAAACTTCTTTTGTTGCCCTATGTGTAAGTCAAGAATTAGTAACATTTAGATTTTCTTAATTTTGGACAAATCAAAAATCTTGTTTTTTTTTTTTTTTTCATTAACATGAGGGAAACACAAATACATAATTTTTCTGCATAGGGTCCTTTCTTTACAATACACTTGATCCAGTGTTCCACAAGTTTATACACTCCTGGAAATTGAAATAAGAACACCGTGAATTCATTGTCCCAGGAAGGGGAAACTTTATTGACACATTCCTGGGGTCAGATACATCACATGATCACACTGACAGAACCACAGGCACATAGACACAGGCAACACAGCATGCACAATGTCGGCACTAGTACAGTGTATATCCACCTTTCGCAGCAATGCAGGCTGCTATTCTCCCATGGAGACGATTGTAGAGATGCTGGATGTAGTCCTGTGGAACGGCTTGCCATGCCATTTCCACCTGGCGCCTCAGTTGGACCAGCGTTCGTGCTGGACGTGCAGACTGCGTGAGACGACGCCTCATCCAGTCCCAAACATGCTCAATGGGGGACAGATCCGGAGATCTTGCTGGCCAGGGTAGTTGACTTACACCTTCTAGAGCACGTTGGGTGGCACGGGATACATGCGGACGTGCATTGTCCTGTTGGAACAGCAAGTTCCCTTGCCGGTCTAGGAATGGTAGAACGATGGGTTCGATGACGGTTTGGATGTACCGTGCACTATTCAGTGTCCCCTCGACGATCACCAGTGGTGTACGGCCAGTGTAGGAGATCGCTCCCCACACCATGATGCCGGGTGTTGGCCCTGTGTGCCTCGGTCGTATGCAGTCCTGATTGTGGCGCTCACCTGCACGGCGCCAAACACGCATACGACCATCATTGGCACCAAGGCAGAAGCGACTCTCATCGCTGAAGACGACACGTCTCCATTCGGCCCTCCATTCACGCCTGTCGCGACACCACTGGAGGCGGGCTGCACGATGTTGGGGCATGAGCGGAAGACAGCCTAACGGTGTGCGGGACCATAGCCCAGCTTCATGGAGACGGTTGCGAATGGTCCTCGCCGATACCCCAGGAGCAACAGTGTCCCTAATTTGCTGGGAAGTGGCGGTGCGGTCCCCTACGGCACTGCGTAGGATCCTACAGTCTTGGCGTGCATCCGTGCGTCGCTGCGGTCCGGTCCCAGGTCGACGGGCACGTGCACCTTCCGCCGACCACTGGCGACAACATCGATGTACTGTGGAGACCTCACGCCCCACGTGTTGAGCAATTCGGCGGTACGTCCACCCGGCCTCCCGCATGCCCACTATACGTCCTCACTCAAAGTCCGTCAACTGCACATACGGTTCACGTCCACGCTGTCGCGGCATGCTCCCAGTGTTAAAGACTGCGACGGAGCTCCGTATGCCACGGCAAACTGGCTGACACTGACGGCGGCGGTGCACAAATGCTGCGCAGCTAGCGCCATTCGACGGCCAACACCGCGGTTCCTGGTGTGTCCGCTGTGCCGTGCGTGTGATCATTGCTTGTACAGCCCTCTCGCAGTGTCCGGAGCAAGTATGGTGGGTCTGACACACCGGTGTCAATGTGTTCTTCTTTCCATTTCCAGGAGTGTATATTAGCTCCAGGTAGAAGGGATTTTGGATGATTGCTCACCTATTTATGCACTGCTTCTTGCATCTCAGTTTCAGAAGAAAATTGACAGCTTCTTAAAGTGCCTTTCAGTGGCCCAAACCAGGGCTAATGAAATTGTGTGAGGTGTGGGCTGCAGGAAACCTAACTTTAAACCGAAGCGGCCCATAGTTTCTTGATGCGGATGGCAATGTGTAGGCATGTATCCTCATAAATTACTCACTGCCATTTGGCAACTGCAACAAAGCATGCCGAATATTGCTCATATGACCATCATAATGATTTATGCATGCATAAATGACAAGATGAAGTTATCGTGTCAGTATGAAACTGAGGGTCATTTTTAGTTATTCTTTCTAAAAGCCCTAGTTAAAACATTCTGATCCACCCTATTAATTTCCTATAGATCAGATACAATGAGTGATGTTGATATGGTATGGCACTGTAGAGAAATGGAAGAACAATTTAATTAAATATCTTAGTTTATTGCAACATAACACTGACGATAATTACCATGCCTTAACCATTAGAAGCAGTCAATATGATTCAGCTATACAATGTTCGATGTATAATGATAAGGACTAGTCTGCCCAAAACTTTTGTTTCGCAAAGGCATTAATGTTTTGACTAATCAATGCTCTTACATTAATAATCACTTTCAACATCACTGCCTCTTGTTCAAGAAGCAGCTTACCTTCCCACCTCCATGGCTCTGCAAACGGCCCCAACTTAGGACTGTTGACTGAAGCTGTAATACTAAAAAAAGGATTGTACTACCTCAAACATCTCTCAGTGAGTTAATTAGGACACAGCCCCTCAACATGGGAGTGAGTGGGGCTGATTTGTCCTCATCCAAAATACTACTGACTACCCAAACTTTTATTTGACACAATACAGTTCATGGAATGTAGGAATTCTCTCTCTTAAAAAACTTTTAATGCTCTCACTAATGATGAGTCATGCCTATGTTGAAGTAATATGTGAAAGTCCTAGTGGGAGAAATAAAGAGGTTCCTCTGAGATAATGGAATTTCGGCACAGATGCTTTAGCGATGGTCAATCATAACTGCTTATGTGAACCACC
This sequence comes from Schistocerca americana, assembly GCF_021461395.2. Classification (NCBI taxonomy): domain Eukaryota; kingdom Metazoa; phylum Arthropoda; class Insecta; order Orthoptera; family Acrididae; genus Schistocerca; species Schistocerca americana. Next base: position 625,737,326 of record NC_060130.1, read on the forward strand.
ATACCTTATGAGCAATATTTTTGTATAAGCTCTGCCATCTACCCATACCATGTCTGTTCTGCATTCCTGATCATCTATTTCACAATTTATTCAGCCTCTGCTCTGTTTCCGAGATAGATCCAAACCCAACAGAGTGGTCACTTGAATGCTGATTTTCCTCTGAACAGTATCCGTTAGACCAACTATCAAGCTTCATTATAGGTACAACTCTGTAGCTGCATTTGGAAAAACGCTTTTTGGTGCCACTACATTCACTTGTTTGCACTGAACCATTCATTCAAGCAGCAAGTGCACCACAATTGAAGCAAACAAGTTCTGCAAGTATGCTTTGCTCACTGAGAGATATCTACTATCTGCACCACCTCCTCAAGGAGTAGGCAGCCTACTCCCTAGTGTATGCCTAGCTTTATACTCTCAACCCAATCCTCTTCACACACCAATGTGAACTGCAGAAGTAAATTGTGTTAAGAATATAAAGCATCCTCTACAAGTGGAAAAATCTTGTCTTACCATACTTCAGGGGCACTGTTAAGATGAAAATGAAGAAATTTCGATGTTAAATTACCTACATTGTAACTAAAATGAAAGCACTTGTGCAGTTACTACTACCACTCACTATTCAAGAGCATTACAGATAATTGCTATCATCATCCTCCAACATATGTCATAGGCTTCCAAGATGAGTTGGTGCAAAGACTGTGTCTATTACATCTCTCTGTTAGGCATTAGAAAAAACATCAATGTTAATTTCACTCTCAGAAATGGTAATTTTGTTTTAAAGTTGATAGCTCCATGGCGTATATACCTTTTTAGGTTAGTAAAGTTTTTCACTCAGTCTTATGGCATTTGTTGCTCCAAATAAACATATTAGTATGGTATCGCGGCTTAATTCATGGTTGGTGACAAATGCTCCTAATCAGAAAGCCACCATCATCTTTATTAAACTCCAATTATTGCAACCATCTGCAGGGGCAACCAAAGGAAGAATGAACTATGTAGATCAGTTAACCCACTGTTTGCACAGATATGTGCATATGAAGTGTGGAATCCCATGATATGACTACCTGAGACAACAATTATTGTAGTGCAAGCATACAGGTATGTTGTGTTACTTTAATTAGCAAGCGTACACTTACTGGAAAATCTCTCTCCCAGAACCTGCAAATTCTGAACGATGAGTGATTTAGTATTATATGAACAACGCTGCATTACGTGTGGACAGTAAACAAATTGTATAATGCATGTGCGCGCGCGCACACACACACACACACACACACACACACACACACACACACACACACACACACACACACACACACCCTAGTCTACCTTCCATGATGCAATTATTACCGCTGAAAAAAATCAATAGCACTGCCAACAGTAACACTTTTGACTTAATGCCTGTTGGCCATCATCTTGGGATCATCGGCTGTTGTTTAACGATGTTTCTCAATTTTCTCAGCATGAGGTTACAGATAATAAATTACCGGTGGTTAAGCAACAGCTAGTTGATCTCCTCCTCATATACACACACACTGTACATGGGGCAAGGTATGTTGGAGTATGAACTGTTTGTTCAGGTAAGCCACTGAAATTCACGAACTTGACAACAGTTTAAAAAAAGCCTCGAGGTAAATGGATTCTGGATTTACCAGCTGCGACAGTCGCGACTGTAAACAGTGATCCAGGTACTGTCAAATGTTTTTTTTATTCCAGTGTTTGATCACAATATAAATTCCTTCAACGATGACCGGTTTCAGTCAGTAATGACAATTATGGTGTAGAACAGATCTGAAGATTGTCATTACTAACTGAATCCAGTCATTGTTGAAGGAATTTATAATGTGATCAAAGACTGGATTCTTGTGCAGCAGCAAATGAGTGATGCAAGCAACAATCTAAGAACCGCAGCAGCAATGTCAAGGTAAATGTTCACTGATGTTGGCACAGCAAATAAATATAATCGCAGCCACGGCATCAGCTTCGAAATGTAGGTCAAAGATCCTGAGACCAACACCAACAAGCCAATGTGTGGCCACAAAAACCTCAATTCTGTAGCAACAACTTCATTAATATTCACATATTGAAAGGAATTCTTTCTTTGGGTTGCAAATTTCATAATAATTCCTTATTTCCATTATATTGCAGGCTTACATGTACACCAGTAACCTGAAGGAAGTAAGAAATAATAATGAAATCAGTCGTACCACTGCTCTGGATGTTCTCCTCATCTGCTCTTGGCAACTTTTGCTGATGATAGTACATTATGAGCCATGATTGTATCAGCTTTCCATAAAACTACAGGCTTCTAGTGAAGTCTGCTATAATATATTGGTCCAAAGGCTTTCATCTGCCTCTCTGTAAAGCATTGTAAATTTCAGCATTTTCATATTTCCAAATAGGATATTGGTAGCAAACTAAACCCGTAATGCTGAACTATACAGTATCTCACATGACAGCCATCTTCTGTCATCTAAAATCACTGCCAATCTAAGCATTACAGCTCTATGATACCACATGATATAATGGAGTGAAAATAAGCAAAATATGCCAATTTTTTATATTTATATCTTCTATGTCTGAATCATTTGCATTGCAAACACAGACTTGTTTAGGCACTTTAGCAGTTAGTTAGTATGTCGCTTCCAACTGAATTTATTATGAAGTTGTAATCCCAAGAATTTTACACTCTCAACTTCTCCTATTTCCATGTCATTTTACACACACACACACACACACACACACACACACACACACACACACAAGTAGAAAATCTCTTGGAAGTTCTGAACTGCATATAGTGGGTCGTTTCAAAGTTTAATGACAGTGAAGATTAGCTGCCCTTTCTAAATTTATATTTGATTTACTATTTATGTAATGTTTGTATCATCTGAAAATAAGACAAACTTGGCATCTGGTAATGTAACAGGTGACAGGTCATTAATATACACAAGAAAAAGTAGTGGACCTAGTATGGAACCATGAACACCACATGTAATTTCTTTCCATTGAGATCATGTCTGATTGCCTACTGCTGAAGTGTTACGTAATGACACCCTTTGTTTTCTATTAGTAAGATATGACTGGAACCACTTTGCAGCACTACCTGTGATGCCATAATATTTTCATTTACGTAAAAGAACGCTGTGATTCAGAGTCAAAAGCCTTTGAAAGGTCACAGAATATGCCAGTTGCCTCTAATTTGTTGTCTAATGAATTAAGGACATTTTCACTGAAAGTGTAAATAGCCTTCTCAATGTCAGAACCCTTAAGAAACCCAAACTGTGACTTTGACAATATATTGTTTTCACTAAGGTGCTTAAGTAGACCCTTGAACATAACCTTTTCAAAGATTTTTGAAAACACTGGCAAAAGTGAGATCGGTCGGTAATTTGATGGGCATTTCTTTGTCCCCTTTCTTGTGGAGAGGTGTAACTTCAGCATATTTAAGCCAGTCCGGGAATGTTCCTGTGATATGTGATTGATTATACAAATAACTTAGGATATGACTAAGCTCACATGAACACTCTTTTTATTAACTTCGTTGATATGTTGTTATAACCACTAGAATGCTTTGATTTCAAGGACTTTATTATGGATTCTGTTTCTTTGGGTGAAGTAAGTGTCAATTCCATTTTACTGAGATTGCTTGTGTGCACTAGTCTCTGACATTCCATTGCATTATTTACCGAACCTGACAACCCCATGCTATCAGTAACAGAGACAAAATACCTGTTTAAATGGTTTGCAACACAGCATGCATTTGTTACCAGGCTTTCATTTATTTTTAGAGCTATTTGTTCCTCATTTCTGGTCCTACTTGTCTCTGACTTAACTATACCCCATATTGTTTTTATTTTATTGCTGGATGTATTTATCTTCTCATAATGCAGGTGTTTAGATTTCTGGATAACCGTCTTCAATATTTTGCAGTAGTTTGCCATAACACATTCACGGTAATCAAGAGAGCAGAGTGAGCATTTGAGAAGATCTACATTAATGGTTGGAGGGTATTGCTGGCTTTTTGAAAAGTGTTAAACGACTTTGTCATCGAATACTTCTTGTTGAAACTGCCACTTCTCACCAAGTACCTAAACGTCTGGTGTGCAAGACCTTAGGTGACTCCCCTGATAATGAATTGTATAACAGCCTTAACTTGTGAGTTCTGCTCCGATACAATGGAGATGGATCTGGAGGAATTATGAGAGGAATGGAAAAACGTAGGTGTCACAGAAGTGCAGAATGAGGAATTACCTGAACAGATTTTTGCAGGTTACATCCTTCTTAAGATTTGGCTGTTTGTTCCCTACGAATTGTGATGCTTTAAATGCAGAAGATTTGGTCATGGCATATAACAGGAGGCCTGTGTATGGAAATTGCGGAGCTTCATCTCATGAATTGGGCACATCTTGTACACTTTCTCCAAAATGCATATTGTGGTGTCACCGCCAGACACCACACTTGCTAGGTGGTAGCTTTAAATCGGCCGCGGTCCATTAGTACATGTCAGACCCGCATGTCGCCACTGTGTGATCGCAGACTGAGCGCCACCACAAGGCAGGTCTCGAGATACGGACTAGCACTCGCCCCAGTTGTACGGACGACTTTGCTAGCGACTACATGGACGAAGCATTGCTCATTAGCCGAGCCAATAGTTAGAATAGCCGTCAGCTAAGTCAATGGCTACGACCTAGCAAGGCGCCATTAGTAACCTTGCCTGTATCTAAAGAGTCTCACTTGTATCGCCACAATCTCCAGATGTACGAAAAGGATGGATTAAAGTTAAGTATTCCAGAAGCTACGTACTTTTCTTTATAGCATTCATAACGTATCCTGTTTCAGACCTCACACCCCTGCTTTGGCTTAGTGCGTGCCTTTCGGCTTCCTCTCATTGTGTCTAGGCTGTCTTGTCTAGACACAACACATATACTGCTCTGGGGATCACCTAATAGGGAGCAGGATGTGTGGAGTTTGTAACGAGGGAAGGAAAATTCAGGAGTTGAAAGCCAAAATGCACGTATTCTATGTTGAAGCTAAAAAAGCTTCATCCTTCACCAGTTTCATGAAAGGTGCCTACATGGATACTTTTAGCTTGTCCTCCAAACCTTCTGTAGCTCATATGAAGAGACTGTATCTGTGACAATAGTGCTGATTATAGCCAAAGACAATTGTTTTTCCATGTTGTGGTGTGTATATGAACAAGTGTGTACACTAAGAAAGAAAAAGTTTTTGTACTGCTTTACTAACAAGCTGCAGAATATTTGTTTGGTGATTGTTTGCATTCTACAGTAATACTGTATACTAGAAAGATTTTGTACACTTAATAGAATATTTCTATTTATGTTCGGTGATCAGTAAGTGACTTCTGTAACAAGTCTATCTGTTGCTGTTACTGTTACCTGTGAGTAGACAAATACCAGTGCATGCATTAAAACAGCCAGTCGCGGTGGCTGAGCGGTTGTAGGCGCTTCAGTCCGGAACTGCGCGACTGCTTTGGTTGTAGGTTCGGATCCTGCCTCGGGCATGGATGAGTGTGATGTCCATAGGTTAGTTAGGTTTAAGTAGTTCTAAGTTCTAGGGGACTGATGACTTCAGGTGTTAAGTCCCATAACGCTTAGAGCCATTTGAACCATTTTGCATTAGAACTCAGAAGAGAAATAGGTGAAGCTGTAAGTTGGAAGGGCCACCTGCAGAAGATAGCACAATACTAAGTGATAGTGGAACTAAACACAACAGACATGACACAGACTAGGAGAAGCCCGGAGCAACCAGTGCAACAAGATGTAAAGTGGAAACCTCCACCACAATGATGTCAACAGGCCACAAACAAAGAGAATGAGAATCCAAAACGTGACCAGAGAGAACAGTGTCAGACAAGGTAGTTATTAACTAGCTCGTAGTACAGCAATGATGATACTTGACAATATCAGATAAGAGTAAAGAACAGGCTGATCATTTGCTGGGTGGCTGTGAACAAGACTATTAGCTGGCATATCCATGTGGTGAGATGGGTGGAACAGTCATTAATCAAGTGCAGTGCAGTGCTGTGTCGATACCACACTCTCTAACAGCCATCTATTTCCATTTCCTCCGGTGGCCATTTAGCTTCCACAGAGTCAGATACCAGAGCATAGCCCTGTGGTTAGGTGTTGAACTTAAAATTGACATCTTGTTATTCAATCCAAAACCAATCCTGCAGTTCTTTATGTGACATCAATACTTTCACCTCTGGCAATGATTCGTTAATGTGCAAAAAGGAAAAGTTGCACCATAGCACAGTTTGCACATTTAACTGGATAAGCCAGGTCTAAGGTCAGAAGAATGTGATGGCAAACCAGAGGCAACGTGTCCATATGTAGGAAACATTGCAGTGTTCAAACTAACCTCCAACATGAGAACAGTTCACATTTTTATGTCAAAGCAAAATTCGGATGTGTAACAGTAGCTTTAAGAGGTGGTTTCCTGTTAGTAAATGATAATTAATCACTATAACTTAAATCTAACTCTGTCCCTGTCATGTTATATTCAGTCCTGATCTACAGACCTTTCCATACCTTTCTAAAAATTCGAATCCTGTTAGAAAAAAAAATAGTTTACTTATATTCTACAAAACCAGTTGTATACATTATTCACTATTATGGATATGAGTGTTACATCACCATGCATTCAAAAGATGGATTTTGAACAATTATCTTCTTATCGTGATTTACACTGAGGTGACAAAAGTCATGGGATAGCAATATGAACATATACAATTGGCAGACGTATCGTGTACACAAGGTATAAAAAGGCAGTGAATGGGTGGAGATGGCATTAGAACTTCGGTGATTCATGTGAAAAGTGTCTAATGTGATTATGGCTGCACGACAAGAATTAACAGACTTTGAATCTGGAGTGGTAGTTGGAGGTAAATGCTCGGGACATTCCATTTCAGCAATTCAGAGAGCCACAGTGTCAAGGGGATACCAAATTTCTGGAATTCTCTCTCACGAGCATGGCCTTTACTTAATGACCAAGAGGAGTGGCATTAGCGCAGAGTTTTCAGTGCTAACAGAAAAGCAACACTGCATGAAATACCCACAGAAATTAACGTGGGCTGTGCGATGAACATCCATGTATTGACAGTGCGGCGAAATTTGGCGTTAATGTTCCATGGCAGTAGACAACAAATGTGAGAGCCTGTGCTAACAGCAAGACATTGTCTGCACAATGCCTCTCCTGGGTTTGAGACCATATCGGTTGGACCCTAGATGACTGGAAAACTGTGGCCTGGTCAGATAAGTCTAAATTTCAGTTGGTAAGAGCCAGTGGTAGGCTTCAAAGTGGCGCAGACCCTATGAAGCTGTGGGCCTAAGTTGCCAACAAGGCTCTGTGCAAGATGGTGGTGGCTCCATAATGGCGTGGGCTGTTTACATGGAATGAACCGGGTTCTCTGGTCCAACTGAACCTATCATTGACTGGAAATGGTTATGTTTGGCTAAATGTTCCCAAACAACCATGGAATGTTTGTGGGTGACAGTACGCCACATCACAGGACCACAATTGTTTCTTGGCCACTGAGATCATCTGACATAAATCCCACTTAACAGTTATGGGATGTAATGGAGAGGTCATTTCATGCACAAAATCCTGCACCAGCTATAGAGGCAACAGGTAACATGGCTCAGTATTTCTGCAAGGGACTTTCAATGACTTGTTGACTCCATGCCACATTGAGACGCTGCACTACAGTGCGCGGAAGGAGGTCCGACACAGAATTGGGAGGCATCTCATGACTTGTCACCTCATTAGATAATCCCTCTGGTCCATTTTTGTAACTTCTGAATACTTTTGCTACCAAACGTATCAAAAACTTCTTATAAAAACAGAAGCAGGAATTTCAGTTTGCCTTAAATTTTCACACTACTTCTTTAATCAAGTAAGTTCAGAGTCTCTGAATGAAATGCTGTGGAAGCTCTGCCTCCAGAAAATCTGCTCTTATTCACAGTTGTAAATTGGTATCTTCATAATGGAATGTAATGTGTAATGCAGAATTAAGATGCTTCAGGTGACTAATGATAGAACTTGGTACTGCCAAGAACATTAGTAGCTTCCAGCGACAGTTTGCTACATAGATGCTGTGTGGTATAAGAAGCAAAGCATGCTAGTGTACTACTTTAAATTTGTTTTTAACATTTTTGTCCTTTTGATAAATTCTGATATGGCCTCTATCAGAGAGACAAATATGCTTAACTTCCTTAACCCACCTTGCTCAAACATGACTGTGTTCTGGAGTTTTGTTGTTCTAGAACTGCATGTCACAGGGTGTGGCCTTATTGTGAAGTGAAATAGTGAACTGCCTATGGCCCAAAAAATTGGAAGGGGAGTGTCAATTTGTGTGCAGAAGTACTGAAAGTGTCTACAGTATGGATTTGCCAGCTTATGGGGTTAGCAACATAGTAAATGACCTGCTGTGGATGCCCACACAGCTGTAAACAACAAAAATAACTGAGGAACTGCACTTCACCCCCCTCCCCCGGGAACGTCTCATACCAGACAAGTGTAACCACAAATGTTTGCGTGGTAGAGTAATTATGGTTTACACGTACATGGAGACAGTATTTTCACAGCAATCGCTGACATAGTGTAACTGAGGTGGAGTAAGGGGAACCAGCCCACATTCGTCGAGGCAGATGGGAAACCGCCTTAAAAACCAACCACAGGCTAGCCGGCACACCGGACCTAGTCACTAATCCTCTGGGTGGATTCATGTTGGGGACTGGTACACCTTCCCGCTTAGGAAGCAGCGCGTTAGACCGAGCGGTTAGCCGGGTGGGCAGCAGTTCTCTTCCTCAGTCTAGGAACAATTTTAATGCGGTCTAGAACTATATTTCACACCAGGAAAATGTTTGTGATACACAAGTGTATTTTGTGTCTGATTCAGATTAGTTTAAAACTTAAACCAGACTTGAGAAACATCTGTAAGCACAGCCTGTGATCAATTGTTCTGGGAGCAAATGCAAGTGTGTGGAGGATGTTAAATTATTTAGTGTAAAATGGAAATGGTAATTCACATGCAGTTTCTGTATGTCAACAAACCTATGTGCTATAAATTATTATTGTGCTCAGCATGAGAGAGATTCTGTGGTATTTGACATCAATCTCAATGCCAGACTGGCTCTTGGAAAATGTTGATTATGACATATTGCTTTGTTACCTTGAGAATGAAATAATAAAAAAAATCAGGTGGCAACCCAGCATTTTGAACTTTCGTTCTCATAGGCTCAAAGTATTCCCACACATTACTCCAAAGACTTATTGTTTAATGCTTGCATATTTACATATGTGGCCAACAGAGAAGTGGTCCAGTATGGATAATGAGAGAACTATAGAAGACATACACTGAGGTGACAAAGGTCATGGAATAGCAGTATGCACATGTACAGATGGTGGCAGTGTTGCGTACACAAGGTATAAAAGGGCAGTGCATTGATGGGGCTGTCATTTGTACTCAAGGGATGTGTCTCAGATCAAACAATAACTTGTATTCAAACATTTGTACACAGACTCATCTCGCATTTCTTACCACAATTGCAGTGATGTGTGATCGAGTTTCTGTTGGTTAATACACAACAGCACTTACACTCTTGGAAAAAAAGGGGGGGGGGGGTTAGCATTCCAATCAGTTACCCCAGCAAGTAGTTGACATGTTTAGTATATGTGAGTCAAATTGGTATAAAATACACCAAAAATTGATGCAACCATAAACGTTTGGAATGTAATTGCGATCCCAACACGATTGAACTCACTTGGGCAAAAATATTAGGCAATGCCATATGTCTGTTTGTCACCACAACAATTATCGCGCACTCAATCTTTACGAGTTCCACAACTAACGAAATTATCACCCTTCATCTAACCTAGGCCTCAGACAACATTATAGAGAAGTCCATAGAATAGATTTCCAGGGGGGTGTCCCAATATTGTGCTCCTGGCAAAGTATGTATTATGCTTCAATTTTGGTCGTTGTTATGTAAACAAGGAACTATATGTTACTGTTATGCTCGAACTGGGTCTTCCTACACCTTGTCTAGTTTTTCAGAATCTGGGTCATGTTCATATGGCATTGTGATAAACAATGCTGAATGAGGAATTAGATTAATTTTCTTTCTGACATGCATGCTTCCATGCATTGCTTAATTATACTAATTAATTTGAAATTGTGTGAAAATATTGTGTTATATTCGTATATACTGCCTCATGTGGTCTGTTCTTGTATTAGAAAATGGCCAGCAACCTGTTAGACTACAGGGTGTTAACTAAAGGAACAGTCATGGAGATCAGCACCATCCATCACGGATAAAATTCTGATTTTGCACCACAATGTAAATTTCTATTCTGAATCCCAGGCAGAGAAACAGACTATGCAAGTATTATGGCATTTAATTTAACAAATAATCCTAAATCCACACTTCTTATGAACACTAAATAAAATTAGGGGGTTAATATATTGACATGAGAGTGTAAAACTCAAGGACAATGAGGAGGCTTCTGTAAGATGTCAAACTATCACTTTTACACAATAATCTTACTCACGTGGATAAAAAGTTCTCTCATAAGATTCCACATTAAATCTGAATAGAATCCCATGCTTTTGATTACTGCCTCCATCACTATCGTCAGTGGCCAAGTCTGACTGTCATAAAATTAATGAGGTTCACACTTATGCCCAGTGGACACAATGCAGTTGGCTAAATTACATCATGGAGAAAGCATATGCCAAAGCAACACCCTCTGCATCGATAGGTCACATTTTTGCAAGCTGTCCAGCATAGCTTGCAGTGCCATCACTTGTAATAGGTGATGAACTATGTGAAGTTTTTCTCTGTAATTTTTCTTTCTGACGTGCATGCTTCCATGCATTGCTTAATTATACTAATTAATTTGAAATTGTGTGAGACTATTGTGTTATATTCATATATACTGCCTCGTGTGCAACATGTGGTCTGTTCTTGTATTAGAAGGTAGCAAATAAATAAACTGATAATTACATAGCCAGTGAGTATATTGTTGTGATCATACAGTCTAATTTCAGCTACTTCCGTAATTACAGAGACCCAACAGCTAGAAATATGGGCCAGATCCTCATCTGCTTAAAGGCTTTCTTGCATTTACTCACTAAACAGTTCTCGGAAACTGCTGATTTTCATTTTTTCATGATTTAGATGATGATCAACACAGCAATTAGCAGTAGTTTGTATAGGCTGTCCCACATAGCTGATACCATACTCACAAGGAATATTATAAATCCCTGGTACACTGAGCCTGAGAGTATGTTTGTCAGGTCACAACCTTTCTTTAATTTTCCTTGGTGACAGAAAGACTCATCTGATTCCTTGCCTGTTTACACTCTAACTTACCCATTGCACCACAGATTGGAAGCCATGCTGTGTCTTTGTCCTCATGACTTGGCTCATGATTTCTTCAACAGAACTGACCTAATTTCATATACAGAATGTTTGTTTGGAGGGAGGGGGGGATTGTGAAAGAGCAGTGGGAAGATGAGGAGGTATGGTCAAGGGTATAAGTAAAATAAATAGTGACTAAATGGTGGTGGCAGGGGGGTGGTTTTGAGTTGTAATAAATACAAATCCAGAAGAGATTACGTCACAGCATTATGACAAGACTACAGACTACATGTAATAGGCACGATCCCAATTTATACAGTAGTGTTCTATCTGAATTAATAGCAAACTTACTTCCAACTGGGAATTTGCATAGATAGCCAATACATATATTACATGCCTAATACTGCAAAGAATTCAAACATTATAAACAATATCATGCTTTGCTGAATATGCAAACACACACAATTCAATAATAATCATGAGGATAAAATATATATATATATATAAAAAATCATGAGGATAAAATATAGCGGAAACAGACTATGCAAATCATGAAATCCTCCCCACTCCACCAAGAGTGTCTTTCCGCCGTCCACCTAACCTTCGTAACCTCTTAGTTCATCCCTATGAAATCCCCAAACCACCTTCCCTACCCTCTGGCTCCTACCCTTGTAACCGCCTCCAGTGTAAAACCTGTCCCATGCACCCTCCCACCACCACCTACTCCAGTCCTGTAACCCGGAAGGTGTACACGATCAAACTGTCCATTCGCATGAATGGACACAGGCAGACAGTGTTTGTTGGTAATGAGGATCACCCTGTGGCTAAACATGCGTTGGTGCACGGCCAGCACATCTTGGCACAGTGTTACACTGTCCGGGTTATCCGGATACTACCCACTAACACCAACCTGTCAGAACTCCGGAGATGGGAACTTGCCCTTCAGTATAAACTCTCTTCTCGTTATCCGCCAGGACTCAATCTCCGCTAATTTCAATTTGCCGCCACTCATACCTGACCTGTCATTCAACAACATCTTTGCCTATGTACTTCCGCCTCGACTGACATCTCTGCCCAAACTCTTTGCCTTTACAAATGTCTGCTTGTGTCTGTGTATGTGCGGATGGATATGTGTGTGTATGCGAGTGTATACCTGTACTTTTTTTCCCCCTAAGGTAAGTCTTTCCACTCCCAGGATTGGAATGACTCCTTACCCTCTCCCTTAAAACCCACATCCTTTCGTCTTTCTCTCTCCTTCCCTCTTTCCTGATGAAGCAACCGTTTGTTGCGAAAGCTTGAATTTTGTGTGTATGTTTGTGTGTCTATCGACCTCGTTTGGTAAGCCACATATCTTTGTTTTTAGATATATTTTTCCCATGTGGAATGTAGGGAATCAAAGATATTCCTCTCTTCTGCTCTTATTTTGTACACCTCCATCCCCCAACCCTCCTTCCACTGACCCTTTAATCCGTGTTCTGCTTACATCTTACCTTGATCATGAATGCTCACTTTACCATGTGCAGTCCACTCCCCCCGTCCCAATGATCTATCTCAATGTTGATCCTTTGCCTCAAGTGATGCAAATGTATTACCGACTGCCACTCACCCTATGGTCAGGGCAGACCCACCACATCAGATACACTAGAAGGTGCCTCAACAGCAGAGCCTATGGTGAAACAAATGATACCTGAGCTGTTCCAAGCAATGCACCAGTTTCTCCGCCACCATTACACCTGAATACAGCAGACCATAGTTAAAAGCACCTTCAGCCAATCATGAACTGCAGCCAGATACTATTGTGTCCAACACATACACTATCCATCCTACCATTCCTAACTTAAGAATTACACTATGAAAACAAACAAAAAAAGCTAAATATGACTTACTACTGTTTGACAGAGGCAGATGGCTTCTCCCCACTCGAATAACATTATATTGAATATATTGTGTGTTCTTATCTAAGTGCCGGAATAATTTAATAACCTGTTTATGCACTTTAAAGAAATTTCACCTTCAACTTATTATGTGTATGCGCAATACCTAATAGACTTACAGTAAGCCTCTATTCCCTATTTTAAGTTTATTAATACCAGAGATTGCTGGTTCTCATTTACATAAGCTGAGATTAATTTGGAAGCCTCTCACCACATCCCCCTTGTCCCTTCCCTTCGTCTCTTGGCCATACCACCTGTATTAATACTGTACTTTTGTTCCAATGCGATCTTTGCACTCTTAATTGTGATTATTAGTTTTCCTAAAGGAATAAAAAATCATTTAGCACGATGTACTATTTTTATGGTTTTTCAGTTGATTTTTGTTAATTATCTGTCAAAATATGACAAATGAACTCAGCACTTCTACAACCAAGTCAATTAGTGGTATGTTATAACAGCTAATTATGTGATGGCAGAATGCTGTGAGTTGAGAGCTCCGAAGTTATGATAGATAACACTTGGCATGATACTCTGAAGTAAAGTTTTTTTTCTCTGGTATGTTAACTTATTTTTCTATGAATCTAAGTACGCTTAATGTGTCATACATATTTTGTGATGTTTCTGGACAGATATTCTGATGATGGGCAATGTCTGAAATGCATTCCCAATTAGTCATCAAAAGTGGCTAAAACATATACTGTTGTTTGCTTAGCATTTTCTGGTGATTTACCCATAATTATTTAATCCTTGCACACTATTTCCTTTTGCATTTATTTTAAAAATAAAAGTAACTTCCTTTACAGATATAATGGTACATTGTACATGGATATTCAATCTTTATCGTTTGCTTCATGGTTCTGCTAGTGTTTCAGCTTGTATTTATTTTTAATTGAATTATTAGAATTTTTTCTGTTTTCAGTGTGTTCACTTAAATTACGAATAATTTAAAAGTACATAAAACATTAAACCACATAACCTGCTGAAATACTAAGAAGCAATTCCAGAATTCCCAGAATGAGATTTTCACTCTGCAGCAGAGTGTGCGCTGATATGAAACTTCCTGGCAGAGAATTTCTGTAGAATGGGTTACCACCATTATCGATCACTTTACAGAAAACTATCGAAACAATCACTTTAACTCTTTCACTTTACAATTTATTACTGTATTTGATGGGATGAATTTGTATAAGATACATTACTTCTTGAAAAGCTGCTGGCAACCAAAACTTTTTTTATTGAAAATGTATGTCCAATATTATGCAAGTGTTTATTCATGCAAACAGTAATATTTAAATAACCTGAAAGTTAGTTGTTTCTGTAAGCTGCAAGATTTTGAAATATTTTCCAATTAATTCACAAAATTTAATTCCTTTATGCAATTTTCAAGTGCATCTTTACTTCAATGATACTTACTCTTTACTTTCACTTGCCGCTTTTTTTCCCATCACCTCAGTTAACTACCTTCATTTCTTTCTTTTACAAATGTCTGCCAAGTCATCTGGCATAGCCTATCTAACCGATAACCAGTGTGGTGGGTTAATACGGATGCCAGGGAATTTTGTTTATGTTTAGATTGAATGCTTGTAAAATTGTAGTGCTTTAGGTGTGCATACTTTGCACTCTGAATTGTAAAACCAAGTGGTTGTGTTCAGAGCAGGTAAGTTTGGGGCCAGACTGACCCCACCATACTGCTTGTGGGATTTCTCTAGCGAACTGTTTACTGTTACTATAGATTGAAACGATGTTATATTCTCATAAAGAAATGAAAATAAGTGATCAATTCCATGAATGGCTACAGTCTATCCTTGACTAAGTACAGCTACACACACTGATTAACCAGAACCTTTTGACCATCTACCTAATAGCCGGTATGTCTATCTTCGGCACAGCTAACAGTGACAATGCGTTTTTGCATGGAATCAACGAAACCTTGATACGTCGCTGGAGGGAGTTGGCACCACATCTGTGGAGACAAGTCCCCTAATTCTTGTAAATTTTGGGGAGTGGGCTCTGATGCCACGTTCAAGTTCAATCACATGCCAGTCTGTGTGATCGGCAAAATCAAGTGTGTCTGTATGGTCACCCTGTGTGAACGAGTTCTTAAATGCATAATTTAGGACTTCTGTCTTCCTTTTGCCCTCTTCTACAGAAAGTAACCAGCTACAACACTGAGTTGGGCCATTATCCGGATTATATAGCAGCCATGACAGTAATTCAGAGTTAGGTGAAGAAGCAGAAAATGAAAACGAGGTAGAAAATGAAGAGGTGTTGGAAGAGGTCATATTTTGATCTAGCACTTACCAGGCATTGGTCCTGCATAGGTCTCCAAAATTCTTGTTCTGAATGCAGCATCTGGTCATTCCATGTAATGGGTAATATTTTTGGAGAAATTCTTAGGGCAATGAATGATTTTTTCTTCTTTTTGTGAATCCATCAGAGGTGGGATATAGGACTGCAGCTGGCTTCAAATTCTTGTGAAAAACCTTGTACCAAACAGCTGTTTTACTTTTTATAAATCCTTTACTATATTAAACTATTCGGCATCCCATTAACCTTAAGGCTATACATAAACCACCAGATAAATATATCACATAGTTGGTCTGCATTAATATATCACATAGTTGGTCTGCATTATGCAGGTGCCACCAGGTTTTTTACTAGATTCCACGGACTTCTTCAGACTGACGTGGACACCTCAGTCATAAGACAACTAGTTATATTTCTGCAATTATATGCATGGTATCCATTCTTTCAGAGAGCTGAAAGAACAGTCACCATGCATACAATTGCATCTATACATAGCCTAGCTTGGCATTGGGGAACTTTCTTCAGTTCAGATGCACTCGTACACTCGGAGCCACTTGCAGGAATATCTCATGGATACGGTGAGTGAGATGGACTGCTGTAGTGAGGGTACTACTGCAGTAGTAGTGACATATGGAATTTCGGGTCAGATGGGAGACTTGCTGAGGTAATCCACATAGTCGTAATGGGCACTGTGTCTGGGTAGTGAAGTAGTCAGTGCAACTGCCTTGACAGCAGGAGTGACGGGTGCAAATCCCGATCCAGTAAAAATTTTCTTGTGTCACCATTGATATAGGTCAACACAGCAAGAAAGCATTTAATAAAATTATCATAATACTTTTATGTCAGAGGCATCCACATGGAACTGCTGGGACCTGCACAATGGAGACCAACTATGTAGACATGTTTATCTGGTGGTTTGCATACAGCCTCAAGATGGCTGCCGTTGAGTCACCAAAACTATATGTATGTAATAATGGATTGATAATAGAAAAACAGATGTTTTATACAAGGTTTTTCACAAGAACAAATGAAAAAATTCTGAAAAACCAGACTATTTCTCCAACAGAAAATACCTGATTGGCGATGTGTCATGCAATTTAAGGCATCTTGAGATTATTATCCGATTCAGCTTTCTTGAAGTAAAAATGTATTTACAATGATGCCTACACAAGTTTATCTTGTTGTCTATCTTTTCTATAACCTTTTCAAGGTTTATAATAAAATTTGTATGAAACGTTTACTTATCCTGTAACTACAGCTAACTGATGCATAACATAGTGCTATTGTGATGGGTTTACTCGTATGTTAATTCAACCAATGGGTTTGGTTCTTAAGGTTTCAAAAAAATATAACATTTCCATATATTATGCACATGTCAGAACCATTTCAATGTAAACATTTAAATTATGGTGAGGAGTATGTGATTTTCAACATGCTTCACAAGTTTGATTTTAATTGCTTTAACCAAAGAAAACTAGTTTGAACTTCTTGCACAGCCCACTTTTGTATATTATCCCTTAAATGTCACAAAGTTGCCAGCAGCCATGGCAGACGGCTCTGCTGTGGGTGGTGTTGGCCTCATAGCACTTACCACATTAAGTAATTACCAGACATTAACTGAATTACTGGGCAAAAACATTCCATTAAAGGAAAATTCCTCAGACAGACATTAGAATTTTGGCTGCACTTTTTAAACAAGACTTCTAGATGCATATACTTCATGCTCAAGGTCCCAAAAAGCTGTTAACACGTCGACTGCAGTATTGTCACTAAAAGCCACACACCTGATGCCATATGCCTGGTGACAAAACATCCATCACCAAGCACGTCATAACCGACATGTAAATATAGAAAATTAGACCAAGAAAGTCAGCAAAATAGATTCTCGGGAACTGTTTTAATATAAAAAATAATAACTGGAACTGAATAAACAATTTTCAGCTTGTCCAAGCAAATTTTTCTCTTTGACTTCATTCAGTTGTCAACTGGAAAACATTCATACTGTAGGATTCTGGTGAATACTCATACTTTACCTTTGAAAAATAGCAAAACCATTTGAAATGACTCTGTACATAGTCCAATTAATGTTACAGTTTAGTAGATATTTCAGTTACATTTTGTTAACTATATGCAACAGGATAAATGAGTCAAAAGAAACACACAAACAGAGACATTTTCTTTATGAAGTACACTCGGATTTCCACATCATCCTGAGGTACCGAGTATGATGTGTTACTCATTTTTTTACATGGCGAGTTTCCCCAGTAGGCCTATAAACCATGATACCCAAACATGCACACACAACTGTAGGACAGATAAATTTAATTCTTAGAGTATGTGTGATCAAAGCCAACACGTACACTCAACACTTCACTGTCAGGTTGCACCAACGCACTAGCAACATTCGACTTTTCAGCCAGGGTTGGTTTACCAAAGACACTTTTTGGACTGAAGTTCTACTTGTTAGATGTTCGTTGAACTAGCATCTTCTCATTGCTGGTACAGTATTGACCTTTCTTGGAGCGAGAGTTAACAAGTGACAGCAATTTCTTCCCACAGCTTTAGATTTTGCTCACTATCTCCCGGTATTTCTAAATTGTTCCTTTTGCTAAGAGAAATCTGTTACACATGAAACTGGATTCCAATTTGGGTTCCATGCGTTGAGCGATACGAAAAAAAAAAAGAAAAAAACACCAGTTTCATCACAATTTATGGACAGGAAAAATAAGGTTTGTTAATTACCCATTGCGGATTACAATGATTGTGACTTAAATGTCTTCTAAGACTAGGCTGTTAATACAAATAATCCTTTCATGTGAACTGAAAGAAACTTTGCAGTACAACATTGCACCAGATTACTGAATTCACAAAGAACGAAATTCTATAGTTTTACCAGAAACGATC
The DNA here is from genome assembly GCF_021461395.2 of Schistocerca americana. Taxonomy (NCBI): domain Eukaryota; kingdom Metazoa; phylum Arthropoda; class Insecta; order Orthoptera; family Acrididae; genus Schistocerca; species Schistocerca americana. Next base: position 625,755,858 of record NC_060130.1, read on the forward strand.
CTACTATTGAATAGTGAAAACTTAATATTATGCGGTGTTTCTTACCGTCCATTGACTGGAATACAATCTTTTCATCCGCAGTTCGTACCATGTGCTTTTTCCTCCACATGTGCTCTCAAACTAGCCAATGTATTGAAGGAATAGCTGCAGTCGTCTTGTGGGCACTTAATCTTACCTTCTCTGTTTGGCTCTAAATCGTGCATTTTCCTGATGTGCTGGTATAAAGTTTTTCGAAGCTGAAATGCTTTATCGCACACAAAACACGTGTTGGAATCTGCCATTATAAACATAGGCCTAGAAAACACAACAGTGAAGTACTATACCGAGTTAGCGACACAATGTATCGACAGACGAATGGCCTCGTTTAAAGAACAGCGCGTTTCAGAAAGTAGCAACGATCTGGATTGGCTGGTGTGGGAGACGACGTCATGGCACGACGTGGCCAATCAGCAAAGCCAATTCTTTGGTGTCCCCTAGACGCAAGTTGATAATGGTCCTATAAGACGAAAACTACTTTAATCTTGATCAGACACAGTTTTAATCTGTGAGGAAGTGAAGAAAAATGTTCAAATGTGTGTGAAATCTTATGGGCCTTAACTGCTAAGGTCATCAGTCCCTAAGGTTACACACTACTTAACCTAAATTATCCTAAGGACACACAGCGAGACGCACATAAGGACACACACATGAGGGAGGGCTCGAACCTCTGGCGGCACCAGCCGCACAGTCCATGACTGCAGCGCCTGAGACCGCTCGGCTAATCCTGCGCGGCGAAGTGCAGAAGTCCAGTATGTAGGATCGACTACTCTGTAACTTTTAAGGTTTTTTCGTCTGTACGCCGAAAGTGTGCACCTTTTTAACACAACTGCTGTGAGACTGCCGGTAGACCAGTAGAGGCTCATGTCTGATTCCGTGTGCCTATTCAGAGGGTATATAAAGTCACAAAAAACAAAGTTCCAGACATTGAACAGGATGTCGTATCTTAGTTCCTGTAGACTGGCGCTAATTAAGAAATACAAATTGATCTACAGTATTGCATTATACACTTTACTAAATGCAATGGAGCATGTGGCTAGCATTGGGCATGAACCTCTTTTCTGTCAGCTGGCAGCCTAGTGGCAACCCAAAATTATTTTTCAACAAGCTATTGTTTTGCTGTCGACCAATGGAAAACTAGTACTCCAGAGATCACTGCAACAGCTGGTTTCTTGTCATTGGTCTGCTGTGTGTTCTTCCACATCAAATGTGTCTGGTTGATTGAATGAACTACACATCATTATCACATATAAATGCCTTGATTTTGAAATCCGTAAATAAATTATGGGGTCCTGGCTTCAATTCCTGGCTGGGTTAGGTATTTTCTCTCCCCGGGGACTGGGGGTTTGTGTTGTCATCATCATCGTGATAATGGCTAGATTGGACTGCGTAAAAAAATGGGGTTTGAAAAAATTAGGACTTTGTACGGGTGCTGATGACCATGCATTTGAGCGCCACACAAACCAAACAACAAACAACGTAAATAAATTTGTGAAGAATTGAAGCTAACCAAAAGCAATAAATTGGCAAAGAATAGCCTTTTTAAAACAACCTAGTGCACGAATGTGTAGTACCGGTAGTTTAGTGGCTGCTAATGCTGCTATAAAAAATTTAAACAATAAGAAATGAGAAATAGGAGTACAGTAATGGTATCTATGGAATATGGCATAGTAAACCCTAATTTCCCATAAAAATACTGTCGAAAATACAAATGATGTACACAGAAATCAAGATTTGCTGTTGACTAATATTTATTGTAAGCAAAAACTATAAAAAAACGGTGAAACAGGCAAACCACAAACATCATGCACAGTAACCTAGATCTTTCCAAGGCCTTCGATACAGTAGATCATCAAATTCTCCTTGACAAACTGGAGGCAATAGGCATCAGAGGAATCTCCAAGATAGAACTCAGGTTGTGGAACTCACCTCACCTCATCTCAGAATAAGCAAAAAATAAAGTGTGTTTCTGATGCTAAGAAAATGGAAATAGGTGTCCCTCAGGGTAGTGTTCTTGGCCCCCTATTATTCCTAATCTATATAAATGACATTGAAAGGCCCAACAGATCATCAAAAATTATGTTATTTGCAGATGATACAAGCATAATTATAAGCGATGACAGCAAATGGTTATTCACGACAGCTGAAAAGGTTCTGAAGAGTGTGCAACAGTGGTTTTACGCGAGTAAGTTAACACTCAATTTAAATAAAACCGAATTACATATAGTATGGTAAAGTAAATGAGAAGGATGATCACCATTTATCATTGAGTGCCCATGAAATAGAGAAAGTCTGGTCTACAAAATTTCTGGGCATGTACATTGATCAGCACTTGAGCTGGAAAGACCATATCACATACATATCCAAAAAACTCAATTCAGCATGTTTTGCACTGAGAATAATTTCTAGAGTTTGCAGTGCAGAATGTACAAGATTAGTGTTTATGGCTTATTTCGATTCTATTATATACTATGGAATAACATTCTAGGGTGCAACTAAATGTCGCTTGATTGAGGCTTTTAAATTACAGAAAAGGGCCATTAGAATTATTACACACAGCTCCTCACAGACACACTGCAAGCCCTTGTTCATGCAGCTAAACATACTTACAGTACCATCTTTGTACATATTAAAAAGCATACTGCGTACAAGAACACACTTGAGTAATTTACGTATAAATTCAGATCTTCGTAACTACAATACACGTATCTGTAAGAATCTGCATGTAGAAAGAACAATAAAAACAAAAACTCAAAAACATGTGAGCCACTATGGAATAAAGCTTTATAATGCTCTGCCACTCTGCATCAGGTGAACAGAAGATGAAGGAAAATTTAAGTCAGAATTAAAAAAGTTTATGATAAATAAATGTTTTTATAGCACAGAGGAATATTTTGAATCCTTAAATCACTAACTGATAGTTGTATTGTTAATATAATGTTCTCATTGTCAGTTCTGTCTCATTTATACTCTTTTTAACTCTAAAATTATGTGTAATGTGTTTTCCAAAATGTATTAAATATATATAAATCCATCACATACAGTACATGTTAAAGGAGCATGTAAAAGAACAACACATTAATTCAATGTTTTATTTTCAACATATTATATAATGTTAATTTTATGTGTTTTAATTCAATGTTTTAATTTTCAACCTAATGTTAATTTTTGTGTTTGATAGAAATTTGTAATATTGTGCTGTGCATATTCTGAGCAGTATTATGACAATTCCTATATCATGTAAATGATGACAATAAATGAAATGAAAGTAAGATATGTGTATACTTTCATACAGACTGAGCCAAATATTTAAACATCATATTAAAAGTCGTGTTTTACAAGAACAATTTCCACTCGATAAATCAGATTTTGATGTAAACTTAGCAGTGTGAAAACAAGGGGAAAAACATTGTTTGATTTGCGAACTTTGTATGTTACCTCTTGACATCTGTATTGAATGCACTCGTTGATGATAGAATAGCATGTCTAGTCAGATAAAACAATACAAATAAACAACAAAGTTTTTACAGATCTGTCGCCAAAGGAGCCCTACACACAAGGTAAAACAGGTCTCTGCTGTTACATTTCTCTATGCAATGTAGCGTGGTATCCTAGGGATGATCAGATTGGTCCATGTGATCAGTTTTCTGGTAGTCGTGGTATACCACAATGGATATCCTCATATCAGTGGTGCTACATACTGTTGTATCCCTCTGCACTTGATTTTGTGCATGGGATCAGTAATGAGTCTGACTTGACAATACTGATGCTGGAGAGTCCCAGTGGCAGTAAAGCATAGCTCTTTGGGGAGAGAGGAGGGCAGGTTGGTTAGAGGCTGTAATGTTTCCAGGCTGGTATGTCTGGATACAAGGGATCTCAATCCATGTGGACCAAATGTAATGTGGGGCGAGTTACTGCAGCACTGGTGGTAGGAGCACCTTTCATAATATGCTGAGGTGGAGATCACAGGTAGGTACATTTGCCTGCTTCTGCTGAGGATGATGAACATGTTCTAGCAGCTGCTGCAGTCACAGTAGATAAGCTGGGAATTCCTAACACTGCAGCCTGAGGCAACCTGGATGTCTACCAAGAGACTATGGCCACATTGTTGTGCCTGGAGAGAAGCTGTATTGAAAGCTTGACCCTCAGGTCAAGTCAGGAGAGGATGCTGGGTCTGAGATTGGTTGCCATGAAGCAGTTTGGCAAGGTATTTACCAGCAACCTGAGTCTAAACCAAAAGGGCATAAGAGCTTTTTATGTTGGAATGTCTTAACTGGTCTTCTACATTTCGATCTTGAATGCACGTAGTATTTGTTCTACCCATTTTATTGTAAGTGGAAGGAAATTGTAAATAGGTGCTTGATGCCATGGCATCCACAGAGCTGCACAAACAGATCCACAGAGAGCTAGAGGCCATTCTGTCACTAAGGCTGTAGGGAAGCCTTCGAGGGCAAAAATGCTCAGTAACGTCCAGATGGTAGACTTTACTGAAATGACGTGCGATTTGAGGCTATGGACAGTGCATCAATATTTAAATAACTTGTTGGCTTACACGGAATACTGGAGGAATATCCACTTAAGAAAAGAGTGCATGGCTGCAGTCCTTCCGATACCATCTGGGGCCAAATAATGCCAATAGAGGTTCATGGTCATTTACTGAAAGTAATTTTAGTATGTAAAGGTAACTGCATTCTTCATGTATGGTAGCTGGAATATCCATATAAATTTACACATAACTGACTCGCACTGAATTCAGTTTTGTAGATATAAGCAAACAGATGTTACACTCCATTTTGCCTGTGATAGGATAACACTGCACCAATACAATACTTTAATGCATCCATGGCAAGGACCAGCAGTACTAGTTAAATCTGATATAAGACATGGGACCAGTCATCGGCTACTGTCATGGCAACATCGACTACTGAAACTGTTACAGGTATACAAAATCGATACAATGCATGAGGTTTTCTTCGAATATTCTATGGTCTTTGTTCAATACTTTCGTTATTGTCTTGATGTGTACTTGTGGTGTTGAAGTGTATGTCTCTTACTGTGTGTGGTGCAATTAGTAGCAAAATTTTCTGAACGTTATCCTACACACTCGTAACTATGAAACTCCCACACTGGTGGCCCACGACAATTGTACATTTTCAATGAACTCAGGAAACACACAATGCTGCCTTCCCACCAAGACAATCGACATTGTGGACCATCAAAGGCTATTAGGATCTTTCACCAATATTGGTTATACTTCTAATGGACTACATAGGGCACTGAAGAACATGAGCCCATACAGGTATGAGGTTACTGGTGCAGCAGAGACTGATACTGAGAAGTGTTACTGAGTGTACAACAGATTTTAGTACCCTTGTACATCATCATGTTCATACCCCTGAAACGAAATGTGCTTCTTCTCCAGCTTTTAAGGTGATGAATTCATTCTTACTCCTTGGTGGAACTCAGCCAGTCATGTCATACAAAACGACATCCAAGTTTTCTACCAAACCACAACTGATCAATGCAGTTATGTTTGACAATACACCTGTATCGACTCAGTGCCATAGTGTCACACTTCCAACTATGTTTCCACTGTCCAGCGTGTTTTACAAAAACTGCTTCAGTTCCTACCAGAACAGCCACAGAATTGGTTCGCCATTATGGAATCTGTTTTTCCACTCACATTGTTAGTTATGATACAGTGGAATATCTCGCATTATTGTGTCATATGGGTCAACACGTTCCATCGTCAGAGATGTGTTCCTATCACGACCTATTACTTGAAAATCTGAGGTGACTAAGGCTGCATTATTACAACGATTATTCAAATCACCTGAGGAAGAAATCTGCCAAGCTATTTTCTCACAGCAGTTTAATGAACGGACACCTTCACCGTTTTGGCGCCACATATATACTTAAGTGAATCCTAAATTAATAACAGACAATATGCTGTGGGGCATAGGGGCCAGTAAATTACCTCACGAAATTCCAGTGTCCCTGATTACTAATGAAGGACTCATATGAGAAGTTAAACTACAAATGGCTGACCGTGTTTTCACATTAAGAGATGGACATCCTTATTACCTAGCAGCCAGTAGCGAAACATGCATCCAGCCGCCATACTCGTTATCTTCTGATGAAGTGTTGGGTTCGAATCCATTGTGTGTCTTTATAGCCACTGGACCACAGGCTCCTCTGACTCGCCTGCAACAGCTATACCAATCACACACTCCTGGAAGGGGTGTCATGGACATTTGTGGGGGGAGCCATGACCAGTGGTGGCAGTGGAACTTCCTGTGTGCTGAAGGGTGTGCGCATCACACCCTGGCACTGCCTGTCTGTTCCACTTGCTGCCTTTGTCACCCTCACATCAGAGCACACTTGGCGTATTCTTGCAGCTGCCATATCGCATGAGGAGCTCAGTTGGAAACTGCTATCCCAGTTGACAAGATCATCATGAAACCATATCTCTACTGCCTCTTTGATGATCGAGTCCCAGCACCTGTTTGCCCATCACAGCATCTTGGTCTTTGCAAAGATAAACTCGTGACATCATTGAGACTGTGCTCTGCAACTGCAGATTTAACCGTTTGACCAAGGCGAATGCTTCTCACATCTTCAGAGCAGCACTGCAAATTACATCACTGTGTGTGGCCAACATATTATTCACCACATTCACAACTGATGCTGTAGACTCCAGGCGTCCATAGTCCTAATTTGTCTTTCATTAAGCCAAGCATATTTTCGACTTTAGCTGATGAATGGAAAATGTTTCTCATGTTATGTTTCTCCAAAATCCTGGCAATCTCGGCTGTAGATGGTCCACTGTAAAGAAGTTCAGAAGGAACACCAGATGCTTTGTATCTTGATTGGTTGTCTTCTTTCTTCTTCTTGTTTGGCTTGAGAGCATGTCTTATCTGTGTCTCTGAGTAGTCAGACCTGTGAAAGGTTTCCTGAGGATGCTGCAACTCAATGCGTAGACTCTCCTTGTTGCATATGTCTTGTACTCTGGACGCCAAGGTAGTGAGCACTAATTTTCATTGTGCCAGATGGAGTAGCTACTGGCGTTTAGGTTCAGGTCCATGTGTGTCTTTTTTTCTGTAGACAGAATGTTCCAGCGTGCCTTCAGTTTTGTTCTTTATCAGGATATTGAGGAAAGGTAGGCATCCATTTTCTTGTACCTCCATAGTGTGCTTTATATTGTCATGTATGCCGTTATGGTGGTGAAGAAAGTCTTGCAGGGTTCGTTCGCCATGTGGCCACAACATAAATGTGTCAATCACATATTGCTAGCATGCTTTTGGTTTCAGGCACATAGTTTCAGGAGCGGTTTCCTTGAAATGCCCCATATATAGATTTGTGATGACTGGCAATAGGAGGGATTCCGTGGCAACTCAGTCTGACTGTTGGTAGAACTTTCCACCATATAGGAAGTAAGTGGTAGTGAGCATAGGGCGAAATACTTACAAGGTGTCTTGGTTGAAGTGACTCCCTAGTAATATCATCGTGTCCTCTAGCAGTACATGTGTGAAAAGTGACGTGACATCGAAACTGGCCAGGATATCACTTTTCTCCAGATACATGTCCTGAAGCACCTTCACAAACTCTGTTGAGTTTTTCACATGGTGTGAACAGTGACCCACATGAGAGGCTTTAGTAGATGTACCAAGTTTTTCGCTATATATTGGTGAATTAATGGTGTTCACGTAGAGGAACTCTGTTCTCATGTATCTTTGGGAGAACATACAACTGTGGCGGTATCGATGCTTTATAGGATTTGGATGTGGTTGATGCTAAAGGTGATGAGAAGACACGTTGTTCTTGAAGAAAAGCTGTACACACCATCAACAATGGCACTACTTGCTGAAACATAGTCGATGACACCACTGACTCTTCACAGTTTCCCTTCATGATGAACAGCACGTCTGAACCTCGAAAAATGTCCATTACATAAACAGTCAGTGATATTCCGTGTTGTGTGCCAGGATCAGATTGATGGTAGGAAGAACCAAACTAATACAACTGATATGTAGGTCTACCACACGCCAGAAACCAAGAAGTTTTTTAGGAATGATAAACTTACGTAGTTGACATACTCCACAGTCCACTTAAATCTGGGCATCACTGACCAACACCCTGACCAGGAAAAATATAAAGGGAAAGCGACCTGCACATGGGATGACAGCAATGATTCAAGATTTCGAAGAGATTAAACGGTGTTTATAAAATATTATGACCTTGGCCAATCTCTCACATATTCGTCTAATACAACCAACACAAGCAAAACTGCCATATGCGTGGTTTTGCAACAGAAAGCTGCTAGTTCCCAACAGCCTCTGCGTTTCTTTTCTTGTAAGCTGATGAGGACCCAACAATTATGGCTCATTTATGACTATGAACTGTTAGTATTATATGAGGCTGTCAAATACTTTAAAGAGAATATAGGGGGCTGCCCCCTTACACTATTTACTGACCACTGCCCTTTAGTCCAAGTAATGTGTAATCAAAGTATGAACATTTCCTCCCACCACTTCAGGCACTTCAGCTATATCACACACTTTACTACTGACTTCCAGTTTAAATGGGGTGGACAATATGGTAGCAGATTCCATGTCTCGCATTCAGGCCCTTAATGCACTGATTGAATTCGGTGAGAACGGTCAATTATGGGCACTCTTAAAGGACACCAGCATGGTTTTAGGGTTGTAACACATTTAGAGTGCACCTATGGGTCGATAATTCACAGGGCAGGCCACGCCCTTTTGTTCTGGTGAAATTCTGCGAATCCATCTTTCACAGTCTGGATAATCTACCACACCCAGTCTCCCACCACAAAGTTCGTTACAGAACGTTTTGCATGGCCAGGGGTAAAAGCTGATTCCAGAAAGTGGACACTCACCTATCTTCCCTGCCAATGCAGCAATACAGGACGCCATGCCTTTCTACCAAAGGGTACTTCTAAAGCACAAAAGTGGCCATTTTCAACATGTGAACTTGGACTTGGTTACCCTGTTCCTTGAATCAAACAGTTTGTAATATATTTTGTCCACCATCAGCAGGACGACAAAATGAGTGGAAGTTGTCTTCTTAAGCGACATGTCGGCAGAGTCAACAGTGTAGCCTTTCATCAAATTGCGGCTTGCATGTTTTGAGTGTCTGTTGTCGATCATGACTGGCCAGGGGTGGCAGCATGAATTGCAACTCTTTGCATAACTGTGCACTTTCTGTGGAGGTCAATGCTTTCACGCAACTGTATACCACACTCAAACCAATGGGTTGGTTGAATGGTACCATACTTTGAAGGCTGTGTTGGTGCATCACAGTTCCCAGTGGAATGAAGCCTGGATTCTATTGGGAATTATTGGGAATCTGGACAGCTTACAAAGACGATCTGAAATGTCCTCTCACTGAAATATTGTATGGTGTATGCCTGATGCTCTGTGTAGGCTACCTCTTACTATCCCTGCTGGTGGCAACCTTGGAGTAACCATCATTGGTAAACAAGGTTATACGCCATGTAGCCCACATCTGTATGCTACCTCAAGCACACACTGTATGACGAGTTTTCATGCATAAATCATTAAGTGATACCCCAAGACAACACCATCTATGTTGCACTACAACAACCTTATTCCAGCCCTCATGAAGTGGTCCAGTGTGGACGACAAACTTTTTCTATCCTGCTTCATAGTAGATCATTACTGACCTTCATCCAGCACCTCAAGACATCTTGGGTGTTGAGGGTGAAGGAAGAGGGCAACCTGCCACTACTAACAGAGGACCCTTCATCCATTTCAACTACAGCGAACATAGACCATCCTAACCTCACAGTGAAATTCGACACCCAGTCACCAACTCCATGTACGATTGATGGTGGTCCACCCCACTCGTGCTGCAGCAGCCCCCCCCCCCCCCCCCACCCTCCCACCTTTCTGCAAGATTATATTCCTATTCCCTGTGCTCCACACTGGAGGGGGGCTCTGTGGTGACATCAACTGTGGAGATTGATATGGACACACAAAATCGATTCCAAGAACAATGTATGTGTTTATGCCATACTGTACTAAAAAGAGTGGAGTGTGTGGCCACTGATGGGCACATAGTGTCAGGCGTGAACCTCTACTGTGTCCACTGGCAGCCTCATGGCAGACAATATGTCAATGAAACTTCCTGGCAGATTAAAACTGTGTACCGGACCGAGACTCGAACTCGGGACCTTTGCCTTTCGCAGGCAAGTGCTCTACCAACTGAGCTACCCAAGCACGACTCACGCCCCGTCCTCACAGCTTTACTTCTGCCAGTACCTTGTCTCCTACATTCCAAACTTTACAGAAGCTCTCCTGTGCAGTTATGTGTGGGGAGTCGTAAGAACAGTTTTCAAGTGATAGTTGCGCGCCATGTTGTCGCACTAGATACTTTAACAATTGTCAGGGCTTTGAAAGTATTCCTGTGATGTGGGACTTAGTCAAAATTCAGCATTTGAGACGTTTTGTGAAGTTAAACTGTATGAACAGTTAGGATTGAGGAATCTGATACATTTTCATATCAAAGCACTACAGCAAGCTTCACCGTGTGATTAATTTTATTATTAATTATTTAAATAATTTTTGCAGGATTACCACCTTTAATTATTTCAAAGAGTTGCTGAATGATTAAACCAATCATTTCAATTAAAATCTTCTTCGGCTACATCTTTTAACTGTTACGTCAGTTGATATAATTTATTTTATTTAATGCAACCTGTTGCAATTTGTGTTCATTATTACTCGCAGTTAGTAGCTAATGTGTGGTAAATTAGTGTGTAAGATAACTGGCAATTGATGTATATTATGCAGTCAGGCTACTGCAGGGCATTAATGCTGACATGTGTGGCTCAACACCTACACCAGTATTGAGTCAAATATCTAATCTGAGCTACATATTGACCAATACCAGTCTTAATCATATTCTCTCCCAATAACTCACAGATGAAACTTCCTGGCAGATTAAAACTGTGTGCCGGACCGAAACTCGAACTCGGGACCTTTGCCTTTCGCGGTCAAGTGCTCTTCAGGGTTGGGTAGCTCAGTCGGTAGAGCACTTGCCTGTGAATGATAAAGATACCGTGCTCGAGTCTCGGTCTGGCACACGCTTTTAATCTGCCAGCAAGTTTCATATCAGCGCACACTCCGCTGCAGAGAGAAAATCTCATTCTGGAAATGTGTTAATGAATACATGGAAATGAGATTGGCTGCATACATGACAATGGAAAGGTAGTGTTATTTGTGTGTAGATATAAAACACCCAGAAATGAGTAATAGTGGCAAAAGATGTTGCTGTCAGAGTGTGAATGTGGAAATAAATATAAGTGCAAGCATTGATTCAGTAGGAGGTTGGCAACGAATATATATATATAGCTTGATTAAAGAGGTTCTGGTACTGTGGCCTTACAGGGAGTCTTTTTGAAATTAAGACTCATTAAAGCATTATTTTAGCGTTTTTCTGAGCATTTTAGAAGGGTGAATACAAAATTTGTCTTACATCACTTCAATGGCATCAAAATTTCTATCGCATCACATCTCAGAATCTGGGGTTCTGATTTCCTTTCGTCAGAGGTACTGGTATGGCATACTGGTGTGTATAGAAATGGTCTATGTGCCAAAAATAAAGAACTGAGGAAGGTCAGTAAACATTTTATTTCAAAACAAGGTTATTACTAAGAAAATGAGATACATTTTGTGACAGAAATTCGTCAAACGAACATGTTATGTAAGAAAGTAATCAAGAAAATTCACTATCCCAATAGAAAAAAACCTATCTGAAAACTGATATTTCAAGAAGATGTAGCTACCCTTTTGACTAACATATACTTATGTCTATTTCCAAACATATATTGCTAATTTGTTTCTCTTCATAGAGTATGTGGCTCAGCTAAATTTAACTTACATAAAATACTACAGTATACGGTAAGTAAGGAATAATTTTCTTGAAATCATTTTTCTTTTCAACAGTGAGGCGATTGTTGCACTCCAGTGATTTTACAGTAGTTCCATAGCATATTTGTCTTCTGGTCTCCTTCACTTCTTTCTAATGTTGCCTATTGTCCAGGGGCCAATTTCAGAGAAAGATGTTTCATTTGTACAAAGAGAGGAGTCTCCTTCGTGACTTTAGTCCAAGAATCCTGGGATATATTCAACTTTGTCGTGTTCGCATAGCTATCTGCTGATTTGTGTAAATCCTTGACATCATTCTCGTCCATGTTAACCACAATATAAGAATATTTTGGCCTTCTATATGTTATTAATGTTTTGAGATCATGTGGTACAAACATCTTACACGTTGCCTCTTCTCAATCATAGCAAAGACATGGTCTCAAGGTAGAAACGAATTACCACTAAAAAAAAAAAAAAAAAACAACCTACAACTGATTTCATCAAAGTGACATTTGGCAGATACGGAAGAACAACAACAATATTTTTTTTGTTTTGTCTGATGCAATGACTAGTCCAAATTACCATATTTCCCTTATAATAGGGAAGAAGGGAAATAACCTTTAGCATTGAGGAAACGATTTTATTGCTAACACATTCACTAATATTCTCATTCCAAAGACACATGTATGTATCTTCAGTGTCACAAACATGAACGCAAAAGTTGAAACAAGACAGTTGGTGGGAGTAGCAGTACAACTCATGTGACAGTGAAGGGATATACAGCATCTTCTGTAAACGAACTGTGATCACATATGTATCATTGCTAGGCATTTGTGACAAAATTCTGTCTCCATGTAAAGCTGACTTTTTCTCTGCTTTTCTCTGGTGAAGCCAAAGGGCAGCTTTGTGTTGGATGTTGCTTGGGTCACACTTGATTTTGGCACACAGTAAGTCACAAGTGCTACAAGAGTCTGATATGGGCTGTCCAAATCTCAAATTGGGAAAATTCTTCTTGAATGTGTCAGCATAGTAATTGTATGCCACTTTCATGAATGGATATTTTACAATGAAAGCTTTAAATAGCCTTGACATGTTCAGATCTGGCCTTAATGATCGAATGTTAGATCACTATCTATTATAAGGATTTTCTTCTGTGGAAATAGATGAGATGTGTTCACATATTTGCACCCTCTCTTCTTCTGAATACATTTTTAGTGCACCATGTTTGTCCTATTATCAGCGTAAATGCCTTCTCATTTCTTATTTTCTCTCGCAAAACTTGGGCATATTTGTGAGACAATAAGATATATCCGAAAAGGTTTTGTGATAGGCTTGTACACGACTACCATTACCATCAGGAACATTTCATAAGACTAGTTTGCCGACGGCTTTCTGCAGGATCATCAGATTTTTCATGCTGCCTCTTTTTTACAGCACCTAGCTGCATATATACCAGGAAGAAATGTACCCTGTTGCTCCAACGTGTATTTGTGAAAATTAGAAAACAGCTTTTTTTATGTTCAACTGACAAAGTATGAAATTCTGCTTTACACTTGCATATTACCTGTTACGCAGTATGACAGGCAAAGACCATGATTAATTAAAAAGGTAACACGATTTGAAGTCTGTTTCCAAAAGTAATAAGAAAATTATAAAATTATAATTGTATAATTAGCTTACATATGATGAAAGAGAATATAGGGGCTGAAAATTACATAACGAACATATTTGGAATTTTCTGAGATAAGGAGGTTTAATATTGATGAACCATTAGAGGTCCCATACTGAAAAAAGAGGTTTGAGTAAAATATAAGTGTGATAAAGAAACGTCATTATCGCTTAACAAAGATACTTGTTGTGTTCAAGTGAACGAAAGTAAACGAAATTTTGCGAGGGGAGCGATAGTTTATTGACGAAAATCATTGAGAAGTAATGTTAGACACTGGTGAAGTATTGAGCCACTTTTACATGGCCAACTTTCTTGTCGCAGATAACTGCTTCAGAGTCTACTGCAGCGCCCCTGGTGTTTTATTCCTATACAGAATCTCGTCTGTTTTGAGTGGTCATTTACGTTTACACGTCAGTGCAAAGATTGTGGGTACTGTGAGAGCTGTCTGCTGTGCTGTTGGGCAGCTAAACGGCGAAAGTCAGGTTATGAGAGACTATCCTTTATAGGAAAAAATCGGAATATAGTCCCAAAATACAGGAACAAGCAGTGATATTAAAGTTCATTAATGACAAAATTAGCAGTGGATGCCCTTGTCAAATCTCATGTGGTAAATTCTCTACACGTATGAGACTTGAAAGAATAGGAAAAGTGTCGTCCAAACGTGTAAAAACGTATGAATGTATTTGCTCGAGAAAGTGTATACCTGTAAACACATCAAACAATATTTATGGAATATTCCATCAGTACTTGGATGAACACAGACATATTAAAAATTTCAATTCACAGTAATGATGTTCCACAGTCATATTTATTTAACAGTTCGTATGAACATCAATTGTAAGTATTCAGACTTTTAATTAACGTCAGACAATATCTAAAATGTAGTAAATAGCGCCTTTTCACTTTATCATTTCCATATTGTTTTCTTACTAAATGCCAAATAACTTCGAAAAATGTTTCTCATTATATAATTTGGAATTTTTTTACTGTAGAAATAATTTTCATTAGACATCTTTATTTATTTACATTCTTACTTATGCATACTGCTGGATTTTTCTCTGCAAGCTGTAATGTTACACGGTGAGGTTAGAGGGAACTCTTCTGACACAAATTCTAATGGTATGTTTAGGATGGCTTAGAGGAGGCTAGGTTTCTCTACTATAGAAGGATATGCTGTACAACTGAAAAAGGACCAATGATGATTACAATGGTTTTATTTACTAATGCTTGTGTACAATCATTTGTTGGCGACACAGAGAACATCACAGCGTTTCCCCAGTGCGGCGGCCTCCAGCTGCTGACCGCTCGTTCTGCTGCTGCTGCTACTTCTCTAGCTGCTACTGTGTCGCCAGGCTCCCGGAATTCCCGGCCATTGTGAGAGTGGTCAGCAGTCGCAACTATGAGGACGTCATGCTACGTCACATTCCAGGGCCCAGAGCGTTGTGATCTTTTTTTGACATACTGATGAGGGCAGAGATGCCTGAGTCGCCAGATCGTACTCTCACGATGACGGCAAAGTGCAGGGCTGCCCCTGGTATCTGGATGCTTAGGCTGCAGGCAACGGTTCATATTCCAGTGGAGGTAGAGGCATTCACTTCATCGACGTGGCGTGGTGCAGCACAGGCTCGACATCACCTAACTGTCCAACTGTTCAATGATGATGAGCTGGTTCGTGCATCCTTAAATAACTGTCCATTGTTGGTATCACAGTAACAGTAGTGTTAGTGTGTCATACTGAATTAGAACAGGGCGACTACACAGTTGTTTTAATAGGGCTCCAGTACCCCCTGCAAGCTGGACGGTCTTGGTCATCACAGAGGCTCTGTAAAGATGCAGATCATGCAATCTGCAGGCGATCACTGAACGACTTCTTCTCCTGGCGATGCACTGTTGGCTCTAAGTCTCATTCACAACTTTACCCTTTGCATTTCTCCTCTTGTACAAAGAAAATTCGTCCTCGAATTTTGCTGAAACACTGATGCTGGATTACTTACTACTACTACTACTACTACTATTATTATTATTATTATTATTATTTACATTTCCATCGCCACTCATGATATCGCTTTGTCCTTTGCAATATTTACATAAACTGTCTAAGTTTAGCAGCATTTGCCTCAACACAGAGGTCTTCATTCATGGTTCAGTTGTCCTTTATCATCATGCTTCTAATTGGTACCATTGCGACTGATTTGAACCTGTAGGTTAAAGGTTGCCAGGAATGGGATCTGCGTTACTTTTCGCTTGAACTGGTAGTATACAATTCCTGTCACTGCGAAAATCATACAGGTAGATAAGGTTGAGCAACCTGTAACTACTAGTCTGTGATCATGTTCATTGCAGTACCTTTTTACATGCTCTATGTGCTCCATTGACGTGTGGCCATGCTGCATGGCTAACACTCGGTGCAGGGAGGCAAGCAGGGTGTGGTCAAATGTGCTATTTAGGAAGGTTAAGTTTCAATGCTTCTATTGAAATCCAGTTATCTGTGATTTATCTAATTACCTGGAAGTTAGCTTTGAATACGAGCATATCAATTGGGAATTATATAATGTTTAATCACGAGTAAGCGCTACATGATCTCGACAGACATTGTATCAGACTGTAGCACTGCACCTTGACTATTGGTCCTGAATGCTACACATCCGCAATCAATCTAGTATTAAGCTATAATGTAGATTTAGCGCATACCGGGGTCACGTCATGAATTCTTCCAAATGAACACGATCAGTGAATCCAGCAAGATACTTTCATCAACAGTCCGCCCCTATAGCTGAGTGGTCAGCGCGGCAGTCCATCACGCGAAGGGACTGGGGTTCGATTTCCGGCTGGTTCGGAGATTTTCTCCGCTCAGGGACTGGATGATGTGTTGTCCTCATTATCATTCATCATCATGAGTGGAAGGCAACGGGAAACCACCACTAGAATCACTTCCCTAGACGCTCATGCGGTGGACCTCTCTGACGAGGCTTCTCCCATGACAAGACCTGCCGTAAGGTAGAAAACAAAGTTTTAAGTATGCTGTCCAGTTGTTAATTATTTCTTTAATACTGCTCTGTGTGGAAGTACAGTATTGTTTATCTGAAGTGGTTGAATGTAACATATGTTGTCTGGTAGTGTTCGAACCAGAAAGAAACGAAATTTTTTGTAATGTAAATACTTTTATTGTAATAGTATAAGGTAAAGCATAGCGGAGCATTTTCTTAAGCATTAGGTTTATGAAAGACTATAAGTTAGAATGGAAACAGGCTGTAGCACATTGGCGTGGACACATATGTAGTCACGTGTCTTATTGGTGCTGAGTAGTGCTGGTGGGATGTTCGGAGGCCAGCTGATAGCCAGCGGATGATGTGAAAAGGGTGTTTATGTTACACAAGCGAAGAAGCAGTTATGTTTAGGGCGTCGTAAGAACAGTTTTCAAGTGATGGTTTAACTTGGGTGGCATGTAGTCACACAAGATACTTAAACAATTGTCAGGACTCTGAAAATATTCGTGTGATGCGAGACATAGTCAAAATTCAGCATTTGAGACGTGTTGTGAAGTTAAACTGTATGAACAGTTAGTATTGGGGAATCCGATACATTTTCATACCAAAACACTACAGCAAGCTTCACCATGTGATTTATTTTATTATTAATTATTTAAATAATTTATGCAGGATTACAACCTTTAATTATTTCAAAGATCTGCTGACTGATTAAACTAACCATTTCAGCTAAAACCTTCTTGGTCGACTACATTATTTAGCTGTGACGTCAGTTGATATCATTTATTTTATTTAATGCAACTAGTTGCAATTTATGTTAGTTATTATTCGCAATGCATTGACCAATACCAGTCTTCATCATATTCTTTCCCACTAACTCACAAATGGTTTTGTCGCCTATGAGATATTAAAATGCGACCTCAACTTTCATGGTTCATTCTAGTGTTTTCACTGGCACGTCGCAATGCCTTTCCACTACTGTATGATTGTAGTTACTTTTCTGTTTTTTGGTTGGTTATCTCAGTATATACCATATCGACGTTAGTACGATGATTGAAACGAGTTAATGAATAGAATATTTTGAACGGCTTCCTGGTTTTACATAAAACCAAAACGTATTAGGGTTTTTACTCAGATCGGTTGATAAAATTTTACTTTCAAAGTCATTGTATGCTTGTCTCACTGTTTCCTTACTCTCAATTTACTTCGTTCAGCTTTTGTTTGCGGCTGGGTTTTTGTTCTCTTGAATCTGTAATGAAGCTCTCCTTTTTTACATAGCAGTTTCCTAACAAGGCAATTAAACCATCCCTTTCCATCCCTTAAAACCGTGCCCTGAACGTCTTATCCAAGGCATATTGAATGATGATTTGGAATTTTTTCCATTTGTGCTCCACATCTTCAAAAAATGGTTCAAATGGCTCTGAGCATTATGCGACTCAACTGCTGAGGTCATCAGTCGCCTAGAACTTAGAACTAATTAAACCTAACTAACCTAAGGACATCACACACATCCATGCCCGAGGCAGGATTCGAACCTGCGACCGTAGCGGTCACGCGGTTCCAGACTGAAGCGCCTTTAACCGCACGGCCACACCGGCAGGCTGCTCCACATCTTCACCCGCAACACTGAATATTTGGTGTTGACTGCTCAAATTACTCTGCAATTTGTATCCTTTCACTCTTGCCAAGTAGAAATATTTTCCTATCTTTCTTAACATTTCTTGTAATCCCTGTAATCATAGTTGCTATCACAGCCTTATAATCACTAATACCTTCCTCTATGTAAACTGATTCGATACGTTCAGGTCTGTTTGTTGTCAGGAGCTCTTATGTTCACGAGCTGGTTCTCCAATTATATGCCTGAAATAATTTTCAGACAAGAGATTCTCAATAATGTAACACAAATCCCTGTCTTCTAGCACCAGTTTCGATAGCATGACTCTCCTAGTCTATACCTGGCAAGTTGAGTAGCTCCCCATTACAACGGCATGACCAGGAAAGTTATTAACGGTATTCTGAAAGTTCTCTCCGAAGCGCTCTATCACTACAGCTCCCGATCCAGGCAGTCTATAAAGGCATCCTATTACCACTCTTGACCAGCCTTTGATGCTTAGCTTCACCCAGATTAATTCAGATGTGGAATCCGTGATAACGTCGTTAGATAACCGTCGAATTCTATACTTCAATAAATACGCCGCTGCCATTGATGACTAATCTGTCCTTACGATAAATACTTCAATCTCAACTTAGGATTTCGCTTCTATTCACTTCCAATTTCAACTAAGTTTCTGTTCCTGATAGTATGTATCTGATCTGCAAGAACGGGCATTCTCTGAGAACATTGCAACTGACGTATTTTCGATTATGGCAGGCATTTCGTCTCTGATCACAAGAGGGGGGGGGGGGCTAAAAAGGCCATGTGCACGTCTGATCTATTAAAACGAATCCTACAATTCTCTGCCCGATAGCGGAAGTCGAGAAATTCGTATCCAATACCGTCACAGAATCGTTTGAGTGTCTGGCTGAGGCCTACTACTCTACTTCAGCACAGAGGTCAGCGATTGAACCTGAGTACTTTAGTGCCAAACGAAAAATCACGTGAGAGCATTTTAGTGGATTCTGCCAAGCCTAGATGTACTGTGGGAGGAGGTCGAGCAGGTACTATACTACATACACAAAATATTATATCACTTTATCGAAACTTGACCAATCTGGAACACACAGCTTAAAAGTGATGCATGTCCACAAGAGTGTCACTATTTATACGTTACTGTCACTGCACACTATAACTCGTCACTTGATACAATACTGAATGATGGTGTCTTCTCAACGTGCAAGTGACTATAGACTTAGATCTACAGTTCTGAATTCGAATACAACTCGTGCTGCTGGATATGAAGTAAGACGATGCTGTTGTCGTACGTAATATTATAGAGTCGGTTGAGCTACACTCGCTCTGACGTAAGAACACTTCTGGCAGCAGCGGCGTATTGAACATAAAGAGGCCGTGGTCATGACGGCGTCTCTCATTCGTTGCTACATCATACCTGTTTCACAAGTGTGCTGTTCCATTCGGTTTGGTTCGTTTTCGGTTGCAAATGAAAACGAATGAAACCATTTCACACATACACGGTTCTCAAACGGGTCATATTGGTCTTCGTGTTTTCTTTCGTACACAGTTTCAGTAGTGATCATAGAGAGAAGTGAACTTGTTTTCATGTTGATAATTTCGTACTGCGCGAGATGGATCTGAAATGGAAATAACGTTGTCCATCTCAGGTTTTGAAGATGACCACTCGGGTGAAATAAGGAGAAATCCGGCAACTTGTATGTTAGCCAAAAGTGTAAGATATTTCTTGAAAAATTCCTTCATGATTGAAGTGGGTTTAATGAGTTGGCAATTTTCTAAAATCTGACTTACCTTAATGCTTATCACAAAAATGGTGTATTGTATTATAAACTGATATTTGTTTTAAATAAATGTCACTGGAGATTTTCTTAATTTTCAAATCATTCTCTATTAAATTTCCCAAAAATCGCATTGAGTTTAGTAGCTGTCCTAATGTACTACATCTCTTATTCTACGAAAATGAATTTTTCAATAATTACCCAATTCCATGTTTTAGTGACATCAAATTCATCAGAGTCGTTGAAAATATCATCACAAACGTCTTTTCACGCTTCCTGTGTCTTAAATTTATCGTTATGTTTTTCACAAGTTTTGTCCTAGAGCACTGGTTTAGACTGCACTGCAGAAATCAGCCGATTCACTTCAATATTTGTAAAACCACTCATTTTGTCAGAAAAAAATGAGACAACATTCAAAAAATATTAATAAGATATAAATTTTAAACTGATCCACTTGCTATCAGGTTAAAACATAAACTGAACCATGTGTGTGTGAAAGCCTTGACTGCTTCTGTACCCTGGTCACGAGTTCGCACCTTACAGAAACCTGACGAAACGTGTTCGTGTCGAGGGAGTATTCGGTGCTCTACTGTTTGTATTAGGTTGCAAAAAAAAACGAAGCACAGTTTCACCCTAAGCAGTGACCGAAAAAGAGCCGAAAATGAACCGAACCGAATTGAGCCGCTTACGTGTGAAACAGGTCTCAGACAGCGACGGTCTTCACTTGTAGTTCCATCGTGAGGTACCAACTTTGTCAAGGGACCTTGCTCTTCGGACGGCACTATATTCCTGTCCTCTCTCTCGCCCCCCCCCCCCCCCCCCTTCTAATCACAGCTCCGTCTTCGTGCTGTGTCACTTGATAACGGTGAGAGGAGGCCTGAATGTGGGCGTAGATGAGGAGATGCGGAGTGTAATGATGGTCGATGGCAGGTTCCTGTCTGCACCTTGTTATCCCCGGTATCCACCTTGCGAGTGACAAGGAAGACCGGCCGAAAAACCGGCCACTGGCTGCACGTCCGCATCCCTTGACGCAGATGCTTTGGCTAGGATGACTGCAAACAGAACTCCACGGCGCACATATCACAAAACTGCCTCAAGAGCTGGATCAGAAACAATTGCTCCAGCCATTCCCCAAAAATCAAGAGGAAAATTTTGAGGCATCACGAAGCACTGAGTATCAGTTTGATAATATGATTCTTCAGACATTTCGAACACTGTGTCGGTAACGACTGGTAACCGAGACAACAAATCAGCGTTCGAATGTTGTGCATTGAGCCTGTACAATAACTCGTATTGATAATTAAACAACAACAGAGACCAAAATTACAATTCTTAGGCTGTCCATCGTGAGACAGGCTTGGAAGGATTGTACAAAACCATTAAAGGCCGATATTCTGCAGTCAGATAGAACTACTGACTGTACAAGTATTGTTGAAAATTGTTAACGCCATAGATAATGGCGAGCGTCTCTTTAGTAAGCTAACTATAGTTGCACTGCACTTTGTTGACACAGTTAATAAAATCTCCTGAGCTATTATGCCGTGACTGGATGGGTTTCACATTAAAACTCAACGTTTCTTCCCCATCTGCAAACGACATTTTCAAGGGGGATCATAGCTTCATTGAGTGTCCGAATCGCACCCTGGCTTGCTGCTGACTGCAGCAAAATTCCGTTTACACGTGCTCTCCCACACATTGGCGTGAAGTCTCATGCGTTGAATACACAGGCACAATTGGCTGCTGTCTGTTGCCGTCGTCCGCTGTTCATATCATCCCATGGTGGAAGACTCGTACACATCTTCTTCACCTCCAGGATCCAGATGTCATCCAATTTCACGTCCTCGTCCTTCCTATTAAAATTTTTAGGGTGTTTCACAATCTCTATAGCCTCTCTGATAACCTTTCACGGTATCCGCTTGTGGCTGCCAGTGCTTTAGTCCTATCAAAATATGCAAAGCATGTTACACAACTGCTAATCTGTCACTTTGTCCCCTTCTGCAGTTGCCATTGGGCTCTTCTAGTCGTTTTTGACCGTTCTTTTTGTAGTACTCTCGTATACCTCCTCACAACTACACGGAATCCTATAAATTCCTGCTTTTTCCAGCTGTTTGCGGGCATCCTTGGCCAATTTTAGGTGATCCTGTATCTTCTGGTTCGGTTTGTAGATTTCTACGAAGTTCCGTATTGTCAAGATTTTCCCTATGCAGTGAGTAACATCCTTAACGAACGGCAGCAAAAATTGCAATTTCACAGATGCTTGCATACCGCTATCACTTTTGCATGGGAGTCTTAATGCTCCTTGTACCTCAATGGACGAATAATCATTCTTGAGCAGTGTACTGGTGAGGTGTTTTTATTCCGTGTCAAGCAGATCTGTTTCGTAAATTTTCCTTGCTCTATTTGCCAACGTTTTTATGGTGCCATTTTTGTTGCGGATAGTGGTTCGAAGCTCAGTGTAGATAACCGTCTGTGTACATGGGTTTTCGGTAAACTGTTTGGAGTAAGCTACCATCTTCTTTCTTGGCAATTGGCACATCAAGAAAATTTAATCTGCCACCCGCCTCCTTCTCATGGTAAACTGAATATTCGGATTAATCCTATTGAAATGATTGTGAAAACGATCAAGTTTCTCTCAGCCATGCCTCCACAAAGCAAACGTATCATCTACATAGCGGAACTAGATATTCGTTTTTTGTTATCAGTTTCGAATGCCTGCTCCTCGAATTTTTCAATAAAAGCATTCGCTATATGTGGGCTAAAGGGGCACACCACAGCTTCCGATTAATCGGAAGATTCAGTTTACCCGGAGGAGGATGTTGGCAGCGGATTAAATTTTCTTGTTGTGCTAGCTGTCAAGAAAGGAGGTGGTAGCTTACGACACACAGTTTACCGAAAACCCACGCACGCAGTCTGTTGCCTACATTGGGATTTGAACCACCACCAACAATAAAAGTGAGGCATCATAAAAACGTTGCCAAATACAGCAAGGAAAATTGGCGAAACAGAGGTGCTTGACGTGGAATAAAACCAATTCACCAGCACACTGCGGAAGAATGATTATTCGTCCAATGAGGTGAAAGGAGAATTAAGACTGCCATGCAAAAGTCATAGCGATATACAAGTATCTGTGAAATCGAAAATGTTTCTGCCTTTTGTTAAGGATGCTACTGACTACATAGGAAAAGTCCTGACAATACGGAACATTGTGGCATCTACAAGTCCAACCAGAAGATGCAGGGTCGCTTAAAATTGACCAAGGATGCTCGCAAACCACTGGATGAAATAGGAATTTACAGCATTCTGTTTAGTTGTAGAGAGGTTTACGTGGGTACTGCAAAAAGAACGGTCAAAAACGACTAAAAGGGCGCAATGTCAAATGTAAAAGGGGACAGAGTGACAGATCAGCTGTTGCGGAACATGCTTTGCAGCTGGAAGACAACCATATTTATTTTGATAGGACTAAAGTACTGGCAGCCACAAGCGGATACCATGAAAGCGTACACAGAGAGGCCATAGAGATTGTTAAACACCCTAGGAATTTCAATAAGAAGAAGGAGAGCATGAAAATGAACGACATCTGAATCTCGGTGCTGAAGATGTGTGCGAGTCTTCCACCATGGAGTGGCATCAACAGCGGACGCCGGCAACCGACAATGGCCATTTGCGCCCAGGTATTCAAAACATGTAACATCACGCCAGTGATTGGGAGCACGTGTAAACGGAATTTTGCTGCAGTCAGCAGAGGGCCTGGATGTGAGTCGGATACTCAAAGAAGCTACAATGCTCCTTGAAAATGTGCTCGACAAATGGCGACGAAACTTTGGGTTTTAATGTGAAATCCGTCTGACCACAACATGGAAATTTAATTAATTATGACTTTTCTGGCCATGAAAGTTTACATTTTGTTGAGAGTGTTTGAGACAAAAGCACTCAGTCGAGCAGATGAACTAATTCCATGATTAGATGCATCCACTGCTAACACAACAGACTTAGCTGGATCAAAATGAATCAAACAATGACGACTCAACAATGCGCCCTTTAACTGCTGAAATGCGTCATGACATTTTCGGGGCACACAAAGGGAACACCTTTCTGGGCAGGCAGTTCATCGGAGCTGCATTTTGTGCAACATTCATAATAAACTTAATGTAATATGTGAGTTTGCCCATGACTGCCTGTAGCTCCTTGATGTTACAGGGCACCAGCAAATCTTTAATTGCAGACATATGTGAATAAGCAGAATGAACACGACCCATTCCTTGTTACAATTAAAGCCAGTCGCAGCAAGTAACTTAAACAGCAAGTAACTTAAACAAATGTTCTAAATTTGCCAAATGTTCAGCAATTGTACAAGCCACGACAGCAATATCATCCAGATAGTCTGCACATGAAGGGACTTTGGCTGTTAATTGTTCCAGGGAACGTTGAAAAATAGCAGGAGCGAAGCTTTAGTGAACAGTAGTTTTTGAAATTAGAACAAACCCTGGAGAAAGTTGATCAGAAAATATTGCTCGGATTATTCGTCCAGTGGCAATTGTATGTATGTCTCTCATAAATCAACCTTGCGAATGAATCTGCCCTGACCCAATCTGTCCATTAATTCCTCCATAGGTGGGAGAAGAAATTAATCCATGGCAGTTTCTGGGTTTACTGTTGCTTTGAAATTGGTATTCGGTTGTAAACCTGCTGATGGTTTTTGACCAAAGGGGATGCCCCTGACATGCAGAAACAGGTTGTATCACCCCACTGTCTTTCCATCGTTGCAGTTAGTGAGCAGCCTGCTCAAGTATTGTCTGCAGGACAAGCCTTGCATGATAAAATCGTGGTTGCAGGTTGTGCATCGTCTTTAACAATAATGTATGCCTCAAAATTGCTAGCCCTATCTAAACCTGATTAAAAAATTTCACTCTACTTCTTGCATAAGTTGTATCGTTAGTGTGAGCCACTGAAACACTGGTTTGTAACCACTGTCACGTATGCACAAGTTAAAAAAATCAAACAAATCCAAACCAAATATGTTTGCACCGTTCCTATAACATAGTAACTGAAGTAAAACACTCCTTGTCACATCACAAAATGTTGCTGGCAAACTGCATACGCCAAGTACTGGTATTTCATGACTGTTATATGCAGACAAAACAGAAGTAGGCTTCTTTACTGATTAAGCAAACAGATGCATCTATGTTTAACTAAAATTCAGTTGTCTTTTGAGCCACTCTTAATTAGACAAAAAGTTTGTTCTCCTGTCTGTGAACTGCACCAAAAGATTTTTGTGATGCAGAAAAGTGAGGCTTCGTTGGTGCCGGTGGCAATGTCATTGCCAATACAACTTTCATTCCATGAAAGCTGCATTTACGAGCAGTGCCTGTCATGTGCAGTCTGCATTCTCGTCAAATTTATTTAAGACGGCGGCTCTCCCAGGGAAGGGCGGTGGGGATTGATGTGGCAACGCCGCATAATGTAACCACTCCCACTCCTCACCCTTCCCTCTTCCCTTTTCACCTCCTCTCCCCCACTTGTCAGTTGGTGGGAGAAAGACTCAGTCTGCACTGAGCTGCTGGTAAGGGAGAACATAAGGTACTGCTTTTATGTATACGCATGTGCAGTGTCCTACAGTTGTCTCCCCTCCCCCAGCTGTGAACTGCTGGGAAAATTTCAGTCTGCATTGAGCTGTTGGCAAGGAAGGTATTGGGCATCTGCTCAATGTGTACAACTGATGAGCTGTGGGCAGCGAGCAGAGAAGAATTTAATAACCATATTTCATGTAAGCCTTCAGTCAAGGACTGTGTCTTTAATGACCATCTTTTTGTTTAGAAAGTTGAGATAATGCAGGAGCAAGAAAAGAATACTTTTCTCCAAATAATGGCGATGCAGCAGAATGGGGCGAAGCTGCATTTCACAATTCATATAGACAGTTGCTCGTACTCGAGCTGCCAACCTCTTGCTTTGAAATTGCTTGTCAACTTGCCTCTTCCACCGTGCAAGAGGCGACTGCCATCGGTAAGTGATATTATTGCTATGTACTACATTTTCTTTGTGGGCAGCATACTGATAGTAGTCACCTCTGAACAGTTCCTGTTGTAGCCAAACAGACAGGTCTGCAGCAACCCTAACCTCTTCAGAAGCCACAGACAGACCTAGTTGACAATTCTAACACCAGAGGATGCTCAAGAGTGTGACGTCATTGGCGAAAAATTTGCGGGAACCAACAGGAACACAGCATTCACCCTCTCCCATCTGAATGTTAGTGGGGGAGGGGCAATAGGAATCCAGGAATGCTACATCTGGTCACATGGTCATGACTTGAGGGGATATAAGGCAGATTGGTCTAAGTTGTAGTCATTCAGTGGAAGAACTATCAACTGCCAACAGCAACCAAGATCGTCATCCGCCTCCTCCTCATAGAAGAAGCATAAAAGTTAGTATATGTGGCATAGTTATATGTCTTTGTTCAATTCCATGTTTTTGTCTGTAGTTGTTTATTGTTTCTTCCTGTTTGTTCAGCGACCTCTGGCATGTCCAGACTGGCAGCAACCTCCAGTGTGTCTGGGCCTGCAATGCCTCCAGCATGTTTGGGCCACAACAGCCACTGCTGGCTTTTCGGGACCCACAGTGACCTCCAGCCTGTTGGAACTAGCAGCAGCACCATGATCCTGTAGTGCACCTGACCAGCGTGTTGAAGCGGAACAGTGAGATGCTATTATCCATCCCAGTTGTCGAGCAAGAAAAGAATACTATTCTCCAAATAATGGTGATGCAGCAGAATGGGGCGAAGCTGCATTTCACAATTCATATAGACAGTTGCTCGTACTCGAACTGCCAACCTCTTCCTTTGAAATAGCTTGTCAACTTGGCTCTTCCACCATGCAAGAGGCGACTGCCGTTGGTAAGTGATATTATTGAAGACACCCAGCCAATTCTCAACTCTCAAAAGAATTGTGTTGGGGGTCTTACACCATACGGTGCATGTCAGCACTGGTCTCTAACATGTACACCATCTCAGAACATTTGAGTGTTACTGCAAGGACAGAGTGTTGATTCCTTCCACTGCCTACTGCTTTTCACTTCAACTTATTATTCAACAGCTAACAGTTGAAAGCACTTAAATATCAGTACAGAAGCATCAGTGGACAGTGACCGGTCTGTTGTGTTATCTATCTATCTATATCCGAATCCCGCTCCAGCTACTGCCGGGTCTGGGTGCTGATGAGTCCTCTCCATTTGGCTCGGTCCTCCCACCACTTTTCTTCCTCCACTTGCTGCCAGGTCACACCTCTCCTTTCTACAGATATTCTCACTCACATCTTCCACTGTGTTCTTGAGAGCCCTCTAGGTCTTTTCCCATCCATCTTTGGTTCTTCCATAATTTTGGGCACTCTCTGCCCATGCATCCTCTTAACATGCGTATACCACCTTAATCTCTTTCTTTCAGTTTACTCTCTCATACTTTCTCGTTTGAGGTCCTTTCTGATCTCTACATTCCTTACTCTGTCCATTCTTGTTTTTCCCTTAACTGCTCTGAGAAATTTCATTTCCTCTGCTTGCAGTCTGCTCCAGTCCCTTTCTGTCATTGTCCATGTTTCTCCACCATAGGTGACAATAGGGATGTAATAATTCTTATACATAAGGAGTTTTACTCTTTCTGAAACATCATTATTCCAAATCAGGTGTTTTATTGTTTGGTAGAAATTGCCTCCCTTCTGTAACCTCCTATTAATTTCGTTAGTTAATCTTCCATCCCTAGAAATTTCACTCCCTAAATAAGTAAAACTTTCTACCACTTTGAGGGGTTCTCCATACAAGGTAATATTTCCGTTGATTCCTTTCTCTCTTCCAAATACCATTACTTCACTCTTATCTTTATTTATTTTTAATCCATACCTTTTCATTATTTCCTTCCACGCATCAAGCTGTAACTGTATGTCTACCTCTTTATCACCCCATATTACCATATCATCTGCAAAAATCATCTTTTTGTCTTTTCCTTTTATTATATCTTTAACTGCCCTATTCATTCCCTCCATCACAACATTAAAAAGTGCAGGAGATAGAATACTTCCTTGCTTAAGTCCTTGTCTTATTTCGAAGTATTCAGAGTTCCCCAATGGTGTTCTAATTCTACAATTGTGTCCTCTGTACATTGTCTTTATAACATTAATGTATCCATCTTCTATATCTATCTTCTTCATTTCTTCCCAGAGTCTTTCCCTGTCAACTGAGTCATATGCCTTTTCTATGTCTATAAAAACCATTATCACCCTTTTGTTATACTCCCAACTTTTTTCCATCAGTTGACGGATAGAAAATATCAGGTCGATCGTGCTTCTTCCTTTCCTAAACCCAGTCTGTTCTTCACTCAGCTCCTTTTCTATCTTTTCGCTTATTCGATTTCGTAAAATTCTTTCAAAAATCTTGGCTGTATAACTCATAAGGGTTATTCCTCTGTAGTTTTTACAAAGTCTTTTATTGCCTTTCTTGAAGATGGGAACAATGTCTCCTGTTCTACAGCTGTCAGGCATTGTACTATTTCTCTACACGCTTGATAGTACCCAGCATATGGATAAAGTACGAAGAAGAGCAGATGGAAGAGGTTGACAGTCTTACAACTTGCTAATAAATTTAGTTGGGAGGAGCACACCACAGAACTGCAGAAACGCCTTAACAAATCTGTATTTGCAATTCGGGTGTTAGCAGACATAGGCGGCACAAAAGTGAAAAAAGCTTGCATACTTTGCCTGCTTTCAGTCCGTAATGTCATATGGTATAACATTTTGGGGTAACTCTTCAAGTCAAACAAAAGTGTTCAGAGTCCAAAAGCGTGTAATACGTATTATTTGTGGAGTAAACTCACGGACGTCTTGTAGAAACCTCTTCAAAGAATTGGATATACTAACTACTGCCTCTCAGTATATTTATTCCTTAATGAAATCTGTCCTAAATAATATATCTCTTTTTCCAACAAACAGCTCAGTTCATACATACAATACCAAGAACAAAAATGATCTGCACAAGGACTTAAAAGCCAAAAAGGGGTCCACTACCCAGGAATACTCATATTCAATAATTTGCCAGCAAACATAAAAAATTAGTTACAAATAAAGATCAGTTCAAAAGGAGCCTGAAAGACTTACTAGAGGCTAACTCCTTCTACTCCATTGACGAATTTTTTAATAGAAGCAAATGATGTATTGTATATATTCATACTATTAGTATTGTTATTTCAGCTTTAAAAAAAAGTGACATGTTCCACATCCACAAGGATCTCCTCCACACGGATCTATGGAACGAAAAACTAATCTAATCTAATCTAATCTATACAGCCACTGCATTCCCACTGGACCTGCTGCTCTTATCATGTCCACTGATACTTCATCAGGTCCTGGAGCTTTCCCCCCATTCATTTTCTTCATAGCTTTTTCCATTTCTTCCCGTGTAATTTGTCCTAATTCTGCTTCCCAACTTCTCTCAATTTCTCCATTATTTGTTGTTTCCTCATTTACCTGCTCCTCAGCGTTTAACAGCTTCTTAAAATGTTATTTCCAGAGATCTTTTATATTCCCTGGATCTTCAATAATGGTTTCCATCTTTACTGGTACTTCAGAAGCCTTCCTTTTATTTTTCATCATGTTATAGAACATTTTCTTATTGATCTTCACATCTTCTTCAAGTTTTTTTGTAAACTCTTCCCATGCCTTTTTCTTTGCTGTTTCCACTATTTCTTTGCACTTCTTCTTTTTGTCTATATATCTTTTACGGTCTTCGTCATTTTTAGTTTTCCACCACTTTCTGCATGCTCCAATTTTTATTCTAACTGCTTGGATTGTGGTATCATCCCACCAACTTGTCTGTCTTATTTTTTCCTTTCCAGATGTTCTGCCACATACTTTTTGTGCTGCTTCGACTAAAGTGTCTTTGAATAAACTCCATTCTTTTTCTACATCGTAGAAAACTTCTTTTGGAAATTTTTGTGTGATTAATTCTCTGTACTTCTCAGCACATTCACTCTCCTTCAGTTTCCAGTCCCGTATCCTCATCACTTTCTTCTGTTTTCTATTTTTCACACATTGATTCATTTTCCATTGTCCCACCAGTAATCTATGGTCTCCATCTGCACTCACACTTGGAATTACCTTCACATTTGTTATTCTCTCTCCCCATTCCCTATCTACTAGAATATAATCAATTACACTCTTGGTTCTTCCATCCCAACTATATCTGGTGATAACATGAC
Organism: Schistocerca americana; assembly: GCF_021461395.2. Lineage (NCBI taxonomy): Eukaryota > Metazoa > Arthropoda > Insecta > Orthoptera > Acrididae > Schistocerca > Schistocerca americana. The sequence goes on from NC_060130.1 coordinate 625,786,101, forward strand.
TTTCTCTCTTCATAAATCAGCTGTTTGCTATTTTCATTCCATTCCTCTGGCACAAATCCAGGAGCCTTTCCCCTTCTTCATTTCTGCCTCCATATCCAAAACATCCCAATACTTGCTCAAATCCCTTTCTGTCTTTGCCTACCTGTGCATTAAAATCTCCCATCACTATATTTGCACTCTCTATATGGTTTTCTAACACATTTTCAAAGTCCATCTTCTCTTCTTCGCTACATCCCACTTTAGGTGCATAAATCTGGATTACTTTAAGTGTTTCTTTTTGGAATCTCAGGTTTAAGATTATGATCCTGTCTGATATATATCTCAAATTTTCAATACAGCTTTGTACATTCTTATTCACCATCACTGCCACACCGTTTCTTCCAGACCTGTTATTCCCACTCCAGTACAGTTTTCCTCCTCCTCTCAAATCCTTCTCACGTTTTCCCTTCCACTTTGTTTCGCTTAATCCCAATATATCTAACTTCCTCTCTGTTAGTACATCTGTCATTTCTTCCATTTTTCCATTGAGGGTTAATGTATTAGGGTGCCAATTTTTAGGTTATTTTTTAGTCCAGTTGGTTTCATCTTCTTGTACTGATGAGTATCATCAGGTCTCCCATCGTTTGCACCAGTACTTGAAGAAGCAGTGGGGTCAAATCCTGAATGGTTCGTTCCGAGGCTCATCTGTGTTTTGAAAGCAATATATGAAGACTTTCCTACTGGCTTGCTAGGCCTAATGCAAGAAAGAATTTTCTGTTGGGGTTGTCTCCCTTAGCCTTTGGAGTTTCTCCTCCACCACAAGGCAGTGGTTCCCTTCTCATTTAATCCCCAGAACGGAGGGTTGCCTCATCTGCCAGCTACGCCGTTCCGAAGTCTTCCTTCTCCACCGTCGCTGCCATTAGGGTCTTCAGCCGTAACCCTGGGCATGGGTTCTGTGTTATACCCCACGGGATTGGGTCCGTGCCTGAACTCAGCCATCCTAGCACTCCGGCCTACTGAAGTGTAGGATGCCCACCCCTGCGACATGGATGTGCCAGACAGGAATTACCCCATTGGAGGAATAGGGAAGGGCACCCTACCTCCCTGGAGCTGGGTTAATGATTGTGTATGATGCCACAATCAAAGGGCTGTGTTAGAGACTGAAAATTCATTGAGAAATATTAAAGTGCGGTTTAATGAAGTTGGAATGGGATGTACTGTGTTGTGCAGAACCCTACATCAGTCAACAGATGACCTCCAAGTATTGTCCATCTCATCCACCCCTGGTCATTTACTATGCTGGTCTGACATTATCTGCAACATAATTGTAAGAAGGTGTGGCACTCATGGTGAGATCTGGAGGCCAAGCCATGTACCTGTAACACTCCACCGTTACCAACTTGTTTGGCTTACGGATGATGCTTCCTGTTGTGTTGGAAAGACTGACCCGTGGACTGGAGTGAGTTCAAATTGCATATAAAGACATTGTCAACTATCTCTGTATGTATAGTGTGCATGCAGATTATTTAGAATACAGCATCAGTACAGTGTCAAAAGAAGAAGCTAAAGGAACGCCCATCAGCTTTAGAAAAATACAGGCTGAATTCTGTGGATATAAGAAAGCTTTATTTGCAAAATTCTGTACAGGTCTGAAGATAAAGAAAGAACCAGTTGATTTTTTTGATTTAGTGCACCCAGTGTATGGCTGCTGAATAAAAATATGTATATTACCACAAACCGTGTTTTTCTTTTGTTCACACCTCTCATAATAATGTTACTACTACCACCATTTTCACAGCAATGTCTAGAATACCACAGCAGCTCCTAGACATCTGAATCACCTTATCACCAAAGTCAATGTATTCAGTCATTGTTAAATTGAAGGACAGTCCCAACTTAGGAAGTAGGCTGTTTAGGTTTTTGTATTGGTAACGCCACATAGCGCTCTGTATGAAAGTCACTGGCTGTGCTGTGTGCAATCTGTGGCTAGTTTGCATTGTCGTCTGCCATTGTAGTGTTGGGCTGTTGGTTGTTAACAGCGCGTAGCGTTGCGCAGTTAGAGGTGAGCCGCCAGCAGTGATGGATGTGAGGAAGTGAGATGCCGGATTTTTAAGAGCGGATGATCTGGACGTGTGTCCATCAGAAACAGTACATTTGTATGAATGGATGTCATGAACTGCTATATATATTATGACTTTTGAAAACTATTAAGGTAAATACATTGTTTGTTCTCTATCAAAATCTTTCATTTGCTACCTATGCCTATCAGTAGTTAGTGCCTTCAGTAGTTTGAATCTTTTATTTAGCTGGCGGTATTGGAGCTCACTGTATTGCAGTAGTTTGAGTAACGAAGATTTTTGTGAGGTAAATGATTTGTGAAAGGTGTTGGTTATTGTTAGTCAGGGCCATTCTTTTGTAGGGATTATTAAAAGTCAGACTGCGTTGCGCTAAAAAATATTGTGTGTCAGTTTAAGCACAGTCATGTATAATTTTTCTAAGGGGACGTTTCATATGTCGACCCTTAGCTGAGGATACCTCACTGGAATCTTCTGATTTTTTCTTGTAGTTTGTGTAATTAGTGTAGATTTTGTTTATTGCTAGCGCGTAATTGTAGAGATAATCTCCTTTGTAGTTGCAGTCTTTCATTGTTATTCAGTAAAACAGTTGTGGCATGCATGTAGATTTGCACCAAGTATTTCGCAGCTGAGCTTGCAATTAACTAGATATTATTTTCAGTGCTATGTTCATGTGTTCTTATTTTTGCTCTTCAAATTGTGCTTTTCTGTGTTATCGTGTGAAATATTGTGACAATAATGGCGTGTGAAAAACGCAACACTAGGCTCCAAAGTAAACTGACAAATAATAGTGACGACGAGTGTAGCTTGTCAGCACCACTGTGTAATGAATTAACAGACATTCGAAGTAGTAATTTGGTAATTGTGCATAGGGAAATGGAGCGGGCGGCAAATAATGGCGTAGACAGTGAAACAGTTAGTGAACACGGAAGCATTATCGATCGATCGGTCGGCAACAGCTCGCCACAGGAATCCGAAATGACAGGACACAATCTCGCAAATACTGTAGATTCAGGTTTTTGGTCCTCACCGTTTTCTCAAATAAGTTAAGACACAGTTTCTGCTTGTCAAAATGTGAATATTGCCGGTGCAAATTCGCTGCCGAAAAGCACTGAGGAAAATGTTTCAGACACCAGTGCATTGTTGTTACAATTAATACAACAAATGGGACAAAAGCTTCAAGAGTTAGACACAATGTAACAAAATCTTCAAAAGTTAGACACGATGGAACAAAATCAGAGACAAACACAGCAACAGCTTCAAAAGTTAGACTCATTGGAACAAACGCTTGAACAAACATGTGAAGGTTTAACTGCTGAGTTACTTAAAATCGAATCGAAGTGTCAAAAAGTCTGTAATGACGTAAAAAAACAAATTTGTGAGCATTTTCAACCTATTTTTTCGCGGCATGAAAATGCATTACAGAATCACGAAGCAGCCATAAAAGAACTGCAAACTATTGTTCATGAAAATCATGAGACCTTGCAAGCTAAAATTGACTCACAAGGGGAGGCCGCCAATTGTGAAATTCAGATTCGATTCATATTGCGCATAATAAAAGTTCATGGTCAGAGGTGTAATGTGGCAAAGCACCAAGATGCACTTCTCAGCCGTTGTCGAGAAAGTTAAAAGAAACCGTTGCAGTGAAATACCCTCACCGATTAATAATTTTATACAGTGTCGTGGTGCAGCGGTAAGCGCTCGGGTTCGTAATCCGAAGGTCGCCGGATCGAATCTCGCGCCATGCAACGTTTTTTTTTTAGTATTTGTTTTTTGTAATTCAAATATATATATATATATATATATATATATATCCCGGCAATCAGTTGCAACAATTATGCATATAATAAGTTGTTGAAATTCGTTTGTCGTGGAAAAACTGGCGACTTCGAACATCATTATGTTTTCCGCAAACGAAGTTGTATTTCACAAATGTTATTAATTGTCTTCATAATGTAAACCATGTATAGTTAACGGAAGACGTAGAAACGACATTCCGAAACGAATACGTATAGCGTAAGTCAAACGTTCGAATTAGAATAGAGACCCCACGAACACATATTTGCTGTGGCAGGTATGAAATATAAACTACGTTACTCGCTCGTTACACTTGAAGGACAGATGTTGAATGGGCCGAAACGAGCCGCCTCATAACAGCGTAGTTGCCTGCTAACTTCGAAAGAAGGTAGATGCGGTCCCTAGCGCAACTTATAACATCGTCGAAAATCAGTGCGGACGGGAGAGCTTTGGTACACCCTGTTAAACAAACGGAAAAATGGAGGCGGTACAATTGGAGAGCGATCCGCCTTCACCAACATGCATAAGCAATTCATTAATAGTATATATATATATATATATATATATATATATATATATATATATATATATATATATATATATATATATGTGTGTGTGTGTGTGAATTACAAAAAACTAATAATAAAAAAAAAATTTGCATGGCGCGAGTTTTGTTCCGGCGACCTTCGGATTACTAACACGAGATCTTACCGCTGCGCCACGGCGCTGTGGAAAGCAGTTAAATGTAGAGAGTATTTCACCGCAACGGTTTCTTTTGACTGTCGATTTTCTCGACAACGGCTGAGAAGTGCATCTTGGTGCTTTGCCACATTACACCTCTGGCCATGAGCTTTTATTATGCGCAATATGAATCGAATCTGAATTTCACAATTGGCGGCCTCCCCTTGTCAGTTGCATCAACCGATTCTGTTACGCATCTTGCAAAAACTCAGGAAAACTTAAAGGACACAGTAGATACTCTGAAAATTGGTTCAGAAGACACATGGAGGAAATTAGTTCATTATCAGAGAAAGTAGTTGAACTTTCGGATCAGCTAAATAATTTGTCTACGAAGGTAGATGATAATCTGAATGACACAAAACCGGTAGTCTTTAATGACACAGAAGAGTGCGAACAAATGAGGAAATTCAAACAAAATCAGAATCAAATTAATACGCAACACCAAAGAGAAATCCGGGAAGTACAAGATCAGCTGGCACAGGTAATACAAGAATTACGTATTTCAGAGGACACTTGCGCTCCAATACGGGAAGAGGGACATGGAAATACGGAACAGCCACAAAATAATAACACGGGGTACTTCGGAAATTATGAAAGAAATTGGCAAGGTACACCGAATTTTAAGATGGAACCGCCGAAACGAAGTAACAATGACCGATATGCGACTCGCCGACATGATGATTTTGACTATAAGCTGTTTATTACTACACGTAAATTCAAAACATTTAAGAATTCTGGTAACGAGATTCATCCACAAGCGTGGCTCCATCAATTCTCTCATTGTTTTCCTCCCAACTGGTCATTAGAGCACAGATTAGAATTTATGTGTGGCTATTTAGAGAATGAACCAGCTGTAAGAATGCGATCGGACATTCACGATTGCCACAGTGAAGGAGAATTTTATCATGCCTTCCTCTCAGCATATTGGTCTCAAGCTACACAAGAACGAGTAAAACATAGCATCATCATGATGAAACATTTCGAACAATCTGAATTTTCCAGTCTTGTGAAATATTTTGAAGACATGTTGCACAAGAATCAGTACCTGTCAAACGCATACAGCCCCTCAGAACTCATTCGCATTTGCTTAATCAAATTACCTGAACATTTACGACATATTATTTTGGCAGGACGTTGCAAAGACGAGATTGAAGCTTTTCAGGGACTCTTACAAGAATTAGAAATTGACACTGACAATTGCGGAACGCGAAAACAGGAACACAACAATTACAGGTCACATCCGTCGCAATTCCGCGATGAAAGAAATAATAACTGGACACGACAAGGCTATTCTCACAACACAAATCGTGACCAAAACAGACACCACCCATATAACAACCGTTGGCAGAGTGGTAATAAGTACAGGGAAAGATCACCTCTCCGTGGTAGTGACTATCACAGAGACAATCAAAGAAACAGACAATATGGGAACCAAAATAATTATTATCAAGGGAGACAGAATAACTTTAGACGCAACGGTCCAGCGCACAGTTACGATTCAGGCAGAAATTCTCCACCACATCACCGACAAGAAAGAAACTATGGAATCTACCGACATGACGACAGACGATATGATCGTAACGACAGACCTGAATTGCATCAGAACTGGCGGGATTCAAACAGGGCAGGGCCCTCTCGACAAGGTGAATTTGTAGAAGTTAGGTCTCCTAATCCCAATAACGACGCGCGTCATCAGAGAGACAATAGGCAATGACTCTTACTGCTGGCAGCCACAAAACGTACTTACGAAACTGACGACACAGCTTCCGTAGCTAGTAATTACGTAAAAATGGAAGACATTAGGGACATCTTACTCCAGGAACACGACGTAAAACATAACAACATTGTATAGCCTGTGATTCACATTACAGTAAATGACGTAAAATTTACGGCAGTACTTGACTGTGGCAGTCCCATTTCAGCAATTAGTGAAACAGTCTTTAGCAAATGCAACAAATCGAACGATTGCCTCACACTTCCGTTACGTAAGATTAAATTACAAGGTGCAATCTTTGGAAAAAGTGTAGATGTACGCCAACAAACCAACTTAGAATTCTTTTGTCAAAGCCACAGCTTCTCTAGGAACTTTCTTATTGTTCCATTATTGTCGACGGATATTATATTGGGAGTAGACTTTTTTAATGAATACAAAGCAATCTTAAACTTTCACGATGCTGAAATAAGTTTAGAGAAAGAAGGTAGGTCAATAGCTTTGAAATTTGAAGATTGGCTCTCAAACCATGACGAAGAAATTAATCGGCTTTACCTCCTGTTAGACAACAGTTCGGAATTATCGACGGAACTTGACACTAACAATCACTCTGCAAGTACTGACAGGGATGATATCGACGGCGCATTTGATACTAATGAGTTAATTCGGAATAAAATTCAAACAATTGAGAATTGTAATGACACTGATAGGCAAGACCTTTCTGAGATTTTACAAGCACATTCCACAGTTTTTACTCACAAAACAGGAACAATCAAGGGATTTCAATACCAATATCGTGTTCGTGAGCATACTAAATTTTGTGTTAGACCATACGTAATTCCGGCACATTATAGTGACCGTGTTAGAACAGAAATACAATCTATGCTTGACGACGGCATTATTGAGCGTACAGTAAGCTCATACAACAATCCATTACATGTTGCTGAGAAGAAAAATGGATCGATCAGGCTTGTCTTAGTTTCGAGACAAATCAATACTATCATCATTCCTGAAACAGACAGGCCGCAAAAGTTGGCAGAACTTCTTCAAAATTTTAATGGTGTAAAAGTGTTGTCTTCTATTGATCTCAGATCCAGCTTTTATCAGATCGAACTTCATCCAGAATGTAGAAAATACACAGCTTTCCTTTGTTTCGGCGTTTGTTATTAGTTTCGGAAACTTCCTTTTGGTTTGAACATTTCTTCTGCAGCATTCATTCGCGGGCTAAATTCCATATTACCTGAGTTCCTATAACGTCACATCACCTTATATGTGGACGATATTCTGATATCAGAAGCCTCATGGGAACAACATAATCGCATCCTCAACAGCGTGTTACATATTTTTGCAGAATCTGGAATTACAGTTAACTTGGAAAAGTCTGAATTCGGTAGGACAAAGGTGAAGTTTTTGGGACATATTATTTCTTCTGAAGGCATTCAGGCGGATCCTGAAAAGTTAGAAGCAATCAGAGTCATTCCAGTTCCATCCACAAAAAAACAAGTCCGCAGTTTTTTAGGTCTCGTAAATTTTTACAGTCGTTTTCTGAATATGCAAATTCTAGTTACACCAAAACTTTGTTCTCTCACTGGAAAAAATACTGTTTGGAACTGGGACGAACAAGCACAATTGGAATTCAATTCTTTGAAAAAATCGCTACTTAACGCGCCAATACTAGCTCATCCAGATCTGTCACAAGATTTCTGCCTTAGCACGGATTCTTATAAAGTCGGTCTTGGTACCCATTTATTTCAAGAAGCCACAGATAATGACACTACTGTTCAGAAAACCATTGCTTTTGCTAGCCGAGTGCTAACAAAATCTGAAAAAAAAATTATTCCGTTACTGAATTATAAGCCTTGGCTATCGTTTGGGCATTTAACAAATTCCGTTTCTTTCTTTCCGGTAAGCACGTAAAAGTATACAGTGATCATCGTGCATTACAATTTCTTATGTCTTCAAAATTAAATCATGACAGGTTAAAACGTAGGGCATTGTTTCTGCAAGAATTCCACTTCACAATAGTCTACATTCCCGGCAAGGAGAACATTGTTGCGGACGCACTGTCAGGCGCAACGGCTGGGCTTGAGAAAAGTAACACAGAAGGCAACCTCGAGAAGAATTTCAGTATTCTTTACATTCAGAAAATCGCCTTTGAAAACTTCATCACTACATCTTTAAAGGACATTGCTCATGAACAAGATAAAAATCCGATTTGGAAAGACATCAAAAGTAAATGGCATGAAAAGACACACACTCAAGTTCGGCATTATTATCTGGTTAGAAACAACATACTCTTCAAACGCTGCACTGTTGATGACAAGCTATGGGTACTTTGCATTCCAGATGATTTTGTTAATAAGCTCATTTGGTACATTCATTTCAGCTATGCACATTTTGGTCCACGAAAATGTTATTATATTCTTCGAACGACAATACAGAAAAGAAAATTCGAAGAGTCTTGTCTATTTGTAAACTTTGTCAAAAGGCGAAACCATCTACTATCTCACATCGTGTTCCGTTGTTTCCTATCATTCCTTCTAAATTAAAAGAATTTTCTGCTGTTGATATCTTGGGACCCCTTGTCAGAACATCGAATGGATTTTCGTACGTTCTGGTTGCTGTTGAACTTACTTCAAAATTTGTTTCTTTCACTCCGTTACGTAAAGCCACTGGACAGTCTGTATCCAACGCCTTTGTTAAAAATTTCTTACGTTAAGTTGGACACTTTAATAAAGTCATTTCAGATAACGGACCGCAATTCAGATCTGCTGTTTGGTCACGCATGCTTCGGAACCATAAAATCAAACCTGTTTTTATTTCATTGTACTCACCACATTGTAACCTGTCTGAACGGATTATGAAAGAAATCAATAAGCTTTGCAGACTTTATTGTCACAGAAAGCATCAGCATTGGGACAGATATTTACACTTATTTCAAAATGTGCTGAATGAAATGCCTCATGACTCCACTGCTTTACCACCTACTCTTGTACTGAAGAATGAAGAACCACCGAACAGAATCAGAGAGCTTGTACCTTTCCCGAATACACGTAAACTTCGACACAAAGACATAATTGATTTGGCTATCAAAAATATAAAATCTGCAGCAGACAAAAGGAGAAAACTACACGGCAAAGCAAATGCAAAGAAATTATATATTGGTCAGAAAGTTCTCATTAAAGCTCTTTCATTGTCACATAAGAAGAAACACTTGAGTCACAAATTCTTTCTAGTTTACAATGGACCTTACAGAATCCGACGTATACCACATGATAATTGCGTTGAAGTTGAAACTCTGCGTACTAGGAAGAGTATAGGTTTACACCACATTTCACGTGTAAAACCGTTTATTGAAAGATAATCTGCTTATTAACTTTGTCTTTGCCATAAAACTTTTCACTTCACATTTCTAGTATGCTTTGTCAGACTTAAGAAACTGTTACCATGCAACAATGTTTGAAGTTAAATATCCAGTCAAGAACCAAGAGAACTTATTTAAACAGAAATTACGAATGCATTGTTATAGTGAACAGACGACACAGTGTTGTTATTTGTACATTCTTGCTTGTTAGTTGCTCGATTACGTAACGGCTATCAGGCTTACATACTTAGAACATATACTGCTAATGAGATTTTAATGCAACATTTTGGTACTTGAAAAGATACTCTTTATTTGAAGTACATTCGGTGAGATTAAAGATGACTTAGCATTTGGTTTCTTTGATAGCTACACGATTATATCACGACACTACTAATATGTGACACAATTTACATTGTTGCTTTTGCAGTGTATCTGTTTTATATCTGCACAGTTTTTCTGTATTATTCTGGAAAGTAAAACACGTTTTAGGAGTAACTTTTGTGGTATAGCTACAATGAGACAGCCTTTTTCGTAGCACAACAATACGTTACATTATAGTACTTTCTTGATCATGGTAAGGTACGTAATAACTACGATATCTATACGCAAAGCATTTCACTTTCGTTTATGATGAGGTCAGTACGAGTACATTGACTTCAGCAGAACTTTGCTTGCAGAGGACGATAACTACGACACTTCCACAGAATTATCTTACAGCAAGACGCACATTTAGTGCTACAGGACACGCATTTGAGTGATTAATTTTGTACTTAAACCATTTATTTTTCAAGATTTTTGAATAACAAAGAAAGTTTTCCGTGACACATTTCGTTCCATTGCTGTAATCTGTAACACCTGAGGGTATAATTTCATTAATCGTCAGGGGGGTACACGCTTACTTTGTGTACCATGTGTGTGGCAAGCACAAGGAGCCCTAGCTAATATGGTATTTCCTTATACAACTTTACACATCGGTACCATATTTCTGTGATACAGAATTACACAGCTATCTGATTATTTAACAGAGAAACAAACATTTTTTACTACGTCAGTGAGACATGTTTACGCAATTACACAGTTGGATAATTTCACACTTATTAAATTTTATTTTGTCTGCACTTTGTGAACTGTTCATATTTTTTCAGAACTATTGTCATACTATGAGAACTTTGAATGATGTATTTGGTAAGGGATCATGATTTTTGAAGTACGTTTGAGGTAGATGACTTTATTGAAGGTCTTGAAATTACTGAAAGAAGCTGCGACGATTCTGAGATGTGATTGTTCTGTTATGATGTTATTACTACGATGACGATGTGTATTATGCTGTTGAGGTATGTTTATGATCAATAAGCTGAGAATCGTACTTTAAGAGTTATGAAATGTGTGTAAATGTGTGAATGTATCACAGTGCCAACGAATATTTTTGGGACACTGTTATATTTATGGGATTTTGTTTCTACACATTTGCAACACAAACTCTGGGCCTGTGAAATTTTTATATGAGACTGTCACTGTAGTGCAAACTGGTGTCGTAAATATTTTGGTAAGAAAGTGAAGTGACCACCTTCACGTAATGCGTCGTGGGCACCCAGCTGCATGACAGTCGCCTGGAAAAAAGCCATTAGTGTGTGCCTTTCAGAGGCACAGGTGGAGAAAAAAAAAAGAAGCCATTATCCTCGCTATTGACATTCCTTTCTAGAAAGCATCGGAAATATGACACGCTCAAACTTGAAAACATATGATGACACTGTGGAGCTCATAATTTATGATATTTACTAAAATGCCTAATGAAATGATGAGAAACATTTTACATCTATTGTCTTTTTAGTTGAGAGATTGCTCATTTTGTTTAATATCTAGTATCTAGCTCCACTGCAGCACTGGTTAAAATAAAATTTTATAGATGTACTAACGTAAATATTTTCTGTCTACAGATCCAGTAAATAATAATTTTATGATATACTTAAAAAAAATGAGGGAGCACAAAAAGACATTTCCCTTCACAGAAACTGCATACATAATTTTCTTTTCAAGTACTTGGTAATTTATTTCATAGAAGAAGTTTTGTGGTGCACCACTTTAATTACATAGACACTAAGATGTGACATAGGTATTAGACATGGCCATCTTTACTGTAATATTTTTTCTGATTGAGCTTTGCCATGTTTAGATATAAGTTAATGCATTTGCTGCTGCTGTTTGCCAGGCATAGTGCTACTGAATTTCACCTTGTATTACTCTGTTAAGCCAGTTTTACTACTGATTTATTTTTCTTGTTGCTGCACATTGGCTCATATTAGTTGTAATGTTGCATTTGCTCTGTTAATTTAGATTTACTGCTGCTTGCTTTGCCAATTTGCATTTTTTGTCATTGCTGTTTGCGTTAATTGTTTTGTGCTGCTGCATTGCCTCGTCCCTTAGTTTATGCATCTGAGCTCAGTAGATTTAAGTTAGCATAAGATGGGGTAGGCTATGTAAGAGAACGAGTTGCAATGAACTGGAAGAAATGCATTGAGAAGCTATAAGAAAATGGTTTGGCCAAAAAAGTATTTTGAAAGAGGAGATGAACAAAAAAGTAGGGTTTAGGGACAACAGGATTTTCTTGGAAATAAATGATGAGGTAAGATAATGGAAAATAAATAATGAGGTAAGAAATATGTGAACATATAAATACAGAAAGCATGCTTGGATAGTATTCTTTTGGTGGAAACAAATGTTGAAATAAGACGAAAGATCTATGGAATGAAGTTTTGGGTTGGACTGCAGTACCAAATGTTACACTGAAAACAAACCCTGTCCTTTCCTCCTGTGGTATTCTGCTATGTGTTTGTGTACTCTTGTGTATTTGTGTTTTTCCTATCTTTATGTGTTGAGCTAATAAGATTTACGTTATAGAATTGTTCTGCTAATATGTTATTTACTTTGTAGAGATGTTTAGACATTATTTATTCTGTTCTTCTTCAATGCTCATATGTGAAATTAATGTTTCAAAAACTATTCTCATTATTTTATTTATTTACTTATGTCATAATTCCTGTAACACTGATGTATATGTCTATTTCTATCCTTTTGTAAAGTCTGTATTACTACAAATGTAATCTGTATTGTTATGTTCTTTAATGATGTATTTTGTACCTTTGTTATTGTATTCTCATGTTATAAAACTGTAATTGGCACCAGTTCATCAAATGTAACTTATAAGTTACATTTCACTGCACACGTTTCTGTTGGTCATGGCACATGGACAATATGTGAGAAGTTGGGACCATTAGTGTTTGCACGTGTGTTGATAATTCAGCAAGGGACTGGTTAACAGCATTGCTGGTTCTAAGGACAATTCCAAAAACTTTGTGAGTGCCCAAGTAGTGGTTTATGGACTTGCGATATTGTCTGCAAGACTCTCTGATGGGGATTGTGCACCTGCACAGTCGCAATAGAAGGCTGCTGGCCGTCTCTACAAGGACTACAGTGGGTCTGCATCTTTGATGGCCCACCCAACCATTATTTCTACAAGGACTACAGTGGGTCTGCATCTTTGATGGCCACCAGTACCATTATTTCTACAAGGACTGCAGTGGGTCTGCACCTCTGCTGGCCCACCACTACCGTAATCTCTACCAGGACTACAGTGGGTCCGCCTCTGTGACGACCTACCTACCAATATTCTTCAAAACTTCGACTGACTCTGCGGTGGGTTTGCTCTGTTGTGGCCCATTACCTGTCTGCATGTCAAGAGTCAGCACTGTCTTTCTGTTGGAAGGACAACACTACTTCTTCAAGACTGCATTGAAATCCACTACTTCCGTGTGCATTGCCTTTTACTGCTCAGACTTTGAGAAAAAAAAACTGCAATTTTACTGTGATGAATGATCAGGACTGTCTTTATGGACTGTGAGAAAATTTTAGCTTTTGACCAACATTGTATCAATAAGTGTGTGCAAATGATTTCTTTGTTATTGTAATTCTGAAATTTTTTTTAACAAATACGTATTGGCCAGTGCCCAAAACAATTTGTAAAATTTTTTGTGGGAGCATGGGGGCTATGTAAGTAGGCTGTTTAGGTTTTTATATTGGTAACACCACATACCGCTCTATATGAAAATCACTGGCTGTGCTGTGTGCAGTCTGTGGCTAGTTTGCATTGTCGTCTGCCATTGTAGTGTTGGGCTGTTGGCTGTTAACAGCGCATAGCGTTGCGCAGTTGGAGGTGAGCCGCCAGCTGTGGTGGATGTGGGGAAGTGAGATGCCGGATTTTTAAGAGCGGATGATCTGGACGTGTGTCCATCAGAAACAGTACATTTGTAAGAATGGATGTCATGAACTGCTATATATATTATGACTTTTGAAAACTATTAGGGTAAATACATTGTTTGTTCTCTAACAAAATCTTTCATTTGCTAACTATGCCTATCAGTAGTTAGTGCCTTCAGTAGTTTGAATCTTTTATTTAGCTGGCAGTATTGGCGCTCACTGTATTGCAGTAGTTTGAGTAACGAAGATTTTTGTGAGGTAAGTGATTTGTGAAAGGTATAGGTTATTGTTAGTCAGGTCCATTCTTTTGTAGGGATTATTAAAAGTCAGATTGCGTTGCGCTAAAAAATATTGTGTATCAGTTTAAGCACAGTCATGTATAATCTTTCTATGGGGACGTTTCAACTTTCATGTGTATATACACCGTGTGGACGTCGCTGCTCCGTTGGCGAAATATATATTTTCTATAAAGGCCCATTGCACACCAAAACCTGATGAAGTCGATATCATGGCAGGGTGAGTGTAGCATCCTCGACACAAAGACTTTGTTGTCAGCGACTGGTCCTGTGATGGTGTGGAAGAAGACCGGAAGAAGAAGAATGGGATAGTCCTTCCTTGTAATATACGAGCTATAATTGTAGGTCCATCCATCTGTGGCAAGACACATGTTCTCATGTCACTGCTAACACACCCAGACAGAATCTGTTTGAGCATGTATGTCTATTTTCAAAAAGTCTGTTTCAGCCCAGTTATCAGCTGCTGCAAAAGATACAACAAGGTATTTATGGTGTAACATGGTATCCAGTCAAAACAGTGAAATCCCTCCACTAGAAAAAGTGAAGCCAAACACCATGTTCATATTTGATGATGTTGCTGTCGAAAACCAGGATCAAATTCTATGATGTTTCTTTTTTGGCTGTTGCATATGTGCTGACATATTCCAGAATCCTGAAACAGTTGGTATGGGGTAATGCAGATCTCATTGTAGTCTTCAAACAAGGCAATTTGAATTTAAAGCCGGCCAGTGTTGCCGAGCGGTTCTAGGCGCTTCAGTCTGGAACCGCGCGACCCTCACGATCGCAGGTTCGAATCCTGCCTCGGGCATGGATGTGTGTGATGTCCTTAGGTTAGTTAGGTTTAAGCAGTTTTAAGTTCTAGGGGACTGATGACCTCAGATGTTAAGTCCCATAGTGCTCAGAGCCATTTGAACCATTTTGAATTTAAAACGCATTTACTGGGCGCATGTAGGAACCGACATGTCACTCGATGATTATGTAAAGATATACACAGATTGCTGGAATCGCACATGGCACAGGTTTCTTGTTATTGACAAATCAAGAACACTTTGTGATGGCAGTTATAGGTGGAAATTCCAGGAGTTTCTTTATGTACAGCTATGAAAAAAATGGTGAGTACATTTGTTTACGTCACACCAAGTTCAAATATATGTCAGACACTCAGCTTGAGACTATATGTTGTATAGACAGACAATGCATCTATACACAGATGGAAAATTTCAGCCTCTCAAATGTCAAGTTAAAGGCCTTGAGACACGCGCCCAGACCCTTCTGAGAATGATCATCGACTTAGATACTAGGGTTAAGGAACTAGAGACATAAACCTGCATCACTCTCAGAAGGAAAGTAGATGACTTAACTGTAAAGGTTGATGGAACTGAAACGAATGTACACGACTTAACTGTAGAGGTTGATAGAATTAGACAGAATGTAGATAAGGTGCCCCTGTGAAGATTTCTGCTTTGTCTATAACAAGGTTTTGACAAAGTATAATTCATTCTGGCACAGGTTGTTTGAGATCTTTAGACCATTACTGAATCTCTTGATGAACTCTCGGTGAAATGACGCATGACAACGGCATTGATGATTCATTGACCATCACAGCGATACTAGAATAGACAAAACGTTCAATGTCAATGGTGAAAAACTAGACATGTTGGTCATGCAGCCTGTAAGTTTAAAATAAAAAACAATGTAGGTAGGTGATAGGGAATTTCAAAGAACAACTGGTCTAATGAACTTCATTTTCGAAAATCCCTCAAAAACTGTAAATTATTCACCAAAAAATCTGGTGATGCGTGGCGACATGCTGCAGTTGACCATTGTACATAGGGAAGTGGGAAACCAGAGCAACGCAAAATAAGAAATCATTATACTGTCTATATTAGATGCTCAATATTTGTATTGGTGATGGTATTGACAGCCAACGTAAAAGAGTCAGCAGTTGACCCCCACATTATACATACTACAGTGATCCCAATGAGTTAAAAGATCGACTGTGACTGCTCATGGCATCAGCTGCTGCTGATAACCCCGCTCATTTGAATGAATTTGTTTCAGTAATCTCCAAGCTTAGAGATAGAGAGAGATGTATGATTGAATAAGTATGTAGACAGTAGTTCAGGAACTGCACAAACTAACATGCAAAACATACTCGCAAAGGCATGTTATGATTAAAGGTTTGGTTGACTTATGGCAGTCTGATGTAGATGTGTGGAAATATTCACATGTGAGTAATGGATTCAAATATATTTTAATGGTTGTTGAAACATACTCCAAATTTGCCTGGGCATTGCCTGTTAAAACAAAAATGGGGAGAGATGTCACAGAGGTGTTGGAGCATTTGTTGCAGATGGGGACAAATCGGTGCCCAGACAACCTACAGACCAATCACAGTGGAGAATTTTACAGTAAGTAGTTCAAGGCTGTGATGTAGCAGTATGGAATTCAACATTCACCCCCCTGAAGGCGAGTTATGTGGAACATCTGAACAGAACAATGAAAGCTCAAATGTGGATGTGTTTTAATCTTCACAGCTCACACAAATGGGTGAATATTCTCCCAGAAATAATTGCACAGTATAATCGAGCCAAACATAGCACAATAAAATAAAACCAATCGATGTTCATGACAGCAGATTCATGGATACTGGATACTATCGCATTAAAATGTTGGATCCACATAAACAGAAATTTAATGTGGGTGATTTGGTACATATCTCAAAATACAAGACAGCATTTGAGAAGTCATAGCTTCCAAATGGGACAAGGGAGATCTTCACAGTTTCCAGAGTGCTGAGAACAAATCCCAGAAATCAAAGAATAGCAGTGGCACCGAAATTACAGTAGTCGTTCACGCAGAAGAAATGCAGAAGACCTCAGAACCACATGTGTTTCTCATAGAGTCATTCATAAGACGTCAAGGGAATAGATCTCTAGTTAAACGTATTGGCTTTCCTGCAACGCAAAAGATCTGGACTGATGTTGACGATTTGCCATATAATGGGGTGCACAGAGCACAGCCTGCACAGTAATATTACATGCACGACAGGAGACACATTATAGGAAGTAGTGGTATTCTTGACAAACCGCTAGTCGAATTGCTTGGTTGGTTGATTTTGGAGAAGGAGACCAGACAGCGAGGTCATCAGTCTCGTCGGGTTAGGGAAGGACGGGGAAGGAAGTCGGCCGTGCCCTTTGAAAGGAACCATCCCGACATTTGCCTGGAGCGATTTAGGGAAATCATGGAAAACCTAAATCAGAATGGTCGGACGCGGGATTGAACCATCGTCCTCCCGAATGCGAGTCCAGTGTCTAACCACTGCGCCACCTCGTTCGGTAGAATTGCTTATACTGGAGTTTAATTACTGCAGCTTAAAAACGTTTGGCTCATGATGATAAGGGGATTAATCTGCTACACGAGGCATGATTGGAACACGACATAGCTTACATAAAACGTGAAGATCTCCCAGGACATAATGCTGCAGATAGAATTCTAGCCGAAAAAGCTAAGGCAATATGTGTAAGAAAGGATATTGGTATAGGGCAGCGCAGTTTAGCATTTGTAGTTGATAAAACCATATGTGATGTAATTAAGTTGGGCTTGAATGTGAATTTCAAGGAAGTTATGAATGTTGCACATTATGCACTAAAGAAAAAGAAGAAGAAAACAACGATGAAGAAGAAGAAGAAGAAGCCAGGGCAAGGGTGTTTAAAAAACTGTATCCTGAGAGCGAAGTACGCAGATAAATGTGTGCTGAAGTTAAAGCACCCTGGGTTCTGACGGCATCCAAGGCTTGAGGCGGAATTATCCTCTACCTCATTAGTGCCCTCACAGGTCTTTCATCGATGGTTTCAATGGCAGGTGGTGCTGTGGCTATCGTTAGAACAATGAAGAACGTGCAGTACTTGCAGGAGCAGATAGAGGAAGTAAGAAGACGTAGCCGCATGATGGAGGCAGTAGCCATCAGAAAAGGGACTAGAACTCTTTATAAATAAAAAAAGTCCATTAGCTATCCTACTAGATAGACCACTTACAAATACAGATTTATAATTTTCAATGCGATAGAATCTGCAGCTGCCATGAATTTTTTGAAAGATTTCGTGAAGCCTTCAGCTGCCATTATCTTTATTTCGTGTACGATTGTACAATTTTGGCCTTAGGCCATTTTCAAGCATTTTATGGAGTTTTTGTAGTAGTAAATGACTCCATGTTATGCTCATAAAATAAATCCGAGATGTTTTATGCTGTTTCAGGAGCACGTTTCTTTCGAGCAGTTGTTGAAAAGCTCTTCTTTAATGTTGGTCTCATTTTCAACCTTCTGGAAGAATTTGAGGTTACTCTATATATGATGTTTATTTTCAATGAGTGTTAGAGCTTTTTCTTGTATGAGCCTATGTATCTTCCTTTTTATATCTTAGTCAAATTTTTGAACCCATATAACTTATAAATTTGTCAGTTGCTGATAAAATGTGTTTTATTTGTAATGGTGATAGGACACTAGCAAGATCTAAATGAGGTACATATAGTTTAAAACTTAAATTTTTCTTGTGCTTAAATTTTTATGAGCATAACATGGAGTCATAAGAGCAATGACATACATGGCCTAATTTATCACTAAAAATAAGCCATAAAATACTTGAAAATGGCCTAAGGTCGAAATTTTACAATCGTACACGAAATAAAGAGAATGGCAGCTGAAGGCATCACGAAATCTTTCAAAAAATACGGATCTGCTGAAGTTTGTTAGGAAAAAGTTCAGTATCTCATGGTGTGTTTATGTGGGGTGCATTACCGAAGACCCCAGCTTGCCCTTTTCTCACATAATATACTGAGAATTATGGATGAAGGGCAGTAGGCAGACTCCATATTTCTAGATTTCCGGAAAGTATTTGACAGGGTGCCCCATTGGAGGCTGTTAACAAAAGTACAAGCATATGGAATAAGTTCACAGGTATGTGAGTGGCTCAAATACTTCTTAAATACGAGGGCTATCCACAAAGTACATTACGTTTTGGAATTAAAAATAAATAAAGTATTGGAATTTTTTTTTTATTATATACAGATGAAAGCCACACTTAAATACTACTTTTCTACATAGTTGCCATTTAAATTAAGGCACTTATCGTAGTGATGGACGAGCTTGGAAAATCTTTCGTCGTAAAATTCAGCCGCCTGCGCCTTCAACCACGTGGTTACCTCTTCTTGAAGTTGTGCGTCGTCATCAAAACGCTGCATAGCCAACGACTTCTTCATTGCTGGGAATAAGTGGAAGTCGCTCGGTGCCAGGTCAGGACTGTACGGCGGATGAGGAAACAACTCCCACTTAAGAGATTCGAGAACTTCACGAGTGGCATTTGCCGTGTGGGCCTGGGCGTTGTCGTGAATCACCAAGAGCTTTGAGCCCAACATTCCCCTGCGCTTGTTTTGCATTGCTCTTCTGAGGTTGTGCAGAGTTTGGCAATACCTTTGAGAGTTTATTGTAGTGCCTCTTTCCAGGAAATCCACAAAAATCACACCTTTTCTGTCCCAAAAGACAAAAGGCAAAGAGTTTCAGCCTTTACAAATGTCTGCTCGTGTCTGTGTATGTGCGGTTGGATATGGGTGTGTGTGCAAGTGTAAGTCTTTCCGCTCCCGGGATTGGAATGTCTCCTTACCCTCTCCCTTAAAACCCACATCCTTTCATCTTTCCCTCTCCTTCCCTCTTTCCTGACGAAGCAACCGTGGGTTGCTAAAGCTTGAATTTTGTGTGTATGTCCGTGTTTGTTTGTGTGTCTATCGACCTCCCAGCGCTTTTGTTTGGTAAGTCACATCATCTTTGTTTTCAGATATATTAAATTTTTTATGTACATATAAATACTATAGAACTTGACTGTACAACTCTAGTGAAAGTGTTGGTGTCCCTTCTCTCGTCATGACATTTTAAACATCTTCTGTTGTTAGATGAAGGGGTTACTGTACTGACATTAAGGCTAGTCTGCTTAACCTTTCATTAGATTTTACAAAGAGTACTCTACGGTATTGTCCCCTTACCTAACTTGCGTTTATCATGGATCTTTCGCCCAGTACAAAGTCCCAAGCGACTGGTAAAAAAGGCAGATGACTCCAGTATATAAGAAGGGTAAAAGAACGGACCTGCAAAATTACAGACTTCTGTTTGCTGCAGAATCCTTGAACACATTCTCGATTTTAGTATAATAAATATTCTTGAGACTGAGAAGTTTATGTCCACAAATCAGCATCCATTTAAAAAGCATTGCTCATTTCAAACTCAGCCTGCCCTTTTCTCACATGATATACTATGAACTACGGATGAAGGACAACAGGCAGATTCCACATTTCCAGAAAGCATTTGATATAGCGCCCCACTGCAGACTTTTAATGAAGATACGAGCATATGGAATAAGTTCAGAGGCATGTGAGTGGCTTGAAGACTTCTTAAATAATACAACCCAGTATGTTGTCCTCTATGGTGAGTGTTCATCAGAGACAAGGTTACCATCTGGAGTACCCCTTGGAAGTGTGGCAGGAGTGCTGTTGTTCCCTATATACATATATGATTTGGCGGATAGGATGGACGGCAGTCTGCAGTTGTTTTTGCTGATGATGCCGTGGTATACAGTAAGATGTCTAAGTTGAGTCACTGTTGCAAAGCATGACTTAGACAAAATTGCTAATTTATCATCACAGAAGTATACAAAAGATGATTATAGAACAATATGTGGACCTTGTATACATAAACCTCATAAAACTATATAATAAAAATCAAATTCCTGGTGTGCATGGAAAACATGTTTTTATATGCTGTTACAAAGGACATTTAAAATGAATTCGTGAAAACATAACTTCAAAAAATGACGAAAACATAAATTCAAAAAATGTACATATCGTCAAGAAATTAAAGATTTACAGTGTTTTCACAAGAATCCTAAATCCAAGGACAAATATTCATAAAAATATAAAAACGCATTCTTGAGTTTAACAATAACAACAGAATTTAAAGTAATTCTTAATTCTATTTATTTAGTTTACTCCTAAGGAAGGAAAATTCTTTCAGTGACTAATTATTTTCTTTAATTTGTCCTGTATCAGTTTTCTTTTGTAAAATATCCTGTCCTCGGTAATATATCCAGAGAACTGTGATTATTTTTATTACTATCAAAACAGTAAATTTCATTTTTAAGGGTTTGTATGAAATTTATAGGTGTACATTGTTCTTTATTGTTAAATGAAAATCTTTATAATCTTTAAACTTATATTACTTTAACAACACATGTATTTACTGCCTTTGGTTTTTTCTCTTCATTATCACTAAGTGTTAAAGCATATATTTTTGCACTTAAACAACAAAATCCTTCTATTACATTTCCTTTATATTCATCTTTCATTTTTGCTAATATTTTTTATTTACTTGAGGTTCATTACAAAATTTATCTTCTGAATAAACACTTGTATCAAAATAATCAATCATTGATTCCATATCTTCATAACAATCTTGAACTGATATTGATGTAAATTTTAGTACCTTAGTAATAAAGTCAGTATTTTCTCCATATTCCTATTT
This sequence comes from Schistocerca americana, assembly GCF_021461395.2. Taxonomy (NCBI): domain Eukaryota; kingdom Metazoa; phylum Arthropoda; class Insecta; order Orthoptera; family Acrididae; genus Schistocerca; species Schistocerca americana. The sequence continues at coordinate 625,807,882 of NC_060130.1, forward strand.
CATAATATTCTGGATAAATTATATATTATTTCTTTTGATGAATGCAGTATTCACGTTGCAATATAGAGAATTTTGTTAAACAAAATTTTGGTTTTATTCATATGGAGAGCAATTAAATTTTCATTAATTATTCTTCATCCTTTAAAGTTTGGTTTTTCTACTAATTTGTAACATTGATGTGCATCTTAGACTAATTTTATATCTACCCTGTTTCTTGTATTTACCATTGTTTCCCAAATACTAAATTAGTCATAAATTTGATGAAATCTTTCTCAAAATAATGTTTTGGTTTAGTCCTCATTCCTGCAATAATTTTTATACTTTTAACCAGTCGGATTGCTTAAATTTTAGAATTTTATGTAAGTTTGTTAATTTCATCCCTACAAATAAATACTGCTCCAATTTTCTATAGTGAACTACATTATTATTATTGAAAGCAGTTAATAATTTTGATCCTTTAGTTCCCAGCACAATTTTATTTTTGAGAGTAACAGGTAAATTTTTATGCAGATCTTTTAAATCTTTGGGAAATATAAATCTACTTCAAAAATATAACCAACTTTAGAAGTCTCTGAAATCTTGCTTACTTTTTTTTTAGAAACCAACAAATTTGATTCAACCTATTTGAAACCTTCACTAGGTAAATGTTGACCCATAACATAACCATATAAATTATTTGCAGCTAAATATATAAAAAAGTTTGATATCATAGTTATATCATAATGTTTCATATCTTTATTATTTGCTCTAACATATCTTTTACAACATTGTGGTATACCAAAACATATACCTTTTTCAACCATTAAAATCATATCACAAACATCTAATAATTCAAGTGGTTGTCCTGTAACATTTAATGTAGAATCAAAAGGTAACCCTGGAGCAGTAAAATTCCAAGAAGGGTCTAAACCATAAGCTGTTACACAAGGTTTCCTAAATCTTTCAAAAACATCACCTAACAGTAAAATATCATTTTTTTAAATGTAAATCATGATATTCTTCTAAATTTTTATATTATAATTTTCCCAAATTAATTTAGCAAGCTTATAATCTTCTTCAGTAATATCACATTCGTTTCATTTATTATAAAATTCTTGTTTTGCTGGAGACCTTTTTCTTTAAAATTTTCTCATCTATCTATACAATTGTAAGGATGAATTCCTTTTTTATTTAATAAATTTATTAGATCTTCTGGGAAAACATTTTAATATTTTTCATTTGTTTTTTATTACATTTGAAGAAAGCTTATCAAGGCTTGAAGTCATAAATGTAAATGTATCAGAAAATCCGACTGTCAAATTTGCTGTTGTTTACCGGAACTAATATATCTATTTTAATTTTTTGGTATTAAATCTATTTCTTTTTCATTGTAGACAAGTTCTTTCACAAATAAATGGCAATCATAACTGGATAAATTACGTAAATTAACAGGCGCAAAACTCGGAATTTTTTAGTTTTAGATTACAATTATTATGTAGTGGATTTACATATTTTCCACTTAAAGATACAGGGTACTTTTCTGGCTCAATACTATTTAAAAATCAACACCTGTTTCTTTCAGGCACTGTTTATAATGTACATACTGTATTTTACAGATTTTTTGTTGATATTAGGTAATGTAGCACACTTTCTAAACAAATTAGAAGTATTTCGAATATGATTGAACCTGCTTAGCGTTATTAAAAATTACAAAGAGATTGATGTAATTTTTTTAATGAAACGCTTCCTCAAATTGACGTACCATTTAATCCAATGTTATGCATTCGAAGGAGACCAAATTTTTACCAGATATACATGACGTAATGACTGAGGTACTAGACCTGTTTAATTTCACCTATTATGTATAGTACAAGGATAAAAAGTATCACATCTTACATTTTAATTTTTATAATTTTTTTCCTAATAAAAATTTTATGTTTTCTATAATTTAGTTGATTCTGCAATAAAGCTTAGGTCTGCCACATAAGTATGGACAATTACAAGCTACAGAAAAAGAAATTAGTGTAATGCTTCATAAACTTTAAGAAATATTTATCCCTGAATTTTGAAAAATACAAATTGCAGAAAACATAGAATGAAGATATGAGTCCAATTAAACTCTACCTCAGAAAATTCCTGAAGCATGGTCTTCATCCTGAAGCATTTCTTCATCTTCATGCTTTCTCTTGGCATTCCTTTTACCACTTCTTGCTTCTTTGGTAACTTGAAGAGTGATTCTTTCAGCTTCATGCACCCATTGTCTGTCACACACAAGCAATTATTCTTCCATTTAGAGCCACATTGTATGTGTAAATTTCTCAGGACTTCCGACCTTCCTATCACTTCTTCATTGAAAGATATCACTGCATCTAGTACACCAACGTTTAATGTATTTAGTCCTACACAAACTTTACTGGGCAATCTTTCCCATATGCAATGGTAGAAACTTTCATTTGTATTCTGAGTGGCCCATTTACTAAGCAAAACAGGGTCACTCAGGTCTCTAAAATTTGGTTTCTATTCATTCATAAAAGGCTCAGGAAGAGAATGCTTATGGTGGTATATTTGACCACTCCAAAAATCTGCTCCTTTAGGGCAAAGTCCGTGAACAGGGTGGTCATCTGTGGACAACTTATGAAAGTAGATGGCCCATACAGCTTTTCTCATTGCTGTAACATCATTCAGAGGTGCAGTTCATCTAATGGCCAGTCCATAATAACACAGTTTCTGTCAATCTGCCTCAACCAGACAGAGGTTTTCCATCAGATAGCAACTTTCCTTTCATTTCTCTTCGTAGCTTACTCAATCTAGCACCAATCCTCTTTTGCACATGTCCACAACACTCCAGTTTTGTTACCAAGCTATCGCCATAAACATTGAACTCATTAACTTTATTGAAAGCTTTAGAGTTCCTCTCACCTGTTTACTTCATATATCTTACGTTATAAATGGGCACCAACCACTGATATACTTGTAGAGCTCCATCAGACTCCATATATCCACTGTAATCATCATAATTCTTAGAACACTCATGTTCAATATGTCCTTCGGTGTTACCATGGCAGTTGTGGCAATACTTAGATAAGCACTCAACATCAACAACTATTCCATTCTCCAGAGAAGTAGCATTTACAACACCATTCAAAAAACGATGTCCTTGATGTTGCCATGTTCCATCAAGTGCAACAGCAATGTCCCTGGTTCCATTAATATTTACAGTTTCCTCTACTGCTTTAGACACAACCATCAAGGCGCCTAAAAGTATTTTTATGTACTTGATGAACCTACATGGAGGAGGAGGAAGGTTCATCAAACCACAAAATGTTTGAGTAGCCTTTTATCCTTTTCTTATTGCATGCATTGCATACACTAACTTCAAATTCACGTCATATGAATTATGCACAATGTTCGAAAGAGGTAGATTTATTGCAAGATCTACACAGAGCAACTAATTTTGACACTAAACCCTTCCTGCTACTTAGTTGTTCAGTTATTTCCAGACAGCGTACACCATCACATTGTTTACATTTGGCCACTTCCTTTATCAAAGAATATAAGATGCCCACATCAATAACAACAAATCCACTACAAACAGTGTCATTGTTAACACAAAAATTTGAATCATCAGGTGTGCCATGTGGGAGTTTCTTGCCTGAAGAACTAATAGATAGGTTACTATCAGCAGTGTGGCTTGCTTTGTTTGTGAACTGGTTACCACGGAATTTCCTTTTATTGAATTTCTTTATGCGTGGCACAGTTCGTATTTATTGTGTATGTACTCCCAAAAATATATGTAACACTTGGGCAACAAATATTTGTAACACATGAACAAACAGCTTCAGCAAAACAAAAGTAATACTAGCAAAGATAATCATTTACAGACCCTAGAAACCTGCACTGTTACCAACATATACATCATATGTATAATAGCTGGAAACAGGAAGTTCACAGTCCTTTTCGAAATAATACTGATTTCTGTAACGGAAATAAAGGGGGTGTCGTGTCATACATGACTGTAACTTTAAAATTTAGTATATATAGGTCATTTTTCATTTGAAACCCTATAATGTGTATATCAATGTAACCAAGAAAGACTATACAATTTAATAGTCATAAAAAATTTCGATTTTTTGCCATTTATCAATACCCTGTATCCTTAAATGATCATAATGATGAACTTTTTTTTGATTTCTTCTTTAATGTATTGTGCACAGAGAACAAATTTTAGATCTATTGCCTGGTGATTGTTCTCAGGAAGTAAAGGGTTTCATTTCTTCTTCTTTAGAATAAATTCTTTCTATTTATTCATCTTCTTTTTTCATAAATCCCATAAAGTTTTTTAGCAATTTGATCCTCTAGACACTACATGATTTTTGTAGTGTCTGTTTACATATATTTAATATAGTAACAAAAACTGCTTGGTTCATGTTTTTGATATTTATTGATTATTTAATTGTAATTCAAAATCTGTATAAGCAACAAAAAGAATTTTCTTGTATATTGATAATTTTTAAATTTCGTGTATGCACTGTTTTCTGGTAGTAGTACCTTTAATGGTTTATCAATTAAATAATATTTTAATGATCATGTAATATTTCTTTATTATTAAAACATAATAAACATAAACCAAAAATAAATTTTGATCTTTTTATGCTTTAATGTCTAGATCAAAATAAGTCCAGATAATTCTCCTATCCACAGTAATGTATAATAAAGTTTTATGTTTTTCTTTTTTAGATTCTTTAGTTGTAATAGGTATAGATGGAATTTTTCACCAAAAGGATAAACGTTAATAGCTATATTAATTATAGACTCGAATTTTGAAATATCATAAAATGGAAATGAAATTTTAGGTATTTTCTTCTTTAAGCTCTAAAACAATTTTTTATAATTACTTGAACTGTCTGGATTTTTACAGTTCTGTCTATCTGCTAGATTTAATAGTGAAGCTATAGACCACAGAAAATATTTTTGATCATTACTTTTTACATTAACACGTTTTTCATTTTTTCTGGTAGTTCAACATAAGATGAACCTCTTAGTGGGACGTACCTATTAATTGCTCACCATATTCCAATAATTCTATTTAATGTCCATCCTGATCTATGTGTTTGAAAATTAGACATTTGTTTTAAAATATTTTGTTTCCCTTTCTAAACTATTTTTAGTTATATCTTTTCTCTTGTAATCCAATAATTTTGAGTTTGATGCCTGAATTTCATAACTTCATTATTGGTGCGCATTCTGTACTCACAACAAAATAAAAAAAATATTTTCAAGCCATTATTTGATTTTACATTTTCTTCTACTACTTTCTAAACTTTTGGATTAAATGCGTTTAAAAATGATTATGCTCAGTTGAGTTTATATTATTTTCGAAATTTATATTTTGAAATCTACTCTGAAGAGTCAAAGAAGCTGGTACACGTGCCTAATATCATGTAGGGCCTCCATGAGCACGCAGAAGTGCCGCAACGTGACATGGCATGGACTTCACTGATGGAATTTGTGTTGAAGGGAACTGACACCATGAATCCTGCAGGGCTGTCCATAAATCCATAAGAGTACGAGAGGGTGGAGATCTCTTCTGAACAGCATATTGCAAGTCATCTCAGATATGGTCAATAATGGTCATGGCTGGCAGTTTGGTGGTAAGGACAGATGTGGCCCTCACGGTGGTGGGCCCAATGTAAGTGCAGCACCTCATTTGCTGGTGGTGGCTAGCCTCTGCCGCCAGTGCTGTCGTCTTTAGGTCGTTATGGTTCCTCTGACATCTGGAAGACATTAGGGTAGGTGTTGTCAGGTGATAGTGAAGGGCTGGGGTGGCTGCCAGGAGCATCTCTATATCATCAGAGTCCGACAATTCCTGGAGAGCAGCAGCCACTATGTGGCCTGCAGCTGAGAGTGGCTGAATAGCTGCCACTGTCGTGCAGTGGTGGTTTTGTGGTAGTGGCTCCTGAGTGTGCCACTGCTACCGCCGCCACCGGTGTGACTGGTGAGCACACCATTGTGGTTGCAGCTGTTGAGAGCAGTGCTGTCGCTGTCTACAGTAAACTTGCGTCGACATTGTGCCTATCAAGGTCGTCAGCTGGATATTTGCGGTCATATGAGACCTGAGGTATAACTTGTCAGCTTAGTGTGCACTTTCTCCGAAGGTGCAGGGCAGCGTTGGTGCAGCAGAGTCCAGTGTTGTGGGCAGTGACGTATTTCTGTATGACTGTTATCCTGAATTGATGTCGTTGTATTGAGGCTGAGAAAAAGCGTCAAAGCTCTCTCTATGCAAGTTTGACACAAGATCTTTTTCATTTATGACTTAAATATGTGCTCTAGAGGCTCTGCTTCCCCGTTCAATTGCGATTGGAAAGGCTGTGACATAAGGTATAAAATGCCACTGCAAGCGCAGATTTCTTTGGCAAGTTTGGGTGTCAGCTGCAGTTCATTATCGGTGACTTATCATTTCGGTCAAACCCTTTTGTGAGGACATGCACAGTTCCTCCTTCCATGGTGATGGAGTGCATTCTGAAAACATAAGAAATTTTAAAAAATGTGTCGATCACCATCGACTATATTGATTTCCAGAAGGAATCTGCAAAATCTGTGTGAATATGATGTCATGGCTGTCATGGCATGAGCCATGGAGTAGAAGTCTGAGCTGGGTCAGCTGTTGTTCAGCATAATGTTTTCATGTTTGGAGCATATGTTCAATATGTGCGTCTATATCTGCCCAGTAAACAAAACAATGTTTCAGGATCTTCTTTCAGGTCATTCCCTAGTGGTCCCAGTATAGAAGAACTATGTTTTGGCCCTTAGAACAGGAGGAATTACTACCTCATATTAATATGATTCATTGGTAAGTAAGAGTTTTCCATCGATTACCACTGGCTGGTGACATCCAAAGAGGTAATACTAATGGGGTCCCTTCCTTCTAGCTAGCAGGTGTCCGTGACAACTGTTTTCTACAAAATCCGTCACCTACCTTAATGTGTTATCTGGCTGGGTGGTTTGCGCTGCACTGTGGATCACTAGTATCCCAACTATAGCTTGCTGCCAGAATGAGAATTTCACTCTGCAGCGGAGTGTGCACTGATAAGAAACTTCCTGGCAGATTAAAACTGTGTGCCGGACCGAGACTCGAACTCGGGACCTTTGCCTTTCGCGGGCAAGTGCTCTACCAACTGAGCTACCGAAGCACGACTCACGGCCTGTCCTCACAGCATTACTTCTCCCAGTACCTCGTCTCCTACCTTCCAAACTTAACAGAAGCTCTCCCGCGCGGGAGAAAGTCGTTCTTGGGTAGCTCAGTTGGTAGAGAGCACTTGCCCGCGAAAGGCAAAGGTCTGGAGTTCGAGTCTCGGTCCGGTACACAGTTTTAATCTGCCAGGAAGTTTCATATCAGCGCACACTCCGCTGCAGAGTGAAAATCTCGCTCTGGAAACATCCCACAGGCTGTGGCTCAGCCATGTCTCCGCAATATCCTTTCTTTCAGGAGTGCTAGTTCTGCAAGGTTCGAGGGAGAGCTTCTGTTAAGTTTTTAAGGTAGGAGACGTGGTACTGGCAGAAGTAAAGCTGTGAGGACGGGGCGTGAGTCGTGCTTGGGTAGCTCAGTTGGTAGAGCACTTGCCGACGAAAGGCAAAGGTCCTGAGTTCGAGTCTTAGTCCGGCACACAGTTTTAATCTGCCAGGAAGTTTTATAGCTTGCTGCATTTGGCTACCAACTGAAAACAGACAGTTTCGTTTTTATCGAACGCTGGGTCTGGGCCTATGGGAAGATGTGGTAAGAAATCTGCATTTGTGTGATGTACCATGATCTGTAATGAATTCTGTAATAGTATCCGCTTAAGATGAGACCAAATAGCTACAATCTTTGCACGGTTTTCTGGGAAGTCATAATCAGGACTGAAGAGTGCTATAGCGACTTATAATCAGCAGCGAGGGGAAATTTGTCTCAGTATAATAACACAAGGAAAATCTCTATAGACTGTATGATAGCTAGGGTCTATTTTTCTATTTGGAAATACTTAGCTTCTGCTAATATTATCGATTTGGAGGTGTACACAGTAGGTTGTTCAGATCTGTCAGTTTTCCTGTAAGCCACTGTGACCCCCGCACCTTATTGGTGGCATCAGTCGCCAGTTCGAGCTGTTTTCCGGGTGCAAAGATACCAAGGCATAATGACGATTTTAGTAGCGTTTGTAGCTGGTTAAACACCCTGTCGCATCCTGCTGACCATACTAAACGAACATCCTTTTTACGTAATTTTTTCAGTAGATGTACAGTTCCTGTCACCTAAGCGAGAAATTTCTAAATGGTAGCTTATTTTGCCCAGAAAAGATTGCAGCCTTTTTAAATTCCGAGGGTTTGGCTGCTACGTGTTGGACCGCTGGCATCCTGCCTTCCTTCAAAAGGTTATGGCCTAAATATTCTGCTTCTATCTGAAAAAAAATGTTGAGTTTTGGAAATTGCATTTGGGATCTACATCTTGCAACTTGGTGAAGCGTCTACAGAGGTTTTTGAAGTGCTTCTGTCGTGAGGCACATGTTACAATTATATCGTCGAGATAATTTATGCAGGAAGAAATTCCTTGAGCGAACTGCTCTAAGTAGTATTAAAAATTGTGGATGAGCTCGCTATGGAAAAAGGCTAGCGCTCGAAACGGTTTCAACCGAACGGCTTGTCCATTGCCATCGTCTTTTAGGAGGTAGAATCAAGAGACATTTGCAAATAAGTCTCAGCCAAGTCATGTTGAAGAAGCAAGTCCCACGCCTAATTCTTTCGGGTGGGGAATAGGATCGCAGTCTGTCAATGAGTGTGCGTCAATTGTGGGCTTAAAAAATTCCTGCATAGCCGAAGCACTCCGGTCGGTTTACGAATGCTGGCCCACGTAAACGCCCGCATTGTCAGGACTCAAGATGATGCTGGCGCCCCTTGCGAGCTACGCCTGTTGCGGAAGCAACAGATACAGAGTCGGCAGCTGAGTGCTGGTGATGTACGTGTTGCGCAGCCACATTCACTGATAACATTGGCAGTCATAATAAGATTGCCTTAAACGATAAATTTTGATGTTACTCAGATTGACCCCGTTGATCATTTTTTTCTGTTTTCTGTCCTTCCCGTCTATTCGCGCAACGCAACCACGTTTTTGCTATTTTCTAGAAAGCAAAAACCAAGCGCGAAATAGAGGTTTTAGTTCCAGAAGTTTGTTGAAGAGTTGCGTCAAAGGCCAGCTAAAAATTAGTAGCGAGTGATTTGTAAAGCAGTAATTGATTTTCTTAAAAGGTCTTCTAGATAAATACCTGGTATTATTAGTAAACAGAATACGAAAGTTAGTATATATTCGAACTTATATGAAAGATTTTTATTTTGTTTTACAGAAACATTTTACAGAGGACTTAGAAATAGCCATGCCCGCTAACCGCTTCCCAGAGTTTGATTCCAATTAAATTTTCAATATGCAGTTACCATAAAAACACTATTTACCGTAATTTTTACAAAAATCTACACACTGGTGAAACAGGCGAAGTAGGAGATATTAGGCAAAACAAGAACAACCAGAAAGGAACAAAATGAAAAGAAAGAAGTGCATAAAATGCGGTAGTTTTAAGAGTGTTATAGATGACAAAAGTAATGGTAATGACGTCCTAAAGTCTGAGGAACCACAGACCATGACAAAAATTAAACTGTCTTCTGAGAGTCAAAAGATAAAATAAAATATACTTATTGTTGCATTAATACTGTAAGAATTACACCTAAAACCCACGTATTTTCATGTGCTACCTCCTTATTTGAGTTTTTGAGTTCAGCTATTTTGCTTCATGGACAAGGGTGGAGTGGGAGGGTGGCAATCGTTGTAAATTTCGTGTGATGTCAAGAGTACAGTAGGTAGAAATTTAGTTCAATTTTGAGGAACAATCCATCAAAAACTTACTAATTATGTCAATGTCAATTAATTTTATGAAGATGTTCCCACAGATAATTTTTAACTTGGGTCCCTCTTTTCATGAGAAAACATCTGTTCGCTCGTTGGTCAAACTATGTGTGACAAAATTCCATTGGATCTGTATCGCTAATAACAACGAGACTAATAATGTGTAAACAATGGTTGAGCCCTCAATGGATAGACCATGTCTGTACGTGTACTGTATCTGTTATGTCTGTGGTGTCATCGTACCAGCGTAGCAGCACACGCGACTTTAACAAATTAGTTTTTCGTAAAGTATAGCGCGGAAACGCGTTTAGCTAGGACATGGTGAAGAGCTTGCAGACCACACCCATTACTAAAAGTCAGACAACTAAAGTATTCACAAAAACATAGCTGAAAACCGGCATTAAATTGAAAATTACAAAATAGTGAAAGATATCTCACATGACTCGTAAATATGCTCCCCATTATAAAAATATAGAAACTGGAAGTCAGAGTAAATCTCCACTAATACCGTGTAATAACGTCGGTAGCCTTGATGATATCCTCAGTTTGGTGATAAACAGAGTCCACAAGTTTCTCCAGGTATGCCTTATCCAGCTGGAGCCAATGATTGATGATCAGATTCCGTGAGCTGCCAAACTGTGGGTATACTCATCACGAAGATGTAGAAGAAACGGCAACACTTGGTCACTGGTCCTGGTCCATGTTCACGGTAACCTAACTGAGTGCATCCGAATCATGAACGAAAATCACCTTCGAAACGTAACATATACACCTCTGGGCTGAACTACACTCTCCACACACTGTGGGTTTAACACAGTCGACGCCATGTTTCACTTGATAAGAAGCAGAACCACGACTCATCAAACCACACTACACGCTTGCAGCAGGCTACTGTGCAGTTTCTGAATAGATGTGGCCTTGTGTAACGCTGTGAGCAATGGCATTTTGAAAGGTATCTGATTCCAAATTTATATTGTACGCAATTTCATTCGCAGTGTTAGTTTGGAAACTTGTTGAGATACTCCTCTGTTCATTGACAGCTGCGATTCGCACCGGATTCGAAAGCGATTGCCATTGACAAATCGTGACTCTCGTGTCCGGCCCATGTCAGCTGGGATCTTTTTACCACTGTTCTTACACAATGGTACGTTGCTGCGAGTGGTACACCATTTCTTGTACATGCTTTGGATGGTTCGCGTCGATACATCAACAAACCAAGCAACTTAATTCACGGTGTTGTCATGAGCACCTATCGACCATACAGTCAAGTCAAATGGTTCAAATTGCTCTGAGCACTATGGGACTTAACATCTGAGGTCATCAGTCCCCTAGAACTTAGAACTACTTAAACCTAACTAACCTAAGGACATCACACACATCCATGCCCGAGGCAGGATTCGAACCTGTGACCGTAACGGTCGCGCGGTTCCAGACTGAAGCGCCTAGAACGGCTCGGCCACAGCGGCCGGCACTGACAAGTCCCCATGTCGATCTACACTGAGGTGACAAACTCATGGGACAGCGATATGCACATATACAGATGGTGGTAGTATCACGTACACAATGTACAAGGAGGTAGTGCATTAGTGGAGCTGTCATTATACCGGGTGATCAAAAAGTCATTATAAATCTGAAAACCCAATAAACCACGGAATAACGTAGATAGAGAGGTAAAAGTTGACACACATGCTTGGAATGACATGAGGTTTTATTAGAACAAGAAAAAACACAAAGTTAAAATGTCCGACAGATGGCTCTGGACAGCAAAACATCAGTGACTGCGCATGACAATCGTGTATAAAAGGAGCTGTAATGAGAGAGAGAATCAGATGCGCCAGCAGTCGCAGCATGTCGGCGTTGCCTGAAAAGGCGCTCTTAGTGAAGCTGTATTATCAGAATGGGGAATGTGCTAATTCAGCGTTACGATCCTATCGCCATAGGAAGGGGATTCGAACGGGTAAATGTCCGTTGACAAATGCAGCCGTGGCGAGAATGATTTTGAAGTTCGAAGCCACGGGTTGTTCAGTCGATAGACCCCGTAGTGACCGACCGAACACAAGGCGTAATGCTGCTAAGACAGTTCAGGAAGAAATAGAGACTATAGCGGGTTCGTCTACCCACGGGGAAGTCAGCGCTCGCGCAGTCGCACGTCGCACCGGCATTCCATACACGACTGTTTGGTTGGCACGGAGGCGTACCCTCCGATGCTATCCGTACAAAATCCATCGGCATCATGAACTGTTACCTGGCGATTTAGTGAAGAGGAGGGCATTTGCGGTGTGGGCGTTTCAAAAGATGGCAAGTGTATCGTGGTCGACCGACATCTCTAGGGATGCTGAAAGACAACATCCGACGCTAATGCCTCACCATAACTCCGGACATGCTTTACAGTGCTGTTCACAACATTATTCCTCGACTACAGCTATTGTTGAGGAATGATGATGGACGTATTGAGCATTTCCTGTGAGGAACATCATCTTTGCTTTTTCTTTCTTTGCTATGCTAATTGTTGCTATTCTGATCAGATGAAGCGCCATCTGTCGGACATTTTTTTAACCTTTGTAATTTTTTGGTTCTAATAAAACCCCATGTCATTCCAAGCATGTATATCAATTTGTACCTCTCTATCTATATGCTAACAGACAAGCAACACTGCGTGGAATAACTGCAGAAATCAAAGTGGAACACACGTTCCTCACAAGCGACTTCTAACCAAACTGCGTGCCTATGGAATATCGCATCAGTTGTGCGACTGGATTCGTGATTTCCTGACACAAATGTCACAGTTCGTAGTAACAGACGGAAAGTCATCGAGTAAAACAGAAGTAATATCCGGCGTTCCCCAAGCAAGTGTTACAGGCCCTCTATTGTTCCTGATCTGCAAATGATGCTGTCATTTACCGTCTTGTAAAATCATCAGTTGACTAAAACGAATTGTAAAATGATTTAGATAAGATATCTGCAATAGTAGGGTCAGGGGAGGGGCACCCCTTCTCCATTGTTGAGATATGTATCCATCCAAGATGGCGGCCTGTAGACTTGGCAACAGCACTTGACATCATCCAAGATGGCGGCCGTGAAGTCATCCAATATGGCGGATTTTGGCGAGAAGGTAGCTAAATTGAGATACCTCCGCTAACCTCCCTCCCCCCCCCCCTGGAAAATGGCAGGAAGTTCAAATTCCATCAGGATAAGGCAACACACCATGGCTTTCTCTACTAACCTAAGAAAATAGCACGAAGATAGATCACTTGGGCTACCTCCACTAACCTAAGACACCCGACCGCCACCTCTTCCTAGGAACTGGAGGGGAAAAGGACTCGGCCTGTACTGGATAGGATGGAAGTAAATCTGTATTTTGCAGGCAGTCTTTATTTAAACAATTTAAGGCAGTACCTCCATCCAGTTTGGAGTCCAACTGACCTAGTACACAGTACTGTTGAAACGTCCCCTTTGAACAATTATACATGACTGTGCTTAAACTGACACACAATATTTTGTTAGCGCAACGCAATCTGACTTTCAAAATTCTCTACAAAAGAATGGCCCTGACTAACATTAAACTATACCTTTCACAAATCACTTACCTCACAAAAATCTTCGCTGCTCAAGCTACTGCAATACAGCGAGCGCCACTACTGCCAGCTAAATAAAAGATTCAAACTATGGAAGGCACTAACTACTGATAGGGATAGTTAGCAAATGAAAGATATTAATAGAGAACAAACAATGTATTTACCTTGATATCATCATATATAAATATAGCAGTTCATGACAAATTTCAAAACTCCGCCATCTCTCTCCCCACATCCACCACTGCTGGCGGCTCACCTCCAACTGCGCAATGCTACGCGCTGTTCACAGCCAGCTGCCTAACACTACAATGGCGAGTATTACAAGAATGCAAAGCAGCCACAGACTGCACACAGCACAGCCAGTCATTTTCATACAGAGTTGGCGTTACCAATAAAAAACCTAAACAGCCTACTTACATAGCCCCCATGCTCCCCACAAAAAAATTTTACAAATTGGCTTGGGCAGTGGCCAATACAGATTTGAAAAAATTTTTCATAATTACAATAACAAAGACTTATTGATACAATGTTGGTCAAAAGCTCAAATTTTCTCACAGAATGCACACACTTATTGATACAACGTTGGTCAAAAGCTCAAATTTTCTCACAGTCCATAAAGACAGTCCTGATCGTTCATTACGGTAAAATAGTAGTGTTTTTCTCAAAGTCTGAGCAGTAGAAGAAAATGCACACGGAAGTAGTGGATTTCCATGCAGTCTTGAAGAAGTAGTGTTGTCCTTCCAACGGAAAGACAGTGCTGACTCTCGACATGCAGACAAGTAATGGGTCACAACAGAGCAAACCCACAGCAGAGTCATTCGAAGTTTTGAAGAATATTGGTAGGTAGGTCATCACAGAGCAGACCCACTGTAGTCCTGGTAGAGATTACGGTATTGGTGGGCCACCAGAGGTGCAGACCCACTGCAGTCCTTGTAGAAATAATGGTATTGATGGATCATCAAAGATGTAGACCCACTGTAGTCCTTGAAGAGATGGCCAGCAGCCATCTGTTGTGACTGTGCAGGTGCACAATCACCACTGAAGAGTCTTGCAGACAATATAGCAAGTCCATAAATCACCACTTGTGCACTCACAAAGTTTTTGAAATTGTCCTTAGAACCAGCAATGCTGTTATCCAGTCCCTTGCTGAATCATTAACACACGTGCAAACACTATCAGTCCCTACTTCTCACATATTGTCCATATACTATGACCAACAGAAACGTGTGCAGTGAAATGTAACTAACAAGTTAATAATATCATGAACTGGTGACAATTACAATTTTATAACATAAGAATACAATAACAAAGGTACAAAACACATCATTAAAAACATAATAATACAGATAACATTTGTAGTAATAGGGGCTTTACAAAAGAATAGAAATAAACATATACATCAGTGTTACAGGAATTATGACATAAGTAAATACATAAAAGATCAGAATAACTTTTGAAACATCAACTTTACACATGAGCATTAAAACAAAACAGAATTAATAATGTCTAACATCTTTACAAAGTAAATAACATATTATTAATGCAAATTATATTTGAGGATAACAGTATTCCTCATCATAGTTCATGTATCTGAGTATGAGAAAAATTCTACAACATAAGTCTGATGAGGTAAACATATAAAGACAGGAAGAACATATATACACAAGGGTACTTAAACACATAGTGGGATAACACAAAAGGAAAGGACAGGGTTTGTTTCATTGCAGTATTTTGCAAACAAAACTTTCTTTGCTTCTTGGAGATCTCCCTTCATTCATCATTATTCCCAAAAGTCCTATCTAAGCCTGCCTTCTGTATTTTGTTCACATCCTCTGTCAAAAATAGTTTTTCTCTCTGCTTTCTGTATTATGTTCACATCCTCTGTCAATAATAGTTTTTCTCCACTGTACAGTACCCTTTTTATTTTGCCAGACCATTTTCTGATAGCTTCTCAATGCATTTCTTATAAATTTATAGTAGTTAGTTTCTTATATAGTCTCCTCTTAAGCTAACTTAAATCTACTGAGCTCAGATACAAAAATAAGGGACGAGGCAATGCAGCAGCACATAACAAATTAACACAAACAGCAATGCAAAAAAATGGAAAATTGCAAAGCAAGCTACAGTAAATATAAATTACCAAGAAATGCAACATTACAACTAATATGAGCCAATGTACAGTAGCAAGAAAAATAAGTCAGTAGTAAAACTAGCTTAACAGAGTAACACAATTTAAAATTCAGTAGCACTATGCCTGACAAACAGCAGCAGCAAATATAAAAAATATAAAAAATATAAAACTTATATCTATACATGACAAAGCTCAAGCAGAAAAGATATTACAGTAAAAACAACAATGCAGATAAGGGAAGTGTATATTCACATCTTAATGTCTATGTAAATTAAAGTGGTGCACCACAACAACATATTGTAAAAAAAATATTACCGTGTACTTGAAAAGAAAATTATGTGTCCAGTTACTGCTACTAGTCCCTTCTTATTGTTCTTTCCTTTCCAAGTGCTCCTTTTTTTTAAAGAATGTGGATTACAAAATTATCATTTAATAGATCTGTTGACAGAAAGTGTTCACATTAGCAAA
The DNA here is from genome assembly GCF_021461395.2 of Schistocerca americana. Lineage (NCBI taxonomy): Eukaryota > Metazoa > Arthropoda > Insecta > Orthoptera > Acrididae > Schistocerca > Schistocerca americana. Next base: position 625,823,960 of record NC_060130.1, read on the forward strand.
TGCATCCAAGTTTATTTTATAAAACTAATGCTGTAACACAGCTGGAAAACAGGTATCAAATGAAATAAGCAATTACGCAAACCAAAGTATACAAATATCATTCAATAGTCATGTGACATTTCATAAGTTAGTAGAAATTCTCTCAACTCTCGTAGAAAGACGCTTGTCGTAATCAGGTGTGCAGATGTAAAAATATTTCTCGTCATTTCATTAGGCATTTCAGTAAATATCATAAATTACGAGCTCCACAGTATGCTTTCAACAAGGAAATGTCAATAGCAAGTATAATGGCCTCCCCTTTTTTTTCTACCTGTGCCGCTGAAAGGCTAATGGCTTTTTTTCGGGCGGCTGTCACCCAGGTGGGTGCCCACGACGCATTACGTGCAGGTGGTCCCTTAACTTTCTTACGGAAATATTTACGACAGCAGTTTCCGCTACAGTGACAGCCTCACATAAAAATATTTCACAAGTCAAGAATTAGCGTTGCAAATCTGTAGAAACAAAATCCTATAAATATAAGTGTCCAAAAAAATTTTCGCCGGCATTGTGATACATTCACGCATTTACACACATTTAATAACTCTTAAAGTACGATTCTTGGTTTCCAACATCCTGTTTCACAAGTCAAGAGTCCCTACCCACTATTCATTACTCCTTACCTTATTACACATATACGTATCCATCAACACTCGTCAATATTTCGTCATTATAAATATGAAGCATAATCAAATAACTCATATAGCCTCAGCCTATTAATCATAAACATACCTCAGCAGCATAATACACATCGTCCTCGTAAAAATAACATCATAACACCTCAGTCAAATCTCAAAATCGTCGTAGCTTCCTCCAATAATTAAAAAAATTCTCTGCTCATGTCAAAAGTGTCATCTGCCTCAAACGTACTTTAAAAATCATGAATCCATACCAAATACATCATTCAAAGCTCTCATAGTATCACAATGATTCCGAAAAAATATGAACAGTTTACAAAGCACAGACAAAATACAGTTTCATAAGTGTGAAGTTATCCAACTGTGTAACTGCGTAAACATGTGTCACTGATGTAGTAAAAAAAATGTTTATCTCTCAGTTAAATGATCAGATAGCTGTGTAATTATGTGTTGGAGAAATATGGTACTGATGTGTAAAGTTGTATAAGCAAATACCATATTAGCTAGGGTTCCTTGTGGTTGCCACACACATGGTACACAAAGTAAGCGTGTACCCCCCTGAGGATTATTGTAATTATACCCTCAGGTGTTACAGATTACAGCAATGGAATGAAATGTATCACGGAAAACTTTCTTTGTAATTCAAAAATCTTTAAAAATAAATGTTTTAAGTACAAAATTAATCACTCAAATACGTGTCCTGTAGCGCTAAATATGCGTCTTGCTGTAAGATAATCTCTGTGGAAGTGTCGTAGTTATCGTCCTCCGAAAGCTAAGTTCTGCAGAAGACAATGTACTTACCCCATCATAAACGAAAGTGAAATGCTTTGTGTATAGATATCGTAATTATTATGTACATTACTGTGATCAAGAAAATACTATACTGTAAAGTATTGTTGTGCTACGAAAAAGGCCCTCACATTGTAGCTATACCACAAAAGTTACTACTAAAACCTGTTTTCTTTCCAGAAGAATTCAGTAAAACTGCGCAGATATAAAACAGATACACCACAAAAACAACATTGTAAATTGTCACTCATTAGTAGCGTCGTGATATAATCGTGTAGCTGTCAAAGAAACCAAATTCTAAGTCATCATTAATTCCACAGAAAGTACTTCAAATAAAGAATGTCTTTTCAAGTAAACCAAAATGTTACATGAAAATCTCATTAGCAGTACCAGTATATGTTTTAAGTATGTGAGCCTTATGGTCGTTACGTAATCGTGCCACTAACAAACAAGAATGTACAAATACAACACTGTGTCGTCTGTTCACTATAACAATGCATTCGTAATTTCCGTTTAAATAAGTTCTCTTGGTTCTTGACTGGATATTTAACTTCAAACATTGTTGCATGTTAACAGTTTCTTAAGTCTGACAAAACATACTAGTAATGTAAAGTGAAAAATTTTATGGCAAAGACTAAGTTAAAAGGCAGATTATCTTTCTATAAACGGTTTCACATGTGAAATGTGGTGTAAATCTTTACTCTTCCTAGGACGCAGAGTTTCAACTTTAACGCAATTATCATGCGGTATACGTCGTTAAACAATACTGGAATTTTTCTCAATGTTAGCGTCTATATTATTTTTCTCTGAGCCAGCCGGCGCAAGCAGCTGCCTCCAGTGCGAGTCATTGTCTGTCCCTTTGTTGGCGCGCGTCGTTATTGGGATTTGGAGACCTAACTTCTACAAATTCACCGTGACGAGAGGGCCCTGCTCTGTTTGAATCCCGCCAGTTCTGATGCAATTCAGGTCTGTCGTTACGATCATATCGTCTGTCGTCATGTCGGTAGATTCCATAGTTTCTTTCTTGTCGGTCACATGGTGGAGAATTTCTCCCTGAATCGTAACTGCACGCTGAACTGTTGTGTCTGAAATTATTCTGTCTCCCTTGATAATAATAGTTCTGGTTACCATATTGTCTGTTTCTATGGTTATCTCTGTCGTATTCATTATTACGGAAACGCGATCTTTCTCTGTAACTATTATTACTCTGCCAGTGGTTGTCATATGGGTGGTGTCTATTTTGGTCACGATTTGCGTTGTAAGAATAGACCTGTCGTGTCCAGTTATTGTTTCTGTCGTTACGGAATTGTGACGGATGTGACCTGTAGTGATTGTTTTCCTGTTTTCGCATCCCGCGACTGTCTGTGTCAATTTCCAGTTCTTGTAACAGTCCCTGAAAAGCCTCAATGTCTTCTTTGCAACGTCCTGCTAAAATAATATGTCGTAAATGTTCAGGCAGTTTGATTAAGCAAATGCGGATGAGTTCTGAGGGGCTGTATGGGTTTGAAAGATACTGATTCTTACGCAACATGTCTTCAAAATATTTCATAAGACTGGAAAATTCAGATTGTTCGAAACGTTTCATCATTATGATGCTATGTTTTACTCGGTCTTGTGTGGCTTGAGACCAATATGCTGAGAGGAAGGCATGGTAAAACTCTCCTTCACTGTGGCAATCGTGAATTACCGATCGCATTCTTACAGCTGGTTCATTCTCCAAGTAGCCACACATAAATTCTAATCTGTGTTCTAACGACCAGTTGGGAGGAAAACAATGCGAGAATTGATGGAGCCATGCTTGTGGATGAATGTCGTTGCCAGAATTCTTAAATGTTTTGAATTTACGTGTAGTAATGAACAGCTTATAGTCAAAATCGTCATGTCGGCGAGTCGCATGTCGGTCATTGTTACTTCGTTTCGGCGGTTCCATCTCAAAATCCAATGCGCCTTGCCAATTTCTTTCATAATTTCCGAAGTGTCCTGTGTTATTATTTTGTGTTTGTTCCGTATTTCTATGTCCCTCTTCCCGTATTGGAGCGCGAGTGTCCTCTGAAATACGTAATTCTTGTATTACCTGCGTCAACTGATCTTGTACTTCCCGGATTTCTCTTTTGTACTGTGTATTGATTTGATTTTGATTTTGTTTGAATTTTCTTATTTGTTCATACTCTTCTGTGTCAGTGAAGGCTACGGGTCTTGTGTCATTCAGATCATAATCTACCTTTGTAGATAAGTTAGTGACCTGATCCGAAAGTTCGGCTACTTTCTCCGATAGTGTACTTATTTCCTCCATGTGTCTTTCTGAACCAATTTTCAGGGTATCTACTGTGTCCTTTAAGTTTTCCTGAGTTCTTGCAAGTTGCATAACCGAATCAGTAGATGCAACTGAGTCAATTTTAGCTTGCAAGGTCTCATGATTTTCATGAACAATAGTCTGCAGTTCTTTTATGGCTGCTTCGTGATTCTGTAATACATTTTCATGACGCGAAAAAATAGGTTGAAAATGCTCACAAATTTGTGTTTTTACGTCATTACAGACCTTTTGACATTTCGATTCGATGTTATGTAACTCAGTGGTTAAATCTTCACGTGTTTGTTCAAGTGTAGTGTCTAACTTTTTGAGATTTTGTTCCACTGTGTCTAACTTTTTGAGATTTTGTTCCACTGTGTCTAACTTTTGCTGTGTTTGTCTCTGGTGTTGTTCCATTGTGTCTAACTTTTCAAGCTTTTGTCCCATTTGTTGCATTAATTGTAATAACAATGCACTGGTGTCTGAAACATGTTCCTCAGTGCTTTTCGGCAGTGAAGTTGCACCGGCAACATTTACATTTTGACAAGCAGAAAATGTGTCTTGACTCATTTGAGAAAACGGTGAGAACCCAAAACCTGAGTCCACAGTATTTGCAAAATTGTGTCCTGTCATTCCCGATTCCTGAGGCAAGCTGTTGCCGACCGATCGATTGATAATGCGTCCCTCTTCACTAATTGTTTCACTGTCCACGCCATTGTTTGCCGCCTGCTCCATTTCCCTATGCACAGTTACCAAATTACTACTTTGAATGTCTGTTAATTCATTACTCTGCGGCGCTATCACACTGCTTTCGTCTTCACTGTCATTTCTCAGTTTACTTTGGAGCCTAGTATTACGTTTTTCACACGCCATTATTGTCACAATATTTCACACGACAACACAGAAAAGCACAATTTGAAGAGCAAAAATAAGAGAACACATTAACATAACACTGAAAATAATATCTAGTTAATTGCAGCTGCGAAATACTTGGTGCAAATCTACATGCATGCCACAACTGTTTTACTGTACAACAATGAAAGACTGCAACTACAAAGGAGATTTTCTCTACAATTGCGCGCTAGCAATAAACAAAGGCTACACTAATTACACAAACTACAAGAAAAAAAAATCAGAAGATTCCAGTGAGGAATCCTGGCAGGGTCGCCATATGAAACGTCCCCTTAGAACCATTATACATGACTGTGCTTAAACTGACACACAATATTTTGTTAGCGCAATGCAATCTGACTTTCAAACTTCTCTACAAAAGAATGGCCCTGACTAACATTAAACTATACCTTTCACAAATCACTTACCTCACAAAAATCTTCGCTGCTCAAGCTACTGCAATACAGCGAGCGCCACTACTGCCAGCTAAATAAAAGATTCAAACTATGGAAGGCACTAACTACTGATAGGGATAGTTAGCAAATGAAAGATATTAATAGAGAACAAACAATGTATTTACCTTGATATCATCATATATAAATATAGCAGTTCATGACAAATTTCAAAACTCCGCCATCTCTCTCCCCACATCCACCACTGCTGGCGGCTCACCTCCAACTGTGCAATGCTACGCGCTGTTCACAGCCAGCTGCCTAACACTACAATGGCGAGTATTGCAACAATGCAAAGCAGCCACAGACTGCACACAGCACAGCCAGTGATTTTCATACAGAGGTGGCGTTACCAATAAAAAACCTAAACAGCCTACTTACACTGTCACCAGAGAGGACACTGTCATCCCTCCTGTGACGTAATCCAAGATGGTGGTCTGGAGAGGAAAATGGCGAGAAAATGACTCAGCCTGCTGTAAGCTGCTGGAGAGAGTAACTTTATTTATTTTTGAACAATTTATTTAGAGACGGATTTCACCTAGTTCATTTATTACACTGATACAAAACTCTCGCTCTGATGTGTTTGGGTTCACAATACGCAGCCTGAGACCTGCAAACTACTCTTAAATATTCCAGTACAGTGATGCACAGACACACAAACAACTCGTAAATTACCGAAATAATGCAGCACGCAGCATACCGACCTATAAACTACTCTTAAATCACCGAATGCAGTGCACTGAAGTGCAGACACGAAAACAACTCCTAAATTATCAAAATAGCGCGAATAAAACGCTCAGCAGGCACACTCATTACTCGCAAACTGTCCAAATAATGCATAGCACAGCCTACAGACCTGCTCACAAAATAATGCAACAGACACACAAGAACATGAGCACGCACCACCCCCTGTCAACTGGACCACAGAGGACACTACCGCACACAGTCCCAAAAGTCGAGATGCACCAGGAGCCCCTGCAAAGTGACGATGCGACCGTCAGCTGGCAAGCCTAGCCATGCACAGGTGCCCGTTCAGATTCCGCAAGCATGAGCCAGGGTCATCTCTTTCCTACTTGACACCTGAGAAATTCCTGTAGACATACGTGTTCACCTAGGCAATGTTGCTGACGCGACCAGACGGGAGCGAAGGCCTATTCACAGAGCGACTCACCCTCGCAGACACCGCAGAAACCGATTCCCAGAATAGTACAGGCTGCTTTCTCCTCCTCGCGATCTTAACGGCACATTCAAGCTGCGTCCAGCCGTGCTTACCTTCCCAAGCATGACTGACGCATCCCCGCAAAATTCACGCATCTAGCTACTCAGCTACACACCATCGCAAGTGCATCTAAAAAGATTTTCTGTATTATACTGATGTCATATGGCTATGTAAAATAAGAACCAAGTCGACCTCTCGGAAATTGTGTAGTGTTCCAGAAATAGTTAAGGCTCGCTTTTCTAGGAGCTTTCGTGAAGTCTCAGCTTGTATGCAATGAAATGCTTACCCTAAAAGAACCTGTTTAAGAAAATATCCCAGAATAACTTCGAATTCATTCTTCCTCTTGGTACTTAAGTGGCACCCCATCCATTACATTTTACCCTTCCTGCTTTCAGCACACACAAACGTTCTCACCGCTATGTATAGACTCCTATATCCCAGCACAAAGGAGTGAATGGGGGACTATGATTGGCTCTTATCGAATTTGCCCGGCAAATTACTTATGCAGCCAGTGTGGAAGCCTGATTCGCCTTTTTTTTTTTCTTTCTGCAGACGTGAATTTCAGCCACAGAAAACTATTTTATACAAATAGCCATATTGCACCCACAATTAAACCTTGTAAAGTGCGCTACATATCGTCAGATACAGAAAGACTCTTACTCAATTACACTGTTATACGACTGAGGACAGGATATTGATTATTAGAGCGTGAAACCGATCTCCAGCCCAGCAATATATCACTGTGTACAATGTCGATGTAGTAAACATACAATTCGTATCTTGCACCATGCAAAATGACCCCTTTTACATCATTTGTACATATACTGCGAAGACAGAAAGCATAAAAACATACACCATAGGTATACTCACGGCACTAGATATTTCCCTTGAGTTCAGGTGAAGTGATCCAATCCCAACGCATGACCAGTGCACCCTCAGTGGATTGAAGTCACTCTGTGCTGATATGAAACTTCCTGGCAGATTAAAACTGTGTGGCGGACTGAGACTCGAACTCAGGACCTTTGCCTTGCATGGGAAAGTGCTCTACTATCTGAGCTACCCAAGCACGATTCACGCCCCGTCCTCACAGCTTCACTTCTGCCAGTAGCTCGTCTCCTACCTTCCAAACGTTACAGAAGCTCTCCTGCGAACCCTGCAAAACTAGCACTCCTGAAAGAAAGGATATTGCAGAGACATGGCTTTGCCACAGCCTGGGGAATGTTTCCAGAATGAGATTTTCACTCTGCAGCGGAGTGTCCGCTGATATGAGGTTTCATATCAGCGCACACTCCGCTGCGGGGTGAAAATCTCATTCATATCAATATTGCTTGCATAGTAGTATCGCTCGCTCGATATAATTCCGAAGATATAGACTGGAAATTATTTCTCTAGAAACGCGACCTTTGCGTGAAAAAACTCAACAAAAGGAAAATAGAGTAAACTGATATTTCCACTCGCTAATACCAATGACGGTGATGTAACAGATTCCAAATCACCCCTATAATTTACAAAGTCAAATAACGTGTTTATCATGTCTAGAGAACCAGCAAATGTGTCTTCCACTTGCCAGATGCACACACCACAATCGACGTTCTCTCCACTAAGTAAAGAAGTGAAATGTGAATAAGCAGTCAACCAAACAATTTACATGGATGGGAATAATGGCCCAGCACAAACACACGTCCATATTGATAAGATCACGAAAGCTGTCCAACACATATTAAGTATTAGTTCGCTATTTGGTCGTCTAGAGGACTACACAGTTAATTCAACTACACTCCTGCACTGCAACAGCACTCTCCATTTGGACGCTCCCTGCCGTTAGCTGGAAAAATGAATCATTCCCACCACAGGCCACACATAGACAGAATCATCCTAGGAAAAAAAACTGGCTTCATATATACTTGTCGCTATACTTACAATTAAATGTTACGATCGCAGTCTCAATTGAACGACATTCGACAATGAATGAAGTATCAGAAATACACCATGCTGACGTCTGTGGCTCTGGAAACAGAAATATCTTTAGCATTCTTATGACTTGACATACTCTCCCCTTTGCTCTCACAGTATTCCATAGTCATTTCCTTTGCACATATTGGAACACAAACACATACTTTATAAGTCTGATGCTCAAGGTGGACCTATCACGCATCCCCTACTACTAAGTATAATACTTCGCCAATAGATGACTGCAGTCAATACAGTATAATACTACAGTACCGAGCGAGGTGGCGCAGTGGTTAGACACTGGAGTCGCATTCGGGAGGACGACGGTTCAATCCCGCGTCCGGCCATCCTGATTTAGGTTTTCCGTGATTTCCCTAAATCGCTCCAGGCAAATTCCGGGATGGTTCCTTTCAAAGGGCACGGCCGACTTCCTTCCCCGTCCTTTCCTAATCCGATGAGACCGATGACCTCGCTGTCTGGTCTCCTTCCCCAAAACAACCAGCCAACCTACAATACTGACAGAAAATCAGCGATGGAGGGGACGCGTCTCATAAGTTTTCTTGTGAGTGGTACCACTGAGTCTTACAAAGAGAGGCGTAATCGTCTTACAAACCCCCAAATGTTAAAAATCCCGATCGCAACAACTACTCTATGTTACTGTCACAAGCGCTCTTGGTTCTACAGGCGCACACAGGTATCCATGTTAAAAGCTATACTGGCTTTATAAATGGAGGTACGACATTACCTCTGAATGAGGTGGTTTTTGTCCAGACTAATACCGTTTCACTGAGTATAGAAGGTGATCGCTGGAGTATATAGCATCAGACCAGCAGTCCAGTTACACGTCGCTGACAGTACAACCTCGTAATAAAATTACCCAATTTAGAAAGTGATTTGGCTAAGGAACGTGGTATGAAACCAGTATTTCCGACCCCATCACGCCACTGCAGCTAGATATTTCTAAAGTATTTGTAACGCATTCTGTCTTGATGCCATGTCAGAGGTTCGGTGATATATAAACTGGGCTATAGGCGATGTTTGACTGAGAAGGATCACAAACAGTAGATGGTGTGGTGATTGAGGTCATAAAAAATGTAGACTAACTTTTCAGATCTCTAATGCTACGCTATCTGATAAAAATGCTGTCTGGGATTTGGAACCAAATCCCTCCATTCAAGCACATACTTGTGTTGGACCCTATGGAGCCACTATGGAATCATATTTCTGACACTCTCATATCTCGAAACGAGTCACCTCTCTTGAACCTATCTGCTACAGTAAAACTCCTGCCTCGTTTTAGGTAGTCTCTATGCATAATGCAACAGCCCTCTCAGACTCTGCACTACCATCCATGCAGCTTTGTGCATGTGACCGTTCCAATGTACGTCGGAACTGAGTAGACGTCGGGGCAAACTATATCTACTACCTTCTGCATACCGTGTAGAAACAGGCTCAGCTGCGTTACTGCGACAGGACTGTGTTTTGACAATTTGATGGAAACGGGAACTGAGAGAAGGATGAGGATTTTTTCTATTGCACTGTGGTGCTCGCCCAAACTACATACAAGTACTACAGATCCACGTCCATTCATATCTCTCTCTCCAACATGCTACCTTCGTTATTCTGTAAAATCCATCAGAGCTGATGACGCGAGTACCGTTACCCAAGATGACTGCAAAGGGCAACACCCCCCTGCCAAGCCCCCCTCCCCCCATGACCTGGCAAGAAGTTTGAATTTTGGAGGGAAAATAGGTCATTTGGGATACCTCTAGGCGTTGCATGGTGTAAATCATATTTTTACTGATGTTACCATAACACACCGCACACAATGGATGATTTTAAATAAAACTCATTTAGAACATAAGGAAACTGTGAGAGTTTTGCAGCGTTCGTGTGGGTTTCCAAACTATATTTAAACTCATCTGTCACACTGATGGAATAGATGATTGCTCTGCATTCCATTTCGTCTGATTCCTCATACTGCAGTCATGTACGAGATCACCCTTTCGGTGCTAGCCACCTCCAGAAGGTGTCACCCCTCCACAAAACTCTTTCTCCAACTCAAACAAGCGTTGTCAGTCAATCATTATATGGTAACCAACAGCTTTCCAGTGGACTGATGGGATGGAAAAGACATCCCCGATGTACTGAAATAGTAAGCATTACAGTTGACTGTGTGAACAATTTCACCAATTTTACAGTAATGTCAACACCAACCAATGATGTGACAGCATGTTTCCCAATTTCAGTATCATAGCTAAACCACCCCCTCCCCACTTTGCGAGTATCATTGCAAATGTAGATATATGATTGTACAATATGTCCATGCATTGTTAATTCTCGAACACATCCATCATCAAAGTATATCAGACAGCACTCCACATATTTCTAACACTTCGAGCATAGTGCTTAATTTACGCTCTATCTCTATGCTGATGGGAGTCACAGAGCATTACCACAGTCTTACGGTAAAATTAGAGACTGAAGGACCCCCCCCCCCCCCCCCCCCCGTCACACTGTCATTGACCAACCCGCCCTGCAGCACCGTTACCGATTGAATCTGCAATCGACCAGAAGTAGACCTCTACATTCCACGTCTCGTGAATGAATGGAGCTTGCCGAGTCAAATGGCTTTGAGCACTATGGGACTTAACTGCTGAGGTCATCAGTCCCCTAGAACTTAGAACTACTTAAACCTAACTAACCTAAGGACATCACACACATCCATGCCCGAGACAGGACAGTAGCGGTCGCGCAGTTCCAGACTGTAGCGCCTAGAACCGCTCGGCCACTCCGGCCGGCGCTTGCCGAGTCCTTACCCATCCAAGTGCACACGATTTCTCGAGATGCACCCATGTCGAAGAGGTTAGCACTCCTTACCGACATATAGTAACAGATTTGAAAGTATTGTAATGTAATAGTCGACGGTGAAGAAGAACAAGAAACGGGTGATTTTTATGCGTGATGGAGTTCCAGACAGATGGAGTTCGAAGCATTTTTAGATACACTACTGGCCATTAAAATTGCTACACCACGAAGATGACGTGCTTCAGACGCGAAATTTAACTGACAGGAAGAAGATACTGTGATATGCAAATTATTAGCTTTTCAGAGCATTCACACAAGGTTGGCGCCGGTGGTGACACCTACAACGTGCTGACATGAGGAAAGTTTCCAACCGATTTCTCATACACAAACACGAACTGACCGGCGTTGCCTGGTGAAACGTTGTTGTGATGCCTCGTGTAAGGAGGAGAAATGCGTACCATCACGTTTCCGACTTTGATAAAAGTCGGATTGTAGCCAGGCGCGATTGCGGTTTATCGTATCGCGACATTGCTGCTCGCGTTGGTCGAGATCCAATGACTGTTAGCAGAATATGGAATCGGTGGGTTCAGGAGGGTAATACAGAACGCTGTCCTGGATCCCAATGGCTTCGTATCACTAGCAGTCGAGATGACAGGCATCTTATCCGAATGGTTGTAACGGATTGTGCAGCCACGTCTCGATCACTGAGTCAACAGATGTGGACCTTTGCAAGACAACAACCATCTGCACGAACAGTTCGACGACGTTTGCAGCAGCATGGACTATCAGGTCGGAGACCATGGCTGCGGTTACCCTTGAAGCTGCATCACAGACAGGAGCGCCTTTGATGGTGTACTCAGCGACGAACTTGGGTGTACGAATGGCAAAACGTTAGTTTTTTGGATGAATCCAGGTTCTGTTTACAGCATCATGATGGTCGCATCCGTGTTTGGCGACATAGCGGTGAACGCACATCGGAAGCGTGTATTTGTCATCGCCATACTGGTGTATCACCCAGCATGATGGTATGGGGTGCCATTGGTTACATGTCTCGCTCACCCTTTGTTCGCATTGACGGCACTTTGAACAGTGGACGTTACATTTCAGATGTGTTACGACCCATGGCTCTATCCTTCATTCGATCCCAGGGAAACCCTACATTTCATCAGGATAATGCACGACCGCGTGTTGCAGGTCCTGTACGGGCTTTTCTGGATACAGAAAATGTTCGACTGCTGCCCTGGCCAGCACATTCTCCAGATCTCTCACCAATTGAAAACGTCTGGTCAATGGTGGCCGAGCAACTGGCTCGTCACAATATGCCAGTCACTACTCTTGATGAACTGTGGTATCGTGTTGAAGCTGCATGGGCAGCTGTACCTGTACACGCCATCCAAGCTCTGTTTGACTCAATGCCCAGGTGCATCAAGGCCGTTATTACGGTCAGAGGTGGTTGTTCTGGGTACTGATTTGTCTGGATCTATGCACCCAAATTGCGTGAAAATGTAATCACATGTCAGTTCTAGTATAATATATTCGTCCAATGAATACCCGTTTATCATCTACATTTCTTCTTGGTGTAGCAATTTTAATGGCCAGTAGTGTAACTCAACTAGTTTATCAATTTAAAGTATTATTTTAGAGTCTCGGATCAGTACCTGGAAGGTATTGGTAAGAGATAGCATAAACACACACACTCATAAGGCTACAACGTTCTGCGCTTAAATTGGGCTATAATGTTAGATCGTTTGCGTTTCCAACCTATCAGTCGTATGGAATGTTAATATTCCAATGTAAGAAATATATTTCAAGTGCATGACACACTTCCTTCTTCCTGGTTTCTCTACGATGAACTATGTTACCGAAACATAAAACGAAGAAACTACTTCCTTAAAACATTGGCTCTGTGTGATTTGAGCACAATCAATACATCTTTCCAGAGATATATAGCATCCGATCATACTTCGGAAATTATACTATGCTGTGTGCTGCATTATTTCGGTAACTTAAGAGTTGTTTGGGTGTCTGTATATCAGTGTGCTGCAATATTTAAGAGTAGTTTGCAGGTCTGCAAACGAGTGTTTTGTATCAGTGTAATAAATGAACTAGGTGAAATTCATCCCTAAATAAATTGTTCAAAAATAAGTACACTCGTTCCTCTCTCCAGCAGTTTAGTGCAGGCTGAGTCACTTTCTCGCCATTTTTCCTTCCAGACCACCATCCTGGATTACATCACAGGAGGGACGACAGCACCCTCTGGTGGCAGTACTGTGTGCTAGGTCAGTTGGATTCCAGACTGCATGGCGAGCACACTGGATGGAGGTACTGCCTTAAATTGTTTAAAAAAAGACTGCCTGCAAAATAAAGACTTACATCCATCCTACTCAGCACAGGCTGAGTCTTCCCGCCAAAATCCGCCATCTTGGATGATGTCTTGTGCTGTTGCCAAGCCTACCTGCCGCCATCTTGGATAACGTCATCGCCGCCATCATGGACACATCTGGCAACAATGGACAGTGGTTCAAAATGGCTCTGAGCACTATGGGACTCAACTGCTGAGGCCATCAGTCCCTAGAACTTAGAACTACATAAACCTGACTAACCTAAGGACATCACACACATCCATGCCCAAGGCAGGATTCGAACCTGCGACCATAGCGGTCGCGCGGTTCCAGACTGTAGTGCCTAGAACCGCTCTGCCACCATGGACAGCAATGGAGAGTGGGATGGCACCCACTGGCCCTACTACTATCCGTATGGCGCGAAAAGTGGCAGGTGACCCTGATTAAAGAAAAGCGTGAAGTTATCCACATGAGTACTAAAACAAATCCGCTAAATTTCGATTACAAGATAAGTCACACAAATCTGAAGGCTGTAAACTTAACTAAATACTTAGGAGTTACAATTACAAATAATCTAAATTGAAACGATCACATAGATAATGTTTTGGGTAGAGCAAAGAAAAGACTGCGATTCATTGGCAGAACACTTAGAAGGTGCAACAGGTGTGCTAAAGAGATTGCTTACACCACTCTTGTCCTCCCTATTCTGGAGTATTTCTGTGCCGTGTGGTATCCGCCTCAGGCGGGACTGACGGATGACATCGAAAAAGTTCAAAGAAGGGCAGTTCGTTTTATATTATCGCGAAAGACATAATACGTGAATTGGAGTGGCAATCATTAAAACAAAGGGGTTTTTCGTTGCTATGGGATCTTATCATTACATTTCTATTACCAGTTTTCTCCACCAATTGCGAAAACATTCTGTTGGCAGCCGCCTACATAGGGAGAAATGATCATCACGATAAAATAAGGAAATCAGGGCTCGTACAGATAAATTTGAGTGCTCGTTTTTCCCGCGCGCCATTCGATAGTAGCGTAGGCTGGTCCCGGTCGCCTACGGTGGACTGGAAGCCGCGCGGTGACCTCTCCAGTTGACAGGATGCTAGGAAATGACTGTGGACGCGTCAGAAACGCCAAAGAAACATTATTAATTTATGACACCTTTATTCCTGCCGAGTACAATGTGGCCCGCATAACACAGGCTGGCTGAGCTTGGTGATATCAACGACCTTCCCCGAGTCCTCGCTGACTCGGAGCAATGACACCTGCTCCAGGCCGCACCAGTCTTGCTAACGCAGCGCCGCGTGCTGTGACGTAGCGGTGGAATGCCCTTACATTGGCCGCGCATGGCTGGCGGCGCCCGATAGGCCGGCCGGCTCGGCGGGGAACAGCAGGCCGCCGCGTGTAGGAGGCTCCTGGTTGGAGTCCCGGCGCTGTCGGCGCGAGAAGCGTTTTCGAAGTGTGGAATGTACTCTATCCCACTCTGTCTTCTTTCCTGCTCCTCCTGGTGGCTCGTCCGTGGTGGACGGGCGGAATGGGCTGCAGTCCCCCAGTGTTGTCGGCTCACCCGGTTGTGACGGCGGAAGCACAGGGCCTAGGCCCCACAAGATCTCGATGACGGCTCACTGATGTGGTTAGCATTGGCGGCGAGCGAGTCTGCCGCGATGTCTGCTAATCTGGGGTTGATGATTGACAGCGGCAGCAGAGAGGACCAGAGCTGGTACTGTCCCCTCACGTCTGCTGCTGGATGGGCCGCCCTTACTGCAACATCTCCTTAATAAAGATTAACATGTCGATCACCGAGCTGAGCGCTATGCAGAGTCCCAGTACACATCTCACTGCAAGTATAACTGCGAGTACCTTGTTGCTATGAAAGCTGGCATATTTAAAGGAAGCATGAGAAACGTCAGTATTGTAACAAAGCCGGTACCATTCCAATCCCGGTACCATTCCAAAGTACCGTTATCCATGATGGCGGCCATGACGTCAGAGACACCCCCCCCCCCCGCCTACATATACGCGCTAGGCATGAAATGTTTTCATAACACCGCCACCATTCCAAAGCACTGTTATTCAACAACAACCGAGCCCCCGCGCCACCGGCAGGTAGAGGCAGCAGCGCAGCCCGTCTGCCGTCGCCACAGCCTGGCCTTTAAGCTGGCTGTCACCCCCTCCTCCTCCGGAAGCAGCAGCTCGCCGCCGCCGCCCACGCAAGATATGCGTTCGGAGACATATACCTCTCCCTGCAAATGATGATGATTACGATCCCCCATCACCAGCCCCTTCATCTATTGGGTGGACTCCTAGTTGTAGCAATAGTAATAATAGTAATTTCCCTATGGCTAGCGGTAGTTCTCTCCCCCGTCCTATCGATAATGAATTCGATCAGAATAACGGCGTAATGACTCCCTTAGAATACTCAGCAGTTGCTAGAGCGTTTGAGGGGCGAATCTCTTTCACCAGAATTGAGAATCCAGGCGGGAGGTATCGCGATCACAAAGTTTTTGGAGGCGTGCCTCCCCGTCTTGGAGACCGAGCTCCTCAAACTCTTAGAAGATCCGGAATTTAACGCCATTAAATGCAGTGCGGTATTATGCTGTGAACTGAGTCACCCCCCTAAACATCAAGGTGATGCGGAGACGGCTACTCTGCATTATATATGGGGTGACAATGGCGTTATTTCTCGGAGCACATCGATTGCTGAGTGGTACCGAGAATCCGCCTTGAGCGCTATTATGGCCCGATTTTCCGAGATGGAAGTACGTGGATCCGCTAAAGCGCTCAGCAGTATACCACACCTCGACATCCATATACATGTCTATGATCCATTGAATGGAGGGTCCAGTTATATTAAACTCCCTATAGATATTGAGAAAAAGCAGGCGTGCATTAATGTTCAAAATAACTATGATAATGCGTGTTTTGCATGGTCAGTCCTGGCTTGCAAGAGAAATTACAATTACAAACATCATCCCGAGCGTCCCAGCAGTTACAAAGTCAAAGATATTAAGAGACAGTATAACTTTGACGGAATAGAGTTCCCTTTAAGAATCCAGGACATACCTAAGTTTGAGGCTCAGAATACCGCAATATCGGTCCACGTTTATGGCCTGGAGAAGAAAAGCAAGTCAGATGAGCAGAACAAGCATACAGTAGTAGGGCCCCTCCATTTCTCAAAATTTGCAGGTGAGCGAGAGTTGCATGTCAACATGCTGCTCTTCTCCGAACGTGATAATTATCACTACGTCTGGATCAAAGACATGTCCCGACTCATTTCCTCCCAGTTAAGTAAAAATGAACATAAACAACATATTTGTATAAGATGTTTGAATTATTTTTTATCTCAAGAGTTATTAGCGACACATCTATTAGATTGTGCATCCAAGGACCCGGTACGTGTTGTTATGCCCACTGAGGAAAATAACTTCATTAAATTTAAAAATGCTCGCCACCAGCAGCGTTGTCCTTTTGTTGTGTACGCCGATTTTGATGCTTGCTGGCTCCTATTACTCGTTGTGAAGGGAACCCCTAGCCTCACACACAACCTTCACACAAAAACACGTACCTTATGCGGCGGCGTTCCAAGTTGTATGCGCATATGATTGTAAACTTAATAGCTATCAGTCTTATGTAGGGGACGATCCGGCGGTTTGGCTTCTCACTGAGCTTGAAAAACTTTCATGGCAAGTTCACAAGCTCTACAGCATCAATATTCCCATGACCAAATCAAAGGAAAATGATGACTTGTATGAAAAGGCTGTTAATTGTCATATTTGCGGGCTGGCCTTAGATAGAAAAGCGGAGACTCCTCGTAGAGACCATTGTCATCTTACGGGTAAGTTCCGCGGTGCAGCCCACAATGCATGCAACTTGAAGTATCAGTTACCTACACACATACCCGTCTTTTTTCATAATGTGAGCGGGTATGACGCTCATTTTCTCGTTGAGCACTTGGCTAAGTTCGGTATGAAGAATGATCAGGTCAGTATCCTGCCTGAAAGTGTTGAAAAGTACATTTCTTTTTCAAAACGAATGACGCCGAAAATTACGCTCCGCTTCCTTGACTCTCTACGATTTATGCAGACTTCGCTCCAGAAACTGGTTGAGACTTTACCTCGGAATGATATGCATATCACTCGATCTGCATTTACCGATGAGGAAAAGTTTCAACTTGCGACGAGGAAAGGAGTTTTCCCGCACGAGTATCTTGATAGTATGGCAAAACTCAATAAAACCAGGCTTCCCGACATAACTTCTTTTACCAGTACTCTCACAGGCGATACCATAACTATCACAGATTATGAGCATGCCGTTAATGTCTGGCGGGAATTCAACATCCCCAATTTGGGAGAATATGCAAGGCTATACATGGACACGGACGTTCGTTTGCTTGCAGATGTTTTCGAAAAGTTCCGGAGTGTATGTATGACCACGTACTCTCTGGACTCTACCTTTTATTACACGGCACCTGGGTTGTCCTGGGACGCTGTGCTCAAAAAAACGGATTGCAACATTGAACTTTTGACTGATGCTTCGATGCTCCTATTTTTTTGAGCGAGGAATCCGCGGCGGACTTTGTCAATGTGTTCACAGGCACGCCAAGGCAAATAACCCGCGGATGGGTGTCGAGTACAACGCATCCCTTGATTCTAGTTACATTTTGTACTTAGATGTTAACAATTTATATGGGCATGCTATGAAGCAACCGCTGCCGGTTGCCGGGTTCCAATGGGTGCCTGAAGACGAATTGAAGGGATTAGGTGGACAGATAATGGATCTTGCGGCCGATTCTGATGTAGGGTATGTGCTTGAGGCAGACATCGCGTACCCTAATAATTTGCATGGAGAGACAAGCGACTTGCCGTTATGTCCAGAGCAACAAATTCCACGAGGAAGCACCATCCCTAAACTGCTGGCCACTGTTGGGGATAAGCAGAGCTATATATTCGTTATCGTAACCTCCAGCAGTGCCTCAGATTAGGAATGGAGCTCATTAAAATCACCAGGGCAATCTCCTTCAAGCAATCCCCCTGGTTGAAGGAGTATATTGAACTAAATACCGAAAAGAGGGCGGTCGCGAGTAATGATTTTGAAAAAGACTTTTATAAATTAATGAATAACTCCATTTTTGGGAAAACTATGCAGAATGTAAGAAATGAACGCGATATTGTTATTAGAACCGCATGGGAAGGGCGTTATGGCGTGAGAAAATGTATAGCCAGACCAAATTTTAAGCGTGCCACCATCTTCAATGAAAACTTTGTTGCTGTGGAGATATCGAAGACTGCAGTAGAGTTTATTAAACCCATCTATTTGGGGATGTGTATACTCGATATCTCCAAATTCTACATGTACCGATTCCACTATGAGTTTGCGAAACCTCATTTCGTAGATCCAAAATTACTTTATATGGATACAGACAGCTTTATCTACTGGATCAAGAACTGTGATCCATATGAAGTAATTAGGTGCAATGGTAAAGAATTCGACACCTCTTCTTATGAGGTCAATAATCCTTATGGTATTGTTCCACAGAACAAGAAGGTTATCAGTCTCATGAAAGACGAGTCGAATGGTTTACCAATTGTAGAGTTTGTGGGACTGAGGTCGAAAATGTATACATATCGCACAGTAGACGGGAGTACTCTGAGGCGGGCAAAGGGCGTTAGACGGATCGCGTCTCGTGCGCTTACGGTCGAGGACTATTTGCAGTGCCTGTACGGTCGTAGCGTTGAAGGCGCTCGTCCACACATGGTTCAACAAACTAGCATTCGATCACGAGCTCACGAGGTGTACACTGTGCTGCACTCTAAAGTCGGACTGTCTCCTCATGACGATAAAAGAATCATTTGTGAGGATGGGGTGGGAACCCTCCCATACTCACACTATTTACTTGAAACGAAAGTAGGGGTGGGGGACTCTGGTTGAGTGATAGAGAGGGAATGAGCGTGTGAATGTTACGAATGTGGGTTATGCGTGGAAATAGTATGGCTCTTTTATCATAGTGTAACTAGTGGATGAGAGTGTTTTGTTGCGTGTGTATCAGTTTGCGTGCTTCCATGTATGTCTGAGTGTGCGAATGAGCGCGAACTTGTGTTAAGTGTGTGTGTATATGTAAATATAATCATTATTTTTTCAAAGAAAATCATAATAAATAAAATTAAAAAACTTATTTAAAAAGTCTTTATATCTACATATTGTTGGCCATTATTAATATATATATATATATATATATGAAAAGGCTATAAATTTTGCCAATTAACTTCTGTATGAACAAAAAAAATAATAAAATTTTCTCACGTAATATATGCTTCATTTCTAGTCATTATAGAGCTTAGATTTTAGTTTGTAAGTTTCACCTACCGCTAGCCATCCAGTCAGAACTAGTTTTTAAGTGTATGAGTTCCACTAATTAAATTCTTTCTATATGTTCACTTGCTTGTTCTAGTGGAAAATGTTTCCACGCAACCACTTTAAAGAAAAATATATATGTTCACCTTTTTCTTGTAGTTGAAAATCTTTAAATCGACTTACTTGGAAAAAAATATACATTCAATTTGTTGTTCTTTTCGAAAATGTTTAGAGCCATTGACTTGAAACAAATAGGTTTGGCATTAATTAAAAGTGTTTTGTTTTTCTGGTGGAACTTCATTAGCGATATTATTTACTTTGTAAGATAGGGTAGTACCTCTCTCTGCATTAGCTTTAAAATTATATATATATAATTTATCTGAAGAGAATGCTTATATACATATTTCTTAATTATCTAAAATTGTTTTAAAAAAATTATGTAAAAAGATGCGGAAGTTCATATTTTTGGTCAAAAACCAATCTTATATCTGTAAACTCATATTTATATATAATGTGAAAAAAATGTTAAATTCTGTATTCAATAATAAACTCAGTTATTTCATTCTAAAAAAATGTTATTATTATTTGATGCCCTAATAATGATTATTCTTTTTATTAAAAATATTATAAATTTATTTATGTGTGTATGTAGAATACGTACGTATAGCCACATCGCACTGCATAAAGTTATAAGGTTTCCTGCTTTTAATGACAAGTGCCGGACTTGGGCTAGTTGCCACGAACACACACAGCCCAAGCGTCAGCAGATACTTTCGAGATCGTAATCTGACGCATCGCTTTCGACAGCGGCCGCGAGGCCGGCAACTGGTGCAACCCCCTACCAAGCGTCAGCGGCTGCGCGTGTCTGTCGCTTTCGACGGAGGCCGCGAGATCGGCATCTGACGCATCCGCGCTTAACTATGACAGTAGGCTCATTCCACGTCAAAGGCCGGGATATGTGTCTCTCTCGGACAGTTCCAGTGGAGTTCCCTTCATATACAATATAAAAAAGAATAAACTTACAATACTAGGGACGTTGGGTGTCATAGAAAGAAAAAACACTCAATCTTATAAATTATTATTTATTTCTAATAAAAGTGAAAAGTAATTTTACATTCTCATATGCAGATACAAAAGCACTTTTTTCGTAAATGTTCTTCAGTCGATGGATGGATGGACATCCGTACCATTCAAGGTCTTGAATAGATGCAAATTTAAATATTCGACGCATCCAGGAGGTTTTGTCCTTTCCCTTCACGTAAACGATGGTGTCCTTGTGATCGGATAATTTAAGTGCGATCACCACATCTTTATAGGGTATGCCGGGATCATCCCAGTGAATTCCATGATAAAAATTAGTTAACCACAATGCACTGGTCCGTGTTTTACAAGATTTCACTTGCGTGAACGGTCTTGGTGATCGAATATTTGCGGAGAAGGTTTCAATTATTCCTGCGTCTTGTGTGTAGGCCACAAAAGCAACTCGTTTAAATACGAACTGTCTTCGCTCTCCATCATGGAATCCTTGAACATCTGCAATGATCTTCACCGGCTGAGTTGCCATCGTCAAATGATCAATGCACAGGACAGCATATATTCATTTATACAGCTCGTTGCACAACACCTGTGAGCGGACAGTAATTGATTATTATGTCGTGTAGGACTAAGGCATATGCAGCGGTGTGTTCTGGGAAATTTGTCGACGATTCAAATTCAATTCGAACGTCTATAGGTCCAGACTTAATTATCTCATTCTGTTTAGAGCAGTCTATTACAATGATCGGTGAAAGCTCTTTGAACTTACGAGGACTCAGTAGACACCCCCCTCCCTCTCCTTCAGCAATTTCATAGTAAGAAGGACGAAACCTTGCATACATGTCATACGCGAGGCTGTATACATTTTCATTCCATTGCAGATGTAGATTGTCATATGGGTAGAATTCTGAATTGAGGTAGACTTTGGCGTTAGTTAACTTGCAGTTATCGAACACGGTGGAATCGTTTGATGTATTTGCTCTTCTATCAGTCTGAAACGCAAGTATAATGAATCTGGGTGTCTCGATATGACTGGAGGTCTTAATAGCCCATGTTTGTCTGCTCGCGGTCGGTAACACTGGATACTCAAAGATCTCCCATGAGCGGAAGGTCAGTGACAGAAATGTACCTGAATTCAACACTTTCAAAAGCTTCAAACGTTCCTCGTCGGATACACTGACGTGAGGCATTTTCCATATTAATTTGTTGATTGTGATCCTATTCTCTTCTTGAGCTCCTTGAATGTACGAATTATTGTCTGTCGCACTCCGCACGAGAATAAGTTCCTGTTTAGCGTTCATAATAATGTGTCTCATATCCTCAAAATATCCCATAAGTATTTTTAGAGGTATGCATGCAGTAAATCGCTTGTACTCCTGGGGTGTTCTACCCTCCGCATCGTCTATGAACCATCCAGCATTTTCTAAACTGTGCAGATCTGCTGGTGATGCCGAGACGTATGTTTTAATGGTCGATGTTAGGCCAACATTGCGTGTACGATATCTCAGAACCATTCAGCTCATAGCGAATCTCTTGGAAGAGGAATGCCAATGCGTTGCGTGTCAGCTTGGACCCAACTGTATCGGTGCCATCAGTTTTCTTGAATGATCCCTCGATATATATGAAACTCTTGCATGGAAGAGTGAGTGTGTCCTGGTGCTGTATGACAATCCCGATTTCATCATTCTTGTTAAACGTGGTTGAAGCGTAAGATTTATGAGAGAAGTATTCTTGACGTATAATTCTGTCATCACACTCTACTGGATTGGTTATATTGAGTGATGACGTCATTGCGGGGTTTGAGACCAACTGATTTAAGAAATTCGTAGTTCGCAGGTGTTAGCAGTTTGCTGTTCAGTAGCGAAGTGGCGCGCTGTGTATTGCGTGCACTTGTTTTATACCGCACACCCATCTTGTTTTAGATGTAATCGTATAATGATTTCCTCACCGCGAAAGTCGACAAGTTTATTATTCTGATCCACAATACGCAGCTCCAAATACCCCAATGTCTGAGCAGTCACTGGAAGGTATATTGCATTGGCAGGTGTCTCAACAATCTTATACCCCGCTGCAACTGAGGGGAAGAATCCGTAAATAGTGTGAATGAGAGTATCGTTGAGATAGGAATTCGGAGCAATGTTACACTCGACACGTATTGTGCTGACTGGGAGTATATCCACAGACTGATTGGACTTGTAAAATTTAGTTGGATCTTTCTTCAAAATCTGCCCTTTTGTGAATCCAAGCAGGGGTCCTATTGAATGTTTCTGGTTAAAGTCAATCGTTGCATTTAGAGTCCTTATTTCAGATTTAAGTGTATTGATGTTTGCACGTAGTTCAATACCTTTTCCAGACTGTTTTAAGAGTTCGTTTAAATCGTCAATATCGTATGCACCAGATTCTATTTCAAGAATATCTTTTTCACCATTAATATCGAGATGCAGTTTATTGTTAGTGTTGGTGATATTCGGGATGCTGTTGTACGTCTCCAGTCCAATCAATGCAACACTCCATTGACCTGCACTCAAATCAATTGGTGGGAAGTAATTTGCACGCAATACAGATGACCGTCCTTTCAACGTCAAAGTGTACGACATTGCATCTGAACGTCAACTGATGAATGAATGTTTAAACATCCTGCTTATATACGTTAGTTCTTGTTCTTATTCTTCTTCTTCTTTGTGAACGTCAAGAGAAAGATGATGCAAAGATGCCCGCAGAGGTATGTATTAAAGTCCTGATACCGTTGATAATTGTATAGTACATGTCTTCTGTGAGTGAAGTATTGCTGTAATTCTTCGGGTGGCTGCAGGTCACCAAAGGAGTCGAAATAGTAGACTGCCCCAGCGTCTTTCATAACGTACGCCACCCAGTGGGTGCCAGGACCTCCGGCAACATCTAAATTCACAATACCGCATTCACCAGTTTTCCACATAGTCTTAGGTAATGTATCCCTCATAAATACACCACAGAATCTTGGTATCTTGAATTTATCTCTAACAAACTTAAGAAGGTCTGTATTTGTGAGTGGTCGATCTGGTAGGACCGCTATCGGGCTTTTTTTTTTATTTATGAATAGACCGAGACCCTTCCTGTACGGTTTCAAGTATAGGCCTTTTCCAATGACTGCTGCCTCCATCATGCGGTTATGTCTTCTCGCCTCTTTTAACTGGTTTTGCGAGTTTTGCGCATTCTTGACAGTTCGAGCGATAGCTGCAGCCCCACCGGCGAGCGAACCTACCGCTGAGAGCGCGGAGAGGGCTGGGATGAGAAAAGGAATAAAACCGCCTTGTCTTGGGTATTGGTAGAATGCGAGGTGCTTTAACGGATCTTCTCGTTGGTGATTCTTTGTCCTTCATTGCGTTTTTAGCTGCATACATCGCTGTCAGGATACAGTTCTTCAAACAACCCTTCTTCTTCTTCTTCATGTTTAGTGCGCGACGTGCAGCGTTCATAACTCGCTTGAAATTCATCACTCCTAATCCTAACTTGATTTTTCCGCGCATGGTTTTATCAACTGCGAATGCTGCGATGCGTTGACCTATACCAATATCTTTTCTTTTCCGTATCGCCTTAGCCTTATCAGCTAAAATCCTATCTGCAATGTGACGACTTGGTAGATCTTTATTTGCTTCGTATGCAATGTCGTGTTCCATGCACGCTTCGTCAAGCAGATTCACTCCCTTATCGCCTCGCGCCAAACGTTTCTGAAGCTTTGTCCCAGGTCCGCAGTAGTTATATCCCGGGATGTGTAATTCCAAAGGTAGTTTGTCCAGAACACCACCGCCTCCTCTAATGTGCCTTCGATCACGCATGTCAGGCTACTGTGGTGGTTGTGGGCGAAGAATGTTCATTATATAGCAAATCCCTGGCATCAATCCAACTGTTTTGTGTAGCAAGAAAACCAAGCCATTTGACTAGGGCCTTATTTCCAAGTCGTCTTATGACTCTCTCCACGAGAAAAAGATCTGGTTGTGAGCTCTTCTGCATCTCCTCAGTGTAGAAGGAGCCTGCAATTTCTTCACCTTTACTGTCTTTCAATAAATAAGTTCTAGGATTCGTTCGCTGCACATTTGAAACTGTAAATATCTCAGCTGACCAGTTCCTTAGGTATGATTTCTGAAATGCGGTCTTGTGTTTTGAGATACGCACCAAATCACCTGCATTAAATTTCTGTTTGCGTGGATCCAGTATCTTAATGTGAAAGTATACCGTATCCATGAGTGTGTTATCACGAACATAAATTGGCCGCATTTTTATTGTGCTATGTTTGGTTCTATTATATTGAGCAATTATTTCTGGGAGGATATCTGTTCATTTGTATGAGCCGCGAAGGTTAAACCGCATCCACATTCGGCCTTTCATTGTTCTGTTCAAGCGCTCTACGATACTTGCCTTCAGGCGAGTGAATGTTGAGTAGTGATGTATTCCATACCGCTGCATCACTGTCTTGAAGTACCTATTGTAGAACTCACCACCATGATCGGTTTGGAGATTGTCCTGGCATCGATTGGTTCCTATCTGTAGCAAGCGTTCAAAAGCATCAGCGACATTTGGACCGGTTTTTGTCTTGACTGGTACTGCCCATGCAAATTTGGAGTATGTATCAATAACAATTAAAATGTATTTGAAGCCATTATTCTCATGTGAATATTGTCGCATATCTACAAGATCAGCTTGCCACAAGTCATCCAACCCTTTAATCATGACATGCCTGCGCGGGTATGTTTTGCGTGCTGGTTTGTGTAGTTCTCGAACTACAGTCTCCATACTTATTCGATGATACCTCTCTCTCGAAGCTCAGAGATTATGGAGATAACTTCATTCGAATGAGCTGTATTACCTGCAGCAGCTGATGCCATGAGTAGACGTAGTCGATCTATTAGTTCGTTAGGGTCGTCATAATATATATACTGAGGGACTCGATTGTTCACTGCCTTAAGACCAATGTCAATACCATCTCCGCTGCTGGCACCGTTGTTGCTGTTTTGGTCTTCAAGTATTGGTTTTATAATGGTTTTATACTTCCTGTTGGTTAGGCTTTTGGTGATCTTGTGTACACCAGTCATGTGTAGTATTTGACGGTACGTGTCCTTATCACAAACTGAATAATTTATAGGTTTTTTGGTTGGTCTTAGGAAAATAAGGTTCATTAAGCCTGGTGTTCGGTCAAACTGTCTATCAGCTATTTGTATTTTGTCTTCTGTTACAGTTATGGGATGCGCGCCCGACATGTACGGTCTTCCCGGGCTAACGCCGAATGTTCTATCTATCTGACCTGGTGCGTGACTAACAATGAATTCATCAATGGCAAGACTGTCGTTTTGGGTCGTTTTTGTTTTTGGTGAGAGCTGTCGGAGAGACTCAGTAACGGGTTTAAAGGTCTCTCTTAGTGTTTGCTGACGATCAATATGCCATAACCTAAGCAGCCGTAATTTCTCTCGGACTGCTTTACGCGCTTGAATGACTTTCTGTTTGGTCGTCGACATCTCAACGTATACTAATCAGACATCTCTGCGACGTGGGGCTTTATATATGCATTCATTTTCTTCAGCTTCTTAGTATGATCATGATCGCCCTTATCGACAACAATCAGGTCTACATCTATTTTTCCCTGAATACCATCGACCTTTCCAGTTAAGTCGGTTACTTTCTTACTGACTTGATTAACTAGCTCATTTAACACATTCACCATTCTCAGAAGGGTTTGGTAATAGGTCTCTAGTTCCCTGCGCATACTTGCAACTTTAAGAGCCATAGCCTGAATTTTCGCATCCAAGTACAAGCGAATGTTCTGTCTGTGTACACCAATCATCTCAGGTTGAGAGGTGGACATACGCGCGAATTTGTCCATGGTACGGCGTAGACATGTGCTAACGTCTATTACCTTGTTATATATGCAAAAATTCTTGAAAGTTTCGTCTGTATCTACCATCATACAGTTTTCTTGTTTTATCAATAACGAGAAACCCATACTGTGAATGGTTCCAACAGTCTGCACATATCTTTAAGAAATCATTGAACGACATATCCGTCCCCACATGTGCTTGGTAAATGTGTCTTAAATTAAGATTGTCTTGCTTGAAGGCTATAATGAGATTTGCGTTATCCCTAACAAGTTGTTTGGGGATTCTGGAATATGTTTGACTTAGATAAAATACGTCAGCACCCATATGGCGACCGAAAGAGAAATATTTTCGAATTTGGTCTTGGTTTTCTACTGCAACATCGTCAAATATGAATACTGTGTTTGGTTTTGTTTCTTCAGGTGGGGGGATATCAGAGCTTTCACTGAATGTTGTGTATGTAACGCCATCTACACCTCGAAATATCTCATGCAATAGCTGATACTTGGGTTGAAAGAGTGTTTTTGAGAATAGACAGACATGTTCAAATCGGACACCTTGCACATGAGTTAGCAGAGTCATGAGGACATTAGTCTTGCCACAGTTGGATGGGCCTACAATAATTGCTCTTATATTATCGGGAAGGAGAATTCCGTTTTTCTTGTTCTTCTTCTTCTTCTGCTCTTCACTTGAATCTTCACATGACCAATCACCGACAACAAAGTCCTTGTGGCGAGGGTGCTACACCCAGCCAGCCATGATAGTAAATGAGCCATGTACAAACAAGTACTTGACATATATAGAAAATATAACTGAGAGGATAATAATAATAATATTTGTGTGTAGCCAGTATAGTTCGATCACTTAACCGATTGAGCTATACTGTCTACACGAGGAACACAAGTATGAAGAGTAAGATGATCATAATTTGAGTAGAATTAAAAAATTATTGGAACAATTTGATTATAATAGGAGTGGTGGTATGAAATAAAAGAGAAACAGGAGATGAGATTAGATATAAATTATTTATTTAAAAACCATACATTGGATGTACTATATCTGGGGTGTCATCTTCTTAGAACCTGTACAATATATACCAAATAATTCTCTTTGGTTGGCGATAAATTCTGCATGTATCTCACGCAGTCCAATAGGTGACTCTGAGTACTCTGGTTTTTGACACACGCATTTCAATTGGAAGTCTGTAGTTTTAATGGCCATATGCGAACGAAGATGCTGCTCAAAATCGTCAATATGTATATTATTAACACGTAGAGAGTTTTTAACATCACTATATGCTGCCTCTATGCTAGGGACCCAACGATTCAGTCTCTCGAGAGCAAACCGTATAGAGGAGTCTAGGTTGAATAATTTGATAACTGACGGATGTCTTAGATAGACGCTGTCGACACCTGATTTAATGCATAAGGCACAGTCATCATATACAGTAGTAATGGAAAGTGTGACATCGGCAAGACGAACGTCTGGTGGGGAATGAGTTGGATCATATTCGGTGGTCATTTGTTGATTGATGTAGCGCCCTGCATGACAGATCCCGGCCCAGTCGAACTCGGAAATCGGGACTTTAACACTTTTGGAAATATTTTCAATCTCCATTATAGCTTGGATCCCCCAGACCTGATGGACGTCTATAGAAATGTTCACACGTTTGGAACCACTGGAGGTTAAATTATATGTCGTGGTGAATAGCGTAGCCGCACTAGACGTATTCTTTTTATTTACAGTATCTAAACTCGGTGGTTGCACTATCACCGGAGTGTTCGATTGTGATGAGTTATATGTCGGCATCCAGTACTGACCACCATTTAGTTGATCTTTAACACCACCAGTGGTTGAAGTCGTTGGGTGGTGAGCAGATCGAGCGTCTTCATCACACAAATTGCTGAGTGGGACGGATAGCAGCAACTCCTGGTCCAGCTCCAACGTGTGAGCTAGGTGGGCTACAGGATCCCACGTGGTCGCTACTGGATCAGATGAGTCGGCTGCCGCTGGTGTAGGTCCGGATGAGATGGTTGACGAAGCTAATGATGATGCAGGTTCGGACGCGTCTGCGGAGCTAAGCATGGTGGCGCTTGACTCTGTTGAAAAAAGAAGATGAATGATTAGATATTAGCGAATAAGTGAAAACATTGAATAATAATAAGGATAATGTACGAGACAGAATAATGTGAAATATGATACTTACTTTTCCGTTTGATCCTGTTCTGAGTGACTGCACTGGAGGTCGACTGGTGCTTCATTTTTGCACGTTTAATTACGAAGACGTGACAAGTACTGGACGAACGAAGTATACGAGCAGTGTGAGAGTGAGGTGGGTCGTGCACTGATTTATATAGGTCCTGCCTAGCGCGTGTTTGTAGGCGCGGGGTTGTGACATAGAGAGATGGCGCTAACTCTCTCTCTCTCACACCTCGCTACGGCAATAGAGACTAGACACACATCACGTGGTGGATACACTGGGTGCGACCTTGTTGTTGTTGAATAACAGTGCTTTGGAATGGTGGTGGTGTTATGAAAACATTTCATGCCTAGCGCGTATATGTAGGCGGGGGGGTGTGTCTCTGACGTCATGGCCGCCATCATGTATAACGGTACTTTGGAATGGTACCGGGATTGGAATGGTACCGGCTTTGTTACAATACTGACATCCTGACGTCATGCTCGTTTTTAATGAACGCATTTGTTCCACTTACACTGCTGATTTATCTGTCGTACTCACCCCTTAGGTGTTCTTGTGACAGAGTTACGTGTTGATACGGCAGACTTACGTGAAGTTATGAAATGCAGTACAGCAGACGTTATACCTCTGTCTTACACTCTACGAAAGTCTCCGTCTAACACAAACCCATGTGCTAAGCAATTCTCTCTCGCCTGTTGTGTGTAACCAGGCCACTGCCCCTGCGTGACGACACATTCCGATACATGTGCAATCCTCTTACCTCTTGGCTAGCCTACTGCCTCTGGCTCTCGGCATAGGCAACGAAACTTTGACAATATTCCACGTTTCCAACTCTTTACTACTCCGCGACACTACAGTAGAATGGTAGACTGCCAGCTTGAAGGTGGTTCATTTACCCTCTGCCAGGCACTGTATTGTTAATAGCAAGGAATAACGTAGATGTAGATGTAGAACTATTAGAACAGTGAGGCAAAATGTAGCGTTAATGGGCTACGGCAGCACACGATCGGCGCGAGTGCCTTTGCTAACAGCACGACATCGCCTGCAGCGCATCTCTTGGGATTATGACCACATCAGTTGGACCCCAGACGGCTGGAAAACAGTGGCCTGGTCAGATGAGTCCCTATTTCAGTTGGTAAGAGCTAATGGTAGTGTACGAGTGTGGCACGGACCCCACGAAGCCAGGGACCCAAGTTGTCAACAAGACGTTGTGCAAGCTGATGGTGGCTCCACAATGATGTGGAATGGAGTGAGACCTCTGGTCCAACTTTACCGATCATTGATTAGAAATGGTTAATTCGGCAACCTGGAGAGCATTAGCAGTCATTCATGGACTTCATGTTCCCAGACAACGATGGAATTTTTATGGATGACAATGCGTCATGTCCCTGGGCCACAATTGTTTGCGATAGGTTTGAAGAACATTCTGGACTATTCGAGTGAATGATTTGGCCGAACATCGAACTTTTCTGAGGTCAGTTGATGCACAAAACCCTGCACTGGCAACAATTTCGCAATTAAGGACGGCTATAGAGGCAGCATGGCTGCTCTGGACTTCCATCGACTAGTTGAGTCCATTACACATCGAGCTGTTGGAGTACGCTGGGCAAAAGGAGACCCTATAGGATATTAGGAGGTATCGCATGACTTTTGTCACCTGAGTGAATACTGACACATCTCCACGTTGATCCATCTTACTGCACTGATTTCATACAACCGACTGGAAAGTGCCCAAAAGTGTGCAGCGTGCTCTTTTAAGGGGCTAACTGATATTTTGTGCAGTGTGCTCTTTTAAGGGGCTAACTGATATTTTGTCTGGTGACGTTAAGTATTACTAGGTCGGTGCATAAGATCGTAGCATTTTTTGTATTTTATGTTGGCATTCCGGTTGGTATGGGTTTATTTATCGATTTTCTTTTTTTATTTGTTGTTCACTGTTGCTGTTTGAGTTTACACATTGTCATTTCGAGAAAGCGAGTGAAATTGTGGATGCTAGAAAACGGAACGCCAAGTGGAGTAATCGGAACGGTTCCGAAATAATCTTCTACTTGAATTCAATTGAGGCATGACAGCAGCGGATGCAGCCGGAAACAATTGCGCCGTATGTGAAGATTATGGCATGAAAAATGGTTCTCTTGTTTCAAGGAGGACCGTTTCCACATTAGTGACTCTCCACGTTCAGGAAGACCTTCGGGTTTGATGAAGGTCGTTTAAACGCATTAATCCACAATGATCCATGTCATAGTACTCGAGAACTGGCAAATATGCTAAACTGTGATCATTTCACCATCGTGCGACGTTTGCATGTAACGGGGAGGCTCAAAAATCGGGTGTACGGGTACCGCATGCTCGAAGCCAAAACCACAAAAATCAGTGAACAACACCGACCAATCCTATCCTGTATCATTACTGGTGATGAGAAAGTGTCTTCACGCTAACATAAGGAAAAGAAAGGAATGGTTGAGACCAACAAAGCAGCAACTCCGCATACAAAGACTTGCGCGCATCCTCAAAAGATAGTGTTATGCATGTGGTGGAACAGCTACGGTGTGGCGTACTACGAATTGCTTCCCCAGGGTGTAACCATCACTACTGTCTTTTATTGTCAACAACTGAGACGTCTTGCAGGCGCAATCTATGAACAACGTCTAGAAAGACTGCGTGAAAAGTGACGCTGCTCTGCGATAACGTCAGACCTCATTCTGCTTTACACAAAAAACACTATACAGGAATTTAGTTGGCAAGTAATTCCGCACCCATCCTATTCACCTGATGTTGTGCCCTCAGACTTTCACACACTCCGTTCTCCGTTAAACAACCTTCAATGAACTTCCTTTCCAGATGAAAATGCGATGGGAACAGGGCTCGACGAGTGCTTCACCACAAAACCACGTGATTTCTACAGTCGCGGAATCGAAGTTACCCCAGCTTTGGTAGCTGTTGTAAATGGTGAAGGGCCGCAGCTCGTGGTCGTGCGGTAGCGTTCTCGCTTCCCGCGCCCGGGTTCCCGGGTTCGATTCCCGGCGGGGTCAGGCATTTCTCTGCCTCGTGATGACTGGGTGTTGTGTGATGTCCTTAGGTTAGTTAGGTTTAAGTAGTTCTAAGTTCAAGGGGACTGATGACCATAGATGTTAAGTCCCATAGTGCTCAGAGCCATTTGAGCCATCTGAAATGGTGAAGGAGAATATTTTATTAGTCACTAAAGTCTCTGTTGTGTATATCTGTTGTGTTTATTAAACTTACGCACGAACCCAATATAAAGTTAATGTGGTTGGGACTAGATAGCAGTAGCTATAGTTGGTGTGATTTTGCTGTATGTTTGACGATAGTTTGTAGAAGTCTGTTGTTTTACGTTGCTCGCAGGAATGGTTGTTGTCTTTGTTACTTACGTTATTTGCACGCCAGAGACAGGAGCGACCGCAGCACTTCATGCGACTCGCGCGTGGGGCTTACGTCACGGGCTGAGCCTTTGCAAGGGCATCTGGTGGCGATATGCTAAGCGTTGTACAGAGTAATTAGCGAGCAGTCGTTATCGCCTTACAACGAACGCATGCGACAGCTTAACGCAATTTGCATCGCTTAAACAATGAATGTTGTGCCAAGCAATAATGCCTCATTAGCAGAGAGCTTATCGTGTAACGATGGTACCAGTGCAGATTTTTTTTTTTCTTTTTTGCGTGTGCGGACTAACGTGCCATCTGTTACAGAGCTATTCAGCTTGATAGTAGCGATACAGTGAAGTCAGACGGCAGAGGTGTGAAAGTATAAAGTAATCTTCTTTCATTTGCAGGTGAATTAACAAGGGCATCGCTCCCACTCTTCATCGTCGATTTCGTCCAAGGTTGTGGAATAGGCAGGTCTTGGACGGATCTGAAAGTGAGCTCCAAGTGGCCAAGCGCTCCTATTTGATGCGGATCGGGAGAAGCATGAACTATTTTCTGTCGTAGGTTCCAGGCAACACTTTGCGTAGCGGTAAGAGAATAGAGTTGTAATCCCAAGGCCGCGGAGTCGAGTCCTTAGGAGGAAATTTTTTAATTTAATTTTTTATTTTCAATTTTTACGATACTTACAAAGCAAATAAGGCGACGTAATGCTCAATATACTGCATTTATTAATATTTTCACAATAGTTAAATGGTTCAAATGGCTCTGATCACTATGGGACTCAACTGCTGTGGTCATCAGTCCCCTAGAACTTAGAACTACTTAAACCCAACCAACCTAAGGACATAACATATACCCATGCCCGAGGCAGGATTCGAACATGCGACCGTAGCAACAGCGCGGCTCCGGACTGGAGCGCCTAGTACCGCACGGCCACCGCGGCCGGCTCACAATAGTCATGAAAAGAAATTTTTTGACTGATGTGATGGAGCCCTACGTCCAGGAGAACAAATTTCTTCTGTTAATTCATCCATAAGCGGGATAAACAAATCCTGAGTTCTATGACGGAAGTTTTCGTCGTGCACTATTAAAGTTATTCCCCCAAATGCAGTTCGCCGGTGCAACGCAGCGATTTTTAACGTAAGGTAAGGAATTTGATCAAAGAGCTTCAAAGTATTTCTTATCACATCTAGAGAAAAAAAGAAAACACATCCCGAGAAGACTGTATCAAAATACTTTCCATTGTAAATCAGCTACCATCCTCAGCAATATTTGGCGAAGTGATGCGTTACGTAACGTTTGCTGCAAAACTGTGCGATGAGAAATAACGTTTTATGTATGAAAACCAAGCTAGCTTTTCTACAAAAACATTAAAAAAGTCTATGTAATTATAAAAATGCGGCTTCTGTAACGTGTGCAAAATGCCAAGAAAATTACAGCTTCCCCCTTTTTTACGATAACTATCACTCTAGCACATGTAAATCATCAATTGTAACATAATGACAGTTCCTAATTTCATATACGAAGTTCCCACGTATGCCTTGGAATTCTTTTCTGGAAATTTATTTGCAATCCTAAAGTTTCGTCGCCTTTCCTTTTCATACCTTTTAAGAAGCGTTAATACATACAGCATATTTCGGTTTATTTGCAGTTTAATAATGTAAAAGTGGAAAATTAAAAAAATTCCCTCTTCGAAACTCGACTCCAGAAATCTCGGATTACCGTTTTGTACACTGAGCCAACAGTTGCCTTGCAAACCACGCTAACGCTGATAGCTCATACCTCCCCGATACGCAGAAGAAACGCTACCTTTTTTTTTTTTTTAAATATTAGCCATCTGGTGCTCCCACTTCTATCACTTTAATTTCTGTCCAAGCCCTCCGTCTACCATAAATCTGGACGAAATCGGTGAAGATGCGTAGGTGCGGTCCCATTGTAAGCCTGCAAACAGTCTAATCTTTTTTTCGTTTAATTCCTTAGTGCTATAGGCGAGAAAAAGATGATAACGCGGGAATTTTTGAATGTCCAACGAAGAAA
Organism: Schistocerca americana; assembly: GCF_021461395.2. Lineage (NCBI taxonomy): Eukaryota > Metazoa > Arthropoda > Insecta > Orthoptera > Acrididae > Schistocerca > Schistocerca americana. The sequence goes on from NC_060130.1 coordinate 625,858,227, forward strand.
GCGCTACACAAATGACATAATTGTGCGGAAGTAGCGTATAGCTAGAACGTCTGATTTATCACCATGATTTTTATGATCTGTTAGATTAAGGAACACAATCTTGCACTAGTTTAGTAGAGAATTTAAACACTCTCTATTACAAATAGATCAAATGACCTCAAATGCTAAGCGGGTGGCATTTTCATAAGCATCTTACCGGGGTAAGCTTTGTTAGGCATGCGCCGACCTGGGTCGAGAACGCCTGTGTGCTGCAGTTAGCTTGCTAACCCATTACAGTTCACCATTTTTAAAAGCACTAGAGATAATCACCGGGAAAGCAGACTTAGAGAGGAATCTCGTGGCAAGTCTTACAAAAGCTTCACTTTTATGTATGTCGTTGCACGATGAGAATAAATTCCTAAAAATTTACCTGGCCAAAATTAAATTAAGTGGATGCACAACATCCGCCTGTGCTGCATTTGTGTGTATATTTGTGGCCCTCGGTTCTAGGCGCTACAGTCTGGAACCGAGCGACCGCTACGGTCGCAGGTTCGAATCCTGCCTCGGGCATGGATGTGTGTGATGTCCTTAGGTTAGTTAGGTTTAATTAGTTCTAAGTTCTAGGCGACTGACGACCTCAGAAGTTAAGTCGCATAGTGCTCAGAGCCGTTTTGTGTAAATTTCAAGAGATGCTCGAATTTTTGAAGGCACAGTACAGCACAAAGGGCCGAAAAATCCTTGTAAAAATTTACAATTATATTCCAGTTATGAAATTAAACAGCCAGTTAGTCAGCAGATCAAACTACCACTGCAAAACATGATTAAGACATCAGTCATTACAGTATGATCAACTGGACAGCATTTACTGAGAATGTTGAGGATATGTCAATCAGATACAGGGGTGAGACGAAAATATGGAAACAGTGAGAGAAATGCATGCTTGAACTTAAATTCAGATGCTACCCAAGCCTGCAGGTTGCGCTGTTGTGTTTGATCATAAACATGATCTGTGTAACGACATCAATATGTTGCAAGTATAAGTCGTAATCAGGACAGTGTTCTCTGTAGTTGCCAGTGTGTTAGGACGGAGCTAAGTGAATTCTAACGTGGGCAAATTGTTGGTGCTCGTATGATGGGTGTTTCCGTAACCAAGGTAAGGGAAGTGTTTGGATTTTCAAGAGGTACCGTATCGACGTTATTTACCAAATACAGGGAAAAAGGGAAAACGTCATCTGCTAAGATACAACGAAAATGTGTTGAGTGATCGTGACAAACGGTCATCGAAAAGGACTGAGACGAAAAATAAGAGGATGTCAACTTCAGAAGTCACTGCAGAAATGAACTTCGCACTCGCGAATCCAGTCAGCACCAAAACAACATAAAGGGAGCTTCAGATGCAGGGAATTGCAGAGCAAATTGGAATTCGAAAACCATGTATCAGTGATGTACAGGGTAAGAATTATTGAACTATATAAAAAACATAAATTAATTACAAACTACGGCGTGCGCACGCTTTATTCAACATGTAAACGTCGCAGCAGATATTCGGATTTTGGTTACGACACGTTCGATTTGCATGCCATTATTGAAGATGATGTTTTCGCAGACGAATAAAGAAATTCTGCATGACCAGCTGAAGTATCGGAACGGCGATGAGTCGGTGACCTTCTGAATGTCTGCTCTCAGCTCAGCAGTGGTTTCGGGGTTATTGCTGTACAGCTTGTGTTTGATATAGCCCTAAAAAAAGGAGTCGCATGTGTTCAGATCCGGAGAATATGGGCGGCCAATCGACGCCCATGCCAGTGGCCCCTGGGTATCCCAGAGCCAGAATGCGGTTCCCAAAGTGCTCCTCCAGGACATCAAACGCTCTCCTGCTTCGATGGGGTTGAGCTCCGTCTTGCATGAACCACATCTTGTAGAAATCAGGGTCACTTTGGATAATGGGGATAAAGTCATCTTTAAAAACCTGGCTAAGTTTCACGGAAGCTCGAAATTTAGTGCGGACTTCAATGCGAGATGCTTTTAATAGTTTCCACAATGAAATATTGTCTCAAGATATGGTAGAAAATCCGAAGAGATTCTGGTCGTATGTAAAGTACTCCAGTGGTAAAAAACAATCAATACCGTCACTGCGCGATAGCGATGGAAATGTTAGCGTTGGTGGTGCCACTAAAGCGGAATTACTAAATACGGTTTTCCGTAATTCCTTCACGAAAGAAGACGAAGTAAATATTTCATAATTCGAAACCAGAACTGTTGTTAGCATGAGTGACATAAAAGTAGATATCTTAGGTGTTCCGAAACAACTCAAATCACTTAAGAAAGGCAAGTCTTCCGGTCCAGATGGTATACCAGTCGGGTTCCTCTCAGAGCATGCAGACACAATAGCGCCTTTCTTAGCAATCATATACAACCGCTCACTTGACGAAAGGTCTGTTCCTAAAGACTGGAAAGTAGCGCAAGTCACACCAATATTCAAGAAGGGAAATAGGAGTAACCCATTGAATTACAGACCCATATCACTGACCTCAATTTGCAGGAGGATTTTGGAGTATATACTGTACTCGACCATTATGAATCACCTTGAAGAAAATTACTTACTGATACATAACCAACACGGATTCAGAAAATATCGTTCTTGTGTAACACAGCTAACTCCTTATTCCCATGAAGTAATGAGTGCTGTCGGCAAGAGATTTCAGATCGATTCCATATTCCTAGATTTCCAGAAGGCTTTTGATGATACCGTTCCGCACAAGCGACTATTAATCAAAATGCGTGCATATGGAGTATCGTCTCAGTTGTGTGACTGGATTCGTTATTTACTCTCATAGAGGTCACAGTTCGTAGTGGTAGATGGTAAATAATCGAGTAGAACAGAAGTGATATCTGGCGTTCCCCAAGGTAGTGCATAGGCCCTCTGCTCTTCCTGATTTATATAAATGACCTAGGTGATAGTCTGAGCAGCCCCCTTAAATTGTTTGCAGATGACGCTGTAATTTACCGTCTAGTAAAATCATCAGACGATCAATTTCAATTACAAAATGATCTATAGAGAATTTCTGTGTGATGCGAAAAGTGGCAATTAACACTAAACAAATAAAAGTGCGAGGTCATCCACATGGGTGCTAAAAGAAATCCGATAAATTTTGGGTATACGATAAATCACACAAATCTAAGGGCTGTCAGTTCGACTAAATACCTAGGAATTACAATTACGAGCAACTTAAATTGGAAAGACCACGTAGATAATATTGTGGGGAAGGCGAAACAAAGACACCGCTTTGTTGGCAGAACACTTAGAAGATGCGACAAACCCACTAAAGAGACGGCCTACATTACACTTGTCCGTCCTCTGCTGGAATACTGCTGCGCGTTATAGGATACTTACCAGGTAGGATTGACGGAGGACATCGAAAAAGTGCAAGGAAGGGCAGCTCGTTTCGTGTTATCGCTCAATAGGGGTGAGAGTGTCACTGATATGATACGCGAGTTGGGGTGGCAGTCACTGAAACAAAGGCGGTTTTCTTTGCGACGAGATCTATTTACGAAATTTCAATCACCAACTTTCTCTTCCGAATGCGTAAATATTTTGTTGACACCCACCTACGTAGAGAGAAATGATCATCATAATAAAATAAGAGAAATCAGAGCTCGAACGGAAAGATTTAAGTGTTCCTTTCTCGCACGCGCCACTCAAGAGTGGAATGGTAGAGAAGTAGTATGAAAATGGTTCGATGAACCTTCTGCCAGGCACTTAAGTGTGAATTGCAGAGTGACCATGTAGATGTAGATGTAGACGTACCGTTCGGTAGTCATCGAACCAACTAGGAACATCGCGCAGATTATTCCGTGACTGGCATAGCACACGGCACAACCACGTGTTGAGGGTGAAGATATATCTCGATCGCGAAATGTGGATTCTCAGTCCCCCAGATGGGCCAATTTTGCTTATTGACGAACCTATTCAAATGGAAGTGGGCTCCGTCGCTACACCAAACCATCGAAGTGCATACTAATTCCCATCATGCTCCGCGGCCAAAAGTGAAGTTTGAACGTCGTAACGCAAACCGTTCAGAAGGTATGACGATTTTATTTAATTTAGTTCAATAATTGGAACACTGTAAATGCCCGTGATACGACAACGTGGTGTCGAAGGCATAAAATCTGAACTATGGAGCAATGAAAGATTGTAATTTGAATATAAGAATCTTGTTTCATACTGTTTCCAATTTCTGGTCGTGTTTACGTCCCAAGGGTGAGATGACGGGGATTCAATGATGTTTTGGGCAGCCATGTCGGGGTTTTCCATGGGCCCCACGTGTACGCCGCAACGTGGCATTACTGTTAAAGATTATGTGATCATTTTGGCTGATCAGGTCTGTCCCAAGGAACAATGTCTGTTTCCCAGCGGTGATGCTACGTTCCAATACGACAGGATCCCTGTTCACACAACTCACATCGTGCAATACTTGTTTTGTGAGCACGAGGATTAACTGTCATCTTCCCTGGTCACCTGTCACCAGATCTCAATTTTACTGAGCCTTTGTTTCTTGCTTTGAAGAGAAGGGTGGGTGACTGCCATTCACCTTCATCATCATCACCTGAACTTGCCACTGTTTTCCAGGATGAGTGCTATGATTCCTTTGAAAACCATACAGGACCTCTATTTATCCATTCCCAAGCGCATGGAATCTGTTTTGAGTTCCAGCGGTTTTTCTACACCGCATTAGGCATGTTAATATAGTGAAATTTTCTTTTTCTGTATTTTTATCCGTCTCTGGATAAATATCTAATATAACATGTTGCATATTATTTAAACATTAATAACAATGTTTCTATAAAAGGAGTGAAGAAATCTCTGAAGAAATGGGAAATATTTTTGAAAAATAATCCTTTACAATTATCATAAGAAACTATGTAATATGAAGAGAAAGTGTTAAATTTTGACTATGGCAAATAAAATCTAATAAATCTCTTTATTAAAGTACAACATTCAATTTAATATTCAAAAAGGTGTTGTAATTTGTTTCTTTTATAAAAATATTTCAGTGGTTCACAAATTGAACAGTCCGTTTGAATTTACGAGACAAACTGAACCGAAACTGGATAATAGTATAGAGCTTATAATTTGTCAATGACAGATACAAATTTAGGTAAAAATATTCATTGTACTTTAAATAAATTTGTCTGAAAGATTTGTTCAAGTATTTGATAAAAATACTATGAAAATACTGAATGAGAATTGTATCTGTTTAACATTTAAAAGATAGAAAGTCCTCACAAATGGAAATTTTATGGATAATATAGAATTATCAGAAGACTTATAGTAAGTTTCAAAGTGTAAGTTTCAGTATCAAATATGAAATGAAATTATTAGACCAGCTCAGCTTATCAGGTTCTAACATTTCCTAAAAAGGTCAGCAGCTATATTTTGATAACAAGCATATCTGATTACTAGTCAAATAATTTCCCTGTTATCTTGATCACTTTAGGTGGACTTGCAACAATTTGCCAGTTTCAACTCTTATGAGTCATAACCAGAATTAAAAATTCAAAAAGGATTGCAAGAAAAATTAGGGTTAAAGACATAAATTAAAAAGTGCAAGATAAAGAGAAAAATAAAAGTATACCGTGTATTAAGTTACGAACACACCATCTCAGTGACCTATTGTCCACTGATGTGCTCAAATCTTACAGTTTCAAATTTCATTAGTCACATAATTTTAAAACTCAGTAAAACTGATGACATTCACAAAAATTTGCGAGACATAAATATATTATTACAGTTTTTATTCTGGGATTATTTCTGCTAGTTATCAGAACGAATCTGGTGATTCTAAAATCTTACAATTCAAAACTCTTACAGTTCTGAGGTGGTCCCCTATTTTCCTCTTATATCTACAGGCAAGTTTTCCTTAAATATTGCAGCAGTTTCAGATGCTCAGAGCAGTTGTATGGACGTCCAGCGCCCAACAGTTTGTGCCTCCCACATGACAATCCAGCTGTAGGCCCTTTATTGTGGACACAATAATAACAAGATTATATCATGAACTGGAGATGTGCTCTTCATAGGGAGTCACGATTCGTTTTCTAGAACGAGTTTTCCTTGTAATTATGTTTCTGTACACAGGGATGAATATGCAACAGTGTTTAAACATAGAGTTTCCTTTCAAATGGCTCAGTTGTGGAGGCTCATTTTTAAGACACTGGCAGTCGCGATGAGCATCTGCTCTGAAAGCAAGCCGCCGCGCGGTCAGGCGCGTTGCACAGTTTGCGCGGCTCCCCCCTCCCCCGACGGAGGTTTGATTCCTCCCTTGGGCATGGTTGTGTTTGTTGTCGTTAGCGTAAATTAGTTTAAGTTAGATTAAGTAGTGTGTAAGCCCAGGAACGGATGACCTCAGCAGTTTGGTCCCATAGGAACTTACCACAAATTTCCAGTTTTTTGAAGACAACATAAATCTTGTGAAAGATATGCTGGTCTTCGATCTGTCTGTTCATATTGAATATAGTATGTATGACTGATAGATTCTGAGTTGTTTAAATATTGTGTTTAACAGCTCCACAACGATAAATTATTTCTTTTCTAAGAAAGATAATTTTTGTTAATCTGAGTATTACTCTTCCTGAATATTTCTGACTTAAATGACCAATTCTTATTGTGCTAACCATTCAGAATACTGTACTATCTAGTTATACACCATTAATGTCTGTAGAAATAGTGAATGGTACAGGCTTATTGGGTCGAACAAAATTGCTGTTATTGTGGTTTTAGTCCAAAGACTGGTTTGCAGCAGTTCTTCTTTGCATGACTCTTCATCTCTGTATAATTACTGCAAGCTAGATACATTTGGACCTGTTTACTATAGTCAAACATTGGCCCCCCTCCACAATTTTTACACCAACAATTCCCACAATTACAAAATTTATGATTTCTGAATGATTCAAGATTCTTTATGTCAACCAGTCTTTTCTTTTAGTCATATTATGCCAAAATTTTCTTTTTCCCAAATTCGATTCTGTACCTCATCATTAGATATCCCATCTACTCATCTAATCTTCAGAGTTCAGAAGCTACTATTCTCTGCTTGTCTGGACACTCTGTATCCTCCTCATTTCACTTTTGTACAAGGCCAAACCTTCAGAAAAAAGATCCTGACACTGAAATTTATATTCAGTGTTAATAAATTTACCTCTTTCAGACAGTATTTTCTTCTCCTTGTCAGTCCGCTTTTTATATGCTTTCAACTTCATCCATTGTGTTGTTTTGTTTCGGGATTAAGCAAACTCATCTGCTACTTTTAGTGTCTGATTTCATATGCTAACGCCATGAGTATAATCTTATTTAACTCGACTACATTCCACAACTCTTCCTTTACTTTTTTTGATTTCATTTTCTAACCTCTTTTCAACAAACTATCCATTTTGTTCAAGTAATCTTCCAATTTCTTTGTCGTCTATGACAGTATTACAATGACGTTATGGAACCATGTAATTTACATTTCTTCGCTCTGAACCTTAATTTTTGTCCCAAATTTTTCATGAATTTCCTCCACAGCTTGTTCAGCGTACAAGCTGAACAACATTAGGGACAGGCTATAAGCCTGTCTCAGTTCCTTCTCAACTACTGCTTTCCTTTCATGTCCTTCAATTCTTATAACTGCATTGCAGTCTGGTTTCTGTACAAGTTACAGACAATCTTCTGCTCATTGTGTTTTATCCATGTCACCGTCATAATTTCAAAGAGTATATTCAAGTCAAGATTGTCAGAAGCTTTCTCTAAATCTACAAATGCTATGAATAAAGGTTTGCCGTTTTTTACGCTACATTCTAAGCTAAGTCATTGGGCTAGTATTTCCTCGCCTGTTCCCACATTTCTCTGGAAACCAAACTGATCTTCCTGAAGACCAGCTTCTATCAGACAGTCCTTTCTTCTATAAATAATTCATGTGATTATTTTACAACTATGACTTATTAAACAAATTCTTCGCCAATATTCAAATCTGTAGCATCTGAATTCTTGGAATTGAAGGTACTATATTCTTCTTGAACTCCGAAAAAACTTCACCTATTTCATATATCTTGCATACCAGGTGGAATATTTTTGTTTTACATTACAGTACGTGAGCTGTAATCCAAGGCTCCCATGAAGAGTGGTCTCTGGGATGTAGAAAGAAGTCAAAGATGTTTATTTAAATTAAGTGCAAAACAGAGAAATGACATTACATCACTGCATTGTAGTGGTATTTCTAATTGTAAATTAACCCAAAACTCTAAATTTACAAGTTTATGTGAAAACGCTCTTCGATGAAGCAGAAGGAGTTGCCCAATAGGAAGCTACTTAGTTCAATCTTAAACTCCACTACATTATCTACATGACATTTAACGTGCTCTGGTGGATCGTTAAATACATGTGTACCCATCAATCAGATGCCTTTCTGTACTAATGTTAATCTTGAGGTGTTTGTAGAGCTTCTGTTTGGTCACATTGTCGTTAGGTGACCACTCAATGTCAGAAGAAATATTACTACATTTAAGCTATCAGACATGCTTGAATTAATGCACAAACCTCTGTCACATGTCACTGTCGAACGGTGGTGAAATGTAGTACAACACGTAATAAAAGAAGAAGACAAATTGTGGCACATGGATGGGTTCATAGATTGTACTGTTGATCGGTTACTCATCAATGTCGATTATACCAGTTCCACTGCTGAAATGTCTTCTTCAGATTCAGACTCAGAGATGGATGGATTTGTTGTTTTTGTGGTCCTCAGTCCAGGGACTGGTTTGATGCAGCTCTCCATGCTACTCTATCCTGTGCAAGACACTTCATCTCCAAGTAACTACTGCAACCTACAGCCTTCTGAATCTGTTTAGTGTATTCATCTCTTGGTCTGCCTCTACAACTTTTACCCTCCACGCTGCCCTCCAGTACTAAATTGGTGATCCCTTGATGCCTCAGAACATGTCCTACCAACCGATCCCTTCTTCTAGTCAAGTTGTGCCACAAATTCCTCTTCTCCCCAATTCTACTCTGTACCTCGTCATTAGTTATGTGAGCTACCCATCTAATCTTCAGCATTCTTCTGCAACACCACATTTCGAAAGCTTCTATTCTCTTCTTGTCCAAACTATTTATCGTCCATGTTTCACTTCCATACATGGCTACACTCCATACAAATATTTTCAAAAACGACTTCCTGACACTTAAATCTATACTCGATGTTAGCAAATTTCTGTTCTTCAGAAACGCTTTCCTTGCCATTGTCAGTCTACATTTTATATCCTCTCTACTTCGGCCATCATCAGTTATTTTGATCCCCAAATAGCAAAACTCCTTTACTACTTTAAGTGTCTCATTTCCTAATCTAATTCCCTCAGCATCATCCGACTTAATTCGACTATTTTCCATTATCCTCGCTTTGCTTTTGTTGATGTTCATCTTATATCCTCCTTTCAAGACACTGTCCATTCGGTTCAACTGTTCTTCCAGGTCCTTTTCTGTCTCTGACAGAATTACAATGTCATTTTTGTTTCTTCTCCATGGATTTTAGTTCCTACTGCAAATTTTCCTTTAGTTTCCTTTACTGCTTGCTCAATATACAGATTGAATAACATCAGGGATAGGCTACAACCCTGTCCCACTCCGTTCCCAAACACTGCTTCCCCTTCATGCCACTCCACTCTTATAACTGCCATCTGGTTTCTGTTCAAATTGTAAATAGCCTTCCGTTCCCTGTATTTGACCCTTGTCACCTTCAGAATTTGAAAGTGAGTGTTCCAGTTAACATTGTTAAAAGCTTTCTGTAAGTCTACAAGTGCTAGAAACGTAGGTTTGCCTTTTCTTAATCTCTCTTCTAAGATAAGTCGTAGGGTCAGTATTGCTTCACGTGTTCCAGCATTTCTACAGAATTCAAACTGGTCTTAACCCAATCTTTCCATTCGTCTGTAAAGAATTCGTGTTAGTATTTTGCAGGTGTGACTTATTAAGGGGCTCCGGAACGCCCTATACTTGCAATGTTAAAATAACGCTTATAAATTACATCTTTCCTCACAAAGTATTTGAGGTAGGAAGTTGAACTTTTTACAGACTATTTATTGGAATATGGGCTACAACTTAACACAGCGATTTTACAAAATTTTAGTTCAGTTATTAAAGATGATTTTTTTTTCAATTGTAATGAAAATTCACAACATTTTTTTGCAATTTTTTATTTATATATTCAAAAATATACAGTTTTTTTGGAAGAAGGCTGTGTTAAATTATGCAGAAGGTACTTTGAAACATTTACTGAAAGTTTGAAATAAATATGTTTGGAAGATCCTTAGAAAACATGTAATTAGTATGAGAAAGTAAAAGTTTTGGGAATCGAGTGACAAAGATTGGATTAACTTTTTAGTGCATTCCAGGTCCATAGGATGGATTATCTTCATCCTCTGCAAACTCCTCCTCCAGCTTCCTCTTGTTCCTCCTCCTGTTTACTCTTGCTTGTATTTCTAGACTCTTTACAGCCCTGTCTGCAGCCCGAAGGCGTTCCTTGTCTAAAGCAAGCATCGCTCGTTGTTGTGTTCGTAGATTTTGCTACCATTTTTTTCAGTTGCAGTTACTGCAACACTGTTCCAAAAGGTGGTCATGTATGAACACTTATCACATTTCAGTTGTATTTCACTAGCAAGTCCTACGTGCTTTATTATGGAGAGTTCCAGACCAACTTCACTACAATGAATACATCTTACACAGTTTGAAAAAATTCCTTTGAGAACCGACATATCAAATATTTCATTCACATCCGATTCGCCCATAAAACATTCATAGTTTTCACTCATTGAACCAAGCTTCTTCTGTGAAGTATTTTCTTTCCCACTTTGACTGCTATGGGCAGGTCTACTTGAGAGGTTAGGTTCACTCACTTGGTTATCGTCTTTATTGTTTACAGTAATAACACATACCTTTGGCTTTCCAACATTTCTCCTTTTCTTAAAAGCCTTCAGAGGATTTCTAATAACTTTACTTTTACTCATTATTATACTTCAACAAAACAGAGACTCAAGAAACAGAATTAATTACGAATATTTTCGAGATAACGACAGCGTAAATAAACATGAAACAATCGACAATCACACCAGCGATATATATTGAACCATCACAGGTTAGCCACAACACATACTTTATCTCACATCACTAAAATGTACCTGATGAACACAGACGTTAATAATAACACCATTTGACAGCAGTTTAACAGCGCCACAGTGGGTCACGCCCGTGTAGAACACATTTCAAAAAAAATTTAAAAATAGTTGTAGTCTTCGGAATTGAATAAATTATATATCTATTAAAAGGTAATAGTCTGCAGATTCAGAAAACGCAAAAAAGTAAAAATTGAACTTTTCATGATTTTGAGCCTTTCCGGAGCCCCTTAAACTGATATTTCAGTAATTTTCACACCTGTCAATATCTGCTTTCTTTGGGGTTGGAATTATTATATTCTTCTTGAAGTCTGAGGGTATTTCTCTTATCTCAAACACCTTGCTCACCAGATATCAAAGTTTTATCAGGGCTGGATGGATAACATACCAAAATCTCTTCAACATGCCCTTAAGATCACATACTGCTCTCACAAAAAAATTATATTATTTTCACACAAGTATTTTTTGACTTTCTTTCTCTAAGCTTATGAAGCAATTACTGGAGTATAAAAGATATGCTCAACATCGCCGTGCAAGATAGCCGCGTGGTCTGAGGCGCCTTACCATGGTCCTAGTGGCAGCCCCATCCCCTCCCCCCCCCCCCCCCCCCCCGTCGGATGGGGTAAGTTAGTTTGAAACAGATTAAGTAGTGTGTAGGCTTAGGGACCAATGACTTCAGCAGTTTGGTCCCATAAGACCTTGGCACAAAATGGTTCAAATGGCTCTAAGCACTATGGGGTCTTAACATCTGAGGTCATCAGTCCCCTAGACATAGAACTACTTAAACCTAACTAACCAACCGCGTAGAACCGCTCGGCCACAGCGGCCGGCACCTTACCACAAATTTCCAGAATTTCCTCAACGTCTCATTCATTACGGAGTGAACAAATGGGAAGATGCAGTACACAAAATAGAAACCAAACATCGTGGTCATTGTCCTGATCTCAGCTATTATGTGTGTAGCGTTTGTGTTGATTGGTAGTGCGAAATCAATGAACTGTGTAGAACTAGATGCCATGATGGTTCGTACTGTAAGACCACGGCCGCAAACCTGTCCCATCTTTCTCAAATTAGACCTGTAAGTATTTAAATGCTTATATATATGGTCATATCCCTGTGTTATCCAAAAAATCTTTTGGTCACTAAAATCCAGGACCTACTTGTTGACCTCTACAGCTCTGGAAAGACAGTGACATTCATCTGGACACCGAAACACATAGGCATTCCAGGAAATGAACTCGCCGATCGCAATCTAAAGACGCAACTACAGGTCATCTTGACTTCGGAATACCGGCCACAGACTTACGATTACAACTTCGACTCAATATTCTGAGGCTCTGGGAATTAAAATGGCAGGCCACTGCAATACGAAAGAAGTTAAGAGCGATTAAGGGGTCCACAAAGGTGTTGCTTACATCTTTCCAGGCCACTCGGCAAGATGCCATTGTGTTGTGCCGTCTACGCATCGACCATACGATACTCACCCACCAGTTCTTTCTGCGCCGGGAGAATCCTCCTCATTGCAGCTGCGGTAGTCTACTCACGATAGTGCGTGTTGCTGGTGAGTGCGCTCTGCTGTTCGGTCTGCAACAGGCTCTCAGCTTTCCTACCTCAGATGCTTGCGGATGACGAGACAGCCACTAAAAAAGTGTTGCATTTTTTGAGGGAAAGCGTATTTTACACTAAATTATTCTCTCTTTCTGTGTTTGGGGTGGCTGCCGGGAGGGGGAGCCTCCCCCTGCTACGGGTAGCCCTCATGTGCCTGCAGTTACTTTCTTCCCCCTCGCTTTGTTTGCCTTTAGACCCTCTTGTGCATGATGCTGCTTCGGTTGTCTCTGGTTTTTTTTACCTACCGTGTTACAACTGCAGTCACGCCCGTTTTCAAACTCTCTGACTTTCTCGTATTGTTGGAGGAGCGAAGTCCCCACTTTCTTCGCTTTTCACCTTTTATTTATTTCTCTCATAAAATGGAGGGACATATGACCGATGAGTTTAGTCTCTTTCAACACATAACCATCGTCATCACATCTTTATTATACATGTGTGACTTTTAATAGGTGCAGTTGCCTAACATGGGCTGTAACGTCCGTGTGAATCGAATTGATCTGATTGATAGTGTTCTAGCAGCTGAAGGTAACTACAGCATGGGCTTTTCAGTTAGATGTCCTAATCTGAATTGAGGAGACCTACAGCCGCCACCAGTTCCTCCTCAGAAATTGAGTCGACTGTTAATAAAACTTGTCATACAAACCATGTGTGACAGCTACAGCTCCTATCAGTTGCTTCTTGATGTATAACTAAGTTTCCGTTTTCTTTGTACTTTTATAATGCAAATTTTATTTTTAGAAATTTTCTATTCGTCAACTAAGCGTTTACAACCAGTACTCGTTCATCGAATATGTATATTCCTATACAGCTGAGACATTTTACTTGAAAGTCGTTTGCCCTGTGCCGGCGGATAAATATGATATTGCAGTGCCTGTGTTATTCCGAATTACGAATCAAAGTTCCTTCGGACAATGAACAGGCACTGCGGCAACTACAGCCGTTTTGAAATACAAGAAATGTATTCGCAGTTACGAATATGGACAATCATCAGCTGTAGGATGGAATGCCGACAAGGAAAATTTGTGCCGGGCCGGGAGACGAACCCGGATTTCCTGCTTATGCATGCATGCATGTCCAAAGGAACTTTGCATCGTAATTCAGAATAACACAGGCACTGCAAAATTGCATGTATTCGCCGACACCAGGCAAGCGACTTTCAAGTAAAATGTCTCATCTGCATCGCAATATACATAATCGATGTACGAGTACACGTTGTAGACGCATGGTTGACGCCATATGGAAATTTGGGTCTGATCGTACGTCGTGTGCGGATAGCTAAATGATCATTCGGGTTCGAATCCCGATCCGACACAAATTTTCGTTGTCGTCATTCCATTCTATAGTTGATGGTATTCCATATTCGCAATAGCGAATACATTTAATGTATTTCATAACGGTTGAAGTAACTGCAGTTCTTCTTCCTTTGGATTGGTTCAAAAATGGTTCAAATGGCTCTGAGCACTATGGGACTTAACATCTATGGTCATCAGTCCCCTAGAACTTAGAACTACTTGAACCTAACTAACCTAAGGACATCACACACATCCATACCCGAGGCAGGATTCGAACCTGCGACCGTAGCGGTCACTCGGTTCCAGACTGAAGCGCCTAGAACCACACGGCCATCTTCCTTTGGACTTGCATACATGTCCAAAGGAACTTTACATCGTAATTCAGAATAACACAGGCACTGCAATATCGTATTGGAAATAATATTGGTCGCCTCCTTAAAAGAGCACACTGGTCGCTTTAGTGTACTGCAGATCGTGCGAACTGCTATCAGGTCGTCATGTGTCTCCCCACTGCTAACGTAAGTCAAGGCAATGAAGTGATGCGGATGTGCCAGTTAGTTTTATTGAGTAAGTGCAGCGTGAAGGGTCGACATGGAGACGTGCCAGAATGGCAGAAAGGAGCTTTCGTGTTTGTTCGTGCCCATAATCACACCGTGAATGACGTTATCGGATTTGTTGTCGTGTCTACTCAGACTGTTCGATGTGTCTACAAGGAATGGTGTACCCTAACATAACACGACATAAAGACAGTTATCATAAAAAGATTCTAACTCACAGGAACCAGAGACGAGAGTCATGCGTTGATAATGACAGTCGGTTTCAAACCTGACAGGAATTGCTGCTGTCGTGACAGAAAACCCAGAAACTCAACTTCAGCTTGAGAGGCACCCACATGCCTTGCTCATACTGTGGCATCAAGCAGTCAGGCCTGCAAGATGAGTGGTCTGCCAAGCGAGTGGATTCATTCTTATTTATCGAGTAACATGAACTCTCGTACTCACAATTAAGTTACAAATTATCCTCCTGTATGAATAATACGCAACGGAAACACACATCTGACTATCAGTAATTTACAGAACTCTGACTGTTCACTACGCACTGGCAATACCACATTTTCTTTCCTTTTTATTTAACGGCTTTTATCAACACGTGGCCGTTGCACTGAATATGAGTGGCGCACACGTTATAAATACTGGATATAATGACAACATACAATTCGAAGGAAAAGGCCATCAATCTTTTTCTTTTCACTATATTATTTATTCCGATAAATTCTATAACCTAAACACACAAATTCTATAACCTACAAAAATAACACATGAGAAATTCCGCCCAGTGGGCATGGCTTAACATTGGTGATTCTCTACCTTATGGTCTCGTAATTATTTAACGCTACAGCGCACTTTCTGGATAGGATGGTGGATCTTTTATTATACCTCACACTTCGATTCTCACAATCATCATCACGAAACTTTCCTCCAGACCGAGCGGTACCGAAGGAACAAGCATAACCCACTAATCTTTTGAAACTACCTCGCTACTCTCCCATGCAAACCACACATACCCAAATTACATGACATACACCACACTACAATATGAAATACTACACAGGGAATAGTCACAACATTATCACTTTCAGCTTTCCCACTTCAATTAACATTTATTCCAGTTTCACACGACACTGCCCCACTTCGTAATTCTACTTTCCTACTATGAACTCTGGAGATATATGCACGTGTTCCTGTGCAATGCAAGCCAAGTGGCGTTGCTGGATAGATGGCCGACTCACCTTTCTTCTCTCTCAGAGTTTGAATCTAGCGTCACACGGAATTATATCACACAAAGTAATATTAAGAACGTATTCATCACACACGCAAGTCCTCAACTGATACCATGGACGAGTACTTCTGTTTATCTTTTGTCTCATACACAGTTTGAGACTCACACAGTACTCACCACGTGGAAGTACTCGTCTCTAATTTCAAGTCCTGCACACGCCATTTCTTAAATATTTCAACTTATGGTACACACGCTACTTCTTAAATATTTCAACTTATTGTACACACGTTAGTAATTCAGCTTAACTTAAGCACACGGAAGTATTTCAACTTATTGCTACACGTGGTTTCATTGTGACCGTTGGTCACTACCGAAGATTACTACGATCCCATTAATATTACCTGCCTGACATATAATTCTCCCCACAAAAGTTCCTGAAATAGAGAAATTATTATTTCAAACTACTCTTAAATATTCCACATGCATACCATGTCTCCACTCTTTTGTCTTTACGGAGCACACCTAAGACAGGTCTTAACAACACAAGGTCCAGCGGCAGAGTGCTGAAACATGGCCGTTCTCCAGGTCCTCTCACACCTCTGTCGAAGTGGGGGAGCACCTTGCTACCGTATTGGTCAGCCACATTTCAGGCGCTCAAAGCTCAGGTAAATTTCATCTCTTTGGTCCCACCAAAGGTGGCCAAAGGATCGTCTCAAAGATGATGATATATTCACATTCACTATCTGCCGTTAGCAGACGATCATACATTCATTCATTTCACAGATTTCACCAAACTGGATGTAGGGATTTATTTTGTGGGAGTGCACATGTGATCAATTAAATAAATAAATTGTCATTCTTTCCCACACTGGTATCCGGTTTCGCTGTGTTAATTGAAATTGAGTTATTTTACAAAAAAATGTGTTGTTCTGACAAAAATAATGAAGTATGTTGTACCTATTTTCAATGTCGGGCGGTACTGTACCCTTTCAAGCTTATTGTGTGATCCGACGAGTGGAGATTTCGCTTATTTTCAAACGATGTTAAGTGTCGACTGCGCTGGAAGTCCAATGAAGCGTTCAGGTCACAGTCTGTGGAGAGTACAGTTCATGCCTGTGGCGGTTTTGTGATGTTTTACAGGTGGTTTTCGTTCCACCACTTGGGTCCACTCATTTAGGTTACGTGAACATGAGCCTGTATATTCATTTCATCAGCTCGGTGAAGAAGTACTATCTTTTCTTCTACATCTTCATGATAAGTGTGATGTGTGATACTACCGCTTTCCAAGATAAAAAGACGACAACAGCGATGTTCACAGGGCTGTAAGCATACGTTTCAGGTTTGACAAACGCTCAGAGACCCTATCATGTCTCGACTGGCACCTTAAGCCACTCAGTCTTCATCTCATAGAATATGTTTGGGACTATGTGGCACAGCAGGTGAAATCTAACATCAGTATCCTCTTAATCTGTGTAATTACATTTCCCTGGAGACATAATGCGTCTCAGCTTTATCTTCGATAAGGACAGAAACTTATGTAATGAATTAAAATTTGTGCCAAGGCCAGGACTTCAATCGCTCTCTCCTGCTTACTAAGGCAGGTTTTTTAACCATTGCATCACCCTGGCACTGTGGCTAATACACCTGCACAGACTACCCCAGCCCAATGCCCTTCCTAACGTAAACTTCAATTCACACTGCAGCCTATCTTGAGTTTCCCCTTCCTAAATCGTCAGTATTGTCAAGGCTCTTCGATATTGGAATAGCACCCCAGCTTTGTACATAATGCGTGAAATCCCGTCTGTATCTCAGGGTAGGTGATCTAGTGATATGATGTACATTTTCCTGGAGGTACAGGCAGGATTTCCCTATTACATACAAAGCTGGGGTGCTGTTCCAGTATCAGGGAGACTTGGGAAATACTTAGGATTTAAGAAGGGGAGAATCAAGATGGGCTCAGGGATGAAGTATGTATTAGAAAGGACATTGGACCAGGGTAGGCCGTGCAGCTATGTTAGCCGCATTGCCAGGGTGCTGTAGTGGATAACACATCTGCCCAGTAAGCGTGAGACCTTACTTTAGCTTCTATCAGTATCCTCTTAATTTGATAGCGCTAGGATACTTGTTTCAGCTGGATGTGGGGTATCTCACTTCCTCGCCGAACTGGGACTATACCAAGACTAGAGGCGGTGTTATTCAGTATTATCGTGTTGTCTTCTGGGTTGACAAAATTTTCTTCGCCACGCTTACATGTTTTGGACATTGTTCTGCGCTAAATACCTTGTGATCAGTCGGTCCTTCGTCCTCTGCCGGAACCGTGCTGAAAACTTCCAAAGAACTCTCGTATTATTTGGTCATCGTGGGATTTAAACGATCCGCCGCCACGAAGCTGTGAAGATGCTAACAGGAGGCACTTGACGGACACACGAGAATACAGTTACGTGCCGCGCGATAACAGGACTCGGCAGGCGCTGATGCGTCGTCGGCACGTCTCATCCTGGAGATGCAGGCTGAAGCTCACTCAAATCTCTCAGCGCGATTCCCCGCACACTGTCTACCCGGAAATGCGTGTAACAAAATTTCGACCTGTGCACATTTTCGGCAGAAAATGGACGTGAAAGAATCGTAGTTTCGCAACACTGTAATCACACGTAAGACACGCATCTTCATACGAGAAGAAATAACAGCTCTGCAACGGGTACAAATGGGATGGTAATATGTATAATCTTCTGACACCTAAAACGTTTAATACGAATTACTTGAGTGGTGTAATTAAGAGCGTCCTGGAAAGGTCCATTCAATGAATTGAAAATACCAACTACTGCTTCCACAAAACATATATATATAGTCAAAACCAGTTTATAGTTAGAACGCCTTCCTACTACTTAAAACTAGTTTATACTGAGCCACTTCGTCAAAACGCGTTTTGTCTAGTTAAAACTAGTTATAGCTGACTTTCGCCTTTGACCAGCAGTAAATTCTAGTTGTAACTAAGGCTATCAGCATCAACTAGTTTCAACTAGTAAGAACGCGTTCTAACTAAACTAGGCAGTACTAGTTTTCACTAAATTTATTTAGGGGCAAATATTAAAATTAAGAGCAACTACGTGTTGATTAAAATAAAAAACAGCATTTTTTTGTTGTGCAGTGCAATATTTATTGAGAAAATTGATCATATCTCTAAGTCGTTAATATTAACTACAGCAATACATAAATAACCATACACTGAAGAAACATTTTAGGGAACATTACAGAGCCATATTAACAGTATTAATTACGAAATTGGAAACAAAATAATCATACAGTAAAAGTATATTAATTACTCGTACATGTGACAAAAGTTTCTACAGTCTTAATAAAAGAGAAACGTACCAAAAAATTTTAACAATTAAATTTTGATTATTTGTTATTGCAAGGCAAACTTTCATGACATTTTGAGTTACAAAGGTTTCCTTTTTCCTACAAAAGCACCTTTTTGAAATACATGCCTTCTTACACATACAGCGAACAAATCCTTGTCCTGATCCTAAGGCTGCCATCTTGGCAGCGGTTCTTAATGGTACCTTTGTCCCTGGCACGTCTTCCAGCAGCAAGAATTTCTCTTTGGACACGTCGAATTCGGATCTGGAAGAAAACTTTTAATTAGCTTGTTTGAAAGGCGATTAGGTACTTAATACATATTATAAAATATATTACAATGTAAGTACTAAAACTTAAAATATTAATTAATTACTTGAATAGTTAGCAACATTTCCAGATCATTGATTTAATGCTCCGAAAATGTTGCTAACTATTCAAGTAATTAATTAATTTTGTCCTTAATTATTGAAATCAGTTCAGAAATACAGACCTGCAATACACTTTGTCGAGAATCCCATATTTCGTTCTAAACTTGTGCAAGCCCTGTTCATCTTTCTGAAGAACAACTCCAATAATATTGGGGGATCTGCTTTTGCTCTGTTAATAACAGGACTCGGTATAATTATATTGTCACTACAGTGGCGTGTATTGAATCTGAAGCTATCTTCATTCTTTTGGCCTCTTTCGTCAGGTTTTCATGAGCGTTTTCTCTAGCTGTTCGTATTTGAGATTGTCGTTTCGTAATAGCTTCAGCTTCTGGATCTTCGTGACAAGCTGGAGTTATTTGAGGCTCTGCACTCGTACTAGCTACGGGTTCTGGATCCTCTTGATTGGCTGCTGCTGTTGTTGGAGACTGTATACTTGTACTGGGCAAAGCTTCTGCATCTTCTTGTCTGGCTGCAGCTGTAATCTGTCCATTGCTACTAGCCATAACCGCTATCTCCTCTGAGTCGTGTGATAGTTCCAGTCCATCAGGTGTCTCATTTACTGCGTCTACCACATTAATTTTATTTAAAGCCTCTTCAAGATCATCTTCATCTTGTATCTCCTTAATAACATATAGACACAAACTCGAAGTCATAAGACCTACTCGCGGTTCTGTGCCAAAAGTCAGTCATATCCGTTTTAAAGGAACCGCAGCCATATTTTCGACATTACGGGTTTAAGGAACTGACGGAAAATTTAAATCTATTGTCGGCGTTCCTTTAGTGAAACACTAACTAGCACGATGTATGAGGAAGTTATCATACTACTAATTAAAGATGATATGTTAGCATTTAGAAGTGAAAGAAGACTTCCTGGTCCCACAAATATTAATAACCTTGAATCGATTTAATCTTCTGCACTGCTTCTGTGTTTGCTTGATACCAGAATGATATTCCCGATTTTTCATAAACTGTACAAAACGAAGACTGTTTGACCAGTTGGTGGTAATGTTTTGCATCCATGAAGCCAATACTTTTTCAATGTCTTGGTTGGCGCGTTCAACAGAACCTTGGCTTTGGCTGTGCCTCGGATTTCCGTAAACCAGTTTACACTCAGGCCAAAGTACAGCCAGCTCGTTTATGACAGAATTAACAAATTCTCTTCCGTTGTCAGAGTGTAAAATACAAGGAGCACGAAATGTCAAAAATATATCTGCTAAATGACGTGCCACTTCCTATGCCCTCTTCCCTTGTAGTGCACGTAACAAAATAAATTTTGTCAAGTGGTGCTGATACACCATTATATACTTGAATTCACGGTCTTCTTGAGTTTACATGTCGATCAGATCAACTTGGTAACGACTGCTCATTTCTGAATGAAGTATAGGTTTCGGAACATGGCCCCTTATCCTAATGCTCCTTTTGCGCTGACAAGTTTCTCACATAGACAGATAAATGTTTATCATCACCACTGTTATGTTTGCATATTTTCTTGAAGTTTCAACCTTTAATCTGTCTCGACCTCCACGACCAACGGCCTGATAAGCTGATTCAGTAATGTCGAAAATTTCTTTGGCATATAAGTAGTACTTCACAGGCTCTTTTCTTGTCACTGACTTCCTGGTCCCACAAATATTAATAACCTTGAATCGATTTAATCTTCTGTACTGCTTCTGTGTCTTTTTCTCAGCTGATTGTGCTTCTTCAATTTCGTCCACTAATTTATCGTGAGATTCTTTTGCCATAACATTGTAGTGGTTTTCTCTTTTGTCGTGTTCTTCAATCTGTAACATCCTTCTCACAAATTCTTCTTTGCATCGCCTTTCGTGATTTAGATCTGCCATGATAAATACGTACAAGCTGATCCAACCCCTCGACCGTGTTGTTTGTTGTGGCAAAAAGCGCCCAGTGGCGGACTATTGTCGGCCGTTGGAGCGCTGCCCAGGCGGGGAGTTTTGGCGCCTACAACTGTTCCCGCGCGTGTAATTCTTTCCGCGCCTCTAGCGCTTATTGTAGCGGCGCGTATTTACACGCTTATGTGCGATTGTTGTGGGCGCAAGTGATTATCTAACAACTGAATACCTAACAATTCGGTTTCCACAATAGTAACGCTGTTGCAGAATTAAAAATTATTTATTATTAATTTTTACATAATGAGGAAGTTTTTTAGTGCTAGATCTAAAGGAAACACAGTTTCTTGAAGAATATTTATTAGAAATGACTCTTTGTACGGTATAGCTCAAAGCATGGTATTGCACACAATCCAACATCGCACTCTTCACCACACACACGCGTAGCTCTTCTTACGTTTTTCCCGTTGTCCTCCAGTTTGCAGCAACACTCGCCATTTTCGTGTCGGCGCCTTCTTGTTTTCACTATCTGGAATGTGTTTGGATGTACGATCAATATTCCAATAAATATTGCATTGCACAATACAAAAATGCTGTTTTTTGCTTCAATCAACATGTAGTTGACCATCATTTTAATATTTGCCCCTAAATAAATTTAGTGAAAATTAGTTCTGTCTAGTTTAGTTAGAATGCGTTCTTACTAGTTGAAACTAGCTGATACTGATAGCCTTAGTTACAACTACAATTTACTGCTGGTCAAAAGCGATAGTCAGTTAAAACTACACTCCTGGAAATGGAAAAAAGAACACATTCACACCGGTGTGTCAGACCCACCATACTTGCTCCGGACACTGCGAGAGGGCTGTACAAGCAATGATCACACGCACGGCACAGCGGACACACCAGTAACCGCGGTGTTGGCCGTCGAATGGCGCTAGCTGCGCAGCATTTGTGCACCGCCGCCGTCAGTGTCAGCCAGTTTGCCGTGGCATAAGGAGCTCCATCGCAGTCTTTAACACTGGTAGCATGCCGCGACAGCGTGGACGTGAACCGTATGTGCAGTTGACGGACTTTGAGCGAGGGCGTATAGTGGGCATGCGGGAGGCAGGGTGGACGTACCGCCGAATTGCTCAACACGTGGGGCGTGAGGTCTCCACAGTACATCGATGTTGTCGCCAGTGGTCGGCGGAAGGTGCACGTGCCCGTCGACCTGGGACCGGACCGCAGCGACGCACGGATGCACGCCAAGACCGTAGGATCCTACGCAGTGCCGTAGGGGACCGCACCGCCACTTCCCAGCAAATTAGGGACACTGTTGCTCCTGGGGTATCGGCGAGGACCATTCGCAACCGTCTCCATGAAGCTGGGCTACGATCCCGCACACCGTTAGGCCGTCTTCCGCTCACGCCCCAACATCGTGCAGCCCGCCTCCAGTGGTGTCGCGACAGGCGTGAATGGAGGGACGAATGGAGACGTGTCGTCTTCAGCGATGAGAGTCGCTTCTGCCTTGGTGCCAATGATGGTCGTATGCGTGTTTGGCGCCGTGCAGGTGAGCGCCACAATCAGGACTGCATACGACCGAGGCACACAGGGCCAACACCCGGCATCATGGTGTGGGGAGCGATCTCCTACACTGGCCGTACACCACTGGTGATCGTCGAGGGGACACTGAATAGTGCACGGTACATCCAAACCGTCATCGAACCCATCGTTCTACCATTCCTAGACCGGCAAGGGAACTTGCTGTTCCAACAGGACAATGCACGTCCGCATGTATCCCGTGCCACCCAACGTGCTCTAGAAGGTGTAAGTCAACTACTCTGGCTAGCAAGATTTCCAGATCTGTCCCCCATTGAGCATGTTTGGGACTGGATGAAGCGTCGTCTCACGCGGTCCGCACGTCCAGCACGAACGCTGGTCCAACTGAGGCGCCAGGTGGAAATGGCATGGCAAGCCGTTCCACAGTACTACATCCAGCATCTCTACGATCGTCTCCATGGGAGAATAGCAGCCTGCATTGCTGCGAAAGGTGGATATACACTGTACTAGTGCCGACATTGTGCATGCTCTGTTGCCTGTGTCTATGTGCCTGTGGTTCTGTCAGTGTGATCATGTGATGTATCTGACCCCAGGAATGTGTCAATAAAGTTTCCCCTTCCTGGGACAATGAATTCACGGTGTTCTTATTTCAGTTTCCAGGAGTGTAGTTTTAACTAGGCAAAACGCGTTTTGACGAAGTGGCTAAGTGAAACCTAGTTTTAATTAGTAAGAACGCGTTCTAACTAAAAACGGGTTTTGAAATATTCAAACACTTGTAGTAAAGAATTCCCGTTCATTGTAACAGAGCCATCTGATATACTGACTGATGTGACATATGTCTATCCAGCGTAAGCGGTTTTTTTTTTTTTTTTGTACTTCAGTTATTCTCGATTGTCTCCCTTGTAACCTTCTCATTACAGTTTCTGACATCTCTTTAAATGTCTCTGAATTATTACATTTAGTTCAGTTAATGCAGTCTGACTTCTGTTACCATTCACTCTCAATTGTTTACTTTTCTTCATCATCTGTCTAATGTCCTCTGTAATTTTTTTTTGTTTGTTCCACTTCGCTGTTGAAACGTCTCAGGTTGTTTCCAATACGAAATTTGTTAAAGTTTCAATTGTATTGCAGTTTTTCCCAGCGAATAGAATAGGCGTGCTTCCGGAACCGCAATACCTCCTCTATCAAAATATATCGCATGTTAACATTACAGTCATCCTGGAGGCGAGTCGGTGTCTGACTTATGAGAGTACTAGCGTATGCCTGTTTACGCACTGATATTCTAAAACCAAGTAATTCAAGGATATACGGCGGAGTAAAATGCGCGTGCAGATAAGACAGTCGGTACAACAGCGCCAGTCACAGATAAAACTAATGCGTATAAGATACAGACGTTACAAGCGCTGAGTCAGTAAATCCACAGTGCTTACCAGTTAAGTGGTTTATCACGAAAATTGAGGCAGGCGTTGGAATGTCAGCAGTGAAGACTAAGGACAGTCTGAGAGGTTGAATGAAATGCTTCCATGAATTGTCGAGATGGAATACTCTCGTCTCGGTTGAGCAGGTTGTTGGCCATTTGTGTTTCTACAACTTCCTTGACCACTGATTTCCAATATGGTGAGGCTATGGCCAGTGTCTTGACTTTCCCGTAATCCATTTAAGGGCCAGTGGAAATGCAATATTCAGCCACAGCAGATTTGTTGGGCTGTAGAAGGCAGGTGTGCCGTTGGTGTTCGATACACAGTTGTTGTACTGCACATTTGGTTTATCCTGTATAAGTTTTACCACACTGACAAGGAATTCCATAGATCGCTGTCTTTTGTAAAAGCAGATCATCTTTCGCAGATTCTATACGATGGGCGGGAGATCAATTACACTTTTTTTATCAATTATTTTGTCAGTTCTTGGAGAAATAATTCCCACATACGAAAGAAAAACTATAGCATTTACATCTCCTATCTGGCACTGTCTAAAAATTTTGACAGTTTTTCTTTGGCGACTCTCATTTTCGTTCCAGTCCATGTAAAAATGAGCTTTGTGAAATTTGTGCTCACTAGAAGAAGGGGAAAATGTGCCCAGGAGCCTTCAAAATCGGAAAATCAAGAAGAGAAAGAAAGAAAAAAACATTTATAATTTCTGAATGATCTACAGCTACATCTACATGGATACTCTGCAAATCACATTTAAGTGCCTGGCAGAGGGTTCATCGAACCACCTTCACAATTCTCTATTATTCCACTCTCGTATAGCGCGGAAAGAATGAACACCTATATCTTTCCGTAAGAGCTCTGATTTCCCTTATTTTTCGCGGTGATATTTTCGCATTCGGAGGAGAAAGTTGGTGATTGGAATTTCGTGAGAAGATTTCGTCGCAACGAAAAACGCCTTTCATGCATTCATTAACGAGTGTAGGCAGGATTTTTATTCAAATTTCTGTAACTGAATGCATTATCAGTCCACAGATTCGGCTGGTGGAGTAAAGCGACGGATCATTGAACCCAAGAGAGGTGCAGAGGGTTAGAGCGAGCCGAGCCATTCCTTTTTACGACCCAACACGCAACACCCCAGTAGTCTTCACTTTTGAGGAACGGCGACAGTTGCAGAAAGCAGGGGCGATTCTAGAAGTCGATCAAGGGGGGGGGGGGGGGGTTGAGAGGTTTGAGGGAATGGAATATCGCTTAATAAAAGGAGAGTTGGGGTCCTCCACCGACAAATTGGTAAAATTTGGTGTTGCTTAAAGTAGTTTTTGGTAACTGTTTTGGAGTTCAGGGTAAAAACACGTCTACAGACTGTGTGTGCCCGGGAAAATAATACAATTTGACCCACATGTCCGGCGATTTCAAAGTTTTTGGTCTGGGGTCAGCAATTTAAGTGTCGGTAGGCATACCCGGCATATTCAGCTTTCTTGATTATTGTAAGTGGTACTCCTACATTAATATACATCCAATGTGTATTAATAAATAATAAGACGCCCATTTTAAGTTAAATGATATTTATCGGTTTAGGTAGTAAGCTACTTGCCGCTCTTATTCTTAAGTTAAAATGTGTTTGAAATACGTTGCAACCTATATTGCTACATAAATATAAAAAATGATTGAATCTGTTGAGGCAATCTTTTCCTCGGAGCCCAAATTACACACTACTCATTTTTTTCGTACAGTGGAAGCAAAATTGCGGGCAGCACAAAGAAAAACTAAAACTTGGAAAAACAGGAAACTCCCTAATGTCCATAAATATTGCAACGTACATTATTCGCATGTGTTTTAATCACGGCTGCTTCTACAGTTGTCTCTCCAAAATATGTGTATCAGGAACCTCGGCATGCCAGTGTATTGAGACATCAGATGACAGTCTCAATCATATACTTCAGTGTCCTCTAAATACCTTCCTGTCTCTTTATTTTCCATAGTACTCTTGGACCGAAGAACTTACTGTGCTATCGCCAAATTTTCTTGAGGTCAATAAACGAAATAAAATAATCACGCTGTTCAAAACCAAAATTCAGACTAGAGTATGACCTCAGCGCACTAATGCCACTAATGCAAGGCTTTTCGTTACCTTTGACTCGCGTACCTGCACAATTCTAGTCTGATTATTTACAATTCTCGATTACCTTTTCTCTGACCACTTTCCTCTTTTGCTGATTATACCTCACTTTTGGGCAGTGCTGGAACTCAAGACTCGCTGAGAGAGCAAACTCTTACTGTTCCTATCTTTTTCAATACTAACGCAAAAGAGAACTAAAACTTATTTTGTTTCGTATTACTTTGTTCCGTATTTCATAAAGTTTTAAGAAGCAGGAATAATGGAGTATTTTATGTTTCGTTTTATCTAGACCGACGAAAAAAGTTACCGTTAAAGTGTTAGCTGGATAAATACACTGACGGAAAAAAGTCCCAACACCAAGAAGGAGTTGTGCGATACAAATGAAAGTTGGTAGGCGTATATCTGCATCTGACAGGTGTTGTTTATTCAGATTTCGAGCCAGTAGCATGAGAGTGGCGCTAGTAGCGCTACCATGAGGGTGCACATCAGGTTTGCTTTAAGTAAATGATGTAACGGTAGTGAGCGTTAGTACCTTTGAGATTGAACGTGGTAGTTGATTTCGGACAAGAATGCCTTTAAGGTGAAAAAGACGTCATTATCAACACCTCAGTGAGCAGCAGTTGGCACCACAGTGACATCAGCGAACTGTTACTTCAAGGACAGCTCCGAGACGGACACCCAGTAGCGTGCATTCCACTGACCCAAACTTCAGTGGTGTCAAGCGCTGTGTGTTGATTAGATGGAGGTCTGTTGAGGACCCACTATCAGTCTGTCCGCGTGCTAGACACACTGGACCTACACGTGGAGTTATTGTCTGGGGTGCGATTTTGTACGACATCAGGAGCACTGCCGTGGCTATTCCACACACCCTGACTGCAGATTTGTACGTCGGTCTGCTGATTCGACCTGCTGTACTACTGCCATTCGTGAGTAGCTTTCCATGGAATGTTTCCCTACAGGACAACACTAGCCCACATACCGCTGCTGTGACCCAACGTGCTCTAAAGAGCGTCGACATGTTGCTTGGCTTGCTCGATCACCAGATCTGTCTCCAATCAATCACATATGGGACATCACCAGACGACAACTTCAGCGTCATCCACAACCAGCACCAACCGTCCTGTGTTGACTGACCAAGTTCAACAGGCATAGAATTCCATCCCACAAACTGACATCCGGCACCTGGAAACAAATGCATGCACGTTTGCTTGCTTGAATTCAACATTCTGGTGGTTGCAATGGTTATTAATGTACCAGAGTTTCACATTTACAATGGCTTATCTCGCGTTTACATTAACCTATGACCTTGCAATGTTGATCACTTAAATATGTTACCTAGACAAATTTGTTCCCGAAATTTCATCACTCTACATTAACTATTTTTTGGTGCTTCGATTTTTTCCATCAGTGTAATAGCGGTGAATGCGCGAGAGCATTCCACAATTCCACAACTGTCTGAAAAAATATCACGTTTTGAGTCGTATGTTATCAGTTCATTTGAAAGATGATACGGTCAGAGCAGGGATAAATGCTAGATAGTAGTAACCTGTATATGTTTGAGCAGGCTAGATAACGAAAAACGGCACGAGACCGATTCTTCGAGAGTCATAATGTTCAAATATTCCAATCTGAATTATTGGTTCAAATGGCTCTGAGCACTATGCGACTTAACTTCTGAGGTCATCAGTCGCCTAGAACTTAGAACTAATTAAACCTAACTAACCTAAGGACATCACACACATCCATGCCCGAGGCAGGATTCGAACATGCAACCGTAGCGGTCACGCGGTTCCAGACTGAAGCGCCTTTAACCGCACGGCCACACCGGCCGGCTCTGAATTATTAACTGTTAATATATGGTCTGCTTATAGGTCGATGGAAGGCAACGGCATAACACTTCTTATAGCATCGTACTTAGAATAGCCGTGATGTTCAGATCAACATTCGTGTTGATGACAGTTTTACCTTTTCTATTATATTTTTTAGACAGAAATACCATGTAACTGCGTCAGATGCAAGAACTGTAGCATATTTCTTTTAGATCTGGGGAAATGTTAAGTCTGAGTAAAATTAGAGAAAATGTTATAAACGCTGGAGGTCACTCCCGAGCTCTGAATATACGTTAAAAAAAAAAAAAAAAAGGAGATTCACGTTTTCCTATGTCAATTTTAGTAGAAATCTGAAAGTCAAAATCTGTGAAAACCCGTAAATGTTACTGCAAATTTCAGTCCGTATGCACATCTAGACTGAAAGGACAAGTGAAAATTCTCAGCTTATGACAGATACTACAAGAAATTTCACAACAGTACAATAAAATATTCGCAGTACTCAATTCTCCCCTTGAGACATATAGTCGCATAATATTTTGAAGGCAAAACGAACATCAGATACGTTGCTCTCAATGAACTATCTTACAACTTTTTTACTTTGTGATATCAAACGTGATCCCCTCACTCTCTAGAAATTTTAAGGAACTTTGCGATAAATTTTACTGAAAGGAATGTAAAATAACGACGTTTCGCTGTGATGTTGCGCAGATCGTCGTGACAACAACTGGAGAAACGTCAGACAATAATGATTACCAACATTCAAATATATCTGTTGTACACCTCAACATCAACGAGGCACCAAGTAACTGCATAATCAGTTAGCATTTTTTGTAGTTTACCTTCACTTTTCGTACTTTATCAGCTCTTAAATACACTGTATAAGGGTTAATACTTGCTCAGTTCTCATGCATTGCTTCCTCACCTTTAATCTGTACATGACTCAGAGTCATTCTTAAACACGTATGGGGTTAGCTGAAGAGAGCAATTCCAAACTCAGACTTGTTCGTTGTTTCAACACGACATCTACATTTTCCAGGCAAGTCTTATGATATCCGTAGATTTTGTATCCAGCATTTTGAGTACCAAATGAGCTACAACAACAGAAGGTATGTAGTAGAAATAGAAAACTGAATGGCTCGTAGACGAAAGAGCAAAGAATTTTCTGTATTTTTGTAATGGTGTATTAGCAGTGCAAACAGATGGCCAGTGCACGGGAAGCACGTACACTGAATCGGATGCAATTGTGAATTATTTATTTATTTATTTCATCAACAATACAGAGTAACCCACCACCTTGAAATGTAAGGTGGGTCGGATGCTTCTAAATCCAACAGCAGAGACATCTTATTATTACAGTCTTGTTAGTATATAGCTGATAATGCTTTTTTTAAGTAATAGAAATAACTTAATACATAAAAATTTCTCTAAGGTTACAGAGAATTGAATGCTTAACAATTGTTAAAGTGGTTGTATATAATTTGTTTCTGCCTCGTTGATGAGAATATAATTTATATAATGCAAATATCAAAGAAAAATGTGATAGAATACGTGTGGTGAAAATAAGTTGCAGTACAAAGAGGGAAGTGATATACTATATTTGGATGTGTAATATAGCTTGTTGGTTGATGATAGCCTATTTCTACCTATTTCAGGCTAGTAGATCTCGGTAGAACCTCGAGTTATTCTCAACTGAAATGGTTTGTGTTTGTGTATGTTTATTGTGTTTGTGTGTACTGGTATATTACTTGCAGTGTTGTATGTCAGGACACTACATGATATTCAGTAGTTATATGTTTGTCTTATTGTTGGTAGTTGTCGTATATTCTATGTAATACCTTACATACACCTGGTACTATACAGGTTAAATGCTGATTGAGCATTTGATACATGGACTACGTGAATTTTAGTTTTACATGAGGAATACACTTATGGTTGTAAATTTGTTAATAGAAATAAAATGTAGTTCATTGCTACATGAGTGCAGTATTCCTTAAATAACTTAAAATAAATTAATACATTACATTTTTAGTTTTATACGTACTTTATACAGAAAATACATTTGATATATAAAAATCATTGATTGTAGCTTTACATAAAGAAGAGAATATACTTATGTCTACACATAATAAGACGAATAATGTATTACTGCTTGTTTGCAGTATACATCAAACAATATGCAATATGTCACTTGGGAAGGGGAGCCTCGGAATAAAAGTTCTTCGAGCTTTCTCCTTCCAAGCGACAGTACCTTATTACTAGAGCCTTAGTATATGGTGTCAATGTTTGTTTGTTTCATGATTGTTACTGTCAGTTGATTATTTGTGACTGTGTTACGGCATGCAGTTTCATGTGTCGTTGGTTTGGGTCCCTTACCTGTTGATCCCTTCTGAGTCATGTTCACTTAGTGTGTTGGTTTCTTCCTCGGTTTCGGAATCTGAGGTAGTGCTTGTGTTGTCCCATGTGGTCTGTTGTGTTGTTTGCGCCTGTCTACGCTTTCTTCCATATGGGTTTTGGCGCTTTTATTCTTCATGCAGTGTGTTCGATACAATATGGGCTACGCTATTTAATGTGTTCCAATTATCGGGATTGCGTATTATTCTCGTGATGTCACTGTCGTTCTGTATAGGTCTCATGTGTGCCAACGTGTTGCATAGCAGTGTGACATGTTCTGGTGTTCCAGCTTCTCCGCAAATACATATTTCATCGTTAGTTAGTCTCATGCGGTTTAAGTGTACCGCGTAAGGCCTGTGGCGTTTCATGAACTGGACTTGGAATGCCGTGGCTTAGTTTCTGCGATGAAAAAGCCAGCGGTCTGAGGCAGCTACTGCGCATGCGCGCAAACGCAAATCTACCTTCCCGCGACCCGACGCTCATGTGACAGGCGAGTGAGGTTAGTGCAGTACGTGCGAAGTTGTCGCCGGCAGAACACCTTACCCTTTTCAGACAGCGTACTACTCTGCAGGTATGGAATTTATATTTCAATGATTACCTTCAAGCTGTGTGTTGATGCCACTCGACTGACTTAAATTATTGATCAGATACTAGCAGACATGCATAAACCCAGAGAACAACTATTTCGTCGTTGCACCCTGCAGTTCCGGTTTATCGACATCAATTTAGATTCATCTCGTCTATTTTGCGTTTGATATTCGCAAATCAGTTTTACTGAAATCGCGATATTTACTTTCGTACTTAATATTCAGTGTTTGCAACAGTTATACGTTGAGCTGTGCATTTGTATAGCCACACATCAGTGGCCACACCATTGCTAAGTCAGGCCGTAAATAATGTGCAATTAATAGTATTATTGTGTGTCCTGGATTCGCATTTGCGAGGAGCAACGTTTTCAAATCGCAGTCCGGTCATTCAGATTTAAGTTTTCAGTGATTTACCAGAATCGATTACGGTGAAAGCCCGGATGTTTCCATCGTAAAGAACACGGTGAGGTTCCGTCTCTATCCTTGTTCTATGTAGTTGTGTGCTCCACCTTTAATGACATCGAGCAGAATGCTAACCCTGAATATTCTTTTTCTCCATTGTGTATTCCTATGAAGTATGCAAGCGGTTTTCTTCGACTGTGGTTATGTAACAAAAAGCACGTACTTATTGCAACGCATATTAAGGGTTTTTTCCATCCCTTTCACGTTCTTGTACAAGCTATTATTAACTTTTTGTCTTCTTTACAATTGCTACGGAATATCTACGTAGGAGACGGAGCAATTATCGTGGCCTTGGGGCTGAAAGCCGCGTCTTAGAATTTTCTAAACAGGTTTCCGCGAAAAGTACTGCCTTTCATCCAGTGTCCACTGGTTAGATTTTTAAGGATTGCTGCCAGGTTAGTTTGCCGAACAGACTTATTATCACTCGCACTCCTCGTCGTTGTCTTCTTTTTCTTTAGTGTTCAACCTTGAGGTTGGTTAGCCATTCCACTTTTCTTTCGCCTCTTTGCTCATTTCCATATATGTAGCACACCCTAAAACACTTGTAATCTGCTGTGTGTATGACACCGTTGATCGTCTCCAACGATTCCTTCCCTCAACAGCTCCTTCTGCTATTATTCCAATGATATTGTATCTTAAAATATGTCCTATGAGATTTTCTCTTCTTCTTTGGATGCGCATTCAGAGAGGTCTGGTTTCTAAATTCTTCTCAGCACCTCTTCTTTGGTAACAATATCTTACTGACTGATCTTCAACATCCTTTTGCAGCACAAACTCTACAAGGCTTCTAGCTGTCTTCTCAGTTGTTTTCCTATTGACCAAGTTTCCCACCCATATAGGACCATATTCCAAGCAAATGCTTTCATGACCTGTTTTCTTATTTCCTGACTGGTGTTCTTATAGATGAGTAAGCTCTTTCTCAAATTAAATATTATTTTGGCCTGTTGTTTTCTGCTCTTCTTTATATTCACTTGATTTCCTCAGTCACTCAGACCTAATACGGATCTCAAAGATGTGAAATATTCCAGTGTTGGACTTTCAAGTACAGTCGACTCTTGGAGGGTCAAGGGAAGAAATTCAAATTACTGAGAATTCAAATTAATAGAAGTTCCAATAACCGAGAGGGATGAAGGAAAAAAATATCCAATAAACGAGAATTTGATTGAAAATAAATTGTAGTACATACATGTTACATACATATGTAAATTTATGTTTATTTTAATAATGCCCAAAATAATACACGCATGTACGAGGCGAATCAGGAAAGTAATGAGACTGACAACACTGGGAGCGACCTGGCAACGCTGCGTTGTTCTATTTGAGTAAATCGGTGTGATCATCCCATCCAGATGCTCAGTCCGAGTGCTCCGTCCAGTCATTACGTGGTTTTTGAGAGCGTCATTTGTGAAGTCGTATTTTTGTTGTATGTTGCAAAAATGGAACAGCGGAATTTAGAGCAACGTTATCCCAGCTAGTTTTTTGTTAAGCTTGGGGAATCTGCGAGTGTGACCTTTGAAATATTACAACAGGCCTATGGGGAACATTCCTTATCAAGAGCACAAGTTTTTCTCTGGCGCAGATCGTTTTTGGAAGGCCGAGAACACTTTGAAGATGAATGTCGCTCTGGGACCCCTTCAGCTTCAAAAACTAACGAAAATGTCGAACGTTTGCGTGGTCTTGTGAGATCAGACCGACGTTTAACCGTAAGAACAAATTGTGTCAACCAAGTATGTTACAAAGATGTCCTTGAAAGGCTAGAGAAAAGGGTGAATCTAGTGAGACCGGACATTGCAGACTAGTGGATGCTGCATCATGACAACGCTCCTTGTCACATTGCTACTTCCAACGCCGAACTTTTTACCTCAAAAGGCGTACTTGTTGTTCCACAGCCCCCCCGCACGCCCCACATCCTCCCCCTTATTCTCCTGATCTGAGTCCTTGTGACTTTTTCTTTTCCCGAAACTGAAAAATGCCTTACAAAGACGTCATTTTGGAACTCTGGAGAACATTCAAAAGTATATGACTGACACTATAAAGGCCCTATCAGTTGAAACCTTTCAGCACTACTACCAAGTCTAAGAACAACGACTCCGCCGATGTATGGCTGCTGAAGGGAACTACTTTGAAAGGGACGGTAAGGTTGTTTGAAAAAAAAAAATAGTAGGTAAAAAAAATCAGTCTCATTACTTTTGTCACACACATTGTTCACATATGGTACATTCATACAGTACATGAAAAACAGATCAACGAGAATGTTACACTTCATTGTGAAAAATAGTCGGTGATTTTCCTTAGAGAGAGCGAACTTCCATCAAACATGTCGATTTAATTTTCGATAGTGATGAGAGCGGAGGAGAAATCATGCGTTTTCTTTCTGAGGACGTAGCAACGTAGGGTATGGACAGATGACCTTGCCTCACTCAATATGACTGGAGTTAGTGGTTGTTCTTTGTTATCTTCCTCGTCCTCAACCTTACAGGCCAACGACTCAGCACCGGTTAGGACACTATGGACAGCGATGCCGTCGTCAGCATGAGCGAAACCCTCAAATGTTAATTCACCACAGCTGGGTAGGAGTTCACAACCTGAGTCTGGCGGGTTCAAATGGCTCTGAGCACTATGGGAATTAACTTCGGAGGTCATCAGTCCCCGAGAACTTAGAAGTACTTAAACCTAACTAACCTACGGACATCACACACATCCATGTCCGAGGCAGGATTCGAACCTGCGACCGCAGCGGTCGCGTGATTCCAGACTGTAGCGCCTAGAACCGCTCGGTCACTCTGGCCGGCGAGTCTGGCGGGAATGAATTCGTTGGCTGTAGCGGTCAAAACTGTTACGTTCACCCTTTCACATTTTGCAGTGCTATCCAGCAAGAAGTGGAACAATTTCTCTGTGGTAGAGAGTTTTAAATTATATATTATGCCCTGGTCCAACGGTTGCAATCTTGATGCCGTTTTGGGTGGGAAAAAATCAGTTTTACGTGTTGTAATCGTATCCAAGAACAGTAAAATTCTACGTTTCTTCTTTTTCGTATTACTACTAACCGAAGTCAGCCATTCATTAAACAATTGCGTCATCATCCACGATTTTCTAGTTTGAGTGATAAGTTATGGGGAGCGATTTTCTTCCCTCTAAGCAGTGTGGTTTCGCACGTTTCCCTGTTTTGAGTGGCTTCAACTTTTGAGATACCTCCGTGTTACTGGCTAGAAGGCTAGTTATTCTGCCGTTGTTCAATTTTGCTCCACGACGCTTCTCGCCTTTGAATGCTAGGGTGCGATCAGGAAGATATTTAAAGAAAGCCCGATTTAGTTTGTTTTGTATTATGTTGTGTGGGTCGTAGTCATTCAGAAGTTGTTTTAGTTCATCAATCCATTCAGTACAAAGGGAATTGTCCACGATGGCCCCCTCTCCCAAGATTTTTTTTAATGCGATAGGATGACGTTTTCTAAAATTTGAGAGCCACCCTTCACTTTCCGCAAATCCTCCAATCCCGATAGACTGAGCAAAGACTTGGCTTTCCTTCAACATCAAACAACCCACGGGAACGTTTTGCCCTCTGTACTGGTTTGTCCACTTAAGCAAGCACTTCTCAAGACGGGGAAATTCGTCCTGTCGTGACATTTTTCTTCATGTGCCTGATACATTTCCAATGACACGATTTTTATTTTTTTAAATCATCGGTAATGTAGATGGTAAAATATTGAACTGTTTTGCAACATCTTTTCCCGAAACTACATCTCCCCAAAGCTTGAATAACGAGCTTTTATCATTAACTGACAGACACTTGTTCCTTCTAGCACTCGTGGCGTATCACAGTTTCAAGAAACACGGATTGACTTCAGCACAGTCTGAGAATCACAGAAGTAGGGGGATATCAATGGAAATCACAGAAGTAGGGGTCTTCAAATTGTATAAAGTGTTGGCGAGATGTCCTTACCACTGCAACTTCGGGTTACTGAGGGGACCAAAACACACTGAGTGTTTCAATTCATCGAGCATTTTTCAGGGGACCAGCAAAAGTTTCAGATTATTGCGAGTTTCAAGTTATCGAGAGTCGATTGTATTTTGTATGCAATCTCGTTCGTAGATAAAACGCAATTTCGTAGCATCGCACCACTAAATCATAGCCTTTCATTTGTTTTACCTGCATTTGAGCTTACAGTGTTTTTCCACTTCATATCTACACGTTTTATCGCTGGTAATTTGTACGACTTGAGTGACTCTAATTACGGCTCATTACTCATGAGGCCAAAGGCTACAACAGTTACACCTTTCGTTAAGAACACAGTATACATTTATCTTTAAGTGCTAACTGCCAGTATTACTACCATACTGATATTTTATCAACATGATGATATCGTAAACTAACATAGCATTTCCGGAACGCAACGTAATAACATTGCAAAGTACTTGAGTTGTGATGACGAGGACAACAGTCGTCAGAACTGCAGACAAAACGAGCCGAAGGCTCAAAGATACGCAGGTGCAGTGTGTACATCTTCACATTTATGGTAAAAGAACGAGGATAACATTCATCTGTCTAGCTGATCTATATCTACATCTATATACATACTCGGCAAACCACAATACGGCAGGTGGCGAAGGGTACGTACACCACTACTAGTCATTTCCCTTCCTGTTCGACTCTCAAATAGAGCGAGAGAAAAACGAGTGTCTATACGCCTTTGCACAAGCCCTAACTTTTATTACGTTTTCGGTCCTTACGAGAAATGTACGTTGGCGGCAGTTAGATAGTTCTGCAGTCAGCTTCAAATGCCGGCTCTCTAAATTTACTCAATAGTGTTCCCCAAAAAGAACGCTGCCTTTCCTCCAGGTATTCCCGTTTGAGTTTCCGAGGCACCTCTATCATACTTGCGTGTTGATCGAACCTACCGATAACAAATCTAGCAGCTCATCTCTGTATTGCTACGATGTCTTCCTTTAATCCGGTGTTGAGGATCTCAAACGGTCGAGCAGTACACAAGAATGGGTCGCACTAATCGTCTATATGCGGTCTCTTTCACAGATGAACCGAACTTTCCCAAAACTCTTCTAATAAATCGAAGTCGATCATTCTCCTTCCACACTACAATCCTTATATGACCGCTCCAATTCATATCGCTTTGCAACGTTACGCCCAGTTATTTAATCGACGCGACTATGTGAAGCAGCGCACTACTAATACTGCATTCGAACATTAAGGGATTGTTTTTCCTGCTCATCTGCTTTCACATTAAATTTTTCTACATTTAGAGCAAGCTGCCATTCATCATACCAATTAGAATTGTATTCTCCTACAGTCACTGAACGACATCTTCCCGTACACCACAGCATCACCGAGCGAGGTGGCGCAGTGGTTAGCACACTGGACTCGCATTCGGGAGGACGATGGTTCAATCCCGCGTCCGACCACCCTGATGTAGGTTTTCCGTGATTTCCCTAAATCGCTCCAGGCAAATGCCGGGATGGTTCCACTGAAAGGGCACGGCCGACTTCCTTCCCCGTCCTTCGCTGATCAGACGAGACCGATGATCTCGCAGTTTGGTCTCTTCCCACAAACACCCAACCCCAACCACAGCATCTTCAGCAAACAGTCACAGATTGCTGCCCACCCTATCCGTCAGATCATTAATGTATATAGAGAACAAGAGTGGTCCCATCCCACTTCCCAGGGATACTCCTGACGATACCTCTGCCTCTGATAAACATACGTCATCAAGGAGATCACTCTGGCTTTTAGTACTTAAAAAAGTCTTCGAGCCACTCACATAGCTGGGAATCTATTCCGTATCAACTCAAACTGATACGTATACCCTTCTCCATCATCCTTGAAAGTCTGTAACATCATCACGGAATCATCCTGTATATTTATTCGCGCCTGCGTCTGTAACTTTGACGCTCTGTATCGTCTTTGGATGACGTGTCCGGAAATGGGTTCCTATGTAGAACTTTATCAACTAAGTCTCCTCTACAATGTCTAGAAGCGTGGAATATTAATTGTGAAACACTGTGTATATCAGTGCTTCGTAAACTAATGCCAAGTTCATGGCAGAGGGCACTTACTATTATATCACGTATTAGAGTTTGTTGCCATTATCTCCCGCCGGAGGTTCGAGTCCTCCCTCGTGCATGGGTGCGTGAGTTGTTCTTAGCATAAGTTAGCATTGGCGGCCGAAGACTTCCGGCATAAGAAGTCAGCCTCATTCTGCCAACGGCCTTGTAAAGAGGGCGGAGGAGCGGATAGAGGTTCAGGGCAATCTCTTGTCCTAGGGGTGGGAAATTGCCCCTAAAGGCGGAAGAATCAGCAATGATCACCGACATGAGGATGCAGAAGGCAATGGAAACCACTGCATTAAAGACACGTAACGTGTATCCACAGGACATGTGGCCTGTAATTGAAGAAGTGTCATGATGATCTCTCCATTGGCAAAAGATTCCGGAATAGTCCCCCATTCGGATCTCCGGGAGGGGACTGCCAAGGGGGAGGTTACCATGAGAAAAAGATTGAATAATCAACGAAAGGATAACGTTCTACGAGTCGGGGCGTGGAATGTCAGAAGCTTGAACGTGGTAGGGAAACTAGAAAATCTGAAAAGGGAAATGCAAAGGCTCAATCTAGATATAGTAGGGGTCAGTGAAGTGAAGTGGAAGGAAGACAAGGATTTCTGGTCAGATGAGTATCGGGTAATATCAACAGCAGCAGAAAATGGTATAACAGGTGTAGGATTCGTTATGAATAG
Source organism: Schistocerca americana (assembly GCF_021461395.2). Classification (NCBI taxonomy): domain Eukaryota; kingdom Metazoa; phylum Arthropoda; class Insecta; order Orthoptera; family Acrididae; genus Schistocerca; species Schistocerca americana. The sequence continues at coordinate 625,896,807 of NC_060130.1, forward strand.
GAAGGTAGGGCAGAGGGTGTGTTACTGTGAACAGTTCAGTAATCGGGTTGTTCTAATCAGAATCGACAGCAGACCAACACTGACAACGATAGTTCAGGTATACATGCCGACGTCGCAAGCTGAAGATGAACAGATAGAGAAAGTGTATGAGGATATTGAAAGGGTAATGCAGTATGTAAAGGGGGACGAAAATCTAATAGTCATGGGTGACTGGAATGCAGTTGTAGGGGAAGGATTAGAAGGAAAGGTTACAGGAGAATATGGGCTTGGGACAAGGAATGAAAGAGGAGAAAGACTAATTGAGTTCTGTAACAAGTTTCAGCTAGTAATAGCGAATACCCTGTTCAAGAATCACAAAAGGAGGAGGTATACTTGGAAAAGGCCGGGAGATACGGGAAGATTTCAATTAGATTACATGATGGTCAGACAGAGATTCCGAAATCAGATACTGGATTGTAAGGCGTACCCAGGAGCAGATATAGACTCATATCACAATATAGTAGTGATGAAGAGTAGGCTGAAGTTCAAGACATTAGTCAGGAAGAATCAATACGCAAAGAAGTGGGATACGGAAGTACTAAGGAATGACGAGATACGTTTGAAGTTCTCTAACGCTATAGATACAGCAATAAGGAATAGCGCAGTAGGCAGTACAGTTGAAGAGGAATGGACATCTCTAAAAAGAGCCATCACAGAACATACATAGGTACAAAGAAGGTAGCTGCGAAGAAACCAAGGGTAACAGAAGAAATACTTCAGTTGATTGATGAAAGGAGGAAGTACAAACATGTTCCGGGAAAATCAGGAATACAGAAATACAAGTCGCTGAGGAATGAAATAAATAGGAAGTGAAGGGAAGCTAAGACTAAATGGCTGCAGGAAAAATGTGAAGACATCGAAAAAGATATGATTGTCGGAAGGACAGACTCAGCATACAGGAAAGTCAAAACAACCTTTGGTGACATTAAAAGCAACGGTGGTAACATTAAGAGTGCAACGGCAATTCCACTGTTAAATGCAGAGGAGAGAGCAGATAGGTGGAAAGAATACATTGAAAGCCTCTATGAGGGTGAAGATTTGTCTGATGTGATAGAAGAAGAAACAGGAGTCGATTTAGAAGAGATAGGGGATCCAGTATTAGAATCGGAATTTAAAAGAGCTTTGGAGGACTTACGGTCAAATAAGGCAGAAGGGATAGATAACATTCCATCAGAATTTCTAAAATCATTGGGGGAAGTGGCAACAAAACGACTATTCACGTTGGTGTGTGGAATATATGAGTCTGGCGATATACCATCTGACTTTCGGAAAAGCATCATCCACACAATTCCGAAGACGGCAAGAGCTGACAACTGCGAGAATTATCGCACAATCAGCTTAACAGCTAATGCATCGAAGCTGCTTACAAGAATAATATACAGAAGAATGGAAAAGAAAATTGAGAATGCGCTACGTGACGATCAGTTTGGCTTTAGGAAAAGTAAAGGGACGAGAGAGGCAATTCTGACGTTACGGCTAATAATGGAAGCAAGGCTAAAGAAAAATCAAGACACTTTCATAGGATTTGTCGACCTGGAAAAAGCGTTCGACAATATAAAATGGTGCAAGCTGTTCGAGATTCTGAAAAAAGTAGGGGTAAGCTATAGGGAGAGACGGGTCATATATAATATGTAAACAACCAAGAGGGAATAATAAGAGTGGACGATCAAGAACGAAGTGCTCGTATTAAGAAGGGTGTAAGACAAGGCTGTAGCCTTTCGCCCCTACTCTTCAATCTGTACATCGAGGAAGCAATGATGGAAATAAAAGAAAGGTTCAGGAGTGGAATTAACATACAAGGTGAAAGGATATCAATGATACGATTCGCTGATGACATTGCTATCCTGAGTGAAAGTGAAGAAGAATTAAATGATCTGCTGAACGGAATGAACAGTCTAATGAGTACACAGTATGGATTGAGAGTAAATCGGAGAAATACGAAGGTAATGAGAAATAGTAGAAATGAGAACAGCGAGAAACTTAACATCAGGATTGATGGTCACGAAGTCAATGAAGTTAAGGAATTCTGCTACCTAGGCAGTAAAATAACCAATGACGGACGGAGCAAGGAGGACATCAAAAGCAGACTCGCTATGGCAAAAAAGGCATTTCTGGCCAAGAGAAGTCTACTAATATCAAATACCGGCCTTAATTTGAGGAAGAAATTTCTGAGGATGTACGTCTGGAGTACAGCATTGTATAGTAGTGAAACATGGACTGTGGGAAAACCAGAACAGAAGAGAATCGAAGCATTTGAGATGTGGTGCTATAGACGAATGTTGAAAATTAGGTGGACTGATAAGGTAAGGAATGAGGAGGTTCTACGCAGAATCGGAGAGGAAAGGAATATGTGGAAAACACTGATAAGGAGAAGGGACAGGATGATAGGACATGCGCTAAGACATGAGGGAATGACTTCCATGGTACTAGAGGGAGCTGTAGAGGGCAAAAACTGTAGAGGAAGACAGAGATTGGAATACGTCAAGCAAATAATTGAGGACGTAGGTTGCAAGTGCTACTCTGAGATGAAGAGGTTAGCACAGGAAAGGAATTCGTGGCGGGCCGCATCAAACCAGTCAGTAGACTAATGACAAAAAAAAAAAAAGTTTAAGTAGTGTGTAAGTCTAGGGACCGATGACCTAAGCTGTTTGGTCCCTTAGGAATTCACACACATTTGAACATTTTTGTTGCCATTCTATTCGGAGCGCGAAAGGATGATTGCTTAAACGCATCCTTGTTTGCTGTAATTAGTCTAATCTCGGCTTTGTTGTCGCTATGAGAGAAATTTATAAAGGGCTGTAGTATATTTAGTGTTGTCCCTAAATCCCTCACTTGATACTGATTCTTCCAACTTTGTAAGTAGCCTTTCGTCGGATAACTGACATCTACCTTCAAGTATTTACCAGTTCAGGATTTTCAGCATTTCCGTGACGCACTCCCATGGTTGGAGAAAACCTATGATCATTCATGTTGCCCTTCTCTGTATACGTTGAGTCTCCCCTCTTAGTCGTAACTAGTATGATTCCCGCATACTTGAGCAATATGGATGGGACATGCAATTGTTTTGCAAGCAATTTCATTTTTAGACTGACTGGATTTTCCATGTATCTTGCAGTGAACCGAAGGCTTTACCTACGGTTGTGCCTGTATGATCGTTTCAATTCATATCCTCACAAATTGTTACACATGGGTATTTGTATGAGTTGACTGATTCCAATTGTGACTCATTGATGTTGTTGTCGTAGGATACTATTGTGAGGTGCATAATTTCAGTTTTTAAATATTGAAAAAAAGTAGTCAATCTTTGCACCACTTTAAAACAATATTAGGATGTGGTTGAATACTTGTGCAACTGTTTTAGGTAGTACTTCACTGTAGATAATTGCATCATCTTCAAAAGATCTGAGGTTGCTATTAATACTGTTTGTTCATTAACCTATAACATCAAGAGCAAGGGTCTCACCATATATCCCAGGTTCACGCCAGGCCTGATGCTGTTTTTAAAAATATCGGGAACTCGGCACATCGATATTTTAAAAATATCATTATTGGCCCTAGATGTATCGATGCAAAAATTATCGACGTACTGGCCTATAAAAATATCGGTTGCGCATTGTAAATATAGCGTCAGTTTTAGATCTGTCTTTTTAAGTGTAAATTTATTATTAGATATTCTATACATCAACAAGCTAGCAGTTTGCCTATCCCCCTAAGAGCAAGAATTGAAAGGAAAATCTGCAAGTTCACACTTGGTGATAACCATTTTGCTACCAATGGTAACTACATGTATGTACGTATGTATGTATTGAACTGAGGACCTAGAAACGACGGAGAGGCTTCGTCCCCACTGTAGCCCTCAGTGGTACACAACCCCAAAACAGGCTACAGCAGTCCACTCACCCCACCGCCGCCCCACAGCGAACGCAGGGTTATTGTGCGGATCGGCCCCCAGTGGACCCCTCCTATACTTGTTTCACACACTCAAAGGGAAAGAGTGGACGTGATGAAAACTCAAAAACTTGTAAGACTCCTTCACACAGTGAAAGTAAAGTTATTTTGTACTACAATCGTGGGGGGGTATGCAGACTAAACTTACTGACATGCAACATCTTCCAAACGAAATGTCAGACACTGTAGTAACTGTGCATAAGAAACTGGGGCCGGCCACAGTGGCCGAACGGTTCTAGGCGCTTCAGTCTGGGATCGCGCGACCGCTACGGTCGCAGGTTCGAATCCTGCCTCGGGCATGTATGTGTGTGATGTCCTTAGGTTAGTTAGGTTTAAGTAGTTCTAAGTTCTAGGGGACTGATGACCTCAGATGTCCCATAGTGCTCAGAGCCATTTGAACCATTTTTTGAAGAAACTGTGTCTAGAACGATCTTGCTGCAGCAATGTGTTCAGTCAACTGAAGAAAGAATTTAGGACAACATTTTATACATGATGATCTTAGAACTACTTCAGACATTATAAAGGTGGATGTGGAAGTTTTTGTCCAGAACGTATTCTCTCATTTTTCCGTTTATACTGGAGGACGTCGTTATCAGAAGAAAGAAAACTGGCGTTCTACGGATCGGAGCGTGGAATGTCAGATCCCTTAATCGGGCAGGCCGGTTAGAAAATTTAAAAAGGGAAATAGATCGGTTAAAGTTAGATATAGTGGGAATTAGCGAAATTTGGTAGCAGGAGGGACAAGACTTCTGGTCAGCTGAATACAAGGTTATAAATACAAAATCTAATAGGGGTAATGCTGGAGTAGGTTTAATAATGAGTAAAAAAATAGGAGTGTGGGTAAGCTACTACAATCAGCATAGTGAACGCATTATTGTGGCCAAGATAGACACAAAGCCCACGCCTACCACAACAGTACAAGTTTATATGCCAACTAGCTCTGCAGAGATTGATGAAATGTATTATGAGATAAAAGAAATCATTCAGATAGTGAAGGGAGACGAAAATTTAATAGTCATGGGTGACTGGAATTCAATAGTAGGAAAAGGAGGAGAAGTAAACGTAGTAGGTGAATATGGAATGGGGGTAAGAAATGAAACAGGAAGCCGCCTGGTAGAATTTTACACAGAACATAACTTAATCATAGCTAAAACTTGGTTCAAGAATCATGAAAGAAGGTTCTATACATGAAAGAGGCCTGGAGATACTAGAAGGTTTCAGATAGAATATGTAATGGTACGACAGAGATTTGGGAACCAGGTTGTAATTGTAAGACATTTCCAGAGGCAGATGTGGACTCTGACCACAATCTATTGGTTATGAACTGTAGATTAAAAGCGAAGAAACTACAAAAAGGTGGGAATTTAAGGAGATGGGACCTGTATAAACTGACTAAACCAGAGGTTGTACAGAGCTTCATGGAGAGCATAAGGGAAAAATTGACAGGAATGGGGGAAAGAAGTACAGTAGAAGAAGAACGGGTAGCTTTGAGGGATGAAGTAGTGAAGGCAGCGGAGGATCAAGTAGTTAAAACGACGAGGGCTAGTAGAAATCCTTGGGTAACAGAAGAAATATCGAATTTAATTGATGAAAGGAGAAAATATAATAATGCAATAAATGAAGGAGGCAAAAAGGAATACAGACGTCTCAAAAATGAGATCGACAGGAATTGCAAAATGGCTAAGTAGGGATGGCTAGAGGACAAATGTAAGGATGTAGAAGCATATCTCACTAGGCGTAAGACAGATACTGCCTACAGGAAAATTAAAGAGACCTTTGGAGAAAAGAGAACCACTTGTATGAATATCAAGAGCTCAGATGGAAACCCAGTTCTAAACAAAGAAGGGAAAGCAGAAAGGTAGAGGAAGTATATAGAGGGACTATACGAGGGCGATGTACTTGAGGATAATATTATGGAAATTGAAGAGGATGAAGATGAAATGAGAGATACGATACTGCGTGAAGAGTTTGACAGAGCACTGAAAGACCTAAGTCGAAACAAGGCCCCGGGATTAGACAACATTCCATTAGAACTACTGACAGCCTTCGGAGAGCCAACCCTGACAAAACCCTACCATCTCGTGACCAAGACGTATGAGTCAGGCGAAATACCCTCAGACTTCAAGAAGAATATAATAATTCCAATCCCAAAGTCACGGCTGCAAAATACTAAAGCGAATTCTTTACAGACGAATGGAAAAACTGGTAGAAGCCGACGTCGGGGAAGATAAATTTGGATTCCGTAGAAATATTGGAACACGTGAGGCAATATTGACCCTACGACTTAGCTTAGAAGATATATTAATGAAAGGCAAACCTACGTTTCTATCATTTGTAGATTTAGAGAAAGCTTTTGACAATGTTGACTGGAATACTCTCTTTCAAATTCTGAAGGTTGCAGGGGTAAAATACAGGGAGCGAAAGGCTATTTACAATTTGTACAGAAACCAGATGGCAGTTATAAGAGTCGAGGGACATGAAAGGGAAGCAGTGGTTGGGAAGGGAGTGGGACAGGGTTGTAGCCTACCCCTGATGTTATTCAATCTGTATATTGAGCAAGCAGTAAAGGTAACAAAAGAAAAATTCGGTGTAGGTATTAAAATCCACGGAGAAGAAATAAAAACATTTATGTTCGCCGATGACATTGTAATTCTGTCAGAAACAGCAAAGGACTTGGAAGAGCAGTTGAACGGAATGGACAGTGTCTTGAAAGGAGGATATAAGATGAACATCAACAAAAGCAAAGCGAGGATAATGGAAAATAGTCGAATTAAGTCGGATGATGCTGAGGGAATTAGATTAGGAAATGAGACACTTAAAGTAGTAAAGGAGTTTTGCTATTTGGAGATCAAAATAACTGATGATGGCCGAAGTAGAGAGGATATAAAATGTAGACTGACAATGGCAAGGAAAGCGTTTCTGAAGAACAGAAATTTGTTAACATCGAGTATAGATTTAAGTGTCAGGAAGTCGTTTTTGAAAATATTTGTATGGAGTGTAGCCATGTATGGAAGTGAAACATGGACGATAAATAGTTTGTACAAGAAGAGAATAGAAGCTTTCGAAATGTGGTGTTACAGAAGAATGCTGAAGATTAGATGGGTAGCTCACATAACTAATGACGAGGTACAGAGTAGAATTGGGGAGAAGAGGAATTTGTGGCACAACTTGACTAGAAGAAGGGATCGGTTGGTAGGACATGTTCTGAGGCATCAAGGGATCACCAATTTAGTGCTGGAGGGCAGCGTGGAGGGTAAAATTCGCAGAGGGAGACCAAAAGATGAATACAGTAAGCAGATTCAGAAGGATGTAGGTTACAGTAGGTACTGGGAGATGAAGAAGCTTTCACAGGATAGAGTAGCATGGAGAGCTGCATCAAACCAGTCTCAGGACTGAAGACTACAACAACAACAACAACTATGAGAGCACAAAACTTGGTTGAATTTTGTAATTTTGTAGGAACTGAAAATAAGACACTACTTTCTCATAGTAAGAAAAGGTGGTTATGACTTAGCCTGCAATTGAAAGAATTTTGCAAATGTACGAGGCCCTTAAATTTTGCTTCATGTCTGAAAATAATGTTCCCATTACAGTTAGGCTTTTTCTGCAAAATCCTGTGGCAGAGGGTTATCTATGGTTTCTTCGTAAGGATCTCCAACTACCTATACAAACAGATATTGGGCACTACCGGTAAAAAAGACTGCAGTGTAAGTGTATTCTGTCCTGAGTGATATTGTGCCAAGTCTGCCAAAAAAGACTGTAGTGTAAGTGTATTCTGTCCTGAGTGATACTTTGCCAAGTCTGCAAGACAGGTCTAAAAATAACTTAGTTCCCCTAACAGAAAGAGATGTCATCTCTATATGTGACAATGAGCAACTTGTTAATGTGTTCTGTGTGCAGTGATTACATTAGCAAATGGATGAGACAGTACGATGAACTAACTGTGTTCAGTTGGTTAATTCTTAGTAAAGAACTTAACTGGGAAAGAGCGAAAAAAGTTGTAGCGTATTTGAAAAACAGATATGTCCTTGTGGATGACTGTGAATCGTTTGATGAAGTAAATCGGCTAAAAATATTTCTAAGTGAACAGCTTCGACTTGAAACCAGATAAACATTTTTAGAGAAAGTTGAATCTGATAGATAGTCTGATCTCATGGGTTGGGGTTGGGTTGTTTGGGTGAGGAGACCAAACAGCGAGGTCGTCGGTCTCATCGGATTAGGGAAGGATGGGGGAGGAAGTCGGCCGTGCCCTTTCAAAGGAACCATCCCAGCATTTGCTTGGAGCGATTTGAGGGAAATCATGGAAAACCAAAATAAAGATGGCCGGACGCGGGATTGAACCGTCGTCCTCCCGAAAGCGAGTCCAGTATGCTTACCACTGCGCCATCTAACTTGGTTCTGATCTCGTGAACAATCGTTCTGAAGATGAATATTCATAACTTTTAAAATTGTGCAATAAGTTTTTTCGATTCCTGCCCACAACGCAATTGTGGAAAGGATATTTTCCTTATTAAATATACGTTGGACTGATGAAAGAAATAGACTTTCTGTACAGTGTGCAAAGAATCTGTTGATCGTCAGTTATAACTACATTGACGGAGAAAAATCGCGGTACCAAAAAAAAGTTAATGTAGAGTAATGAAATTTCGGGAACAAATTTGTCCAGGTAATAAATTTAAGTGATTAACATTGCAAGATCACAGCTTAATGTAAGCACTGGATAAGCCATTGCAAATGCGAAATGCTGGTACGTTAATAAACGGTATAACCATCAGAATTTTGAATGTAAGCATGCAAACGTAAATGCATTGTGTTTTACATTATGCCGGGTGTCAGTTTGTGGGATGGAGTTCCATGCCTGTTGCACTTGCTGGATCAATACAGGGCGTTTAATGCTGGTTGTGGATAACGCTGGAGTTTGCTGGGTTACAACAGTGATGTGTGGGCGAGCGTTATCCCGTTGGAAAACACCACCTGGAATGCTATTCATGAATGCCAGCACAGCAGGTCGAATCGCCAGAGTGACGTACAAAGTTGCAGTCAGGGTGCGTGGGATAACCTCGAGAGTGCTCCTGCTGACATGCGAAATCGCACCCCAAGACGAAAACTCCAGGTGTAGGTCCAGTGTGTCTAACACGCAAACAGGTTGGTGGAAGGACCTCAAATGGCCTCCTTCTAACCAACACACAGCCATGACTGGCACCGAGGCAGAACCAACTGTCGTCAGGAAACACAACAGACTTCCACCCTGCTCTCCAATGAGCTCTCGCTTGACGCCACTGAAGTCGCGAATGGCGGCGGTTTGGTGTCAGTGGAATACAGGCTACAGGGCACCTGGCTCGGAGCTGTCATTGAGGTTACCGATTTGTAGCAATTCTTGTGTCACTATGGTGTCAACTACTGCTCAGATTGCTACTGCAGATGCAGTACGATCCGTTAGAGCTATACACCGAACACAATGGCCTTCCCTGTCTGTAGTGTCACGTGGCCATCCGGAACCCGTTCTTCTTGCGACCGTACGTGACCACCGCTGCCAGCAGTTACGTACAGTAGCTACATTCCCGCCAAGTCTTTTTGCAATAGTGCAGAAGGAACATGCAGCTCCTCGTAGCCCTTTTACACGATTCATTTAGTCTCAGTGGTGTGTTGATAATGGCGTCTTTGTCACCTTAAAGACATTCTTGACTACCATCAACTTACCACGTCCAGTCGCAAAGATAAGTAACGTTCACTACCATTACAGAGTGTAGTTAAAGCAAACCACATTTGCATCCTCATAGTGGGGGTAATAGCGCTGGAATTTGAACGGACGTCTTCTTTCAGATGTAGAAACACGCCTACCAACTTTCGAAGAAGGTTCGAGGAGGCGAGAAATATGCTTCTGTTGAAAATTGAGCCAAGTGGTTCACATAAAGATTGATTGTAATACCCTCCAGTGTTTTTCTTTGGAAATATGGTAACCCCAGTCGTAGCTCCAAAGAAGAACTCAAATTTCTACTTCTGAACATTTCCATGTTTTTGAATTAATAATCGGAAAATATTAATCCCGAACAATCTGGCGAGTGGCCTGGTCGCCTAATCCCCTAGTAGTGACCTCAACAAAATAAAAGCGAATAACTGAAGCCCTCGATATTGCTAACCCAGCGCACAACCATATTATCTCCAATGACCTACGCTGTACGTCTGACAACGCTACAGATCAGATATCCCACACAACCTACAATACAAAAAATAATGTAGTTGTAAAAAATAGCCGGCTGCGGTGGCCGTGCGGTTCTAGGCGCTGCAGTCCGGAACAGCGGGACTTCTACGGTCGCAGGTTCGAATCCTGCCTCGGGCATGGATGTGTGTGATGTCCTTAGGTTAGTTAGGTTTAAGTAGTTCTAAGTTCTACGGGACTGATGACCTAAGATGTTAAGTCCCATAGTGCTCAGAGCCATTTTTTTGGAAAAAATATTTCAGTGTTCTGTTCTCTTCCTCTTTGAGCATGGATGACGTCACACGCCGCATCATTCCGTCATGGGACAAAGCCGATATCCACTGTCGGTAGATTCAATTGACTCAAAAAGGTAAGAGCCCCTGGTCCCTTGGTCAGTTTCAGTGTATACAGTGCCTAAGTACAGGGGGTGGGCAAAAATTTGGAAACACTAAAAACCCAACATATTTCCATGCCTAGTACGGTGTAGGAAAACCGTTGCTATTCAAACCAGCTTCCAGTCGTGTCAGAATACAGGTCCTGTGTCGTTTTCAAGGGAATCTTATACCATTTTTCCCAAAAAAAAAAAAAATAATGGCAAATTCAGGTAACGATGATGCATGTGCATAGCGATCACGCGCCCTTCTCTCCAAAGCAGACGGCAAAAGCTCAATAATACTGAGATATGGTGACTGTGGTGGCGAGGAAAGATGTGACAGTTCATCCTCGTTCTCACAAAGCTAGGTTTGGACGATGCGAGCTGTCTGAGCAGGTGTCTTGTCGTCTTCAAACACAACATAACCATTGGGGAACAAATATTGTACCATAGGATGGACCTGATAAGCCAGAATGGTCACTTAGTGATTGTAAGTACTGCGACCTTGCACAGTAACCATGGGGTCCATCGAATACCATGATATGGCCGCCCAGATAATCACCGAAGCCCTGCAATGCTTCACTCTTGGCAGCTTGGTACGGTTGGACCACTTACGCCAGACGTTAACTCGGCTAGAAATTTGAAACAGTGTGAAACAAGACTCATCCAACCAAATGTTTTTCTTTCATTGTTCTATGATCCAGTTTTTATGCTTTCGGCACCACGTTTCCCTGTTATGGTTATTTGCATCACTGATGTGTGAATTTGGAATTACAGCTCGCCCTGAAATTCCCACCTTATGCACCTCTCTTCGTGCTGTGATGGTGGTGACAGGGTTCGCGAATGCGGCATTCAGTTCTTCAGTGACTTTTGCAGCTGTAGTCCTCTTCTTTTTCGTCACAATACTTTTCAATGACCGACTGTAAAGATCACTCAACACACAGTTTCGTTCGTGTTGTGACTTAGCGGATAATCTTTCTCCACTTCACTGTACGCGATATAAATCTTCGATACAGTGCCTCTTGAAACACCAAACACTTCGGCTACCTCGGTTTCGGAAGCACTCAGCATACGACTACCAACAGTTTCCCCATGTTCGAATTCACTTAGCTCCATTTAGGTGCAGGAAGGCCGCACGGAGTGACCGCGCGGTGTGAGGCGTCATGTCACGGACTGCGCGGCCCCTTCCGCCGGAGGTTCGAGTCCTCCCTCAAGAATGGGTGTGTGTGTTGTTCTTAGCATAAGTTAGTATGAATAGTGTGTAAGTCTAGGAACCGATGACCTAAGCAGTTTGGTTTCTTAGAAATTCACACAGATTTGAACACATTTCGTGCAGATAGCATCACAACAACGATACATTGTACGCAAAAGAAAGGATGATTCAGCTAAGCATTCTCCTCATATATGTCTTTAACTTTCACACAAAAAGAATTGCGAAGAAGATCTCAGCAAACGACATATAGTCTCTTTTCATAGTTACATTATAAGGATATGAAATGCAGATGGCAATAGCAAGAAAAGCGTTTCTGCGGCGAAGTACTTCGTTAAAATGGAATAAAAATTTAAGTACATCACTCAGCTATCCAAACACTATTCGCGACCCCTCCTCACAGCTTTATTTACGCCAGTACCTTATCTCCTACGTTTAAAACTTCACAGAACTTCTCCTGCGAAACTTTACTAGCACTCCTGGAAGAAAGGGCATTGTGAAGACATGCCTGGCAACAGCCAGTGGGATGTTACCAGAATGAATTTTTCACTCTGCGGAGGACTGTACGATGGACATAAAACTTCCTGGCAGACGAAAACTGTGTACCGGACTGAGACTCGAACTCAAGATTTTGGCTTTTCGTGCGCAAGTGCTCTGAGCAGCTGAGCTATCTAAGGCTGTGTCTAAGCCGTGTGTCCGCAAATTTATTTAATTTGCAGGAGTGCTGGTCACGAATGGTTCGCAAGAGAACTTCTATGAAGTTGGGAACGTAGGAGATAGATAATGGCGGAATTAAAACTGTGAAGAGAGGTCGTCAGTCGTGCTTCGGTGGCTCAGCTGGTAAGAGCACTTGCCCACAGAAGGCAAAGGTCCAGAGTTCGAGTGTTGGTCCGGCACACTGTTTTAAACTACCAGGGAGTTTCGTGTCAGTAATCATATCACAGCTGATAAAAGCACTTGACAGCGAAAGAAAAACATCCAGAGTTCGGCTCTCGGTCCAGTACACTGTTTTACACTACCAGGGAGTTTCGTATCAGTAAACATCCCACTGGCTATGGGTAAACCGTGTCTCCACGGCTTGCTTTCTTCCAGGAGTGCTAGCCCCGCAAGTCCCGCAACTTGGATGAAGTTGGGAAGGTAGGAGATGAGGAACTGGGGGAAGAAAAGTTATTAGGACGGGTCGTGAGTCGTGCTTGGGTAGCTCAGTTGATAAAATTCGCAGCTGTTTACTTGTCGCCGAGTGCGGACGCAGCGCAGCGGTGCATGGTGGCATGACGTCTAGTGTTTGGTAGAACTACACTACTGGCCATTAAAATTACTACACCAAGAAGAAATGCAGATGATAAACTGGTATTCATTGGACAAATATATTATACTAGAACTGACATGTGATTACATTTTCACGCAATTTGGGTGCATAGATCCTGAGAAATCAGTACCCAGAACAACCACCTCTGGCCATAATAACGGCCTTGATACGCCTGGGCATTGAGTCAAACAGAGCTTGGATGGCGTGTACAGGTACAGCTGCCCATGCAGCTTCAACACGATACCACAGTTCATCAAGAATAGTGACTGGCGTATTGTGACGAGCCAGTTGCTCGGCCACCATTGACCAGACGTTTTCAATTGGTGAGAGATCTGGAGAATGTGCTGGCCAGGGCAGCAGTCGAACATTTTCTGTATCCAGAAAGGCCCGTACAGGACCTGCAACATGCGGTCGTGCATTATCCTGCTGAAATGTAGGGTTTCGCAGGGATTGAATGAAGGGTAGAGCCATGGGTCGTAACACATCTGAAATATAACGTCCACTGTTCAAAGTGCCGTCAATACGAACAAGAGGTGACCGACAAGTGTAACCAATGGCACCCCATACCATCACGCCGAGTGATACGCCAGTATGGCAATGACGAATACACGCTTCCAGTGTGCGTTCACCGCGATGTCGCGAAACACGGATGCGACCATCATGATGCTGTAAACAGAACCTGGATTCATCCGAAAAAATGACGTTTTGCCATTCGTGCACCCAGGTTCGTCGTTGAGTACACCATCGCAGGCGCTCCTGTATGTGATGCAGCGTCAAGGGTAACCGCAGCCATGGTCCCCGAGCTAATAGTCCATGCTGCTGCAAACGTCGTCGAACTGTTCGTGCAGATGGTTGTTGTCTTGCAAAGGTCCACATCTGTTGACTCAGGGATCGAGACGTGGCTGCACGATCCGTTACAGCCATGCGGATAAGATGCCTGTCATCTCAACTGCTAGTGATACGAGGCCATTGGGATGCAGCACGGCGTTCCGTATTACCCTCCTGAACCCACCGATTCCATATTCTGCTAACAGTCACTGGATCTCGACCAACGCGATCAGCAATCTCGCGATACTATAAACCGCAATCGCGATAGGCTACACTCCAACCTTTATCAAAGTCGGAAACGTGATGGTACGCATTTCTCCTCCTTACCCGAGGCATCACAACAATGTTTCACCAGGCAACGCCGGTCAACTGCTGTTTGTGTATGAGAAATCGGTTAGAAACTTTCCTCATGTCAGCACGCTGTAGGTGTCGCCACCGGCGCCAACCTTGTGTTAATGCTCTAAAAAGCTAATAATTTGCATATTACAGCATCTTCTTCCTGTCGGTTAAATTTCGCGTCTGTAGCACGTCATCTTCGTGGTGTAGCAATTTTAATGGCCAGTAGTGTATTATCAAGTGTTTTTACGGGTTTGGCTGTACATCTCCCAGTCTTGTAAGTGCTTAACATTAGCATTTCCCTCTTGTTCATCATGTTGGGATGTCTCAGGAAAAACACGCTAAGATTTTCATTCGACAGCAGTACTCGTCATGTTCAATCCACTGCCTTGGAAATCAATGAATGGTTACGTAGTAACTTCGGTATTTCAGGATATTATGCATTATTAATGTAGACTGATAGTGGAAAGTATTGTATGTTGCCAAATTGTATAGCTCTGTGTTGTTGGACAAGATTTTAACGAAAACTGAGGGAGAAGTTCAATTCCGTCGCCGTGATGATTCTGTTAGCATGGTAAAAATTTATATGGCTAACAAGAGCTAGAAACTGCTCGAATTTTGAATCTTCCCTTAGAACTAGGAAATAATGATTTTGTACAGGTTCTTTCTAAATTTTGCAGATTAAACACTTTAATTTGAAAAGTGGTTCAGTAAGTACAAAGTTCAGTGTTATAACGGCATAAGGTTAGTGGATGTTCGTTAAAATTGACGTGCCATCCCACATTACTGTTATCTGGCTGCAAGGACCCGTTAGAAACCAACGTGTTATGTTTGTAACGAATCAGGACACCTTTGAGGAAATTGTCCGCAGCGGGTGTTCGTTTTGAGGAACAATTTATAACAACGTACTAGACTGCAATTACAGGATATCACAGCAGACGTAACAGACCGCCCGAGCCAGGCCACGCACGGAAGCAAACAGCAGCCTACGGACGGAGGAGCACAACAGGCTATATCGCAGCAACAGCTGAGTGTGGGCACAACAGCTGACAAGGAATTCGGAATACGCTTCCAAAACAACTTTCACTCTCAGTGATGGCTCTGCTGTGGACACCACTAGAGGCTTTGAAAAAGACGCCAGAGAAGCCGCTCAAGCCCAAGGTACTGCAAAATCGTGACGGGTGAAGACCAAACCGAATTTAAACGTATCTCATAACAAAATGAGGAGAGAAGAAGTAAAAGAACACCGAAAAGACAAAGGTAAGATAGACACGTGAATAGCACAAACAGAAAATGATCCTGGACCATAAAATCGAGGACCTGAATAAGTGGTGATACATTAACTGTTAGTTATATGGATAATAGAAGAGTGCTCACGTTTTTAACGTTAAATATTTACGGGATAAGGAACGAAAAAAAAATATTTTGGAAGAAATTTCTTAGAACTAATGATATCGATATTGCCGATTTACAAGAAGTCGTTTGCGCAGAGATAGGTTCCTTTCAGCCATATGGTGTATATAACAACATTGGCATTGGTGGCAGTGGTTGCTGTATTTTAACCAGGGGTGGATTAGAGGGATTAGAGTTAGAGGCTGCAGAGAAAGAGCCGTGAGGACGCATAGTCAAAGGCGTTCTGAATGAGATATCCCTTTTAAATCTACACGCTCCCTCCTGATCCAATAACAGAGCTGCAGTGGCAAAGTTCTTTTTTTTTTTTAAACCGGAGATGTCCTATATTATCTGAGGCAGGATCATCATCGCAGGAGATTCCAATTGCCAATTGCATTCTAAGGGTGACTGACGCGAAAAGCGCTTCGCCCTTCTGTGGTCCGCTGCTGCTAAACATGATCGGATGTCTGAACTCGAAAGATCTGATTGAGCGGCATGGCATCACGCGTGCTCACTATACGAATGTTAGCAGCAGCAGCACCAAGGCTTGACAGAACCAACATCACAACGGGGATAACTATGCAAGATTTCGATGTAATCTCTGTCAGCTTTTCCAACCAGCACCTGTGGATCTTAAAGTAAAGGTCTCCCTCATTCCAAAGTAGTTGGTAGAGGATGCTGGAAATTAAACTGTAACCTGCACTATATACCACGGCTAAAAGCAAAGTTCAGTGCTCGTTTCAAATCGAGGATAAACCGGAAACGTTACTTTCGTAGCGCGATTGAGTGGTGGTAGATCCTTGCAAAATCCGGTATTCGGAAACTATTTATAAAGGTCGCCTACAATGTTAATGGAACCAGGAGAATTAACATAGAGTACTAATTCCTTATCACTTGTGAACTGCAAACAAAAGTAGGCCAAGGGGAAGATCGAGGAAATTAATTTAAAAAAAATTGTTGTTGTTGTTGTTGTCTTCAGTCCTGAGACTGGTTTGATGCAGCTCTCCATGTTACTCTATCCTGTGCAAGCTTCTTCATCTCCCAGTACCTACTGCAACCTACATCCTTCTGAATCTGCTTAGTGTATTCATCTCTTGGTCTTCCTCTACGATTTTTACCCTCCACGCTGCCCTCCAATGCTAAATTTGTGATCCCTTGATGCCTCAGAACATGTCCTACCAACCGGTCCCTTCTTCTTGTCAAGTTGTGCCACAAACTCCTCTTCTTCCCAATTCTATTCAATACCTCCTCATTAGTTATGTGATCTACCCATCTAATCTTCAGCATTCTTCTATAGCACCACATTTCGAAAGCTTCTATTCTCTTCTTGTCCAAACTATTTATCGTCCATGTTTCACTTCCATACATGGCTACACTCCATACGAATACTTTCAGAAACGACTTCCTGACACTTAAATCTATATTCGATGTTACAAATTTAAAAAGAAAATAATAGAACTGCAGGAAAGGGAACTAGAAGGAAAATTCTCACCTGCAAGGATTACAGAAGTATAACAGAAGAGAAGCGAAGTATTTATCACCTCACAAGCAACGAAAGGGATGCAAACAGAGATTTTTATGTAATATTCCGTCTAAGTTATGAACGAGTATATTAGTCGCGAAGGAATAAGCGAACATTTCCAAAGACAGTAAAGTACACAGCCGTCTGATGCTCTGAAACTGGCTCAGCTGCTACAGAACTGTACGCCACATCTAACAAAGGAACCAGTATATGAGGAAGAAATTGAAGATGTTCTCAAACTTCTATCAAAGCGCAGGAGCCCAGGAGCAGACGGCATCCCCTTTTATAACTACTTGTGGTCTACTATTAAGAAAGAGTTCATGGAAGTTGCAAGGGAGAAACAGCGATGTGGACAACTGCACTCAAGAAAGGAACCCGTAATTATCGTTCTCGTTCCCCAGAAACCGATCCCATGGAGAATAACGGACTCCAGGCCGGTAAAGTCGTTATGAGCTGACTCGAAAATAATTTCTCGTGCCGTAGCAGCAAGCTTAAAGCGAGCGCTTCCAGATATCCTTGGGCCGGAACAGACGCGTAGCATACATAACAAAAGTATTACAGTTGGAATTTCCTCATTAAGGGATACGGCCTTCTACTAATGGAAGCATCAAAAACAACCACTGGGGTGTTTGAACATAGATCTAGAGAGAGCTTTCGATAACGTCAGCAATCAATATCTAAGGAATGTGCTAAATCATTTCAGATATCCTCAGGAAACAATAGGTGCAAATCAACGAATATTTCGCGAAAGCATTCCAGATCCGACGTTCTGTCCGGCAGGGTTGTCCCTTATCAATGATTCTCTTTGTCAGCTCCCTAGAACCTTTACTCCCTACAATCAGGACTCGGTATGAGCATTTCATGTTGGTGTACAACGATTCATCGTGAACGCTTACGCTGATGATGGTACCATTATAATTACAGAACCCAAACATCACAGAAATATCAGCAAAGATTTGTAAAGAAGCAGCAGGGGTAAAGATGAACAAAGGAAAAACAGAGCTCTTGTGGTTACATGAAGATGCCCATCCCATACCACCCCCTTCTCCGAATGTGTTGAAATGGAAGTGCAAGGAGTGAAATTAAGGTAACACATTAAGGAGTTAATTGACACCAGTTCCCAAGGAATGGAAGAAAAAGTGAGAGGTGCCCTAATAGCGAATAGACAATTAAGCATCATTCAGACAATCGAATGTATAAACATATTGGGCCCATCGACAATGTGGTCTGTGGCACAATCCATACCCATTGACAGGAAATGTATCGCCCAAGTTAAAAAGTACACAGGGTGGTTTATTTGGAAAGGTAGTTTCACTTAACGGAGGTAGCCTAGTTTTCACGGATTGTGAGGCAAAATGTTGAGCCCTTATAGTGAAAAATCTCATAAACACTTTCAAATTAAGGGCTAGTCGGTCGGACTTACTAAAAGCTGGGTGGGTATCGTGACGGGAAACAGAGGTGAGGATGCCAGCAAGTATAATTTGTGCCTTGTAAACTGCAATATCTCTTTTAGAAAAGACTCCTAATATCGGGTTCTATAAGACAAGAAGAAAAAAAATACTAGAAACAGTTGGGAACAAAACGTCATGCTCCCCGGAAAACCAGGTAAAACAAAAAGACTTAAATTGGAAGACAGCCTCGTCAAATCTTGCAAACAAACTCTCAAGTTCACGGTTGCGATCAGCAGCTTACCTGTTTATAAATGATTTAATCCCAACGGCTGTTCGACGCCACAGAATAAGACTGACTAGTCATCCGCACTGCCAGTACTGTGGAATTGTTCACACTGCCGTACACCAACTGTAGGTTGCTCGAGAATTGCAGGTCTGTGAAAATGGATAAAGTTTAAATCGGCGGTGTTGTTATCAACGAGTATTAATGAACTAAATACCAATAAAGTAAAATACATGGACGTTAAAGCTTTTCCAGCGTCCAAGACCAGAACACTTGCATGGTTTATATATATGTTTTCACATACACTGAAGATCCAAAGAAACTGGTACACCTGCCTAATATCGTGTAGGGTCCCCGCGAGCACGCAGAAGTGCCGCAACACGACGTGGCATGGACTCGACTAATGACTGAAGTGGTGCTGGAGGGACTTGACACCATGAATGCTGCAGGGCTGTCCATAAATCCGTAAGAGTACGAGGGGGTGGAGTTCTCTTCTGAACAGCACGTTGCAAGGCATACCAGATATGCTTAATAATGTTCATGTCTGGGTAGTTTGGTGGCCAGTGGAAGTGTGTAAACTCAGAGTAGTGTTCCTGGAGCCACTCTGTAACAATTCTGGACGTGTTAGCTGTCACATTGTCCTGCTGGAATTGTCCAAGTCCATCGGAATGCACAATGGACATGAATGGCTGCAGGTGATCAGGCACGATGCTTACGTACGTGCGACCTGTCAGGGTCATATCTAGACGCATCAGGGGTCCCATATCACTCTAACTGCACACGCTCCAAACCATTACAGAGTCTCCACGAGCTTCAGCAGTCCCCTGCTGACATGCGGGGTCCATGTATTCATGAGGTTGTCTCTACACCCGTAGACGACCATCCGCTCGGTACAATTTGAAACGAGACTCGTCCGACCAGGCAACATGTTTCCAGTCAACAATCCAGTGTCGGTGTTGACGAGCCCAGGCGACGCGTAAAGCTTTGTGTCATGCAGTCATCAAGAGTGCAGGAGTGGGCCGTCGGCTCCGAAAGCCCATGTCGATGATGTTTCGTTGAATGGTTCGCACCCTGACACCTGTTGATGGCCCAGCATTGAAATCTGCAGCAATATGCGGAAGGGTTGGGTTCTTTGGGGAAGGAGACCAGACAGCGAGGTCATCGGTCTCATCGGATTAGGGAAGCATGGAGAAGGAAGTCGGCCGTGCCCTTTCAAACGAACCATCCCGGCATTTGCCTGGAGCGATTTAGTGAAATCACGGAAAACCTAAATCAGGATGGCCGGACGCGAGATTGAACCGTCGTCCTCCCGAATGCGAGTCCAGTGTTATGCGGAAGGGTTGCACTTCTGTCACGTTGAATGTTTCTCTTCAATTGTCGTTGGTCCCGTTCTTGAAGGATCTTTCGCCAGCCACAGCGATGTCGGAGATTTTATGTTTTATCGGATTCCTGGTATTCACGGTACACTCGTGAAATGGTCGTACGGAAAAAGCCGTAGTTCATCACTACCTCGGAGATGTTGTGCCCCAACGCTCGTGCGCCGACTATAACATCACGTTCATACTTACCTGAATCTTGATAGCCTGACACTTGTCTTATATAAGCGTTGCCGGCCGCAGCGCCGTATTGTGGCTGTATACATAGCTCTGTATTTGAATACGCATGCCTATACAAATTTCTTTGGCGCTTCAGTGTACTACGTCTTTAACGAGGGAGGAGAGTCTATTGATGACTTTAAACAACACATCATTCATGAAATACAAGAAATTCGCAATAATAAATGGACAAGAGAAAAGTTTTTTTTTTCAATTTATCCGTCTTACGTAAAAACAACGATGGAAACAGGGAAAAAATCGACAAACATCGCTATGATGACGAAGTAACCACCGCCAAATACAACGCGTACTTAAGATATATCTCTTATCTACTACTGCTAAATACACATTTAGATATGTATAGAATTAAATACGTTCGTACCTTAACTGCCTGGTAATTGGGACAAGAGGAAATTACTTTTGTTTCATATTTACACTTTACTGTGGTCCACCCACAAACCATCGCTGTGTTCCTGTGAGATACCCACTCTTGAA
Organism: Schistocerca americana; assembly: GCF_021461395.2. Taxonomy (NCBI): domain Eukaryota; kingdom Metazoa; phylum Arthropoda; class Insecta; order Orthoptera; family Acrididae; genus Schistocerca; species Schistocerca americana. The sequence goes on from NC_060130.1 coordinate 625,917,727, forward strand.
GAAAAAATTTAATGTAATTGCTTATATGAAAGACCGAAATTAATTTGATTACAGAATAAGTATAACATTCATTAAGTAAGACTTTAGTTTCAATTCAACAGATTCTAGATGGGAAAATTTATAAAATTAAAAAAAAATTAAAAACGAAACAAATAAAAAATTCTAAGAGGCACATGTCCATAAAAAAAGTAAAAATAAGAAAAAGTTGTTAAAAGCACATCCCCGCGAAAGCCAATGGACCCGAGTTCCGAGTCTCGGTCCGGCACACAGTTTTATCTGTCAGGAAGTTTGATAGCAGCGCACGCTCCGCTGTAGAATTAAAAAGTTCGTTCTGGAAAACTATGAGTTAGGAAGCCGTTTCTGCAGGTACTTGCATGCAGTGCAGTCTAATACGGAAGTGAAACGTAGGCGATAAACATTTCAGAAAAGATAATGAGTAGCAGAATTTGAAGTATGGTGCAACAGAAGGACACATACTGCGACATCAAGGAATCGTCAACTTGATAATGGAAGGAAGAGTGGGAGGTAAAAATTGCAGAAGGAAGCAAAGGCTTAAATACAGTAAGTCAGTTCAAATGGATGTAGGTTGCAGTAGTTACATAGAGTTGAAGAAGATTGTACAGGATATAGTAGCGTGGAGAGCTGCATCAAACCAGTCTTCGGACTGAAGACCACAACAACAACGTTGATTACAGAGATATCGCTTTCAACTTATCTTTTTCAAATGGGACTACAGTAATTTGTGCTGCTTTTATTGTAATTCTAAAAGAGACGAAATTAAAGGTGTTAAACTATTCTAACTCCCGTTACTAGTTTCGGAGAATCAGATTTATTTCTTTTGAACCTGAAACCGATTGCTGTCTTATGCGGAAGTTAGTAAAAAATGCTCAAATGTGTGTGAAATCTTATGGGAGTCCCTAAGCCCTCACACTAGTTAACCTAAATTATCCTAAGGACAAACACACACACCCATGCCCGAGGGAGGACTCGAACCTCCGGCGGAAGTTTGTAATTTCATACCCATATAACTAAATTCGTCACGTCAACTAAGTAGTGTGTTGCACTACCGCGATACAGGTGCACAATGAGGTGACAAAAGTTGTGGGGTACCTCCTTTTGCCCGGCGCAGAGTAGCAACTCGACGTGGCATGAACTCAACAGGCTGTTGGAAGTCCCCCGCAGAAATATTGAGCCACATTGCCTCAGTAGCCATCCATAATTACGGAAATGTTGCCGGTGCAGGATGTTTTGCACGAACTGATCTCTCGATTACATCCAATGAATGTTCGATGGGATTCATGTCAGGCGTTCTTCGTGGCCAAGGCATTTGCTCGAACTGTCTGGGATGTTCTTCAAACCAATCGTGAACGACTGTGGCCCAGTAACATGTTTTGGAACACGAAGTCCATGAATGGCTGCAAATGCAGCCTAACATAACCATTTCCTGTCAATGATCGGTTCAATTGGACCAGAGGACGCAGTCCATCCCACGTAAACACAGCGTACACCATTATGGAGCCACCACCAACTTGCACAGTATCTTGTTGACAACTAGGGTCCATAACTTCAGTTTTTACCAACTGAAATTGGGTCTCATCTGACCAGGCCACGGTTTTCCAGTCGTCTAGGGTCCAACTGACTTGGTCACGAGCCCAGGAGAGGTGCTGCAGGCGATGTCGTGCTGTTAACAAAGGCACTCGCGACGGTCGCCTGCCACTACAGCCCATTAACGCCAAATTTCGCTACACTGTCCTAACGGATACGTTCGTCCTTCGTCCAACATTGATTTCTGCGGTTATTTCACGCAGTGTTTATGTCTGTTAGCACTACGGCTCTACGCAACCGCCGCTGCTGTCGGTCGTTAGTGAAGGCCGTCGGCCACTGCGTTGTCCGTGGTGACAGGTAATGCCTGAATTGTTGTATTCTCGGCACACCCTTGACACTGTGGATCTAGGAATATTGAATACCCTTACGATTTCCGAAATGGAATGTCCCATGCGTCTAGCCCCAACTACCATTCCGCGTTCAAAGTCTGGTATTTCCCGTCGTGTGACCATAAGCACGTCGGAAACCTTTTCACGTGAATCACTTGAGTAAAAGTGACAACTCCGCCAATTCAATGTCCTTTTATACCTTTTGTACACGATACTACCGCCTTCTGTATAAGTGCATATTCGCTATCCCATGACTTTTGTCACCTCAGTGTAAACATTGTGACAGCTGTTGCTCGTAATCCACATGTCAGGTCCAGAGAAATTTCAAGTGCCTCGGGAATAAGTCACCCCAGCGTTGATTGTGTTTTGCGCATAAACGACTACTGTCCGTATGATCTGTCACTTCTTCAGCAGATTAACTAGCGGGATTGCAGAAGACGCCTGGAATTCCGTTATTCGGTTCTGATGCGACATCAGGATGATTGGATATCTCTTCAAAGAATTCTCCTTAACTACGAAACTATCTTTTTAAATCATGGAAATGTGAGTTTAAGAAATATGCATTATTGGGCCACTGAGAATCCGCATTGGCGTAGGCAGGTTGAACATCTGAGACAGTGGAGTTTAACGTTTGGTGCTGGAGTGTTGGAGACTACGTGACTGGTCATCACTTCATTGAAGGAACCGCGACTATTAAAAGATACCCACAAGTTCTTATCCAAGTCTAACCGGTTCTCCTAGAGGAAGGAATATGATATTGTGGTACTAGCATGATGGGTGTACATCTCACTCTCTTTTGTGGCTATAAAAGCGCTCACCCAGCTCTTTCCTGTGTACTGGATAGGACTGAAGGTGTTATCAATTTGCCTGAACGATCGCATTGTTTGACGGCAGTGGAAATTTTCTCTGAGGTAAGCCCAAAGATGAAATCTGTGCACAAGTTACAACGACCTAACGAGTTTAAATTTCGTACTGTGGTTATATGTTCGCAATTTTTTAAGCTAACTGAATTCCCGTCCGCCATTTTTTCTGTAGTGACGGGCGTCGTCTGCTTGGCCACTCCCCTTTGAAACTTTCATTAACTAACTTCAAATAGCACTTACTAGTTTTATTTTTTCTCAAAGGCCAGTAAGAATACGTGATATCTGTGTACACCGGCAGGAACAAGTAATTTTTTTATCGAAATATGGATATACTTTTCGACACATAAAATTGCAAGACGACTCAAAACATGTTTGCCAACCCACGATAGCTTCTTGGTGCTCGCAAACTGAACGTAAATCAATGCGATTTAAGCAGGTACCACCTGAAGATTATGGAGTAAACTTCGAAACTCATTATGGTTAGCTATCAGAAACGGTGACTAGCGCGGAAATTCTGCGTTTTTGTTTGTATTTTAAGCATACAGCCCAGCCTAAGAAACCAGACCGCCAAGGACGAGAAGATTTAAAAAATGTATGTGTTACAATTAATTAGCACAAGTAATTCAATAATAATAATGATGACTTACAAGACAATTAAGTAATTTATTGCTTATAAGGAAATAAAGTAAAGAATTTTTATTGTCTATAATATAACATACAGTCACCAGTAATCTTTACTTTATAATTGTTGCCGGGGTGGCCGAGCGGTTCTAGATGCTACAGCCTGGAACCGCGCGACCGCTACGGTCGCAGGTTCGAATCCTGCCACAGGCATGGATGTGTGTGATGTCCCTAGGTTAGTTAGGTTTAATTAGTTCTAAGTTCTAGGCGACTGATGACCTCAGAAGTTAAGTCGCATAGTGCTCAGAGCCATTTGAACCATTTTTTACAGTTGTTATTGCCTACTTTGGCCCAAATAAAGAGATATTCGTCAGCATTCAGCTTCTTCTTTCTTCTTGTAGACAAATTAAATGGGCTTGTCTGGAACCAAAGTACCATAGGGAACCTTAGCTAGTAGGCCTGTACTCTCCGCTATACTGCACGTCTTCCAAGACAAAATTTTTGCATCAGGGAAAGCTTCAAGGCCACCATAGCCTGCGGCTGTTTTCATTGGCATTTCACTTTTAGTGTTTTCGTCGACATTCTATTTTTTCACTTACCTTTAATTAAAATAAGCTTGGTATAATACACTCCTGGAAATGGAAAAAAGAACACATTGACACCGGTGTGTTAGACCCACCATACTTGCTCCGGACACTGCGAGAGGGCTGTACAAGCAATGATCACACGCACGGCACAGCGGACACACCAGGAACCGCGGTGTTGGCCGTCGAATGGCGCTAGCTGCGCAGCATTTGTGCACCGCCGCCGTCAGTGTCAGCCAGTTTGCCGTGGCATACGGAGCTCCATTGCAGTCTTTAACACTGGTAGCATGCCGCGACAGCGTGGACGTGAACCGTATGTGCAGTTGACGGACTTTGAGCGAGGGCGTATAGTGGGCATGCGGGAGGCCGGGTGGACGTACCGCCGAATTGCTCAACACGTGGGGCGTGAGGTCTCCACAGTACATCGATGTTGTCGCCAGTGGTCGGCGGAAGGTGCACGTGCCCGACGACCTGGGACCGGACCGCAGCGACGCACTGATGCACGCCAAGACCGTAGAATCCTACGCAGTGCCGTAGGGGACCGCACCGCCACTTCCCAGCACATTAGGGACACTGTTGCTCCTGGGGTATCGGCGAGGACCATTCGCAACCGTCTCCATGAAGCTGGGCTACGGTCCCGCACACCGTTAGGCCATCTTCCGCTCACGCCCCAACATCGTGCAGCCCGCCTCCAGTGGTGTCGCGACAGGCGTGAATGGAGGGACGAATGGAGACGTGTCGTCTTCAGCGATGAGAGTCGCTTCTGCCTTGGTGCCAATGATGGTCGTATGCGTGTTTGGCGCCGTGCAGGTGAGCGCCACAATCAGGACTGCATACGACCGAGGCACACGGGGCCAACACCCGGCATCATGGTGTGGGGAGCGATCTCCTACACTGGCCGTACACCACTGGTGATCGTCGAGGGGACACTGAATAGTGCACGGTACATCCAAACCGTCATCGAACCCATCCTTCTACCATTCCTAGACCGGCAAGGGAACTTGCTGTTCCAACAGGACAATGCACGTCCGCATGTATCCCGTGCCACCCAACGTGCTCTAGAAGGTGTAAGTCAACTACCCTGGCCAGCAAGATCTCCGGATCTGTCCCCCATTGAGCATGTTTGGGACTGGATGAAGCGTCGTCTCACGCGGTCTGCACGTCCAGCACGAACGCTGGTCCAACTGAGGCGCCAGGTGGAAATGGCATGGCAAGCCGTTCCACAGGACTACATCCAGCATCTCTACGATCGTCTCCATGGGAGAATAGCAGCCTGCATTGCTGCGAAAGGTGGATATACACTGTACTAGTGCCGACATTGTGCATGCTCTGCTGCCTATGTCTATGTGCCTGTGGTTCTGTCAGTGTGATCATGTGATGCATCTGACCCCAGGAATGTGTCAATAAAGTTTCCCCTTCCTGGGACAATGAATTCACGGTGTTCTTATTTCAATTTCCAGGAGTGTATATTCGAAAATCCTGCTGCATATCGACCTTAATTATATGGGACTGTAATTTAGTTCATTGTGTATTGTGTATTGAACCGGGGACCTAGAAACGACGGAGAGGCTTCGTCCCGTCGTAGCCCTCGGCGTTTCACAACCCCACAACAGGCGACAGTAGTCCATTCACCCCATCGTCGCCCCACACCAAACCCATGCGGTTTGGCCCCCAGTGGATCCCTGCTAGGGAACGTCTCATACCAGGCGATTGTAACATCAGTATTTGCGTGGTACAGTAATTATGGTGTACGCGAACGTGGAGACAGTGTTTGCGCAGCAATCGCCGACATAATGTAACTGAGGCTGAATAAGGGGAACCAGCCCGCATTCGCCGAGGTAGATGGGAAACCGCCCTAAAAACCATCCACAGGCTGGCCGGCGCACCGGACCTCGACACATCCGCCGGGCGGATTCGTGCTTGGGACCGGTACTTCTTCCCCCTCGGGAAGCAGCTTGTTAGACCGCGCGGCTGATTGACTACATCTTTTACATTTCTGGAATATTGGCGTGATCTGTGCATCTTCCCAGTTTTGGGTACGGATCTTTCGTCGAGAGAACGGTTGTAAATAATCGTTAAGTACGGAGTTATTGCATCGGCATACTCTGACGTTTTTCAAACTAGCAAATCAAGTTTTTAACTACACAATTGTTCTTTTGTGTGGCACACTAAGTTGCTTTGTATGCTTCTTCAGTAGACCATTCTCTGCTTGTAGTCTGTCATACTTTCAGCTTTTTTGGATTTGGAAGACAGTAACTGTGATCAACATAAACAAGTTTACTAGATATTAAAAAAATGAAATTCTACTGTAAGTTTATAATAAAAATTTTACTGCTTAAAAATAGAAATTATCAGGATCCGTTGGTGTCTACAGACTTGTTCAAAACCGGAAACTGACAAGCCTGATTTTAACTCGTTAGGTTTCTTTCAGTATTTTGACCACCGTGGAGATGATGGCCGAGTTAACGTTGGTTGGCGCAAAAAGCGCTGAACTCATCTGTTATCCACTCTATTAAATTTTAACTCGTTGCAACGACCAAAGAGTATTTAAAACATCGCATTGTTGCAGCATGTGCAATGATGTTGCAGGAATCTCTTCAGATTGTGCAGACGTCCTTACCCTTGCAACTACAGAGGTAAGCTGCAGTGTGTGATGCACATTTCGAACACTACGTGACATCCGTTGAATTTTAGGGACGTGTGGATAACAAAATTCATTGCGAATTTCTTTTTGTTGCTGTTGATGATGTAATTTCGCAATGTAGGTGTGTGTTTTGACACAAAACGCATGACACGAAGTTATTATTTAACACTTTTTGTACCTCGATTTTCTGTTTTACATATCCAACCAAGTTTTTATGTGCACCATTCTTTCAAGGATATGACAGAAACAAAAGCAGAATTGTCACCGTAGTTCACTGGTGAGTCACCCTTAGATGCTACGTCCTTTGCCTTCCAGTTGGTGTTTCAGTCCCACAATATGTAGCCAGTTGTGATTACTATCAGTTTCAAAAATTTTCTCGGTTATTCCGCATTTGTAAGTAGACTCTCTTAAGTGTGGTCGCCGGATTCAGACAACGATACCGAGACAAATGCACCAGCGTTGGCCGTCCAGAGTCATTTCGTTTCACGGCCGCACCACGAGCGGCGCGGACACCACGTGACTTGGCAACATCCTCTGGCCGCGTAGGATAGGAGGAAAGTAAGCACGCCTTCCTCGGCCAGTTGTGTTTTGGCATCTGAAGCTTTCAGGTCGCCGAACCGAACGTTACACTGCGCACATAGAAACTTGTAACCGAGCGATGTGGCGCAGTGGTTAGCACACTGGACTCGCATTCGGGAGGACGACGGTTTAAACCTGTGTCCGGCCATCCTGATCTCGGTTTTCCATGATTCCACTAAATCACTTCAGGCAAATGCAGGGATGGTTGCTTTGAGAAGGGCGCGGAAGACTTCCTTCCCCATCATTCACTAATCCGATGGGACCGATGACCTCGCTGTTTGGTCCCTTCCCCCAAGTCAACCAATCAAACTTATTTCAAGGTTATTCTCTTGGTTTGACATTCAGGTTTTATTCACACGATATTGACGATTATTTTGGTTTGGCGTTTGCTTTTCGTCCTGTCCTGTCTTCCCCCTTCGGATCGGTGTTCGGCTTGCCCTCGTACACCCGTTTCTTTTCGGCCGCTTTACGTTTTCTCTGAAACCGTCTAGGGGCACTCCGCACCTGGGAAGTGCGTTACTAAACTGAAAGAGCAATTAGTACCTCCCAGTTGCATACGGCTCAAATGGCTCTGAGCACTGTGGGACTTAACTACTGAGGTCATCAGTCCCCTAGAACTTAGAACTACTTAAACCTAAATAACCTAAGGACATCACACACATCCATGCCCGAGGCAGGATTCGAACCTGCGACCGTAGCGGTCGCGCGGTTCCAGACTGTAGCGCCTAGAACCTCTCGGCCACTCCGGCCGGCTGCACAAGGCCGTTGCGTTAAATGCAACGACATCAGTCGAAAATTTGTGCTGGAGCGTGACTCCAACCAGGATGCTACGCTCCTCTAGAATGGTTGCCTTAACCGCCACAGCCATTCGAGCACACCTCCTGTCCAGTCCAAATTCCAAAATGCCGCACACTACAGAGGTAGTGTCCTCCGTCCATTATCCCCTATTTTCCCGCTGCTTATTCACCTGAGTCCTGCAAGGGATATTTTCTCCGCGGGTTCACTCACTCGTCCGAACCCTTGCGACACTTAGCTGAATAGCTGTGAGCAATTAGGGGATAATGGACGCCTTTGTAGTTTGTGGAATTTGGGAATTTGGACTGGGCAGGAGGCGTGCTCGGATGGCCGAGGCGGTTGAGGCAACCGTTTTAGAGGAATGGAGCATCCGGGTTCTAGTCCTGGTCCGGCACAGATTTTCACATGTCACCATTGCAATTGCTTCAGTGCCCATATGTAGCTGCAATCTGAAAATCTCTCTTTCATTCTATATATACGGTTGCATGTACGAAAGAACGATCACCACACATAGATAAACAAAATACGTTACTAAACTCTCCTTGCTGCGTCAAGCTGGAGCATCTTATCAGCCTGACGCGACACCCTCGTGTAACCACACGAATGTTCTCATACGACAGTAACCGGTTTCATGTTCAAATAAAATAAATCCTAAGATCTAAATATTGTAGTATCTCCTAAACTACCAATTGGATTTTGAAGAAAGAAATGCCGTTGAATTCGTCTCTCTTAGAACTATGACACAAGCAATAGAAATTACTACAGTTTCATTTGAGAATCCGAACTGATACTGATATATCTGTAATTAATATAGCTATGAAAAGGGATTGTGTCATTTAATGAAAAATTTTTTCACGATTCGTTTGGGTGAAAATAGAAATGTGTTTTAAACGGTTAAGGAAGTGAACAGCTTAGCTGAATCACCCTATATATGCAGTACATTATCTGATCCAATGTATCCGGACACACCTGTATAATACAGAATTGGCCACTAGATGTCACAAGAGTCGGACACGCCATTATAAAAGGAGGCAAGGGTATACTATCGTTAGTAGAAACGCAGTAGCAGTAGAATGAGTCGGTCAGGAGAACTCAGTGACCTCGAACCTGGATTAGTCATAGGATGTCACCTGAGTAACAAATCCATCAAGAACATTTTAAGCCGGCCGCAGTGGCAGAGCGTTTCTAGGCGCTACAGCCTGGCACCGCGCGACCGCTACGGTCGCAGGTCCGAATCCTGCCCCGTGCATGGATGTGTGTGATGTCCTTAGGTTAGTTAGGTTTAAGTAGTTCTCAGTTCTAGGGGACTGATGACCTCAGAAGTTAAGTCCCATAGTGCTCAGAGCCATTTGAACCATTTGTTTGAAGAACATTGTAACGCTTCTGTAATTGCCCAAGTCGACTATTGATGATGTGGTTGTGAAGTGGAAACGTGAAAGAAGAACCACGGGTACAGGCAGACTCATGTACTGACGGACAGGGGCCATGAAGCATTGCAGGGAGTGGTTGTCAAACTTTTGCATGAAATCAGCGGAATGAATCACTCGTGAGCTACAAACTACTACCAGTACTCCAGCTTATATAATGTCTGTGTATACGGAGTTAAGAGAATGGGCTACAATGGTCAAGTAGCTCCTCACAAGCCACACATTTCTGTACTCAGTGCTAAGCGACCCTAGAGGCGATGTAAAAAGTGGCGCCACTGAAAAGAGGATGACTGAAGACGAGTGATTTTGAAAGATGAATCACGCTGTACCCTGTAGCAATCCAATGGAAGGATTGGAGTTTGACGAATGCCCGATGAATGTTACTTGGATCGTGTGTAGTGCCAACAGTGATGTACGAAGGAGGTGGTGTTACGGTATGGGGTACATTTCGTGGTTGAGGTTTGGTCTTCGTATTGCGCATAAGAAATCGCTAAATGCGGATGAATATGAACACATTTAACAGCATTGTGTGCTGCGTACAGTACAGGAACACTTTGGAGACGATGGTTATTTGCATCAGCATGGTAATGCACCCTGTTATAGAGTAGCATCAGTGAGGCAATGATTTGTTGAAGATAACACTCCTGAAATGGACAGGCCTACCTCAAGGTCCTGACCTGAACCCAGTGGGGCACGTTTGGGATGAGTTAAAAAGTGGACTTGGCTCCAGACTCCAGCATCCAGCAACCTTCTCTAGTTTCGGCTCTTGAGAAAGAATGGGCTGCCATTACTCCACAAACATTCAGACACCTCCTCGAAAAAAATAAAAAAAATAGAAAATAAAACCGGGTAGACTGTTCGCCGGGTGCAAGTCTTTCTATTTGACGCCACTTCGCCGACTTGCGCGTCGATGGGGATGAAATTATGATGATTAGGACAATACAACACCCAGTCCCTGAGCGGAGAAAGTCTCCGACCCAGCCGGGAATCGAACCCGGGCCCTTAGAACATCCATGCTGTCGCGCTGACCAGTTTTTTTTTCTTTTTTTTCCACTCAGCTACCAGGGGCGGACTCATCGAAAGTGAGTCCAGCTCAGTTCAAGCCGTCAATACGCGAAGGTGGACACACCCTATATGAATGTCCACTAATATAAAAAAAAAAGTTCAAATGTGTGTGAAATCCTATGGGACTTAACTGCTAAGGTCATCAGTCCCTAAGCTTACACACTACTTAAACTAAATTATCCTAAGCACAAACACACACATCCATGCCCGAGGGAGGACTCGAACCAGTCGTACAGTCCACGACTGCAGCGCCCTAGACCGCTCGGCTAACCCCGCGCGGCCACTAATACACGGTCCAGTCACATTAATATGACTACCGCCTATGTTTGACATCAGCGTGCAATAGCCAGTCACAGACGGCTGGAGGCAGCACTGGCAGTGGAGGATATATAAAGCAAGTCAAGAGGGTGCGTAAAATAGAGCAGTCATTGTCGTAAAATGTGGAAACGTAGCGACTTACCTGACGTCCAAAAAGGCATGGTTCAAAATGGTTCAAATGGCTCTGAGCACTATGGGACTTAACATCTGAGGTCATTAGTCCCCTAGACTTACAACTACTTAAACCTAACTAACCTGAGGACATCACACACATCCATGCCCGAGGCAGGATTCGAACCTGCAACCGTAGCAGCAGCGCGGCTCCAGGCTGCAGCGCCTAGAACCGCTCGGCCACATCGGCCGGCTAAAAAAAGGCATGTTCATCGGCTTTTGGGCCAAGGGTGAAAGCACTTCCGAAACGGCTAAGTCTGTAAACCGTTCGTATGCGCCGAGTTTAAAGTATATCGTGCATGGCAAAATGGCGTTATCCAAAGCTGGCGCCAAGGCAACTGTGATTCGCCATATGCGACAGATTACAGGGGTGAACGACGGTTGCGGAGGGGTGTACGGGTGCATAGACGTGCAACTGCTGAGCAACTGTCCGCCGAGATGAAGCAAGGGGCTACCAACAGTGTCTCCTCAACTACCGTTCAGCGAACGTTGCTGCGTATGGGCCTCCGCAGCAGACGCATGGTTAGTGCACCCATGCTGACTTTCAGACGAATCACGTTTAATGCTCTATCGGCGTGAAACGGGTGAAAGCAAACACCATTCAACAATCGTCGGAACGGTCCAGGCTGGAGGAGGGAGCGTTATGGTATGGGAAATGTTTTCGTGGCATTCCCGGGGTGATCTCGTTATTCTGGAAGACACAATGGATCAAGAAAAGTATGCATCTATCCTTTGGGACCATATCCACCACTACACTCAGTTTGTTTTTCCTCAACACAATGGCATCTACCAGCAGGGCAACGCAACGTTTACCGAGCGAGGTGGCGCAGTGGCTAGACACTGGACTCGCATTCGGGAGGACGACGGTTCAATCCCGCGTCCGACCATCCTGATTTAGGTTTTCCGTGATTTCCCTAAATCACTCCAGGCAAATGCCGGGATGGTTCCTCTGAAAGGGCACGGCCGACTTGCTTCCCCATCCTTCCCTAATCCGATGAGACCGATGACCACGCTGTCTGGTCTCCTTCCCCAAACAACCAACCAACCAATGCAACGTTTCACATAGCTCGCAGTGCCCGTGCGTGATTCGAAGAGCACCAGGATAAGGTATCAGTTAGTATGAGGCTGTTGCAGCAACAAAGATTACCAAATGACAAAGGGTAACTAAAAAATGAAGGATATAAATTCTCAGTACTCTAGATAAAAAGGCAGTAGTGTCGCATGTTAATAAGGAACTCGAGACATTTAGCTCTGGAGAACACAATTTAAAGAACTATGGACCAGGTTTAGAAGAGTAGTTGACCATGCAATTAATAGATTTGTACGTAGTAGAACAGTTAATGATGAGAGGGGCCCTCCGTGGTATAGAGTCAACGGAAAGAACCTTCTAAAGAAAAAGAGACTACTGCGTAATAGGTATAAAACAAAGTATAGCGCTATAGATATGCAGAATGAATGACATGTGTTTGGCTTTCAAGAGGGAAATTTGTGAAGCCTTTAATGACTGCCGTAGCAGAATATTCGAACGGCCTCTCACAAAACCCAAAGATATTCTGCTCATATGTGAAGGCTGTCAGTGATACCAAAGCTAGTGTCCAGACGCCCATGGATGAGAGGGACTGAATTTGAGAGTAGCAAAGCAAAAGCAGAATAGCTGAACTCAGTTTACAAATGTTCCTTTATAAATGAAAATCCAGGGGCATTACCCCAGTTAAATTGTCGTACCGCCACAAAGATGAATAATACAGATATTAAATGGTGTTCAGAAAAAAAAACAAAGCGCTAAAATTGGACAAAGCTCCACTGTGCGATGGAATATCTATCAGTTTCTATACCGAATTCGCGATCGAGTTAGTTCCTCTACCGTATGGTAGAGAAAACGGCACCCAGTAGAATGGAAGAAAGCACAGGTCACATCCGTCCACAAGAAGAGTTGCAGAAGTGACCCACAAAACTACCACGCAATGTTTTTGACACCCATTAGTTGCAGAGCCAACGGCCTTGCCGCAGCGTTAACACCGGTTCCCGTCAGATCGCCGAAGTTAAGCGCTGTCGGGCTGGGCTAGCACTTGGATGGGTGACCATCCGGTCTGTCCAGCGCTGTTGGCAAGCGGGGTGCACTCAGCCCTTGTGAGGCAAACTGAAGAGCTACTTAATTGAGAAGTAGAGGCTCCGGTCACGAAACTGGCAACGGCCAGGAGAGTGGCGTGCTGACCACATGCCCCTCCATATCCGCATCCTGTGATGCCTGTGGGCGGAGGATGACATGGCGGCCGGTCGGTGCCGTTGGGCCTTCATGGCCTGTTCGGACGGAGTTTAGTTTAGTTTAGTTTTATTTGTTGCAGAATCTTAGATCATATTCTGAGTTTAAACGTTATGAGATATTTCAAACAGAGCGTCTTCTTCCATGACAACCCGTATGCATTCCGAAAACATTTTTTCACATGACATTATGGAAGCCATGGATCAAGGGAGTCAGGTAGATCCAGTACTTCTCGATTTCCGAAAAGCATTTGACTCAGTACCACACCTACGCTTATTGTCAAAAGTACGATCGTATGGGGTATCAAGCGAAATTTGTGACTGGATCGAGGATTTCTTGGTAGGAAAGACATAGCATATCATCTTGGATGGGGAGTCATCGACTAATGTTGAAATAACTTCGGGTTTGCCCCAGGGAAATATGTTCGGACCCTTGTTGTTGGTGTTTTTATTAATAACCGTGCAGACAATGTTAATAGTAACCTCAGACTTTTCGCACATGATGCATTTGTCTATAATAAAGTACTATCTGAAAAAAGCTGCATAAACGTTTAGTTGGATCCTGATAAGATTTCAAAGTGGTGAAAAAATTGGGAATCTGCTTTAAATGTTCAGTAACATTCAGTAGTGCTCTTCAGAAAAAGGAAGGAGTGTAGTATCCTATGATTACAGTATCAACGCGTCACAAACTCATACAATTTTTAGGGATATGAAGTGGAAAGGTCACATAGATTCGTTCGTAGGTAAAGGCTGTGGCAGACTGTGGTTCATTAGTAGAATACTGTGGAAATCAGTCTATAAAGGAAATTGCTTAAAAATTACTCGTGTCACCCACACCCGTGTCACATGAATCTAGGAATACAATAAAAACCCCTACGCTCCCGTAGGGATCGTGAGATACGATTAGATTAATTATAGCGCGCATAGAGGCATTTAAACAGCCATTCTTCCCGTGCTCCATACTTGAATGGAACGAGAGGAAGCTCTACTAACTGGTGCAATAGGAAGTACCCTCTGCCACGCACTTCACTGTGGCTTGCGGAGTATGGATATAGATATAGATTACTTACCTGCGGGGTTTTTCTTGGTTGACTGAGCGAAGTCTCCCGGTTTGGTAATAACTATCTCGTATCCAGTCGCTTTCGCCACTAATTTAAGTGCCTTTTTACCGTGTTCAGTCGTGTGACCTCCATGAGTAATGTATTTGTAAGTCTCTATCAAAATATACATATATGAGACTGTAATCGACAGTGATTTAAGTAGAGTTGTGGTTAATCTATCGTAGCTTCTGGTCTACTCCACTGTGATTGCGAAGATAAGGTCGAATGACACCTATAGTAGGAGATGAACTCGATGCTTTAGGAACGGTCACGGCAACCACACCGCTGGAACGCGGCTTCACCTTTTCACGGCTGCCACGAACAGGAACTAGAATGCAAAAGAAAATAATTTCCGATTCTGCGTCTACATGAGCCTATTACATCACATCTTCCAGATTTCTGGAGAAGAACAAGCTGAAGTGTTTCAAGAAAAGTGCAAAAAATGACGATAATGATGTATCACTTCAGTAATCTCGTGTGCGCCGGGTACTGACAGTCTGATCATAAGATTGATTCTGCATGATTTCACTTATTTTTACTCATAGTTCCGTTGTCGTGCAAACAAACGCCGTGACATGCAGCGGAAACCAAAAATTAGGTACTGTATAGATATGCCACTACCGATAATCATTACGTATGAACAAGGCAAATACTTATTGAGTATAAACTGATATTACAAAGTGCAAGAGGACTTACAACTCAGTCTAAAACAATAATTAGTGTGGTGTTTGATACTGGACAGCTTGAATGCAAAAGTGATGTCGAATGTGAAAAAGCGGCTTTATTCAGACGTATATATAGTTCTCTTCCATTTTGCTTTAACCACTTCATTGAAATCTTACACGTGCACTATGGAGACTGAATAACTGTCCAACACTATCAGGTCATTTGAAAAAGTTTTTTGCTCAAATAACAGATATTTGAGACAGAGGGAAATATAGCAGTCACGACATTGAAATTGGTGTGATTTTCTCCTGTTATATCGATATATTGTTTCTTACGATTAGAGCTTGAATATGTGATCATTCAAATGTCTCTCATGGTAAGACGCGCAGTTTTGTAAGCGAATGGCTCATACTCTAAGAACTGTTTTGTGCGGTTCTGAGCGTTCGAGGTCACACACGTGCCTTGTCAGGACAATAACTTGTAATAAAAGGTCTCGGACAGGAACATTTCGGTTTTTATGGAAACGTCACAGCAGACAGCTTCCGCTCGATGAATTAAAGTCCCTCGAACAGTGTACTCTTGGGGCCAGGGGGTGTTGGCTCAAAGTGTACGGATAACGGCTCATATGAGTCGGTTTTCCGTATACACCCTGTTTGAGACATCCATTGGGTTTTCAGCGGACGAGGACGGTAAAAAGCGGCAAGCCAACGTCTTTTACATCCTACGATGTGGCCATGGATGCTACTGAGGTTTACTAAGAGCTCTCTCAAGTTTTCGCGCCTCTACGGCTAGACAACGAATGTGTCGCCGACATAGCTGTAAAAACAATTCGGCTTTTGCTGGGGCCGTATTCAAGGAGATATCCTCAAAGTTCTCCATGAGCAGGTTAGCTGTGGTTGGAGCTACGGCCTCCCCATCTGAATACAAACAGTCTGAACGGAATACTCTTTGCCGTACAAAATACAGGGTCTAGTGGGGAAAAATGCTGATATTTCTATATATGTGGTACCTTAATGGCTCTTAGCACTATGGGACTTAACGTCTATGGTCATCAGTCCCGTAGAACTACTTAAACCTAACTAACCTAAGGACAGCACACAACACCCAGTCATCACGAGGCAGAGAAAATCCCTGACCCCGCCGGGAATCGAACCCGGGAACCCGGGCGCGGGAAGCGAGAACTCTACCGCACGACCGCGAGCTGCGGACAAAGGTACCTTAATACGTACAGACATCAATGTGTTTGTTTTTCCACTGCTTCGAACAGCCTTCCCACAAAACAAGCCACAAATTTTAAGACCAGATGTTTTCTGCACAGTCTTAACTGCATCACTAAGTGAACTACGCCTCTCATTATAGACCAACCATTTAGCATCCACGCCTCCCCACTTCAGCACCTCAACTGCTGCCCAGGAGAAAATAAGTGTTAATGGCTTGCTCTTGCCACATGTATTTGGAGGTACTGCCCCTTCCTAAAAACATACGACCAGTAATAGCTGTCAGTATTAGTCAGCAAATGAGGCAAACAACGGTTGCTCAGTACACAATCCTCGTCACCAATAGAAATATCTGCATTTATACACGTTACACCCTGTATAAATGACGTCAGGGTGTGCTTGAATTGATCCACCACTGTGCTACCACTTGACAGTGGACGAGGAATACTCAGCCGAAAACTCGTGGGTGTATAACCACTTGACACTGCTGGAAAACCGATAGCAATATAGTCACTGGTTTTCTAAATTTACACAATCTTGCGGGAACAGCACCACATCCCCATCTACGTTCCCAAAGCATCTAGAATAAACTTCCATATTTTTGTATGTCCATCCGTATGATTGTTGGTCTGCGGGACTTCGCCGTTCACTTATGTAGTAAAGTTGATGGTTTTAGACACAAAATCGCTTTTACAGTATTCTACGGAAGCCGTTTCATAGATGTTGGCCACTGATGGGATGCTGTATACGACTGGAGTACACTCCCTCAGCGTGAATTAAGACCCGCAGATGGTATATTGAGTGACCGAAACTGCTTGCAGCATAATAAAATAACATCAGAACGGCTTCTGCAGGTGTTTTATTTTATTACGTCAACTTCCACGTGGCTTTAACGACCATATGTGTGTCACTGAAATCGATCAAGGTCTGGTACAGACCTACGTGATTAGAGCTCCAAACGCTGGAGCATTACTCCAGAATTCGCCTCATTACCATCTCTACAGAAGCATCGCGGTTTCACAGAATCCTTCCACAAATTATGCCTTCCATTCGCCTTCCCAAAAACTGATTTTACGTGCTCGTTGCATTTCATATCGCTTGCTAGTAAGAGTTGCGTCTGGAGAGTTCAGAAAGTGGTCTCAGAAAATGGAGGAAAGAAAAGTTACAAACAAAATACCGTTACTGGCCTTCAAAGTAATCACCATTGGCTGCAACACACTTCTCACATCGGTTGTGAAGCTGTTGGGAACTGGCAGTAAATGGTTCTTGCGGAATCGCTCGTAGCGTCGAGGTCACGCGTTGTTCGATAACCACATCACTACAGGAGATGAGACCCGGTGCTACCAATACGATCCGGAGGCAAAGCGGCAGTAAATGCCATGGTGCTCATCGTCTTTCCCGCCTCCCTTGGGTAGAAATTCATGATGCTGTCCAAAAGGGAGCTCAATATAACCTTAATCTTGGATCTTGTCAACTGACTTTTTTGGAGCGGGGAAGACGATGAACACCATGCCATTGACTGTTCTTTTTAATTTTTTCTCACTATTTTTCCCAGTCTCTCATGTTTCCCATGAAGATGTTCAATTTCTTGAGGTCTTCCACAATTTCCTTAAACCATTTGGTGTTCACTGTATTAGTTGTCACTATGTTAAAAATCTTCCTGGAGAGTCTGTTTTCGTTCATCCTATGTATGCGTCCGAAGAACTTCGCCCTTGTTTTCCTGATGTTGTTTGTAATCGTTTCTTTCTGTTCGTAGAGTTCTTTTGTCGGTGTCTTTATCCAGATCCCCTCTTTCTGAACCGGCCTGTAAATCTTTCTCAGTATTTTCCTCTGTTGTTTTTCCATCTCCTTGATTATCGTTCTTCGGTTGATTACTTTGTTTCTGAAGCACACGAGGCCTCCGATAAGACTACTGTGCTATGGTTTCTTAATTTGGCTCTGACGGAAATTCTTCTTTCGTTGTAATGGTTCCATGTAAGTTTGCATGATTTTAGTAGTTTTTTGAGCCTTTCTTCATTGGATGTCGAGTTCAGTCCTGATTTCTGTATAACGTCCCCCAGGCATTTGTAACGTTCTACTTGTGTTATCTTTCAATAATTCGTTGCCAGTGGATGTCTGAGTTTTTTTTAATTTGAGATTTGTAGTCCAGTTTTAGCTGAGGTTTCTGTAGTGTCTCTCGAGCTTCCTTGGCTTCTTTTCTGCTATTTGTTTTGATGGTTATATCATGAGTAAAAGCCAGGCATTTTATGGTTCAAATGGCTCTGAGGACTATGCGGCTTAACTTCTGAGGTCATCAGTCGCCTAGAACTTAGAACTAATTAAACCTAACTAACCTAAGAACATCACACACATCCATGCCCGAGGCAGGATTCTAACCTGCGACCGTAGCGGTCGCTCGGCTCCAGACTGTAGCGCCTAGAACCGCACGGCCACTCCGGCCGGCAGGCATTTTATGTTGACGGTTCTATCCTTGTGTCTCCCCATCTTTACCCCATTGACTCCTTTGTCCCATGTCCTGATTACTTTCTCCAAAACCGAGGTAAATAGTATGGTTGACAGGCCATCTCGCTTTCTCACTCCTGTATTTATTTAAAATGGTTCCGAGATCTCTCCCATAAACTTCACTTTGGATGCTGTGCTTGTTAATGTTTCCTGGATTCGCTTTCTGTTCTTGTTGTCCACCTTTATTTCTTCTAATGTGTTAAAGAGTGTCTCTCTATCTATGGAGTCACAGACCTTCTTGAAATCGACGAATGTTATTGTTGTGGTCCTGGACTTTCTTGTTGTCAGTATTGTTCTCAGGCACCATATCTGTTTACTGCATGGTCTTTCCTTTCTGAAACCTCCATTGTATTCTCCAGTCTGTGGATCTGTCGGAGGCTCTAGCTGATTGAACAGGGCTTTGGATAGAATTTTGTATGCCACAGGCAGTAGTGAAATTCCTCTATAGTTATCAGCATCTGTTTGGTCTCCTTTTATGTGGAAGTGGTGTAATGGGGCTGACTTCCATTGTTGTTGTACCTTTTCTGTTTCCCAGATATATTCGATGATTCTGTGTATTTTGGGTGCATCCTTTTCGTGGTATAATTTCCAGCTTACTGCAATCAGTTCATCTTCTCCTGTTGCCCAATTATTTTTCAATTTTTTTCACGTTATCCTCATGTGTCAGGGTTTTGTAATCGAGGTTAGGTTCTGTAGGCTTCTGTGGGCTCCTCGAACTTCAGAGTTTGCATCGGTTTGTCACAGTTCAGTTGTGTGCCAAAGTATTGCGCAAATATTTCACTGTGATTTTTCGGGTTATGTCTTGACTTTTGAAGCATAAGTTCGGTGGTTGCTATTCTGTCATATTTTCGCTGAATGTCCTCTAAAAATTTCTTGTGTTGTTTTTGTTGAAATCTTCTTCTATCTCTTTCGATCTGTTGTTTTCGCAACCTCTTTTTTTCTCTATAGATTATTTTCGAAGTGTTCTTCTGTATACTGTTGAATTCTTCCCTTTTTCGGATGTTCTATGACTTCTAAATTTTTTCCAGACTTGCACTTGTCTTCTATGCCTCTGTCACATGTCACGTTTC
Organism: Schistocerca americana; assembly: GCF_021461395.2. Lineage (NCBI taxonomy): Eukaryota > Metazoa > Arthropoda > Insecta > Orthoptera > Acrididae > Schistocerca > Schistocerca americana. The sequence goes on from NC_060130.1 coordinate 625,937,545, forward strand.
ACGACCTGTTTTTCCTTTTCCTCGGTGATTGCTCCAATTTTATCAGTTCCTTCATTTTTTTTGAGAGTTCTGTTCAATTGTTACTGTCAGTTTTCTTAATTTTTTTTGTTATTTCTTTTTTGGTTAATTTTAGGTACTCTTTGTGTGTGTTCTGAAAGTTCTTTTGGTTCACTTAATTTGTATGTTGGGTATAAATTTCGGTTTAATTTGGAGTAGGTGATGATCGGATTCGAAAAATCCTTTCCTTGTTCTTACATTCATAATTTCACTGGTGTTTTCCGGAAATATTACAATGTGGTCTATCTGAAATTCTCCTAGAGCGTTGATGGGGGATTTCCTAGTTCATAGTTTCTTCTATGGTTTCTGGAATTGCTTTGACACGATTTTGAGATCGAAATTCCTGCAGAAGTTTATCAGGTTCTCTCCATTTTTGTTTGTCCTCTCCTGGGCCGTGTGTTTTCCTGTTGTGTCTTTGAATTTTCAATCCCTGGCTAATTGGTTATTAAAATTTCCTAGTAACATCAGCATGTAATATTAAGTTATATATTTTGTTAATAACGTTAGAAATATAAACACCATAATCCCAAAACTGTATATACAGTGTATTACTAAGGAAACGTTTACCCGCTATCTGACAGAAACTAAAATGAACTCACTGCACTGACGATGCTGAAACTTCACCGAAACATTTATGAGAGTTAAAGAACAAAACTGTGCTTGATCAAGGCAGAACTCTATTTGCAGAATTATATATGGATGGCTATTTATTAACATTGTAGAGAACGTGGGATCGTTATCTGCTCGGACGGCGTTTTTATAGCAACTTACTCGTGACACAGGGAAGAGAACGGAATTAATGCTTTTCCTGCTAGTTTTGGTGTGAACAGCCTGAATGACTGACGGTCTTGTTCGCCATATCCATCCCAGAAACAAACCACAAAAATATGCTAACGGCGAATGTTCTGCTGGTATGCTATGTGGCGAAATGTAGTTTTCAATCTCGCTTAAATCTGTCAAATTGTTCAAATGGCTCTGAGCACTATGGGACTTAACATCTGAGGTCATCAGTCCCATAGAACTTAGAAGTACTTAAACCTAACGAACCTAAGGACATCACACACATCAATGCCCAAGGCAGGATTCGAACCTGCGACCGTAGCGGTCGCGCGGTTCCAGACTGAAGCCCCTAGAACCGCTCGGCCACAACGACCGGCCTTAAATCTGTCAGTAGTGACCACACATATGTTAAGGTGCATTTATAAGGGCCATATTTTACAGCAACGTGGGACCACAGTAGAGTTGCCTTCAACACTACAGCAATGTGGATGCAATATACCCCAATATACAATGAGTCTCGCGATAGCTGTCGGAACGGTCGCACGCGTTTAAGTTTGCTCCGTCATCATCGGTTTTTACGCCAGTGTTTCATGATTTCTTGTTCGTTACGATCGTTTTCTGTGTTTTACAAGTATTGTTATTGTGTGTTAATTTGTCGTTTGCGTCGTCTTTGACGGCATTTGGGCTTTGTCCGAAATTTCAGGGCTGCAGCATATCATGGCAAACTCCCCGAGGAAAAACATGGTGGTATTTTCCTTCGGCAAGGAAACTCGTCGAGTTCAATCATCAACAATACATGACTGGATTACCGAAGTAACTGGAATACTAAAAATGGTTCAAATGGCCCTGAGCACTATGGGACTCAACATCTTAGGTCATAAGTCCCCTAGAACTTAGAACTACTTAAACCTAACTAACCTAAGGACATCACACACACCCATGCCCAAGGCAGGATTCGAACCTGCGACCGTAGCAGTCCCGCGGTTCCGGACTGCAGCGCCAGAACCGCTAGACCACCGCGGCCGGCAACTGGAATACTCTCTGATTCTGTGCATTCCTTGCAATTAGACTGTGATAATACCTTCATTTTCGTAAAATTTGTAGATCCGTTGATGGTAGATCGTTTTCTGGAAAAAATATGGTCGTGAGATGGGTTTTGTACATCGAAATACGACAAAGAGTAAAGTATGAATAAAGAATGCTGATTCTACAATCAGGAATATGAACGTATTAAATTTACCTGTTGAGGTAGAAAATTCGAAAGTTAGAGAAACCCTCTCAAAGCATGGTGTGGTAAGGAAAATTGTTAATGAAAGATGGTCACCCAGTTGAAGCTACAATGTTTTAACGGCGTACGATTTGTAGAAATGGAAGTAAAGTGAACATTCAATTTCACATCTCTAGATGACCACAACGCCCATGTTATTTATGCAATACAAGTCCCGATCTGTCATATTTGTAATGAATCTGGTGACCTACGTCATGACTGCCCACATCGTGTTTTTGTTTTAAAAAATAATCTACGCAACGCCGGAAATTAACACTCAGTGACATGTTACCGAACGGTAACACAATTGAACCGGCGACTCAAATGAATTCAACTAGCATTTCCGATACTGCTGTCATTGGCATTAATGAATTTATACCTCTACCACTTCTAAGCAACGCTAACAATCACCCCATGAAAGCGAGCTTACAAAGAAGAAGCGACTGCTTGAACGTACTAATGATCAGTCTGATGAGGAATCTTCTTGCAAGTCTCGTGTGACGAGAAAGCCTGCTGCTACGGTCACAGATTCGAATCCTGCCTCGGGCATGGATGTGTGTGATGTCCTTAGGTTAGTTAGGTTTAAGTAATTCTAAGTTTAGGGGACTGATGACCTCAGATGTTAAGTTCCATAGTGTTTAGAGCCATTTGAACCATTTGAAAGAGGAAGCCAAAACCGTGTAATGAAGAAACAGTAGAAGGTGAGGGACCGCAAGTCGATGTGGCGATACCCTCAGAAAAAGATACAGTGTTGTCAGCAACTGCGAACAACCAAACTACACTCAAGCGCCAAAGAAATCGGTATAGGCATGCGTATTCAAATACAGAGATATGTAAACAGGCACAATACGGCGCTGCGATCGGCAACGCCTATAGAACACAACAAGTGTCCGTCACACTTGTTAAATCGGTTACCGCTGCTATAATGACAGGTTATCAAGACTTAAGTGAGTTTGAACGTGGTGTTATAGTCGGAGAACGATCGATGGGATACAGCATCTCCGAGGTAGCAATGAAGTGGGGATTTTCCCATACGACCATTTCACGAGTGAGGCCGGCCGCGGTGGTCTCGCGGTTCTAGGCGCTCAGTCCGGAACCGCGCGACTGCTACGGTCGCAGGTTCGAATCCTGCCTCGGGCATGGATGTGTGTGATGTCCTTAGGTTAGTTAGGTTTAAGTAGTTCTAAGTTCTAGGGGACTGATGACCACAGATGTTAAGTCCCATAGTGCTCAGAGCCACTTGAACCATCACGAGTGTACCGTGAACATCAAATTTCCGACATCGCTGCGGCCGGAAAAAGATCCTGCAAGAACGGGACCAACGACGACTGAAGAGAATCGTTTAGCGTGACAGAAGTGGAACCTTCCCGCCAACTGATGCAGATTTCAATGCTGGGCCATCAACAAGTGTCAGCGTGCGAACCATTCAACGAAACATCATCGATATGGGCTTTCGGAGCCGAAGACTCACTCATGTACCCTTGATGGCTGCACTACACCAAGTGTTACGCCTCGCCTGGACCCATCAACACCGACATTGGGCTGTTGATGACTGGAAATATGGTGCCTGGTCGGACGAGTCTTGTTTCAAACTGTATCGAGCGGATAGACATATACGGGTATGGACACAACCTCTAATGTCCGCAGCTCGTGGTCGTGCGGTAGCGTTCTCGCTTCCCGCGCCCGGGTTCCCGGGTTCGATTCCCGGCGGGGTCAGGGATTTTCTCTGCATCGTGATGACTGGGTGTTGTGTGATGTCCTTAGGTTAGTTAGGTTTAAGTAGTTCTAAGTTCTAGGGGACTGATGACCATAGATGTTAAGTCCCATAGTGCTCAGAGCCATTTTGAACACAACCTCATGAATCCATGGACCCCACATGTCAGCAGGGGACTCTTCAAAGTGGTGAAGGCTCTGTAATGATGTGGAACGTGTGCAGTTGGAGTGATATTGGACCCCTGATACGTCTAAAAAGAAGTTCAAATGGCTCTGAGCACTATGGGACTTAACATCTATGGTCATCAGTCCCCTAGAACTTAGAACTACCTAAACCTAACTAACCTAAGGACATCACACAACACTCAGTCATCACGAGGCAGAGAAAATCCCTGACCCCGCCGGGAATCGAACCTGGGAACCTGGGCGTGGGAAGCGAGAACGCTACCGCACGACCACGAGCTGCGGACCCTGATACGTCTAGATACAACTCTGACAGGTGACACGTACGTAAGTATCCTGTCTGATCACCTGCATCCATTCGTGTCCATTGCGCATTTGGACGGACTTTGGAAATTCCCGCAGGACAATGCGACACCCCACACATCCAGAATTGCTACAAAGTGGCTCCAGGAACACTCTTCTGAGTTTACACACTTCCGATGGCCACCAAACTCCCCAGACAAGATCATTATGAGCATATATGGGATGCCTTGCAATGTGCTGCTCAGAAGAAATCTCCAGCCCGTCGTATTTGTACGGATTTGTGGACAGCCTTGCCAGATTCATGCTGTCAATTCCCTCCAGCAATACTTCAGACAATAGTCGAGTCTATGCCACGTTGTGGTGCGGCACTTCTGCGTGCTCGCGGGGTCCCTACACGATATTAGGCAGGTGTACCAGATTCTTTGGCTCTTCAGTGTAGATGCACAGCAGAGCACGGTTATCACGAGGAAGTCTAGGAAGTCCCTAGCAAACAGAACGCTGACTCCGACGTTCGACAAAACGCCGAAGGAGGAAGACAGCAAGTGATAGTGCCCAGCCAGCAAGCTGTCATAACAGCAAACACATCGGTACCAAATATTGGCAGCTCGAAGGCTACCACCGGTCTTCAAGGACCGAATCTTGTCGTCTCGCGTCAACAAGGAAAACTCGAATCAGACAAAGCAGAAAACAAGCAACGAAACGTCAAATACGAAATCATGAGGGAAGGAACTGACGAGGAGAGAGCAGACGAATTAAGCGATACCTAACACTGCGCTGTAAAGGGTTAAAGGAAAAACTTCGGATCACGCGACTTGTTCAGAAAGAAGTGGGTTTACATAGGAAATCCGATAAACTACTAAGTGTATAGTGTGAGAAGATCCACACTGTTTTCCATGAGGCAACTGCATGCAGTTGTAGTTAAACTGATCGTGACTGGAAACGGCTATCCCCCTTAATTTAGCGATGCAGGCCTACTCCATTGCTACAGTAAACATGAATAAAAGACGCTTACCATTGAAACTGACAGCATCAAAATATTTTCCATTTGAATCTAGAACAGGAATTGCCTTATTGCAAGAAGTCGCGGTACCGGAATTCAAAATCGAATGTTATTTCGGAATTGTTAATATAGACCCTATCATCTGCAAACGTAGGAACAGTTTTTTTTTAAATCAGAGACGACATTCCAGTAAGCGAAATGGAAAGTACAGAATCCGAAAGAGCCATAGAGATCAAATTTTCGATGTCACGGTCTTAATGTATATGCTCCATCAGGAAATTCCCATAGGCTGGATACAGCAAATTTTTTTATAGATCAACTCTTTTATTTATTGAGCAAAAGTCGATGTAACCTCACAATCGGTGGTTACTTCAACTGTGTTTTAAACTGTAATGATCTGCAACCTAATTTTAATTACTCATCTGAGTTAAAATACCTAGCAACCGATCTACAACCAAAACATGCTTTGGGAATTAAACACACAGCATTCGTCGGGTATACATGTAGTAGACTCGATAGGATCCATGTGTCACGACCCTTGAAGAAAGTTTTACTTAAGACGGAACAGTTCTAGTGTATTTTAGTGACCATTGCAGCCTTTTAGTTTGTATTAATGTAAGTCTGCAACAGACTCGTCTTGTTAGAAGTGAGTGGAATTTCAATAGCTCTATTTTAAAAGAAAAGGGTCTAGAACGATCGATAACGGAAGTATCTACGCGCAGCTGACAAGCACCCAAACGTCATCGATTGTGGAGAAAAACAACCAGACCTAAACTAAGACGAGTTCTCATACAATACAGCGCTGAACGATCCAGGGAGATGAAAAATGCTATAGAGAATTATTACAAAGTGTTAACAGACCTATCCGAACAACACTTTTGCCAGCATTCTCAAAAATTTTAGAAAAAGTAATGTACAGACAGCTTATCAACCATTCGACCACAAATAACATATTATCAAGAACACAGTTTGGATTTCTGAAGGGTCCTGATATCGAAAAGGCTATTTACACCTTCAGTGAAAATGTACTTAATTCATTAAATAACAAGTTACAAGCAGCAGGTATTTTCTGCGATCTGTCAAAGGCATTCGATTGTGTGAACCACAACATCCTTTTAAATAAATTAGAATTCTATGGTGTCACGGACAGTGCTGCAAAATGGTTCAAGTCATACCTCGTTAACAGGAAACAAAGGGTGTCAGTGCAAGGGACTAGTGAATTAAGTCATCAGTCATCATCAGAATGAGAAGAAATTACATGTGGTGTCCCACAAGGATCCATCTTAGGGCCATTGCTTTTTCTTGTGTACATTAATGATCTCTCATCAGTTACACTGCCAGAAGCAGAGTTCGTTTTGTTTGCAGATGACACAAGTATTGCAATAAATAGTATGTCGAGTGTAGTTCTAGAAAGATCTGCTAATGATATTTTCATGGACATTAATAAATGGTTTAAAGCCAACTCAGTGACATTAAACTTCGAAAAGACTGACTACATGCAATTCAGAACCTGTGAGAGGTTTCCACGCAGCATATGCATAAAGTATGAAGAAGAGCAGATAGAAGAGGTTGACAGCCTTAAATTCCTGGAATTACAACTTGATAATAAATTCAGTTGGGAGGAGCACACCACAGAACTGTAGAAACGCCTCAACAAATCTGTATTTGCAATTCGAGTGTTAGAAGACATAGGCGACATAAAAATGAAAAAACTTGCATACTTTGCCTACTTTCATTCCATAATGTCATATGGTATAATATTTTGGGGTAACTCTTCAAGTCAAACAAAAGTTTTCAGAGTCCAAAAGCGTGTAATACGTATTATTTGTGGAGTAAATTCACGGACGTCCTGTAGAAACCTCTTCAAAGAACTGGGTATACTACGAGGGTGTTTTTTAAGTAAGGGCCGTTTTTATTTTTAAAAAAGATACAAATACTTTGTAAAAAAACTTTTATTTTCTGATTCTACACACTTTTACCTATTTTTCTACATAGTTGCTTTGTTTATTTAAGCACTTGTCATACCGTACAACTAAGTTTTTAATTCCCTCTTCAAAGAATTCGGCCGCCTGCTCCGACAGCCAAGAGTTCACGGTCGCTTTCACTTCATCGTCGTCATTGAAGCGCTGCCCGCCAAGATGGTGTTTCAGGTACCGGAAAAGGTGAAAATCGCTAGGAGCAAGGTCGGGGCTGTATGGTGCATGGTCCAAAACTTCCCAGCCAAAAGAATCAATCAAATCCCGAGTCTTTTGAGAGGTGTGAGGCCGAGCGTTATCGTGTAGGAGCAAAACTCCTTTTGTCAGCATGCCGCGCCTTTTGTTTTGAATTGCTCTGCGGAGCTTCTTTAGATTTGCACAGTACGCATCTGAGTTGATTGTCGTTCCTCGTGGCATGAAGTCCATTAGCAAAACACCGCGCCGGTCCCAGAACACAGTTGCCATAATCTTGCACTTTGACAGCGTCTGTTTGGCTTTGACCTTGGCGGGTGAAGTTGTGTGTCGCCATTCCATCGATTGCCGCTTGCTTTCGGGAGTGATATGGGATACCCATGTTTCATCTCCAGTGACAATTTGACTCAACATGTCATCCCCTTCTTCCTCGTAACGAATCAAAAAGTCCAATGAAGTGGCAAATCTCTTCCCTTTGTGGTCGTCTGTGAGGAGTCTGGGTACCCACCGAGAACACAGTTTCTTAAAGTTTAGGTTTTCAGACACAATTTTGTACAAAACCGATCTTGAAACTTGTGGAAATTCCAAAGAAAGAGTGGAAATTGTGAATCTTCTGTCCTCACGAATCTTTGTTTCGACTGCAGCCACCAAATCATCAGTGATTACAGAGGGCCGGCCTGAGCGTTCTTCGTCATGGACGTTTTGACGGCCATTTTTAAACTCTCTAACCCATTGACGCACTTTACTTTCACTCATTGCATTCAAGCCATAAACTTCTGTTAACTGACGATGGGCCGGCCGCAGTGGTCCAGCGGTTCTAGGCGCGCAGTCCGGAACCGCGCGGCTGCTACGGTCGCAGGTTCGAATCCTGCCTCGGGCATGGATGTGTGTGATGTCCTTAGGTTAGTTAGGTTTAAGTAGTTCTAAGTTCTAGGGGACTGATGACCACAGATGTTAAGTCCCATAGTGCTCAGAGCCATTTTTTTTAACTGACGATGAATTTCTGCAGCTGATAGGCTTCTCGCGGTCAAAAAACGTATCACTGACCGTATCTCACACGCGGCGGGCGATTCAATAATCGTAAACATTATAAAGTAGCACAGCGATGCGTACACGTCAGCTACAGAGCTGCAACTTGCATCAGTGTGAACGGGAAGGATGCCGGCAAGTGGCGCGGTGGCTTGTTGCGGCGTTCGCGCTAACTACGGGACTATACGCGCGAACGGCCCTAACTTAAAAAAACAACCCTCGTAACTACTGCCTCTCAGTATATTTACTCCTTAATGAAATTTGTCCTAAATAATATATCTCTTTTTCCAACAAACAGCTCTATTCATACATACAATACCAGGAACAAAAATTATCTGCACAAGGACTTAAAAGCACTTACGTTAGTTCAAAAAGGGGTCCACTACTCAGGAACACTCATCTTCATTAATTTGCTAGCAAACATAAAAAATTTAGTTACAAATAAAGATCAGTTTTAAAGGAGCCTGAAAGACTTACTAGTGGCCAACTCCTTCTACTCCATTGACGAATTTTTTAATAGAAACAAATGATGTATTGTATATATTCATACTATTAGTATTGTTATTTCAGCTTTAAAAAAAATGACATGTTCCACATCCACGAGGATCTCCACAACACGGATCTATGGAACGAAAAATTAATCTAAACTAGGCTGTCTGACATCAAGAAAATCGAAGCAAAATCGTTAACTATTAAGAGACAGCAAATGGAAGGCCTCAAAATTAAATCGAAGGCCTAGTCAATCTCACAGGATAAAACACCATCCTTGTACCATCTTCTGCGACACACCAAGAGCAGACGTAGAACTTTCATTGACGAAGTCTAAGCACTTAATGATACAAGACTTAGCCTACATCCCAAAAGGATATACTCGATGAAGTTTAGAGATATTATGACAACTTATACTCTGCCAACCAAACTGACGAAGAAGCTGTTGAGGATTTCGCAAAACTTTTAGTCCCGCAGTCATCGGAAATAGATAATGACGAGATCCTGTCAGTAATTACCAACGAAGAGATGCAAGAGACAATATCTAGCTCACCCCTGAAAGCAGCACCGGCACCAGACGGTCTCCCATAGATGCCCGTTACTGGTCTTAATTGAATCATAAGGCAACATGCTTATCAAATGAGGTCATAAATGGAAAAATGTTCCCCAGTGAATTGAAGGAAGCCAAAATACGAGTAGTATTGATTCTCAAGTGTAAAGGCAAACACAATATAAAGAGCTTTCGACCTATTTCGCTCTTGAATTCTGATCACAGAGTAATTTGTAGGATAATAAATAAGACTTTCGTCTTTCGGCTTAAAAAAAAAAAAAAAAAAAAAAAAAAAAAACAGTTTGAACCAGTCATGTGCTGCAAACAGAACCATTTGCCAAAACGTGTCAGAGTATAGAGACATCATTGCAGTTACCTCATTGACCAATATAAAATGTGCTCTGTTGTTTTTCGATTTCCACAAAGTTTTTGACCAAGCTGATCATAAATTCCTTCTTCAGACAATGAAAACAATGGCCTTTCGTCCACGGGTTAATGACATAATGAACAACATTGTAACCAGCATAATTGCTAAGATAGCAGTCAATGGTCAAACAACAAAGCCCATACAGATAAGACGATGCGTTCTTGAAGGTTGCCCTCTGCCTATTCTTTTGTATGCTATCTCCTTAGAGCCCTTTTTAAGCAACGTTCATGCCAGCCTAACGGGCTTAACATTAAACATTGAAAAAACAGTAAGAAGGGCTTATGCTGACGACGTGGGCGTTGTACTGGAAAAAAAGGATGAGGCATTTTCATTGGAAAGAATCTTTAAAAAATACTCTCTAGCATCGGGTGCAAAAACAAATGAAAACAAAAGTCAAGTATTAAATCTGAGGGCTCTGGATCGGATAAGACTGGAATGGGCAAAAACAGACATAAAGCCCTAGGGACAACTCTAATGATACGCCCGATGAAAACGATCGCCGTTAACTGCAAAGAAGCAATGGCGAAAATCCATGGAGCTGTAACAGTAAACTTACAATGTACTATGTTGCAGGTGCAAGGGATTAAATTTATCAACTTCTGCATTCTGCTTACTATACGGCATAGGTTCATATAACTGATTCCCCTAGATGGGCAATGGATCCACCTCCTTCAGTGCGGATACACAAGTACGTCCGACCTCCTGCTAGAATTTCTGAGCAGCGAGCATGGAAGAAATAGACAGAGACTGTGGATAGGTGGCGCTCGAGAGGAATGTGGTTTGGCCGTGAGGCGTGTCGAGATAGTCCGCGCAGTTGCGAGATCACTGTGTTGCTAGTAGACCCCGACGCGCACGCACTTCCACGCCGCTCCGCTTCGTCTCGCTACCGCTCACGTCATGGCCCGCACAAAGCAAACGGTCCGCAAGTCCACCAGCGGAAAGGCGCTGCGATTAAAAAAATGGCGCAGTGGTTAACGCACCTGCTCAGTAAGCAAGATATCCCTCATTTCGAATCCTGGTCCGGTATACATTTTCGCTGGTCGCCGCTGATTCCGCATAATGTCTCGATGCAGCTGACATCAGTACTCCCTTCCCTTTTCTTTCCTGTCTTCCTCACCTCCAACTTCAGTTTACATATAATATAACAAACTACTTATGATGGGGAATGTTTTCCTAGCAGATGTGAAAATAGTTACACTGGACACCAGGAATGGGAGTCTGGGTTTAGAAGACATGCTAAGCAAAGCGTGTGCACTTTTCCTCAAAAGGAGTTCTCTAACACTTATAAGAAACTGAGAAAGAATCACGTTCAGGCTCTTCGAAGCAGTTAAGCCAGAAAGCCTCTAATCACTGACTGATGCAAGATGGATAAATGGCCTAATTGGATCAAATGGCTCTGGGCACTATGCGACTTAACTTCTGAGGTCATCAGTCGCCTAGAACTTAGAACTAATTAAACCTAACTAACCTAAGAACATCACACACATCCATGCCCGAGGCAGGATTCGAACCTGCGACCGTAGCGGTTGCACGGCTCCAGACTGTAGCGCCTAGAACCGCACGGCCACTACGGCCGGTAAATGGCCTCATTATTTTTGAAAACATTACTGGAGATATCAGCGATCCAAATATAATCTTTGAAAATAGCTATAACAGTCTAGATTGCAAGGCTCACAATGGAGTATCGTCAATCAGCGGTTCCTGCACCATACAGCCACTATCCATCAAAATGACTGTAGGTCTGAAGATCACCATGCGATGATCGAAACCCGGTCACTTTTCAATAAACGACCCTTGCGATATAGACGGTTATAATTATTTTCAAAGGACAAATGGCCGAATACAACATGTGCGAATCTTATAAATCTTTGTAACTTACCTTAGTGACAAAGTCTGATGCTCTCAAAATATGACTTCAGGATCATTATCCGCGAGAGGAAGAAAACTGAGGGGAGAAGTAAAATAGAAAAAAATTAACATTTTAACTGGGATGCTATATGCAAAATATAAGTTTTGTCGGACTATCTTCTGACGTATTTTCTGCATGTTGCCAGACAGTGAATAACTTCATCAGTATAAACGACAGACTATGTGCAATTGGCTTAAACCCAATGCACCATTGTGCCATTTGCAATCTAGTGGACACCGCCATACACAGATTTACCTGTAGCGGTAATATAAATAACTGGAATTGGATCAGCCAAAAAATAGCCTTCCTTACCAGATCCTCAACGGAATATATAATGCTTATGTCAATCTGCAGACCACAAGAGGCATATTTTCTGAAATTCAAAAACAATGCTATACGCTGGTTACTGCGGAAATACGTCAGCTGCGTCGTCAACAACTTAAGATCTACCAACGATAATGACTTTCGCGAAAGACGAAAAGTGAAAACGATCAAATCAGTAACCTAGCAGCGTATGGCGTATGCTGCTTGAGAGACGTGAAACCGTCATACTGGGAAGAGCCACTGCTTTAAGTTGCAGGTATTCGAGTAATTTACGAAACTGCACGCTGCACATGTACAGACCATAAAAGGAAATATGGTAACACGTTGAAAATTGTATTTGAAAGAATGGGTGTAGGATATAAATGAGGTAACGAAATGCCTGTAAACAAATAGACCAAAACGACTAGTGAAAAGTACCCTGATCTTTAATGTAAATATTATTTTTTCATTTTTAAAATCTGTAGTTTGCTTTTAAAGGAAGAAATATTATGGAGTGCTACAAGCGGTGTACAACTTTCTCTATTCGTTTCACTTTCCAAGAATGTTGTTGAAAGAATATTTTTATTTCAAGAACAACAGTATATTGTTTACCTTTTGTTCAACATTTATTTACATAATACTTTATTAGTTTTTTACACATGTGGTTACTAGAAGGAAAAAATCTCTACTTTCTTCCACAAAGAAGTGAGGGGGAAAAAGGCTAAGATGATGAAAAAATTATAAAAAATGAATAAGTAAAAAATATAAAAAATAAAAATTAAAAAGCGAAGAGCTGAAACTTCCGTTGTCTGGAAAAAACACAAAAAATATACAGAATGAAGGAAAGTTTTTATGTGCATTCAAGAGAAAAATGTATTAACGATTCGGTGACAGGTATGGGGGAGGGATTGTTGCCGGGACTCAATTTCGTTGTCTCCGCCAGCTGACTGATTTAAAAAGGAAATAAATAAAATTAATAAAAACAAAGTAGTGCAGTAGGCAGTACGTAAGTCTCATCATCTTAAGTTCGGGAGTTCGAACCTCACCTGGAGAATTTAATATGCTGTAGGTCATGACTGAATTAACGGCGTTGCTGTTGATAGGAAACGTCGTTTGTTATCCACAAGGTTTCCACGCCTCAGCATGAAAATGTTTACCTCCAGTTATTACTACTTATAATGTTGCTTTTCCTCCTACCCCAGAAAAAAATGAAGCCAAAAGCAATTGTTTGAGAATTTTGAGGTGCACGCCCTGCTAGTCAGTGCGAGCAAAGATGCTCGCAAACAGAGAAGAGCGGAAAAATAAGTTTCGAATCCTGGCAAGTTCGGCCTTTTGTTTGTTGGCGGCGCGTGGGCAACGGATTCCGTACCAATCAATTCTAGCATGTTTATCTGTCACTTATCACTTCTTTCACCTCTTGCAATGTTTGCTGATGTGCAAAACGCTGAGTTGCACTGTGGTTCGGAATCTACGTTAAACTGTAAAACATATAAAAAAATAAAAATTAAAATAGACGATGAGCTGAAACTTCCGTTATCTGAAAAAAATCACAAAAAATATACACGAGGAGGAAAAGTTTGTACGTGCATTCAAGAGAAAAATGTATTAACGATTCGGTGTCAGGTATAGGGGAAAGATAATGAGCCAGGCTTCAATTTTGCGTATACTCATGGTACTCCGACCGAAGCGCCATGACCCCAGGTGCAATATTGTGGTCGACTAATAAGTCCCCCTATAATTGGCTGCGTAAGTCAGTTCAAAGGTCGGAGGAAGGCAACGGCATACCATCCACCACAAGACTAATCTTAATAAAGCAATGTGGAGTTTAAAACAATTTTCGGATTGATGATTGCTTTACTTTTTATATCCGTCTGTCCTGGCAATATTGATGATGGAGCAGGAAGTTGCTGGTAATTGCCTAGGTTGGCCGAGGTATTTGGCGTTGTTGTCCGCCCGGGATGGAGTACGTTTCATATGACTGGATCTATGGCTATACACGCTGCCCTCCTACTTTCACCCTTGATTCATTTTTCTCACGTTGACAATCTTCGGCGTTGCCGAGTCCCTTGAAACAGTGTGATTTCGCTGGAGTTGGAAAGTTTGTGTAGAGGCACTCGATGTTTTGTTTTTCTACAGGAATGGAGAAGTGAATAAACGAGAGAAACATGAATTTCATAAATGCAGTACATTGACGGCCAGAAGTATGCATGCAGTTTGAAAAAGGACAGTTGACAAGTTGTTGCCGGTGAGGACGGAATCGCGCGTGACGGAATCTACACACATCAAAAAAAAATTTGCGTCACCTCGGTTCCGAGAGTTCCGGAACCTGTAGAGAAAATTGGAATATACATCAACATAAACATCATTTCCGCTCTTTTTATTGTTCATGAAAACCACACATTGCATGTTGTACCACCATACAGCGAGAACTTCAGGGGTGGTGGTCCAGATTGTTGTACACACCGGTACCTCTAATACCCAGTAACACATCCTCTTGCATTGATGGATGCCTATATTCTTCGTGGCATACTATCCACAAGTTCATCAAAGCACTGTTGGTCCAGATTGTCCCACTCCTCAATGGCGATTCGGCGTAGATCCCTCAGAGTGGTTGGTGGGTCACGTCGTCCATACACAGCCCTTTCCGTTCTATCCCAGGCATGTTCGATATGGTTCATGTCTGGAGAACATGCTGGCCACTCTAGTCGAGCGATGTCGTTATCCTGAAGGAAGTCATTCACAAGATGAGCACGATTGGGGGGGGGGGGGGGGGCGAATTGTTTTCCATGAAGACGAATGCCTTGCCAATGTTGCACTAACGGTCGGAGGATGGCATTCACGTATCGTACAGCCGTTACGGCGCCTTCCATGACCACCAGAGGCATACGTCGGCCCCACATAATGCCACCCCAATATAGCAGGGAACCTCCACCTTGCTGCACTCGCTAGACAGTGTGTCTAAGGCGTTCAGCCTGACCGGGTTGCCCTCCAAATACGTTTCCGACGATTGTCTGGTTGAAGGCATATGCGACACTCATCGGTGAAGAGAACTTGATGCCAATCCTGAGTGGTCCATTCGGCATATTGTTGGGCCGATCTGTACCGCGCTGCATGGTGTCGTGGTTGCAAAGACGGACCTCGCCATGGACGTCGGGAGTGAAGTTGCGCATCATGCAGCCTATTGCGCACAGTTTGTTGAGTCGTAAAGTGACGTCCTGTGGCTGTACGAAAAGCATTATTCATCATGGTGGCGTTGCTGTCACGGTTCCTCCTAGCCATAATCCGTAGGTAACGGTCATCCACTGCAGGTAGCCCTTGGGCGGCCTGAGCGAAGCATGTCATCGACAGTTCCTGTCTCTCTGTATCTCCTCCATGTCCGTACAACATCGCTTTGGTTCGCTTCGAGACGCCTGGATACTTCCCTTGTTGAGAGCCCTTCCTGGCTCAAAGTAACAATGCGGACGCGATCAAACCGCGGTATTGACCGTCTAGGCGTAGCTGAACTACAGACTACACGAGCCGTGTACCTCCTTCCTGGTGTAATGACTGGAACTGATCGGCTGGCGTACCCCCTCCGTCCAATAGGCGCTGCTCATGCATGGTTGTTTACATCTTTGGACGGATTTAGTGACGTCTCTGAACAGTCAAAGGGACTGTGTCTGTGATACAATATCCACAGTCAACGTCTATCTTCAGGAGTTCTGGGAACCGGGGTGACGCAAAACTTTTTTTGATGTGTGTATAAAAATTGCCAAAACAAGTAGTAATTGATCGCTGCTAGCGTCGTACAAGAATAAAATGCAGAGCAGTGAGACATAGCTGTATTCTGCGTAAGTTGTAAGATTTGTAAATATTCTGTGAACTTCATTACATCTGGTCTGCGCTCATCAGCAGCAGTTTGTCAACTGTGCTTTTTTCGATTACGCTCTTTGTAAATATTACTTCCGATGTTCCAGTAACTCTCGTTGTAAATGTATTGAAGTCATGAAACTCATAATCCTTTCTTAATTAAATAGTAACATAAACGTCTTGTAGTTATTTCAAACGTACCTTAACCAATTAGTTAAGTCATTCTACCAAAATGGCGCAAACTTTTCATACTAAGGGGCATATCGATGAGAAGTCTTTTAAGCGCGTACATCAAACTTCTCCAAGAATCATCAGCAGCCAAAAGCCAAAAGGTGCTTGTCACTTTGGTACAGTCTCTCATACTGATACTGGTCTTACCAGTTCCCTGACAAATTGTCTTTACAATATATTCAAAATTTTGGTGAATTTTTGGAAAAATATTGTACCCAACATCCGCTCACGAGCTGAAGTTTCTGAAGCAGTTGGCTTACTTAAAAATGAACACATTCACAAAGCCCGATTTCTTTTTTCTCGTTTTCTCCTCCTTCTGGAATACAAAAACAGGGGAGGGGCATTAACTTTTATTTCAGTTCACTTTCGTCTATTTCGCGGCTATAGTGTGCTATTGTACCTTTTAGATACTACTCTGGAATCTGGCAGCCTGTACTGTTGAACAGCGTGACATGATTGAATACAACGTGTGACCTCGATTCGTAGGTAGTGATGGCAATATGACCAGGAACTGCTACACGAAGACAATTTTAGAGACCAGAGCACTGCCTAACAGTGCCCAAAATTGGTTCAAACCATTCTTCCTTTTCAGTATTAAAAACTTGTGTTCTTGTTCTAATATCAAGTTGATCCTATTTGCCATTCAGTTTTATGTCACCGAGCCCCCTGCCCGCTGATTAAACTGTGTTTTTCTTAACTTTACAGCCAGAGCATAATGTCTCCAGTGACGGTGGAGAAGATTTCCGAACCCTGCAGATTAGGAGAAGGGCCACACTGGGACACAGACAAGAAAGTCTTGTACTTCGTCGACATCGACGGAATGCGAGTTCATAAGTACGACCCGGCGACTCGTACTGAAGTGACCGTCAATTTCGGTAAGTTCTAATTTACTCTTATATCTCCAGCAAGCTAGGTTTGAACAGGTCTGCAGCTGTTATGTGATTACACTATCTGTTAAAAGAACCGTCTTAAGTTGCGTCGGAAGTTTTATTGATACACTGATGAGTAGCTTCGACAGCTCGTCCATCATCAAATCATCCGTGTACGTAAGTCTCGCGTTACAACCAGACGTGCATTACAGGCCACATACAGCGATGTTCATATGTTGCCGCTACGTGGTATGGCGCCACGTTTACAAATTTTATGGCCTGTAATGCATGTCTGGTTGTAGCGCACGACTTACGTACATGTATGATTTGTTAATGGACGATCTGTCCGAAACTAGTCATCAGTGAATAAATAAAACTTCCTACGCAACAGAAGGTGCTTGCTTTGACCGTTATTGTTCTAGTTTACCCGTTGACCCAGTATTTATTGATTAGCCAAAACATTATGGCCACATGCTTAGTAGCTTCTTGGGAAAAAGTATGACAGCGATTCAGCGTGGCATGGAAGCTACAAAACATTGGTGGGTCTCTGGAGGTATGTGGCACCAGACGTCTACGCACAGTAATGCAATTCCTGTAAATTACGGGCTAGTGTTTTCTACAGGGTGTTCGGTAATTCCCATTACAAACTACTAGGACTTGGAGAGGGGAGCGGGTACTTAATAGCCTGAATAGGAGCCCATGAGTGGGAACATCATCCAACGATGCTACAGAGCGTCAAAATTAAGGATGATCCCTTGATGATGTTACAAACTTTCAAGAATGATACAGAAAGATAAATGTATCAGTCCAAGGTTAGGGTCCCAGTACCAGAAACAAACGAGTGGAAAGTTCTAAGCGAAAACCGTTCTGAGACCTCTGACAGTGGAATACATGTACTGGTGCTGTTGTTGCTGCCCGCCCAGCTAGCCGCGCGGTCTAACGCGCTGCTTCCCGAGCGGGAAGGCATGCCGGTCCCCGGCACGAATCCGCCCCGCGGATTAGTGTCGAGCTCCGGTGTGCCATCCAGCCTATGGATGACCACTGAGGGCTACGGCGGGACGAACCCTCTCCGTCGTTTCTTGGTCCCCGATTCAATACACAATACACTGTTATTGCTAAGATTGTAGGGTAGGAAACTTCCAGAGGTTGCAGTAAAGACCAAAACAAAGAAAAAATATCCAGTAAACATGGTTTCTGAAGTGTATACCTTATGAGCTGTGAGCACCTGTTCATCTTCGCTAGTGTGAAAGACATCTCCTCTGTTGAACAAGTGCTCATAGCTCTTAAGGTACGCTTTTTAAAGCCCACGTTTACTGCAAATTTTTTATTCTTATGATCCATGCTACGAAATGTGAAAGATGCCTACCCTACAATCTTAGCAACAACAGTACTAGTACATGTATTCAACTTTCAGAGGTATCAGAACGGTTTTCGCTAATAACTTACGACTCATTTGTTTCCGGTGCAAGAACCATTACCTCAAATTGATACATTTACCCTTCTCCTTCATCCTAGAAAATTTATAACATCATCCCTGAATCATCCTGCACATACACACATTTACAGGCGCCACGCTCTGTAGCGTCGTTGGACGACGTTTCCGGACGTGGGTTTCTATTAAAAATACGAGTATTATGTACTCAGTCCCCTCTCGAAGTTCTCAAAGTCTGTAACGGGAACTTCTGAACACCCTGTTGATGCGGGGCTGGCACCCCTTACCGTCCCAGATGTGTTCCGTAGAGTACAGAATTTGGAGTCCAAGAAATCAACGTGAGTTCACCATCATGCTCCTCAAACCACTGTCTTGCACGATTCTAGACTTATAACACGGACAGTTGTTCCGCAGAGAGATACCACCGCCGTCATGCAACACATCAAACTTTAACAGATGCACGTGCTGCGTGATAATATTCACACAGTCCGCAGCTGCCATTGTGCCTTAGATTACTACCACAGGTCAGCTGAATGTCTCCCTTAGTGTAATACTGCCATTGTGTAACAAAAAACGTGAGTCACCCGGCGAGGCCCACTTGAATCTTAACTGAGGATGTCACTGGGTTGATATGGGAACACAAGAGGCCGTCTGCTGTAGAGCTCTTTCTTCAAAAGTGTGCCCTGAACGGCGTACTCCGAAACACTTGAGTCTGCTCCGGTACTGTAACTAGCGAAGTGAACTCGCATTCAGGAGGGCGATGATTTAAATCCGCGTCCGGCCATCCAGATTTAGGTTTTCTGTAATTTCCCTAAATCGCTCCATATATATGAAGTGACATGCTAATGTAAGTAACTTATATACCCGCTAATAACTGTTTCTTGTAAGACTGCATGTACAGTTATCCTTCAGTCACAAGTATTTGAAATGAGGCAGCCAGAATATACACCGACGGAAAAAAATCGCAGCACCAAAAATAATTAATGCAGAGTAATAAAATTTCAGGAATACATTTGTATAGGTAACATATTTAAGTGGTCAATGTAAGCGCGAGATAAGTCATTGGAGATGTTAAATGCTGGTACATTAATAGCCGTTGTCACCGCCAGAATGTTGAACGCAAACATGCATGCATTGTGTTGTATAGGTGCTGGATGTCAGTTTGTGGGATGGAGTTCCATACCTGTTCATTTGCACTGTCAATACAGGGACGGTTAATGCCGTTTGTGGATGACGCTGGGAGTTGTCGTCCGATGATGTGCTCGATTGTAAACAGATCTTGTGATCGAGCAGGTCGAGACAACATGTTGACACTCTGTAGAGCATGTGGTGTTACAACAGCGGTATGTGATCGAGTGTTGTCCCGTTGGAAAACACCCCCAGGAATGCTATTCATCAATGGCAGCACAACAGGTCGAACCACCAGACCGATGCATAGATTTGCAGCCACGGTGCATGGGATTGCTCCTGCTGTCATACGAAATCGCACCCCTCAACATAACTCCAGGCGACTGCGTCGGAGCTTTCCTTGAAGTAACCGATTTGTAACATTTCGTTGTGTCACTGTGGTGCCAGCTGCTGCTCATATTTCTGCTGCAGATGCAGTACGATGTACCAGAACCATACGCCGAATACGATGGTCTTCCCTCTCGGTGGTGCCACCCGGCCGTTCGGAGCCCTGTTTCTTTGCCACAGTACATTCCCGCGACCATCACTGCCAGCAATCATGTACAGTGGCTACATTGCTGCCAAGTATGCCTACAGTATCGCAGAAGGGACATCGAGGTTCTCGTAGACTTATCACACGACGTCGTTCAAACTCAGTGACGTATTGATAATGGCGTTTTTGTCGCCTTAAGGGCTTTCTCGACTCACCACGTCCAGCCTCAAAAACAGTAACGCCCACGACCGTTACAGTGTGTATTACACGCAAACCTGATTTCCATTTAGCGCCACTCTTATACCACTGACGCGAAATCTGAATAGACGTCTTTCAGATGTAGAAACGCTCCTACTAACTATCGTTTATGTTGCACAACTACTTTTTGGTGTTGCAGTACAGGGAAATACCAGAAAATTGTATGACAAAATGTTGAACATGTGACGTCACCAGATAGCATACTTCGGCACGCGTGTAGTGTGGTTGGGCTTGTCGATCGTACTCTCGCCAGGAGGGGGCAGTGCTGGACATCGCTCCGCTAGGCTATTATTGTAAATGTGATCTGTTGTAAATGTAGAAGTTACAAAGTTGCTGTTCTCCATGTGACCAAGCAAAAGCTGTTCTTATTTTGTGGTTCTTTGTTTTTGTACCTTTTTTTTGTTTACAGACTTTATTTAGTAAAGAAAACGTAGGTTATTTACTGGTAGTGACGCAATTCGGAAGATTATACTCATTTGCTTGTGGCGCAATACGGTAGTTTTTTGTTGTACCGTACTTTGCAATAAACCAGCTGTATCCGCGATATCGCTAAAAGAAATAATAAATACAACATCAATGTAAACACATAATTGTCTAACCCAGTGAAAAAAATACTTCCTGCCATTCGCAAGATTCGAACCTTGTGGCAGTGGTGGACTAAGAGGGATGGGGTGGGGGGGGGGGGGGGTGGAGAGGGGGGCGGTGGATGGAGGTGGCAGAGAGGGCGGCCTGCCCCGGGCCTCTGGTCTTGCGTGGCCTCCAAATCTTTATGGCCTCGAGATTTGGAGCCCCCCCCCCTCCCCCGAGACCAGCTCATTTTTAATCAAATCCCAAACAAGATCAAAATACTTTTAGTAAACAAGAGGCTATTTGGCGTTCTAGGCCCTGTACGTAAGTCAAATATGAACACAAGTACCTGCTTATCTATTATCAGGCCATGGCAACTGTCAATGAGTGTGTTCAGAATTTTTGGAATCATTTTTGTAAAACGTTGCATGAAACTTAAGAACGGTGCAATGATAACCAGTTTTCTGCCAGACGCAATTATTCTACGGTAAACGGTTTTTGATATCCATGCCATCTACGCAAGTGTACTAAAGTGCGGTTTAAAAATACGCGCGTAAATTCAGTGAAGAGCTTACCAGTCATCTGTTAGTATTTTAACTAAATATTGCATTCTAAAAATTATTTCTTTAAAGTTTATGCATTATTATTACATAGTTTATTGTGTGACTATGCAAACCCAACTAGATGAACCAGAGTAGAGTCATCCAGATTTGAGCAACGGTTTTTACCAACTGTAGACATCAACGTCAACGCTAGAGTAAAAAAAAAAAAAAAAAAAAAAGTTTCAAATGGCTCTGAGCACTATGGGACTTAACTTCATCAGTCCCCTAGAACTTAGAACTACTTAAACTTAACTAACCTAAGGACATAACACACATGCATGCCCGAGGAAGGGTTCGAACCTGCGACCGTAGTGGTCGCGCGGTTCCAGACTGCAGCGCCTAGAACCGCTCGGCCACCGCGGCCGGCACGCTAGAGTCATCTAGACTTTATACCCAGGAATTAACCATAGAGAAACGGGTTGTAACGTTTTTTTATGCCGGGAAATACTGCAGAGAGTATTACAAAGCTGCTAATGCCGCATCCATGTCATGTGTACATGGAAGATTGCAACGAAAAATTCGAAAACTCAGTCCAAAAGCTCTGTTCAGTCCCTGTGCTAATCTTTCCTTAAATCTTTGTACAATTCACGCATCCACATGTGTTCTCTCTGGCGTCACCTGTCTTGGAACTGTAAGTTATATTCATTGTTTTCGTCTGTTGCATATACAGGTGAATTTCTTGTAGAAAAAACAAGAAAAAGTTTGAAACGACTCTCTGATACTCGCTGCGCTGCTCATTATAATTGAGTTACGCTCATAAAAGAAGACGGGGAAACAATTGCGAGCGCTTTGGAAGATATGCAAGATCCATCCAAGGCAAATCTTGATACTACATCTGCAGAAAGCTTTCTCCTTCCAGCTATACCTGATTTTACCTTTTTGACCTACATCAGCTTTTGACACATGATAATGGAGGAAGTAAGTTTAGTCCAACAATGTCTACAATCACCAAAACTGATTCTGGATAAGGGATTTTCCAAGATAAAAAGTCCTGAATGAGCTTTTAGTGGTAGAATGAACCGTAGTTATAGACAATGCTGTTACTTTTAGCACTAAAAAAATGCAGTGGTGTTGTTGTTGTGGTCTTCAGTCCAGAGACTGGTTTGATGCAGCTCTCCATGCCACTCTATCCTGTGCAAGCTTCTTCATCTGCCAGTACCTACTGCAACCTACATCCTTCTGAATCTGTTTAGTGTATTCATCTCTTGGTCTCCCTCTACGATTTTTACCCTCCACGCTTCCCTCCAATACTAAATCGGTGATCCCTTGATGTCTGCCGGCCGGAGTGGCCGAGCGGTTCTAGGCGCTACAGTCTGGAACTGCGCGACCGCTACGGTCGCAGGTTCGAATCCTGCCTCGGGCATGGATGTGTGTGATGTCCTTAGGTTAGTTAGGTTTAAGTTGTTTTAGTTCTAGGGGACTGATGACCATAGAAGTTACGTCCCATAGTGCTCAGAGCCATTTGAATTTGAACCTTGATGACTCAGAATATGCCCTACCAACCGATCCCTTCTTCTAGTCAAGTTGTGCCACAAACTCCTCTTCTCTCCAATTCTATTCAATACCTCCTCATTAGTTATGTGATCTACCCATCTAATCTTCAGCATTCTTCTGTAACACCACATTTCGAAAGCTTCTATTCTCTTCTTGTCTAAACTATTTATCGTCCACGTTTCACTCCCATACAAGGCTACAATCCATACAAATACTTTCAGAAACCACTTCCTGACATAGACATTAAAACTGAACGACGAGTACGTAGTAAGATACATAAAACAATGTCGGGCGAACGAGCTCATGGCCCTGGATTATCGATTTAAAAAGTAGTTCGTCGATCGATGTTTGAATGCACAGACCGATTTATACATGAAGTGTTACAACAGCACACAGCTGTAAAGAAAATCACCAACATTTTCCAAACTGTTAAAACAAAGTTTATGTTTGAAGATTCCTTTGACTCACTTCAGAACCTGGTAGAAATTTACAAGTTTGGTAAGGGGCGGGTGTAGCAAGAAATGAAAAGGCAACCGTAGGCATCTACGTGCATCCGAAACGAGTGTAGACTGTGCTGCTTGATGGACGGCCTAAGAAATCCTTCAATTTATAATTACTTGGAACTTCAGTGAATCAGTTCACTGTACGTCACTCGTATCCAATACTTCTTCATCGTTTGTTTCTCAGACTCATCAAGCGAAAAAAGTTTTTTGATGTGTTTGTAGCGTACACTCTATAAAAAATAAAGTATTTATGATGTGTGTACCTACGCTCTAGCAATTGTTAGGCACACTGAAGTGTCCTTCTGCAAATACACCTGTAAGAACGTATGGTGACACGAACTGCCGCGAGTGTGTTGAAATATAACGGAAATCCACTGAAAATGGCTATGAAATCTAGATTTGCGAGAAAAACAAAAGCTAATGGGATTGCTACTGACAGCTGTGTGCCTCTCCTTCCTTATAGTGTACGGTTGCTGTGTACAACGGTTGCTGGTGGAATAAAAGTCGGTTACGCTGTAAGGAATCAGGACAACTACCGCACATGCACCAAACTGCGACTCTAGCGCTCTTGCGGAAAGAAATCTAGACGGAACTTACTTTCTGGATGTACCTCGTATTTCAACCAAAATCGTTTCCAAGTAATAAGAGCACCAACATTAGCAACCAAGTCGTCGTGTACCCTAAACATGAACTCACCATGCCATAATCATCATCATCATCATGAAACTTCCTGGCAGATTAAAACTGTGTGCCCGAGCGAGACTCGAACTCGGGACCTTTGCCTTTCGCGGGCAAGTGCTCTACCAACTGAGCTACCGAAGCACGACTCACGCCCGGTACTCACAGCTTTACTTCTGCCAGTATCTCGTCTCCTACCTTCCAAACTTTACAGAAGTTCTCCTGCGAACCTTGCAGAACTAGCACTCCTGAAAGAAATGATATAGCGGAGACATGGCTTAGCCACAGCCTGGGGGATGTTTCCAGAATGAGATATTCACTCTGCCTCCATTCCACTGATTATTGTTTCAGTCTCCGGACGCTACCTTGTGTAGAAAATCATCACCATCTTCGCTGTAACGTGCCAAAAGCTTAGTCCACTGCCGAGATGGTATCTTTTGTGTTGATCTGTAAGAGCTTTTGGCAGCCAACGAACACAATGTCTTCCAAAATTCAGTTTTCCGGAAATAATTTCACGTGGACATGGTCTTGAAATTTCCAGGAAATTTTTTGAAAATTCTGATGCTGTCAGCTTACAGTATTCCTTTACGAGTTCTTCAGCTGCACGAACCAATTTCTCTTTGACCAGACATGGACATATACTTCGTTCGTCATCGAGCACTTAATCACGCCCTTCATTGAAATCTCGGACTCATCTCCCCACTACAGAATCACTCATCGCAATTTCTCCGTTAAACCTCGAAAATCTGTAGATGAGTGTCGACTTGTAAAGCTTCCTTCACATTCAGAAAACTAATGAGTATCTATTGTCGCAAACAGTGGGATTTTCAGTCAACTTACCCATTCTAAACAAGCACTATACAGAATAAACAACACACACAGAACTCAAAATGATATCATTTCTTCTTCTTGGCTCAAAGCAATTACTGCGCATGCACTAAGCTGCTGTTGTAGCGCTGCTGCGGAAGGAAATACAAATGGAACTTCCTTTCTGGATGTACCTCGTATTTCAGCCATATTCGTTTTAAAGTAATAATAACAGCATCACTAATTACCAAGTCGTTGTGTGCCCTGAGCATGAAATCGTCATCATCCTCGTTATCGTCATCATCATACATACATGACAAATGTAAGTAATTTCGATAATTTTCAGATGCATGAATATCGATACTCATTTGGAAGCAGAATATTACTACTCCTTTATGCTCTTTACAACAAATGTGACTGTCAAAATCTCTCACAGAAAAATGGAACTGCAATAAAAGTGTTCGTAAAATCATTTCCAAACTATGTTGTCTGGTTCGCACAAGGCGATTTGTTTGTTCCATCATCCTTTGTAACCTTGAGAGAACAGTTTTTCTCAGAGGTTCATTGCTAGCCTTGACGTCCGGTTCTGTGCGACGAAAACTGTGAAGTTTTCATAAAGTTGTTATTTCTTAGTATTATCTGCATAAATTTCTGCCTAGTTACACATTCAACAATATCTTCAATGAGATATTGGTTGTGTGCACTTTTCTTGTTCTCCTCCTTCTTCTCGTTCTTCTTAGGGGTAGCTATTCGAATCTCTCTCCGCTCTGTATCGTGTCGCTGCTGCCGTAATTTGCATAACATCGACTTATTTAACTTTTAAACATTTCCTTACACGTTCAGTCAGCTTTCTCTGCCACTTCTTTCTCCTTTTCATCACCAATAACTATAATGGTGTTAACAGCAACCAATGGAGCTGTCTAGGAAGACATTTTCAGCGATTCCTTTCTGTGCATGCTCTGAGAGTTTAGAACGCGCATTACCTTGAAGCTCTTTGAAAGAATAATTATAAAAGCGACTGGTAGTGTGTTTATTCTGAAAAGAGGTAATAATGAGTTCCTTGTTAACTGCTTGAAGACGATCATCATTTTATCTGAAGGGAAACCATGCAGAAGGATTAAAATTGTGGTTTTCTTTTATTACAGATGAGGAAGTGTCTCTTATTATTCCAGTTAAAGACACGGCAGACAAATTCGTTGTAACACAGCGTCGCAAATTGGTGCTGATGACGTGGGATGGGGAGAGCAGCAAGCCAGCCGCTCTGGAGATGATCGCGACAGTGGATGAAGGGGATGGCAAGCAGGACAACCGGATCAACGACGGCAAGGCGGATTCTGCCGGCACCCTCTGGGCAGGTAAACGCTCGCTCCTTTTCATGTAAACACTACCATGTTGTCTGTTCTGTTTCGTAACCCTTAACGAAAGTGAATGACTCAGGAATCTATAGTAGTCGGCCGGTGAGTGAATGAGTTCTATGCAGAGAAATATCGGCAGGTTAAAAACAATGCGGTCGCCAACAACGTTGACGCCATAGCATTACTCAGAAAAAAAATGGTGTCACGTGAAGCTATGCAAACAAACCACAACTGGATTTTAAGTCCACCTATTATGCAAACAACGCCCAAACAATGCCCAAACATTTCAGCATCTTTGTGCCATCATCAGTGATGGGTACTTTCATCCAGTTCTGTACAACGTTTTAAGAAATAATTATACTAAGGAAATTAGGCCTAAAACCGTTTTTCTCTGTTATATTACCTTCATTTTTCCTATATTGTTCCGATTCCAATGATCCTCTTTACGTTACTGTATATTGGTAGCTTGTCATCTGCAATTAAATGTTACTATGAGTTTGTTTAGCGAGTTAACAAATCACAGTACCTATAAACGTGTTTTTTTTTAATATTTTGTCCATACGTGGTCCACAGCCTCACAGAATTTTTTCAAAGAAAACATTGACCTTAGTAGGCTGTAGAATCATGTAATGTATTTGCTGCGCGATTGGCTAGTTTCGACACAAAATCGTTTTCAAGCACCTGCAGAAGAATACGTAAACGTGGACGAATATTACATTAAATATATACACCATGGAAGACCATTAAACACAATTACAATTGTGTTTAAAATTCTATAAAAGCAGTCTTACTTATTTATACTTAATCATTATGCAATATGTCGTACTTGTTGTGGCTTACAATCGAAATATCATTCCATATGTGAAGCCATACATCAAAGAATTCATCTGTATCACAATCTAAGACCGAAACCATCGTCCTAGACGCATATAAACACAGCATCTCATGTGTGAACCACAGGAATTCCATGTACAGACTGAGGTCGAAATCAGCTGTTCTTTGCTAGCAATTAGAATAGCTGATTTCAGTCTGAATCATTTACGAAGGATTAAGTATTATAAACAGAATAAATTTACCGAGACAGGGCCTTGTTGAAATCGTGACGAATACTCACAGTGGGCTCATAAAATAACCAACTTCTCGTTTTCGTAACCTTATTAACCACCATTAACCACGAAGCTGTATATATATACAGCTTATATATCTTGGTACAAATGCTGCAATATACACGCAGGAAACCACACGCAATTTTTGTGAGGCACTAAATTTTTCATTACCATTTGCAGGAGCAAAACCACAAGGCAGATTGTAACATTAGTAGCACATGTGAAGAAGGAAATACTCCGTTTATGTGGACGTCTTCTAACACAATACTAGTCCTGTGCTGGTCAGTTCGTTTCTGCTTCAGACAGTTCTACAGTCCGTGACATAACGTTTGCTACCAGAAATAAGTAAATAATCAAGTACAGTCGAGAGAAACTCTTTACCTAACAACGTGGCGGTGTATGCAGACGACAAGGAAGTGCATTTCTGTGCTGAGATACCCGAGTTCTACCAATAGTGTTGTCATCACTGGTCCTACGTGACTGAAGAGGGCTGGGTATTAGGTATAAAGCTGCGGTGCTTCGGAGGCCACGCGATGCCCCTGCCACAGACAATGCAGCTCTGCGGCCTTATCGCTGCGGCTCGTCGTTACGACAGTTGGTCTTGCGGCTAGCGCGACGACTTGATGCCGCACAGAAATTTCTCCGAAGTAGTGCTCTGGTAATGTCTGCTGTAAACCTCGGTATTTCCCGTGTAGGGGGCATTTACTTCAGCAACATAGGGGCAGACACCTGGCGGCCGTACAACTGGACATCTCTCGTCGACCGTGGTTCGGCTATACGAAGCTAAGTAACCGTCAAGTGACGTCTATCAGTCGTACGGGGCTGCGACACTGATGTTACCCTTCACATTTACATCGAATAAAGGATTTAGTTTCTGGAAGTTGGGATCAAGATCAACCTGACGTGGTTGAGGTGACTCGTACAATACTGCCATTCAGAAGGAACAAGCACAAGACGTACTGTAGAGGTAACTGGTTGCAAGGGGTTTTCCACTACCTACAAGTGTTTGTTACTCCCTTACTCTACAGTTTCGATGTACATTGGCACAATTTGATAGCGGAATAGTTTAAGGAAGCTGAAATGCAGATTTAAACTTTGTACTCTGAGTTCACTTGGCTCAAGTAAATTTATGGTGGCATCCTGGTCGTTAGAAAATAAATAATATTAGAGTATTTCCTTTTAAGAGAGCATTTGAACTAGAGCCAGTCATAGCTTCACGTCCTTTTGTTCTTCTCTTTTCTCCCCAAAATATCTTCAGTAAATCACTGTACTTTCTCTTCCTTTCCTCTGCCCATCAATTCCTTGTTGTTTCGTTTCTTGAGACGTATTCAGTTTTTTTTTTTGTTTCTAATTTTATTTCTGAAATGTTTTGTGTTCTCAGTTTTCTGTTCTGAGGCTTTCAATCGTTCCAAGTCTACTTGAGTGTCTTCATCCACCTGCTCTTTAATTTACTTGCATTCAAGAAGTTAAAAATGTTCTTAGTTATTCTGTTTTCATCCATTCTACATATTATGTGTCCGTAGAGCCGCAGGCGCTTATTATAACACTTGTGGTGCTTTTGTTGTAGAGTTCAAGATATCTAGACACTAATGGCTCCAGTAGCCCAAAATCGATACATCTGAATGTGTGCATGGCGTACTGAAATCCCGAAATGGCAGTCGAAATAAAATAACTTCTCAAATACTTATGGCTGTTAGGGGATTTTCTTTAATAAATAAAGCGAACCATGATGCTCAGCTTGATATTACAAAAGGCAGGACATGGTTCTGAATGGGGTATGTGACCGACACAGACGACAATGCCTGCTCAACAAAGTGCTCTCACGCAGGCCGCAAGGTTGGTAAAGAGTTCTTGTGGTAGGGCGTTCCATTCGTCAACACGTGCGGTTGACAGCTGCTGCATTATCGTTGGTGCATGTGGACGTGCTAAAACATGTCTCCGCAACGCCTCCCACTCCTGCTCGATGGGATTTATGTCGGGGGATCAGGTACTCGAGTCCATTCGCCGGATATCCTCTCGTTCCAACAGCTCCACATCCGCGCCTGGGGATGCGGTCGCTCATCGTCATCCATAAAAATAAAGTCAGTGACGAATGCACCCTTGAAAGGACGTACATGGGGTAGGAGTATAGTGTCACAATAACGTTGACTGGTGAATGCACAGTGTTCAAAGATTTGGTAGAGTTCGGACGAGGGGACTACTGGACTTTTACTAGACTTTCTCTGTGCACAAATTTCACGGGGCGCAGTTTACATGAAACACAGGGTCACGGAGGCTTGAGCGTCCCGCAGCCTCGCCCCCACCCACACCAACCCAGCCTCCCTCCAGGCATCAGGAGAAGAGGACGCAACTGTGACGACACGATATGATGGACGAGAGCGATTCCACGTGGACTCAACGGCGATTTTATAAGCTAACAATTTTCGTTGGTATCTCCATGTGTGGAGGGTGGTGTGGCTGTCTGCCTGCGTTTCTCTTACACAACATGGATCTTCCAAATTTGGGACTAATATTTATCCGGTACTACGGCAAACTAATAAACAAGTAAAGATCCAGAAGTAGTTTTACACTGTAAAAATTATTGTAACATAGTGAGAAAAGTTGTAAGGAAATCAAGAAATATGTATGTTAGAGAAGAAATTAACAACTCTGACAATAAAATCAAATCAATATGGAATGTTGTTAGGAGGGAGACAGGAATAGTAACCACTGGGGTAGGTAGTATTAGTATTAAAGAGAACGAGACCATCCTAACAGTACGCAAGTAGCTCATGTATTTAACAACCATTTCTTAAGTTTAGGAGAAAAAATTGGTGAGAACAGTTCAAATGAAAAAGCCAGGCAGTACATGGAAGAGTCTGCTTTGAAAAAATTTTGTCAGGTTAACTTTCAACCATCAGTCTCGTGTGAAATAAGTAAAATTATTAGATCTTTGAAAAATAAATGTTATGTTGGAGTAGATGACATCCCTGATAAGATATTAAAACAATATGGAGCAATTACAGCTGATGATCTGAGTCACATATGTAATGCATCACAAACTCAAGGTATTTTCCCAGACGAGTTAAAATATGCCATTGTCAAGCCTCTCTACAAAAAGAGGGCATCACACATGTCACTAATCGTCGGCTAGTATCCTTGCTTACAGCGTTTTCAAAAATCTTCGAGAAAGAATGGGATACTTAGTAAATCACAGTTTGGATTTCAAAAATGCTAATCCAAAAAAATGGCTCTGAGCACAATGGGAGTTAACTACTGTGGTCATCAGTCCCCTAGAACTTAGAACTACTTAAACCTAACTAACCTAAGGACATCACACACATCCATGCCCGAGGCAGGATTCGAACCTGCGACCGTAGCGGTCACGCGGTTCCAGACTGTAGCGCCTATAACCGCACGGCCACTCCGACCGGCAATGCTATTCTACTGAGACAGCGATATACAATTTCACTGTCCACATAACAGAGTCTTTAAAAAGTAAAATGTCACCAATAGGAATTTTCTGCGCCTTGTCCAAAGCATTTTACTGTGTGAACCATGACATTATGTTACAGAAATTACAATTCTATGGTATAAATGGAATAGCATATGAGTTGTGTAAGTCATACATACAGAACAGGAAGCAAAACGTTTCCTGATATGGGTAAAGTGATTTAAGTAAGTTTGCCACTTCATCTAACTGGGGCGAAATTACATTAGGTGTTCCACAGCGTTCAATCATTGGTCCCCTTCTGTTCTTGATGTATGTGAACGACCTCCCTTCCAATCTGAAACAGGAAGCTGAACTGACACTGTTTGCCGATGATACAGGCGTCATTATTAATCCAGTAAAAGAAAGTCCAATTGAAAATGATACAAATAAGGTCTTTGGAAAAGTCATTAATTGGTTTTCTGCAAATGTGCTTGCTCTAAACTTTGAAAAAACACAGTACATCCAATTTTCTGCTGCAAAAAGTACAATTCCTTCAATAAATATAACACATCAACAGAAGTCAGTAGACAGGGTAGAGTATACTAAGTTTTTGGGTGTACATATAGATGAGAATCTTAATTGGAAAATTCATATTTTGGATCTTCTAAAGCGACTAGGTTCAGCAATTTTTGCAATCAGAATAATTGCCAATTTTGAGAATATAGAAATCAGTAAGCTAACATACTTTGCATACTTTCACTCTCTCATGTCATATCGAATAATATTTTGGGGTAACTCAACATTTAGACAAAAAGTATTCACTGCTCAAAAGAAAGTGGTTAGAATAATGTGTGGGTTTCATAATCGCACATCTTGTAGGCATCTTTTTAAAACATTGGGAATTCTTACAACAGCCTCACAGTACATTTACTCACTAATGAAATTTGTTCTGGACAACAGTGACATTCATGATTATAATACCAGAAAAAAGAAAGACTTACACTATCCTTTACTCAATCTATCTTTGGCACAGAAACGGGTAATATATACTGCTATAAAATTTTTCGACAAATTACCAGATGAAATTGTTTTTGAAGCTTTTAGTGCTGTCTGACAGACAGCACTAAAAGCTTCAAAAACAAATTGAAATCATATCTCCTTGACACATCCTTCTATACCATGGATGAATTCTTGAATAGGAATAAATAAATGTATAAATATAGTATATGCATTTTGTGCCATTCAAGGGAATGGGGTAAATAATAGAAATATTAATCTTTAACTCTGTATTGTAATATATATATATATATATATATATATATATATATATATTAAAAAAATCTTGTTTCGTATCTGCATTGCTTGTGCACTTGACACGTTCCACATCATAACGGCTACTGTACCGTGCGATTGATCAGTGGAACACGCAACCAACTAACTTCTTTTGGTTAGAAGGCCAGTTTGCATCTAGCCATTGGCCTACTCGGACGTGAGTTCGGAGTGTTGCACTGTGCACCGTCCGTCCAAGAAGTTCCGAGATTTTATTCCTGGCGTATCAGCGACATTAGTGCAGTAACTACGGTGGCAGCTTGAATAACAACTGTAAACAACAGGTGTGCATTCGACCTGCCAGTTGTGAGCAATCAGTGTTAAGTTGTAGACGTGACACAGTCATGGACTGTGAGGCTGGTCCCGGCGGAGGTTCGAATCCTCCCTCAGGCATGGAGGCATGGGTGTGTGTGTTTGTCCTTAGGATAATTTAGGTTAAGTAGTGTGTAAGCTTTGGGACTGATGACCTTAGCAGTTACGTCCCATAAGATTTCACACACATTTGAACATTTTTTCGTAGACGTGACACTCTAGTGTGTCAATGTTGTTGTGTCATAAATTGTAATTGAGGAACATCTCTAAATAAAATTTTCGAGTTTTCTAGATCTTTTGAAGGAGAGAAAAGTGTATGGGAGGTTCGTACCGCTAATCTTAACTCCCGAAAAAAAAACTATTGACACGTGAACGTCTGCCGCGATTTGGCTGAAATGCAAACACGAACAATTCTTTTCTGGAAAAAATCATTACGGGCGGCGTGACTTCGTGTTATCGTTACGAAACTACCACAGAACGAGAAAATGCAGAAATCCACACGAAGGATCAACGCTTTGACGACATATCCGACATTCGAGTCGACGCGTGAGATGAAGAACATCCCAAAGAAGGAATTTTGGGCCAGTTTAACATGGTTGTATGAATATTCTGTCCGTTTTACCCGAGCGGTGGAAGACTGTGTAGAACACCTGAAGCACTGAAACCATCATCTTAACTTTTCTCTCTTTTTAGTAATCCAGTCTCGAAAAGTTTTGTCTCGTAACCGCCTGGTACCAGCTCTAACTCAACACTGTCCAGGGCGTTCCAAAGCGACCAGTCTGCTCTTTTGAAGGCAGGACAAATATTTAGTCCGATGAGTGTACTAAGACAATGTGGCTTATCTGTTTCAATAACAGAAGATACGGCAGCGAGAGTTCCGGTGCATCTGGGCTTCTATCTTGATGTTTGCCTCGCTACCAACGGCACCTATTTATAGAGTGGAGGAAAATTTATACACCTGATCTTCACAGAACGATTGTTTGCATACTAGCAACATAAAGATATATAAAGAAATTTTCATCCTATGTACAGGTGGTGAACAAATATACGGAGCCTCCGCGACACATGCGCGCTCGAACGTAAAAGCAGATTCCAGCCAAGCCAGCTTGTGGTGCTGTTGTATTTGACCACGAACGTCACCTGTTCAGTGTCCACAATGCATTGCAAGTGCCAGTCGTGGTCAGATCAGTGTTCTGTGTCGTTGCGAGTGCATTATGTCTGAGCTAAGTGAATTTGAACGTGGGCGTCTTGCTGGTGCTCGTATGATTGGTGCTTGCGTAACCTAGATAGCCGAAGTGTTTGGTGTTTCAAGAGCCACCGTATCGAAGATTTGTACTGATTGCAAAGAGAGCAGAAAGACATCATCCTCTAAGAGAAATCGCAGGCAAAATTGTGTGGTGAGTGATGATTAAAGACGGTCAGTTAAGAGGATTGTGACGAAAAATAAGAAGATGACAGATGCAAAAGTCACTGCAGAAGTGAATGCGCCGGCCAGTGTGGCAGAGAGGTTCTAGGCGCTTCAGTCTGGAACCGCGCGACCGCTGCGGTCGCAGGTTCGAATCCTGCCTCGGGCATGGATGTGTGTGATGTCATTAGGTTAGTTAGGTTTAAGTAGTACTAAATTCTAGGGGACTAATGACCTCAGATGTTAAGTCCCATAGTGCTCAGAGCCATTTGAACTATTTTTTTTTTTTAAAGTGAATACCGCAATCGCGAAATCTGTCAGCGCCAAAACAACACAAAAGGAGATTCATAAGCTGCAAGTTGCAGGGCGAGCTAGAATTCCAAAACCCCACAGCAGTGGTGTAAATGCCCGCAAGGGGAAAACCCTGTGCCGAAGCCATAATACCTGGACTAATGGAGCAAAGAAGAAAGTCATTTGATCGGATGAGTGTTTTTTCGCACTGTTTCCAATTTCCGGCCGAGTTTATGGTTCCAATGGCTCTCGGCGCTATGGGACTTAACTTCTGAGGTCATCAGTCGCCTAGAACTTAGGACTACTTAAACCTAACTAACCTAAAGACATCACACACATCCATGCCCGAGGAAGGATTCAAACCTGCGACCGCAGCGGTCGCACGGTTCCAGACTGTAGCGCCTAGAACCGCTCGGCCACCCCGGCCGGCGGGCCGAGTTTATGTCCCAAGCACACGATGTAGTTTGCTTGCTGCCAAGAGTGAAGTATGGTGGGGGTTCGGTGATGATTTGGGCAGCCGTATCGTGGTTTTCCATATGCCCCATGGGTACTCTACAAGGTCATATCACTGCCAAAGATTATGTGACCGTTTCGGCTGATCATGTCCACCCCACGGTGCAATATCTGCTCCCCAGTGGTGATGCTGTGTTCCAGTACGACAGGACCGCTGTTCACACAGTTCTCATCGTCCAGAACTGGTTTTGTGAGCACGAGGATAATTTGTCGCATCTCTCTGGCCACCACAGTCATCATACATCAATACCACTGAGCCTTTGTAGTCTGCTCTGGAGAGAAGTTTGCGTGATCGCTACTCACATCCACGATCGCTACCTGTACTTGCCACTACTTTGCGGGAAGGGTGGCATAAGATTCCCTTGAAAACCATACAGGACTTGTATTTATCCATTCCGAGGCCACTGGAACTGATTTTGAATGTCAACTGTTTTCCTACACTGTTTTAAGCATGGTAATGTGTTATGTTTATGGTGTTTCCATACTTTTGTCAACTCTGTCTGTATTTTTTGAAGAAAATGGTCCCCGAATGAATGACAGTGCCGTAGTATGTAATCAGGTGTATGACATGTATCTCTTTATTCAATACCATATACAAAGCTGGCCAACTTGTGCAGTGGTGGATTAGAATACTAGTGGTGAATGGTTTAATTCTCGAAGTAGATATACAGGTTTATTTAAAATAATCTAGACACTTTCAAATGATTTTATAATAGTCTGTATTGTTGTTAGGTACTATATTATTATATGTATGGAAACATCATCTCAAAACATTTTTGTGGCATGTTCACAAATGTTCTGTGTGTGAACCGTTAGTCACACGGCACACAAAAAGTCTGTAATCCAATTCGGCCCACGCCTGTGTGGATGTGTGAAAACAGTGTCTTCATAATTAATTTCACAGGTAAAAATTATAGGATGTCAGGGCCGGAGAACGTGCCAGTAATTGGAGATTGCCAGCCGATGTACGGTCGATCCATCGTCGTAGTAGGTCAGCACCCAAGAACCCAGGAAAATCGTTGTAGAAGTGCAGTAGAGCACCATCCTGTTGAAAAATGAAATTATCTTTGT
This sequence comes from Schistocerca americana, assembly GCF_021461395.2. Classification (NCBI taxonomy): domain Eukaryota; kingdom Metazoa; phylum Arthropoda; class Insecta; order Orthoptera; family Acrididae; genus Schistocerca; species Schistocerca americana. The sequence continues at coordinate 625,973,467 of NC_060130.1, forward strand.
CCTCTTGCAACTGCGGCAGGAACTACGCAAAATATCTTCTATATTGGTCTGGAAGCCGTGTTGCTGCAGATAATTGTGACAATAAAACTTCCTGGGTTGCTGTTTCCATGTATATAATCATAAAATGCCTTACCTCAATACAAACATTTTTTACCATCACTTGAATGTGTCTAGATCATTTTGAATAACACTGTATTTGTAATTATTTGCTACTCTTAGCTTATCTGGCTATACAGAAGGTTGTTGTTATAGGTTAAGTACACCAAGTCCTGCGCTAAACATGTGTCGTTACTTAATACTAACACAGAAATGAGAGTAAAATCATTGCATTTGGGACTTGTTTTACCTTTTTAGCGTTCACATTGTCCTCTCGCACTACGCATTAAATTTCTCTATGGTTTCTGGTCTGTCTCAGCTTCTGTTCTGCTTGGTTCTGCCTTCACCCGTAAGCACCACACCAATATGCAAAAGAATTTCGGGAAGACCAAGGATGAGGTGAAGCGGTGGACTAGAACAGACATGCCAAACTCGTCAAATAGATAATCTAATACATTCGAACCCAATTTACACTACACTGAAAGTAGATACTTGACTTACATGTCACTACCATGTTGCCAAATTCCCCTTCTTTGACGACAATTTCTGTCGAAAATGCGATAAGGACGAAATTTTATTGGAAGCGTTTTATTGCTCGATTTCAAGAAATCGTGCTGTGAATTTCGACTGAGTGAATTTTTCTACACCATATATAATATTTTTAATATATGTTTAAAAAGTGAAATTTTTCTTTGTTTCCGTATCATTTCTTATTCCTGCTCCATGACTTCAGAATGAGAGTGTACAGTATATAGGCACCTCCAAAGATTAAAAGCTGTATGTCAACAGAGATTTAAAATTGCTCGTTACTTTCGTTTCAGGGACAATGGCACCGATAATAAATAAACAGATCATTGTAGACAGGGGAATATTTTTCAGTATTTCCAAAGACCGAAGGGCTAAGACGCATTTACCAAAAGTCAGCGTGTCAAACGGCATTGCATGGAGCCTGGACAACAAAACCATGTACTATATAGATTCTCCCACTAGAAAAATAGATGCTTTCGACTTTGATGTCACCAAGGCTGAAATAGGTAAGCAACGTATGGTTCTCCTAACTGTATTCCTCTAAAATTGGAGATTTGTGCTGACGGAAGCGTTTCTTTTGCAGGCAACAGAAGGACGGTTTTCAACTTTGAAGAACATGGCGTGGAAGGATTCCCAGACGGCCAAACTATTGATACAGACGGAAAACTGTGGGTGGCCTGCTATGGTGGCAAACAGGTAATATTTTCATTTCTCTTAGGGCAGAGACTCACTGCCGTAGTCCAGGTCGCCAACAAACTTTTATGCGGTGGTTCTAGACACGAACGCATGTTGTGGTGAAATAAATTGTCACCTCTAGTATTTGACTGACAAGGGAAAAAACGTGATGGCCTGAAGTTCCTGATTTCCAGACTTCGAGCCGATGTCATGCGTCAAATTCCAAATCTCTCCACAATGTGCCATGGAGTGAGAACATGTGACATTGTTGATGGTGATTCGTCCGTGGTGCTACATACCTATGACACCAGACCGAATATTGCTATATAGCAGCAGACGCATCGCCTATGAATATCGACCTTGGTTCCGTACACATAACATGGTTCAAACGGCTCTGAGCACTATGGGACTTAACATCTGTGGTCATCAGTCCCCTAGAACGTAGAACTACTTAAACCTAACTAACCTAAGGACATCACACACATCCATGCCCGAGGCAGGATTCGAACCTGCGACCGTAGCAGTCACGCGGTTCCGGACTGAGCGCCTAGAACCGCTAGACCACCGCGGCCGGCACACATAACATGGACAAATCATTTTCATTGAGGGAGGCAAGCAGGTTAGCTTCGTCAGTAAGCATTTCGACAGTTTTCTACCTACTCCGCGTAAAAGTTCGTTCTAATGATGTACGAGTCGGTGTTGCACTCATGCGGCAAACTGACAAAGTGTCTCCCCTGATAGGAGAGCGGCTGCATCAAGTCTAAACGCCGACCGATGCACTTGGCGCGCTATAAAGCCTACTATGTAACTCACACGATTTCGTACCTTCTCGAATATTCTATGGCGACTTTACTCTCGACATCAATTCAGCAAAACCTTGAAATCTACTGCATTGTAATAATGCCACAATAATTATGGCTAATGACTGACTTCTCCTGATGTTTTCTACGTAGCATGGCTTATTAATACTGATTTTTATTCTTTAAATAATGACTGTTTGGCACCCTTACTGCGGATCATCCTCTATGTGATCTATGTGTCTTACGCAGCGACCAACCCTTCACACCACCGACGTGCTGTAACCACCATATGGTATGGAGTACACTGTCTTATCAAAACTATCTGGACACACTATGTAGTGCGAAATTGACCATTAAATGTCACCAGGGCCGCACCCGTCTATATACAGGGTGTTCATTTTAAGTGAATACATTGAAATATTTCGAAACCTATACAGCGGGTTAAAAAAAGCTATAATTCCAATTTGTTTGTCTCGGAGGAGGACATACAACGATGCTACATTCGACCTCCACCCACCCAGTGCTTGGGCGGCAGGGGGCAACTTTGAAATCTTCAATGGCAACCCCTGTTTTTGTTGCAGATTACGATTCTACGGCAAAATCTACATACATTTTGTCTGAAGCATTTTCTTAGTTTCACCGCAGATGGCGCTGTAATTGGAGGAACCGAAATGAGTACACAGTCGTAATTTACGGTGTGCTACTCAGTGGCCCTTCGATATCTAATGGCACGTGAGACCCCACCTCCATGCTGCGAGGCTATGACAGGCCAGTATTTCATTACTTCTAACTAACTGGAAACCCCATTCGCAAAGTTGCATTCCTCCGACATGTACCGAGTGAGGTGCAGTGGTTAGCACACTGGAATCGCATTCGGGAGGACGACGGTTCAAACCCACGTCCGACCATCCTGATTTAGGTTTTCCGTGATTTCTCTAAATCGCTTCAGGCAAATTCCGGGATGGTTTCTTTGATAGGGCACGGCTGATTTCCTTGCCCATCCTTGACACAATCCGATGGGACCGATGACCTGGCTGTTTGGTCCCCTCCCCAAATCAACTGACCAACCGTCATCCGATATATCGAGCAGGAGACTACTCGACGTGCCACAGTTGCCGTGGCTCAAAGCGAACATTACTCTTCTTTTCGTATTGTAGTAAGTGTTCATATGTAATACCGCCAACTTCAGTACACTTCCTGATTCGCTTTTCAAATGACTATACACAGAACAGAAGCATATCTGCGGGAATGTCAACAAAGGCGTTTGTGAAGCGTTCGACCATGTCTTCACGGCCTGTTGGCACATGCTGGTACGCCTTATCTTTTACATTTCCCCACAGAAAGAAATCCGACGACATCAATTCCGGTGATGTCGCAGACCAATTAATAGGCCACCTCTGCCGATCCACCGACGAATGCAACCACTGTCTAATACCTCCCGTGCTTCAGTTGCGTAATGCGCTGGGTGACCGTCATGCTGAAACCATATACGTTGTCGAACGTCCAGGGCAATGTCACGCAGGAGTACCGGTAGTTCCTGTTTCAAAAACGTTCAATATTTGCGTCTATTCAACGTGCCGTCGATAAAATACGGACCAATGAGTTTGTTCCGCATGATGCCACACCATGCGTTAGCCGACCAAAGACTATGATGGTTAACTTTCTGTAACAATTGGGGATTGTCTACGCTCTAGTAACGCGTGTTATGCCGCTTACGCTATCATGATTTGTGAATGTAGACTCGTCGGAAAATAGTACCTCGGCAAAGAACGTGGAGGTCGTTCCATTTGTTGACGTGCCCACTCACAAAACACCATCCGGTTGTGGAAAGCGATGCCGTGAAGGTCATGATGTAGAGACACGTGGTGTGGGTGATACGTGCGACGACGCAATGTCGTAACAATGCTACCTACGGATATACCGGAACCGCGGTGTTATTGCCGGGCGCTTATCCGTTTGTTGTGGTGCGCTGCCGCTAGTGCAGTTGTTACATGAGCTTCTCCTGTAACACAATTGCTTCGTTTCTTTTTGTCGCTCTGTACGCTGCCATCAGATATAAAAGCGTTCGCAACCTAGTAAAAGAACGAACGAGGGCGGGCTTTCTCTGGAAAACGCTCGGCATACAAGGTTACAGCAGCCTCAGCGTTTCTCCTACATTCTTCATAAATCAGGATCATTTCAATTTTTCGTCTGTGGTTGCAACGTTCATCATGCACTTCCAAGTCTGTTCTCCAAATGATACGTAGGTGTGCAGGCAATAAACACTGGCCAAGTTCAAAAAATGGTTCAAATGGCTCTGAGCACTATGGGACTCAACTTCGGAGGTCATTAGTCCCCTAGAACTTAGAACTAGTTAAACTTAACTAACTTAAGGACATCACACACATCCGTGCCAGAGGCAGGATTCGAACCTGTGACCGTAGTGGTCTCGCGGTTCCAGACTGCAGCGCCTAGAACCGCATGGCCACTTCGGCCGGCACTGGCCAAGTATTGCAATGTTTAGAGCCGCTATGTTCTGCGTCTGCACGATATGTGAGCTCCGGTCGTAATGTGCTGCCTTTTACGTCTTACATCGCTACATGTGGGGTGGCGCGTCGAGTAGTCTCCTGTTCGGTATGTCGGAGGAATACAACGTTGCGAATGGGGTTTCCAGTTAGAAATTATGAAATACTGGCCTGTCCTACCCTCGCAGCGTGGAGGTGGGATCCCACGTGCTACTGAATATTCAAGGGCCATTGGGTAGCATGTCGTAAATTACGACTGTGTACCCATTCCTATTCCTCCGATTCCAGCGCCATCTGTGGCGAAACGAAGATAATGCTTCAGACAAAACGTATGTAGATTTTGCCGTAGAATCAAAACCCGCAACTAAAACGCGGGTCCCATTGAAGATTTCAAAGTCACCCCCTGCCACCGACGCTCGGGGTGGGGTGACAGGATGCGTGTAATATGGTTGGGTGTCCACCTCCGAAACAGTCCAATTCGAATTACAACTTTTTTTGACCCGGTGTGTAGTTTTCGAGATATTTCAATGTCTTCATTTAAAATCAGCACCCTGCATAAGGAGGCTTGGTTGGTTGGTTTGTTTGGGGGAAGAGACCAAACTGCGAGGTCATCGGTCTCACTGGATTAGGAAAGGACGGGGAAGGAAGCCGGCCGTGCCCTTTCAAAGGAACCATCCCAGCGTTTGCCTGGAGCGATTTAGGGAAATCACGGAAATCCTAAATCAGGATAGCCAGACGCGGGATTGAACCGTCGTCCTCCCGAAAGCGAGTCCAGTGTGCTAACCACTGCGCCACCTCGCTCGGTCATAAGGAGGCGTGGGGTACTGTGTTGTCAGTAGAGAAGCAGTAACGGTGGACTGGGTTGGCCACGTGAGCTCCGTGACAGCGAATATGAACGAGTCATTGGATATTATCTGAGTAACAAATCCATCAGGGACATTTCAACCATTCTAAAGCTGCTTCTAAAGCTGTCAACTGTTGTTGATGTAGTAGTGATGCGAAAACGCCAAGGTACAACCACAGCTAAACCAACACCTCATGTACAGGAACCGTCGAGAACTGCGGAGGATGGATTTAAAAAATTGTATGAAATCAGCTGACGGCATAACTCGTGAGTTCCAAAGTGCTATCAAAAGGCTAGCTAGCACAGTGACTGGGGTGAATGGGGTAAAGTGGCTGAGCAGATCCTCATAACCCTCACATTTCTGTAATCAATGCTAAGCGACGCTTGAAGTGGCGTAAAAAGCGACACCACTGGACAGTGGATAGCTGGAAAAAAGTAATTTTTTTGACATGATGATGACGTTGTACCCAGTGGCAATCCAATGGAAGGGTTAGGGTTTGCCGAATGCCTGGACAACATTACATGGCGTCATGTGGAAGGCCAACAGTGAACTACAACGGAGATGATCTTACGGTAAATGGGTGTTTTTCGTGGACTGAGTGTGGACCGCTTATTGCGCATAAGAAAACGATAAATGTGGAAGGATATGAATACATTTTACAGCATTTTGTATTTCGTAAAATGGAGGAATAGGAGACGGTGATTGATTGTATCAGCATGACCATGCACCCTATGGTAAAGCAGCATCTGTGAGGCAATTGTTTGTTGACAAAAATAGTCGTGGAAATGGACTGGCGTGCCCATAGTCCAGACCTGAACCCCGGGGAATACTTCTGGGATGAGTTTAAACGTTTTCTTGGTCCAGACCCCATCCTCTAACATCACTACCTCCTTTGGTGTCCACTCTTGAGGAAGATTGGACTGTCCTTCCTCCACAACCACCTCATGTAAGCTGTCCCCAGCAGAGTTCAAGCCATCACAAATGCGAAGCTTGGACACACCCCATACTAATGTCCATTAATAGATGTGCGGATGCTTATGATCAGATAGTGTACATCCTACTCAAGCTCTCAGTGGGAGCAACCTCCTCTATGGTTTGGCAGTTGAATAAGCCGCTGCTTAAGAAAATATTGGAATGTTTAAATCTCTGTTATACTTAAAATATGTGGCTAAATTTGGTATATGCAGACCAAATTATGACAATGTACATTATAATGGGACGTGGACATTAGGCTCTTGGAGCTTTTGGGTAGAACTCGGAATGAGTGGTACAATATCAAACCAGATATCAGTTGGGGAAATTATGTTCGTAGTTGTGGATTCATCTACAGAACCATAGACGTAAAATACACTGTTGCCTTATTACACTGAGATGATAAAAGTCATGGGATACTTCTTTATATCATGTCGGACCTCCTTTTTCCTGGTGTGGTGCATCAACTTGACGTGGCGTGGACTCAAAGTCGTTGGAAGTTCCATGCAGAAATATTGAGCCACGCTGACTCTATAGCCGTCAAAAATTGTGAAAATGTTGCCAATGCAGGATTTTGTGCATGAACTGACCTCTCGATTATGTCCTACAAATTTCTATGGAATTCATGTCGGCCGATCTGGGTGGCCACATCATTTACTCGAATTGTCCAGAATGTTCTTCAAAACAACCGAGAACAATTTTGGCTGGGTACATGGCCCATTGTCATCCATAAAAATTGCTTCGTTGAACGGCTGCAATCTCCCATAGTCGAACATAACCATTTCCAGTCAATGATCGGTTCAGTTGACCAGAGGACCCAGTTGGTCCCATGTGAACACAGCTCACACCATTATGGAGCCTGCCGGCCGGAGTGGCCGAGCGGTTAAAGGCGCTACAGTCTGGAACCGCACGACCGCTACGGTCGCAGGTTCGAATCCTGCCTCGGGCATGGATGTGTGTGATGTCCTTAGGTTAGTTAGGTTTAAGTAGTTCTAAGTTCTAGGGGACTTATGACCACAGCAGTTGAGTCCCATAGTGTTCAGAGCCATTTGAACCATTTGAATCATTATGGAGCCACCACCATCTTGCACACTGATTTGTTGACAAAACGCTACTGTCAGCCTCACCAACTGATATCAGAACTTATCTGAACTGACCACGGTTTTCCAGTCGTCTAGGGTCCAACCGATATGGCCACGAGAGCAGGCAATGTCGTGCTATTAGCAAAGGCACTCGCGTACGTCGTATGCTGCCATAGCCCAATAACACCAAATTTCGACGCACTGTCCTAATAGATCCGTTCGTCGTACGTTCCACATGGATTTCTGCGGTTATTTCACGCAATGCTGCTTGTCTGTCAGCACTGACGACTCTACGCAGACGCCGAGGCTCTCGGTCGTTAAGTGAAGGCCGTCGGCCACTGCACTGTCCGCGGTGAGACGTAATAATGCTTGAACTGTGGTGTTCTCGGCACACTCTTGACACTGTGGATCTCGGAATATTGAATTCCCTAACGATTTCCGAAATAGAATGACCCATGCGTCTAGCACCGATTACCATTCAGCATTCAATGTCCATCAGTTCCCGTCATGCGCCCGTAATTACCTAGGAATCTTCTCACATGAATCGCCTGAGTGTAAATGACAGCTCCGCCAGTGCACTGCCCTTTTACACCTTGAATACACGATACTACAAGCATGTGCATATCGCTATCCCTTGACTTTTGTCACCTCACTGTATAAATGAGAGTAGTATTCTTGATAGAAACAAATAGTCATTAATGCTGATACACTATAGTTGTCTGTGAACATTAGTAATGTTTAGCAGCATCATGCTACCTCAATGTATCGTCGCGCCAACGGTCGATACTAATGATGGTAGGTCTATAGATGCCCAGCATCTGGCGCGAAGCTCTGAGTACGGCCACTTGAAAAGATGCACAGGCCACTCAGATCGGCGAGCAGTGGCGTCGTATTAATTTATCATCCTTTGAGCGAAATGGCGTGGTGGAGAGCTTGCAGGATATTAAATTTGAGGTGTCTGTTGAGCCGTGCGCAGCATGCTAAGCTCTGCCTGTGGCCACTTGAAAAGTTGTGCAGGCCAGTCAGACTGGCGGGCATTGGGGTCGTATCAATTTAGCGTCCTCTGAGCGAAATGGCCTGGTGGAGTGCTTGCAGGATATTAAATGTGAGATGTCTGTTGAGCCATGAGTGGCACGCTAAGCTCTGAGTGCGGCCACTTGAAAAGATACGCAGGCCAGTCAGTGGGGTCGTATCAATTTGGCGTCCTCTGAGCGAGATGGCGTGGTGGAGCACTTGTAGGACATTAAATGTGAGATGTCTGTTGAGCCGTGAGTGGCACGCTAAGCTCTGCCTGTGGCCACTTGAAAAGTTGTGCAGGCCAGTCAGACTGGCGGGCATTGGGGTCGTATCAATTTAGCGTCCTCTGAGCGAAATGGCCTGGTGTAGTGCTTGCAGGATATTAAATGTGAGATGTCTGTTGAGCCGTGAGTAGCACGCTAAGCTCTGAGTGCGGCCACTTGAAAAGATACGCAGGCCAGTCAAATGAGCGGGTAATGGCGTTATATTAATTTAGCGTCCTTTGAGCGAAATGGTCTAGTGGAGTGCTTGCAGGATATTAAATTTGAGGTGTCTGTTGAGCCGTGAGCAGCATGGTAAGCTCTGAGTGCGGCCACTTGAAAAGATGTGGAGGCCAGTCAGATCGGCGGGCAGTGGGGTCGTATCAATTTAGCGTCCTCTGAGCGAAATGGCCTGGTGGAGTGCTTGCAGGATATTAAATGTGAGATGTCTGTTGAGCCGTGAGTAGCACGCTAAGCTCTGAGTGCGGCCACTTGAAAAGATACGCAGGCCAGTCAAATGAGCGGGTAATGGCGTTGTATTAATTTAGCGTCCTTTGAGCGAAATGGTCTAGTGGAGTGCTTGCAGGATATTAAATTTGAGGTGTCTGTTGAGCCGTGAGCAGCATGGTAAGCTCTGAGTGCGGCCACTTGAAAAGATGTGGAGGCCAGTCAGATCGGCGGGCAGTGGGGTCGTATCAATTTAGCGTCCTCTGAGCGAAATGGCCTGGTGGAGTGCTTGCAGGATATTAAATGTGAGATGTCTGTTGAGCCGTGAGTAGCACGCTAAGCTCTGAGTGCGGCCACTTGAAAAGATACGCAGGCCAGTCAAATGAGCGGGTAATGGCGTTGTATTAATTTAGCGTCCTTTGAGCGAAATGGTCTAGTGGAGTGCTTGCAGGATATTAAATTTGAGGTGTCTGTTGAGCCGTGAGCAGCATGGTAAGCTCTGAGTGCGGCCACTTGAAAAGATGTGGAGGCCAGTCAGATCGGCGGGCAGTGGGGTCGTATCAATTTAGCGTCCTCTGAGCGAAATGGCCTGGTGGAGTGCTTGCAGGATATTAAATGTGAGATGTCTGTTGAGCCGTGAGTAGCACGCTAAGCTCTGAGTGCGGCCACTTGAAAAGATACGCAGGCCAGTCAAATGAGCGGGTAATGGCGTTGTATTAATTTAGCGTCCTTTGAGCGAAATGGTCTAGTGGAGTGCTTGCAGGATATTAAATTTGAGGTGTCTGTTGAGCCGTGAGCGGCATGGTAAGCTCTGAGTGCGGCCAATTGAAAAGATGTGGAGGCCAGTCAGATTGGCGGGCAGTGGGGTCATATCAATTTAGCGTCCTCTGAGCGAAATGGCCTGGTGGAGCGCTTGCAGGATATTAAATGTGACGTGTCTGTTGACCCGTGAGTGGCACGCTAAGCTCTGAGTGCGGCCACTTGAAAAGATGTGCAGGCCAGTCAGATCGGCAGGCAGTGGCGTCGTGTCAATTTAGCATCCTCTGATCGAAATGGCCTGGTGGAGCGCTTGCAGCATATTAAATTAGAGGATTCTGTTGAGCCATGAGCGGCACTCTAAGCTCTGAGTGCGGCCACTTGAAAAGATACGCAGGCCAGTCAGATCAGCAGGCAGTGGCGTCGTATTAATTTAGCGTCCTTTGAGCGAAGTGGTCTGGTGGAGTGCTTGCAGGATATTAAATTTGAGGTGTCTGTTGAGCCGTGAGCAGCATGGTAAGCTCTGAGTGCGGCCACTTGAAAAGATGTGGAGGCCAGTCAGATCGGCGGGCAGTGGGGTCGTATCAATTTAGCGTCCTCTGAGCGAAATGGCGTGGTGGAGTGCTTGCAGGATATTAAATGTGAGATGTCTGTTGAGCCGTGAGTAGCACGCTAAGCTCTGAGTGCGGCCACTTGAAAAGATACGCAGGCCAGTCAAATGAGCGGGTAATGGCGTTGTATTAATTTAGCGTCCTTTGAGCGAAATGGTCTAGTGGAGTGCTTGCAGGATATTAAATTTGAGGTGTCTGTTGAGCCGTGAGCGGCATGGTAAGCTCTGAGTGCGGCCAATTGAAAAGATGTGGAGGCCAGTCAGATTGGCGGGCAGTGGGGTCATATCAATTTAGCGTCCTCTGAGCGAAATGGCCTGGTGGAGCGCTTGCAGGATATTAAATGTGAGGTGTCTGTTGACCCGTGAGTGGCACGCTAAGCTCTGAGTGCGGCCACTTGAAAAGATGTGGAGGCCAGTCAGATCGGCGGGCAGTGGTGTCGTATTAATTTAGCGTCCTCTGAGTGGGATGGCCTGGTGGAGCGCTTGCAGGATATTTAATTTGAGGTGTCTGTTGAGCCATGAACGGCATGCTAAGCTTTAAGTGTGGTTACTTGAAAAGATACGCAGGCCAGTCAGATCGGCGGGCAGTGGTGTCGTATTAATTTAGCGTCCTCCGAGCGAAATGGCCTGGTGGAGCGCTTGCAGGATATTTCTAGCAAGCAGAACTGATGATTGCTGTAGAAAGAATATAAAATGTAGACTCGCAATGGCAACAAAAGCGTTTCTGAAGAAGAATTTGTAACCATCTAATAAAGATTTAAGTGTTAAGAAGTATTTTCTGAAACCATTTGTAGCTACGCATGGGAGTGAAACATGGACAATAAGCAATTTAGACAAGAAGTGATTACTGGCTTTTGGAATGTGGTGTTACAGAAGAATGCTAAGTATGCTGAAGATTAGATGGGTAGATCGGGTAAATAGGTGATACTGAACAGAAATAGGAAGACAAGAAATTTGTTGCACAACTTGACTAAAGGAAGGGATCGGTTGATAGGACACATTCTGAGGCATCACGGGGTCACCCATTTAGTATGGAGGAAAGTGGGGGGGGGGGGGGATTAAAAATCATAGAAGGAGACCAAGATATGAATAAAGTAAGCAGATTTAGAAAGATGTAGGCTACGGTAATTATTTGGGGATGAAGAGGCTTGATACCTAATCCCATTGTGAACCGTGTGCACCACGATCATATTATTGTCAATATATTTTTGATAAATGGCAGCATCAGTCGTAAATATTGAAATCCTTTATTTTACATATCGATTTCGATGGCTATGTGACCATCTTCAGCGCAAATTATTCGAACCTTGTAGACCTATATCATAATAGCACAATATTTTCTATGATCCGGAGCATGTACTGTAATGATTACTTCCAACACATATCTTGACTTTTACTGCATACAATAATTTTTAAATTGACCGTAGAACCTATCTTGTCATCTTAGCAGTTGGCAGTCCAACGTACAGTGAACTTATCTACAACTGTATGTTGGATCGGCAACTGCTACGGTTACAAAATAGTCTCTTCTGTAAATTTAAAAATTATTGTATGCAGTAAAAATCAAGATATTTGTAGAAAGTAATAATCACAGCACATGTTGCACCTCACAGAATATGTTGTGCCGTTACAATACTGGTCTACAAGTTTCGACTAATCTGCACTGAAGATGGTTACACAGTGCCCGAAATCGATCTGTAAAATAAAGGATTCCAGTATCTCCGACCGATGCTGTCATTTATCCAAAATTCACAGGGTTGAGTAGCATGAAGAGCTGCATCGAACCAGTCTTCCGACTGAAGGCCACAACAACAACAACAGTAGAGGAACAGTTTGGAGACGATGATTATTTGTACCAGCATGACAGTGCACCCTGTCCTTAAGCATCATATGTAAGGAAATGGTCTGTGGACAACAACATTTCCGAATTGGACTGTTTGCCGAGAGTCCGACCTGAACCCAGTGGAAAACCTTTGGGATGAGTTAAAACGTCGACTTCGCTACAGACCCCAAGTCCAACATCACAACCATGTTTGGTTTCGGCTCTTCACTTTCCTCCATCGACATTCAGACACCCAGTTTAAAATGTTCCCAGCTGAGTTAAAGCAGCCATAAAGACGAATGGTGGACACACCCTAATAAGTGTCCAGGTACTGCTGGTCAGATACTGTAGAATAACTGTTGTTGTTGTTGTGGTGGTCTTCAGTCCTGAGACTGGTTTGATGCAGCTCTCCATGCTACTCTATCCTGTGCAAGCTTCTTCATCTCCCAATACCTACTGCAACCTACATCCTTCTGAATCTGCTTAGTGTATTCATCTCTTGGTCTCCCTCTTCGATTTTTACCCTCCACGCTGCCCTCCAGTGCTAAATTGGTGATTCTTCGATGCCTCAGAACATGTCCTACCAACTGATCCCTTCTTCTAGTCAAGTTGTGCCACAAGCTTCTCTTCTCCCCAATTCTATTCAATACCTCCTCATTAGGTGTGTGATCTACCCATCTAATCTTCAGCATTCTTCTGTAGCACCACATTTCGAAAGCTTCTATTCTCTTCTTGTCCACACTATTTATCGTCCATGTTTCACTTCCATACATGGCTACACTCCATACAAATACTTTCAGAAACGACTTCCTGACATTTAAATCTATACTCCATGTTAATAAATTTCTCTTCTTCAGAAACGCTTTCCTTGCCATTGCCAGTCTACATTTTATATCCTCTCTACTTCGACCATCATCAGTTATTTTGCTCCCCAAATAGCAAAACTCCTTTACTACTTCAAGTGTCTCATTTCCTAATCTAATTCCCTCAGCATCACCCGACTTAATTCGACTAAATTCCATTATCCTCGTTTTGCTTTTGTTGATGTTCATCTTATATCCTCCTTTCAAGACACTGTCCATTCCGTTCAACTGTTCTTCCAAGTCCTTTGCTGTTTCTGACAGAATTACAATGTCATCGGCGAACCTCAAAGTTTTTATTTCATCTCCATGGATTTTAATACCTACTCCGAACTTTTCTTTTGTTTCCTTTACTGCATGCTCAATATGCAGATTGAATAACATTGGGGATAGGCTACAACCCTGTCTCACTCCCTTCCCAACCACTGCTTCCCTTTCATACCCCTCGACCCTTATAACTGCCATCTGCTTTCTGTACAAATTGTATATAGCCTTTCGCTCCCTGTATTTTACCCCTGCCACCTTTAGAATTTGAAAGAGAGTATTCCAATCAACATTGTCAAAAGCGTTCTCTAAGTCTACAAATGCTAGAAACGTAGGTTTGTCTTTCCTTAATCTTTCTTCTAAGACAAGTTGTAGGGTCAGTATTGCCACACGTGTTCCAACATTTCTACGGAATCCAAACTGATCTTCCCCGAGGTCGGCTTCTATCAGTTTTTCCATTCGTCTGTAAAGAATTCGCGTTAATATTTTGCAGGTAGAATAACTACAATTGCTTAATCTACCAACATTCGTTTAAAAAATTTTCGTTTTGAAACGGGGAAAGTACATGCTAAACTTTGGATTGGAGGACAGTAATAGTTGTTTTTTTTTTTTTTTTTTTTTTTTTTTTTTTTTTTTTTTTTTTTTTTTTTTTTTTTTTTTTACAGGTGATCCAGGTGGATCCGGGCAGTGGCAAGTTGCTGCAGCGGGTGGACATCCCGGCACTGAACGTGACGTCAGTGGCGTGGGGCGGCGCCGGCCTCGACGAGTTGTTCGTCACGTCGGCGTTCGACGGCATGACCCGTGAAGAGCTAGAGCGCCTGCCTATGGCCGGCTGCAGCTTCCGCGTCACCGGGCTCGGCGCCAAGGGACTCCCCGCACACCGCGTCCTCCTCTGAGCACATTTATCGTGGCACTCAATGTTACAGGGATTGGCTACACTAAATAAAGTTCTCGTTACATACTACCACCCTAGATGAAGACATGGAAATGTGCTACGTTGCCAAAATATTTTTTGTTATTTCCATGCCCGATTAAATAAGTTGTTTAAAAACTGTGACCGAATTGACTTAACTGCTAAAAATCTTCTAGTGTACAAGGTTCATTCAACAGGCGCCACAGCAGCAGGTTCACTGATCTGGAAACTGGCTGCATTCGTACACATCTGCTTCACTCGAGAGGAGGTCCCACTTTGCAGCGCGGCACTGTTTAGGCTAGCTGCCAAAGGGTGGCTGTTCTCTTGGGAGGCTGTTCTCTTGGGAGGATGTCGGGGTACTCTGCGATGTCCATTTTCTTCACTTTTTGCAGATGCGCTACACACGTGGGCAGCGTACTAGGCAGCAGATATACACAGCTCGACCAAAAGGATTGCTGTAGTTCACGTTCCTTCATAGCCAAATATGGGACTAGCGAATGGTCTAACCAGGGTATGGTAAACAGTGTTCTGTTGCCATTCGGGCGCGTTCACAGGACTTTCTATATACAGGGTGATCAAAAAGTCAGTGTAAATTTGAAAACTTAATAAGCCATGGAATAATGTAGATAGAGATGTAAAAATTGACACACATGCTTGGAATGACATGGGGTTTTATTAGAACCAAACAGAAAAAAAACTTCACAAAGTGTCCGACAGATGGCGCGTGAAAGACCTCTTGCGCGCGTCGTTTGGTGATGATCGTATGCTCAGCCGCCACTTTCGTCATGTTTGGCCTCCCAGGTCCCCAGACCTCAGTCCGTGCGATTATTGGCTTTGGGGTTACCTGAAGTCGCAAGTGTATCGTGATCGACCGACATCTCTAGCGATGTTGAAATACAACATCCGACGCCAATGCCTCACCCTAACTCCGGACATGTTTTACAGTGCTGTTCACAACATTATTCCTCGACTACAGCTACTGTTGAGGAATGATGGTGGACATATTGAGCATTTCCTGTAAAGAACATCATCTTTGCTTTGTCTTACTTTGTTATGCTAATTATTGCTATTCTGATCAGATGAAGCGCCATCTGTCGGACATTTTTTTAACTTTTGTATTTTTTTGTTCTAATAAAACCCCGTCATTCCAAGCATGTGTGTCAATTTGTACCTCTCTATCTACATTATACCGTGATTTATTCAGTTTTAAAATTTATACTGACTTTTTGATCACCCGGTACAGTACGTAACATAACTGCTTTGCGTACGTATTTTTCTTGTCAATTCGTTCGTTTCCTTCCAGACAACAAGGCGTTGATCTGCGTGATGCAAACAGCTCTACTAAGATGCAAGTCACTTTGTTCTGCAATAGCTTTTTATTCATTTTTAGTAGCACTTGTACGTACGTTACACTTTTAGTTTCGGCCACTATATTTCAGTTTTCGATACAAAACTGTCAGTCGGCTGTTCCTGATCTATAAATCTTCCAAACAGGTCTTCAGTTCTCTAAATATAACTGAAATTCAGACAGACAGAATACAGTAGGCCGTTTCTGTTTTCTACATACTCTGGAAGTTTCCTCACTTCACGAAATTGTTCACTAGTAACATCACATTTACTGACAGACGTTGTTGGATCCTCGTACTATTCGTAGAAGACCAATTATCTAACCGTCCAAGTACACTCTTAATGTCTCACTTACCTTCAACCTGCCTGCTCTATTCAGAAGCACACTATTTACAATGGAAGCTGCAGTATGTGTGCACCAACAGGGTGTGGCCAAAAATATGGAAACGTCACAAACGCCACATTTTACCGTGCCTATTACAGTGTAGGAAAACAGTTAGCATTAAAAACAGCTTCAATTCGTCTCGGAATGAATAATCACAGCTCCTGTATGATTTTCAAGGGAATCTTATTCCAGTCTTCCTGCAAAATAATGTCCAGTTCGCATAACGATGACGGAGGTGGATAGCAATCACAAACCCTTCTCTCCGAAGTAGACCACAAAGGCTAAATAATATTGAGATCTGGTGACTGTGGTGATCAGGGGAAGATGTGACAATTCATCCTCGTGCTCAGAGAACTAGTCCTGGACGATGAGAACTGTGCAAACAGCGGCCCTGTTGTCTTGGAACACAGCATCACCATTGGGGAACAAACATTGTAGTATTTCCACCTTTCAGAGTACGCACGGGTACCACAGAGTACCAGGTTAAAGATTGCCCAAATCTTCATCGAACTCATACCATATTTCACTCGTGAGTCGTAGCTCAGCCGAAAGTGGTAAACGATGTGAAACAAGACTCATCCGACCGAATGTCTTTGTTTCATTGTTCCACATTCCAGGTTTTATGACTTCAGCACCACGTTTTCTTGTTATGGGCATTTGCATCACTGATATGTGATTTCTGGAATTCCAGCTGGCCCCGAAACTCCCACCTTATAGAGCTCTCTTCGTGGTGTTTTGGTGTGGTGCTCACGGTGTTCGAGAGCGATATAGAGTTCTGCAGTAATTATTGCAGCTCTCATGCTCTTATTTTTCGTCACAATCCACTTCAATGACCATCCTTCACGATCACTAAACACACGCTTTCGTCCGCATTGTGACGTAGAGGATGATCCTTTTCCTATATAATAAATCTCCGATATTGTGCGTCTTGAAACACCAAACAGTTCGGATGTCTTAGTTACGGCAACACCTACCAGAAGAGCAGCAACAGTTTACCCAAGTTTTAATTCACTTAGTGCCACTCACGACTGTAAAGAACACTCTTGCTACGGCGATTGGCTTTGCAATGTATTGAGGACATTGGAGAGGTGCCGTTTGTGGTCAAATACAGCAGCGTAACATGCAGGCTTGGCTAGCATCTGATTTTATGTTCAAGTATGGTGTCTCTCAGTGTTTCCATATTTTTGTCCAACACCTGTATTTCTGCTCGCATTGGAAAGACCTATTTGGACACTTACACGTGCGATTGCGTCTAGCTTCAGTGTTTTTCTCTTAGGTACATTCAGTAGTCCTCCTTGCGGATCGCAAACAGAATCATTCAAGTTTAAATCTAACGAAAACAGACCAGACGTTGATTCAGTGAAGCGATCTTTTCCGTACCACTTTTTAATACAGATTTCCTGCAGCTGAGCAAATTACAGGATTAAATGGCAGATCATACCCACGTATTTCGTTTTTCTTATGTGTAGATCCATGCATTCCCAACGATAATTTTTTTTTGTTTTAGTTCCTTTGTCTATTTATCAGTGTCCCTGAGACCATGAGAGCCAAAGCTACTTCGCCAAATGTTAATGCACAGTTTACAGAGGGCACATTAAAAACACGATAGAACTAAGGATTAACGAAACCAGAAAGACAGTTTTGAGAAAGCGTGAGTATAAATAACACATCTCACGGAAAAGTTCTGAGATACTGTGAAGAATTCCTGTAGAGATTAGGTGGAGTGTGCCACAAGGAAACTTTTCAATTTGAATGCTTCACGAAGTGTAAATCGTTTTCCACTCTGGTGTTCACCGAATGAATGTTGGGAGTTTCTTCTGAATGAGTCAGTGTTGTCAACAACAGATCCAGCGATGGAATATATGTACAGGAATCACCGAATGAATTACAAGGTAGCTGAGTACAGTCAACACGAAGTAAGTGACCTGACATCAAGATCAATCTGACCGCCCTTGTAGTCTTAGAATTTACTTGGTACGTGCGTAGATCTACTCAAAAATGCAATACTGTAAGAAATGATAGTGTGAAATTAAGAAAAGTAAACAAGTAAATTATTGATGGTGTACAGCAATCAGCCACAAATTGATTTTAGGTTACATTATTCACAAAGTACTGTTACCGGTTTCGAATTTTTCACCCTTTCATCAAAACAAATTATACATTGGTATCACGTGAGTTGCCATTGGATAAATAATAATTCACAATTACGAACGGGTAACCAAAATGATTGCGCTGTAGGTATGTGTTGGAATGAAAGTTAGTTGAAATGTCCATCTCGCGTATATCTTTTTGCAGTTTTCTTGAAATGAAGTACATTGTCAATGATCTTTGCATTTTCACAATCACGTATGTTGATTTGGATTGTAAAAAACTTTTGTTAGGTCACAAAACGAGTTTTCAGTGTGCACCACATGTTTGATTTACAACATAAAAAAACAAATACAGAGTTTACAAAGTAAATGAGTGTTAAAGTTGCTGCAATGTAATGATACAAAGACATATCATTCTGTTGGGAGAGGAGGCGTAAATTACTGCTGCATTACATTCAAAAAGTATTTTACATTAAACCTAGGGCATTAAATGCAGGCAAAAATGACAAATACATGGTATTTTGTGAATTATAGCGTTACAAACTCATTTGCTATAACGATAGACATAGAAATGTGAGAAAGATGTGTGTGAAATCCTTATGTGCCATTTCAACATTGACGATGATAATACATTAAAATGTGTTACTATTTAGTCCAATAAATAATATTGACTATTGTAGGCACATAAAATATTTTAAGATTAGTTACTAGATTTGCAGGCAGGTGTACAAACATTATTTATATTGGAGTATGGAATGTACTTTTTGGAAGTTTTTCAGGAAAGGAGTCATGGCCAATTCATTCTTCTAATTGAGGATATT
Source organism: Schistocerca americana (assembly GCF_021461395.2). Classification (NCBI taxonomy): domain Eukaryota; kingdom Metazoa; phylum Arthropoda; class Insecta; order Orthoptera; family Acrididae; genus Schistocerca; species Schistocerca americana. The sequence continues at coordinate 625,992,561 of NC_060130.1, forward strand.
ATCAGGGGAAGTGCTTTTGTGAGTGTGTGTGTGTGAGTGTATTTCTATTTTCTCTAACGGATTCATAGTGGCTTCTTTTCCTCCTAAAAATAATATTTTCATGTTATCTTCAATGGCTGACACTGACTGGGTTTCTTCTGCAATGTGGGCTGCAAATGGAGATTTGTACAAGTTTCCACACCTTAAGACATTCAGGTGTTCTTTGAAACTAATCTCAAAACTTCAGCCTGTCTGACCAATGTAGAATTTTGGGCACGAATCATATTGAAGCTTGTATATTCCTGATTTACTATAGGGGACCTTAGGAACTTCTACACCATGGACCACTTTTTACTGTAATTTACTATTAGTAGAGAACCTGATTTTAATATTATTATTTTTCAATAAGTTTACAATTTCTTATGAAATTGGGCCTATGTATGGGATAATGATATATTCTGGTGTAGTTTCTGCAGAAGGCTGATTTGTTTTGGATTGAATGCTGTGTGAACTACTGTTCTGTGCAGCTGTAGCTTTCAATTTTTCATTGATTCAGAGTTTTTCTATAATTAGAGGATCATACCATTATTATGAGCAACTGTTTTAATTAAACTGATTTCATTTTGTTGGTGTGTGAGACTCATAGGTACCTTTTGCATTAGTGTACCATGGCTCTGAAATGGGACATTTTGTTGTGGTTGGGATGACATGAGCAATTATCAGTGCTGAGATCTGTGATGGTCAGTTTCCTGTAGATGCTAAGCTGATATTTATGATTAATGTTACAGACATTAAGAACAAGAAAATTTGTGGTCTTATTTGTTTCATGCTGAATTGTGAATTTAATAATTTTTTGCATTTTGCCAGGGTTTGTTGCCAGTGCATCAATTTCAGTGTTTGTACCATCAAAAAGCAAGATTGTATCATCAACATATTTTTGTAGTGTATAATTTTGTTTATGATCTATTGATTAGTTAAGACCTTTTTTTTCTGTGTGGTTGGTGTAAATATCACCTAATATCCCAGGCAAGTTTTTTCTCATTGCCAAACTATCATGTTGTTGTTAAAACATTTTGTTGATGCTAAAACAATTGTGCTTTAGGACGAGTGTGAGTAATATTTTGAGCTCACAGATATCTACAATTCTAAGTTTCTTCCACCAAAGCAGATTTTTTTCTTATAATCTTTACAGTCTTTTTAACAGGGATGTTTGTGTATAGATTCACTACATCCAGTGATGCAAATTTAGCTGTAGGTGAATGTGGAAGTCTTGAATGGATGCTGTGGGTTCATGTGTGTTGTATATGGTGCTATTTTCAAATGTATAATGTTTGGCAATTAAGTCGTTCAGTTTATGGCTTATGAAATATTCAGGGCTGTTTCTTGAGTTACGTATCAGGTGAATATGACAGCTTTCTTTATGTATCTTTGGCTGTGTTCATAGTTTTAGTGCTGAGGGGTTTGTTGTCATACTGCTACACACTTCATATGCATTCAGTAAAAAGTTGAAGTTTATTTAGAAGCTTACAGACTTAAGTTTGGAATTTCATTGTGGCATCAGACATTATTTCAGTAATGTTGTTTGCAATGGAAAAATTTTAATTTTTCTCTGTGTTTTTCCTTACATGTTATACGACAACAGAGCTTCCTTTATCAGCCATTACAAGTAGTGCTTTGTTTTCAGATAATTTCGTGTTGATATTTTTCAAATATTTTAGTTCAGTGCTTCTGTGGGTATTATTTGCCTTTAGCTGTGTCATTTTCAGTTTATTTGACTTAAAAACCAGTGTGTTTTTCAAGTATGTCTGGTTTAGATGTCACATGCAGGTTTTGTACAGACTATGACATTTGTTACACTGGTACTGTTGTGTCTTGTTGTAGGATTGCTTGAGACCATTATTTACTAGAGTAACTTGACTGTCACTGAATTGGATGTCAGTGGTGTTAACTACCCCGTCAAAGAATTTATGTTGGCTGCATTGTTTATTTTTGTCCCAATCAGATTTAAACAGTTTTATGGCTTCTAGTTTCTTCTTCTGTTTACACGAGATTATTATTTTTCTTTATTTATTTTATCATTATATGCTGGATAATGAGTTAGAACTGTCAAGGCGAGTGGATGTTTCCTATCTGCAAATGCAAAATGTACATGAATTGGTTTAGTTTTTCTTGTTCCTTGTATTGCAATTTTATCTCAGTTTTTAGCGAAATATCAAATTTTTGTCGCTATACTGACAGAATTAGTCTTCCACTGGACTTTGACCTACCCATATTTTAGAACTATATTACAGACACACATTATTTGTTGAATTTATGTCAAGAGTCGTTTTGATCAGGTCAGTTTTGTGTTTCTTGAAATCGTGTATATTTCTCGCAATGTAAGCTTAACACAAATTTGTCAAACAACCAGGTGGTTAGAGACGGTGGCAGTTACATGAAATACATTTTCGCAGGGTGTACAGTAACGAGTAAGAAATTTGTATGAGGTTAGTTTATTGAAAAAGCTCCATTACTAGTATCGATTTTTTCACAGTTTATCATCAGGCGGTTTTTTTTCACTCTTTCATCAAAAAAAGTTATTCATTGGTTTCATACGAATTGCCTAGAATAAACAATAATGCACAACTAAAATTGTTGCGCTAAAGATTTGTGTTGGAATGCCACTTAGCTGAAATATCCATCTGGTGCATTTGTTTTTCAAGTTTTCCTGTAATGAAATACAATCACATACGTTGGTCTGGGTTGTAAAGCACTATTGTTAGGTCACAAAACGAATATTCAGTATGCACTACATGCTTTGGTTTACAGCATACGAAAACAAATACAGATGTTACAAAGTACATGAGAGTCAAAGATGCTGCAATGCAATGATACAAAGCTATACCATTCTTTTGAAAAGGAGGCGTAAATTACTGTTACATTACATTCAAAAAGCATTTTTCATTAAACCTAGGGCACTAAATGCAGACACAAACAACAAATATAGGGGATTTTCTGAATCATAGCATTACAAACTTATTTTATATATTGATACAGATACAAATGTGGGAAAGAAGTTTATGTGGTATTTGAACGTTGATGATGACAATACATAAAAATTTTTTAGTCATCTTCAGTCCAAAAAGTAATATTGACTATTGTAGGTGCATAAAATATTATAAGATTAGTTACTTGATCTGCAGATAGGTGTACAAACATGATTTGTGTTGGAGTATTGAAAGTTCTTTCTGGAAGTTTTTCAGGAAAGGAGTGATAGCTAATTCAGTTTTCTCATTAAGGATATTATCAAAGGAATTGGTTTTTGTGTGTGTGTATTTATATTTTCCCTAACAGATTCGTAGTGGCTTCTTTTTCTGCTAAAAGTACTATTTTCATGTTGGTCTCAATGTTTGTCACTGAATGGTTTTCTTCTGCAATGTGGGCTGCAGATGGAGATTTGTACAAGTTTCCATGCCTTAAGGCATTGCGGTGTTCTATGAACGTCATCTCAAAACTTCTGCTTTTCTGACCAATGTAGAATTTTGGGTATAAACGACATTGGAGCTTATGTATTCCTGATTTACTGTAGGGCTCTTAGAAAGTTGTACACCATGTATCACTTTTTGCTATAATTTACTATTAGTAGAGAAGCTGATATTAACATTATTCATTTTCAACAAGTTTACAATTTGGTATGATAATGCACATATATATGGGACAACAGTATATTTAGGTGTGTCGTTTGCAGGAGGCAGATTTGTTTTGAATTGAACGCTGTGTGAACTACTGTTCTGTGCGGCTGTGGCTTTCGTTTTTGCTTTGTTTCAGAGTTTTTCTATTATTATAGGATCATAGCCATTATTATGAGCAACTGTTTTAATTAAACTGATTTCATGTTGTTGATCTGAGTGACTCGTAGGTACTTTTTGCATTGGTGTAACATTGCTCTGAAATGTGACATTTTGTTGTGGTTGGAATGACATGAGGAGTTATCAATGCTGACACCTGTGGTGGTCGGTTTTCTGTAGATTCTAAATTGATTTTTATGATTAGTCATACAGTTTTTAAGTGCAAGAAAATTTGTGCTCTTCTTTGATTAAAAACTCAACTGTGAATTCAAATCTTTTATGCAATTTACTGTGGTTTGTTGCGAGTGCATCAGTGTCACTGTTTGTACCTTCAAAAAGCAGGATTTCATCATCAACAAACATTTTGTAGTATATCATTTATTTATGATTTGTTGAGTAGTTTAGACATACTTTTTTCTATGTGATTGAAGTAAAAGTTAGCTAATACCCCAGCAAAGGCATGTCCCATTGCCAAGCCAGCATTTTGTTGGTAAAACTTGTTGTTGAAGCAAGTGGTAATAAATTTTAATCTATTGTCATCAATGTTCCAATAACATGTAAGGGTTCCACACATTTCTTGCAAACTTTTGTTTCTCGGTTGTTACATATAACAAGTCTGTAATGATATAATTCACGAAATCCCATGTATTTGTGTTTTTGTCTGCATTTAGTGCCCTAGATTTAATGGAAAATACTTTTTAAATCTAACACAACAGTAATTTACACTTCCTTTCCCAAAAAATGCAATATCTTAATATCATTGCATTGCAGCATGTTTGACACTTACGAACTTTTTGAACTCTATTTGTTTTCATATTATGTAAATCAAAACACGTGACACATGGTGGACATTGAAAATTCGTTTTCTATCCTGATGAAAGTGTTTTACAATCCAAATCAACATATGTGACCATGAAAACACAAATATCCTCGAGAGTGTATTTCATTACAGGAAAACAGCAAAGAGAAATGCGCCAGATTAACTTTTAAGCTAAGTTGCATTCCAACACAAATATTCAGCGCATCCACATTGGTTACAATTTTGTAATTGTCAATTACTGTTTATCCTAGGGCAACTCGTGTGAAACCAATGTGTAATTTGTCTTGATGAAAGCGTGAAAATCCTTCTGATGATGAGCTGTGAAAAATTCGCAACTAGTGATGGAACGTACTGAATAAAGTAAATTAAAACAAATTAGTGAATAGTTGTTATACACCATACGAAAATGTATTTGATATAACTGTGACAGTCTCCAACCATACGTTTATTTGACAAAATTGCATTAAGCTTACCTTGCCAAATAATGCGAAACATAAATGCTTTCAAAAAACACAAAACTGACCTGATGAAAAAGTCTCTTACGATAAAACTCATCAAAGCATGTCTGTCTGTAAATATAGTTTCTGAATATGTGAAACTCAGTCAAGTGCTAGATTAAAGCTGTTGGAGAAACAAAAAATGTTGCATTATTTGGCTAAAAACTGAGATAAACCCGGCTGCTGTGGCCAAGCGGTTCTAGGTGCTTCAGACTGGAACCCCGCAACCGCAGCAGTTGCAGGTTCGAATCCTGCCTAGGCTATGGATGTGTGTGACGTCCTTAGATTAGTTAGGTTTAAGTAGTTCTAATTTCTACGTGACTGATGACCTCAGATTTTAAGTCCCATAGTGCTCAGAGCCATTTGAACCATTTTCGAACTGAGATAAAAATGCAATAAAAGAAAAAAGAAATCCAAACGATCTCATGTACATTTTGCATTTGCAGATAGGAAACATCCACTCGCCTTGACAGTTCTAACTCATTACCCAGCATATAATGATAAAGTAAATAAAGAAAAATAATAATCTCGTGTAAACAGCAGAAGAAACTAGAAGCCATAAAACTGTTTAAATCTGATTGGGACAAAAATAAACAATGCAGCCAACATAAATTCTTTGACAGGGTAGTTAACACCACTGACATCCAATTCAGTGACAGTCAAGTTACTCTAGTAAATAATGGTCTCAAGCAATCCTACAACAAGACACAACAGTACCAGTGTAACAAATGTCATAGTCTGTACAAAACCTGCATGTGACATCTAAACCAGACATACTTGAAAAACACACTGGTTTTTAAGTCAAATAAACTGAAAATGACACAGCTAAAGGCAAATAATACCCACAGAAGCACTGAACTAAAATATTTGAAAAATATCAACACGAAATTATCTGAAAACAAAGCACTACTTGTAATGGCTGATAAAGGAAGCTCTGTTGTCGTATAACATGTAAGGAAAAACACAGAGAAAAATTAAAATTTTTCCATTGCAAACAACATTACTGAAATAATGTCTGATGCCACAATGAAATTCCAAACTTAAGTCTGTAAGCTTCTAAATAAACTTCAACTTTTTACTGAATGCATATGAAGTGTGTAGCAGTATGACAACAAACTCCTCAGCACTAAAACTATGAACACAGCCAAAGATACATAAAGAAATCTGTCATATTCACCTGATACGTAACTCAAGAAACAGCCCTGAATATTTCATAAGCCATAAACTGAACGATTTAATTGCCAAACATTATACATTTGAAAATAGCACCATATACAACACACATGAACCCACAGCATCCATTCAAGACTTCCACATTCACCTACAGCTAAATTTGCATCACTGGATGTAGTGAATCTATACACAAACATCCCTGTTAAAAAGACTGTAAAGATTATAAGAAAAAAATCTGCTTTGGTGGAAGAAACTTAGTATTGCAGGTATCTGTGAGCTCAAAATATTACTCACACTCATCCTAAAGCACAATTGTTTTAGCATCAACAAATTGTTTTAACAACAACATGATAGTTTGGCAATGAGAAAAAACTTGCCTGGGATATTAGGTGATATTTACATCAAACACACAGAAAAAATAGGTCTTATCTAATCAACAGATCATAAACAAAATTATACATTACAAAAATATGTTGATGATACAATTTTGCTTTTTGATGCTACAACCACTGAAATTGATGCACTGGCAACAAACCCTGGCAAAATGCAAAAAATTATTAAATTCACAATTCAGCATGAAACAAATAAGACCACAAATTTTCTTGTTCTTAATGTCTGTAACATTAACCATAAATATCAGCTTAGCATCTACAGGAAACTGACCATCCCAGATCTCAGCACTGATAATTGCTCATGTCATCCCAACCACAACAAAATGTCCCATTTCAGAGCCATGGTACACTAATGCAAAAGGTACCTATGAGTCTCACACACCAACAAAATGAAATCAGTTTAATTAAAACAGTTGCTCATAATAATGGTATGATCCTCTAATTATAGAAAAACTCTGAATCAATGAAAAATTGAAAGCTACAGCTGCACAGAACAGTAGTTCACACAGCATTCAATCCAAAACAAATCAGCCTTCTGCAGAAACTACACCAGAATATATCATTATCCCATACATAGGCCCAATTTCATAAGAAGTTGTAAACTTATTGAAAAATAATAATATTAAAATCAGGTTCTCTACTAATAGTAAATTACAGTAAAAAGTGATCCATGGTGTAGAAGCTCCTAAGGTCCCCTATAGTAAATCAGGAATGTACAAGCTTCAATATGATTCATGCCCGAAATTCTACATTGGTCAGACAGGCTGAAGTTTTGAGATTAGTTTCAAAGAACACCTGAATGTCTTAAGGTGTGGAAACTTGTACAAATCTCCATTTGCAGCCCACATTGCAGAAGAAACCCATTCAGTGTTAGCCATTGAAGATAACATGAAAATATTATTTTTAGGAGGAAAAGAAGCCACTATGAATCCGTTAGAGAAAATAGAAATACACACTCACATACACACTCACAAAAGCACTTCCCCTGATAATATCCTCAATAACTAGAATGTATTGGCCATGACTCCTTTCCTGAAAAACTTCCAAAAAGTACTTTCCATACACCAATATAAATAATGTTTGTACACCTGTCTGCAGATCTAGTAATTAATTTTAAAATATTTTATGTACCTACAATAGTCAATATTATTTATTGGACTAAATAGTAATACATTTTAATGTATTATCATCGTCAATGTTGAAATGGCACATAAGGATTTCACACACATCTTTCTCACATTTCTATGTCTATCGTTATAGCAAATAAGTTTGTAACGCTATAATTCACAAAATCCCATGTATTTGTCATTTTTGTCTGCATTTAATGCCCTAGGTTTAATGCAAAATACTTTTTGAATGTAATGCAACAGTAATTTACGCCTCCTCTCCCAACAGAATGATATGTCTTTGTATCATTACATTGCAGCATCTTTGACATTAATGTACTTTGTAAACTCTGTATTTGCTTTCGCATGTTGAAAATGAAAACATGTGGTGCACATTGAAAATTAGTTTTTTTGACGAAAAGGAAGTTTTTTACAATCTAAACCAACGTATGTGATTTTGAAAATACAACGATCATTGAGAATTTACTTCTTTGCAAGAAAAGTGCAAAACTATTACGCCAGATGGGCATTTTACCAAAGTTGCCTTCCAACACAAATTTATTGTGCAACCATTTTGGTTACACGTTTGTAATTGTGAAATATTGTTTATCTTATGCCAGGTCATAAGAAACCAATGTATAATTTGTTTTGATGAAAGAGTGAAACGCTGTCTGATGATGAACTGTGGAAAATTGGAAACTAATATCGGTACTTTTTTAAAAACCAACCTAAAACCAGTTTGTGGCTTGTTGCTCTACACCGTCAATAATTTATTTCATATAACACCGATGGCATCTAACCCTGTCTTTATTTGGCAAAACTGCATAAATTAAACGAGGTTCAGCGTTCCACTATCAGAGACAATGGAGATGCATCATAAAACTGAGACAGCAGTATTCATTTCCTGTACAAGATCTTTAAGTGATGCTTCCAAGAATGAGTTTCATTTACTCTCAGTCGTAAAAGTTTAAAGTGGTTTATTTGACTGACTCTTTGAACGCCTTGGTATGATAAAATTTCACATTTACAAGAGTTCAGTGTCAGAAACAGTATCTAATGCGTTTTGTTGAAGTTAGGTGTTTTATTGAATTCGCGTACTGATGTCACCAACTACCCTGTCAGTTGCACACCACCACTTGTGTCACCTGCGTTGAGGAACAATTATGAATCACTTGTCACGGTCAGTGGCAGTGCATTGATATTTACTGTAATGAGAAGAAGAAGAACAAGAAAGCGACTCACTACGAAGGAATTATCTGAATGGGAGGAAAATAGGTAGGTGTCATGTATATGTACAGAGGAAGATATGATTACAATTTCAGAAAAATGGATGATTTATTCAAGGTTACGAGTTCAGCAAGTCAGTAATGTACTGGCGCACCTATGGCTCTTACACAAGATGTTATTTGACTTAGCATTGGTCGCTGGAGTTGTTGGGTGTCCTCATGAGGTACATTGCTCTAAATTCTGTCCAGTTGGCGCGTTTCATCGTCAAAATACCCAGATGGTTGGAGGGCCGTGGCCATAAGCCCCAAACGTTCTCAATTGGGTAGAGATCTGGTGACCTTGCTGGCCAATGTAGAGTTTGGCAAGCATGTAGACAAGCAGTAGAAACTTCCAACATGTGCGGGCAGGCATTACCTTGTTGAAATGTAAGCCCAGGATGACTTGCCATGAAGGGCAACGAAAGTGGACGTAGAATATCGTTGATATACTGCTGTGCTGTAATGGTGCCGCGGATGACAACTAAAGCGGTCCTGGTATGAAAGCAAATGGCACCTCAGACCATCACTCTTGGTTGGCGGGCCATATGGAAGGCGACGGTCAGGTTGGTACCTCACTGGTACCTGAGGTACCTCCAGACACATCTTCGCTTGTCATTGGGGCTCAATTCGAAGCGTGCCTCATCACTGAAGACAATTCTACTTCAATGGGAGAGATTCCAGGCCGAAGGACAGGAGGACATCAAGCAACTCTATCAATCAATGCCAAGTCGAGTAACTGCTTGCATAAGGGGTGGAAGTCGACTAAGCGTTACTGACTTGCTCAGTTTGTGAATGTCTTTCTCTTAAATAAACCATCCAATTTTTTCTGAAATTGTAATCATTTGTTTGTCTGTGTATTCACGTCTCACACCTACAGATTTTGGTCCCATTGGATAAATCCTTCGTGGTGCATTTTACAACAAAACCTTCATCAAGCAGCAAAATACCAAGACAAAGACATTACGTCAGCTCCTAAATATTGAATGATCTGCACATGCCATTGTTTACAGTCTCTTAGATAGTTCATGACCAGTTTCTAAGATTTTGGATTTTTTTGTGGGAGGATGCGGCTCATATTAGTTAGAAATTTGCTCTGTCTCTTAGATAAACTTACTTGCTGTTAGCTATACCATTCACACAAAAAGAGTGTGTGATTTAACTTATCTACTCATGTTGAGGTACATGGACACGATCTGGAATCTCTGACACCTGTTCGCTATGGAGAGTGTTAGAACAGGTACTGGGCTGTCATGTGACCCTCCTCTGCTGCCGGATGTCATGTGAGTGAAGTGGTGTGCGTGTGTGAACGCCAGTCGGCTGTAAGGAACCAGCGCAGTAAGAAGTGGAGACGTGGCAGGAAGGAGCTATTTTTTGCGTGTGGACGGTCCCATGACCTCATCGTGAATGAAGTTGCGCGATTTGCTGGTGTATCAACGAGCTGTCTAACGTGTCTACAAGGAATGGTGTTCCACTCTGAACTATGAAACTACAGTGCAATAACTGCAGTCGTAAAGAGATCTTAATCGACAGGGACTGAAGATGAGTGTCACGCCATTTAAATGACCATCTCTTACAAACTCGACAGGAATTGCTGCTATCATTGAATGTAGGTCCTGTCAACCAGTTTCTGAGGGAAGGGAACTGCATGAAATGTATAGTACTAATTTGGTACCTCCCAAAAGGACATTTCCCACGGCGCACAGAAACCTGCACGTTTTCAGTGACCCAAACAACACAGGAACAGGATAATAACTAACTGAAGGCGTGTAGTGTGGTCTGAATGGTCGCGATTTCGTCTCTTTCCAAACGCGCAACTTGTCGGGCGTACAGCACTGTGAAGTTTCCAACCCATAATGTGCAAGGAGTGTAGTTAAGGCCAGAGGTGGTTCTGTGAGGTTTTGGAGGTGTTTTTCGTACCATTACTTTAGCCTACCAATTAAATTACCGGTAATATGGAACAGAATATTCAGTTCAACATTCTATGTGACCAAGTGTTGCCCTTTCTACTAGATCTTCATGATGAGTATGCTCTGGACACTGCCCCTCTTGCAAGATGATAGCTGTGTTACAGGGCTGCACGCATCGATCCTGGTCTCACAAAATTCTGTCACCCGATCACACTGGCCCACTAAATTACCCGAGTTTAATCCCATATGAAAAGTTTGGGACAGTTTAGAACCACAGGTGAAACGTAGCACTAAACATCACAGGAAAGCTTAGTTCTACAAGCTCTAACCATCAATGAGTGTCTTCAGCTGGATGTGGCATACCTGAAGAAATTTGTGGACTCGTTTCCTCACCTTTTTCAAGGATAGAGGCGGTGTCACACAGCATTAGCGTGATGTTTCTTGAAAAGGAAAAATGGCATCATTTGGTTGCGGTGTGGAGGGGCGCGGTTCAACACACTGCTCTCCCAGCCTTTGTCATCTTTTCAGACCTTGGAGCCACTGTGTCTCAATTCAGTAGCACCTCAGATGGAAACAGGAGGCTGTTTTTATAACGTTTCAGTCCTCCCACCAAGGGAAAATCGCTGGCAGTACTAGGAATTGAACGCGAGTCCTTCGTTTGACAGCTAGTCATGCTGATCGTTCAACTATGAGGCTCACCAGTGTTTCTTGGGAATGACTATTACATTTGTCAAGTATGTTTATGGATGTTACGCTTACAGATAAGGATAAAATAAGGCGTTAGCAACATGTGATACGTCAGTTGTTTTCGACTAGTCAGTAGGTATAGTAATCGCATCTGGCCACTGCAGTTTAAGTTGTTTTGAATACGTCGTTAATGTGGGATGTTTCACTTTTTTTGGGAATAGTGGGTGTTATACAGAGTGAGTAGCTGAGAAAAAGGAATTTCGATGTGCTTGTCCAATGAAATGGGTTGCAAGAAAGCGATCCTGTAAAGTAGCGGGTACTACACTCCTGGAAATTGAAATAAGAACACCGTGAATTCATTGTCCCAGGAAGGGGAAACTTTATTGACACGTTCCTGGGATCAGATACATCACATGATCACACTGACAGAACCACAGGCACACAGACACAGGCAACAGAGCATGCACAATGTCGGCACTAGTACAGTGTATATCCACCTTTCGCACCAATGCAGGCTGCTATTCTCCCATGGAGACGATCTTAGAGATGCTGGATGTAGTCCTGTGGAACAACTTGCCATGCCATTTCCACCTGGCGCCTCAGTTGGACCAGCGTTCGTGCTGGACGTGCAGACCGCGTGAGACGACTCTTCATCCAGTCCCAAACATGCTCAATGGGGGACAGATCCGGAGATCTTGCTGGCCAGGGTAGTTGACTTACACCTTCTAGAGCACGTTGGGTGGTACGGGATACATGCGGACGTGCACTGTCCTGTTGGAACAGCAAGTTCCCTTGCCGGTCTAGGAATGGTAGAACGCTGGGTTCGATGACGGTTTGGATGTACCGTGCACTATTCAGTCTCCCCTCGACGATCACCAGTGGTGTACGGCCAGTGTAGGAGATCGCTCCCCACACCATGATGCCGGGTGTTGGCCCTGTGTGCCTCGGTCGTAAGCAGTCCTGATTGTGGCGCTCACCTGCACGGCGCCAAACACGCATACGACCATCATTGGCACCAAGGCAGAAGCGACTCTCATCGCTGAAGACGACACGTCTCCATTCGTCCCTCCATTCACGCCTGTCGCGACACCACTGGAGGCGGGCTGCACGATGTTGGGGCGTGAGCGGAAGTCGGCCTAACGGTGTGCGGGACCGTAGCCCAGCTTCATGGAGACGGTTGCGAATGGTCCTCGCCGATACCCCAGGAGCAACAGTGTCCCTAATTTGCTGGGAAGTGGCGGTGCGGTCCCCTACGGCACTGCGTAGGATCCTACGGTCTTGGCGTGCATCCGTGCGTCGCTGCGGTCCGGTCCCAGGTCGACGGGCACGTGCACCGTCCGCCGATCACTGGCGACAACATCGATGTACTGTGGAGACCTCACGCCCCACGTGTTGAGCAATTCGGCGGTACGTCCACCCGGCCTCCCGCATGCCCACTATACGCCCTCGCTCAAAGTCCGTCAACTGCACATACGGTTCACGTCCACGCTGTCGCGGCATGCTACCAGTGTTAAAGACTGCGATGGAGCTCCTTGTGCCACAGCAAACTGGCTGACACTGACGGCGGCGGTGCACAAATGCTGCGCAGCTAGCGCCATTCGACGGCCAACACCGCGGTTCCTGGTGTGTCCGCTGTGCCGTGCGTGTGATCATTGCTTGTACAGCCCTCTCGCAGTGTCCGGAGCAAGTATGGTGGGTCTGACACCCCGGTGTCAATGTGTTCTTTTTTCCATTTCCAGGAGTGTATTTAGTGGCGCGAAGAAGCTACATGTTGGTCCACGGTAGACAGTGCATTGTGAATTGTCCCCCTACTAAGATGTAGATGGGTGCGCGCCATTTACCACATCTGATCGGACCCATATACAGGATGTTACAAAAAGGTACGGCCAAACTTTCAGGAAAAATTCCTCACACACAAATAAAGAAAAGATGTTATGTGGACATGTGTCCGGGAACGCTTAATTTCCATGTTAGAGCTCATTTTAGTTTCGTCAGTATGTACTGTACTTCCTCGATTCACCGCCAGTTGGCCCAGTTGAATGAAGGTAATGTTGACTTCGGCGCTTGTGTTGACATGCGACTTATTGCTCTACAGTACTAGCATCAAGCACATCAGTACGTAGCATCAACAGGTTAGTGTTCATCACGAACGTGGTTTTGCAGTCAGTGCAACGTTTACAAATGCGGAGTTGGCAGATACCCATTTGATGTATGGATTAGCACGGGGCAATAGCCGTGGCGCGGTACGTTTGTATCGAGACAGATTTCCAGAACGAAGGTGTCCCGACAGGAAGACGTTCGAAGCAATTGATCGGCGTCTTAGAAAGCACGGAACATTCCAGCCTATGACTCGCGACTGGGGAAGACCTAGAACGACGAGGACACCTGCAATTGACGAGGCAATTCTTCGTGCAGTTGACTATAACCCTAATGTCAGCGTCAGAGAAGTTGCTGCTGTACAAGGTAATGTTGACCACGTCACTGTATGGAGAGTGCTACGGGAGAACCAGTTGTTTCCGTACCATGTACAGCGTGTGCAGGCACTATCAGCAGCTGATTGGCCTCCACGGGTACACTTCTGCGAATGGTTCATCCAACAATGTGTTAATCCTCATTTCAGTGCAAATGTTCTCTTTACGGATGAGGCTTCATTCCAACGTGATCAAATTGTAAATTTTCACAATCAACATGTGTGGGCTGACGAGAATCCGCACGCAATTGTGCAAACACGTCATCAACACAGATTTTCTGTGAACGTTTGGGCAGGCATTGTTGGTGATGTCTTGATTGGGCTCCATGTTCTTCCACCTACGCTCAATGGAGCACGTTGTCATGATTTCATACGGGATACTCTACCTGTGCTGCTAGAGCATGTGCCTTTACAAGTACGACACAACATGTGGTTCATGCACGATATATATAACAAAGTATATGAGTGATGGAGAAGGATAAATGTATCAGTTTGAGGTAAGGGTCCCAGTACCGGAAACAAATGAGTCGAAAGTTGTAAACGAAAACCATTCTGATACCTCTGACAGTGGAATAAATGTACTGGTACTGTTGTTGCTATGAATGTGGGGTAGGCAACTTTCAGAGGTGGTAGTAAAGCCCAAAACAAGGAAAAAATGTCCAGAAACATGGGCTCTAAAATACATGTCTGAGTAGCTATGAGCACTTGTCCATCTTCGCTACTGTGAAACACATCACCTCTATTGAATAAGTGCTCATCTCCGGTCTGTAGCGACTTTGGATGGCGTTTCCAAACACGGGTTCCGATGTAAAACTTGGCCTATTAAGTCCCTTCTACAACCTCGAGAAGTGTGTAACATGAACTGTGAAACATCCTGTAGTATGCCATTTGGTTCAATGCGGAAAGTTTGCCGGTGCAGGTGCGTATTGAGGCAGTGGCACTGTTCTGTCGCGTACAGAATATTGCGACTGTCCACTGCGCAGTTTGCCTTGGAGGGGGCCGCCATTTCCGAGTTCCACACAGCAGGACATGTCTAGTTGGATAAAACGATGTCGTAAGACGGGTTCTGCAACAAACTCTGCAAATCAGATGTAAGTATTTGGCGACGTCAAATGAGAGTTCGAATGCCGAAACATATCAAAAAAATGGCTCTGAGCACTATGGGACTCAACATTTTAGGTCATAAGACCCCTAGAACTTAGAACTACTTAAACCTAACTAACCTAAGGACATCACACACACCCACGCCCGAGGCAGGATTCGAACCTGCGACCGTAGCAGCCTCGCGATTCCGGACTGCAGCGCCAGAACCGCACGGCCACCGCGGCCGGCCGAAACATATCGGACAAGCTCGTGCAGCTCTGCAACGAATCTCACAGCGACCTATGCCTCACCATTCCAGAACATTACAATTCCCTAGCACTTCTTCGCAGAAGACTGTGTAACAGGGTTTAAAGTTTCATCCTTGTAAGCCGCAAGTGGCTCAACAGTTACGGTCGGGAGATAAAGTGAGCAGGCGCAATGTGTGAACCACAACGCTACTGGACAGAACGGAGCAGGACGACGCATTTCCAACAAATCTTGTGTTGCCTCATGATTCAAATTTTCATCTAAATAGATTTATCAATATACAAAACTTCCGATATTTATCAGACAGCTCGCTCATGAAACGGCTCAAGATAGCCGAAAAGTCGTCGTTTGGTGTGGTATTAGACAGTCCTTTAGAACCGCTGGGCCGTATTTTACTGAAGACAATTGCGGCTGGCCACTTAGTGTCAGTTCCGAGAGGTATGCGACCGTGATTACCAATTCCTTCATCCCACAGCTGCAGGGATATTACCATCTAAACACGATATGGTTTCAGCAAGTTGAACCACAGCCCATACAGCCCGAAATTCAGTGACTAAACTAAGGCGCCACTTACCACAGTTAATGACCCTCGCGATTCGGTGATATCCCATGACTGGCGAGTTAAGCTGACCTTTCAGCCCCGGATTTTTTTGTGGGGTCATCTCAAGAACAAAATTTTTTTCACGACGATTTCATAATATTGATGAGTTGAAAGGTGCTATCCAGGATGTGACAGAAGCCATTCCTCAAGAGATCACAGAAAACGTAATGAAGAGGTTTCGCTAACTTCTTCAGTAATGCATCGCCAGTGATGGAAGCCATATATAGGGTGTAACAAAGCTGCGCGGCACAAATTGCAGGACAAATTCCTGAGACGCTGACGAAGAAATTATTTTATATGAACATGGGTCTGGAAATGCTTTGTTTCCATGTTACACCTCATTTTCTCCAGCGAGTTTCAACGAGATCAGGTTTTAAACTTTCACAATCGGCATGTATGGGGCAGACGTCAACCCTCGCGCAATTATTGAAGCGAGTTATCAACAAAGATTTTCTGTCAATGTTTCGTAGGCTGTCATTTTTCCCTCGTTCATTACGCGAAAGGAATAGAAAAGAAAATCGATAACAATGGTACGACGTACGCTCTCCCATGCTATATAGAGTGGCTTGCAGAGTATATTGGGTGAATTGGAACTCCACCGACAAAATTTCAGAGGTGGTAGTATGGACCAAAACAAGAAAAGAAGTGTAATAACATGGGCTCTGAAATGCATACCTTCAGAGCTTTGAGCACTTGTGTAGTAGAAGAGACGTGCTTCGCAGTAGCGAAGATGAACAAGTGCTCATAGCTCTTAAGGTATGAATTTTAAAGCCCATGTTTACTTGAAATCTTTTTCTTTTTTTGGTCCATATTACCACCTATGAAAATTATTTTTTCGGTGTAGTTCTGTTTCACCCTGTGTATGTAGACGAAGATACACCCCGCCGTGTATGGGCCAACGCATAGAGAACGTAACCCCTGATTTACACGTCTGATTTTGGTATACAACGTAGTCATAAGCCGTTCCTCGTCGAATAGTGTACCTCAAAAGGTGGGTAGATTCGTATCTGCCGCGATATCCGCGATATTGTTGCGAGGTGTATTTTTCATACTCGTACTAAACAATTTTACCTTTTAGCTCTGAAATGTTTTAAAAGTACTGTTCTAATTAATCAATCTGGATGCGCTGTATAATAACAGGTTTACAAATAGACTGTTCAAGTAACAGAGTGTTCCATAATCGCCTTTACCGTCTCTCGCCGTGGCGTGCGTTTACCGTTTAAAATAATTATGAGATCAACGTTGTTATCACCTAAATGCAGCAATTGCAATGGTACTCATATCGCTAGTGATCCAAATTACTCAAAAAGGTCGAAGCAATCCATCTCTGCCAACAGAACGGAGAAGATCAAGTGCTTTGATGAACCAAATTACCTCGTGCAGGAATGCTAACAAAATGAAAACATTCGGCGTGCTTTCACCGTTGGACAACTTAATATTCTTCCGGAATATTCCCTCATTACTGAAACGATAAAAAGGGTTTCCAGAAAGTTCCTCCGGTGGAATACGGAAATTACGCGCGCCTAGAACAACATACACATCTACATCAGCAACCAGCCAGATTTATCAGCCCAAGTGTAACCTATTGCTACACTCTTCAAATTTGGTTATATTTTCACATTCACGTCCAAATTGTTAGTAACAGCAGCAAAGTGGAAATAAATGGTAGCATTTCCAGCGACCACCTACCCATCATCACAAAAATAACGGCTATTACCCACGTCAAAAATGGCAACAACAGTAGGAAAACTTTCATCGACTCCAAAAACCTTATATATGGTAGAAAACCACAGAACAGAATTTTTAAGCAAAAAGCTCAACACGACAGCCATTAATACTACAGAAGACCTTAACAATTACAACCAGCTAATCACCCAAACGATACAATCTACTATCGCTAACAGTGCACCAAAGAACACCATCATAGAAGATAATGACGGGCTTCCTATACATATTCTTAGCTTAATCAAAGAAAAAAGAAAATGATATAGACAAAATAAACGACAACCTAGTGAAACGTCTGAAAAGGAGTGGAACCGTCTTAACAATCAAGTTAGAGAGATTCCACAAGGACTTGACCCACCTAGCTGCACTTTCTTTTGGAATAAATTCGAGAGAATCATGGCCAAAACCGGCTTTACAAGTGCGTGACCACATCACGGAGGACTAAGGATCGAAGGCTGAAATATTCCGCGATTTACTCAAAACAAAACAAAAATGTTACACGATGATCCACAGGACCCTAGATTTGACGACAACCACGAGGAAATTATTTCTAAAGAACTTCATTCTCTTCTATACAAAAATACCACACCAGCCCATCATCTACTATTGAAAGAAATAACAGAGTATGAGACAGACTCTGCCATTCTATGTGGTAAAAATACAACTGCTGGAAATGACAGTATTGGACGATCTCATCCCAAACTACTTCTACCAAAGGGACCTGCTCAAACACAAAAACCTTTATTTAATGCAGCGTTAACTCAAAAAAACTGCATCATCCCAATGGAAACATACTCACATTAGAATGATTCTGAAATCTGGAAAACCCAAAAACAACTCCAACTCATGTAGATCATTCGCATTACTCCCAGTAATTGGCAAAACCCGCATTACTCCCAATAATTGGCAAAACCTATGGAGTGATGATCAACAACAGACTAGAACAGTTTGCAGAAGACAACAGCATTATACCACATGAACAAGCTGTTTTCAGAAGCACAGTACAGCTGATCTACTATTAAGACTAACTAGCAAAGTAGCAGAAGCCCGCAGCTTAACAGATGCGCCTGCTGCCCTGTTTCTGGACATAGAACGCGCCTTCTATGAGGCATGACAAGCGGGACTTCCCTCACAAAATACTAAAATGCAATTGTCCACCTACTTCATACTCAAAACGGGAGTCCCTGAGGGCGCCGTCATCTCCCCATTGTTATATACGAAATATAGAATGAAGGCATAGCTCTGTACGAGGATGACACCTCTTATTGGAGTCGTGCATCCACCTGCAATGCGATTAGTGACCAAACCAACAGCTACATCAACAAACTTGAAACTTGGCTCAGTAAATGGAGAATCCGATCTAATCCAACCAAAAGTCAATTTACCATATTCAGACATATTACTAATCGCCAACAAAAGGACCCTAAAAAACTCATCATTCGACTTTGAGGACAAGAAATTACTTCACAACTAAACGTGAAATATCTTGGAATTTATCTAGATGTACTCTTAAATTGGCAGAAAAATACGACTGAAAACAAAAACAAGCTGAAAGCCGACTTAATTTAGTAAACTTTGAAATACCGAACACGTGGAGTGGAGCAACCAGTTGCCCTTCTTACACAAAATGTTTGTACAACCCATTCACGAATATGGATCTCAAGCGTGGATTATGTCATCCAAGCAAACGAAAAAAATTCTATCTGCTGACCGGAGATTGCTTGGGATAACTGAAGATCTACGCTGTGACTTCCCTACAAACTCCATTCACGAAACACTTAAAACCAAGAACATGCTTAACAGAATAAAAGAACATATCACCAGATTCGGGCTCTATAGACTACATGACAATGGACTTACAAAATGACTCTTGCAACACGATCATACAACGTTTAATTTTCCGAAATCCAAATATGCATTTCCTCCCTACATTATTCCTGAAGCAGTATCAAATTCACTCCAACAGAATCCTCTGGAAAACGAAGAAATCAATGAAACTGTCAACAGAGCAAGAACATTTACAAGGATTTGTGATGATGTAGCACCCTGCTATAGAAAGAACAACTTATTTTTGATCAAAATTACTTCACTCATCTCCTATAGAAGAAGACAATATTTTCTACATCGACTAAATTTGCAATTTCTCATCTTCTACGAAATTAGAAGGAAATTTTGTACACCAGCAAAATTACAAGATGACAATATAACTTTATCAAGATTACTGAGATAATATGAAGATATATAAGCCGAACAACAGGTAACCAATCCCAGCTGGTGTTCTATCTACCAAGGGGTTTTCCCCCTCAGCCGTAAGGCAAATACCGGTATTTGGAATGAAGGCAACTTAATGAACAACATTTTCCTCCCAACTATCGATCTATATGAAATTAAAAATCCTACAAAATCAACAAAGCACCGAATTTCCTAAATAAATGATGTCACAGCAACACAAGCTATAACTATTGGGAGAAAAGGGCTGTGTTCACCAACAGCGCACCATCTCCTTCAGAGGTGGAATGCAAGATTTCTTTTTTTAAAAAAAGCTGAATTCTAGAGCTTTAAATTTCTTCCAGAGATTTCCAATTGGGATTAACTTTGTCCCACTCCAAACTTGTTGGGATGATGTTGTATTGCGGTCTTCAGCCCCAAGACTGGTTTCATGCAGCTCTCCATGCTACACTATCCCGTGCAAACCTCTTCATCTCCAAACAACTACTGCAACCTACATATTTCTGTCTGATTACTGTATTCATCTCTTGGTTTCCCTCTACGATTTTGACCTCCCACACTTCGCTCCAATACACAAATTTCTTTTTTTTTTTTTCATCAGTTCCGTTCAGCACCTTCTCATTAGTTATGTAATCGACCCATCTAATCTTCAGCGTTCTTCTCTATCACCACATTGCAAAAGCTTCTATTCTCTTCTTGTCTAAAGTGTTTATCGTTCACGTTTCACTTCTATACATGGTTACACTCCAGACAAATACCTCCAGAAAAGAGTTCCTAACTCTTGAATCTATATTCGATGTAAACAAATTTCTCTTCTTCAGAAACGCGTTCTTTCCATTGCCAGTCTGCATTTTATATCGTCTCTACTTCGGCCATCATCAGTTATTTTGCTGTCCAAATAGCAAAACTCATCTACTACTTAAAATGTCTCATTTCCTAGTCTAATTACTTCAGCATCGCCTGATTAATTAGGATATTTGGCTATAAATGACGAAGTCCTGCAACAGTCTGCCCTGCTCTCACAAGGTGGGAATGAAAGAAGTAAAAAAATAATTTAAGAAATAATAGTACTGTTGCACATCTGGTATATTACGTACGTTAATGAATGAAGTCGATTTTGCTTTAAATGACATTTGCGGAAATATTCTCACAAACTACCAATGCGACTCAGCCATTTAGGTGATGGCAATTTCCGATCGGGAAATCACAGTAATCCAACGACTTTCCGCTATGCCTTTTGTAGCAGACTGATAATTTCTTTTTCACCCTTCAGTCACCCGTCAATTTTCCTGAATTTGAAGATAATGTATTCTGCCAGGTACTTCAACATACTGAGTGCAAAGCAACTTTATCGGGACATGCTGAAGGTCTTCCCGAATCCCGGAAGCGGCGTGCTAACGCGAGTGGCTATCCGGCCGAATTTTATGTTTTCGTTCGTCCTTTCATTCAAAGACCCCCACAAAACAATGAGCTTTGTACCCAAGTAGTGTTTTGCTTTTTATCTAGTTGTCAGTGCCACAGTTTATCCCAAAATCTTAACACAACACATACATGTCATATTAATTCACACAATTCCACCTGATGATGGAACGTCAAACCTCCGAAACTCGTTGTGGAAATAAATAGTGACTGTTAACATGAAATTTGTTGTTTTATTCGAGAAGCAGAAGCTATTTGAATTCTGGTTAGCATTAATTTAATGGCCACTGAACATTAAGTAAATTCGTATCAGTGACGTATAAAATTTTCTCATTGTTCTGGTAGAGTAATTCACTAACGAAAAGTACGATGATTTCGATGCGGTTATGCGATCCAGTAACGCTGAAAGACTGGCAGCGTTGATTCCATCGGTCATTAAGTGTTTCCAGTGTTGCGTAAGATTTGGCATCTTAGTGATAAGTTGTTCCATGAAGACACAAAGGAACGTTGAAAACATGTAAGATGTGCACTATGTTCTTCTAATGGACTAGTATTAACAATTGAAATGTCGTAGTACTATGGTAATAGTGATCAAATTTCTGCAGTCATAATCTGAAAATATGAGCAATTCTCGCCATTCTGTCATATTCGCAATATAAAATTATGTGCTGTTGGCGGACCCTAGGTGCTATTAAACGATGCAATGAGTGTTATCTTAATGAAATTCCTCGAATTTTGCCTAACCTTAGGCTAAGTAGACCATTATGGCCAAAATTTAAGTAATGGTTTTCATTATGTTTTCTAAACGTTTGTAAGTGTTCTGATAATCACTAAAATGTGGTTTTTCTTACCTTAGAAGGTGACATTTCTACTTTCAGCTTCTTTGGTTACGTATACATGTCATTCGGTTTCTGATGTCAAAAAGTACGCTCCTAAAAATAAAAAAATGAAATGTATTAACACTTTTTTAGGTGTGTGCAGAATTTAATAGATATTACGCTCTAGCCCATTCGCGGAATCTGCCTGGCCCAATGAAGAAAATCAGTCCCCTTACTACGCTGATGACACACGTTTTCATTTTTCACATGTTTCATTAACAGTGAATATTTATGGCTTCTGTGTCTACTACAGTGAAGTGCAAAAGATAATTTTCAGATTATACTGAAAATAAAATATTTATTACGGTATCAGAGGATTTTATTACACATTTCCTTCAGGTGGCCCATCGATAGCAACCTTCCCCCACATCACCTAAACGTAGCATTCCCCGGTTGTTGTATCGGCAGAAAAGGTCGCGTTTCTTTGCCACCAGAGTCTTCGGGGATTATGCCCTTAGATTTTTTTTTTGCCTGCGTGGATCATCTGAAAGGTGGAGTCTAGAGAGAAAAAGTAAACAGAAGAGACGAAATGATCTTTCGAATTATGAACAGAGCTGCCCAAAAGAGAACGCCACTATGACTTCGGAAGATCTACACGTGTAGTTGTCAAGAGAAGTCGAAGGTGCATGGAAGTTGGAGGAGGAATTTACAAAAATGAAGTTTGAACTAAGCCATTGGCCTTTGGTTAACACCTTCTGTGAGTATTTGTTTTGGGTTACATTCAAATAGTTGTGTCTCTGTAGCTATTTATAATTGGAGACATGCTATATTTAATGTTTTATTCGAATTAGTGTGTGCTACCAACTACTAAACTATTTACTATTTCTCATGAAACACCTAGTATACACCGATGAGCCGAAACTTCATGACCACCTGCTTAATAGCTTCTTTGTCTGTCTTTGGAACGAAATACATCTCTGATTCTTCTTATCAGGGATCCGACAGTTTGTTGGTAGGTTTGTGGATGTATGTGGCATTAGATGTCTACGCACAGGTCTTGTAATTCGCGTAAATAATGGGCCGCTGATTTGCGCACGCCGTGATGGCGCCCGATAGCGGCCCAGATGGGTTCCATAGGATTTACATCAGGCAAATTTGGTCGCCGAGACATCAGCGTGAGTTCCTCAAACAACTGTAGCACTGTTCTGGCGCTGTGACGTGGGCAATTATATTGCTAAAAGATGACATCGCCGTCACGCAAGACATCACGAAAGAAGGGATGCAGGTTGTTTGCAGCCATCAACGTATCTTCGATTACTGCCACAAGTCCCATGTAAGCGCAGGAGGATGTCTCCCATAGCATAATACTGCTCACACCAGTCAGCGTCCGTGGCGTGCTGCATGTTCCGAGCCGCCGTTCAACTCGATGACGGCTTTAGTTGAGACGACTTTCGACTTAGTGTAGAAGAGCCGACACCTTTCCATTGATCGACGGTCGAATTCCGATGGTCCCGTGCACACTGCAACTGTAGTTGACGATGCAGTTGGGTCAATATGTGAACACGTAGGGTTGGTCTGCTGCGGAGCTCCATGTTCAACAACGTACGATGAACGGTGTGCTCCTAAACACTTGTGCGTGCACCTGCATTGTACTCTTACGCTAGAGATGCCACAGATCGCCATCTATCGTACTTTACATAGCAGACAAGCCTCCGAACTCCTCGTTCTGTGAAGATTCGTGGACGTCTAAACATTTAGCACCTCATGGTAGTTTAAGTATCCTTTTGCCTCTTTCCGTAGGTGTTCACGACAGTAGCACGTGAACATTCGACCAGTTTCGTCGTTTCAGAGATACTCGTTCACAGGCTCTGCGTAATAATAACCTGCCCTTTGTCTAACAAGGGGAGGCCGCCAATTGTGAAATTCAGATTCGATTCACACTGCGCATAATAAAAGCTCATGGCCAGAGGTGTAATGTGGCAAAGCACCAAGATGCACTTCTCAGCCGTTGTCGAGAAAATCGACAGTTAAAAGAAACCGTTGCGGTGAAATACTCTCTACGATTAATTATTTTTTACAGCGTCGTGGCGCAGCGGTAAGCGCTCGGGTTCGTAATTCGAAGGTCGCCGGCTCGAATCTCGCATCACGCAATTTTTTTTATTATTAGTTTTTTGTAATTCAAATATATATACATATATACATATATATATATATATATATATATATATATATATATAAATTATTAATGAATTGCTTATGCATGTTGGTGAAGACGGATCGCTCTCCAACTGTACCGCCTCCATTTTTCCGTTTGTTTAACAGGGTGTACCAAAACTCTCCCGTCCGCACTGATTTTCGACGATGTTATAAGTTGCGCTAGGGACCGCATCTACCTTCTTTCGAAGTTAGCAGGCAACTACGCTGTTATGCGGCGGCTCGTTTCGGCCCATCCAACATCTGTCCTTCAAGTGTAACGAGCGAGTAACGGAGTTTATATTTCGTACTTGCCACAGCAAGTTTGTGTTCGTGGGGTCTCTATTCTAATTCGAACGTTTGACTTACGCTATACGTATTCGTTTCAGAATATCGTTTCTACGTCTTCCGTTAACTATACGTGGTTAACATTATCAAGACAATTAATAACATTTGTGAAATACAACTTTGTTTGCAGAAAACATAATAGCCGGCCGGTGTGGCCGTGCGGTTAAAGGCGCTTCAGGGTGGAACCGCGTGACCGCTACGGTCGCAGGTTCGAATCCTGCCTCGGGCATGGATGTGTGTGATGTCCTTAGGTTAGTTAGGTTTAATTAGTTCTAAGTTCTAGGCGACTGATGACCTCAGAAGTTAAGTCGCATAGTGCTCAGAGCCATTTGAACCATTTTTTTTGAAAACATAATAATGTTCGAAGTCGCCAGTTTTTCCACGACAAACGACTTTCAACAACTTATTATATGCACAATTCTTGCAACTGATTGCCGGGAATTATATATATATATATATATATATATATATATATATATATATATATATATATATATTTGAATTACAAAAAACAAATACTAAAAAAAAAAGTTGCATGGCGCGAGAATCGATCCGGCGACCTTCGGATTACGAATTCGACCGCTTACCGCTGCACCACGACGGTGTAGAAAATTAGTAATCGTAGAGAGCATTTCACCGCAACGGTTTCTTTTCACTGTCGATTTTCTCGACAACGGCTGAGAAGTGCATCTTGGTGCTTTGCCACATTATACCTCTGGCCATGAGCTTTTATTATGCGCAGTATGAATCGAATCTGAATTTCACGATTGACGGCCTCCCCTTGTAAGTCGCTTACCTCAATGGATTTCCCCGTCTGCAGCCCTATCTTCCCTAGGGTGATCCCCCATCCGTTTCTGCTCCGCTTACATACTTTTGTTACCACGTCACATGCCCGAAACGCTACCAGGCGACATGCGACGTAGCGCTCGGCAGTGGTCGTAATGGTTTAGCTTATCACAGGGATAACGCTGGATGCTCCATGAGGTTGTTCGCGGATGATGTTGTTGTATGTAGAGAAGTAGTAACACTAGACAGCTATACCAAAATTCAGGAAGACCTGCAGATGATCGACGCATAGTGCAGGGTTTGGATGTGGACTCACAACATAAATAAATGTTTCTGCAGCTTGTCTGGACATAAATAGGCCACGATTACGATATGACGTCATTAAGCTAATCGTAGGAAAGACAGACGCCAGATTAACATTTATTTGAAGAATTCTAAGGAGGCTATTAACGGACAGTGTTGAATAACATTATGATATTTCCGTCAGAAATGAGACGTCCCTTCGAAGCATTTTTATAGCAGTGGGTCAAGTCGCCTTCAGCCCAATCAAGCAAATCGTTTGAATATCAGCTACCACCGTCAGTGTTGCGCTAGGCAGCAATGGGTGGGGTAACAGACGGCCCGCGTGGTTCGTACGTCGAGGGAAGCAAGCGCTAGTCGTAATGGTCGTAACGTATGCGGTGGCCTCAGCCCCCGTACGGCTAACGATATGAATATAATCATATATAAATACGTTATCAATTTAGAAACCTAAAATTCAGGGAAGGTCTCTATAATCATAAAAAGTCGTCACAGTGATATGTAAATCTATTATAAACACAGCTTAGTGCTAATAAGTAGGGAATCCCATTTTGAAACCGATTACCCACGAGAGTTTACGATAATGCACGATGTTCAGTTCAAAGTTACAGCTGTATCAGTCTGAAGGCAATGGAGAGTGTAATGCTTCGGGATATTTGTAAGCATTCCAACACACCATTGCATCAGTCTGAAGGCAATGGAGAGTGTAGTGTTTCGGGATATTTCTAAACATCCCAACACGCCATTACAAAGCCGTCGACAAGAGACGCTCGTGAATAAATTGAATAAGGATAAATGTAGTGGGAAAGGGAAACTGTGTGTTTTCCTTTCTTGTATACAGTGAATGTGGAGCAGTGGTGGAACAGGCGAGAAGAGGACCAGTAAAAATGCTATTACAACTACTAGTCGTCCGGGAGTCATTTGTGCCATGGTGCAGTAAGTGCCTGAATCCGAGAGCCATGGCGTAAACGACGCACCAACAAGGGCCTATTGAAGACTTGAACAGCGGTAGTTGTTTATCGGTGTTTTTTTTCTCAGGTCCTAAAATATACATCTACGGACGTTTTGAATGTACTAAAGAGAGTGGTATTACCGTAGCATTTGTTAGTCGTGTTGTAAAAAGTAGTAGTAAAAATGTTGGGTGAAATATATCCCTGTTTTTAGGAAGTGTGGCTATTTATTTAGTAGCGCAGTAGAGAGAACTTGCGGAAGCATTCTAGGAATCTTCACCGCAGCTGGATCGACAGAGAGGTAGCACGGAAGGAGCCGGAAGACCAAAAAACTACTCTGAGAAGAGAGTATAAAAGTAGTACTACTTTCATCTGACGGTGTATTGGCGTCGACGAAATATTACCCTGTTATAGCGGCCAGGGACGCAACTTCCCGCTAATACTGGTATAAGACCCATCACACATCTTACAAAATAAACAACAGCAGGAAAAGAAGGAAAAATACAGCCCATATGGCGACCCTGGTAAACGCGAACGGAGAATGCACCAGCAAGTAAGTGCAGAAAATTGATTTGAGTCAGAATTACGAGTCCAAAGTATAGGAGACAGACAGTTGCCCCTGGCAACTAGCGATCAACAACTGTGCTTCATAATGCACGTAACAAGAAATCAAAAATAATTAAGAGCTTCTTTTGAACAAATTGTCTAAGAAAGAACAGTAAACACATAATAATGGAAAATATAATTTACTGTCGGAAATCTGAAACAGAAAGAAAGAAGAAGACAGTGACAGCAGAAAGCGCACCTACCAGGTGTACCGGTATGAAATGAGCGTTAAGATACAAATGTGTCGATAGGGAACATTTGTTGTGAACGAGCCTTAATTTTTTTTGTTTGGTTGGTATGACAGCTGCAAAGATATTTAGAATACATCAAGTCATGGAACAAACAGCATCATATGTTTTCATCGTGTTAACAATGTCGAATTTTGTACCAGAAAGTGATGATTTGCGGAAAGCAGTAATTTTTTTTTTTCATTTGAAAAAAAGTGCTGCAGAGTCGCATCGAATGCTTGGCATATGGTGATCATGCTGTATCAGAAGCAACATGGAAATGATGGTTTCAATGGTTCAGAAATAATGATTTTGATGTAAGAAATGACTAACGTGGAAGGCCACCAAAAAAGTTCGAAGACGCCGAATTGCAAACAATATTCGATGAAGATGATACTTTGAGTCAGAAGCCAATGGCAGCACTGCTAAATGTTGCACAACAAACAATTTCTGACCGTTTGAAAGCTATGGGAAAGATCCAAACGTGTGGAAAATGGGTGCCACATGAATTGAATGAAAGACAGGTGGAAAACCAAAAACCCATTTGTCAAATTTTGCTTCAAAGACATGAAACAAAATCAATTTTGCATCGAATTGTTACTGGCGATGAAAAATTGATTTATTTTAAGAATCCTAAACGGGAAAAATCATGGGTTAATCCAGGACAACCATCAACATCGACTGCAAAACCAGATCGATTCGGCAAGAAGACAATGCTCCGTGTTTGGTGGGATCAGAAAGGTGTGGTGTATCATGAGCTTCTAAAACCCAGTGAAACTGTGAATACTAATCGCTACAGACAACAAATGATCAATTTGAACTATGCATTGATCGAGAAAAGACCAGAATGGGCCAGAAGACGTGGCAAAGTAATTTTTTTACACGACAATGCACCTGCACACAAAGCAAAACTGGTTCAAGATACAATCAAAATGCTTGGCTGGGAACTGCTACTCCACCCGCCGTATTCACCAGACTTGGCCCCTTCCGACTACCATTTGTTTTCATCAACGGGACACGCATTGGCTAAGGAACACTTCGATTCCTACGAAGAAGTCGAAAATTGGGTGTCTGATTGGTTTGCTTCAAAAGACGAACATTTCTATTGGCGTGGTGTCCACAAATTGCCAGAAAGGTGGTCAAAATGTATAGAAAGCACTGCTTAGTACTTTGAATAAAATGTTTTTACTTTTCAATTCAAGATTAGTGTTTCATTTTCACAAAAAAACGCTCATTTCATACCGGTACACCTGGTATATTACAAGCAATGAGTGCACGGAATTAGTTCAAAACTTTACGAAACTGTTTCGACTGGATAACGCATACGTAGGACGTCGATACGGCGGGAGTTATGAACGCAGAGCGGCGAGCAGTTACGCTAGTACAGGGCGCTGTGTTGTCCAGACAGCGACAGCGCGTAGCACGAGAGCAGACGTCGGCTTCAGCTTCAGCGCTGTCTTCAGCTGTTCTACAATCAGCAAGCAGTTCACAGTTTCGCAGAAGGGAGAGACGTGAACATTTAAAAAGTAGAAACAGTTGTGTGAGTATAGGGTTTGATATTAATCTTGTCGATTGGTAATGAATAGCATATGCCGATCACAAGAGAGATACAACGCAAAACGAGGAGTTAAAATCGACACTAAAAGGTATAATTAAAGAACAAGCAGAGAAGGATAAGCAAGGACGGAAAGCGGAACAAGTAGAATTAATTAAGTCCATTAAGGAACAAATTACTGAATCAATCGATGACATGCTCAGCCATAAAATGCAAGAGGTTAAAGCTAACTTAGAATCTAACTTTAACGCACAAATTAATCATCAGAATATTAAAATAATGGAAATAAATTCTAGAGTAAATGAATTACGAGAATCAGTCCCCGTAGAGGTACAACAAGTAGCTAAACAAGTGTTATCAGATGATTTACAAGAAAGTATACATAGAACAACAACCCGACAGTGGACGGGCTATGCAGATAATGTGAATTCCCGATTCCAAACGGTACGGGCTAGTATTTCAGACGCAAATAAGCGTATCACGTCTATGCAGAAAAATGCTGTAATAGGAACACCTGATGCTATAAAACATTTGGAGAAACGTTTACAGTTATTCGTAGAACAAGAAGTAAAAGACAAAACAGAAATAAACAGTGACAAAATACCTTCTGGGGAAGGTACAATTACCAGTAAACAAGAACTGGATAGAATATGGAAAGCAATAGACGATAATAAAAAGAAATTAGAAAATAGTAAATCTGAAACTATGACAGAAGTAACTAGAGATGTAATACAGGATTTATGTTTGGGAAATCTGTTTAATTTAGCAAAGCACTTTCCAAACTATAAACCAGATTGTGATGTACACCCAATTCATTTTTTACGAGTGTTTGCCAGGTCTTTACCTAAAAAGTGGGATGACTTAAACAAAATAGATTTCGCATTAGTATATTTAATGGAGGACGCTGCGGAATGGGGAAATGCTCATGCAGAAGAATTTGTGTCTTGGACGTTCATAGAATGGCATTTGACAAAATCGAAGTACTTAGATGATCCAATAGATGAAATGCACTTAGTAAAAGTACTCATTAGACGTTTACCATACCACGATCGACAAGAAATATTGTATAGAGGGTGGAAAACCGTGAACGAGTTATTAACGCTTATTGAAGGTTTAGACACACTGAATACTGAAAGAAATGAAAATTATCCAGTGAATGACCGAAATACGGGGAACAGGAATAACAAATCCTTTCCTATTTCCTTGCCGCGGACGAAGGAATCCAATTATTGTAGAGTAAGCAGTAATGAAACTGTTCACAGCAGGGATAACGGTCTAAATCACAATAACCCTAGAGGAGGGAGAAATCAGACCGATAATATAAACTAGCAGGTGTTTACTCCTCAACCAACAAATACATATGCAACGAAATAATGACGCAGAAGCAAATCAGCGTATTATTGAAGCAAGTTCCAACCGGTGTCCAGTCATAGTGACGGAAAGCGAGAACAATCCTGGGCCAAGGGCCAGATTCCAGGATGTCGCAGAACAATACTCGGCCCATATACAAGTAAAATAACCGCTTATAGTAAAATATCACCTATTAACGATTGGTTATTAACGGAAGAGGAAAATTTAGAAAAGGTGCAACGCAAACCAATTGTAATCAGAAGAATAGGAAATAAAGGAGCGCAAATTTACATTAATTCAGGAAGCGAAATATCAATAATTTCGGAGGAATGGCTATTAAGTGGAAGAATAAAGGAATTTCCTAAGTTACCTGTTACGGGAGCGCATAGTGTAGGTATTACAGGTATTAAGAGCATTGTAGTGAAATGGGAAACAAGGATTACTTTTGGAATAGATCAACTGGTGTTTCAGCAAACCATGTTAATAGTCCCTAAAATAAATACGTAAATATTACTAGGAGGAGATTGGTTAATGAAATATGCAGTGGTAATAGACTTTCAGGGTGAATCTTTTAAGTGCAATCTCGATAATTATAATAAAGAGATCTTGTTTAAAACGGATGGCTGTCAAGTACTAAATGGGAGTAATAATTTACTGTTAATAGCGAATATGAGTTCAATTAAGATGTAAGTAATCTACAACAAACTGCAAATAAAGCTGATTTGTATGCAAAGGCTTGCGAATCGGAACTGTTAACCCTTACTCAAACGCAAGAGCTATATGGAATATTATGCAGACATTCAGATGTATTTTCAGACAAACTAGGGAATAAAGGAGATTCTGTGGTAGTTTTAAGATTAAAAACAACGTACCTATCAACGTAAAACAGGAAATACAGGAAGAAATAGATAAAATGTTAGATACTAATGTTATAGAAAGAAATACAAGCGTATACAACAATACACTGTTAATTGTCAGAAAGGCAACAGGAAGTGTACGCGTCGTACCAGACGCAAAAACCTTGAATCGTCATATTGAACTGGAGAGAGATCGTCCCATATGCACAGACGAACTGCCTGCTCGTTTTGCAAAAGCAAATTATTTTAGTTCCGTGGATCTCACGGATGGGTACTGGCAGGTGAAATTAGCTAAAGAATCTAGACCTTATGCTGCATTCTTATATGATGGAAATTCATAGCAGTTTACAGTTTTACCATTTGGGTTAAACATATCAGTATCAGTGTTTATGAGTGCATTAGCTGAAGCATTAGGGAGAAAGTTGTTACAAGAGCTATTGATTTATGTAGATGATATACATATTGTTTCAGAAACCTGGGAGGAACATTGTGATTTATTGCAAGAACACTAGAGAAATTTTATACCAAGGGAATAACTATTAAGCTCGCTAAATCACATTTTGGACGAGAGGAACTAAAATTCTTGGGACATCTCGTAGGACCAAGCCAAGAGGAATTAAGCCAGATCCAGAACGCATTTGGGCGATTAAAGACTGTCCACATCCACAGAATGTGAAACAGTTACGTTCCTTTTTACGATTAGTGGGATTTTATAGACAGTATATACAAGGAAAAGTCATGAATAATCCACATCTACTATCGCTATTAAATCAAAAGGCTAAATGGGCATGGGATGAAATTCAGAAAAGGCATTCCAGGAAGTAAAGGATACCCTAGTCAATGCTCCTATTTTAAACCACCCGAGTCTTCGTGAACCATTTGACATCGCAACAGATGCACCAGAACATGGCATAGCAGCAGAAGTATTTCTACATCTACATCTACATCTACATCTACATCTACATCCATACTCCGCAAGCCACCTGACGGTGTGTGGCGGAGGGTACCTTGAGTACCTCTATCGGATCTCCCTTCTATTCCAGTCTCGTATTGTTCGTGAAAAGAAGGATTGTCGGTATGCTTCTGTGTGGGCTCTAATCTCTCTGATTTTATCCTCATGGTCTCTTCGCGAGATATACGTAGGAGGGAGCAATATACTACTTGACTCTTCGGTGAAGGTATGTTCTCGAAACTTTAACAAAGTTTATATAATGCCGACAAACTAAAGAAATATAAACAAATAGTGAAATAAATAAACTATGTGTGTGTGTGTGTGTGTGTGTGTGTGTGTGTGTGTGTGTGTGTTTGTGTGTGTGTATCTATTTAGTCACGTCATAAATTAGGAGGGGAGAGTGGACAAGCAACCAAGTACTTAATAGTTCAAATGGATCTGAGCACTATGCGACTTAACATCTGAGGTCATCAGTCGCCTAGAACTTAGAACTAATTAAACCCAGCTAACCTAAGGACACCACACACATCTATGCCCGAGACAGGATTCGAACCTGCGACCGTAGCGGTCTCTCGGTTCCAGACTGTAGCGCCTAGAACCAAGTACTAAATAGTATTTGACGTGACTATAATAATAGGATAACAAATAGAAAGATTGGGTACAGATACAGAAAATGGATTAATAGAAGAGGGCAGTAGAAACAGTAATGTTTTGAATCGGTAATCTAGCTGGAGCTTGGTTTTTAAGAAAATAGAGAGTAAAAGAAAGAATAGATTGCAATTAAGAATACTTAGACATGTAGTGTCGTCAACAGATGAGTTAAGATATGAGGAAGGTAGTAAGCAAAAGACTTAACACCTGAAATAGACTACAGACACGGAAATCAAAAGGGAACCTCAAAGTAATATGGGAGAAAGTAGATGGAAAAGTAATGGACGATATAAATATATCTGAAATGTGGAGTGTACTCTCTAATTAGGAATGATGAATAAAAGGGAGATAGGCGGACCTAAGAAAACCTGACCTATACTGTGCGGGCAGGGGCATCAAGAAAGGGACTGACCTGTACCATAGTAAATTAGGAATTAATATGAGGCACTACCACACTGAATGAAATAGAAATACACTCCCGGAAATTGAAATAAGAACACCGTGAATTCATTGTCCCAGGAAGGGGAAACTTTATTGACACATTCCTGGGGTCAGATACATCACATGATCACACTGACAGAACCACAGGCACATAGACACAGGCAACAGAGCATGCACAATGTCGGCACTAGTACAGTGTATATCCACCTTTCGCAGCAATGCAGGCTGCTATTCTCCCATGGAGACGATCGTAGAGATGCTGGATGTAGTCCTGTGGAACGGCTTGCCATGCCATTTCCACCTGGCGCCTCAGTTGGACCAGCGTTCGTGCTGGACGTGCAGACCGCGTGAGACGACGCTTCATCCAGTCCCAAACATGCTCAATGGGGGACAGATCCGGAGATCTTGCTGGCCAGGGTAGTTGACTTACACCTTCTAGAGCACGTTGGGTGGATGGGATACATGCGGAAGTCCATTGTCCTGTTGGAACAGCAAGTTCCCTTGCCGGTCTAGGAATGGTAGAACGATGGGTTCGATGACGGTTTGGATGTACCGTGCACTATTCAGTGTCCCCTCGACGATCACCAGTGGTGTACGGCCAGTGTAGGAGATCGCTCCCCACACCATGATGCCGGGTGTTGGCCCTGTGTGCCTCGGTTGTATGCAGTCCTGATTGTGGGGCTCACCTGCACGGCGCCAAACACGCATACGACCATCATTGGCACCAAGGCAGAAGCGACTCTCATCGCTGAAGACGACACGTCTCCATTCGTCCCTCCATTCACGCCTGTCGCGACACCACTGGAGGCGGGCTGCACGATGTTGGGGCGTGAGCGGAAGACGGCCTAACGGTGTGCGGGACCGTAGCCCAGCATCATGGAGACGGTTGCGAATGGTCCTCGCCGATACTCCAGGAGCAACAGTGTCCCTAATTTGCTGGGAAGTGGCGGTGCGGTCCCCTACGGCACTGCGTAGGATCCTACGGTCTTGGCGTGCATCCGTGCGTCGCTACGGTCCGGTCCCAGGTCGACGGGCACGTGCACCTTCCGCTTACCACTGGCGACAACATCGATGTACTGTGGAGACCTCACGCCCCACGTGTTGAGCAATTCGGCGGTACGTCCACCCGGCCTCCCGCATGCCCACTATACGCCCTCGCTCAAAGTCCGTCAACTGCACATACGATTCACGTCCACGCTGTCGCGGCATGCTACCAGTGTTAAAGACTGCGATGGAGCTCCGTATGCCACGGCAAACTGGCTGACACTGACGGCGGCGGTGCACAAATGCTGCGCAGCTAGCGCCATTCGACGGCCAACACCGCGGTACCTGGTGTGTCCGCTGTGCCGTGCGTGTGATCATTGCTTGTACAGCCCTCTCGCAGTGTCCGGAGCAAGTATGGTGGGTCTGACACACCGGTGTCAATGTGTTCTTTTTTCCATTTCCAGGAGTGTATTTTACTGTACTAAGACGCAGAAGAGGTCTTTGGTGGAAGTGAGGATAAGTTTTGTTAAAAGGATAATCTGTAGATTATTCTTAAAATTGGTTATAAATAACAAGAGGGTTTTCCCAACCGTTTATAGTAAAGAGGTGAAAGGATTTGAGTGTAGTGGTGGAGACAATTTACACCTTCACATTATTGCGCGCAAAGCCTTAGCAATGTAAGTCCGTACTCTTGGAAGGTGGGATATTAAAGAAGTCAATTCTCTAAAAAGAGAAGACTTAGATGTCAATATAAGGGAAAGTCAGAAAGTTTATAATCAGTATAATAACGAAAGATGAGCTAGCTATGTAAAGAAGGTTAATATTGCTTTACCTGTTTAAAGACGAATAATATTATGATGTCTAAGTGGATCAGAATAAAAGTCTCACAAGTATCCAGTAGATAGATCGTAAAATTGTCTTAAATCAAAAACGAAAATTTATTATGAGGTCAAGAGGATCACAAATTACAAGGCATTTAAGAACAACATTAATGGCAAGTAAGATATTTGTATTACTATGCACATTCCTCAGACACTTCGGGTGACCTAGAAAAGATAGCCATAGCATGAAAGAAAGTAACAAGATATGAGAAGTAATATTACAAGTATGAAGAAAAGGAATGAATTCTGCCAAACAGGAACAAAGTAGTTAAGTAATTAAGTGAACAGAGTCACGAGTGATAACGATTGTAAAAAGTTACGTTGGAGAGATTGTGTAAAGACAGCATTACAACGTAAGAGTAGGATAATATTTATAGAATTGTTAGTAAAAATGTGTATGCAACTAGAGACTTAAGCACGAGATCTCTTGTCTGAGTAGAAGGATATGTAGTGTTTCGGGATATTTGTAAACATCCCAACACGTCATTGCAAAGCCGTCGACAAGAGATGCTTGTGAATAAACTGAATAAGGATAAATGTAGTGGGAAGGGGAAACAGTGTGTTTTCCTTTCTTGTGTGCAGTGAATGTGGAGCAGTGGTGGAGCGGGCTAGAAGAGGACCAGTAAAAATGCTATTACAACCACTGGTCGTCAGGGAGTCATTTGTGCCATGTTGCAGCAAGTGCCTGAATCCGAGAGCTATGGAGTAAAAGACGCACCAACAAGGGCGTATTGAACAATTGAACAGCCGTAGTTGTTTATCGGTGTTTTTTTTTCTCTCAGCTCCTACAATATACATGTACGGACGTTTTGAATGTAGTATTACCGTAGCAATTGTTAGTCGTGTTGTAAAAAGTAATAGTAAAAATGTTTGGCGAAATATACCACTGTTTGTGAGAAGTGTGGCTATTTATTTAGTAGCGCAGTAGAGAGAACTTGCGGAAGTATTCCAGGAATCTTCACCGCAGATGGATCGACAGGGAGGTGGCACGGAAGGATCCGGACCACCAAAAAACTACTCTGAGAAGAGAGGATAAAGGTAGTACTACTTTCATCTGGCGGTGTATTGGGGTCGACAAAATATTGCCCTGTTATATCGGCCAGGGACGCAACTTCCCGCTAGTATTGGTTTAAGACCCACCATAAATCTTACAAAATAAGCAACAGCAGGAAAGGAAGGAAAAATACAGCCCAAGAGGTGGTCTCCAGAGGTATCGGACTGGGGCCAAAACATCTACTGAACATATATTTCGGCTTTAGACAATTCTGTCTCAAATATATGAATGTGTAATATAAACGAAGAATATTGTACATCTTTTAGTGGTGTAATGATGCCGATTTCATCTGTATTGACAGTTCGTCAACATTCAATTACCTTCAGCACTAAACGCAAGGCAGACTGAAAGTGTAAAGTTACCAGTTCGTTTGTACTTTCATTTTCAGCTCACAATATTTTTACTTTTCTTAAATCGCGAGTTTATCTTTGCAATGCTTTGCGTGCGTATACTATGGTTAGCTTCGCTTAGTCGAAACGAGCTCTTTGAGCTATCTCTTTGTATACCCACTGATGCATTTCGCATCTTGGGAGGCCTGTTTAGACCATCGGACAATCAGAAAGGCTCGCGAGTGTGGAATCACGAGGGGATATTGTCTAGAGTGAGTTTTCGCCACTTATTTCCTGTTTTTCTGTTTGGGACGCAGTCTGGTCTATTCTTATTCTTGTTTCGTCTGGCGTGTCGATGCGAGAAGATTCGGAGTTAATACAATGACGAAGATACAGTTACTTGCCGTGGTGACTATTAGGCGAATGTATAGGTTACTTCAGACGTGTATTCTAAAAATTCGCAGTTTTCTTGAGATCGCTCCTTCCACGCAATGAAACGAAGGCTCAGAGTTCTCTCATTTTTTGTGAAATAGAAGCTGATTCTAGGATAAAGTAGTATCATTTTAACTGGATAGGTCTTGTTGTACATTCAAACTTATAATCTTTCTCTGTGTTATAAATGATTCTTTGTCTTGCTAGAAGCCGTGTGTTGAGAACATGTAATTTCGTTACTCTTTTCGAAAAACTTACTTTATGTTAGATACAAAGGTAATTTTTTCTGAATTACTCGTATTTCATTCAAACTAAGTCGTAACATAGTTACCTGCTGCCGTGCAGATACAAACCATTAGCAATAAATACATCGTTCTTTGAGTGGATTATGGTGACAGATGGAGAGAGGTAAGTCGTTGGCTGCTGTTCAGGAAGACTAATGATTTCTGAATATGGTTCATGGTTTTCTGATATATTGGTGAGATGTGCGATGGAACAGAAGGTAGCGAGGGGCTCCCTGTTTGCAATAGTATATGGAGATTATGTTCTTTTAAGTCATATCCTGATCTATATGGTGTAATGAAGTTGCTGTGCTAGTGTCAGTCCTAGTCGTGGGAAAGGGAAATTTTATCAAAATTCAATAAGACGCGGTTGGGCGATGAAATCTGGGGCCCCTGGCAGAGTGTGGTACCAGACGACATCCAGCAGGCCAGGCAAGGTAAACATGGCAGTCACGGGCGCGGAGCTGCGACGGCGCTATTGCAAGCACAATTTGTTTTGAGTGGAGCAACAACGAGGCAGGAAAAGGCAGCGTTGCTTTAAGTTATTGCGATGTATGAAGCGGGGCACTAGGCCAGAGCCAGGATTGGCGATTTGTAAATGGCTGACGTGTGGGAATTGATCAACTATGGTTCAAATGGCTCTGAGCACTATGGGACTTAACTTCTGAGGTCATCAGTCCCCTAGAACTTAGAACTACTTAAACCTAACTATCCTAAGAACATCACATACACACATTCCCGAGGCAGGATTCGAACCTGCGACCGTAGCGGTCGCGCGGTTCCAGACTGTAGCG
This sequence comes from Schistocerca americana, assembly GCF_021461395.2. NCBI lineage: Eukaryota > Metazoa > Arthropoda > Insecta > Orthoptera > Acrididae > Schistocerca > Schistocerca americana. The sequence goes on from NC_060130.1 coordinate 626,030,797, forward strand.
CCTAGAACCGCACCGCTCGGCCACCCCGGCCGGCTATAGAGGCCAGTCTCGCAGCAATGTTATAAGTATTCGGCATAAACTTCTAAGCCGGCCGGTGTGGGCCTGCGGATCTAGGCGCTTCAGTCTGGAACCGCGTGACCGCTACGGTCGCAGGTTAGAATCCAGCCTCGGGCATGGATGTGTGTGAAGTCCTTAGGTTAGTTAGGTTTAAGTAGTTCTCAGTTCTAGGGGACTGATGACCACAGATGTTAAGTCCCATAGTGCTCAGAGCCATAAACTTCTACTTTGTTTCTATGTAATTGTTCAGGCTATATTCTGCCTCCTAGGACACAACACCGGGGCACGACGGAACAGCAGCCTGGAACTTGGAGATTGCGCGGTCTGCCTGAAGGAGGGCAGTGACAGCGGTCTGTAGTGGGTCCAGGAGGGGCTCGGTTCCACTCCAGTCGACGGGGCACGTTCGCTTCCCCCCTGGCGTACCGGGGTCTGGGCGAGGCGTACGTTGTGGGAGGCGCAGCAGCGCTGAGACAGCGCCAGAGACCGTGGCGGGTGTTGGCAAGCACCACTAGCAGCAAGTTGATGCACAACGTGCAGGAAGGCGCGGGTTCGAGTCCGATCCTGTCCTGGGAGCAGCAGTGGCCCGAGGGCCATGGGTGACCAGTACATCCACCTTCGTCCCATGGTCAGACAGGGCAGGCCAAACGGGGTGGAGGGCGGCGAGGAGCAGGGAATGTAGCAGTCTCTGGAATCGTGGGCAGCAGCGCGGCGCAAGTCGCAACGCATCGCTGGGTGGTCACCTGGAGAGTGGCGGCCGACTTCCATCGGAGGGCGGCCTTGATGACGACAGCAGTGACGTCGGCATGCCAGGAGTCTGCTGAGCCGGCTGGACTCGCGGAGCATCGGTGGGCGGCATGCTGACACTACCCCTCATCATCGAGTACGGTAAATTAGCTGAATAAAGCAATGTTACCGAATACCACTGTATCACTCTGCACTGCCCTCGACACTATTGAACTTGCTCGACCTTCTGACGAAATACAGTGCAATCCGCAACAAAGTGTTTATAGCTGGAGGGTCCTGAAAAGAACCGTTTGAATCCATGTCTTGTAAAAAATTCATGTCGGCCAGGATTTCAGATTATCGGGCTGCCTCTGCTTCTCAGCTTTAGATAACTGCCTCAATGTGACTGCTCATTAGCACCAACTTGGGGACTCATGTGACTTAAGAAATGTAACAGACGTGAACAGTCTTATCATTAACAATATTTATTGAAGGAGGATACCAAATGAAGCAGAAAACATCAGTGGCTTTCGTTGTCATAAGTGGACCATACAATACAGTTTGGGGTCGTGGATGGCTCCCCCACGGATTCGCCCGCATATGCGTTCAACACGTATATTAAACACACCTTCTCCTCTCCCTTTCTGCGTCCATCTCTCCCTCCTGTTGTCTGTCTAGTTTACCCTCTCACCTCTATCTGTGAATCTCCTCCTCCCCACTCTCTCTGTCTCTTCTCCTCCTCCACTCCTCTCTTCCAGCCCCTCTCTCTGACCATACTTCATCCCTCCTCCTTCTGACCATATCTTCCTCCTCCTCTGTCTCTTCATCTTCACCTCCCCCTCTTCATTTTCCACTTGCCAACTATCCCTCTACACTTTGCACATGCCTCACACATCTCCACTTTCTCACGACTCTCTGTCCATTTGCTCCTCCCCCTTGTTGTGCCCACCTCCTCTTTTCATCCATCTCAGCCTGTCCCCAGCTGTACCCATCGCTAAGTGTAGCCCCTGCAAAACAGTTCAATAAAACAGGCCAGTACTACTCCCAAAACACACCTGCCATGCAGGGCAGGCTAAACACCAGGTGCTTAAAAATGATTTGTTTGCCCTTGACATACAGGACACCATGCAAATCAGGATGATAAAGTGGGCTTACACTACTACAACACACTTGTCATGCAGGGCAGCCAACATGTTGGGGACTGGGAAACTCTTTCTTCCCCATGACATTTAGGCTGCCCTCCAAATCAGGTTGATTTGGCAGGCCAATATTGTTCCTAAACAACATGCCTCTTGTGCAGGGCAGTCTATAGGCCAGCGACTGGAAAAAATGCGTTTTGTCCATATCTCCACTCCTATAGGAGCTAGGAGATAATAAACCCCACAGTACTGATTCTCGTAAGGCCTGTTGTTTCTGTGGTAAATTTGGTTTAAATCTATCAAGGGGTTTGGGAGGAGATCCCAGTACACACACACACACACACACACACACACACACACACACACACACACACACACACACACAAACACACACACACGCACACAGAATCTCTCTCCCTCTCTCTCTGCTTTATATACATAACAGATTACAACTTATTCTGTGCAGACAGACAACTAAACTAATCGATGACATGTTAGCTGGCAGGACAATTACTGTAGCTACATGAAAAGACACTAGCTGTCCAAAAGTACTGAATAAGGGCTTACCGCAGGGATCCATCCTCACTCTTCCCTCGTTTAATTTTTATGTATTTGATATTGCTCCAAACCAGTCCAGATAGCTGGGCTATGTGGATGATTGGGCAATAGCTACCCAACACAGAACTTTTAAAACAACTAAAGGAAACCTGACTTCTGATCTAGACATCTTAAGCCAATATTTTTGCAAATGGGTATTATAACCTGACTCAAATACAACAGAAGTAGCATATTTTCATTTGTCCAGCAAATTTTGAGGAAGGCGAACTTCGTCATAACATCATTCAAAATACCTTGGAATTACGTAATCAGCTCACTTTCTTTTAAGGAGCACTTGGAATGAACATCTGCTTAGCTCAAAAGCAGCAATAACATTCTCGATAAACTCTGTGTCACTTCTTGGGGATCGTCAGGAGACTCACTTCGAGTATCAGCAATCGGACTGCTCTACTCACCGGCAGTGTACTGTTTGTCTGTCTGGCTTAATAGTGCATCTGTGAAAAAGATAGATGTACAACTTAAAGAAGTCATGTGCTTTGTTAGTAGGCCAGTACCATCTGCTCCCATATACTAGTTCCCTATCTTGATCACGCTCCAACTGCTGACATCAGATGGAAGAGTGCACTACTACGAGAATACCGGAAGATCGTTGATAACCTCGACCTTCCAGTATTGAACGTAGGGAAACGCTGTAGGCAACAAAATCTCCTCTCCCGTGCCTGAATCTGTCCTGCGTCCACGAGAAATCCCCTGGACTTGACCAGCCTCACGCAATTTTGATTTCCCTGAACCACATCCGAATGGCCACTGGACGATGTGCAGACCCTCTCCACATGTGGGGCAAATCTTCATCACCATGTTGTGATTGTGGTGCAGAACGACAGACAGTTCCTCATGTTGTACCAACATGTCACACAAAAGCGTCCTTTCGAAGATTTCCTTAGAGTAACGAGTGATGTTATAAACTACATAAAAGACATTGATACTCGCCTATAGCTGTTGTCATTTGTGTTACATTATGCTGGAGAGATGTGTTGAAGTGTTGATACGTATTAATTTAGTAATCTTTGTATATGTATAGCTATTCTTACGATTTAAAAACTCATAATATGGGCCATATGAGAAATAATAATAATAATAATAGTAATAAGTGTTTGAATAAACATTGTTTTCAAATCTAAATTCAATGATTACAGATACGATGGATAATCTCCAAGCACAGCTTTGCCTATGAGCTGCAAGCATAGGTAGTATATAACTTTTGGACAAGGTTTTGATGAATAGTTACCAATTAATTGATGCTTGAATATCTGTCTATGCAAAATTCCTATCTGTTTGCCATACGATAAGTAACCTCGTGTTTCTGTGATTATTTCGTTAAATATTTATGGTTGGATCGCGTTTCCAGTTTTACCTCTGGGGCACAAATATTCATATAGTACAGCATAGCTTAATAGTTCAGGGCTTTATTTAACTGCTTTTGATAGTAGTTCATTTTTATTACACTTACAAAGTGCGACATAAAAGCAAGTGTTCTGTGCTAAGTATGGTAGAATACCCACTTATGCAACCAAAGTCTTCTCCTACACAGACTGAAAGTCGCAACAAGTCACGGAACCACGAGACAGAAGCCACATGGTAGGTGACAACGAGAAAGTATTGACAGACATGCGCAACTACATAATTTTCCGTTTAGTTTCGTATGTCTGTCAGTGGAGAATAAGTAAACCGGTGATACTGGAGGACACTGCGTTAAGAAATGATAGAAGCAGCACATAATCTTTCTAGGTAGTGGCTAGACACGCTAGGAAGAAGAGACAAGTGGCAGGCAGACAGAGCTGTTCCGTCTGCTCAGAGAGAGACGGGCTGGCCGGGCAGGCCAGTCACGCCCAGCCCGGTGACGCGGAACGTGCTGCCCGACAGCGGCCAGCGGCGCAGCTGCTCGGCGGTCAGCTCGTCCCGCGCTGACGTCACAAACAGCTCGTCCAGCTTCTCTCCGCCGAACGCCACCGAAGTTATCTTCGGAGCTGGCATCTCGACCCTCTTCAGCAGCTTCCCAGTCGAGGGGTTCACTTGAATAACCTGAAACGGCGCAGAACCACCCGAGTCTCAATAACATTAGCCAACACTGGAAATGTAGTCTACTGTACAGTTAATTAGCATCCACGTTGTGCGTCGTTTATGTTTCTTGGAAATTTATTAGTGCCGCATGCGGGGCACCAATACTATATCTACATCTGCCTCAATACTCTACAAGCCAGCTTAAGGTATCTGGTTCAAATGGTTCAAATGGCTCTGAGCACTATGGGACTTAACATCTGAGGTCATCAGTCCCCTAGAACTTAGAACTACTTAAACCTAACTAATCTAAGGACATCACACACATCCATGCCCGAGGCAGGATTCGAACCTACGACCGTAGCGGTCACGCGGTTCCAGACTGAAGCGCCGAAAACCGCACGGTCACACCGGCCGGCCAAGGTATCTGGAGTCGTACCACTATCTACTTCCACCTTCTCTGTTGCAACTGCGAACGGTGCATGGGAAGAATGATTGTCGATAAACTTTAATCTTAGTTCCGTTTTCTCGATTCGGTGGTCATTTCGTGACATACAGGGTGAATCACCTACAACTTGCACCGCAGATATTGCGGAAATGCAAAATGCTATTGATGTGCGGTTTTCATGGAATGGAATGGTAGTCAGGGGCTCGTATTGTTAGCCAATAAACAGGTTATAATAATACTTAGAAAGTCTAGGTGGTAGGTTCCTGTGGGACCAAACTGCAGAGGTCATCGGTCCCTAGGCTTACACACTACTTAATCTAAATAAAATTAATTTACGCTAAGGACAATACACACACCCATGCCCGAGGATGGACTCGACCCTCCGACAGGGGGAGCCGCGCGAACTGTGGCAAGGCGCCCCGGACCGCGCAGCTACCCCACGCGGCTAGAAAGTGTATTTTTTGTGCAAACTTACACTTATTAAATGTAACAACGCCTGCTGACACCAACAAACTAAAAGTAACATAAATTAGAATGTCAGTGGTGTTTGTTGCGGGATTTTAGTGCGAATCGTTCACGAGATACTGTATTTTGAAAAGTTTCCACACCAACACAGTTTCCACACCGACACTTATTTGTGCCATTCAAACTGCGTCGTTGCTGGGTACTATGTTGTAATGTTAGGTTACAGTGTGCTTGTGTGTTCCTTGAGTGCATTGCGACTTGCTAGTCAGTTAGTGTGTGGCAACAGTCAGAGCAGTGCGTCGTGAGTGGATGCAGCCTCCTAACAGACCGTTTTCCACGGATGCTAGAAGACGTTCCTCTGCAGACTAGGAGGAACCTGTGATACCAACAGCCCATAGTGCACAAAGTACTATATCATGTCTTCACGAATTGTTTCCAAACCGTTGGGTTGGCCGCAGAGAACCTGTGCTTTGGCCCGCCCGTTCTCCGGATTTGATGCCTGTAGGCTTTTCTCTGTGAGTAAAGCTGAAAGACGTTGTCTGCAAGGACATATAAACTATATACCGCTCGTACATCTCCACTGAAATGGTAGCACGTGTGCAGCAGTCGTTCCATACCAACTGGAAGCGAGTATTCCCGCTATCAGTAGTCATTTTGAACACAACCTGTGATGGTCAATTGTCTCGTTACTAGTCACAATCCACGTAACTACTGTATGCACTTGTGTTGTTCTTTAGTGTGTGCTACCACAGGTATTGTACAAGTGCTGGTGTGGGAACTTTCCAATATACCATATCTTGTAAACAACTCGCACTAAAATCCTGTAACAAACACCTCTGACATTCTGATTCAGCCTACTTTTTGTTTGCTAATATTAATAGTCATTGTTTCATTTAAAATGTATATCTGCTCAAAAATACACTTTATAAATGTTATTGTAATCTGTTTGTTGGCTAGCAATTCGAGCCGTTATCAATCATTTGTGTGAAAACCACACATCAGTAGTACTTTCCATTTCCACAATATTTACGATGCAAAGTTTAGGCGATTCGCCGAGTATACAGGTATGTGGGAGGACGTAATATATTGCCCTGCTCTTCCCCGCACATATTCACTCGCTCCTGGAGTCAGTTTCCGGAACAGACTGGAATTAGTGCAAGGGGCATAGCAGCATGTTCATGGTTCACGAGTCACCATTGGCTGTCCTTGATGTGTGCAGTGACAAAGAGCGGGATGCTAATTTATCTGGAGCAAACTGTGGATATATCAAAGGGCATTTTACAATAGGGACTAATCGAATGAGGCGGTGTGGTTGTTCAGATACTGAGGATGGATGGAGATTGCTCTGTCCGGCAATTCTGATTTATGTTTTCCGTGTTTTTCCTAAATCATCATCATTTCAGGCAAATGTCTGGATAGTGCCTTCATCAAGGCTACGGCCAACCATCTGTCCTGTCCTCATAAATATACACTTATATATTTTTGAGCTATTTATTTCCATTGTATTATGATGTCAAATCCTGCATCATTGTAAGATGATCCGTGAATGAATAAGTAAATAAATAAATAAATAGTAAAGCTCATCGTGATGCACAAAACCTCTCTTGCAGCGTCTGTCACTGCAGTTCGTTGAGCGCCTCCGTTAACACTATCGCATCAGCTAAACCATTGATCATGACCAAAACGTCACTTTTCTTTGGGTCTTGTCTATCTCCTTTACTAATTCAACTCGGTAAATATCCCTAGATTGACGATCACTATTCAATAAATGGCGGAACAAGTGTTCTGCAAGCCCTTTCTTTCGTGAATGAACTACACATCCAAAACATTTTCGCAATAAATGTCACTGTGAATTGTACTGTAATTACTATTGTACAGTAGTTACTGTTCCAGTGACCAGTCGCCAATCATATAATTTTACACCAGTCGAATTCATCGCCTATTTATGCGCTGTATGTTACATTCGTTTATGTTCAGGCTCAACAGTGTGTGGTGGATAACAACGATGTTATTTGCTTCACGATAGAAATCGTTTTTTTGCCCATAAGTAAATTCTTTGCTTATGCGAAAGTTAATGGGGAAGTTAATTTTATGCAGTTATCAATTTTTACCACTATTCTGGAAGTTAATTAAGGGTTAATGAACTATCACGTTATTTAGATTCAGAAACTAATTTGTATTAATTATTTATTTACTACAAAAATTAGTACTTGCCTGCAGCTTACGAAATCATATTAGACAGGATTTGGTGCATCAGATACAGGTATGTGAAAATGATAGATTACACTTTCGTTTATTTGTACAAAACATACTGACTTGAACGAAAACCAGAAACAAGCCTTCGTTGTGGCTTAGACAATGACACACATATGCCCTCACATTCACAGGCATGAACCAGAATACAGATAACACATTCGGCTTGCAGTCTAAATTCTCAAAATACCGGTGGATAAAAAGTGTTAGTGTGTTAGAGTAAAATCAGCCATTGGCAGTGTTTTTGAGAGAAGATGGCCAGAATCTGACGAAATGGATTAATAGATTCGACCATGACCTAAAAACAACAGATGAGATGACGTGATGCATCTAGCGATCTGTTGAAGACCAGAAAGCAACAGCTTGGCAGAGAAGATACAGCATGTGACAATACTGTTAACACTGTTCGCTTTTCTATAAGTCTTTCTTTGGCGATACTTCAATATGATACCCAGGGAAGGCTGATTACCACATTTTCTCTAACAACAGGTGTTAGCATAATTCACACAGATCAAGTAGTATATGTATGGGGCTTCCAGCACACTTTGCAATTAAATATCCTTGAAAAGTTCAAACATTAGTGTGACTGGATGCATCCCAGAAATAATGGTGTCATAAATAACCTTCAATGCATGATGTTATCAATATGGCACTGACGCAAAATTAAAAAATTCAGGATGACAGGTTATTTAAAAAATCTGTCAGTTAAAAAATTTATAAGATTGCAAGATGGTGGATATAGTAAAGTTGTGTTTTTGTAACCTGTGGCTTAAACACTTTAGTGGCGCAAAAGACGGTGTTGAGAATGAGTCACGTTTGAGTCATCACACACAATTCTACACATCATCAAATGGGGGTGACAGATTCTTGCAGATGATAAGCAGCTGTCTTTAAGAATGAGAGCGAAGGAACCAAAGATATGTAAAGACATTCTAAGTACGAACATTCGCTGTCACTGCAGATATCCTGCAATGTACGACCACGGTGTGTGAGGTAATGGGCGAGTTGTGGCGCCCTGAAAATATTCTAAGTTCAGAGTCAGCACGGCCGCGCGGGCCGCGTGGTAGGCCGCCCGTGTGGTGCCGAACGTTAGCCGGGGTCCAGGCTGACCATGTGGCTAGGAATTCCTTGGTGGCGCTGTGTTGATGAAGGAGACATCCCGGGAGTGCCAAAGATGGCAGACATTGTGAAACCTTACCGGCAGACATTTCACAGTTCGTATAGAAATTAATAGTAGCCACATGAATCATGATACCTCAGAAAGAAACATGTACACTCTTTGACATAAAATTCGACCGGCGGCCGGCCGCTTCAGAGGCTAAGTCCGCGCCGATCGCGACATGGGACAATAAAACTGGCCAACTCGCTAATTCTCTAAGTCCGGTTATCTGCACAATCTGGCAACACTGCAGACTGCGGCACTTCCTGGAGGAAAACTTGTCCCATGATAGAGAAACACTAGGCTGATTACGCCTGTGGTCTAGCGGTAGCGTGCGTTGTTTCTGTTCGTAATGTCAGTTGATCGAGAGCAGCTGGCATAAAATATTTTTATAGCCTCTTCTGTCTGAATGGTGAAGACGTGAATGTAATAGTAGCGCAGATTCAATCTATTTCGCTTTCTGACACACCGATATCAAAATTTTATCCAGTAACGATTTTGCGGCAGATTTCCTGCAGACTGTCCTCCTCTGGACGCCGTATGCGGCAAAGCTCCGGGATCCATTTGCTGGCTACCGGCAGCGGCCGTGGCGACAGCAGCGGCGCTGCACTCCCCCGTTCTTTATCGAAAGCGCCTGCTCCCGCTCATCGCTTTTGATGATTTAAAACGCTTTATTATTAAATGTTGCTCCACAGAAAATTTCTACGATTTCCATTCACGCTCAAAAGCAACGGAGACAGACGCCCTGATTAGTAGGCGGGTATTATGGTTCAAATGGCTCTGAGCACTATGGGACTTAACATCGATGGTCATCAGTCCCCTAGAACTTAGAACTACTTAAACCTAACTAACCTAAGGACAGCACACAACACCCAGCCATCACGAGGCAGAGAAAATCCCTGACCCCGCCGCGAATTGAACCCGGGAACCCGGGCGTGGGAAGCGAGAACGCTACCGCACGACCACGAGATGCGGGCGCGGGTATTATATTACATTAATCGGCAAGAGCTGAGTATGGCCCGAAATTAATTTTATAGACTGGGACGAAATTAAACCACCTCGCTACATTCTTGGAGTCCAGAAATTAATTATGCTTTCTAAGTGTCTCATCTTACAGTGGATTCTATCGTACGAGTCTTCGATGTGGAAAACGAATGTCAAGTGAATTTAGCGAGGTAACGCCGGCCTACACCCGGAAGTAAATGCACTATCAGAGTGTTGACAAATACTTGCTACGACGCTGCCATTTCTCGGTTCTCTTACGAGGCAGCTCTTCAGCGAAATGCTTGCCGTGATTCTCCGATACGGTCCTTCAGAGTGGAGACGCGCGCGCACGTTTGGTTTTTATGCGGCGTTCTCCCCTGATGGTTTCTGACGTCGCCTTGTGGGCTATGTCTACATTTGAGACATTCAATTATCATTAATCCAGAATGATACAAGTTTCAGCTTCCGGCGTGGAAGAAGGCTGTTGACGCCGACATTATATCATTTCAACGTAGGGAAAGCAAAACGGGTCATTCAATGTTTCTCATTCAACATAAAGCATGTGAGATAATTTTCCGTAACGTTCATAATCATCTAAAAATACAAACGAAGTAAAAATACATCTGAAGCTCATTCGAATTGAATATAATGTAAGATACCAAATGCTTTGCACCTCGATGTCGAATTTGTCCACGTGCAATCTTTTTCAGCATACAAAAAGAATGTCATGATTACCACGAGAATGAAGAAATATGTTGGTACGGATGGAAGCAAGGAGAGACGCAGTCAACAAATATTCGATTCCTCATGGCATTCATTTCATTTAAGACGTAAGAAGAGTTAAAGCGGGATATTACTTTCGTTAACACGAAAGATATGCCGCACATATTGATAACGAGGAAGTCTGCGTCTTCATACGTTTCCTCCTTGAAATCTGTATGCTCTCTTATATACTAAGTGTGGTGTCACCGCCGGACACCACACTTGCTAGGTGGTAGCTTTAAATCGGCCGCGGTCCATTAGTACATGTCGGACCCGCGTGTCGCCACTGTGTGATCGCAGACCGAGCGCCACCACAAGGCAGGTCTCGAGATACGGGATAGCACTCGCCCCAGTTGTACGGACGACTTTGCTAGCGACTACACGGACGAAGCCTCGCTCATTTGCAGAGCAGATAGTTAGAATAGCCTTCAGCTAAGTCAATGGCTACGACCTAGCAAGGCGCCATTAATAACATTGCATGTATCTATGGAGTCTCACTTATATCGTCAATAGCGATGTACCAAGGATGGATTAAAGTTAAGTATTCCAGAAGCTACGTACTTTTCTTTATAGCATTCATTACATATCCTGTTTCAGACCTCACGCCCATCTGCTAGCTTAGCGCGTGCCTTTCGGCTTCCTCTCATTGTGTCTTGGCTGTCTTGTCTAGACACAACATTTTTGGCGACGAGTCAACGGAAAGGGTCTTGTTTTTTCTAATTGCTTACATTTACTTGTGTCATGGCTTCGCCAGATGTACTGTCCGAATTTTATCGCTTGCAGAATCAGCAGACGCAGGCGTTATTGGATGCCCTTGGACAGCTCTTCCAGGGTCAACGTGCACTGCAAAACGATGCGGCAGCCGCCGCTACACCGCTACCGCAGCCACAACATGCAGTTGCACCACCATTCCGTAATTTTCAAGCAGACGAGGAAACATGGACGGAGTGGTCACGCCAGTTTGGATTTCATCTCGCCGCCTACAGAATTCAAGGTAACGAGCGGCAGCCTCATTTATTGGCGTGTGTAGCGGTGCAAACGTACCGTGTGATAGTGAAATTGTTTCCCCGACGCGACGTAACAACTCTGTCCTACGAAGAAATTTTGTCGGCATTGGATGCCTATTTCAAGGAAACAGTTAATGTAGTTGCAAAAAGGTATACTTTCTTTCGTACAAAACGTACGGCCGGTCAAACTAATAGGGAGTGGGTTGCAACATTGCAATGCCTTACAAGGGATTGTGCTTTTGAGTGTGAATGTGGACTCCCTTATTCAGATACTATGGTACGTGATGTTAGTATACGGGAACAGATTTTGAAACTAGTTAATCCCTCCCTTCAACAAGTGATACACATATTGGATAGACAAGACACACTTGACTTTGCTCAGGAATCATTTGCAACTTCGCCAGCCGTGTGTACCATTAACCGGCCCGCCGGGCGCGCTGCACGGACCGGTCAACTGCCCTCGTGCACGTCCGCGCAGCTGTCGCCACGCTCTAAACCAGGTGTGCCGCGCCAGCATACAAATGCAGTGAAATCATGCCCGCGGTGTGCTACTAGACATTCGCGTGAAAATTGCCCGTCACGCCAAGCTATTTGCTTTTTCTGTAATAAAAAAGGACATGTTCAAAGTGTTTGCCAGAAAAAGCTCGGATCAGACAATCACAACCATTCCAGGCCCTTTGCTTCGCGCCGGAATCGAACCAAGAATACTCAGGCTCGTGAACCTTCGCCCATGGACATTCATGTAGTTAATTCCACTTCGTCCAGTGCCACTGTCTCTAACAGTGACTGTGTTCGTCCCACACAAAGTGTGCGTCGACGTCGCCGGAAATCACGTCAATTAGCAAGTGATGCTGTACCTGTATCAGTTCAAATTGCACGAGACCGTCGCTCTTGTCGTCAGCAGGACAATAAACTTTTTGTAGATTTGGACTTTAATGGCAAGGTCATACCATTCCAGCTCGATACCGGAGCTGCAGTTTCATTGATCAATCACGACACGTACAAACAACTGGGCAAACCTCCGTTGCGTGCCGTGAATGTTAAGTTACATAGTTATTCCGGACAGCATATCCCTGTGTTAGGACAGTGCACTCTTCTTGCAACATACAAGGGACAAACAAAACTTGTGTCATTTTACGTTCTTCGTTCTTCTACTGCAGTGAACTTGTTTGGTTTAGATATATTTCAGTTGTTTAACATGTCTATAGTAAATCAGGTCCTATCATGAACCAGACTGTGCCTTCAGAAAGTGTTTCTCGTCTGTGTGAAGAATTTGCCGACATTTTTGCACCGGGCTTAGGTTGCGCTCAGAACTATGAAGCACATTTGGAACTGAAAGTAAACGTGCAACCGAAATTTTTCAGAGCGCGCAATGTTCCTCACGCATTGCGTGATGAGGTCGCAAGAACATTACACGATTTAGAATCACAAGGTGTAATTGAACGTGTGCAGGCTTCTCTCTGGGCCTCACCCTTAGTAATTTTGCCGAAACCTTCCGCAAAATTGAGACTTTGCGTGGACTTCAAGGCCACAGTGAATCCACAACTAGTGATTGCAACTTTTCCCTTACCCCGCCCGGAAGATCTTTTTGCTAAACTGTGCCCGGGTAAATATTTTTCGAAGTTGGACCTAGCGGATGCGTACTTGCAACTCCCAGTGGACGCCGAATCCCAGCGCGTCTTGGTGGTTAACACGCATCTTGGTTTGTACCGATTCAAAAGACTGCCATTCGGATGTGCATTCGCCCCTGCATTGTTTCAGCAATATTTACAAACTGTTTGTGCGTCGGTCCCTACTGCAGCGAACTATCTGGACGATATTGTGATCTCCGGAAAGACAGCAGATGAGCATTTAGCACACCTACGAACATTATTTCACGTGTTGCGACAAAATGGTCTTCACTTGCGGAAGGACAAATGTGTGTTTTTTGCTCGTGAATTACCATACCAGGGACATGTCATCAATGCCCAAGCCATACATCCGAGTCCAGAGCACCTCCGTGCCATACAAGACTTGCCTTCCCCGCAGAATTTGAAGCAGCTACAGAGTGTGATGGGTAAAATTAACTATTATCATCGCTTTCTGCGCAATGCCTCTTCCATTTCAGCTCCGCTTCATCGCTTAAGCCGTAAAGGTGTTCCGTTCGTCTGGACGACGGAATGCGAACGCGCTTTTCGCCAGTTGAAATCGGCGTTGCTTTCAAATACTTGCCTTACGCCATTCCATCCCCAGAAACCCCTTTTGTTGATGGTAGATGCATCGGATTTCGGGATCGGTGCTGTGCTTGCGCACAAAGATGGGTCGCATGATCGACCTATTGCCTTTGCGTCCAAATTGCTCTCATCTGCGCAAAGAAATTATTCCCAGATAGAGAAAGAAGCTTTGGCTCTCATATTTGGTGTTAATAAGTTTCATGATTTCTTGTATGGTCGTCACTTTACCATCATCACAGACCACAAACCTTTGACATCGCTTTTTCATCCGAACAAGCCTGTACCTCCACGTACAGCGCAGAAATTCATTCGCTGGTCTATTTTCCTCTCACAGTACCGCTACGATATCTTGTATCGGTCCACTGCTAAGCACGGAAACGCCGATGCGTTGTCCCGTTTGCCTGTTGCTGAGGATAGAGCATTCGATTCTTCCAAACTTGCTTGCATGTTCATTGATTCGGAAACCGATGAAGTGGTCGAATCGTTTCCGATTGATTTTCGTCGTGTAGCTACAGCCACAGCTGCTGACCCTGTCCTGGCTACCGTTTTGCGTTTTGTTGCTACTCAATGGCCCTTGTCAAAGTCGCGGATCGAGGATCCGCTGGTTCGCCGATTTTTTGCTCACAAGGAGAGACTTTTTGTACGACGTGGTGTTTTGTTGTTGCATTCTGATAATGATCAGTCCAGAGTCGTGGTCCCTCGTTCGTTACAGTCCTCTGTCTTAAAGCTTCTTCACCAAGGCCATTGGGGTATAGTGCGAACGAAACAACTTGCTCGTCAGCACTGTACTTGGTTCGGAATCGATGCTGCGATTACGAATATGTGTTCTTCTTGCATGGCGTATGCCGAACACCAATCCGCACCGCCGCGGAAAGTCTTTGCATGGCCACAAGCCACTTCCCCTTGGCAACGCTTGCACATCGATTTTGCTGGTCCATTCTGGAATGCTCGATGGTTGGTTGTGGTAGATGCCTTCAGTAATTTTCCTTTTGTTGTCCGGATGTCTTCCACGACGTCATCTGCCACCATCCAAGCGTTGTCTGCTGTCTTTTGCATTGAAGGTCTTCCGCAGACTATTGTTTCCGACAATGGCCCACAATTCTTGTCCGCAGAATTTCAGTCATTCTGCCGGGCCAATGGTATTCAACATCTGACATCTGCGCCGTTTTCGCCTCAGTCAAACGGTGCCGCTGAACGATTGGTCCGGACTTTCAAGTCACAGATGTTGAAGTTAAAAGAGTCGAATTCTCGGGAGGACGCATTGTAGCCCTTTTTGTCTTCGTATCGCTCTCAGCCCCGAGATGGTCGCTCGCCGGCTGAGTTGCTCCACGGTCGCCCTCATCGAACCTTGATGTCTTTGCTGCATCCACCGCATCAGGTTTCTGTGCAGCGGCAGACTTCCGCTTTTGCTCCAGGCGACGTTGTATTCTATCGCAACTATCGAGGTTCACGGCGTTGGCTCGCAGGGCGCATTCTTCGCTGCCTCGGCCGCGCGATATATTTGGTTTTGGGGGCCTCTGGTGAGGTGCGTCGGCATCTCAATCAGCTGCGCCTCTGTCGTCGCACGGGTTCTGCCGCTCCCCGTCTGCTTTCAGCGACAGTGCCGTCCGGTCAGCGCCCTGGGGACCCATCTACTGGCTCGCCTCATCCCCAGGTGTTACCGACGATGCCTTCCATTTTGCCCCATGGCGACGCGCCGCCGCAGCAGCCGCCGCCGCCGCTGCCTGTTCTCCCGCCGGCGCCGCCCGCAGTGGACGCTTCGCTGCGGCCGCCACGCGCCTCCCTGGGTCACGCGCCGCCGACCGCTTCCCGTGACCAGCTGTCCTCAGCCATGGAACTCTTGCCCGCTCCGGACCACATGACGTCATCGCGCGTCGGATACCCCGACGCAATGGAGGTCGACCCTTCGGCCCCTCCTGTCTCTTTACGGGCGCATACACCGCATGTTGACGTGCACCCTGGACTAGGTTTTCAGGCGTTTCCTAGATCCCCTCGGACCGAATGGCCGGGTGCGGGTGGCACAGCCTCGCCTGTTGTTAGGCTCCCCACCTCATCGCATACGTCAACATGGGGTCCTCCCCACGGCGGGCGGAAGCCTTATAACACGACCGTTCGCCGATTTGCGGGGGAGGAATGTGGTGTCACCGCCGGACACCACACTTGCTAGGTGGTAGCTTTAAATCGGCCGCGGTCCATTAGTACATGTCGGACCCGCGTGTCGCCACTGTGTGATCGCAGACCGAGCGCCACCACAAGGCAGGTCTCGAGATACGGGATAGCACTCGCCCCAGTTGTACGGACGACTTTGCTAGCGACTACACGGACGAAGCCTCGCTCATTTGCAGAGCAGATAGTTAGAATAGCCTTCAGCTAAGTCAATGGCTACGACCTAGCAAGGCGCCATTAGTAACATTGCATGTATCTATGGAGTCTCACTTATATCGTCAATAGCGATGTACCAAGGATGGATTAAAGTTAAGTATTCCAGAAGCTACGTACTTTTCTTTATAGCATTCATTACGTATCCTGTTTCAAACCTCACGCCCATCTGCTAGCTTAGCGCGTGCCTTTCGGCTTCCTCTCATTGTGTCTAGGCGGTCTTGTCTAGACACAACACTAAGTAGCCTGATCATTGTTTCAGTAATGTTACCCTCTTGTTTGACCCCGTAACGATGAACAGATTACAAATGCATGTCTCTGCATGAAAGTAGCTGTTCGAACCCTTCCTGGGTTGCTTTTTGTGTTTTATTGCTTGGAATTCCTGAAGCAGACCACTGTGCCTTCTCCCCTTGTGGGTTAGGTCTCAAAACTAAACCGCTTTTTATCCAATAGCATAATTTATTCAGACAGCATCAGCACAAGACTGTCAAACAAAGCCTTCCATTTACAGTTGCAACACTCTAACCAGCACTGACCGAAGTGTAATCCACGGTCATGGTCCGAAATTAGCAGCTGTCTGCTACTGTGGCAAAGTCCGTACTACACTTTCGATTCCGCAGCACCATTTTATCTGGTAACACCGTGTAGTTGCAGAGTTGTGCCAGCATGTCTGTCCTCACACTGTCAACTTTATGTATCTCACTTCTCCTGCAGCGTTGATCACGAGGAGCAGAAGTAAATGAGTGTATTCTGCATGAGGTAACATTCAGTATTCCCTTCTTTCATAGCCACTCTTCATGTGCATCGATACCAAATAGGAATGTGAAAACTCTTGCGAATGAGAGAATGACAATAACAATCGTAACAAAAAAATCAAATAATGAACGATGTTTATTCCAACGCAGAACGAGAATGGCTTTAAATATAAAAATCTATATCTATATCCATATCTATTGATCTTTGAGTTGGCACAATGCAAATATATTCTTAGCATTTAGTTACTGAATTTAATTCGGGATGTTTGCAGAGAAAAGGAAAAGTCGGTACTTCTCGCCAGTGTAATATAATGTGAACCAGCAACTACCCTTTCCTTAGAACACGACTCAAGCAGGTCCCCAAGTAGGTGCCAAGGCACTGCTGCATTCTGTTCCCTGACATTGCTCTGATGACGGATAATGCAGATAGTTCCGATTATGAAATACAAAACGTATTGCAGGTTAGTTCCTAGGATAGTAACATTAAATTTGCGTTGTAGACGGCACATGAACGTGACGACTATCCATATTACTCATCAATATAAAAAGACAATATTATGGGAATTTAGCAGGATTACTCAACATGAATTCTGAAATTGGTTGACTGACCGCACAGGTGCTAAACGTCGTCAAGAGTATACGGTGTCCTAATCGCATTAGGAATATGAAGATCGTCTTCGACAGCTCGCAACTTTCACATTGCTATCTCCACCCTACTCCAGACAGCCCTCGGTGGAGTTGCACTAAGTTGCCGATGCAATGTAAGGCCTTCAAACCGACAACAGACCACATATTAAAAAATACAAGCGAGTTCTCTTGCAGCGTAAGCTTATTGTAACTAATCTAAAAATTATTGGACAGGAACACTGTCCTATTCAAAAAAAAGCTGTCCAGCAGGTCCTCTAATCGCTCCCTGGTACAGTCGTTTGACTATTGAAAATGGTTACAACAAGTCACCACTAGAAAACACTGCTCTGTACCGCAATAACTCAAGATGTAAAGTAATACTACGATACTACAAATATCAGGGAACACCTTATCACAGATAAGACTGTCCTTAAGGCTTGTAAGCTCACATTTATTACAATAAATGACATACCTGAAATGTTACCACTCTCATTATTACGTCAGATTGGTAATGCACGTAGTAAGTTCGTCGTATTCATGATTTCCTCTTCAGAGTAACATACCGTACTTATTATTTAACACAAAATGACATTAAAAATTTGAGTTATTCACGAGCAGCTAGTTGAGAATATGTATGAACTTCAAATGACACGACGAACCGTCTTGTTCCGCATGTGGATTCAAACCCAGCTCATGCAGACTAAGCAAAGATTTCGTTACTGACGGAAACTAACAGTCATTCCTGATTAAGCATACAGAGAGTGATATACCTCGATTTTAGACAGTATCAGTTAGCAAATATCAACTTTAAATTGCATAACGCAAACATGTTTAACAGACGCGAATTCCTACCCATCATCTATTGTCCCTGTTAACGAACTACGAGAGATGTTAAATATTGCTTCTTCACAAGTAACTTACTTGAAATGCCGTGAGGTAAAGCTTTGTGTTGGACACGGATTCCAACCCAGAACCTAATCGGATTGCTATCGAAGCACAGTCAAATGTGACATATCGGATTTTCGCGGCAGTAGCTAGATGTTTTAACTGATATGACGAGACGAAACATCAATTTTTTCCTTCCCAGGACTCCTACCCGGCACCTATCGCTGTTATATTCTAGAGAAAACGAACGTTAAATATGGGTTTGTTGCGCCAGCAGTGATATGTGAGCATGTTTGAACTAGAAATAATATGACGAAGAGTTCAGCGCTCACTGGGAATAGAGCCCCACATATATCGTTGTTGACTACACACAAAGAGACGTCAGCTACCGAATTTTTCTCCACCAGCTGCTCAGAGTAACATCTTGAACTTACAGTCATCTCGCAAATAGTTCTGTGTCTCACTGGGAGTTAAAAACGTCAGATATCGTTAGTGTTGACAACGAATGAAAATACATTAAAAATCAAAATTCTTATCCACCAGCAGATAGGTGTTCTCATGCTAGAGCTTGATAATACATAATTAAATCTTTAGTGCCGGGCCAGGATTCGATCCCATTCACGCGTAATATGTGGAGATGTTGAGGAATCTGCAGTTTTGAACAAACAACAAATTGTATCCGAGCTGTATTGTCACGAAGGGATCAAATTCCGCCTTAAGAGCGGTCTGAGTTGCATTCCCAGTTCAGAACCAATCTTATCGACATACAGAAGCTCAGATAAAAGATGGAATAAGTGTCCTGTGACCATACATAGCGTTTGTTTCGTCACTTGAAATAAATAACTAGTATAAGAAAGGTTACTGGTGATAGAGTTTCTACATGTCGCCACTCCAGACTTTATTGTGGTTCAACCTACCGTCTACTTGGTAGAGAAGGAAAATCATCTTTAATGTGAATTTTCAGACCACACTGCCATTACACCTTCTTCACTTGCCTCTTCTCTCATTTTTCTATCGTAACGCCGTTGCGCCACACTGGATGAGAATTCTGACACACAGGCGTCCTGTAGTAATTTGCACCATGTTCAGTAAATTCATTTACTTGATTGACCGAATCACCATGAACTAGCTGCCTCGGCTACCCAGTGCATACATTCCACTCTATATTTTGTAATCACCGAAATAAAATCACGTAACTGCCACCTACACAGAACTGCCAACAGTGTAGGATGCAGAAGTTTAAATAGGAAGTGTTCCTTTCCACTTGAGCCATTCTATTGCGCTATCTGTTTGTAGAAAACGTCGTTCAGTAAAAAAAATAGAAAAGCTGTAACTGTTGTTCTCTCAGAAGTCAAGACCTGGCCATATGCATAATCTCACAGTGCTGTGGAATCAAAAAGTTCTGGAGGAATAGTTGTCGAGCTCTGGAGCTGTTGTAGCTACGTGTCAGCTAGTAGCGTAGATAAGATGTCGCGAGTTAGAATACATTCAGTGCTACATTTTTTAAAACGCAATTCTGCTGTCTGCTGAAGTTGTCAATCTAATGGAACTTTGAACATACTTCCCTTCACTGCTCAACCCAAAGTAGTCGCATGTGGAAAAAGGGCTAACTACTGTGACGTTTTGTTCTGTTCAGGTTTAATAGACAGCAGGCAGCAGATGCATCTCGAAGATGTGTAGGGAGAGCGCATAATGCCATAATATGTCAGAAAAGTATTTTCTACATTAGCTGTCGTGTGGTAGTGAGATTTTATTCTTCTTCAAACTTTGTTTGACAGCTTTAACTCAGAACAAGTTTTCTACATGCATGTAATCAATAAACTGCACGTGCATTGTCATACTGTCATAGATAACATCAGAGAATTCGCATATATCGTTGATGATTAATTTCTCTCTCATGTTTACTATTGTTTTAACAACACTAAAGGAAACCTTACGAAAATTTTGTGCACTGTATTATAAGAAATGAAATAAAACTAACCACGATAACCTTACGACAAAAGTATGTTTTAATAAAACCGAGTATCTGTACACAAATGTGCCTCTATCGACACGAATTAGTAAAATACTACTCACTTAGATTTTGATTGGGTCTGTGTTTCATTGGTATGCTGTGTCGTACTCAAGAGGTATGCAAATGTGGCATTTCATAAATATAGTTACGTATTCCTAGAAACCCAATATTCGTTTGTCAGCAGCGGAAAGAGGCGTTGCCTGTTGTGCAGCATTGTAAGTTTTTCAACATTGCACTATGAGCCGAATGTATTTTTTTGCGATTTCGTTATTGATGTTTGATCCGACTCCTTGTAGCTCTTTCACAGAAGGGATAAAAACGTTGCAGTCAGTGAGACTGGAACTGCAAACCATAACAGACGCTTTTTCACAGATCAGCACGTTACCACAGAGCTGGCGCAGAGGTATGGGTCTGAGCGTCCTCTTACGACAGCAATAGTGCCTAGAACTCGTAAACCGCTACTTAAAGGTCGAGATTAGTTGCGATTTCCACCTGCAATGACTTTCCTGGGCTGAAAACCGTAAATTTACAATCTTTTGTTACCCTTCAAGCGATAATAACTTAGATTATTCAATGGAAATGACAGGTAAAATCAAGTGAACTTTGAAGCTTAATTCCGTGCACACCAGGAAGTAACTCGTCGATCACAGAGTTGCCAAACATACGCTGCCTTGTTGCCAAATCTCAGTTACAGTACCAGCAGGAAGAAGACGAACCGATGTGGTCCTACAGCGGGCTGGGAAGTGACCATAGCTGGTGTCTCCAAGTCGCGGCTGCTACGGCCTGGAATACGTAATGCGTCTGACTCGCTTACCGTAACTAGGTTTAGGGACTGGAGCGTAGTTACTAATAATACTCAGAACTGACTGCAAACTAAGCATCATAAATCAGTAACTCTCATTGTTGTTTTTATATTTCTTTAGTAAGTGTACTCAAAACTAAGAAACTCATTCACTGGCGTTTTCGTGCCTCGCCGATAGTCGATCACAACAAACAAATAAAAATAAAAAAGAATGTTTATGTATATGTGTGTGTGTGTGTGTGTGTGTGTGTGTGTGTGTGAGAGAGAGAGAGAGAGAGAGAGAGAGAGAGAGAGAGAGAGAGAGAGAGATAAAAAAGAATGAGAGTGTAAAAAATTGTTGTAAAGAAATTGAATCATGGTATTTAAAGAAATCTTTCATTGTAATGACACGTTCCACATCATTACGAAATGTCGTATTCATGATCTATGGAACAAGAAGTAATCTAATGTAATGTAATCTAATCTAATCACATCATATTGATGACTAGCCATAAAGAGTCATGAATTACCGAAATTTTTCCCAATACCAGTAACCAAATCTAAACTTGAAAATAAAAGACGACAATTTTTGTAATAAACCGTAACTCCTATCAAGACCCTTTCGTCCCTGTTATCTAACTACGAAAGATGTCTGATATACCTCCATTCTGAAGTAACAAAGTGTGCATGCATTTAAAGATGAAGTGCATGATGTGAACTTCTGTGACGGAGAAACAAACCCAACACATAATCGGATTGTTAACTAAGAAAAATCAAATGTTACGTATCGGTTTTTCTTACGAGCCGCTAGGTGTCTGAATCTAAAATAAGGATACAAACTTTTGTGCCTAAGAGACAATCGAACTGCACACCTACCGTGCATCCACGAATGTAGCTTAAGTATCAGTTTCTTACTCACGAACAGTAAGATGTGTGCGTGTTTGACCAGAAATAACGACACCTGTTGCGATTGTTGGCAACACATGAACAGACATTAAAAATGCGCGTTAATTTTCACTAGCAGGTGGGTGTCCACTTGATTGAGCTGGAAATGAAATTATGAATATTTTTGTACTGTATCAGGATTCGGACTCACATATTTACCTTTGGAGGAGACCTAGAGAAGACTGCAGTCTTGGGAAAAGGAACGAAATGATTGAACTATACTGTTCCGAGAGATTCAGATCCTCGAAATAGGAGATACGAATGCGAATCACAGTCCAGCACCAAATTTTTCGACGTCTCTAGTTCAATCAAGTACAAGTAAACTAAGAGACCTGTCCCTTTAAATGGCTATCGGTTCAGCAAATAAAATAAAATTTGCTAATGTAAGTAAGCTTACTGGCGACTGTATTTCTGTTTACAATGACTTTCGCTATGTCATTTCCCAACGTAAACTGGCTCTGCCCAGTTGGTAATGAAAGAACGTGATGCTTAATGCTGATTCTGGATTATAACGTCTTTCTCTTGAGGTTACCAGAGGTAAAATAAATCTGTTTGTGCCTCTTAAAAGCAAATGCCTGAACCCACGCATTGCACCTGTGATAGTTCGTTCCACCAGACCATTGTGGCCACATTTCCCAGCCCCTGGAGTGTGCTGTAACGGATGATGTGCTTAGCTTACAAAATTAATCACGGTGGAAAAAATGCGAGTCTATTAAATGGTTAAGTAGAAGCAAGCTTCTGACGCAGAGATTATGCTATTCTCATGTCAGCAGGATGTAAAGACTCTTCTAGGCATCATAGGCTGGATGTGAAGCCCTTTTTGATTTTTTACAAATTCAGCAAATTTCTTAGTTCGAGAAAATCCACTGTGAAATGTGAAGTTGCCGGATAATTCGATTATTACTGTTATTATTACTATCATTTAATTCATACCGCTGCTGGAACACGACCGTAGTCTTGAGGTAAAACGCGAGACCAGCTAATTTGACGTCTGGCGACCGAAAGCACATATCGACAAAATTTTTATCGCCCCTTTCCTCTCGGTGCTGAAGCTATGAGTGTAATTCAAGCGAATCTACTATATGATATTATCTGGTCTCGCGTTTTACCTCAAGACTACGGTCGTAGTGAAGAGTATTGTACTAAGACTGGAGTCAAGACTTCCTCTGGGAAGTGCCGCAGTCTACATGTTGCCAGATCGAGCATGTTGCCAGACACAGAATTCTTAGAGGAGCACGACTGTATTGTCCACCTTACGTGAACGACTCGGCGGTCAATTTCTTGGTTTAAGACTGTATCTACAACACATATTGCACGCTGAAGACCCAGAAGAATTAAAAAAACAAAAGTAGTTTATGAGAGCAACGTTAACCATAGCGTTCGAAGTATTCATAGTATTGTATACGTGTGTGTAAACGCCTTCCAATGACCACTCAAGGAAGACAAGGATACACAGTCTAGCTTCAGTATTATAAATACGCCTCAGTTTTTTGATGAACTCAGACTTAGGTTGATAATAATTTTGAATATTTAGCAGCACTGTACCAATTGGTGTTAAACTCGTTTTCAACCAATGATTCCCATAGCTACAGGAACACTACTTGTGATACCTCTTAGACAAAATACTTAAGCAGTGTTATCAGATGAAAAGATCAACCTGACACAAACTGTGGGAAGTCTGTTTCACAACCTTCGTACCTGGATAATGACCTTTTTCCTATTTGAGATATCTGTGAACGTTGCTGCTTAAGACGACTTAAGCAGAAACTAAATTCCCTCAGCTTCGATAATGTTTAAAGAAATCGTCTTATCGGCACTAACTCGTGATTTGTGAATTGTTTACCGGCCGCACTCTGCCGTATTTCGCCGGTTGGAAGGCAAAAGCTTACTGACAAATTTCAGACAGAAATTACTGTTACAGCGTACTTATGGAGCCAAATGAGTGGATTGCGTATTTTCCGCTGAGAAAGAGCACTGGCAAACAGTCTTCGCTAGCTAAGGTTATTTAAACTGGTGTCACTCTGAGCTAGAATTTATGGTCAGGTCAATGTTTCGGATGAGAGTTTTGCAACTGTTAAATACTTTCCTACATTATAGAAGCGAATATTAAATTTGAACTAATATTGCGAAAATTTTGTACTTGGGCAGCTTAGAATGAAAATACTTCTGTTTATTTAAAAGGGAAACAATAGATTTTCTAAAACATTGTCTGTCATACACAACTTGAAACAGGTCATGTCGACCAAATCATGTGGAAGAACTGACAGCGACGTATATCGGAAGGCAGTAAAATCTCTTGCCTTTTGGTTTGTCAGTACTCGATAGCCATTCCTAGGTATAAAATCTCACTACCACACGACAGCTAATGTAGAAAATACTTTTCTGACATATTATGGCATTATGCGCTCTCCCTACACATCTTCGAGATGCATCTGCTGCCTGCTGTCTATTAAACCTGAACAGAACAAAATGTCACAGTAGTTAGCCCTTTTTCCACATGCGACTACTTTGGGTTGAGCAGTGAAGGGAAGTATGTTCAAAGTTCCATTAGATTGACAACTTCAGCAGACAGCAGAATTGCGTTTTAAAAAATGTAGCACTGAATGTATTCTAACTCGCGACATCTTATCTACGCTACTAGCTGACACGTAGCTACAACAGCTCCAGAGCTCGACAACTATTCCTCCAGAACTTTTTGATTCCACAGCACTGTGAGATTATGCATATGGCCAGGTCTTGACTTCTGAGAGAACAACAGTTACAGCTTTTCTATTTTTTTTACTGAACGACGTTTTCTACAAACAGATAGCGCAATAGAATGGCTCAAGTGGAAAGGAACACTTCCTATTTAAACTTCTGCATCCTACACTGTTGGCAGTTCTGTGTAGGTGGCAGTTACGTGATTTTATTTCGGTGATTACAAAATATAGAGTGGAATGTATGCACTGGGTAGCCGAGGCAGCTAGTTCATGGTGATTCGGTCAATCAAGTAAACGAATTTACTGAACATGGTGCAAATTACTACAGGACGCCTGTGTGTCAGAATTCTCATCCAGTGTGGCGCAACGGCGTTACGATAGAAAAATGAGAGAAGAGGATTTCGTGGTCTGTTGGACGGGTGGTAGGTTGTTATACCTATGGTCTGGGTTGGATTCCCACTTCTGTCAATGATTTTAGATAGGGAGAGACAGAGTCCATTCTCTCCTGGCTACACCAAGTGAAGAAGGTGTAATGGCAGTGTGGTCTGAAAATTCACATTAAAGATGATTTTCCTTCTCTACCAAGTAGACGGTAGGTTGAACCACAATAAAGTCTGGAGTGGCGACATGTAGAAACTCTATCACCAGTAACCTTTCTTATACTAGTTATTTATTTCAAGTGACGAAACAAACGCTATGTATGGTCACAGGACACTTATTCCATCTTTTATCTGAGCTTCTGTATGTCGATAAGATTGGTTCTGAACTGGGAATGCAACTCAGACCGCTCTTAAGGCGGAATTTGATCCCTTCGTGACAATACAGCTCGGATACAATTTGTTGTTTGTTCAAAACTGCAGATTCCTCAACATCTCCACATATTACGCGTGAATGGGATCGAATCCTGGCCCGGCACTAAAGATTTAATTATGTATTATCAAGCTCTAGCATGAGAACACCTATCTGCTGGTGGATAAGAATTTTGATTTTTAATGTATTTTCATTCGTTGTCAACACTAACGATATCTGACGTTTTTAACTCCCAGTGAGACACAGAACTATTTGCGAGATGACTGTAAGTTCAAGATGTTACTCTGAGCAGCTGGTGGAGAAAAATTCGGTAGCTGACGTCTCTTTGTGTGTAGTCAACAACGATATATGTGGGGCTCTATTCCCAGTGAGCGCTGAACTCTTCGTCATATTATTTCTAGTTCAAACATGCTCACATATCACTGCTGGCGCAACAAACCCATATTTAACGTTCGTTTTCTCTAGAATATAACAGCGATAGGTGCCGGGTAGGAGTCCTGGGAAGGAAAAAATTGATGTTTCGTCTCGTCATATCAGTTAAAACATCTAGCTACTGCCGCGAAAATCCGATATGTCACATTTGACTGTGCTTCGATAGCAATCCGATTAGGTTCTGGGTTGGAATCCGTGTCCAACACAAAGCTTTACCTCACGGCATTTCAAGTAAGTTACTTGTGAAGAAGCAATATTTAACATCTCTCGTAGTTCGTTAACAGGGACAATAGATGATGGGTAGGAATTCGCGTCTGTTAAACATGTTTGCGTTATGCAATTTAAAGTTGATATTTGCTAACTGATACTGTCTAAAATCGAGGTATATCACTCTCTGTATGCTTAATCAGGAATGACTGTTAGTTTCCGTCAGTAACGAAATCTTTGCTTAGTCTGCATGAGCTGGGTTTGAATCCACATGCGGAACAAGACGGTTCGTCGTGTCATTTGAAGTTCATACATATTCTCAACTAGCTGCTCGTGAATAACTCAAATTTTTAATGTCATTTTGTGTTAAATAATAAGTACGGTATGTTACTCTGAAGAGGAAATCATGAATACGACGAACTTACTACGTGCATTACCAATCTGACGTAATAATGAGAGTGGTAACATTTCAGGTATGTCATTTATTGTAATAAATGTGAGCTTACAAGCCTTAAGGACAGTCTTATCTGTGATAAGGTGTTCCCTGATATTTGTAGTATCGTAGTATTACTTTACATCTTGAGTTATTGCGGTACAGAGCAGTGTTTTCTAGTGGTGACTTGTTGTAACCATTTTCAATAGTCAAACGACTGTACCAGGGAGCGATTAGAGGACCTGCTGGACAGCTTTTTTTTGAATAGGACAGTGTTCCTGTCCAATAATTTTTAGATTAGTTACAATAAGCTTACGCTGCAAGAGAACTCGCTTGTATTTTTTAATATGTGGTCTGTTGTCGGTTTGAAGGCCTTACATTGCATCGGCAACTTAGTGCAACTCCACCGAGGGCTGTCTGGAGTAGGGTGGAGATAGCAATGTGAAAGTTGCGAGCTGTCGAAGACGATCTTCATATTCCTAATGCGATTAGGACACCGTATACTCTTGACGACGTTTAGCACCTGTGCGGTCAGTCAACCAATTTCAGAATTCATGTTGAGTAATCCTGCTAAATTCCCATAATATTGTCTTTTTATATTGATGAGTAATATGGATAGTCGTCACGTTCATGTGCCGTCTACAACGCAAATTTAATGTTACTATCCTAGGAACTAACCTGCAATACGTTTTGTATTTCATAATCGGAACTATCTGCATTATCCGTCATCAGAGCAATGTCAGGGAACAGAATGCAGCAGTGCCTTGGCACCTACTTGGGGACCTGCTTGAGTCGTGTTCTAAGGAAAGGGTAGTTGCTGGTTCACATTATATTACACTAGCGAGAAGTACCGACTTTTCCTTTTCTCTGCAAACATCCCGAATTAAATTCAGTAACTAAATGCTAAGAATATATTTGCATTGTGCCAACTCAAAGATCAATAGATATGGATATAGATATAGATTTTTATATTTAAAGCCATTCTCGTTCTGCGTTGGAATAAACATCGTTCATTATTTGATTTTTTTGTTACGATTGTTATTGTCATTCTCTCATTCGCAAGAGTTTTCACATTCCTATTTGGTATCGATGCACATGAAGAGTGGCTATGAAAGAAGGGAATACTGAATGTTACCTCATGCAGAATACACTCATTTACTTCTGCTCCTCGTGATCAACGCTGCAGGAGAAGTGAGATACATAAAGTTGACAGTGTGAGGACAGACATGCTGGCACAACTCTGCAACTACACGGTGTTACCAGATAAAATGGTGCTGCGGAATCGAAAGTGTAGTACGGACTTTGCCACAGTAGCAGACAGCTGCTAATTTCGGACCATGACCGTGGATTACACTTCGGTCAGTGCTGGTTAGAGTGTTGCAACTGTAAATGGAAGGCTTTGTTTGACAGTC
Organism: Schistocerca americana; assembly: GCF_021461395.2. Classification (NCBI taxonomy): domain Eukaryota; kingdom Metazoa; phylum Arthropoda; class Insecta; order Orthoptera; family Acrididae; genus Schistocerca; species Schistocerca americana. Next base: position 626,059,002 of record NC_060130.1, read on the forward strand.
TTGTGCTGATGCTGTCTGAATAAATTATGCTATTGGATAAAAAGCGGTTTAGTTTTGAGACCTAACCCACAAGGGGAGAAGGCACAGTGGTCTGCTTCAGGAATTCCAAGCAATAAAACACAAAAAGCAACCCAGGAAGGGTTCGAACAGCTACTTTCATGCAGAGACATGCATTTGTAATCTGTTCATCGTTACGGGGTCAAACAAGAGGGTAACATTACTGAAACAATGATCAGGCTACTTAGTGTTGTGTCTAGACAAGACCGCCTAGACACAATGAGAGGAAGCCGAAAGGCACGCGCTAAGCTAGCAGATGGGCGTGAGGTTTGAAACAGGATACGTAATGAATGCTATAAAGAAAAGTACGTAGCTTCTGGAATACTTAACTTTAATCCATCCTTGGTACATCGCTATTGACGATATAAGTGAGACTCCATAGATACATGCAATGTTACTAATGGCGCCTTGCTAGGTCGTAGCCATTGACTTAGCTGAAGGCTATTCTAACTATCTGCTCTGCAAATGAGCGAGGCTTCGTCCGTGTAGTCGCTAGCAAAGTCGTCCGTACAACTGGAGCGAGTGCTATCCCGTATCTCGAGACCTGCCTTGTGGTGGCGCTCGGTCTGCGATCACACAGTGGCGACACGCGGGTCCGACATGTACTAATGGACCGCGGCCGATTTAAAGCTACCACCTAGCAAGTGTGGTGTCCGGCGGTGACACCACATTCCTCCCCCGCAAATCGGCGAACGGTCGTGTTATAAGGCTTCCGCCCGCCGTGGGGAGGACCCCATGTTGACGTATGCGATGAGGTGGGGAGCCTAACAACAGGCGAGGCTGTGCCACCCGCACCCGGCCATTCGGTCCGAGGGGATCTAGGAAACGCCTGAAAACCTAGTCCAGGGTGCACGTCAACATGCGGTGTATGCGCCCGTAAAGAGACAGGAGGGGCCGAAGGGTCGACCTCCATTGCGTCGGGGTATCCGACGCGCGATGACGTCATGTGGTCCGGAGCGGGCAAGAGTTCCATGGCTGAGGACAGCTGGTCACGGGAAGCGGTCGGCGGCGCGTGACCCAGGGAGGCGCGTGGCGGCCGCAGCGAAGCGTCCACTGCGGGCGGCGCCGGCGGGAGAACAGGCAGCGGCGGCGGCGGCTGCTGCGGCGGCGCGTCGCCATGGGGCAAAATGGAAGGCATCGTCGGTAACACCTGGGGATGAGGCGAGCCAGTAGATGGGTCCCCAGGGCGCTGACCGGACGGCACCGTCGCTGAAAGCAGACGGGGAGCGGCAGAACCCGTGCGACGACAGAGGCGCAGCTGATTGAGATGCCGACGCACCTCACCAGAGGCCCCCAAAACCAAATACATCGCGCGGCCGAGGCAGCGAAGAATGCGCCCTGCGAGCCAACGCCGTGAACCTCGATAGTTGCGATAGAATACAACGTTGCCTGGAGCAAAAGCGGAAGTCTGCCGCTGCACAGAAACCTGATGCGGTGGATGCAGCAAAGACATCAAGGTTCGATGAGGGCGACCGTGGAGCAACTCAGCCGGCGAGCGACCATCTCGGGGCTGAGAGCGATACGAAGACAAAAAGAGCTACAATGCGTCCTCCCGAGAATTCGACTCTTTTAACTTCAACATCTGTGACTTGAAAGTCCGGACCAATCGTTCAGCGGCACCGTTTGACTGAGGCGAAAACGGCGCAGATGTCAGATGTTGAATACCATTGGCCCGGCAGAATGACTGAAATTCTGCGGACAAGAATTGTGGGCCATTGTCGGAAACAATAGTCTGCGGAAGACCTTCAATGCAAAAGACAGCAGACAACGCTTGGATGGTGGCAGATGACGTCGTGGAAGACATCCGGACAACAAAAGGAAAATTACTGAAGGCATCTACCACAACCAACCATCGAGCATTCCAGAATGGACCAGCAAAATCGATGTGCAAGCGTTGCCAAGGGGAAGTGGCTTGTGGCCATGCAAAGACTTTCCGCGGCGGTGCGGATTGGTGTTCGGCATACGCCATGCAAGAAGAACACATATTCGTAATCGCAGCATCGATTCCGAACCAAGTACAGTGCTGACGAGCAAGTTGTTTCGTTCGCACTATACCCCAATGGCCTTGGTGAAGAAGCTTTAAGACAGAGGACTGTAACGAACGAGGGACCACGACTCTGGACTGATCATTATCAGAATGCAACAACAAAACACCACGTCGTACAAAAAGTCTCTCCTTGTGAGCAAAAAATCGGCGAACCAGCGGATCCTCGATCCGCGACTTTGACAAGGGCCATTGAGTAGCAACAAAACGCAAAACGGTAGCCAGGACAGGGTCAGCAGCTGTGGCTGTAGCTACACGACGAAAATCAATCGGAAACGATTCGACCACTTCATCGGTTTCCGAATCAATGAACATGCAAGCAAGTTTGGAAGAATCGAATGCTCTATCCTCAGCAACAGGCAAACGGGACAACGCATCGGCGTTTCCGTGCTTAGCAGTGGACCGATACAAGATATCGTAGCGGTACTGTGAGAGGAAAATAGACCAGCGAATGAATTTCTGCGCTGTACGTGGAGGTACAGGCTTGTTCGGATGAAAAAGCGATGTCAAAGGTTTGTGGTCTGTGATGATGGTAAAGTGACGACCATACAAGAAATCATGAAACTTATTAACACCAAATATGAGAGCCAAAGCTTCTTTCTCTATCTGGGAATAATTTCTTTGCGCAGATGAGAGCAATTTGGACGCAAAGGCAATAGGTCGATCATGCGACCCATCTTTGTGCGCAAGCACAGCACCGATCCCGAAATCCGATGCATCTACCATCAACAAAAGGGGTTTCTGGGGATGGAATGGCGTAAGGCAAGTATTTGAAAGCAACGCCGATTTCAACTGGCGAAAAGCGCGTTCGCATTCCGTCGTCCAGACGAACGGAACACCTTTACGGCTTAAGCGATGAAGCGGAGCTGAAATGGAAGAGGCATTGCGCAGAAAGCGATGATAATAGTTAATTTTACCCATCACACTCTGTAGCTGCTTCAAATTCTGCGGGGAAGGCAAGTCTTGTATGGCACGGAGGTGCTCTGGACTCGGATGTATGGCTTGGGCATTGATGACATGTCCCTGGTATGGTAATTCACGAGCAAAAAACACACATTTGTCCTTCCGCAAGTGAAGACCATTTTGTCGCAACACGTGAAATAATGTTCGTAGGTGTGCTAAATGCTCATCTGCTGTCTTTCCGGAGATCACAATATCGTCCAGATAGTTCGCTGCAGTAGGGACCGACGCACAAACAGTTTGTAAATATTGCTGAAACAATGCAGGGGCGAATGCACATCCGAATGGCAGTCTTTTGAATCGGTACAAACCAAGATGCGTGTTAACCACCAAGACGCGCTGGGATTCGGCGTCCACTGGGAGTTGCAAGTACGCATCCGCTAGGTCCAACTTCGAAAAATATTTACCCGGGCACAGTTTAGCAAAAAGATCTTCCGGGCGGGGTAAGGGAAAAGTTGCAATCACTAGTTGTGGATTCACTGTGGCCTTGAAGTCCACGCAAAGTCTCAATTTTGCGGAAGGTTTCGGCAAAATTACTAAGGGTGAGGCCCAGAGAGAAGCCTGCACACGTTCAATTACACCTTGTGATTCTAAATCGTGTAATGTTCTTGCGACCTCATCACGCAATGCGTGAGGAACATTGCGCGCTCTGAAAAATTTCGGTTGCACGTTTACTTTCAGTTCCAAATGTGCTTCATAGTTCTGAGCGCAACCTAAGCCCGGTGCAAAAATGTCGGCAAATTCTTCACACAGACGAGAAACACTTTCTGAAGGCACAGTCTGGTTCATGATAGGACCTGATTTACTATAGACATGTTAAACAACTGAAATATATCTAAACCAAACAAGTTCACTGCAGTAGAAGAATGAAGAACGTAAAATGACACAAGTTTTGTTTGTCCCTTGTATGTTGCAAGAAGAGTGCACTGTCCTAACACAGGGATATGCTGTCCGGAATAACTATGTAACTTAACATTCACGGCACGCAACGGAGGTTTGCCCAGTTGTTTGTACGTGTCGTGATTGATCAATGAAACTGCAGCTCCGGTATCGAGCTGGAATGGTATGACCTTGCCATTAAAGTCCAAATCTACAAAAAGTTTATTGTCCTGCTGACGACAAGAGCAACGGTCTCGTGCAATTTGAACTGATACAGGTACAGCATCACTTGCTAATTGACGTGATTTCCGGCGATGTCGACGCACACTTTGTGTGGGACGAACACAGTCACTGTTAGAGACAGTGGCACTGGACGAAGTGGAATTAACTACATGAATGTCCATGGGCGAAGGTTCACGAGCCTGAGTATTCTTGGTTCGATTCCGGCGCGAAGCAAAGGGCCTGGAATGGTTGTGATTGTCTGATCCGAGCTTTTTCTGGCAAACACTTTGAACATGTCCTTTTTTATTACAGAAAAAGCAAATAGCTTGGCGTGACGGGCAATTTTCACGCGAATGTCTAGTAGCACACCGCGGGCATGATTTCACTGCATTTGTATGCTGGCGCGGCACACCTGGTTTAGAGCGTGGCGACAGCTGCGCGGACGTGCACGAGGGCAGTTGACCGGTCCGTGCAGCGCGCCCGGCGGGCCGGTTAATGGTACACACGGCTGGCGAAGTTGCAAATGATTCCTGAGCAAAGTCAAGTGTGTCTTGTCTATCCAATATGTGTATCACTTGTTGAAGGGAGGGATTAACTAGTTTCAAAATCTGTTCCCGTATACTAACATCACGTACCATAGTATCTGAATAAGGGAGTCCACATTCACACTCAAAAGCACAATCCCTTGTAAGGCATTGCAATGTTGCAACCCACTCCCTATTAGTTTGACCGGCCGTACGTTTTGTACGAAAGAAAGTATACCTTTTTGCAACTACATTAACTGTTTCCTTGAAATAGGCATCCAATGCCGACAAAATTTCTTCGTAGGACAGAGTTGTTACGTCGCGTCGGGGAAACAATTTCACTATCACACGGTACGTTTGCACCGCTACACACGCCAATAAATGAGGCTGCCGCTCGTTACCTTGAATTCTGTAGGCGGCGAGATGAAATCCAAACTGGCGTGACCACTCCGTCCATGTTTCCTCGTCTGCTTGAAAATTACGGAATGGTGGTGCAACTGCATATTGTGGCTGCGGTAGCGGTGTAGCGGCGGCTGCCGCATCGTTTTGCAGTGCACGTTGACCCTGGAAGAGCTGTCCAAGGGCATCCAATAACGCCTGCGTCTGCTGATTCTGCAAGCGATAAAATTCGGACAGTACATCTGGCGAAGCCATGACACAAGTAAATGTAAGCAATTAGAAAAAACAAGACCCTTTCCGTTGACTCGTCGCCAAAAATGTTGTGTCTAGACAAGACAGCCAAGACACAATGAGAGGAAGCCGAAAGGCACGCGCTAAGCTAGCAGATGGGCGTGAGGTCTGAAACAGGATATGTAATGAATGCTATAAAGAAAAGTACGTAGCTTCTGGAATACTTAACTTTAATCCATCCTTGGTACATCGCTATTGACGATATAAGTGAGACTCCATAGATACATGCAATGTTATTAATGGCGCCTTGCTAGGTCGTAGCCATTGACTTAGCTGAAGGCTATTCTAACTATCTGCTCTGCAAATGAGCGAGGCTTCGTCCGTGTAGTCGCTAGCAAAGTCGTCCGTACAACTGGGGCGAGTGCTATCCCGTATCTCGAGACCTGCCTTGTGGTGGCGCTCGGTCTGCGATCACACAGTGGCGACACGCGGGTCCGACATGTACTAATGGACCGCGGCCGATTTAAAGCTACCACCTAGCAAGTGTGGTGTCCGGCGGTGACACCACACTTAGTATATAAGAGAGCATACAGATTTCAAGGAGGAAACGTATGAAGACGCAGACTTCCTCGTTATCAATATGTGCGGCATATCTTTCGTGTTAACGAAAGTAATATCCCGCTTTAACTCTTCTTACGTCTTAAATGAAATGAATGCCATGAGGAATCGAATATTTGTTGACTGCGTCTCTCCTTGCTTCCATCCGTACCAACATATTTCTTCATTCTCGTGGTAATCATGACATTCTTTTTGTATGCTGAAAAAGATTGCACGTGGACAAATTCGACATCGAGGTGCAAAGCATTTGGTATCTTACATTATATTCAATTCGAATGAGCTTCAGATGTATTTTTACTTCGTTTGTATTTTTAGATGATTATGAACGTTACGGAAAATTATCTCACATGCTTTATGTTGAATGAGAAACATTGAATGACCCGTTTTGCTTTCCCTACGTTGAAATGATATAATGTCGGCGTCAACAGCCTTCTTCCACGCCGGAAGCTGAAACTTGTATCATTCTGGATTAATGATAATTGAATGTCTCAAATGTAGACATAGCCCACAAGGCGACGTCAGAAACCATCAGGGGAGAACGCCGCATAAAAACCAAACGTGCGCGCGCGTCTCCACTCTGAAGGACCGTATCGGAGAATCACGGCAAGCATTTCGCTGAAGAGCTGCCTCGTAAGAGAACCGAGAAATGGCAGCGTCGTAGCAAGTATTTGTCAACACTCTGATAGTGCATTTACTTCCGGGTGTAGGCCGGCGTTACCTCGCTAAATTCACTTGACATTCGTTTTCCACATCGAAGACTCGTACGATAGAATCCACTGTAAGATGAGACACTTAGAAAGCATAATTAATTTCTGGACTCCAAGAATGTAGCGAGGTGGTTTAATTTCGTCCCAGTCTATAAAATTAATTTCGGGCCATACTCAGCTCTTGCCGATTAATGTAATATAATACCCGCGCCCGCATCTCGTGGTCGTGCGGTAGCGTTCTCGCTTCCCACGCCCGGGTTCCCGGGTTCAATTCGCGGCGGGGTCAGGGATTTTCTCTGCCTCGTGATGGCTGGGTGTTGTGTGCTGTCCTTAGGTTAGTTAGGTTTAAGTAGTTCTAAGTTCTAGGGGACTGATGACCATCGATGTTAAGTCCCATAGTGCTCAGAGCCATTTGAACCATAATACCCGCCTACTAATCAGGGCGTCTGTCTCCGTTGCTTTTGAGCGTGAATGGAAATCGTAGAAATTTTCTGTGGAGCAACATTTAATAATAAAGCGTTTTAAATCATCAAAAGCGATGAGCGGGAGCAGGCGCTTTCGATAAAGAACGGGGGAGTGCAGCGCCGCTGCTGTCGCCACGGCCGCTGCCGGTAGCCAGCAAATGGATCCCGGAGCTTTGCCGCATACGGCGTCCAGAGGAGGACAGTCTGCAGGAAATCTGCCGCAAAATCGTTACTGGATAAAATTTTGATATCGGTGTGTCAGAAAGCGAAATAGATTGAATCTGCGCTACCATTACATTCACGTCTTCACCATTCAGACAGAAGAGGCTATAAAAATATTTTATGCCAGCTGCTCTCGATCAACTGACATTACGAACAGAAACAACGCACGCTACCGCTAGACCACAGGCGTAATCAGCCTAGTGTTTCTCTATCATGGGACAAGTTTTCCTCCAGGAAGTGCCGCAGTCTGCAGTGTTGCCAGATTGTGCAGATAACCGGACTTAGAGAATTAGCGAGTTGGCCAGTTTTATTGTCCCATGTCGCGATCGGCGCGGACTTAGCCTCTGAAGCGGCCGGCCGCCGGTCGAGTTTTATGTCAAAGAGTGTACATTACTATTATTTGCAGGACGATTCTGATGGTGTAATCAGATTTTCAATATATATATTAGTTTAAAGTTTAGTTCAAAATGGTTCAAATGGCTCTGAGCACTATGGGACTTAACATCTGTGGTCATCAGTCCCCTAGAACTTAGAACTACTTAAACCTAACTAACCTAAGGACATCACATGCATCCATGCCCGAGGCAGGATTCGAACCTGCGACCGTAGCAGTCGCTAAAGTTTAGTATCTGATGATAATTTATACAAGTAACACCCAGCAACGAATTTCCAAAATCCTAACGGTTCATCCGATTTTGTCGATCGACATGTCTTTAGAAAGCTATTAGTGTAAACCTAAATTGGTACAAATTACAGGCATGTAACTTAAATAGTACATGAGTTATTGGAGGTCAAAGTGGCCAATTACTATTAATCGCGTCAGGCCATAAGTACTCCACAGTGACACGAGAAAACGGTAGCAGCATGCTTATAAATATATCTATTCATCCATGTCTTTGCTTATATCCGATATATACCATTCATGAAGAAACTGGTCAATTATTTACTGTGTTTAGAAAACACAGAGACATTAGGCTACTGGCTTACTTCTGTTCTATTCCTTTCATATATGTTTACTTAATTTGTTTATGTATTTAATAGTGTGTGTTAGAGCGTGTTTATGGTCCAGCCGTACGAATATTTATTTAGTTTGAAGTCATTTAAATGTAAATCCAGTATTTCGAATGTGTTTCATTATGTTTGTGAGTGTGTGTTGGCTTGGAGACAGGGCAGAAGCGCTCTAGCCAATCACAGCAAACGTTCCAAAAATGACACGTGGAGAGTCGTATGGAGGTTGGGGGGGAGCATCGTTTCCGGAGAGGACACGAGGCAGTTCTGAACAGCGCGGCATGAGTGGCAGTCGCACAGGACACGGGGAGTGCTGGACAGTACGGCGCGACGGACGCACATTGGCGGGAATGACTTGGAGTGTTATTCAGTTTGCGCATGACCGCGAGAGTTAGAAATATTTCGTAGTGCCGACTTGTGCACTTGTGAGATTTCCTTGACTTCTGTAGTGACGACATAGGATGCGTTTAGAAGTGAATATCTAGCGATCTATGTTGTTGCTCACAACTAATTACGTGAAGTAGGAATCTATTGTTTCCCTGTTATTCAACTTATATTTTATTTAATTGCTGGACCATCGACACCAATAAGTGTTTTACAATAATAAAGGGCATTCTTAAAGGTACTTCTGCTATCGTACTCATCATTTAAAGTCGTTAAAATAGTACCTGCAGAATTTATTTAACTGCAATCTTCCATTTATAAATGTCTATTCATTCAAAATTCGCAATTGCCGAGTGACAGAAACCTTAGACCATTCGATTCATGTGTATATTCATCTTGTATACTGTAGACTCAGTAGTATTTGGCCTGTAATGCGGCAACGAGGTATCCCAGCCCCTAGACAACGAAACCAGCCAAAACTTTTAGTATTTCAACTCTGAGTCTGAGGGTACGTAGTTGAGGGCCACAACACCTCATTTCATTTATTATTTGAAAGCTCGCAAGTGCCTTAAGCTATTCCCCAAGAAGCATTTGCTGACAGTTTCCAACAGCTTTACAACCGAAGTGAGAAGTGTGTTGCACGTTGATGAACAAAAACATCGCCGCGCTTGATTAGCCGAGCGGTCTGGGACGCTGCAGCCATGGACTGTGCGGCTGGTCCCTGCTGAGGTTCGAGTCCTCCCTCGGGCATGGGTGTGTGTGTTTGTCCTTAGGATAATTTAGGTTAAGTAGTGTGTAAGCTTAGGGACTGATGACCTTAGCAGTTATGTCCCATAAGATGTCACACACATTTGAACATTTTGAATACGATGTTAATGTTTGATGTTTCACTTTCTTGGGAACAGTGAGTGTTATACAGAGTGAGTAGCTGAGAAAAAGGAATTTCGACGTGCTTGTCCAATGAACTGGGTTGCAAGAAAGCGATCCTGTTAAGTAGCGAGTACTATTAAGTGGTGCGAAGAAGCTACATGTTGGTCCACGGTAGACAGTGCATTGTGAATTGCCGTCTCTGGGGGAATGGCAGTCACCAACAATTTTGCTGTATCTTGAAAATGTGACTTTATCAGAACTAGTCAGAAACACTCCAAATTACTTAAATCTATTTGGAAGTATGTGGATCTTGCTGAGTGACGTATGGGAGGCTGTACTAAGATGTGTAGATACACTTATCTGGGGTAATTGTAGTCATACTGTAAACTAACTACACTCCTGGAAATGGAAAAAAGAACACATTGACACCGGTGTGTCAGACCCACCATACTTGCTCCGGACACTGCGAGAGGGCTGTACAAGCAATGATCACACGCACGGCACAGCGGACACACCAGGAACCGCGGTGTTGGCCGTCGAATGGCGCTAGCTGCGCAGCATTTGTGCACCGCTGCCGTCAGTGTCAGCCAGTTTGCCGTGGCATACGGAGCTCCATCGCAGTCTTTAACACTGGTAGCATGCCGCGACAGCGTGGACGTGAACCGTATGTGCAGTTGACGGACTTTGAGCGAGGGCGTATAGTGGGCATGCGGGAGGCCGGGTGGACGTACCGCCGAATTGCTCAACACGTGGGGCGTGAGGTCTCCACAGTACATCGATGTTGTCGCCAGTGGTCGGCGGAAGGTGCACGTGACCGTCGACCTGGGACTGGACCGCAGCGACGCACGGATGCACGCCAAGACCGTAGGATCCTACGCAGTGCCGTAGGGGACCGCACCGCCACTTCCCAGCAAATTAGGGACACTGTTGCTCCTGGGGTATCGGCGAGGACCATTCGCAACCGTCTCCATGAAGCTGGGCTACGGTCTCGCACACCGTTAGGCCGTCTTCCGCTCACGCCCCAACATCGTGCAGCCCGCCTCCAGTGGTGTCGCGACAGGCGTGAATGGAGGGACGAATGGAGACGTGTCGTCTTCAGCGATGAGAGTCGCTTCTGCCTTGGTGCCAATGATGGTCGTATGCGTGTTTGGCGCCGTGCAGGTGAGCGCCACAATCAGGACTGCATACCACCGAGGCACACAGGGCCAACACCCGGCATCATGGTGTGGGGAGCGATCTCCTACACTGGCCGTACACCACTGGTGATCGTCGAGGGGACACTGAATAGTGCACGGTACATCCAAACCGTCATCGAACCCATCGTTCTACCATTCCTAGACCGGCAAGGGAACTTGCTGTTCCAACAGGACAATGCACGTCCGCATGTATCCCGTGCCACCCAACGTGCTCTAGAAGGTGTAAGTCAACTACCCTGGCCAGCAAAATCTCCGGATCTGTCCCCCATTGAGCATGTTTGGGACTGGATGAAGCGTCGTCTCACGCGGTCTGCACGTCCAGCACGAACGCTGGTCCAACTGAGGCGCTAGGTGGAAATGGCATGGCAAGCCGTTCCACAGGACTACATCCAGCATCTCTACGATCGTCTCCATGGGAGAATAGCAGCCTGCATTGCTGCGAAAGGTGGATATACACTGTACTAGTGCCGACATTGTGCATGCTCTGTTGCCTGTGTCTATGTGCCTGTGGTTCTGTCAGTGTGATCATGTGATGTATCTGACCCCAGGAATGTGTCAATAAAGTTTCCCCTTCCTGGGACAATGAATTCACGGTGTTCTTATTTCAATTTCCAGGAGTGTATAACTGCCCCCACCGTGTAAACTGAGCGTCATTGTCCCTATGATAGTATCAATTATGATTAGGATATGGCAATCACCATACACTGTTCAGTATTCTATATTACACTATCCAAGCGTCATTTAGTTCATTATGGGAATACGCAGATTAAATGCTGATTCACAATAAAAATCTCATCAGAATAACTGCTCCCTTCCTAAAGTAGCGTTTGGCCAGTTCATTTGTCTTTTGGCTAAATTGTTTGTGTGGTTTTACATCGTGTATTTTGATTAAATTTTGGTGATATTTAGCAGTTGGTCATAGAAAATACAATGTGTAAACGTTTTAGAGAGCCTTGGCATTTGTTTTCTGGACAGTTAATATTGCAGCATTCCTCGGAGTTCTGTTGGTAAATGACTTCTATCAGGTCTAATTCAAATGCAAATAAAAATCAGTATTCGGCTGTTAATGACGTAGATTATATTCTTCTGATATAGATCCTTCGTCCCCCTGAAAAAGTCTCTTGGTGAGGTGAAACATTACTGAAAACCTTGTAAAAACGGTGCTATGAACTATCAACAACATATCCTCAGATTGGAGTGCCAACAACCGAGATACCAGCGCAACACTTCAAAAGCATCATAGAACAATTCAGATGTGGAAATATTTAGTTTGATGGTCCATTGTGTCTTATAACAATTACCAGCATAGGGTGGTATTGAGGCATGGAAATGGTATTGGGCTCTTAATTTGAGAGTTCAAAGTCGTGTTTTAGACACTAATTTGATGTGTGTGTGTGTGTGTGTGTGTGTGTGTGTGTGTGTTTGAAAAACGAGATTTTGACCCTTGACATCAATATTGCATTTTTTTTATTAGTGACTTATTTATTGGTTTGAAAAAAGCAAGCATCACAGAAAAGTTTAAATGTAGAAAATAATTAATTTGAGGATCTGTTGTGTCTTACACCAAGTGTAGTAGAATAATCAAACTATGAACATGTAACGAGCTGACACCGTTTGATGATGGCAAGCAGCAGGAGCATAAAGCTGCACATGGTTTGGTTTTGCTTTTTGAGGTTTTGTGGGGTTGAAGTTAAAGTAAATCTCATCTTTAGCAACTACACATTTCTAATGAATTAGTTCAAAATGGCTCTGAGCACTATGGGACTCAACTGCTAAGGTCATTAGTCCCCTAGAACTTAGAACTAGTTAAACCTAACTAACCTAAGGACATCACAAACATCCATGCCCGAGGCAGGATTCGAACCTGCGACCGTAGCGGTCTTGCGGTTCCAGACTGCAGCGCCTTTAACCGCACGGCCACTTCGGCCGGCAATGAATTAGTCATATAGCATAAGTGCACGTTAGCTTTTAACATATTTTAGATGGGAAACATTACATTTTGCACATGTTAAATACATTTTTTGGATAAATGCTTTTGAACACAGTGCAAAAAATTCTGATCATTCGGATATTTAAGATCACAGCCAATATGATGACTCGTAGGCTTCTCCTAGTATCTGCCATGTCGAAAGTGGACTGTAGTAACTAATATTTAATAAAGGACATTCTAAACATTTGTGGTTCCCTTATGTATTGACCGCCAAGCCAGAACGAATCTCAGGGCTTGCGTACTTCTCCCCATTCCCACGATTCACTACTGCGCCATAGGGTCCACTCGTCCCAGTACCTCCGTGGGAACCAACTTGATACTCGCTGCCATCGTATTCTGCAGCACTGCTCAAGGCAGCGAATTAATTCTGCTATCTGCAGAATTCTGGTAAACGTGAACTTCAGAAAATAAAATAAATTCCAAAACAAGTGAAACCTCATGCACCACAAATCGATTTGCCAGTTATTTATTTTAGTGTTGTGTAACTGTGAATGCTTATTTCGTACATCTAATATTAGAAATTAATTTCTCTGTTGTTTATATTTGTATCATTATGAACATCTTTGTCGGTTACACTAGAAAATGAGCTACTAAACAGAAACCTAGGCAGTAAAAAATAAATAATTAGTTAAATAAGTGACAAAATAGTGTTTTGCATGTGACTGATAACAGTAAAATCACTATCGTGTTTCATAAAAATAATCGTTATAAATTTAAGACTACTCTGCATTAGCCATATCAGTTTGAAGATAACATAAAATAACGCGTGGTGACCACTGGTTTTTACCATTGAATCTAGCGGCAGTGGACTATGTCTCATCCACAGAATCAGTCCACTGGCGTTTGAGCAAGTAATCTATGGAGCCTCCAGTGCACTTTGCACTTCAGTACCATAGTATCGATGTGATGGAAACCAGTTAATTCAGTAGAAAATGAGTATTATTAAATTACCGCAGATTTTCGAAGAGCGACGAAGTTTTACAATCTAAGCAAGATATTTCGGCCGCTTCCCAATCTCGCCAGTCGGCGGTAGAATGTACTCGGAGCTTGTTCTTTTTGAGAGGATCGTTTCACTGTATTAAATTGTTACTGTTTTGCGATGTTTGCTAATAAACGCGTCGTAATGGAATCCTTGGACTCCTTTCAAGTAAATTAGCACTCTGAATATCCACTTATTATCACAGGTGGCTTCTTGCACCTTCTGAAGAATCCAGCGCATTACAAGAACTGCTTCGGGGGGCTACATCTACGACAGATTTGCAGAAATAATCCACGTAAGGGTTAGCTTAACTAGCGCAGTCTCAGGTGGGAAAGCATTACCACTTATACTATATGTCACCTATACCACTTTCTACGGAATCACGGCTAAATTGAAAAACGTTTATATCAGTTTAGTACAGCGAGGGGATTCTGCAAGTGGGGCATAACTGATCAGACTGGGTTTGGCGTTCAGTCAGGTTTGGCTGTGTTAAGAAGTGGAGAGTAACCGAAGTCGGTCTGTTAATTCAGTATCTGTTCAGGATAGTTCTTGTAGTGCCTCTTCATCTCCAGAATTCCAATCATAGACAGCTTCTGCCCACTGTGCCCAGAATGTAGGGTTTATGCATCTACTAAATAACTGCGTCTGGTATCCAGAAGATGCTGCGCAAAGGTGGAGTCTGTTGCCTGCACCTTTCAACTTCTCTGGTGATCATTATGTCGAATACACTCTCTCCAATCAGTTTTTCTATGTAGTATGAGCCGCACCCTAAACCTTGGCGGCAAAATCAGTTATTGAAACAAGTGGTCAAGAAATGTGTGTTCCATGTAATCATGTTTCACCAAGTATCAATCAATAGTGAGGTAATCAATTGGTTTTCCATTTCTGAAGTAAATGTTTGAAAGCGTATTTTTTATTGGAATAGTGTGACATGAAATCATTACCAGATTGGCGTCATAGGAGGCTATCCACAGGTTGCCATCCGCATCAATAGCTTGGCCGTCTGGAAATCCTGCCACACCATTCGTTGGGTAGTCGAAGATGGTCCTCCTGTTTGCTTTAAACAGAAACAATCATTCGTCAGTATTTTTAGTGTATTACTCACAAAGGATAAAGAATTATCCTATATATAACCTTACTTATTTTTCCAGCTTTTATGTCAAAATCGAATGCGTCGACTCTCCGGGTAGCAGAGTCAATGTAATACATGGTTTTGCTGTCTAAACTCCAGGCCAGGCCGTTAGCAATGCCAATTTTTGTCACGTGTGTTACTGCTTTTCTATCCTTGTCCAAGCTGAATAGCATTCCTCGTTCCGGTGTGACTTTATTGTTCTTGTACGGACCCATTGTACCTGAAAATTGAATGTAGATGATATTATAGTATTTGAATACTTGAAATACATATTACAATTAGCTCCATCCCTTTGGTATCTACACTGCCTGGCAACAAAAGTGAAGGACACAGAAGAAATGGGGAGGGGGGGGGGGGAGGAAACGAAAAGAAACTTCACGAGTTGAGGGAATATGTGATATTATTACAGTGACTACAAAATCGTGACAAATTTATAAATAACTTGGCATTATGAGCCCACTTATCAGTATGACGCTGCACCCCCTCTGACCTGGGTGTACGCACTGATTCTGTTGGGAACGACTTCATAAGGCTGTTGCATCCTCTCTTGAGGCAAGTTGGCCCATAACTACTGTAAATGGTCCTTCAAATCCTGGATACTGGCTATGGGACGGAGTTCACGTCTGAGCTGGTCCCACACATGGTCTATCGCAGACAGACCTGTGGTTCTTGCTGGACTGAGGAGTACCTCAACATCAAGCAGACATTCCATAGCGACACGTGCCATATCTGGACGAGCATTATCCTGTTCAAAAACGGTACTACAATACTATCGCATGAGAAGTAACACATGAGGATGCAGGAGGTTCATAACATGACAGAGTTGCCTCAATCACTACCAGCAGATTCCTGAAGTTATACCCCATGGTTCCCTATAACATTATGCCTCTCCAAAACATTGGAAGAGTGGAACCTCTCCGCAGTTCGCCGACATTCTCCCCGTTCCACTTGTCACTGCATATTGCAAATCTCATCATTTTACATTCTGGCCGATGGCGTGAACGTATGTGAAGTTACATTGAAATCCGACTCTATCTTCTGGGTGCTGCACCTTTCTTATCAGGCAGTGTACTTTGCCCTCAATCTACCCTTGCTCCATGCCATGGTTTTTGTAGGTACAAACTAAGACGATAACTGGTCATATAGTTTTACAGCGCCAGCATATATGCCGACATGTGCATGCTTAGATTCATGATGAGGGGGGGATAAAAGAGTAAAACCTATTAGTCTATGCATAATAACTTTATTGCTAAATAAAATAACACAGTAACGAAATACAACAAACTATTGTTACTCACACATTCGAGAAATGAAACAGTTCTGCTGGATATTCTGTACGGATTTATCCCACTCCATGCGTTGCCCCACGGTTGGCACTGCTTGGTGTGCTTTCCACAAGCTTGTCGGGATGCAGATGCGGGAGGAACAAACACTTAAACCTTCCGTGTGAGTTCCAGTTTCTCTCATTTTATTACGATGATCATTTCTTCCTAAGTAGTTTGGAGTCAACAATATATTTTAGCATTCAGTGGAGAAAGTTGGTGATTGAAATTTCTTGAAAATATGTCACCGCAACGGAAAACACCTTTGTTTTAATGATAGCCACCCCAGCTCGTGTATCATGTCTGTCACCTATTTCGCGATAGTATAAAACGAGTTGCCCTTTTGTGAACTTTTTCGATGTCTTCCGTCAATACTATCTGGTACTGATGCCACACCTTGCAGCAATATTCTAGAAGAGGACGAATAAGTTTAGTGTAGGCAGTCTCTTTAGTAAACCTGTTGCTTCTTCTAAGCGTTCTGCCAATGAAACGCTGTCTTTAGTTCACCTTCCCCACGACATTTTCTATGTGATCGTTAAAGTTTAAGTTGTTTGTAATTATAATACCTAGGCACTATTCGAATTGATAGCCTTTAGATTAGTGTGATCTGTCGTGTAATGGAAATTTAACGGATTACTTTTACTATTTATGAGGATGACTTCTCGTAGTTATACAATCTTTCCTTTCCCCCAGGTTGTTTCAGATATCGGAACAGGAATGTATGCGTGCAACCGTTCGAATGCGATTCTTATCATGTTGGAAGACAAGAGTGTCCACAGCATACTCATCAGAAAGATGTAGAGGGTAGGACTACACTTGGCCACCAAGAATATTGAAATACACATCCTGGTTAACGTTCACGTTAACTTTGAATGAATAGGCCCAAGAAATGGTACGAAAAACACCCCCAAAAAATCGCAGAACCACCTCCGGCTACAACTACACCCTCCACACACTGTTGAACGCCTCATTTGGCTGTCGGTGCACTGGACGTGTTGCATCATTTGAAAAGAGGGAAATTCGAGATTAGTCAAATCCCACTACAGCACTCCAAGCAACCACTGCCCATTTTTTGTGTTGCTTGGTCCATTGAAGGTGTACATTTTGTAACATTACCGGCACTTTTCTGTCCCCGTCTATTGGATGCCACATTCGAAGTACCTAGTCCCTAGCAAAATTACACCGTCCGTCGCTGACACTGTTTTACTTATTCTTCACAGACTTTTAGTCACCCTTGCTACTAGTGCTAAAACAGTTCAGTACTGACGAACAGTCACAAAATACACGGAATTGTCTGATGATAATGTGCATATTTCTCTGTCTGCCTTGGCTCGTACATACATCGGGTGTTTCAGAATTACACCGACATGCATCGAGGGGATGCTGAAGGTGTCTTGAGGAACAAAACGAGTATAGGAAAGAGCGTCCGGGAACGCCATCCAGCGACGCTACAGAGCGTAGACGTCATAGGCGCCGGCCCCTGTATATGTATGTATACACAGGATGATTCCGTGATAATATTAAAAACTTTCATGGAAGGATAAATGTATCAATTTGAATTACGGGACACTGGTCTGGAAACGAACGAGTCGAAAGGTATAAGCCAAAATCGTTCTGATACCCCTGACAGCGGAATACATGTACCGGAGCTGTTGCTGTAATTGTAGGATAGGCATCTTCCAGAGGTGGCAGTGTTGACCAAAACAAGAAAAAAAAGGTCAAGTAAACATGGGCTCTAAATTTCATACCTGGGGAGTTATGAGCACTTATTCATCTTCGATACTGTGAAACACATCATCTCTGTGAACAAGTGCTCACAGCTCTTGCGGTAAGCGCTTAACAGCCCATGTTTGCTTGACAGTTTTTCTTGTTTTGGTCCATAATACTTCCTCTGAAAGCTGCCAATCCTACAGTCTTAGCGACAACTGTAACGGTAAACGCATTCCACTGTCAGAGATATCAGAATGGATTTCGTTTGTAACTTTCCACCCGTTCGTTTCTGGACGTCCGTCACCACAGACTGATACATTTATCCTTCTCCACTGTCCCTGAAAGTCTGTAATATCGTCACGGACTCATCCTGTACATACACTCGTGTGTAGCAACGCCGCCTACAACTCTGACGCTCTGTAGCGTCGTTGGCTGACGTTTCCGACCCATTTCTCTCTTTTTTTTTTCACGCACCCCTAAGTTAACTTTTATGTTCGACTTTGCATCTCCAACGATACGTCACCTTCCTTAGTTACATGTTAACTGCGTGTGGAACCACTTAATTCACAGCAGTATAATTATCAATTTTAAATGAAGAAAAGAAGAATTACTCTAGTAAATAATTAAACGAATATGCATAATATGGTTGCAGCAGTTACTCGGAGATGAAGAGGCTTCCACAGGACAGAGTATCGTGGAGAGTTACAGCAAATCAGTCTTCAGACTGAAGGACACAGCAACAAGAAGGAGAAGAAGAAGAACAACAACAACAACAAAAACAACAATAACAATGTCTTGTTTATTTTAACACGGAGGTTAGAGCTACCCTGCGGGATATGTGCATCCCTGTCGCATACCACTGATGTAGTTCAGCTAATAGACGGACCGGTACTACAACGGACTGGGTCGATGGTTTTCATTCGCTAACTTCCACGCTCTGGTTCCACTCGAAAAATGAATAAATAACGCAACCGAGACTTAAAACTACAACCGAATGAGACGATTGTTTTCCAACAACAGACTGAATCGATTGTTTTCATTCGGCTGTTCCCATCACTAGAGTGGACGACATTTTGTAGCTTGTAGAAAAAACGCGTAGGTACTTAATAAGCGAGATCGGCTCATGGGTTGAACAAGTGTGAGCCGGGGCGCGGGCCCCGTAGGTGCGAATGAGAGCGCCAAGTATTTAGTATGTGGATAATACTAGCTGAGAAACTTGGCTTTTCTCGGGTATTTATTTGTTCTAATCTTCTATTAGTCTATCTGCTTCTCCCCTCTCCCTCTATCCATCCCCTCCCCCCCTCTCTCTATTCGCTTCCTCCTTCCTTCTCCCCCCTGTTTCTGTCATCTGCTCCTCCCCTCTTCACCGTCCATCTTCTCCTTTCCCTCTCTCTTTCAACATCCTCCTCCCCCTCTTTCATTCATCTCCTCCTTCCCCCTCTCTCTGTCCTTCTCCTCCTCACTTTCTCTCTGTCCACCTCATCACGCCACTTGTCTTCGCCCATCTCCTCCAGCCCCCTTCTCTCTTCCCCAACCAATTATCAAACACACCCCCACCCCAACGGAAGGTTGGTGGTTATTACTCCCACAGCATTTCCTTCCTGACTATAAGTAAAATGTCTACAAAGTTTGGCTGAAATCGATCTAGAGGCCCAGGAGGAGATGTTCAACATGTGTGTATATGACATATATTACACATCTGAAAAGTTAGAAAGGGTGTTGCACGGTAGGTTGTGTTGAGAAATAATAGTTAAGAAACAAATTCGGTACGTTGTACTGTTTCCGATTTAATTAGCATTGAAGTTAGCCGATCACGTTGTTTCGCGTACAAATTGAAGCAGCCTTATGGAGATGGTGATGCCAGACTTGTCCCTCGTTTCGTTTCCTCAAATAAAAAAGAGAATGATACAAAGAATGGACATTCGACGACAGCAAGGATCGAGCCCGAGCCAGCAGCGCAGCAGTCTCAGGTGCTGCCATCTACGCTACGAGAACAACTGACATTAAGGCTATCAGCTTGTGTAGCAGAATTTTGTCTGCTAGTCATTCGATCACCTTCGGAAGTCGTATTTACGCAGACGATCTTTGTTCGTTTAGCTGCCAATTTACACGGAAAGAGGTGTGATAGGACAACGACGGAAGTAGGCGTGACACACATTTCTCACAGAAGTGAGCATAGTCATAACACTGAGTGTCATCGGTATTCCTTCGACGAATACGCCGATCTGCGGATCAAAATGTACACGAGGCCCGCATAATTTACAACGCAAGATTTCCTAACCGCGTTATTCCTTTTGGGACTACTTTAGTAAAGGTTGGCAGAAAATTAAGGGAGACTGGAAGTTTTTTGTTAACAAAGCTGACACTGGACAACAGCGCTATGTGTGAACAGCTCAGTTTGAACAAAACGTTCTCGATATGGCTGTCGCAAATCCTGCTGTCAACTTTGCGAGTAAGTAAATTTAATCATATTTCCTTACATTATGCCCAAAAACTAAATATGATAAAATGTATCCGTTTGTTTGTCGCAACAGGTTTCGCACTCTGTAATATGGCTCTGAACACTATGGGACTTAACATCTGAGGTCATCAGTCCCTTTGAACTTAGAACTACTTAAACCTAACTAACCCAAGGACATCACACACATCGATGCCTGAGGCAGGATTCGAACCTGCGACCGTAGCGGTCGCGTGGTTCCAGACTGAAGCGCCTAGAACCACTCGGCCACTCAGGCCGGCTAGTATGACAAAACCTTATTTCCGTGCCACCTAGGGAAACTGCAAGATTTGGTGCAAGACTATTATTCTCGAAATCAATGTTACTTGTGATACTTAAACAAATAGACTGAAAATCCAAATTTCGCAAGGATGGTGTCGTGGACAGACGAGGCATATTTCACCAAAGAAGTGACATTCAGCTGTCGAAAACACACGTAGCACTTACGTTAATTTCTATAAGCATAAGCTTAGCGTTAACATTTCCGCAGCTATAGTACGCGACTGTTTGTTGGGTTCCGTCCTACATCCTCCCCGTTTAAACTGGCGGACATATTTAGCGTTTCGTGTATACGCCTCTCCGTTGTATTTATAAGACGTTCGTAAGGGCGGTTCGTCAGGTAATGTGGTTCCAACACGACGGTGCACCGCTGCACTTCGCTGTTTTGGTACGTGAGCATTTAGTTGCGTTGTATCTGCAGAGGTGGATTGGTCGAGATGGTCCAGTTCTCTGGCTAACTCGTTCAGCAGATCTTACCCCTGTAGATTTTTATCCGTAGTGGAATGTGAAGAAAATTGTCTACGCGACTGCAGTAAACACAATCGAAGAGCTTCTTGTGAGCATAATTTTAGCCTTTGACGAAATTAGGGAAACCTTTGATTTTGGAAACCTTACGGACTCCATGACGCAGCGTTACAATACTTGCAATCACAATGGAAGGAGTACACTTTGAGCAGCTTTTTTGAAAATTTTTGTTATTTTTTATTCTTCGTTATTTTGTTGTTACATTAACGAATTGAGAAACCCTCAGATTTATTGGTTCATAATCATAATTATTTTCCTTGTATTTTGTTTTGGTTGCTGAGTAGGTATGAAGTTGATTGCCTTTTCATTACTATGGCCAAAGAAATGAAATGTACGTATGGCACACTTTGGCCGGGAGTCCCTTTTAGGGAGTTCGGTAGCCTGGTGAAAGTCTTTTAATTTGACGACACTTTGGCGACTTCTGTGTGGATGCTGATGAATAATGAGGACAACACAACACCTAGTCTCCTAGCAGTGAAAATCTCCGCCCCCGCAAGGAATCGAACCGGAGGCCTCGCACATGGCATTCAATCCCGCTGATCACTCAGCTACGGAACTGCGGTCTTTTTTTCTCTAAGTGAGTCAAGTTAATGAATCGTAACAATCGCATTTGCTACCTAAACCTTTGAAGTACGATTTCTTTTTCTCGTGGAAGTCACGTTTAAATACGAACTTCCCCTTTTTATGACAAATCATAAAAACCATTTACGCAACTGAAATAAATGAAAAAATCAGAAAATGTTATTCTTCTGGAACCGCCGAGAAAAAAAATCAAACCATTTTTCTTCAAAGTTTGGAAAATTGGGTTCCCTTATCTGGAATTTAGGCTAAATTTGCTAACATTCTCAAAATATGTACCTTAAGTCAGCCTAGATACAAAACGTAGCTTTTCATCATCTAGCTTTTCCTCACATAGCTTAAATTTATCATTTCTACAAAAGGGCCATTTTACTGGTAATGAGCGTTTGAACAAGTGGTAATTCAGGAACCAACAGGTATCTGTGCATTATCGCATTTTAGAGCGTGCAAGTGCAGTTCACAATTACTATTTTCAAAAATAATACGGTACATTGATTGGTTGGAAAGTCTTAAAGATTGCACCTATTCCTGAAAATGTTCGTTAGAAGTAATCATTTAAAAACAGAAATTGCAGGTTTCAGGTGCCCCGGAACCAAACATCAACTACAGCTTGAATGCACAAACTAACGCAAGTTAACAGTAAAATGCGCTCGTTTTTCGATTCACTCCTGTTTCCCACATGCACTACAAAAACTGATACAAAAAAAAAAAAAAAATAGTTCTGAGCACTATCGGACTTAACGTCTGAGGTCATCAATCCCCTACAACTTAGAACTACTTAAACCTAACTAACTTTAGGACATCACACCCATCCATGCCCGATGCAGGATTCGAACCTGCGACCGTAGCGGTCGCGCGGTTCCAGACTGAAGCGCCAAAACTGACACAGTCAGTCAGTTGTTCTCATAGTGTGGATGATAGCACACCAGACTCCTGCGCTGTTAACTGTGAGTTCAGTTTTCGCTACCGTCAGTTGCTTTCTTGAGTGTGTGTGTGTGTGTTTCCCAGCTAATCAAACTAAGAACTGCTTAGCAACGCCACCTCTAGCAGGCTGCTTGAATTTTATGACATTATGTCTCCTGAACTATATGTTCTGCAATGATATAATTTTGTCGGCTCATTCAGTGATACTGTGGATACTGTCTGCAAAATTTGTTGCGAATGTAATTAGTAGTAAATAAGTAATAATTAAAACAGAATGCCTGATGCGACAGTTTTACTGCATGAACAGCGAAAACGTAGTAGACGAAATTTTTTTTTTCCTTTCATCATTTTGTAGGCCTGTCAGAGAGAAAAAGTTTCTTAAAGGTACGAAATTATGTAAAATTTGTTTGCAACGTGTTAAGTGCTCTCATTCTCAAATACGGGAGGGATATATTTTGCATATTTGTGCGCAGTGCACTACACTTCTTTTTCGCCTTCACCTCTTTGATAGATAGGTGGTTCTTACACACACAGTGCTTCTTTCCAGACAGTTAGTGTTATGTGTATCAAGTATGGTTGAAATCGATGCAGTAGTTTTGGAAGAAATGTTGAAACTACCGACATATATCCACTTTTATTATATTCTAGCTGCGTACATGGCGTTGTCCAGGTACATTGTTTATTCTGTTCTTCTATTAGTCCGTCTCCTCCTTCCCCCTTTGTCCATCTCTTTCTCCCCTCTCTCTGACCAACGCCTCCTCCCTCTCTCGCTATCCACCTTCTCCAACCCCCCCCCCCCCCCACTCTCTGTCAATCTCCTCCTGCCCGTCTCTCTGTCCATCTGCTTCTTCCACGTCTTTCTCTCCATCTCCTCCTCTCTCTATCTCCGTCCATCTCCTCCTTCTCCCTCTCTCTCTGCCCAACTCCTCTTCCCCTTTCTTTCTCCAAAAAGCACATCATCGTCCGCACCCGAAAAGGAAGTTGGTGGTTGTAAGCCCCATAGTATTTCTTTCTAGTAAGTAACATGTAGACCAAATTTGGTTGACATGGATCCAGGAGCTTAGGAGTAGCTTTTTACTCGTGGTTTTGCCTAGGTATGTCACATATATTTCACGTATATTTAAAATATTTTACACATAATTGTACACACATTTCACCTGTATCTCTAGCGAATTTCGCCCTCCAGTTTCGTTTTCACGCAGCTCAGTGCTTATGACGCGGTATCTCCTGAACTTTGTGGCCAACAATGGTATAATTTTGCACATATTTTCAGCGGTGTATTTAGGTACAGTCTGCGAAAAGTGTGAATAGTGTAAATAGTAAATAAGTAATAAATTAAAACGCCATGCATCATGTGGCTAATTTTCTAGCATCTCAATGTTTATGATGTCATATCTCCTGAATTATGTGTCGTACAATGACGTATTTCTGTACTTACATTCAGTGGTATATTTGAATACTTTCTGCAAAATGTGTTGGGAATAAAGTTAGTTGTAAAGAAATAGTAAATCAGAACGTCATGCCTGATGCGACAGTTTTACTGCATGAACAGCGAAAATGTTGTAGGTGAGAAACTTTTTTCCATTCATCATTTTTTGGGGGTGTCAGCGAGAAAAATTCTTGGAAAGGTTTGAAATTATGTATCAAGTTTGTTGCAAGTCACTAAGTGCTCTTATTTTCGAATACTGGATGAATATAGTCTGGCTATATGCTTCTTTTTCACCCTCTCCCCCATCCCTTCGAGAGGTAGTGGTTCTTATCCTCACAGTAGCTCTTTCCGGACAGTAAGTGATACGTGTATCAAGTTTGATTGAAATCGATCTATTGGTTTAGGAGATGTGGAACATACATATATATCCATTATAGTAATTTATAGGGATGTATGGATGGAGATGAAACTGTGAAATATGAATCAGTGTATCTTTCTTTGCTGCGGCATAGCGGAATGGTAGCGGGAAACGGCTAATAGCAATGAAAATGTGGATAGCGTGGGAGTTCATGTCAGCTGAGTGGATTTTAAATTGACGAAGGGACCTTTTTTATGATCTCAAGATATAATAAATCCAGTGTTATTCAGAAACTATTTAATTTCGAGTTGCCTTTTTGAATACAGTATGTTTATTGAGTTACTTCTGTTGAAGAGTGGAAGTAGTAAATTGACAGGACACGTGTCACATAGGTTATGGAAATTATTGGAGTGATACGTGCACCTGGGGGATTAATCTTTTCCGGTAATACTCTCTATAAATAGTTCGATGAAGAAACAGTAACAGCAAACAAGGGCTCAGGCAATGCAACAGTGAATAAAATCATGAGAAACGATAGTGTTACATACACTGTTACAGACACTATTTTCCCATGGAAAAAATTATTAGCGTTTTTGCTAGTCAAATTATTTATCTACAACTCACTAAAAATAAACTGATATTGCACTACTAGTTTTTGAAAATAATATGTTGTGATTTTACACAAGTTTGACTCCAATTTGAAAAAAAATGGCTTTTAGTGCATTGAAAATAATTTCGCACAATTAGACATATACAGTATCCATTCCCTTACAACATAGTTATCTTGTGAGTTACTTTAAAATGACTTAAAACTGCATGGACATATATGAAGCACCACGCCAAATCTGCGTTGTCGACAGGACGTTAAACACTAATCTCCTCCTTCACAGATAGATGGCGTACACGACTCTCTTCCCGTGGGTTACCTTGACGACTGTGGTGACAACGGAAAATACACGGTACAGTCACATGAAAGTGACCACCGCTTATGTTCGACGTCAACGAACAATAACCACTCACAGAGGGCGGGTGGCAGGACTAGCAGTGGTGGGTATATAAGAAGTGCTGGGGGACGCGGAAAACAGTGCAGTCATTGTTGTAATGCGGAAACGGAGCGATTTATGTGACGTCGAAAAGTGCATAACCATTGGCTTCCGGGCCAAAGGTGGAAGAGTTTTTTAACCTGTTCGCGCGCCACCGTGGTTAAAGTATACCGCGCATGACAAAATGGCGCTATACAAATCAGGCGTCGAAGCAACTGAGGTGTACCTAGGGCAGCTGATGACAGGGTGAACAACAGCTGCGGAGATGTGTACGGACCTCAGATGAGTCACGTTTTATGCTCAATTGGACAGAAGCAAACTCCCTGCAACAGTCGTCGGTAGGTGCTATGCCGGAGAAGGGAGCATTATGGTCTGGGGAATGTCTTCGCGTCATTCCCTGCGTGATCTCGTGGTTCTGGAATGCACAATGGATCAACAGAAGCATACATGTATCCTTGGGGTTCATGTCCATCCCTACATCCAGTCTGGTGTTCCTCGGGACGATGACGTCTACCATCAGGACAATGCAGCATGTCACACAGCCTGCATTGTGCATGCGTGATTCGAAGAGCACCAGGATGAATTTATCGTACTCCTCTGGCCTTTAAACTCCCCGATTTAAACCCAGTCGAGAATCTGTGGGACCAGCTCGACCGGGCTGTACGCTCCACGGAATCTCACCCGAGAAACCTAGCGCTCCTGGCCACGGCACTGGAGTCAGCATGGCTCCACATCCCTGTCGGTACCTTTCAGAACATCACTGACTCTCTTCCTGGGCGTTTCGCGCTGCAAAAAGTGGTTATTCAGGCTTTTGACAGGTGGTCACTCAATGTGATTGGACAGTGTAATAAAATTTTCCAAATCCTGAGAAAGTGGACTCCGTACTAGATGGGTTGAACACTAGGGAAAACAAGACCTTCGTCTTTTTGATCAATCATGAGCTGGACGGCTGGTGCCGTGAACTTCTGCCAATAAGCTTGAAACTGCCTAACCATGAGATCAGTATGCTCTTATTTCACAAAATGACACCTACCCGCCCAGAGACGACCGCTGGGGTCGGCCTTTCCGTCGTTGATCCTGTTTGTCTCCTTGCCCTTCTCCTGGTCCACGCTGACCAACACCTCGACGTTCTGTGGGCTCTTGCTCACGCCATCCCACGTCAGGATGGCCACGTTGCGACCCAGGGTTATGATAAAACGGTCTTTCTGGCCTGCAATTGGTATGATGATTGACACTGGTTCCTCTGAAAACAAAAGGAAAAAAAAAAGATTTCAGTATTTGGTCTCATAATAATATTCAGTACATATCAGACAAGTCAAAGTTTTAGTTACCATGTCTTAAAGAACGATGTTACTTAACCAACTTTTTGTTCGTTTCCAGGTACATGTCCGCAGCCCTGGAACACATTTAAATCCCCGCGCTACATAGCCGAAGCACACCACTGGAGGAGCCAAAACAACATTTCACGATCCAACTCGAATTTATCAAAACTGAAAGAGAGACATGTTAAACTGACATTGTTACTTCGAAATATCATCCCGCAGTGCGAAATTTTTATTATTTTTATTCTTAAGTGGACTTGTTGATCAGAGAACTGAACTTTAATGGTGTGTGCTGGTTTCAATATCACTCTTAATATTCAAGAGCGAGTACCAAGCATATTGAGGAAACTATCAGATTCTAAAGAGTATATCGCATATTTTTGACTGGGGTCTGTGAGTAATAGCGTGGTTCTGGTGTGATGCAGTGATTGTTGTGATATCACTGCAGTCGGCTCAGGCACGCATCTGAAATTCATTTCTGGGGGTTTCACAGTTGGTTACTGCCCCCGCTCCCTCCAAATATAATTTTCCGTTTCCATGATTTTTAACGAACCACAGATGCCTGAGATTTTAAAAGTAATAGCAACATATTATTATTACCATGTTGTATTAAAACATTTCATACAGCATGCTTCACAATTCATGTTGCACACTTCCAGAGGCTATAGAGGGGACGTAGTAGATCAAGTTTTTCGTAGGAACCCATGACCGGAAACGTCATACAACGACGACACAGAGCGTCGAAGTTACAGGCACCGGCGCCTGTAAATCTGTGTTTATACAGGGTGATTCCGTGATGAAGTTACAAACTTTCTAGCTCGACGAAGAAGGGTAAATGTATCAATTTGAGGTAAGGGTCCCTGTACCGGAAACGAACGAGTCGAAAGTTACAAGCGAAACACGTCCTGATTCCTCTGACAGTGGAATACATGTAATGATATTAGTTGTTGCTAAGATCGTTGGGTAGGCAACTTTCTGAGGGAGTAGTATGGACCAAGACAAGAAAAAATGTCCAGTAAACATGGGCTCTAAATGCATACCTTAAGAGCTATGAGCACTTTTTCAATACAGGAGATGTGTTTCACAGTAACTAAGATGAACAAGTGCTCATATCTCCTCAGGTATACATTTTAGAGCCCATGTTTACTGGAAATTTTTCTTTTTGGTCCATACTACCACCACTGACAGTTGCCTACCCTACAATATTAACAACA
The DNA here is from genome assembly GCF_021461395.2 of Schistocerca americana. Lineage (NCBI taxonomy): Eukaryota > Metazoa > Arthropoda > Insecta > Orthoptera > Acrididae > Schistocerca > Schistocerca americana. Next base: position 626,087,090 of record NC_060130.1, read on the forward strand.
ACCGTACCGGTACATGTATTTCACTGTCGGAGGTATCAGAACGGTTTTCTCTTATAACTTTCGACTCGTTCGTCTCCGGTACTGGGACCCTTACCTCATATTGATAAATTTATCCTTCTCCATCATCCCTGAAAGTCTGTAAAATAATTACGGAATCACCCTGTATATACATACATTTACAGGTGCCGACGCCTATAACTTTGACGCTCTCTAGCGTCCTTGGATGACGTTTCTCCACATGGATTCCTATGTAAAACTTGATCTACTAAGTTCCCTCTACAACCTCTAGAAGTGTGTAACATGAATTATGAAACACCCTGTACAAGTTTAAGTTGCGTACATAGCTTCGACATAACGCCCAAGAAACTGCACTTCAGATAAGTAAGTCATCTGAAGAGCGTTTGTCGAAAATTTTGAGGAGCACCTGTGTCACGAAATTGTTCTAAGACCTATAATTGCAACAAATTTCCAGATCTTCGATAATTTTGTAAGGTATAAAATCGAAGTGTGCACTCACTATCATTGGTATTTCACTTAGTACTAAGAGTGTGACACGTGTTTGCAGCCTATAGTTATGCGAGCAGATAATGCTGTATCTTCTTGTCGTTTCCACCTACCTTCGAGAAAGGCATTCTCTCTGTTATTTGTGTCTTAGTGCAGCACGTGCCCCTTTCTGTCTTACATTCCCTATACTTCCTGTGGCTGGCCAGTACCACCTGTGGGCTCACGAACCCTATAACATTTGTTGTTGGCGCAGGTATGGTCTGCCTGGGAATGGGAGTCTCTTCCCGGCTGGAATGCTTTCTACAACCATTAAAGCTGAAAACCAGTCCCCGTGAGCTAATCTTCAGGAAAGCAAATGAGCAGTGTTCTGTGTTCAACGAAGCTTGTAATTTTTGGTATTTGCTGTCACTTTCGAGACACTTGTTTTACACGACACTCTATTGTCCAAAAGTTAGTTGAAAAATTTGAAAATTAATACATGTAAAAATGTAAACACTTTTAGTAAAATGTTGTTTAGGCGGGGGAGGGTTATCATGAGCCTACCCGACCCCATTATATTCGCACCTGATATCGATCGTCAGCTTCCATCCACTAATGATGTGACTTTCAGGAAAAATGGTGAAAAGAGTCTAAAACTATGGAAAGTAGACTACTTGCGCTATTTAAAAATCGTGAAAAACAATACGTAGAGTGAAAATGGTGTAAAATTCGAATAACCAGAAAATCTTACGAAGAACGCAAAAATTCAAAGATGGTGAAAATAACACACTAGCGCAATGTAAATTCCCGATATAAGGAAGAGCTCAGTGTTTTTTATGGCAAGTAATTAAGAGAGAGGAGAATAGTTTAAGTTTAAATGGACGGAAGTATAGGCAGCAGAAGAGAAGTCGGGAAACTTCGATTTATATTCAGTGATATCAAATTAAGATGGCACCCAGTTACCTACCTCGGACTAAAAGTACCACAGACTGTGCGGATGGAGAAAATACATGATGACAGCCTACATCATGAAATAATGATCTGGGAGACAGTCCACCTCGGAGAAAACGCAGGTACATTGACAATGTTCCAATTTGTTCTATCCCCCACTCCTTCCTTCCTTGCTCTGTAGTTTCCAACAGTCTTCATTAGTTGCTCCATGAATGTTCAAAATGAAGGACATTTAGCTATCCACCACTGCCGAATGTTACAAATAGTAATTATGCTTTGGTTAGCATGTACTTAGAAATACAGGGTGTTCGGAAATTCCCGTTCTCATACTTCTTGGGCTTGTAGAGGACAGTGAGTACATAATATTTTGAATAGGAACCCGTGTCCAGAAACGTACCCTTTTTGTGCTACAGCCATTTGCAAACATGTTGGTAACGCGACCACCTTTACAAGTAATTTATTAGGTGTGAGCTAGTACATCACTTGCTTCACAATTCCACTCATTAATAACCAAAGAAACAAAAAGGGAACTTAACCAGTTTGCAGAAAGACTGTTCAACGTATGCAGTACGGCTTCTTCAAATTCGTGTGTGCGGCGCTCCTTGGAGCACCACAGTCACTCCTACTGATCGTGAATGTACCCCTTCCTCGAGTCGTTCCTAACGGTGGCGAAAAGAGTATGCGGTGGAGTCGGACATTGTAGATAATGATCTTCACAGAGGCGACGACCAACTCTTCCATTACCTTGAGCTTCGCCGCACAGGATCATGTCGGTGTACTCTGAAAACGTGTACTCTGATACTCACAGACACATGAATGAGGCTCGAACCTAGTCAGAGAAGTAGGATAGACGTCAAAAAATGACATCAGCCGGTCCGACGTAAGCGCCGCTGCCCCCCCCCCCCCCCCCCTCATGACTGCCCTGTTGCATTCCTACCTAGTAAACATGTTTTCAAACGGCTGTAGCACGGAAACGGTACGTTTTCGGACATGGGTTCTTATTCAAAACACTATGTACTTACTTCCCCTCTACAAGTCCTACAAGTCCTAGAATTTTGTAACGGGAATTCCCAGATACCCTGCATGTTTCCGGACATGCGTTCTTATTCAAAGTATTATGTACACACTTCTCTCTACATGTCCTAGAACCTTAAATTTCCAACCACCCTATATAATTCTTGAAATCGACTATATAGTAACAGAGTATTGATGTAATTCACTCGAAAATGAAAGTGGCTACTGGGCAGTTCATTGACGCATTTTGCACTGATAAAGGCCAGTTATGGAAATTCACCTGGCGTGCTGTTGGATTAACATACAATTTGTTGTGAGACCTTGTCTGCTTCAGTGTATATTCCACAACACGAAATATGCTGACGGATGTCCCCTCATTTAGGAAGTGTATGTATGCAGACTATGCCATCCAATGAGTGTTAGATAAGCGAGTCAAGTGGGCAGCCTCACGTCTACTGGTTCTATGGAAGCATCTGGCAAAATCTTGTGGCTGTGTTTCGGCAGGAAACTTCTTAGTCAACAGAAGGATTCGTGGCTCGACGCTTTGACATAACTATTACGAGACGTAGCCAAAGTTTTAATTATTACCTCGAAAAAATAAATTTTATTTATCCCGCCGAACTGAAACAGGAGAGGAAATGTTGCAGCTGTTGTCACGTCGATCCAGATGACCGCCTTAGCATCCGAATTACCATGGACGAGTGCTGGGTATGTCTGTGTGAGCCCGAGAGAAAGGAGCAACACAGGCACTGGAAACATTTGTGTTCACTACTGTGGAAGTCGGGACCATTGGCCTAGTGATAAAGCGCGGGTATAGAAACCGAGAGATCGTGGGATCGGATCCCAGTCGGACTATGGACATTTTCAGTGTTCCTTTAATCTAGCTTTCACCTCTGAAGGATGTGAGAAGTCGCCAAGATCGACAGGTGGTTCGACTTCCACGTTAAACTGTAGGTCTCCTTTCATCAGCTGAATAACAGGGATATGGCTTGGTTCAAATGGCTCTGAGCACTATGGGCATTAACTGCTGATGTCATCAGTCCCCTAGAACTTAGAACTACTTAAACGTAACTAACTTAAGGACATCACACACATCCATGCCCAAGGCAGGATTCGAACCTGCAACCGTAGCGGTCGCGCGGTTCCAAACTGTAGCGCCTAGAACCGCTCGGCCACTCCGGCCGGCAACAGGGGTAAATTATGTACACAGAAGTCCCTGAACTTGTGTCCAATTGGAAGACTTACACCCAGCCACTGAGCCGCAACACCGCAAGAAAAAAGGCGAGGACCCAGTCATCTCACTGGACTCGCATTCGGGAGGACGACGGTTCAATCCCGTCTCCGGCCATCCAGATTTAGATTTTCCGTGATTTCCCTAAATCGTTTCAGGCAAATGCCGGGATGGTTCCTTTGAAAGGGCACGGCCGATTTCCTTCCCAATCCTTTCCTAACCCGAGCTTGCGCTCCGTCTCTAATGACCTTGTTGTCGACGGGACGTTAAACACTAACTACCACCACCACCCAGTCATCTTCGGGCAAGATGATGCTGAATTTTTTCCGGACTGTCATGGTGCGGAAATAATAGATTATGGTCGTAAGGAGCAAACCGCCATAGTAAATGCTCTTACGAGGTTTCTGGAGGCAGTTAATCCTCCGTTACTCCCACGATAATTCCTGACACGGTCACTCGTACGGATGACAGGTGTCATCCACAACATAATCGATGTATTTGGACATTTTGAACGGCCTACAGGAATGATTTTAGAAGTGTTTTATTTAAATCTAAATATAATGCATGTAACATACAAATACAGTAAAGTGTACACTAGGTGATAAATATTTTTGGCAGTTGATCGTAAATAGCTCTATTACCCTTCTGACAGCAGACCACTTGTCATTCTCTCTATCAAGGTTACTATCGAACCTCAGAAATCACAAGTACAGCCTGAATCGGTTTTCATTCAAGTATAAGTAGCACGATTCAAGTCCGTTGCCCTTTCAATTATCCCACAACTTTGATAAATTCTTTCTAGAACGTCTCAGAGATCCGCAGTTATATTACAAACCAATGAAAGCACTGATCTCTGTAACATCTGTTTCTTTAGCATCCCTTTCTCTAGAAAAGTTATCACGTACTTCGTTGATGTAAATGTTAGTACATGCTGCAATAATGGGTATTATACAGAGGGGTCCAAAATATGTATCCACTGTTTAAAAGTCCATAAGTGGCACATTAATTGACGGAGTTGTCTCATCTTTGGTAGTGTAATAGTCTGTAGTTCCGACAATCGCCACACAAGCGTTGTGAAGCGTTGTTTGGTTTTGTCAGATGACAGTCGCCAGATAGTCAGTGTTTTGTTCTTAATTGCACCTAGTTACTCGAGTAAACGTGGCTGGCGCAAAGCTTACATTCGATGAAAGGAAGTCAGTTTTGAGGTGGAATTTTAAGTACGAAAACATTAATGAGGTTCAACGGCAATGGCGAAATGAGTATCAAACAGAACCACCGACACGTTTAACGATTCGTCGCATTCGAGACAAATTTGAAGCCGAAGGCTGTGTTAAAGATGTACACAAACAACGATCTGGACGACCTGCAACTGTACCAAGTCCAGCTAACTCCCATTGTGTGGTACCAAGTCCAGCTAAGTCCCATCGTGTGTTACAACAATCCACTCGCTCACCAAAGAGACAGTGTGCCACAGAGACAGTGTGCCCGTGAAACTGGAGTGAGTTGCTCAATTGTTCGTCGAATTTTGAAGACAGCGAAGTGGAAGTGCTACATCCCACGATTGCTACACGCAATGAACGAGGACGACTCAGATCGTAGAACGGAGTACTGTGAGTGGTTTAATAACATGGTGCGCAACGATGAAGAGTTTGCAGAGATGATTGTGTGGTCGATGAGGCACAGTTCAAACTCAATGGTACAGTAAATCGCCACAATTTCATCTACTGGGCCGCCGAAAATACGATCGTCCATGTAGACAAAGCCGTGAATTTGCCGGGAGTAAATGTGTGGTGTGGGTTGTCTTACCGGGGCTTGATTGGGCCATTCTTCTTTGACAGCACACCTACCGGTGAGGTTTACCTTCAGAAGCTTCAGACATCCATTTTACCTGCCATCCGAGACTTGTATGGAAACGCAAGAGTTTACTTTCAACAAGATGGTGCCCCAGCCCATACCAAAATCGTGTTAGGGCGTATCTCGACGAAAATCTACCAGGAAGATAGATAGGCCGTAGAGGTGCTGTGGAGTATCCACCATGTTTCCTAGACCTAACTCCTCTGGACTTTTACCTGTGGGGAACACTGAAGGACGTCGTTTATCGACAAAAGCCAAGCACATTGGATGAACTTCGAGAATCCATCGTACCACACCACACATTTACTGCTGGCAAATATCCAACTGAACACGTTTCAGTCAGTAGTTCGTGCTGCAGTTCGGCGGCATCGTTTGTGTGTGGATGTTAATAGAGACCATTTCCAACACCCACAGTGACATCTTTAAGTTGGACTTTAAGCTACACTTTCACCAAAAATGAGACTACTCCGTCAATTAGTTTGCAAGTTATGGATTTTTAAACAGTGGATACATTTTTTTGGACCCCTCTGTATTTTCATCCAAAAATAACTTAGTAATACCTATTTCAGTCTTTGGTATACGAGCTTTATTTTTGGATCCAGGTAAATGTAAAATAGTATTATAAGATATTGTTCTAACGTTGGTAGGATATTTACTTTTCCCCCATTTCGCTATTCCATCTTTTCCTAAAAGAAAAAAATCCTCTTGAATTATTTCCTCCAGTGATTCAAATTCAGCATTTTCTGACACTTCTTGTTCTGTTCCTGAATCATGACCGCTGTCATGTACACAGTCCTCGTTCTATGGGTCAACAGTGTCACTGCCAGCGTCTTCATCACTCAACACATGGAACCATTCCAGCCATGCATAAGGACCTGTGCTAAGCACTGTCCTAGGTTTTTTTTTTTACCTTTGGCACTAAAAGTATAGAGATATTTACTTTTCGTAGGCAAGTATTCTAGGCATAAAGCAGATTAACTGTATTTAGTTTAGATTGTCCTAAAATTACGCATGTTAAAGTTGTAATGGATTTAGGAAAGCAATAAAGTAACATACACTGAATTTGTTTTACATTGTAGCAGTAGTGCTCGCGCGTATAACCACTGTCCTCCAGGCCACAATAATGTTTCATAAACAATGCAACCTGCGTAAGTGAAAGCCAGTAATGTGTGAAGCTAACAGATGAAGAGTTAAAAGAAAGGTACTGAAAACGGTGCGAACTCAATCCAACCCAGTCATACAAAATAGAGCAGGAAAATCATGTGGACGACGAGTGTCAGCCCTGCGAGCAATGGAGGGTTAAGAAGCATTGCGAAAAGCTGTCCAAGGGGATGTTTCTGCTCCATAACAACAATCCAGCGCACTCTGCGCGTGATACAATGACACATGCTACTTTCTCGGGAAAGCAAATTTTCACTCACCCCGTCCCTGTATTCTCTTGATACAACTAGTTGCTTCTCATCCTCCCTGAGATGAAGAAACCATTTCGTGACAGGCATTTCCAGTATGATGGCCAGGTGATTTTTGAGGTATAACGTTTCCTGAAAATTCAAAATGCATACATCTACAAGCACGGACTCCATCAAGTCCACCATCGATAGAAAAGTGTCGCACTGAAGAGCGCGTATGTGGAAGGACAAACACCAATTTTCGTACTCTCAGCTTGATTTTCTCGAGGTGATAAAAAATTTGATGATTACGCTCGTAGAGGTCAGTATTCTAGAAACGTATTTGTACATCTACATCTACGTACACACTAGCTGATCAAAATTATCTTTATATCTATTAGTTGGCATTAATACGCGGTGTGCTTTTATGAGAGCTTGAACGCTTCTGGGACACCGCCAATGAGGAGTCTGAATGTCTGTGGAAGAATGGCAATCCCTTCTTGCTCAAGAGAAGGCAGTGACGGACGCTGGTCTCTAGAACGAAGCCGACGTTCTAACTCATTCCAGAGGTGTTCCATTGGGTTGAGATCAGTCTGTTTCAAAAATATTTTTGTCCACAAACCATTGCCTCAGAGATACTGCTTTATGACATGGTGCAGTGTCATGCTGAAACAAACAATCGCCGTCTCCGGTCTCTTTCTCTACTGTAGGCACTACACCATGCTGTAAAATGTGTTTATATCCTTCTGCATTTAGCGCTTTCTTAACTGCGATAAGGGGACCACACTCTAACCACGAAATAGCGCCTTCATACCGCAATAACACTTCTTCTATACTTCACTGTTGGTACTATAATCAATGGCGAGTAACGTTCTGCAGGCATACGCCAAACACAACCCTTCCATGGGATTGCCACAGGGTATAGCTTGATTTAACACTCCAAACGATTTGTTCCCATTCATCGACTGCCCAGTGGCGTTGGTCTTTACACCACCACAAGCTTCACTTAACATTGACTATAGAAACATTTGGCTTATGAAGATCTGCTCAACCACTGCACCCCATACTTTATAACTCCCTACGCACAGTCATTGTGATAACTGGTCTGCTGCTAGCGCTCTGAAACTCAGGAGCGATTCCTTCCGCTGATCTCACGCGAATTTAACAACCACCCTTGGTAATGATCGACGGTCCCTGTCCTTCAGTAAATGAGGTGTTCCTGGTCTTGGTTTAGCTATGGTTCTTTCTTCGCGTTTGCACTTCCCAATCACATCACTGAAATTTGACTAAGAGTTTAGATGTCCCTGATAGTTTTGTTACTCAAGTGTCATACAATGACTAGTCCACGTTCGAAATTACTGAGCTCTCCTGGCCAACACATTCTGCTGTTCCTGCTTCCCTACTTCTATACTGGCAAGTCTGCTTCTCGTGACATCTATATTGTTCCATTCCACATTACACAGAGGTGTCCGAGTACTTCTACTCAGAGAATGTACAAAAAATTAAATACAATTATTTTTTGTCCAGCATATTGAACATGACTGTTCAGTGTAAACGCAACTGCAGTAATAACTTTGAATTATGAGCCAGTTTCATGAAAGTGCACAGATCGAGACTGTTTACCTCCATGACCCTAGGCTCGTAATCATTTGTAAATGGACTTGTTGGCTGAAACTGGTCGTGGTATTAAAAAATAAAATTTCCATTGGTGCTGTAGTTTGTTCTGATAAAATAGAAAACGCGTGTAATTCTTCAGAGAATACTTACGAAACGTAAGTGATGCTAGAGACTTGGTTGCCGGATCAAACTTGTGTACTCCGCAGCCCTCGATGTCGGTGAAGTAGAGTACTTTCTTGTCGTGGTCCCAGTGAGGGCCTTCGCCCAGCCTAACGGGATCGGTGATTTTCTCAATTTTGTATGATGCCATTTTTTGACTTTCTGAAACAGATAAAAGTTTACTAATTATGTGCAGCTCATGCAAGTATACAGAAATTCAACGTACTTCTCCAAATTTTTCAATTTTGGGAGTGATGGTGAATACTTCACGGATTTTGGTGAACAAGTGCCCGGTATAGATGTGATGACTGGTATTCCAGTGCTAGATGCCATATATAACTTGCCATAACCTCCACTTTTAATGAGCCACAGATGTCTGAGATTTTACTAACAACAACGAAATATATGGAATGTTTAAATGTAATAATAATAATAAATTATCTAGTTACACTAAAATATGTATTTTTAATATAACAACTATTTATTTACACCCCTGTTTTAACATAACGCCCAAGAAACTGGAATACAGTGAAATAAACCATTTAAAAACTTCAGTTGGAAAATTTATTAGGCACATGGTTCATGTAGTTGATTTAAGAACTATCTTCTGGTTCCTCGTATGCATCGCATTTCTTACCAGTGTCGGCAAGTTAATTACTGGATTTGTTAATGTTAGTGGTAGAGGGCGGCCGGATGCCCTTTCTTTCGCTGTCCATTCCCCCACCCCTTACCCTCCCTTCACGGAATTCTTGCACCCTGACTGTCTGCATCTAGTGTTATCCCGTATGAAGTGTGCGAACGTTTTGTAAATGTTGTCGAATCGTGTAACTCTGGCGGGCCGTGGGTACCAGCCCGGTATTCGTCTAGTACGTGGGAAACGGCGTAAAAACCACATCCAGGCTGGCATAGTGGAGTGCGTCCCTGAATCCCGGAAGTGGCGTGCTACGGCCTGATTACACTGACGGCTCCGATTTAAGAACTGAAACTAACCTCTGTACGAACAGGCCTTGGACGACCCAACGGTACCGGCAGACCGCCGAGTCATCCTCAGCCTATAGGCATCACTGGATGCGGATATGGATGGGCATGTGTTCAGCACACTGCTCTCCCGGCCGTTATCAGTTTTGAGAACTATAAGAACCAAGAACTCAAAAGTTGGCCAACATCATAACTTACACAATACAAAACAGAAATGTGCACTCACCATTATTAGTGTTTCACTTATCACTATCAATGCTTATTTGCGACGAGGGTTTTTAAAAGCATTTTACAGCTGGTCTGGGTCTGCGTTTCCTCCAATAATTTCCTATAATTAATGTATAACGACTGTGTCAAGTTTAACGTACGAAGGCTATGAATGTACAGTTAAGAATTCCTTGCGAATATCCATTGGAAATGGAAATGAGCGTTTGGCGTCATTGGCCGGGAGGCCATTACATTCGCCACATTGGGCGGCCTGCGCGCCGGACGGGGATGAAATGATAATGAAGACAACACAACACTCAGTCCCTGAGCGAAGAAAATCCTCGACCCAACCGGGAATCGAACCTGGGCCCCTTAGGACGGCAGTCCGTCACGCTGACTTTTTTGATCGTTCTGTTTGGTCGTTGCGGACGTCACATGACATCCGTTCATGTTCGTTTTGTTGATCCTTCCACTCAGTTTTTTATTACAGAGGCCAATCAGCTCTCTGACCGAACACGCTGAGCTGCCATGCCGGCAGTCCATTCAGCTATCGGGGCGGACGCGAATATCCACTAATTGTGTCTTACTAAATGTACAGTATGAACTGTAACTTCCTCCTATAAAACAATGTTGGTCATTTAATAGCATGTTGTCTGATATAACATTTAGTCTTATTGTTAATAGTTTGGCATAGATAATGAACCCCGAGTTAAGAAAGCCGATACCTCGGCAGTTCCCTAGTTGAGTGAATTGATTGAACAGACTTCAGACAAAAAATTTCAGAACCAGTTGTCGTGATAAAATATAACCATGAGAACATAAGTTAGCTTGGTAACATTTTCGCAGATATTGCGATCATTTACATTTGAAGTTATGACTGTTCACATGATGAGATGTATTTTTGTTCTTTTTCATGTTTCGTCACAATATTGTATTGACTGCTGCCCTTTTTTCCATGCGTATTTTACAATGACGAATGTGGGGCCTCTTCTTAGAACAGGATCGTCGAATGCATGTGTTTGCGAGAAGAGGTCACCAAAATGACAAACGCACTACGTTCTCAAATCTGTATTTTGTAACGATGACTGTTGAGTCTGTAGCGGAGCCACAGGTACGTCAATATGGTGTTATTTTCACAATATATGACTCATTGTAACCCACAGTCAACACCGACAACATGACCACATAAAACAAACAGCAGGAAAAGCAAATGTCAGACTGCGACTCATAAGAAGAATCTTGAGGAAATGTAACGCACCCACGAAAGACGTGGCCTACAAGATTACAAGATGCTTGTTCGGCCGATTCTTGAGTATCCTTCACTAATACGGGAGAGTCCTTGGAGGGTGTGGTCCATCAAAAAAGGAGGTGGCTTACATAATACTCGTTCGACCTATACTTGAGTATAGCTCATCAGTGTGGGATCCGTACCGGGTCGGGTTGACGGAGGAGATAGAGAAGATCCAAAGGAGAGCGGCGCGTTTCGTCACAGGATTATTTGGTAAGTGTGATAGCGTTACGGAGATGTTTAGCAAACTCAAGTGGCAGACGCTGCAAGAGAGGCGCTCTGTATCGCTGTGTAGCTTGCTGTCCAGGTTTCGAGAGGGTGCGTTTCTGGATGAGGTATCGAATATAATGCTTCCCCCCACTTATACCTCCCGAGGAGATGACGAATGTAAAAGTAGAGAGATTCGAGCGTGCACGGAGGCTTTCCGGCAGTCATTCTTCCCGCGAACCATACGCGACTGGAACAGGAAAGGGAGGTAATGACAGTGGCACGTAAAGTGCCCTCCGCCACGCACCGTTGGGTGGTTTGCGGAGTATAAATGTAGATGTAGATGTAGACTCTTACCAGGCAGGACTGATAGAAGAGATAGAGGAGATACAACGAAGAGCGGCGCGTTTCGTCACTGGATCTCTTGGTCAGTGCGAGAGCGTTACAGAAATGCTCAACAAATTCCAGTGACAGACGCTACCAGAGAGACGTAGTGCATCACGGAGAAGGTTACTACTGAAATTTCGAGTGGGCACTTTCTCGGAAGTGTCGGACAACACATTATTGCCTCCCACATATATCTCGTGAAATGACCACGACGAGAAAAATTTGAGATATTAGATCTAATAAAGAGGCTTACCGAGACTCATTCTTCCCGTGTGCCGTTCACGAGTGGTACAGGGAAGGGGGGATGAGTTAGTGGCTCCAGAAATATCCTCCGCCATTCACCGTTGGGTGGCTCGCGGAGTATTGATGTAGATAATATAAAGACAATAACAATATAAGAACATAACATTAATTGCAAATCAGAGTCATGCACCATCATGCCAATGAATACTTACATTTTACTTTACGTTTGCGTTTTAATTAATAAGCGCACCCGGGCAAATCTTAGTCACCCCAGGAAATATCACCTTAATTCAGCGTAACTCCATCTCTAGCTTTGACAGTGGTTCCTTTCCGCGAAGAAGAGACGCCACAAATTTCTTACGTATAGCACGTAAAGCTGAAGGCACTCATTGATGATTACGAGGACGTGCTGAAAAGTAATGCCTCCGACTGACTTACGTGAAAACTCTTAACGCTTTTTAAATGAAACAGATATTCTACTTCTTTATTCTTCACGTCTACACATTTATTTTTCAACACAGTCACCCGGGCGACAAAGACATTTCTCCCATCGAGAGACCAGATTGTTGATACCGTCACTGTAGAAGGTTTGACTTTGTTGACGGAGCCACAACCTTACCTCTGCTTGCACCGCTTCATCACTATGAAACAGAAGTCCTCGTAGGTGACCTTTAAGTTCTGGAAACGGATGAAAATCGGATGGGGCTAAGTCGCGGCTGTGTGGATGAAGATCGATGATAGTAAACACGCGGTGTCGGAATGTTGGAGACGTCGCAGAGCTTGTGTGTGGTCTGGCACCGCCCTACTGAAGGAGAGGGTGCTGCAAGTGTGGACGAGTTCTTCGAATTCAAAACTCGATTACGGCAAGTTGTTTCCCACGCACCGCCCTGTTACACGCTGCATTTCGGAGCCCTCTAGCGGCACAGAGTTGCTACTTGCTTCAGCGAAGCGTGAAAATCGACCGCGTAATATGCATGAGATGTATACCTCAAACGATATTGAGCACAGAATACAAAATTCGGAGGATTCCAGCACGCCCTCGTAGAAGCCAAAGAACTACCAAACGGCGCGGATGTTGATAGCTACTTTTCTCCTGCCGTTCCAAATAGTTGCTGAAGCTGACTGTCAATCGATTCTACAGCCGCCAACATGCACTATGTGGTCGAAGGCATCCGGAACCCCCCCCCCACACACACACACAAAAAAACCTTCGTTTTTCATATTAGGTGCATTGTGTTGCCACCAACTGCTAGATATTCCATATCAGCGACCTCAGTAGTCATTACACATCGTGAGAGAGCAGAATGAGGCGCTCCGCAGAACTCACGAACTTCGAACGTGGTCAGGTGATTGGGTGTCACTTGTGTCATACGTTTCTAAGCGAGATTACCACGCACCTAAACATCCGTAGGTCCACTGTTTCCGATGCGATAGTGAAGAGGAAACGTGAAGGGACACGTACAGTTCGAAAGCGTACAGGCTGACCACGTCTGATGACTGACAGAGGCCGCCGACAGTTGAAGAGGGTCGTTATGTGTAATAGGTAGACATCTATCCAGACCTTCACACAGGAATTCAAACTGAATCAGCATCCACTGGAAGTGCTATGACAGTTAGGTGGGAGGTTAGAAAACTTGGATTTCATGGTCGAGCAGCTGCTCATAAGCCACACATCACGCCGGTAAATGCCAAACGACGCCTCTCTTGGTGTAAGGAGTGTAAACGTTGTGTGGAGTGACGAATCACGATACACAATGTGGCAATCCGATGGCAGGGTGAGGGTATGGCGAATGCGCGGCGAACGTTATCTGCCAGCGTGTGTAGTGCCAACAGTAATATTCGGAGATGGTGGAGTTATGGTGTGGTCGTGTTTTTCATGGAGGGGCTTGCACCCCTTGTTGTTTGGCGTGGCACTATCACAGCACAAGGCTTACATTGATGTTTTAAGCACCTTCTTGCTTCCCACTGTTGAAGAGCAGTTCGGGCATGGCGATTGCATCTTTCAGCACAATCGAGCATCTGGTCATGATTCACGGCCTGTGACGGAGTGATTACACGAATCCTATAGAACACCTTTGGGATGTTTTGGAACGCCAACTTCGCGCCAGGCCTCACCAACCAACATCGATCCCTCTCCTCAGTGGAGCACTCCGTGAAGAATGGGCTGCCATTCCCCAAGAAACCTTCCAGCACCTGACTGAACGTATACCTGTGAGAGTGGAAGTTGTTATCAAGGCTAAGGGTGGGCCAACACCATACTAAATTCCAGCATTACCGATGGAGGGCGCCACGAACGTGTAAGTCATTTTCAGCCAGGTAGTGTACATTGCGCGTAAGTGCCACGAAGATAAGATACGAGAAATTAGGGCTCATACAGTGGCATATAGGCAGTTGTTTATCCCTCAGTCTGTTTGCGAGTGGAACAGGAAAGGAAATGGCTAGTAGTTTTACAAAGTATCCTCCGCCACTCACCATACGGTGGCTTGCGGAGTTTCTACGTAGATGTCGATGTAGATAGTCCTAGATATTTTTATGGAATTAAGATCGTGCGATTTAACGAGTCAATCGAGGTGTGTTCGCCAAACCGGGAACGTATGCGTGCAACCCTGTGAATACGACACCAGTTACCTCGGAAGGGGAGTGCGTCCACAGCGCACTCATCTGGAAGATGTAGGAGAGATAGAGGAGATGTGTTTCACAGTAGCGAAGATGCTCATAGCTCCTCAGATATGTATTTTAGAGCCCATGGTTGGTTCAAATGGCTCTGAGCACTATGGGTCTTAACTTCTGAGGTCATCAGTCCCCTAGAACTTAAAACTACTTAATCCTAACTAACCTAAGGACATCACACACATCCATGCCCGAGGCAGGATTCGAACCTGTGACCGTAGCGGTCGCGCGGTTCCAGACTGTAGCGCCTAGAACCGCTCGGCCATACAGGCCGGCCTTAGAGCCCATGTTTACTGGACATTTTCTCTTGTTTTTGTCCATACCACCATCTCTCAAAGTTTCCTATCCTACAATCTTAGCAACAACAGTACCGATACATGTATTCTACTGTTTTCGCTTATAACTCTACTCGTTCCCTACCGGTACAGGGACCCTTATCTCAAATTGATACATTTATCCTTCTCCATCAGCCTAGAAAGTTTGTATCACCATCATGGAATCACCCTGTAGACAGGGTGATTCTTTCCACCGTGTACAAACTCCAGGGACTGATCGATGAGAGGACACAGAACAAAAAAGGTCTAATGAACTTATATCTGGATATGCATGGTTTCCATGCTAGAGACCATTTATTCAATCATACTTTGTTATAGAGACTGCGGTCTAATACGCGCTGTACCATGCAGCCACACTTACAGTATGCATGGTTTCCTCCTAGAGGTTGATACTGTTAGGTTAGGTTAGTGTTTTTTAACGTCCCGTCGACAACGAGGTCATTACAGACGGAGCACAAGCTCGGATTAGGGAAGGATGGGGAAGGAAATCGGCCGTGCCCTTTCCAAAGAACCATCCCGGCATTTACCTGAAACGATTTAGGGAAATCACGGAAAACCTAAATCAGGATGGCTGGAGACGGGATTGAACCGTCGTCCTCCCGAATGCGAGTCCAGAGTGCTAACCACTGCGCCACCTCGCTCGGTTTGATACTGTTCCTCATACGTCTTTGCTCTAGCGCCCTCTCCTGACATAGACATTGGTAATGTTGTGTCCGATTCACTTCTCTTGCTGACTCACCTTGTAGTGGATGTGATACAGCGCTGCGCACAATGGTTCCGTATCCGAATCGAGAGCTTGCCGACATTATGTTTAAGTAAATAACGGGCGGCGGGTAGCAAGGTTGTATCAGGAGACCCGTCCCCGCCGACAACAGCCACAGCATTCAATGTTTGCAACAGTGTACCGCCGTTTGTCTGAGACAGGGTCGTTTCGGGAAGCAGGAAATCATGAAGGGCGTACCCGAAATGTTCGGACACCAGACTTGGAAGAAAATGTGATTAACACCGTGGAAGGCGACCGCCGTGTCTGAAGACGGCAGTTGGCCCGCCAGTACAGGGTAAGCCAGACGACCGTGTGGAGCATTCTCCATGACAATTGTTACTACCCTTATCACTTACAGCACGTGCAGGGCTTACTAGCGGCAGACTTTCCACATCGAGAGCAGTCTAGTCGCTGTTTTCTTCACCAGGAGACGACGATTCCGGGATTTGTGTCATCCAGCCAAGTTACAGATGAGGCCGCTTTTATACGGATCGGTATCTTTAGCATTCATAACAGTCATCCGTGAGATAATATGCAGAACCCCCATGGCATGGTGACAGTGAATCATCAGCATCGGTGCAGCTGGAATGTGTGGGCCGTGATAACTGGCGACGATATTTTGGAACTAGTCTTCCTTCCACATCGCCTAACAGGCCGGAACTATCGTCGTTTCTTCAAATGGTTCAAATGGCTCGGAGCACTATGGGACTTAACATCAGAGGTCATCAGTCCCCTAGAACTTAGAACTACTTAAACCTAACTAATCTAAGGACATCACACACATCCATGCCCGAGGCAGGATTCGAACCTGCGACCGTAGCGGTCGCGAGGTTCCAGACTGAAGCGCCTAGAACCGCTCGGCCACACCGGCCGGCCGTCGTTTCTTGCGGGTGACTTTGCTCCCCTACTGGAAGAAGTGCCATTGATGGTTCGAAGGGTTATGTGTCTGCTATATGTTGGTGCTCCAGCCCACTTCGCCGTTAACGTCCGGAAGCATCTCAATCGTGTCTTCCTTGGTTGATGTATCGGACGACGGGGTCCAGTTGTATGATCTGCTCGTTCACCAGATCTCAACCCTTGTGATTTCTCGTTATGGGTCCATGTCAAAAGCATCGTATATGCAGAGCCCATTCCAAATGTGGAGACAATGGAGCAGCGTATTCATACGGTCTTTGACACTGTTCGGATGCAGCCTGGCCGATGTGAACGTGTGAGACAGAACATGAGTTGAGGTACATGGAAACCATTTTCAACACTGTAGCTGTGGCTGAATGGTACAGAGAGTATTACACGCAGTCTCTGCAACAATGTATGATCAAATAAATGTTTTCTAGCATGGAAACCGTGAATTTCTAGACATAAGTTCATAAGATCTTTTTTTTTTTTTTGTTCCGTATTCTCTCATCGATCAGTCCCTACAGTTTGTACACGGCGGAAAAAAATCACCCTAAATACATACTATATTTACAGATGCCGGCGCCTATATCTATGACGCTCTGTAGTGTCGTTGGATGGCGTTTCCGGAAATGGGTTCCTGTGTAAAACGTGATCTACTAAGTGCCCTGTACAACCTCTAGAAGCGTGTATAACATGAATTGTGAAAAATTTGCCATTTTGCCATTTGTTGTACGTCTGTCTGTCCGTGTGTCTGTTAAGACGCGTTATTTTCAGGAACGGATGGAGGTATCAAGTTGAATTTTATGTCAAATACTAAGGTCTACTGCCCCTTGGCATATAAAAAGATTAAGCTTTGAAGTCAGTACAATCAAACAATATGGCCACTTATGTCACATATTTTGATACTAGCAAACTCACTCACGAAAACCTTGAGATGAATTCTCTACAGGCATAATTAAGTTTGTACGGAATCCTCAGAGCGCGAGTTCTAGTCACACGGGATTGTCCACAGAGATAAACCAGCCTTCGTGTTATGAATAATTTCGTAACTTGTTGCACTGTGGCAATCGCGTTCAGAAAGACTCAATTGCACAGACTTCCCAAAGTTTTCAGGGCGCCCGCTAACCCGTCTAACTGTCTCTTGACAATAAAGAACATTTCTCCGAACTGCCATTCCCACTCTTAACAAGATTAATTTTATTTTTTTATATTACAACCTTTAACAACACTGGTGCTTTATTTTATTTGTGCGTTGATTAGAGGTATTCCTCTTTTATCTCTCCTAATTGCTTGGTTTGGTGGTAACATCCGCTGACAAATCGTCCAAACCGTTACCTACGTGAAAATAGAGATCTTATATGCTTGATGTGAAATATTTCTCTTGTCTGTACTCTGAGCCTCTTTGGACTCCCGCGAGGTGCCACGCGGACAGAATCCACGCTGTTTTAGCGATGTGCAGCCTGCATGCCAAATTACAAGACGATTAACGCTGCTAATTTGCCCACAAATGTTTATTGACGGACTCAGCTTGATCCTCTGCTCCGCTACACTTTTAAATAAATCTAAATAATGGTCGACAGCCTCGCTATAACCCGCGAGGTAGAGTTGCACTTCTCATTATTTCTAAATCAACGACTAAAGCCTTGTAGAGGCATTCTACTTTCAGAAAGATTCCGAAATATGATAAAAAAATTGTAAATGCCACCGTTAACAATTCATACACTACCTCCATCTGGCTCCAAAGAGCCGGCAGGTGTGGCCGAGCGGTTCTAGGCGCTTCAGTCTGGAAACGCGCGACCGCTACGCTCGCAGGTCCGAATCCTGCCTCGCGCATGGATGTGTGTGCTGTCCTTAGGTTAGTTAGGTTTAAGTGGTTCTAAGTTCTAGGGGACTGATGACCTCCGTCGTTAAGTCCCATAGTGCTCAGAGCCGTTTGAACCATTAAAAAAAAAAAATTTTTTTTTTGCTCCAAAGAAATTGCGCCGATAATCTGCATCACAACAAAACAAGAATACAGTCCGAAGTCAATTAGTCAAAATATCCACAAAAATAGTGTACTTCGAGTTTCCACAGAAACAAAGGGAATTTATTGGGTTCAATTAGATCTTACCAGTTGCCCGCCCGGATAGCCGCTTGCGTTAGTACACTGCTTCTGGGATTCAGGCAGGTGCGCTGACCCCAGGTCGAATACGCTCGGCCGATTAACGACGAGGGCCGATCACCCGGGGTATGGTTTTTAGGCGGTTTCCCATACACGACTAGGTGGATACCGGGCTAGTGCCCAAGATCGACCTCTGTTACACGATTATAAAACATATGTAAAATGTTCGTACGAACACTACATGCAGGCAGCTGGGGTACACACATGGTGGCATGAAGGGCACTCGGCGACCGCTTAAAATAACCATGTCACATCCAGCAGCAACAGTGCCGACGTAGCGTCGTTGCGGGAAAGGCACAAGGAAAAGCAGAATTCAACGTTGCCTAGTCAGTCTCTTTTACAACACTTCACTTCCGACTGCCTAACCGCTCCACTGCTTGGTACCAAACCGCTTCCGACCAATCACCTGTGCACGCACTGAGCTGCAAGGTACAGCTATAAAACTGAAACACTTCAATACCACACCAGTACATGGAAACGCAGTTGCGAATGCTTCTAAGATTTCCGTACCAGAAGAATAACTTTCACGACTACCAAACATCAGAATTTTATACAGTTGGTAGGACCGACTCCGTAAGGTGGGAGGCTGGCCGTACAGAGGTACTGTATGTGAGTTACTCCCCTGCCGGTGCATTACTCACCGGATGAATGGAGATAGCGCGGGTCAGGGGAATTCTTGTGTGATGATGCTACTGCAGTGCGAGCGTAGTAAGAGCAAGAAGAAAACCAGTTGTCTCGTTTATCACAGGAAACGACGCCAAAGCCTGGAAACTTGCCATTGTCTTAATCGCTGCTTGCTGAGCGGGCTCTATGACGACCTGTTTTCTGTTACGACTAAGACTTCCTGCAATGAAGTGTTATATCCCATAACATGGTTTATGTGCTTTAGCGTAACGTACCTCGGGTACGTGTGGTTTGCCGACGTGTAATATCCTAGCAGTATAAGGAAACCAGAAAAAAATTAGTCACTCCTCTGACACATCGCGCTAAACCTGTGTAACACGGCCTTGATAACAGCCTCAGTGCACAGACAAAGAGATTACATAATATTCGTCATGTGTGCCATTTCAAGCTACAGTCACTCACTGATTTATTTTATTTATTTTACGGCAGATGGTGGCAGCACATATACAAATATAAATACAATAATAAATAAGAATATAAATGTGTAACTCGTACAACAACTGGACACAAACATCGAAAGACTGCGAGAAATGCATGACTGAACATACGAGTACATACAGATGCTAGCCAAGCCTGTAGGATGCGCTGTTGTATTTGACCGCAAATGGCACCTATGCAATGTCCTCAAAAAGTTGCAAGTGTCAGCCGTGATCAGAACAGTGTTCTCTGTAGCTGTGAGCGCATTTTTTCGGAAATAAGTGAATTCTAACTTTGGTAAATTGTTGGTGCTCGTATGGTGGGTAGTTCCGTAACCAAGGTCACAAAGGTATATGGTGTTTCAAGGGGGACGATATCGAAAATTTATGCCGCATACAGGGGGAGCGCAAAAATATCAACCGCAAGTCACAACGCGGACGAAAGTGTGTGTCTAGTGACCGTGGCAGACAGTCATTGAAGAGGATTGTGACGTAAAGTAAGAATCAGGCAACTGCATAAATCACTGCAGAAATGAACGTCGCTCTCGCGAACCCTACCAGCACCGAAAGAACACAAATGGAGCTCTTTAAGCTGGAATCAGAGGACAAGCTAGAATTCCAAAACCATTAATCAGTGATGAAAATTCCCGTAGCAGGGAAATATGGTGCCGAAGCCACAAAAATTGGACTATGGAGCAGTGGAAGAAAGCCATTTGGTTCACTGAGTCTTGTTTCTAACTGCTCCAACTTCTGGCCGAGTTAACGTCCCAAGAGTGAAACATTGCGGAGTTTCGGTGATGATATGGGCAGTCATATCGTGGTACTCCATGAGCCCCATGGTTACTGCGCAAGAACGCAATACTGCCAACGATTATGTGACTATTGTGGCTGATCAGTTGTACAATGTGTGTTCCCAATGGTGATGCTGTGTTACAAGACAACAAGGCCCATGCTCACACATTCCGCGTTGCCCAGGACTGGTCTTGTGAAGACGATGGTGAATTGTCGCGTCTCCCCCGGCCACCACAGTCACCAGGTCTCAATATTATTTGACTCGGTGCCCCACTGCAGACTCCTAACTAAGGTACGAGCATATGGGATTGGTTCCCAAATATGTGAGTGGCTCGAAGACTTCTTAAGAAATAGAACCCAGCACGTTGTCCTCGATGGTGAGTGTTCATCGGAGGTGAGGGTACCATCTGGAGTGCCCCAGGTAAGTGTGGTAGGTCCACTGTTGTTTTCTATCTACATAAATGATCATTTGGATAGGGTGGATAGCAATGTGCGGCTGTTTGCTGATGATGCTGTGGTGTACGGGAAGGTGTCGTCGTTGAGTGACTGTAGGAGGATACAAGCTGACTTGGACAGGATTTGTGATTGGTGTAAAGAATGGCGGCTAACTCTAAATATAGATAAACGTAAATTAATGTAGATGAATAGGAAAAAGAATCCCGTAATGTTTGAATACTCCATTAGTAGTGTAGCGCTTGACACAGTCACGTCGATTAAATATTTGGGCGTAACATTGCAGAGCGATATGAAGTGGGACAAGCATGTAGTGGCAGTTGTAGGGAAGGCGGATAGTCGTCTTCGGTTCATTTTTAGAATTTTGGGAAGATGTGGTTCATCTGTAAAGGAGACCGCTTATAAAACACTAATACGACCTATTCTTGAGTACTGCTCGAGCGTTTGGGATCCCTATCAGGTCGGATTGAGGGAGGACACAGAAGCAATTCAGAGGCGAGCTGCTAGATTTGTTACTGGTAGGTTTGATCATCACGCGAGTGTTACGGAAATGCTTCAGGAACTCGGGTGGGAGTCTCTAGAGGAAAGGAGGCGTTCTTTTCGTGAATCGCTACTGTGGAAATTTAAAGAACCAGCATTTGAGGCTGACTGCAGTACAGTTTTACTGCAGCCAACTTATATTTCACGGAAAGATCACAAAGATAAGATAAGAGAGATTAGGGCTCGTACAGAGGCATATAGGGAGTCATTTTTCCCTCGTTCTGTTTGGGAGTGGAACAGGGAGAGAAGATGCTAGTTGTGGTACGAGGTACCCTCCGCCACGCACCGTATGTATGTAGATGTAGATGTAGTCTTTGTGTTCTAGTTTGGAGAGTAGTGTGCGTGATCGCTATCCACCTCCATCGTCGTTACCTGAACTAGACACTATTTTGCAGGAAGGATGGCATAAGATTCTCTTGAGAACCACATAGGATTTTTATTTATCAATTCCGAGACGACTGAACTGATTTGAGTGTCAAAGATTGTTTTTGGTGTTTCCATGTAAGAGAATATAAAGGACACAGTAAGTATCACAGTGCAAACACACGTAATTAAGATATGTAGAATGCGAGACTAGTTGTTGACTACACAT
The DNA here is from genome assembly GCF_021461395.2 of Schistocerca americana. Lineage (NCBI taxonomy): Eukaryota > Metazoa > Arthropoda > Insecta > Orthoptera > Acrididae > Schistocerca > Schistocerca americana. Next base: position 626,109,400 of record NC_060130.1, read on the forward strand.
CGATGTCCAGATCTCGTATGCACTTCGTAGCATGAAGTATGGCTTTTATGGAGTCCTCAGTTTCTTTATAGGGCACACTTTTATGATATGGTCCAGAGTCTGCTCTGGTACTCCACAGTCACAGCTTAGGCTGCCCGTAGGACCCCATTTATAAAGCATAGCCTTGCATCTTGTGTGGCTGTTTGGACACGATTGAGTCTAGTTCAGCCTTTTCTTGGGAAGTTGAACCCTTGCAGTGCTTTTGAAGGATTAGTTATGATGATTACTAACTGAGTTCTCCCAGTTCTTTTTGTACGTGTTTATTAGGTTAAAGGTGTTCTGTCCTCTTCCATATCTGTTGTTCCATATTAGTTTCCGCGATTTCAAGCGTGTATTTACTAAATTTATGACTACTTCCTGAATAGGTAAATTTCTTGAGCGGTCCGTCTGTAGTATTTTTTCGCATTTTGTTGTAGTTGTTTCTGTCTCTTAGCTTTTGTGGAGTTATGCTATTGATGATGGAGAGGCCCAATATCGGAGCAGACTTCAATGCTTTAATGTATCGGTAATCATAAGGTTAGTTTAGTGGAGCTACACGTCTACCTTGGTGGTACAATGACCTACTTGCCAGACCAGAGCACAGTATTCTGCAGTGGTAAAGACTACTGACGTTGCTTCTGATCGCAGTGTGAATGTGTCTGCCCCCAAGCGTTACCAACCAACTGTCCAATAATAATATTTCCTGTCTTTAGTTTCTGACCAACACTTTTAAGGTGTAAAGACCTACCCAGCAGAATGCCAGGATATTTAGAACAGAAGTAGCTTTTCACTCTGTGTTAGTTAAATAACACCGTCAGATCTTTATTGGCTATCTCACTGTTGAAGTGAAAAGCACAAACTCCAGTCTTAGGTGGTTCGAACACAAACGCCATCTTCTACAATATTTGTTGCTGGTCTCAAGACCGTCAGTCTGGGTCCTTGCTCCCTCCACAAGAGCACTATTGTGGCCAGATCACCTGAATTTTTTTGCTGACTATGTAAGACGTATCACTACTGTAGAGGTTGAATGATGGTGCTAGAACTGAACCTTGAAGTAGTCCATTCTTGATCTTAAATGATTTACCGACACCTACTCTACTCGTCACCTCGAAATTGGCGTCATTGGGCGTGTTTTTCTGCGAGTGTTGTAAGGTGAAGGCATGGAATCACTTTCATCGGTCTCAGAATAAGTGCATCCAACAAACTCTTCAAGATGGCGGCTAGAGTAAATGTTAAGAAGGGTCCTTCCAAAAAAACATAAATTTTGCCGTAAAAAAGAAATCATGTGAAAATTGTAAGGACGAAATTACGAAACAGAATGAGCGCATAACGAGCTTACAGTTCAAAATCGTTAGTTTGAAATACAACAAGAAAATAGTGAGCTGAACACGCTAAATCTTGCGCGAGATAGTTCGTCCGGTAAGGAAAAGTGGTCAGATGTGTAGTGCAATAACAGCAAGACCAAAGTGCAAAATCGGAAAACCTGTGAAAGTTATGCAAGCTTTGTGCACAAAAACACGTTTCAAGTTCTTTCAACCGCCAATAGTGAGAATGCAACACACAGTTCGCATGAACGATGGGAAAAGCAAAAAGGCACTGTGAATATGGGCAGAGAAGAAAATTTATTGACGCAAACAAACGTTAATGAGGTCAATGTAAATGTGTCGACCAAAAATTATGCTGAAGTGTTTAGTAAAACAATACAACACGATTCCCACATCGTGAACTCCAATAACAACAAACTGTTTGTGCTTTCAGACAGCCATGTTCGTGGACTTGCGAGTAAACTAAAAGAAACAACTAAAACATATTCGTGGGGTATAGTGAAACCGGGTGCCCCACTTGGCGAAATTAAAAAAATGACTGCATCCGCAGAGGTAAAAAATCTGCACGATAAAGACTTTGTTGTACTTCTGGGAGGCGAAAATGACGTGTACAAAAATGAAACAGCCAGTGCAACGCTCGATCTTAAACAGTGTGTGAGAAACCTCACTAACACAAACGTAGTAATGGTCAATGTTCCGCATCACTATGATCTTGTAAGACGGTCATGTGTTGATACGGAAATAAATAGTGCCAACAGTCAGTTTGCAAAAATCTGTAGTCATTTTAAAAACGTGAAATGTGTTGATATAACCAATATTGGACGTAGATTCCACACACAACACGGACTTCACCTGAAAGTCTTGGGGAAATAATATCTGGCAAACCTGATAACCAAGGAAATAAAAAACCACCAAAATTAATTCAAAACTAAAATGATAATTGCATCGCCATCGCCAGATTTCGTAACGAAAACTCTTCAAAAAAAGGTAAAAGCGTTAGAACCATCATCAGCACCAGCAAAGCATGTAAAAAAAGACGAAGTGTTAACAGAAAGAACTGTGGACAGCGATTTCAACGAGAAGAGAACTAAAGTTCCTCATCATCCAAATATTATTTTAGGCGGAAACAAGAAAAACGAGAAGACTCCAAGTTCACAAGAAAACACAGCAGTAGTGGCAGAACCAACATTTGAAGTGTCAGAAACAGCATCACCAACGACAACAACAACATAAGTGGCAGTATTAAGTACATTAGCAGCAGCAGCAACAAGCAACTCACCACAGCCCAGTGTACAGGTACGTCCCGAGAGGTGCAGGAAACCTGTCCTTCTCAAGGATATTTGGTATCTCACCAAGACACGGGAACGAATACGACAGCACAAACGCAAATAAAACTGTAACCAGCTCTCACCCTAGTCACCTGCAGATTTTAAGTCTAAATATTCAGTGCCTTAGAAATAAATCACTAGGACTTGAGGTAGCAATGAATGGTGCACACATGAGGAGCATTGGTCCAGAACTTTTGAATTAAGTATCATTAATATTCATCCATATAAGTTGGCAAGTCAGTATTGTAGAGAAAAAGCCAAAATCGGAGGTGTATGTACCTTTACTAAATCAAGTATCATGTACAAAAGAAGGTGTGAAACTGAATTATTGAGTGCGGAAAAACATTTTGAAGCAGGAGCTATAAAGTTGTATGAAATACAGGGAAAAGTCATAGTAATAACAATATACAGACCACATAATGGGGACAAGACATATTCATTGATAAATTAGAAACACTGCTTAACATTCTTTTTACTGAAAGAGCTACTGTAGTTGTCTGTGGGGATTTCAACATAAATCTTATCACCGAGGATGTTGGAATTAACATCCTTGTGCATGTTCACGGTGACCCGAATGAGTGGTTCCAAGCCATTGTACGGAAAACGCGCACCTGGCCTGAGCCCCTTCACGCACAGTGAACTTAACTCCTTATTGACCTGTGCACCATATACCTTACATTATACTCTAAAAAATTCCACGAAGGAATTATCCGAATGCGACAGAAATCGTTAGATGTTATGTTCTTGTACAGACAAACATTTCTTTCCATAGCAGGACCCCTTTGGTTGTCATCCGTAGCAACATTACAGCATAACGGTACGTCGACGATATTCTAGTCCTCGTTTTGTTGCCCTTCATAGTAAGTCATTCTGGGTTTACATTTCAGCAAGATAATGACCACCCGCACACGGTGAAACTTTCTACTGCTTGTCTTCGTGCTTGCCAAACCCTACCTTCTCCGGAAAGGTGGTCGGGTCTCTCCCCAATTGAGAACGTTTGCAGCATTATGGGCAGGGCCCTCCAACCATCTTAGGGTTCTGACCATCTAAAGCGCCAATTGGACACTATTTGGCTCGATTACCCTTAGGAGGACATCCAGCTACTCTATCAATCAATACCAAGCCGACTAACTGCTTACATAAGGGCCAGAAGTGGACCAACGCGTTATTGACTTGCTTAATTTGTGAAGCTCTTTCTCTTGAATAAATGATGCAATTTTTCTGAAATCGTAATCATTTGTTTGTCTGGACTTGTAAATCATATCTACGGATTTCCGTCCCATTCGGATGATTCCTTCGCCGTGTGTCACTTTTTTTTGTCTTAGAGTGTAATTTAAAAGAGAGGAAACTGCGATTCGCCAGACCACAATACACGACTTCAGTCAGCTACTGTCCAGTTTCTGTGTTGTTTGTCATACCGTAGATGTGCAGGCTTAGCTGCCACTGTGAGCAAAGACCTTTTGCAAGGTACTCGACTGCTAAACTCGTTTGAATGCTACTTTCTCCGCAATGTCGTGCGGAAAGTTGTTGTGATAGACCAGCATTCACTAGGAGCAGCAATTCCTGTCAGATTTGAAAACTACTGTCATTGACAATGACAGTCTCCAGTCCCCGAAGATCTCTTTTTTGGAAATTTGTGGTAAGGTCTTACGGCACCAAACGGCTGAGGTCATCGGTCCCTAAGCTTACGCACTACTTAATCTAACTTAAACTAACTTACACTAAAAACAACACACACACACACCCATGCCCGAGGGAGGACTCGAACCTCCGACGGGGGGAGCCGCCCGGACCGTGACAAGACGCCTAGACCGCGCGGCTACCCCGCGAGGCGTAGATCTCTGGTTTACACAACGCTATCCTTCCGTTCATCAACCGACGGTGTAATGGAACGCCGAAACTAGTTGCGTAAATAAATTAAATGCAAAAGAGACGGCTGCAGGTGTTTTAATATTTATATCTAATTGAAAATATTGAATCGAAGAAAGACGAAAATAATGAGAAGTAGCAGAAATGAGAACAGTGAGAAACGTAACACCAGGATCGGTTATCACGAAGTAGATGAAGTTAAGGAATGCTGCTGCCTAGATAGGAAAACAACCCGTGAGGGACGGAACAAGGGGCACATAAAAAGCGGACTAGCAGTGGCAAAAAGGGCATTCCTGGTCAAGAGAAGTCTGCTAGTATTAAACATAAGCCTTAGTGTGAGGAAGAAACTGCTGAGAATGTACGTTTGGTGTACATAGTTGTATGGTAGTGAAACATAGACTATGGAGAAAACCGGACAAGATGAGAATCGAAGCATTTGAGACGTGGTGCCACAGAAGAATTTTGAAAATTAGATGGACTGATACGGTAAGGAATGAGGAGGTTCTCCAGAGAACCGTCGAAGAAAAAAGTATTTGGAAAACACTGACAAGAAACAGAGACAGGATGGTAGGGCATCTGTTAAAACGTCAGTGAATAACTTCCATGATACTAGAGGGAGCTGTAGAGGGTAAAAACTGTAAAGGAAAAGAGGGGCTGGAATACATCCAGCAAATAACTGAGGACGTAGGTTGCAAGTGCTGCTCTGAGATGAAGAGGTTGGCACAGGAGAGGAATTCTAGCGGGCCATATCAAACCAGACAGGACACACACACACACACACACACACACACACACACATACAGTGAAAGTACAGCCGAAGCCCTTGTAACTATCTATTACAAGGGTGGACATACAAATAATATTTTATCTGGTGTGCGTACATGCGTACACAATTCAACACTTCTCACAAGCATGCGCTGTGCTGGTAATATGTTCACTCACTAAGTTCAGTGCAGTTTAATTTAGTTTAGAGGAAGGATCATCAGACACCATCTCCTACTCACCACGCCCCGCAGTACCAGCCTTTGTCTGTCGATGGTACTTGTGTGATATCTTACACAGTGTACGAGTGTTTTTGAGGTTTATTGGATTCCCCAAAGTCACGTGCTCCAGGCAGGAGGTATACACTGCGGTTCTACTGCAGGTAAGTAATAAATTATCCTTCGTCCGTTTAGAGTAATAAAACCCGGAAATAAACTGCGATTAAAGAGTGGAAATGTTTCAAGGGCCATTTTTTCGCAAAACGTGTTTTAGTACTCCTGTGTTCTTATTAACCTGCTGCATGTCCCTAGAATAGTTCCAGGTAACAAATCACAGAAAAAATGTATCAAACTTCCATTATTAGGTGGTGCATGTTTTCTGTGACAAGTAGCGCTTCCCTCTGGCGTTCCAAGTGCCATGCGTTAAGATCTCCGGCGTTTAGTTGATGCACAGTTTGTGTGGTAATCAGAGTGCATGTAAGCTTTTGTTACTATCAATAAACATCTTTGTAATTGAAGGAGATAATTTGCGTTTAAAAAATAGCAAAAAGAAATTAGGAGAAGTGAACAGACAAAACAATGTGCGACTGGAAAATGTTATGAAAAGAGAAAGACAAGAGATAGAATTCCTGATGAATAGCCGCCTAACAATGAGGTTCTTTGAATTTCAAAGTGCTGCTGAAACACTGTTGTCAGTGCAGGCGTGTAAGATCTCCAAATGCAGTACGATCGAATTGTCTCATACTCACATATCTCAGGTAACTATTAAAAATCCTTACTGTGAAACAGAAATGGGAAAAACGTCAATGTATTCAAAAGAGGAAAGACCTAGGCTGGTGTGTGCCATGCCGTACGTCCTCTGAAAGACCAGCTATATTTGTTAGCTGCAAAACAGAATGACCTATTGATGATATTGCCATTTCTTGCTGAACAGCACACGGAGCTCTACAATAAACTTTGCAATATCTGACCCCAAGAATGGAGGTGTGTAGAAAACAGAACTCTAAATTGGGAGATTTTTTCTTAAATGTGTTATTTTCACATGAAAAATAAAAAGATATGAGAAATTGTTTTCGTTGACTATGACATTACTGCTGTATTTCTGTACTTGTATTATCACAAATAAAACCTAGTGTCGTAGTATGATAGTACTTGCAACACAAACATCCTTATTGGCACTTGAAGCCAGCCAGTTCCCTAGTATGGCACCTAAAACATTCTTAATAAATTACTTATTTTCTAATTTGTCTCATTATTTTCTGCAGTGATGAATTGAGCAGCATAATTCTGTGGTATCAGAATACCTCCGCAATTTTCTCGGTACAATATGTTACGTTCCAAAGAGACACATTGTTTTTCGATTCTCGTGACAAATGCGAGATTTGGCACTTAGAATGTCTGACAATTCCACTCTTCAATTCGTAAAGAAATTTACTTAGATTATTAATTTTTTTCATGCAATGAGAATATCTGCACATAAATTATTTTGTCATGGAAGGGTCTTTGTGCATACGGACTGCAGTGTGACAATCAGTATAAAATTTAAAACAACAAGAAGATGAGACGTCTTGGTTGTATGAACAATAAGTAACCCATGATTTTTGAATGCTGTACACACCTACAAGAAACTTCAATACAGAATAAAAGGAAAGCTTTTCAACGAATATTTGAAACTCAAGGGTGAAACACTCACTTTTTTCCGTTCTTTGGAAGCAAGATGAAATATATAACTTGCTACCGTTACTCCGCAGTGTAACACAAGTACACATTCTGATTATGTATAACATTTACAGAGCACGTGCTGTGGTTTCTTTGTTCGGTGTTCATGGTATACATTACAAATCAGATACAAAACTTTGTTTGTTGAGATGAAAGGCCTCTAAGTCCGAGACAGTTGACCATTGCCCTGTGCGAAGTTTATGAAATGACTCTGTGACTCACTCTTTTCGCCATTTTCTAGATTAAGATTATCCGTTGTAAATGCACAGAATTGCTCCAGAATATATTATAAGATACAATAGAGGCAAAACTTACATAGTAAACAGATTTACAGTTGTTAGTGTCAGTCTCAGTAGAAATTATTCTGACACGAGTTCTTAGATAATTGTTTTCAACCATATCAAACGGTCATCTTCAGATATGCAAAATAAAACATGTATACAATGTTAAATGGCATGTTAAATGGATTTCATATTATAAAATTATCATACCAATGTCCAGCACAGTGCAGTAAAATATGCATCTGTAACATCTGTAACTTTGTTAACAAATATAGTAACCATGAGTATACCATACGATTATGAAGTCGCACTTCATAAAGAGAATATCCTTAGTGTGCATGCGGCAGTGCTCAGTTTCTGCCCAAGGGCATAAATGCGAAACTTCCAATACAACTTTCTATCCATATTCAGTCATAAGAATTTAAGTGTTAGGCTTCAGTGATTATATGGCCTGCGTGTGATAGTAACATTTCGCTAAAAGCCATCTATGTTAGAAATTTGCAGTTAACAGACCAGCCGTTCTCTGTACGCAACGAGCGGAAAACAGTCACTGCCGTATTTACTAAATCGTTTGCATTTCATTGTACTTCACCAACCACGGTACTTACACCATCTGCATGTAGGAAAAATACTTTCCGTTATCTGGCATGTACAATAGCATGTCGCTGATATTAAATAGAAGCCGTGAATTCCTTCCACCCCCCCTCCTCCGCTCTGCCACCTCAATCACACTATTTATCTGCTGCCAGATACGAAACAGGCTCCTGGCAAGATTTTCCCTTACTTATGTAGTACCATATTTTATGCAAAATTAAAGCATACTCAACTCAGTGAAACGTTTTAAATAAATCGAACGGTATATAGAATGTTTCAGAAACGTTTTTTATCCCCGCAAGTGGTTCGCACATAAAAGAATAGGTTTTCTTTTCTGTCGATTCTCGTTTCTTGAAACCAAACATACCCTGAAAATAAATTATTTAGGGAACGACATCACTGAAACACCAAAACCAGTTGCAAAAATATTTTTTCCCAGACAACTAGTTTCGGTCAAGTTTAAAGTACCTTCTTTGGTGTCGAATACGTAATTGATTTTATTTGCTGCATCTGGCACATACGCATGCGTCCATTACCTTATTGATTTTTCATCAGTCACCAAGAGCAAAAATCTACAGTTATTTATAGTGTTAGCTATACAGGCTGGCCAAAGTCGTACCGTGGAACTCAGTTTACTTTGCTCATTTTCTTTCTGTTTTACCTTCGTGTAGGCCGTTGCTCAAGTGTCTCGGAATTCTAGTTCCTTCCTCCCTATAAATAAAGTTCTACATGGGGCTTGTAATTTATAGTATATGTTTCTACTAAAGGAAAAATACTACCGGACCAAGTTCTTACCATGGTGAAACAATTATAAATCTGAGAAAGTTGAATAGCCTACAGAAAGCTCCTAAAATAATACTGCAGGTCGTTCTTATTGCTATTTTCTAGGCTAAGATTATCCTTTGTGAAAGCACAGAACTGCAACAAAATGTGATACTGTAAGATACAATGCAGGAGAAACTAGGGAAGTGGAACAAACGTGTACGGTACTACTTTGGCCACACACTCTAGTCAATATACTAATGGACTATCGGTTTTTGCACCTGGCGACTGATGAAAAACGTATGAGATGTTAGACGGACGTGTATGTGACAGATGTTGCAACTATAAAATAACATTGGGAAATAACCTGCCAAATGTTTTGTGAATTGATTTGTCTAAAAGTAATAAATAAAATACGTTAGAGAAACATTGGACGCGCCTCTGGGCGATGCTCGAATTCATATATAGCAAATAGGTGCCGATTGACAATTTAAAATTAACTTAGAACCATAGAATTTTAATTTAGGACCTTAGAATATTAAAGAGCAGTAGAGGATGTTTGCTGTTCATGATTGCGAGTATCATTCAAAGACGCGTCAAATGTTTAATATAGTTTATTTCTTTAATTTTCATTGCAACAGGGTCTGCAGCTGCGATGAATTTTTTGAATGATTTCGCCCTGCCTTTAGCTGCCATTCTCTTTATTTCATGTACGATTGTAGAATTTCGGCCTTAGGTCATTTTCAAGTATCTAAAACGGAAACATTAAACCTTGGATACGTTAGTTGGTTCAAATGGCTCTGAGCACTATGGGACTCAACATCTTAGGTCATAAGTCCGCTAGAACTTAGAACTACTTAAACCTAACTAACCTAAGGACATCACACACACCCATGCCCGAGGCAGGATTCGAACCTGCGACCGTAGCAGCCTCGCGGTTCCGGACTGCAGCGCCAGAACCGCACGGCCACCGCGGCCGGCGATACGCTAGTGATACCTGTGATTTTAACAGAGGAACAAATCATGTCTCTAGATGCACTAGGCGCATTACACCTTCATGAACTATCCTTTGGTGGTTTATTGTAGCATGTTCGCTCTTGCTCCTATGGCTGCATGAAATGGTCATAAAATGAATTAGAAAATGTTTTTCGCTATTTTAGGAGCACATTACTTTCGAGAATTTGTTACAAAGCTTATGCAATATTTGAAGTGATTCAAGTTACAGGAATGAAGAATCATGGATGTGTAGAGGAAATTGAAATTTATATCCACCTAAAAGATCAGTCAGACAGAGTTTTAAATGAGCAAAAAGACCTGCGACATGGAAAATTCCTAGATAACTTTTTACAAGTTTTACGATGGAGCATTACAGAACTATAGAATGTAAAATTATTGCTATAGTCATTAATAGCCGGACGCTGTGGTCGAGCGGTTGTAGGCGCTTCAGTTCGGAACTGCGCTGGTGCTATGGTCTCAGGTTCGAATCCTGCCTCGGGCATGGGTGTGTATGATGTCCTTAGGTTAGAGAGGTTTAAGTAGTTCTAAGTCTAGGGGACTGATGACGTCAGCTTTTAAGTCTTATAGTGCTTACAGCCATTTGAGCCATTTGAACATTAATAAATATGACTGTAATGTGAAAGATCATGTAACCATAATGCAGTTTTTACTCGACTCTCATAGTTTTCAATACTGTTTCATCAGAGTGCTGCGATCGATGTTATATGTTAGATCATTGTAACAACTATTCAAAAATGATGTGCTCCCACAATAACAGAACAAACATTTACAAGTTATTTTAAAGAAATTACATACAGTCATATTTACATCAATGATGACCGACAGTTAAATTGAGAACAAAGGCATATATAGATCAGGCAACAAATTTCTGTAAAATAATTATCATCTTCACAGTGTAAGTACGTTAAACCACCGACCTTATATGAAAGAGCTTTGCAACAACTGTTTGAATGTAACGTGCTCCTAAAATAACGAGAAACTTTTTCTAATTTATTTTGGTTCAAATGGCTCTAAGCACTATGGGACTTAACATCTGAGGTCATCAGCCCCTTGAACTTAGAACTACTTAAACCTAACTAACCTAAGGACATCACACACATCCATGCCCGAGGCAGGAGTCGAACCTGCGACCGTAGCGGTCGTGCGGTTCCAGACTCAAGCGCCTAGAACCGCTCGGCCACATCGGCCGGCTAATTTATTTTATGACAATTATATGGACTCATAGGAGCAAGAACGTACGAGGCATAACATAACACAAAAGAATCGTCCATAAAGTAAGTTATAATCCGCCTAGTATATCTAGAGATATTATTTGTTCCTATATTAAAATCACGAGGGTCACTTTTGTATCCAATGTATAATGCTTCCGTTTTAGATACTTGAAAATGACATAAGACCGAAATTGTACCGTCGTGCATGAAATAAAGAGGGTGGCAGCACGCAGTCATTGAAAAAAACATTTCTTACATTTAGATCGATATTTTCACAAAATACTCGATTTTCATATTTTGTTTTTCAATTTTCAGGTTTCTTTCAGAAAGCATGAAATACAATATATTTAAATATCGATCGGTATTATTTTATTTTTGTAGCTACTCTGATTACTTGTATATTTCCCACTCTTCGTTCGGTAATGAAAGTTCGGTCAAAAATCTATAATTTCTAGGGAAACTCATTTTCGGTCAAAAATTTGACCAAAACGCAATTATTGTATCTGACACTAGAGAACCTACCTTGAACATGATATAGTACTAATGCGTGACTAGGATATGGTCGCTTAGCGAAACGATTTGTCTGTGACTAGTTTAATAAATCTAATTTTGGTGCCTCCGTGTGGGCGTTCTTTAAGCACATTGATGGGTTTTGCAGGACTGTGTACAGAAAAAGTGCGTTTGTGTGGTGTACTGAGAGATCTGTGCACGGTACCTGCAGCTGCGAGGCCAGTAGCGTCTGGAGACAGACTGAGCGCTCGTACTGCTGTCGATGGCTGCTGGTCTGTGTTACGCAACAGCAGGCTGGCCGCAGGCCGCCGGGGTGATGTGTCAAGCGCGTATGCCCTAACCCTAGATCAACAACATTCCTAAATCATACGGCGCGTCTTTTATTGTCGCTCTCTAGCATTGTCAGAGGGCACAGCTTTGCCCAACAAGATGTAGGGTGGAGCAAAACAACCTGATAAGGTCACAGCAGGCTACGAGGCGTCGAATCGAGCAAAAATTTTTTCAATAATCGTCGGTCGTAAATGTACCGTTGTGGAGTAAATAAAACAATAACCAGTCACCGGCGAGCGCACAGAAGTGTATCGGGTAAGCGAACGTTGTAAGCCTGTCACTCTTTTTGAAGCTGTACCTGAGTGTTCATACAAGATTGTGAACACTGTTTCCGTCCTAAAATAAATCCCCAGACGCTAAATGTGACCCATTAAAAACGCAATCTGAATTCAAAGTTAAGATTTAGAAACCATCGCTTTTGCGAAATTGGGAGTTTACCCTTCACTCGCGCGGTATCCTGCGACCCATGGCTCAGGGGCAACAGAAGGATTCCTTATTCCCAGATTTCCGGAAAGCGTTTGACACTGTTCTCCACTGCAGACTGTTAACGAAGGTACGAGCATACGGGATAGGTTCCCAGATATGTGAATGGCTCGAAGACTTCGGTAATAGAGCCCAATAGGTTGGCTTCGCCGGCGACTGTTCATCAGAGACTTGGGTATCGTCATGAATGACCCAGGGAACTGTGATAGGGTCATTCTTATTCTCTATACACATAAATGATTTGACGGACAGGGTGGGCAGCAATCTGCTGTTATTAGCTGATGATATTTTGGTGTGCGGGAAGATGTCATCGTTGAGTGACTGTAGGAGCATACAAGATAACGTAGGCAAAATTTCAAGTTGGTGTGGTGAATGGTAGCTTGCCCTAAGTGTAGAAAATGTGAGTTAATGCACGTGAATAGGAAAAATATTCCAATACAGCATTAGTAGTGTGCTGTCTGACACAGTAAGGTCGATTAAATATCTAGGCGTGAAGTTGCAGAGTGACATGAAATAGAACGAGTACGTAAGGACGGTAGCAGGAAAGGCGAATGGTCGACTTCAGTTTATTGGGAGAATTTTGGGAAAGAGTGATTCATCTTAAAGATGACATATATAGAACAATATTGCTACCCTATCTTGAGTGCTGTTCGAGTATTTGGGATCTCCAGAACGTCGGATTGACGGCAGACATCGAAATAATTCAGAGGAGGGTTGCTGAATTTGCCACTATTAGGTTCGATCAACATACGAATATTACGGAGATGATTCGCGAACTCAAATGTGAATCCCTGGAGGGATGACGAGGATCTCGTCGCTAAACGCTATTGATAAAATTTAGAGAACTGCCATTTGAAGTTGACTGCAGAACGATTCTGCTCCCGGGAACGAATATTTCGCGTAAGGATCACGAAGATAAAGTAAGAGAAATTAGGGCTTGGCGGAGGCATACAGACAGTCGTTTCTCCCTGGCCCTGTTTGTGAGTGAAACAAGAAAGGAAACGAACAGCAGTTGTACAAGGTACCCACCACCATACAGCATACGGTGGCTTGCGCAGTATGCATGTGGGTGTAGATGGCAAAAGTTATTCAAAGCGCACCGAAAGGAGGTGCACTACGAAGTAACACAACTGATTTTTTAACTAGAACATTAAATGTGAAGCTCACACTGTACTGCAACGAACTGTATTAAAATTGGGCCTTATAGGCTCAATTTGTGCAGGACAAATATATTTACGTCTGTTAACTACACTATCTAATAAGTTAAAAATGGAGGGCTTGTGTGGGGGCAGCAATAATTCACGATTACGCCGACTCTGCCGTCGTATGGCTCGAAGAACTGCACGAACGACGCCTTACCTCCCTTGCTCAAAGGTTCTTACGGAATATGAATACGAACGCTGTAAGTATCTATAGTGTAGACCCTTAGCAAAACGAAATATAACTGAATGGAACACGTTTTGTAGGAAGCAAATCTTAAATACTCACACATAGACTTAAGGTATATGTGGTGTAATTTGTGGACAAAGAAAGGTGTGGGATACTGAATTCGTGAAACCAAGACATATGATAAATCCAGTGTAAATCAGACGGACAAAGCCAGCGGTTATGGTTAAAGACAAACACTGGATTAGAATGTTAAAGATCCCCTCCATACATTATGGCACAAAAATACATAAAAATAAATTTACAAACTATATAAAAACAGCCTTATTTTTATGTCCAACACGAGATACACACGCTCGACTGTGTCGTAGGGAAAGGCTTGGGGCTCTGCTTCAGGGTGTACTGTTTCACTAACTGAAACACTGAAGGGCCTGTATGAGCCAGGAGGAAGGCGTGGCCCTCCGTGTAGCCTTTGACCTCATACATGGAAAAGTGTTGATGTTGACTGGCGATGTAGGTGTCCCATGGCTCTGCCTTTCGGTCGTAGGGCAGAAAAGCCGGCGGCGTTTGGCTGTAATTCCTCAGGGCTGACGCTCCGTGGTAAGCGCGCCACAGCATTCCTCCTCCCCCCCCCCCACCCCCCTCCTTCACTAGGACGGTGGCGTCGAGAGTCGAGATGGAGACAAACGTCCGAGCCCTTCGTTGCGTGTGGGAGGCGACAGGGGGTGCGGGGGTGGGGGAGGGAAGGGGGCTAGGTCCAGGTGGAGGATCTTTCCAAGTTAGGGTTTGATCTCTATCAACTGCCAGCTCCAGAGTTCCTGGAATAAATGGTGATGTCAGATTTTCTGCTGGTTGTGACCTTCCCCATTGTGGACGAAATTGATTTAGGTAGTGTTTAGTACACGAGTTTTCAGCCACAGCCCTTCCTAGGTGTGGCTGAAGGCTGACTGGGACCCATCGTGGTCGTCTTCTGCTGTATGGATTAGTCCAGACTGGGTCTTGAGGGGGCTACTTGTGATGTCGTTGATGGGAGGACTGATGTGATATAAGCATCAGGTGGATGATAGAAAGTTGAGAACCGAACAGATGCCCATGTAGTTTCTCAGTAGGTGACACCCCCTTGTGATGGCCCCCCTGGTAAGATGATAGAAAAAGGGAAAGTGTATCAGTGAGTGAATGATTGTGGTAGAGTTTAGACATTTGATTCCCCAAAGTTCTGACAAACATTTCTGCCAGGCCATTGGAAGCTGTGTGAAATGGGGCTGTATGGACTAATGTGAGTCTGTTAATGTTACAGAATTCCTGGAACTCTATAAATGTAAATTGGGACCATTCTCTTTTACTATAGTTTCTGGGGATCTCTCTAAGGAGAATATCCCGGCTAATGTCTGGATGGTGGTCACCAAAGTCATGGAAGGCATTCATGAGATGAAGGGGTATCCTTAGCCTGCATCTATAACAATGAGCCAAGAAGTCCCTAAAAATAGGCCAGTGAAATCCAGATGAATTCTTGACTATGGGGTCAAAGCGAGTGGCCACTGGAAAAAAATCTGTGGGCAGGGGCCACTTGCTTGGATAGGCAAGTGGTAACCATTTTTGTAATGGCTATGTCCATTCCTCACCAGTACATGTGGTGTCTGGCCAGCTGCTGAGTAAGGACCACTCCCACGTGCCCTTGTGGAGGAGTTCCAGTGCCCTCTGTGGGAGCATCTGGAGTTATGACACATGTTTGCCCATTTTGCCCCAGGAGCAGTACGACCCTCTGGAATATAGAAAGATTATGGTGATGATCCCAGAAGGCCTGAAGTTCTCAGTTCTGTAACAGCTTTCTGATGGATGGCCTCCGAGATTACACCCTTTTGAAGACCTTGCTGAGGATTGGGTCCATTGTTGTGTGTTTCTTCATAGTATTGGTATCTAGAGGTAGTTTGTTGATGGCTTCTTCTGGTGTAACACCCAAATGGAAGCAGACATCCAGGTCATCGTCGAAAGCAGTATTCGCCTCTACAGGTAATCGGGAGAGAAGTTCCTCATCATCATGGTGCGTAGCTGAATGAAATTGAAAGTCATATGAGTAACCTGACAAAAGGAGGGCCAGCATTGCAAACGTGGGAAGTTCTGCTGATGAACGGAGGAGCGGAAGGAGTGGCTTGTGGTCTGTGAGGAGTGTGAACTGATGGTCATAATGTAATTGCGGAATTTCTTTGTGCCGAAAATGATGTTCAAGGCCTCTTTTTCTATTTGGCTTTAGTGTTTCTGCATACAGTTTAATGTTTTGCACATAAAGCCTATAGGACGTTTCCACTCTTTTTCTATTTGGCTTTAGTGTTTCTGCATACAGTTTAATGTTTTGCACACAAAGCCTATAGGACGTTTCCACTCTGTTCACAATGTAGGAGAGTACCACCCCCACACCATAATAAAATGCGTCAGCCACTAGTACCAATGGCTTAGTTGGATCATATGCAATTAGGCATGTAGGTTTAAGAAGAGCGTGCATCAACCTGCAAAAGGCTTGATCACATTGGTTCGTCCATTCCCGTGGTACAGTTTTTCGTAAAAGTTGATGTAATGGTTCGGCTATGCTTGCTGTCTGGGGAATGAAGTGGTGGTAGTAATTGATTTGATCTAGGAGTTACTTTAGTTGCGAGGCATTCTTGGAAATAGGAAGCACATAAACTGGAGTGGCCCAGATAGCTGATGCACTGAATGGATGCCCCAGATATTCTACTTGCTGTAGAAAGAATTCACACTTGTCCAGATTACAATGTAGATTCACTTTTTGGAAAGTAGTGAACAGTGCTACTAAATTACAAGTGAGTTCTTCAATGGTTTTTCCTGCCACCCAAATATCGTCCATGTAGTTGGCTGTTCCAGGAACTTTTCCAATTAGCTGTCCTAAATACCTTTGGAATTCCAAATGGACTTCTTAGAGTCTTTCTCAAGGAGAGGCTGCAGATAGGCATCTTTTAAGTCAATTTTGGCAAACACCCTACCCCAAGCGATACGAAACACAATACCTTTCACTTTGAGGATTGGATATGAGTCCACAACTGCTTGTGCATTGATGGTAGCTTTGAAATCCTCACAGACGCGCTCCGCCCCCCCCCCCCCCCCCCCCGCCCATTCCCCGCAATTACCTTTTTCGGCTGAGAAGAGCGGGGTTGCCCATCGATTGTTGTGCACTGGGGACAGAACACCATCGTTATGAAGGCGTTTGACTGCAGCATAGAGCTTATCCCCCAGAGCGAAAGTCACAGTCCGAGCTTCCCGAAACTTGGGCATGGACTGTGGTAGCATTGTAATGTGTTTCTCAAAGTTGTTTATCCCTAGCTTATTGAGTGACAAAGCCGTGGGGAACTGTTGAATGAAATGTTGCACTAGTGACAGTAACAAACTCCTGCAAATTAATTCCCAGTTGGGAGAACACCCTCCCCCATCCACCCCCTGCGAGCAACATAAATAAACAGTCAAAACAGCATAAACTTAAACCCCATGGCTGAATAGAGCTCTCAAACAGCCCGCACACCCCCAGTGGCAGTCTGTCCACTGAATACACAGTTGAGGCTGTGTCATGGATCTCGAAGCCCAGGGCGTGGAAGAGATCTATATCAAGCAAATTACAGGCGCCGAGTGTAGCGACAACCAGTATGCGAGCTGTAACTGCCTTGTCCTTGTAACACAACTGTCAATGAAGAAAAAAACACTTCACCGTGATTACATCATTGCTGAAACTCTTCAGTGGGGCAGGAAAATGATGCATGGGCGGTTTCCCCACTTTTGTGCAGGCGTCTCTGTCAGTTATTAGACAGCTGAACCAGTGTCAGTTTGTAAGTCCACTGTCACCCCTTCAATTTGAACCTCTAACGTCATACATTTGGCTAAAGGGGTGAGGAGGGACTGAATGTATACTACATCTGTACTCTCCCACTCTGACAGGTGTTGGTCCTGCTCAGTTTGTTCTGCTTGAGTATAATCCACAGGCCGCTGGGGTCTGCCGACAGATTTGGCTAGCTTGGACGCGAGCACAAAGGCAGGGCCCTGTAGGGTTGCTGAAGAGCGAATCGACTATTCATATGCACGTATGACTGGGAGACATGCCTCCAGTGACGGTCCTTGAGCCGAAGGAGATCATGTCGCAGTGTTTCGTCTGGAGCGTACACTAATACCATGTCTCTAACGAGCGAAGCAGCGTACGACTGCCGGTACTCTCCATTACTACTTGTAAATTTAAAGTCGCTTGATAGCCCCTGTAACCTGGTGAGCCACTCGCGGTATGACTCTGATGCTGCCTTGTAACAGCTGCTACGTAGATTTGGGAATCAAAATAATCTGAGAGACTAGCCTTGAGGGTATCATAGGGAAAGGGTTGGGGCTCTGCTTCAGGGTGTAATGGTTTCACTAACACTGAAGGACATGCATGAGCTAGGAGGATGGCGTGGCGCTGCGAGTCACCTGTGACCTCATACATGCAAAGTGTTGTTCCAGACGGGTGATGTAGCAGTCCTATGTCTCTTCCTTTCGGTCGTGGGGAGGAAAAGAAGTCGGTGGTTATTCCTCAGCGATGTGTCCGCGTGTGCCGGGTTAAACCTCCAGCCTCGCGTCCAACCTCTAGCTGCTATGCTGCAAGTGTTGGAGGATCATTACGATATCACTTGTGAAGACCCTTGTCTCGTCTGGAGCTGCCATGTTGAATCCTTATGTCATTTTCTGTAACAGCACACGTAAAAACTGTTTTTAACTCGTCGCCAATTTTATTTCCAACACAAGACACACATGCTCGACTGGAATGAGTAATTGTTTATTCCTACAATTGTGATTATTAGAACAGACAAATGTACTTGGAGAGTTTTCACCATTAAAAACCAAATAAACAAACACTTCTTCCGTTATTCTTAGATGGCATAAAAGATTATTCTTGCTACTGCCAAGAATGTAGTCACTTGCTAGACTATGTAGAGGAAACAAAAGTCAAGTTCTGAAATGCTACTGGTCCACTCGTCCTGAATGTTAAGTTCTTTTACGACTCCAGTTAAATTTCATTTACGACAATCCCCGAAACGATGTCCTAGTCAAGATCCGCGTAGCTAATAGTGTCCGGTCCCCGATAGCGCTACCTCTTGGTCAGAAGAGCGGCAGTGAACGGTGAACTGGACGACGTCAGCGGCAGCGGCGGCGGCTCTGGCGATGATCATCAGTTCCGGGCAGGTGATGTCACAGCTTTCTGCTGCTTCAGCGAGAGCTTAAATCCTCGTTTCACGGAGGATTACTTCGTTTTAATTGGCTGCAGAGCTGGACCACGGAAGCAGAACGTAGTGGCGATCTGCGCACGTCAATTCCAGCTGCACGTCAATTCCCTCTGCTGGCCTCCCTGCTGCCTTCCTCGCCCTGCCGCGGTACGAGAGGAGCCGTGGGAGTTTTAATATTGCGGCCAGTAGGCGTTCGCCCGCTGGCGCTCCGTGGTAGGCGCGGCACAGCACTTGTCGTTGAGAGGATATGTTTGTTAAGTCACTTGAATCTACAGGCAGTGAACCCCTCAACCGGGCTTATCCTTGCAGCGAGTAGCAGACCAAGTCGTGCTATTTCCCAGCACTGTGGTGTCACATTCTAAGTTATTTGCGCACGCCACTACATGTTCCTGCCGGTATAATTATCCCCACGCTTCGCGGCGCTTTCTTACAGCATTTTGTAATCTGACACCTCGCGGCACGCTTTTCTCAAATCGAGTGATACTTGCGATTATAAGTTGCCAACAGTTCGAGGCTTTGAGCAGTAGCAAAGTGTGTTACGAAAATAAGCAAATTACTTTTGATCTATTTTGACAGTATTATGAAGGATTTTACTGGAGGGACTAATGCATACATATTCGTTTTCGGAAAATCGGTGTTTCAAGAATTTGTTTCTCTGAGTAATACAAAATCAGGTGTCTGAACTATGTCTTATACGAATAACATTGCCGACAAAGAATACAATTCTCCGTTGACGTTACCCATTTGTGCACTGTAATGAATCTTGCCTCCTCAGAACTTTCGTACTTCAATTGAAATGTTCGATTCGTTATAAATTTCGGCCTGACTTGAGTAATTGTTATACTTAAATTATCTAGTCCACATCTAAAGATAATTTTGCATATATTTGATCACCAAAACACTATTTTTTTGATAATATAATTTTATGTTTCATAACGGTGCATTTCGCAACATTGATCATAAAACGTTAATCTTTCTTTAATGTCAGTACCACCATTAGACTGTTGTTTTAAACAACAGTCTAATGGCGGTACTGACTTTAAAGAAATATATTATGACAGTGGTCCCGCATCCTGAGAAAATTATTAAATGAATCGTGAAAGTTAGTAATCACAACTGTTAATTTAAATGAGTCAAAAACCATTTTACAGAAAAATAACATTATTGTGCTTTAGTTTCCACGTAAACAACATTTCTGTATTCATTTTTAATTTTTCCAATTTTATTATCGATAATTTAATCGACAATTATACAAAAACAGGAAGCTGATAGTCTTTATATTGTCAGAATTTGTAACCTTCATTATCCAATATTAGGCGCATAAATCTTTATGTAAGTAATTGTTTTCTGAAAACATTATGTAAATTATACCTGAAAAGTTATTCCAATTAAGACAGTCATAACAAAATTTATTTTAACTACATCCTGTTCTAGAAGGATCTAGAAGCTATGTAAGTAATACTTACAGTAATTTTAGGATCCAAACGCGCCATAATAGTTTGTTGTTGTCGAGATTGGTCAATGTAACTATTTGTGTTGAGTTGAAATGTTCCGCAATGCATTTACTTAGAGAGTGGTGGTGTAGAAAGTCTCAAGAATTATTAATAAATATTAATGATGTCAAAAAGCAACAATATTCCATCGACTTTCACTGAAACAGAAAAAAAACGTGGGATATATTAATTGGAAAGCGTAAACAGGAACCGACACCCTAGAAATGCGACAGCTATAGCAAGATAAGTAACATTTATCTATATTCTTGCCCTTACGAAATTATATAAGCCTTGACAACACTAAAATAGTTAGTTCAACGTAGGGTATTTACTTTCTGTATCTATGAACATTTTGATGTTAAGGAATATGTAACGTTGTAGCACACACGATCATTGCTTCAGTGTATCCATCGTACGAACTTTCGAACTGTTTCGTATGTTTGTTCTTCTCATTAGTTATCATTGCTGACACACTATCACCTAGCCGGCCGCGGTGGTCTCGCGTTTCTAGGCGCGCAGTCCGGATCCGCGCGACTGCTACGGTCGCAGGTTCGAATCCTGCCTCGGGCATGGATGTGTGTGATGTCCTTAGGTTAGTTAGATTTAAGTAGTTCTAAGTTCTAGGGGACTGATGACCACAGCTGTTAAGTCCCATAGTGCTCAGAGCCATTTGAACACTATCACCAAAAAATAATGTGAAAGTATCAAGTGGATTCGGCGAATCTGAAACACGAATTTTTGCAATTGGTGTCCCTATCAATGCAAATTTACTTCTGTCTGCGCAGTAGTTAACAGACTACGTTCTTGTAGAACCAATGCCAGCAGTCAGCACTTCGTCGGCGATACAATCGCATTCTGATGTTTCGATATCAGTGTCATTAAAGTTCTCACCGTCACTAACTTCTCCACACATCAGAAACGGCAGCGAAGTCTGTTGTATGACGCTTACATTAGATAATGCGACCATAGCAACCGGTATCGCTCTTTTCTCGAGGCACTAATGCAGAAATTTAGTGATATGGCATTTGAGACCGACTGCAGAATGACTCTGCTGCCACCAACGTAGATTTCGCATAAGGACCACGACGGTAAGATAAGTGAAATTAGGGCTCTTTCGGAGCCTTTTAGAAGGTCGTTTTTCCCTCGCTCTATTTGCTAGTGGAACGGGAAAGAAAATGACAATTACTGGACGCGGTGCCCTCCACAATGCACCGTACAGTGGCTTGCGGAGCATGTATGTAGATAAAGGTGTGGATACAAAATTTTAAGGCCCATCGTAGAGCCGTACGAATGTTGTCGATTGCGCGCCCGTGCGCCGTTCGTAGAGCTCGCAGCGTAGCGTAGCGGCACCGCGCAGCCGGAATTCAGTCCGGACAGCAAGGTCAAGTGGTTCATTCAGGAACGAATGCCGATCGCCACGTGTCCTGGAGAGATGAAAAGCGTAAACAAAGTCACGACATTGTAGACGGCAGGTCTGAATGCAAACTACCACACGAAAATGACACAGTTTTACATAACTCCGACACTCTCGCAGGTTCCAATCACGTGAATATAACCAGAATTCTCGCAGATTACCATTATGTTGAAAGTTGCTAGTCGAATGCGCCCATATCAAATACACAGGACAAGATTCTGAATCTCTCCTGCTATGTCTGCTGCCCAGGAACGCAACTGACCAAAGTGCTCAGCGCTCTGATTGGCGGGCACCAGTCAAAGCTATGGCCTTGCCAGAAGAAATACCTACCCTTTTCTGTTTGCAAAGATGTACGGCTCCACTGGACAGAGTCGACTAATGACAGATCGTCCGTGAGCTGACAAGTGACTTACGTGTGGCGTACGAGATCGCGCTTTATGAAAGGTGTTCGCCACAAAATGGCAGCCTTTTAACTTGTTTTCGTGTGTCTAGCCCCACTAAACTGTTGCTGCGTTGTGGTTCAAATGGCTATGAACACTATGGGACTTAACTTCTGAGGTCATCAGTCCCCTAGAACTTAGAACTACTTAAACCTAACTAACCTAAGAACATCACACGCATCCATGCCCGAGGCGGGATTCGAACCTGCGACCGTAGCGGTCGCGCGGTTCCACACTGTAGCGCCTAGAACCGCTCGTCCAGTCCGGCCGGCGCTGTTTTATGCTGCGGCTGTTTCGTTTCAACGATGCCAACTTTGTAGCGACGTTGGAGACAGAAATTTAGAGTATCTCCTGTAAGGAAACGCGATTTAGGAAAAAAAAGAAAGTTTTAAATTAATTTTTTTTTTCGTTTTTCACCATTGTCTTACTTCAGGCTGACAGTTTTACAGTACTTATTAGAATAAAATATCGCACATGCTCTCTGTACACTACCAAAAATTATATCTTTTAGATGCAGTTACTCGTATTAACAACACTGCAGCATTCGGTTGCACTTGTCGACTATCTTGCTACATTGTAGCTTATTATCGTAACAAACTACGCTCTAAAAAGTTGTCTCTTACCTACCAATAAGAAAATTACGAAAAAACTGTAATATACAAATACAGACTTGAGACATTATGTAACATTTATTATACACTCCTGGAAATTGAAATAAGAACACCGTGAATTCATTGTCCCAGGAAGGGGAAACTTTATTGACACATTCCTCGCGTCAGATACATCACATGATCACACTGACAGAACCACAGGCACATAGACACAGGCAACAGAGCATGCACAATGTCGGCACTAGTACAGTGTATATCCACCTTTCGCAGCAATGCAGGCTGCTATTCTCCCATGGAGACGATCGTAGAGATGCTGGATGTAGTCCTGTGGAACGGCTTGCCATGCCATTTCCACCTGGCGCCTCAGTTGGACCAGCGTTCGTGCTGGACGTGCAGACCGCGTGAGACGACGCTTCATCCAGTCCCAAACATGCTCAATGGGGGACAGATCCGGAGATCTTGCTGGCCAGGGTAGTTGACTTACACCTTCTAGAGCACGTTGGGTGGCACGGGATACATGCGGACGTGCATTGTCCTGTTGGAACAGCAAGTTCCCTTGCCGGTCTAGGAATGGTAGAACGATGGGTTCGATGACGGTTTGGATGTACCGTGCACTATTCAGTGTCCCCTCGACGATCACCAGTGGTGTACGGCCAGTGTAGGAGATCGCTCCCCACACCATGATGCCGGGTGTTGGCCCTGTGTGCCTCGGTCGTATGCAGTCCTGATTGTGGCGCTCACCTGCACGGCGCCAAACACGCATACGACCATCATTGGCACCAAGGCAGAAGCGACTCTCATCGCTGAAGACGACACGTCTCCATTCGTCCTCCATTCACGCCTGTCGTGACACCACTGGAGGCGGGCTGCACGATGTTGGGGCGTGAGCGGAAGACGGCCTAACGGTGTGCGGGACCGTAGCCCAGCTTCATGGAGACGGTTGCGAATGGTCCTCGCCGATACCCCAGGAGCAACAGTGTCCCTAATTTGCTGGGAAGTGGCGGTACGGTCCCCTACGGCACTGCGTAGGATCCTACGGTCTTGGCGTGCATCCGTGCGTCGCTGCGTTCCGGTCCCAGGTCGACGGGCACGTGCACCTTCCGCCGACCACTGGCGACAACATCGATGTACTGTGGAGACCTCACGCCCCACGTGTTGAGCAATTCGGCGGTACGTCCACCCGGCCTCCCGCATGCCCACTATACGCCCTCGCTCAAAGTCCGTCAGCTGCACATACGGTTCACGTCCACGCTGTCGCGGCATGCTACCAGTGTTAAAGACTGCGATGGAGCTCCGTATGCCACGGCAAACTGGCTGACACTGACCGCAGCGGTGCACAAATGCTGCGCAGCTAGCGCCATTCGACGGCCAACACCGCGGTTCCTGGTGTGTCCGCTGTGCCGTGCGTGTGATCATTGCTTGTACAGCCCTCTCGCAGTGTCCGGAGCAAGTATGGTGGGTCTGACACACCGGTGTCAATGTGTTCTTTTTTCCATTTCCAGGAGTGTATATGTTCACGAAACTTGTTAGAGAGGTTAGACACAAATATAGAAACACCGCAACAGATAAGTGCTTGTACATAAATGCAGATGCTAGCCAAGCCTGCAAGCTATGCTTTTGTATTTGACCACGAACGGCACCTGTGCAATATCCTCAATACGTTGCAAGCATCAACCGTGGTCAGAAAAAAGGTTCTGTGTAATTGTGAGAGGACTATGTCGGAGCTAAGTGAATTCGAACGTGAGAAAATTGTGCTTCCTTAACCAAGGTAGCAAAAGGATTGGTCTTCCAAGAGGCACCGATTTATACCGAGCAGGGAAAGCGGAAATACATCAGACACGAAATTACAATACGGACGAAAGCGCATGTTTAGTCATTGTGAAGGACGGTCATCGTAGAGCATTGCGACGAAAAATAAGAGGATGTCAGCTGCAACGATCACTACAAAATGGCTCTGAGCACTATGGGACTCAACATCTTAGGTCATCAGTCCCCTAGAACTTAGAACTACTTAAACCTAACTAACCTAAGGACATCACACACACCCATGCCCGAGGCAGGATTCGAACCTGCGACCGTAGCAGTCCCGCGGTTCCGGACTGCAGCGCCAGAACCGCACGGCCACCGCGGCCGGCAACGATCACTACAGAACTGAATGTCGCACCCAAACAACACGAAGGGGTTCCATAGGCTGGAAATAGTAGGGCGTGCTGCAGGGCGTGATGCTAATGCCTCTAACGGGAAAACGTGGTGCCGAAACCGTAACTACTGGACTATAGAGCAATAGGAGAAAGTCATTTGGTCGGATGAGTCTAGGTGCAATCTAATTTTCAACTTCTGGCGTACTTACATCCCAAGAGTGAAACATGGAGGGAGTCGGGAGTTAGGTGATTATTTGGGGAGCCATTTCGTGGTATTCCTTGGACCCCAATAATTTCTCTGCGAAGTTGCGTTGCTGCATGTGATCATTTTGGCTTATCAGGTCCATCTCATGAAACAGTGTGTGTACCCCAGTGGCGATGCTGTATTCCAAGACGACAGGGCCACTATTCACACAGCCGGCCGTTGTGACCGAGCGGTTCTAGGCGCTTCAGTCTGGAACCGCACGACCGCTACGGTCGCAGGTTCGAATCCTGCCGCGGGCATGGATGTGTGTGATGTCCTTAGGTTAGTTAGGTTTAAGTAGTTCTAAGTTCTAGGGGACTGATGACCTCAGATGTTAAGTCCTCCTAGTGCTCAGAGCCATTTGAACCACTATTCACACAACTCGCATGGTTTTCTGAGCTCGAGGATGAACTGTCGCGTCTCCCCTGGCCACCACCAATATGATTGATGCTTTGTGGTCTACTTTGGAGAAAAATATGCGTGACCGCTAGCCATCTCCGTCATCGTTATCTGAACTTACCAGTGTTATGCAGGAAGTTGGTATAAGATTGCTTTGAAAACCATATAGGACCCGTATTTATCCATTTTGAGACGACTAGAATCTTTATTGATTGCCAACAGTTTTCATACGTCTTATTAGGCACTGTAATGGGCTGTGCTTTCGGCATACCCATATTTTTGTCCACCCTCTGTACTGCAGGCCACTGAAGATGTTTGTAATTAAAAGGAGGTAAAACGCGTATTGCATAGAAACAAACAGCCCTTTATTTGGTTACTTAAATGAGCGACATCTACAAGAAGGTAATAATAATAATAATAATAATAATAACAATAATAGTGATAATACAAGGCAACTAACCAACTACAGAAAATATAAAAATGACGAAACAGTTGAGATTACGGAACTTTCAACGTAGCTGCTTTAGTAATTAATCTTTACAAAGTAAACATCGCAAAAAAGTCATATCTGACGTGACCAGGCATGGATAGCAATTTCTGGTTAGCCTCGCTTTGATAGTTGAGCCGAAGCTCAGCTATACTACTTAGCATAACAGGTATTATCTGTACAAAGCTACTTTACACTACTGGCAATTAAAATTGCTACACCAAGAAGAAATGCAGATGATAAACGGGTATTCATTGGACAAATATACTAGAACTGACATGTGATCACATTTTAACGCAATTTGGGTGCATAGATCCTGAGAAATCAGTACCCAGAACAACCACCTCTGGCCGTAATAACGGCCTTGATACGCCTGGGCATGAGTCAAACAGAGCTTCGATGGCGTGTACAGGTATAGCTGCCCATGCAGCTTCAACGCGATAGTACAGTTCATCAAGAGTAGTGACTGGAGTATTGCGACGAGCCAGTTGCTCGGCCACCATTGGCCAGACGTTTTCAATTGGTGAGAGATCTGGAGAATATGCTGGCCAGGGCGGCAGTCGAACATTTTCTGTATCCAAAAAGGCCCGTACAGGACCTGCAACATGTGGTCGTGCATTATCCTGCTGAAATGTAGCGTTTCGCAGGGATCGAATGAAGGGTAGAGCCACGGGTCGTAACACATCTGAAATGTAACGTGCACTGTTCAAAGCGCCGTCAGTGCGAACAAGAGGTGACCGAGACGTGTAACCAATGGCACCCCATACCGTCACGCCGGGTGATACGCCAGTATGGCGATGACGAATACACGCTTCCAACGTGCGTTCACCGCGATGTCGCCAAACACGGATGCGACCATCATGATGCTGTAAACAGAACCTGGATTCATCCGAAAAAATAACGTTTTGCCATTCGCACACCCAGGTTCGTCGTTGAGTACACCATCGCAGGCGCTCCTGCCTGTGATGCAGCGTCAAGGCTAACCGCAGCCACAGTCTCCGAGCTGATAGTCCATGCTGCTGCAAACGTCGTCGAACTGTTCGTGCAGATGGTTGTTGTCTTGCAAACGTCCCCATCTGTTGACTCAGGGATCGAGACGTGGCTGCACGATCCGTTACAGCGATGCGGATAAGATGCCTGTCATCTCGACTGCTAGTGATACGAGGCCGTTGGGATCCAGCACGGCGTTCGCTATTACCCTCCTGAACCCACCGATTCCATATTCTGTTATCAGTCATTGGCTCTCGACCAACGTGAGCAGCAATATCGCGATATGATAAATCGCAATCGCGATAGGCTACAATCCGACTTTTATCAAAGTCGGAAACGCGATAGTACGCATTTCTCCTCCTTACACGAGGCATCACAACAACGTTTCACCTGACAACGCCGGTCACCTGCTGTTTGTGTATGAGAAATCGGTTCGAAACTCTGCTCATATCAGCACTTTGTAGGTGTCGCCACCGGCGCCAGCCTTGTGTGAATGCTCTGAAAAGCTAATCATTTGCATATCACAGCATCTTCTTCCTGTGGGTTAAATTTCGCGTCTGTAGCACGTCATCTTCGTAGTGTAGCAATTTTAATGCCCAGTAGTTACATACACATTATTTTCAGCCGCACCATTTCACCATAACACGTATTGTCTGTGAAAAGTTATACATATACTCCCACACACTTTTTTCTGTTTTGTTGTGGTGTTACGCACAACGATTCATTTCCGACATATTATTATCTGGAGAAATTTTTGTCGATTCGACGTCCGCTGCCCTTCTATAACCTTATGACCATATTCCTCTTTCCACCCTGCACACTCAAGAAGAAGTAATGAGTGAGATTTCATTTAACAAGTTTGTTTGCGTGGCCATCCTCCGCAGCATGCACATAAATACTTGTTTTGTAGATAAAACCGCCTTTTTTTTGTTGCAATTTAATTTATTTTTCCCAGACACGTTTCGCCTTTTTCTTGCTCTAAGGCATCATCAGTGGGATCTATAACGATACAGTTCTGTTATTTTTAGATTATCAAACAGTTCACGTCGCGATTTTTTATGTAAGTAGTTACTTACGATTTGCTGTGATCTGCGTTTCCTCTCATCTGCTCTGGAGGTCGCACTACCATTTTATTACCGACACATAAGCACAATGTTGTCTTCCAAACTTTTTCACACTGTTCGCCATGCTTCTCCATCTTTTTGTGGTGTATTATTATTCTTTTACCACTCGATATAGCTATTTCTTGGGACAATGTGCTTTTAAGAACGTAAATATTGTAACTTCATTAATGTGTTTCCTCCTCTTAGATTTGTTTACCTACATGTTGCCAACCTTACGAAGTATGTGCTCAAAACCAACTTCTATTTATGATGTTTATATCGTTTGTGTGTGTGTGTGTGTGTGTGTGTGTGTGTGTGTGTGTGTGAGAGAGAGAGAGAGAGAGAGAGAGAGAGAGAGACGGCTGAAGAGCATGTATACGGCTTTTTTTGTGGTGTGTGTGTGGGGGAGGGTGGGGGGTGGGGGATTGGTGGTTTCAGTTGTAGAGCATTGAATATGAGTGTACTAACTTTTAGCGAGTGGTTGAAAGCTTTGCTTACAGCTGATTTGACTTTTCGTTTAAGTGTTCTGTCTAGAGGTTCGTGGATAAGTGAATATAAACATGTTGGGTGGTTTTATTATTATATTGGATGGTATTATTATATTAATCCACTTTGGGAGCGTTATTCTATTATTTTTTCTATTAGTGTAAACAATGAATTGTTTGTTATGTGTACTTGATCACTCAACAGGGTTTTCCTTTCTGCTTTGGTTTTCTGTATGTGGTAATTTTATTGCAGGATGAGGAGGTGGTTTATATTGTTGAATCTAATTATTTTCACGTCTTCTTCTCTAGTGGTTGGTTTGTGGTTATGTTCTTTTAGGTGTTCTGAAAATGGGGAGTGGTTTGCCCCATATTTCCAGGCTCTCATGTGTTCTTTGTACCTGACATCGACTGTTCTACCTGTGTGTCCTATGTATCTGCCTTCCAAGTGTTACACTGTAGTTGATATATACCCGCTTTCTGGTATATGTCTGTTTTTTGTCAGTTTGAGTTGTCTGTTGTGTGTGCTATGTTTATTCCCTGATGGTACACAATGACAAAAAAACACAAACTCACACATAATTTCACCAACATTTTCAAAAGGCAGGGAATAAACATAGCATACACAACAGACAATTCAGTAGAAAAATACTGGGCACAACCATGTGTACGTCCGGCCTTAATACAATTTAATTTCGGTCTTGCGAGTGTTCGTACACTTTTCTGTCGCTGGAGTTTTATATTCGTGAATTCCAGTCGGGGTGTTTAGCTTGCGATCTCCAGCGATGATGAGTCGCGATGCTATGTTCAGTATGGTGCTGATATTGTGAGTTATGATGTTATTTGGCGTATTGCATAGCGATGTCTGGTGCAGGCTCCGCTGAACTTGACACCCATGGCTGTGAACTCTAGTCTTTCGAGTTCGGGGAGCTCTATATTTGTGTGTTATGTTTCTCTATGTATGATTATTGCTGTCCCGGCTCCTGCCCTGTCGGCTAGTGGTCGGTACGACAGAAGCAATAGCTTCAGATGCAACGTTGTCTGAGTAGTGTCTCTTTCACGAGATCCGGATACCCTTTTGCTCTATGAACCCAACTAGTTCAGTTCTTCTGTGATAGATCCCGTTAAAGTTCCAGAATAGGATCTGTGTCAGTGCTGTGTTGTTTGCGTGGTGTGTGGGGAGTGGGGGACGGGTGTGGTGTATTATTCATTGTTAGGTGTCAAAAGCGTAGTGAGAAATGTTTTGGTGACAGCCTACTCTTGACCGGGTGCGGACGTGAGCAGCTGTATAGGAAAGAGAGATCTTGGGAAAAATAGCGTCCCAGTCTGTGGGTTATTGAGTGTTCGTATTGCGGCTGTTTGTAGTCGTGTCGCTGTGGAGAGTGGGCAGGCTTGCGTGCTCGGTGCGAGATTTGCATCTGTTGGCACCTGTGAGGCAGCTGTTACGAAAGGGTGTGTAGTGTGGGTAGTGGTTTCATTGTCCGAGTTGTGTACCCGTATTTGCGTGTTCTGTCGTTGATTTGGTTGTCGTGGTGTGGGAGTGAACCCCTTTTTGTTCGTAATGTTTCTCCTTCTCCTTCTCCTTCTCTGGGGCTTAGGTTTCCCTCATGTCAGTGCATCTGTTGCCTTGGTCTGCATGTTGCAATCCGTGGTTTCAGGGGTTTCTGTCGTGTTGTGAGTTGTGTTGTCTGTTTTGCCCAGCGAGGGCAGCATTTCTGCTGTTAGTTGTGCAGATGTGTCGTTGCTGGGAGGCGTGTGAGAATCCTCTCCCCTTCCCGTTTCTCTGATAACACCAGGGAAGGATACACCTTTCAACACTAGTCGTGAGGGTGCAGGGGTTTGGAATTGGAGCTTTTGGCGTTTTTACTCGTAAACACCTTTTTATGTGTAATGCATCCCCTGTAGTTGGCCGGGTGTGAACCACTACAGATGGTGCATTTCCGTAAGTCTTTCTGTTTTAGTATGTACTGTGGTGTGTGATGGTTGCCACGGCAATTGTGGCAGCGAATTGACAAGCTATAGCGTATACCTGCATGGCCAAGCCGCTGACAATGGTGGCCCTGTGGGGAGGGGGAGAACGATGGTTCGTATATATCTACCTTTACCACCAAATGAAGAAAGAGTTAGTTCTAACTTCAAGATAACTTGGATTAGGCCGTGCCGGTAAGCCCCACTAAGTAGTTTGGAAACGGTCTGTGAGTTCTGAACTCTCTCATCTGGTTCACACTGATGCATTTCCAGCCAAGGTTAGGGAATTCTTTCAGTAATGTCGCGTTAGGGGTCCTGTTGTCCATCCCTTTCACCTCGTACTGTTGGGTTGGAACACTATTGTACTTTCCTTTACGAAATTCAGTAGGTTTGTATAGTCAGTTCTAGTGTTCACGTACAGCGCTGCGTCTTGTACCCCTGCGAGTTTGGTGGAGTATATGTCTGGTTTGTGCTTATAAACAAATATCTTGTTTAGGCGACTTAGGTCGTCATAGTTCTGAATCATGACTGGACCAGCTCCGATCAGTTTCCGTAGATGTAGATAGTGATCGATCAGTCGTGGATAAAGATGACTCCTTGACCCTAACGCCTTCAAAGTCCCGTCGTAACCAAGCCACGACGCGTCGCCGCCGATATTAGGGCGAAATACACTGATTAGCCAAAACATTATGATGCTGCCCAATGCGAAATTGAATGCCGCCTGGTGGCATTTTGAGCGCGTGACGCGGCAAGGAAAGTACTCAAGCCAAGCAGAGACGAATGGGGGAACATCCCCTGACGATTTTCTAACCTACAAAGGACTTCCACACACCTGCTGAAAGCCAGAGGTAGCGTCAGTTTATCAACATCCTCAATGAGCATGTAATTTACATATCCTTAGCCATCCGACTTGATACAGATACTATCCATAGTGGCATTATTGCTTCCCCCAGTACCCCGAACCTCCTGAGGCATACCACAGGAGAAGTCCTAGAACCTACAGGGAGTGATCAGCTGTCTGTCCTGCTCTCACACCGTGTCAAAATCAGACTAAATCAGTCTCAGTCATCTACCCAGATGCATCCAGGGCTATCGCTGTACAGATTGGAGTACTCACAATGCCCAGATTCATACCCTGATCGAAAGCCACCTTCAAAACCCTGACGACATCCTGTGTGCGGAAGATCTTCTGCAGCACACCGCCACAAATGCAACTGACAGTCATATCCCACTAAGAACTATCTACTAAGACCGTCCAGTTGCTTTTTCTCTGTTCCAAGAATCTCGTCGCCTCTGCCGTTAATTCCTCCATACTCGTGATCGAGACACCCTCATGCGTCACTGACGGCTCCGACAAAGGTGTCTGTTGTATATCATGGGATACGTGGGAGTGGGACTTCCTGGCAACCTCATCAAATTCAACAACTTCGCGTCCTACCAAGAAGACACTTTCGCCATCGTACATGATCCCAACTTTGATACTGTCAGACGGCATCATTCAGTTGTAGGATAACACCCGTCGTCATGTTACCAAGGCTGAAGAAGTTTCGCTGGGAACCTTACACATCCTCCATACAGCCCCGATCTCTTCCCATGCGATTTTCATATTTTTAGAGCACTGTAAAAAGACATTCGTGGCCGTCGGTTTGATTCGGAAGATGAGGTGCACGCCTGGGCACAATCATGGTTCCGTGGACAGCCACAAATATTTTTTCAGGAAGGGATTGACCCTCTTGTCTGACAATGGGGTAAAACCACTAACGGAAAAAAATCGGAACCCCCAAGAATAATTAATGTAGAGTAATGAAACTTCAGGAATACATTTGTATAGGTCACATATTTCAGTGGTTAATATTGCAAGATCACAGGTTAATGTATGCGCGAGATAAGACATTGCAAATTTGAAATGCTGGTACATTAACAACAGGTGTAACCGCCAGAATATTGAAAGCAGGCATGCAGATGTAAATGTGCTGTGTCGTACAGGTACCGGTTGTCAGTTTGTGGAATGGAGTTCCGTGTCTATTGCACTCGGTCGATCAATGCACAGACGATTAATACTGTTTGTGAATGACGCTGAAGTTGTAATCTGATGCCCCATATGTGCTCGATTGAGCACAGATCTGGTGATCAAGCAGACCAAGGCAACATGTCGACACTCTGTACGGTATGCTGGGTTACAACAGCGGTGTGTGGGCGAGCGTTATCCTGTCGGAAAACACCCCCTGAAATGCTGTTCAAGAAGGGCAGCACAACAGTCGAATCACAAACACCCGTCGTCATGTTACCAAGGCTGAAGAAGTTTCGCTGGGAAGCTTTACACATCCTCCATTCAGCCCCGATCTCTTCCCATGCGATTTTCATATTTTTGGAGCACTGTAAAAAGACATTCGTGGCCGTCGGTTTGATTCGTACAAATTTGCAGTCAGGGAGCGTGGGATAACCACGAGAGCCCTCTGCTGTCATACGAAATCGCACCCCAGGCCATTGTTCGAGGTCTAGGTCCAGTGTGTCTAGCTCGCAGACAGGTTGGTTGCAGGCCCTCAACTGGCCTCCTCCTAACCAACCAGTCGCAAATGGTAGTGGTTTGGGCTCACTGGAATGCTCGCTACAGGGCGTCTTCCTCGGAGCTGTCCTTGACGTAACCGATTTGTAACAGTTCGTTGTATCTCTGTGGTGCCAAGTGCTGCTCCAACTGCTGTTGTAGATGCAGTGAGATGCTCCGAACTTGATAGTCTTCCCTTTCAGTAGTGGCATGTCGCCGTCCGGAGATCGCTTGCGACAGTAAATTCTGTAGGAATATTCAGCTTCTCGTAGCCCTATTACACGTCCTCGTTCAAACTCAATGAGGTGTTGATAATAGCGTCTTTGTCGTTTTAAGTGCATTCTTGACTAACGTCGACTCACCACGTCCAGCTTCAAGGTAACTAACGATCACGACCGTTACAGCGTGTATTTGGAGTCATCCTGATTTGCAACCTCATAGTGGCGCTACTAGCGCTGCTCTTACGCGACTGCCGCAAAATCTGAAAAGGCATTATCTTTCAGGTGTAGAAACACGCCTACCAACGTAACTTTATGTCACACAACTCCTTCTTGGTGTTGCGAGATTTTTCAGTGTATGTTTACAGTTAGGGCGGTTACTTTTGAAATAATAAACAGTTTACTCACTTGTTTCCATCTGTTTCGCTTTCATTTGTCGGCTCCTTTTACCTTCATCTTATTTTTTATATATTTAGAAATATACGAGGGTCATTTTTAAAGTAGGAACCGATTTGCAATGGGGTAAGAGAAACTTCACTTATGAACGTAAATTGTTCCACAAATTACAATATGCACATTTTCTTTGACTTTTCAACGTAGTGATCGTGATTATTTAAACGTTTGTCAGGTCGTGGCACCAGCTTTTGGATCCCAGCATCAAAGAACTCTGCCGCCTGACTGTTAGATCAGTTACTAATAGTTTCTTTCAACACGTCATCATTTTCCAAGCGCTTTCCACCAAGAAAGTCCTTCAGTTTTGGAAACATATGAAAGCCGGATGGTGCTAAGTCAGGGCTGTATGGTGGACGATCCAGTAGTTGCCAATGAAACTTGTCCAGTTGCGTCTTTGTTCTTATCGCAACGTGAGACCGAGCATTGTCTTGAAGCAGAACGACGCCGCTAGAGAGCAGTCCCCACCGGCGATTCTGAATACCACGCCCAAGCTTTAGTAATCACGGTACCTCTCAGCATTTATTGTCATTCCCCTTGGCAAAAAAGTCGTAATTTTCCGTCTTGAAGGTTCTTATTTGAATTTTCGTTGTTTCATCAGGGAATTTGAATGATGCCACTCATGGATTGACGTTTATTCTCTGGAGTGTAGTGCACAATCCACGTTTCATCACCGGTCACAGTGTGACTAAGGAACTCATCACCACTCTTGTGATAGCGCTCCAAAACGGAAGAAGAATGTACCATGCGCTTTGTTTTGTGTTCTTCTGTCAACATTTTTGATCACATTTTGTTGTAGTGAAGTTTGTCAGTAACAGTGTGAAAAACTACTGATCTTGAAACTTTTGGAAATTTCTGATGCAGCTCGTCAATAGTGAAGCGCCTGTTCTGGTGAACTGCCTCGACAACTTTTTGTGTGAAGTCTTCATTGAAGACAGTAGGCCGCCAGATAGTTCTTCATCATGAAAATATGTCTTTCTTTTATTAAACAGCCATTTACGCACATTTCCATAATTCATTACACCTGCACCATAAACTACGACAAGCTACCGGTGAATTTCGGCAGGACGAACTTTTTTTTGTATTTAAGAACCGAATACTCGAGCGCATTTCCCAATCGACGTGATTACTGATTGACATGGCGACAAACGAAACAGTAGAACCATACAACGAACACGGCAGAGACGTGAAACGTAATGCCGGGGTAGTGAAAGACTGGCCTAGAGTGGCCGACCGTGAACGGACGTCACGTGGCAGGATGTGCTGATACGACGCGCTAACGGTTTTTACTTTACAAATAACCCTCGTATATATTAAATGTGTAAAGTCTTTGGCTCAAGAGCTGTTTTATCCGCTGCCAGCATGCCCCTTCGTGAGAAACTGAAACGAAAATGAATAAGAAAAAGAATGGGGAAACGTTCTAGCGACGATACGGGTCGCAAATATGAAACCACTGACATAAGAGAATTTGACAAGAGGGAACGAGCGTCTCGGAGACGGCGAAACTAGTCGGCTGTTTGCGTTTGCTGCGGTGAGCATGTGTGTGGAGTGGCTGAAGGGCAGTGAAAGCGCGAGACGAACACCCCTCATCACAAAACGTCGAGGTCGGAGGCTCGTCCGCTCTCTGAAAGCACGTCAGGCGGTGATCTGGGGAAGATCTGACCACAGAGTACAGAGCTCGAGTAGGCATAAGTGTTCCGGGGCCCACCATTAGTGCACATTATTGAACATGGTGCTCCAAAGAAGACGACCCCAACGTGTTACCATGTTGACCCAACAACACCGTCAATTACGACTGCACCGAGAGAGGACAGCGGATCAATGGAGACGCGTTGCGTGGTCGGACGAACCACGTTTCTTTGGTTTTCGAGATGTGACGTTTCCTGAGCGACCAAATAGGCATGGAACTCCATTCCACAAGCTGACATCCGGTACCTGTACTACACAGTTCATGCACATCTGCATGCCTGCATTCAATATTCTGGCGGTTCCACTGGTTATTAATATACCATCAAAAATGGTTCAAATGGCTCTGAGCACTATGGGACTTAACATCTGAGGTCATCAGTCCCCTAGAACTTAGAGCTACTTACACCTAACTAACCTAAGGATATCACACACATCCATGTCCGAGGCGGGATTCGAACCAGCGACCGTAGCGGTCGCGCAGGTCCAGACTGAAGCGCCTAGAACCGCTCGGCCACCACGGCCGGCAATGTACCATCATTTCAGATTTGCAGTGGCTTATCTCGCGCATACATTAACATTTGAGCTTGCAATATTAACCACTTAAATATGTGATCTACACAAATGTATTCCAGAAATTTCATTACTCTACATTAATTATTTTTTGAAGTTGCGATTTTTTTCCGGCAGTGTGTTTACCCCACTATCAGACAAGACGGTCAATTCCTTCCTGAAAAATATTTGCGGCTGCCCACGGAACCATGATTGTACCCAGGCGTGCACATCTTCTTCCGAATCAAATCGACGGCCGCGAATGTCATTTTTCAGTGCTCCAAAAATATGGAAATCGCATGGGGAGAGATCGGGATTGTATGAAGACACTGGTCATACGTGTGATTACGATGTACCCAGACTGCTATTTTTAATCGTCCATTTTTTACGAAAACTGAGGAAAGTGCGAAATTATTTCCCATACATTTTTGTATCGCTAGTTTGCATGGAACCGCACTGTGAAGTCAGAGTGCCACAGTTTTTCTCCCCACTGAATAACGCAATTCCAATTTGATTTCTCAACCACTCTCTTAGCGAATAAGGACAGAATGGGTTGCATTGAGTAAACAAACGGAACTACCTTCCCACTTTCTCATAAGGGAGACTGGAAGTTGCATGTAACGTGACGCATATTTCTGAATTGATATACCCAAACCAGTACGTTACAGTCTGCCTCAACTTCTCCACATTCATCCGTTTACAACCCTACTGCATATGACAATCCACCCGAGACCTTTGCTCAGCACCACGAAAATTCACAGTGATCCATCTCCCAGTAGCCTGCTGACGAATCAGTTTGAAACAAACATGTGACAGAGATTAAGTCAGGAAAAAAGCTTGGTAGTAGGCGGAAGATGCTATTTAGGCAAAGAAGACGTAGATCTGGCCCACCATCTGATCGGAGAAGACTTTCTCTTTACTACTTTTAATAGGTAGCGTTTCTCGCCACGAAAATAATCTGTGATCATGAAACTTGGAGATGGTGTTCCTGCTACACCCCTCAATGCGACACATTTTCGCCAGCGATGGATGACTTGATGGCGACATTGCTTGTGCAAATCTACATACACAGACGATTAATGCTGTTTATGAATGACGCTAAAGTTGTAGTCTGATGCCCCATATGTGGTCGATTGAGTACAGATCTGGTGATCAAGCAGACAAAGGCAACATGTCGACACACTGTACGGTATGCTGGTTACAACAGCGGTGTGTGGGGAGCGTTATCCTGTCGCGCCCGAATACGCCGTCACCTAGGCGAATGCCTGCTCGAAACATGCGCCGCGTCACAGACGCGGTGTGGGCAGTATTATGCTATGGGGGGGCACCTAAGATTTTTGGAACTTGTGGTAGCAATCTAAGGCACCATGACAGCTGTGGACTACGTGAACATTAATGCCTGCATCTCTTCACGCTTGATGTCTTCCCCGATGTTGGTAGCATCTTCCGACAGGATAACTGTCCATGTCACAAGACTTTAATGGTGCTATAGTTAAACTTCCTGGCAGATTAAAACTGTGTGCCGGATCGAGACTCGAACTCGGGACCTTTGCCTTTCGCGGGAAAATGCTCTACCATCTGAGCTACCCAAGCACGACTCACGCCCAGCCTTACTTCTGCCAGTACCTCGTCTCCTACCTTCCAAACTTTACAGAAGCTCTCCTGCGAACCTTGCAGAACTAGCACTCCTGAAAGAAAGGATATTGCGGAGACATGTCTTAGCTACAGCCTGTGGGATGTTTCCAGAATGAGATTTTCACTCTGCAGCAGAGTGTGCGCTGATATGAAACATCCTGGCAGATTAAAACTGTGTGCTGGATCGAGACTCGAACTCGGGACCTTTGCCTTACGCGCACACACTGCTGCAGAGTGAAAATATCATTCTGGTGCTATAGTGGTTCGAGGGGCATGATAGTGAACTCACGTTGATGTCTTGGTCACCAAATTCGCCTGATCTGACCGCGATGGAGCACATCTTGGACGCTATAGGGCATCAGCTCTGAGTCCACAAACCACCACTTACGGAATTACATGACCTGTGCGTAGACATCTGGTCTCACATACCGCCGGAAACCTAGCAACGACTTCTCAGATCAATTCCAAGCAGTTATGTCGCGCTGCTGTGTAGCGTTCCAAAAGTGGACCAACAAGCTATTAAGTAGTAAGTCTTAACGTTTGCACTAATCAGTGTATGTTGTACATAAGCGGTAAATAATAGTAATAATGAATATATTATGTTTCATAAGTGCCAGTTTCATTAACAGTGTATTAATTTACGTGTGCGTTTCGCATTTATCGAATGTAAGCAATGTCATACAACAAAACTGAATGACAGCAGCACAGAAAGAATCAATTCTGCAGAACCATACTGGTCAGGAGAAGAGCGAAAAATAAGTGGATACGTTTAGCAGATGTGTTGGAGAACGAAAACGTAATAGATAGGGATAATGAAAGCAATAAAGTGTTGACAGTTTGAGAGAAACACTACTTCATTGTTCGACAGAAGGAAGACCCTTGGGATATACCTAGAGAGAGGCTACACCAACGATAACAAGTGATAGGACACAGGTTAATGTAGGGTTTATTCCAGATGCGTGTGACTGAAATGGACACACATTTAGTGTTATGCACACGTATAGCCAAGATGCTGGACTTATCGTATCTTGTGTTGTAGTTATGGAGTGGTGATAGCTATTTGATAGGTAGATACATAGCGGACACCAGTGACTGAAACAGATTAAAGAAACATATTGTGTTGAAAACACGTCGCCTATCGGGGGACATCCACTCTAGTTAAGCATAGGAGCGACTGAGGCGATCAGACA
Organism: Schistocerca americana; assembly: GCF_021461395.2. Classification (NCBI taxonomy): domain Eukaryota; kingdom Metazoa; phylum Arthropoda; class Insecta; order Orthoptera; family Acrididae; genus Schistocerca; species Schistocerca americana. The sequence goes on from NC_060130.1 coordinate 626,148,510, forward strand.
AGACAATGTTGCCCACACACACATCTCTAGTTGCACGATATCCCACTTCATCCAATATCACGAAATACACAAAATAGAACTACTTTTAACAGCCATACACACAAACTATTCTACAAGACAGTTCAATACTGGATACTTCACTTACTACGAAGCCCAACATTTTTTTTAAAAAAAGGAGGCTTCATTTACGTCAGGTTGAGAAATTTACTCCATCTGCTAATACGAATAACGTTCAGAAAGCACAGAGCGAAGTGAATATGTTGTAAAGAGGAACCTATGTTTCTGCTGCAGGAGAAGTTCTGCGGCAACCCTGCACAGCTGTTGTGTCTTCCTAGGCTAAAACTGGCTCATTGGTTACTCCTAACGCTGATACTGGCGGGCGTAAGGAGGTCAGGATTCGCCTTGAACTTCACCAGGATAAGATAAACAACGGTACAAAGAACTCATGACGGCAAAAGAACGAAAACAAAAACTGAATACTAGCAGTTGTTCTTAGTTTTAAAATGTGTTTTTTTCCGTTTAGGATCAACTTTACCCTACACCTGTTTGTTTAGTTTTAGGTATAGCGTCATGAAGAGCGATGAAAAACGAAATTAGTCTTTCCAAACTACACAGTGATGTTGACGGAGCAGAGAATTTTTTTTAATGCCACGATTACATGAGTCTGTTGCGCAGACGAAATAATCTTTATTACATAACAAGGTTCACTCCGAAATGTTCCGTGGGGTTATCTTTATCAAATGTCAAAATAAAATGAGCAGTTTGCATGTGGATAATAGCTAGAAACAAAAACTTCATACGAGAAATTAAATATCAACACATTGATGGATGTGTACGTATATAAAGATCCGACGTACTTAACTGACATCTACAGGTTTAATGACAGGCAGAGCTGAAATGTCCAAGGAATTCGTATATAAAAATATCTGTCATGAATTTAACATTTCAGACCTCGGTATAACCTCAAAAACAAATGCCATATGTACAGATGACAAGGCTGCAATTATTATAAGCGTGATAACTTTTACCATGTATGGTAGGACTTTGTTTTATCACTGTCTAATATTGATTATGCCCACGTAAATCCTGAGTTGAATTTATAGCCTTTGACATACGTGAATCTTCGGGTTGTTATGGAGTTGATCTGATGATTTTTGTTCATTATGCTTTAGCACTTTATACAGTTCGCAGAGCGTTGCAAATTACTCAGGTTGTTATTGCTAGTCATGTACAAAAACAGCTGAGTGCCACAACTGCAACACTAAGAAAGAGATAAAAGTTACGCGCGATAGTAAAATTTTCAACTATCATCTCGTAAAATTAAGTCACCCAATTGATGTTTTGTTTGTTTGCAGGAACTTGTCTGCAGTCCTGGTACACACTGAAAACCTCACACCACAGTACCGCAGCTGGCAGCTACAAGAACCAAAACAAAATGAAGCAGCACATTGATAAATTGGAACATGGTGCAGTACTTTTTTTTTTGTACTCTGGATCAATTTTCAAGATGTTACACGATATTTTGAACACGGCGAAGATCACTGTATACTGGGTTCCACGACTGCTCACACCCAACTAAAAAGCGCGTAAAGCCCCTTATACACGATCGACTTTCTTGTCTCAGTTGCTACTCAAGACAAGTCAGTCTACTACACGGTCCCTGCGGAGGTTCGAGTCTTCCCTCGGGCATGGGTGTGTGTGTTTGTCCTTAGGATAATTTAGGTTAAGTAGTGTGTAAGCTTAGGGACTGATGACCTTAGCAGTTAAGTCCCATAAGATTTCACACACATTTGAGCTTTTTTTTTTCTACTACAGCGCCCCTGGCGTTTTATTTCCATATTGAGTCTCGTCTGTTTCGAGTGGTTATTTTTGTATTGAGGTCAGCGAAAAAGTTCCGTGTGTGAGAGCTGTCTGCTGAGCAGTTTGGCATCTGAACTGTGAAAGTGAGGTTACGAGGGACCATCCTTTTTACGAAAAAATCTAAATATAGTACAAAAGGTAGGAAAAAGCAGGAATAATAGAGTTTATTAGGGACCAAAGGACAATTCATAGTGGACATTCTTGTCAAAGGTCGCGTGATAAATTCTCCACACTCCTGAGAACGGAAAGAATACTACGAAAAGTGCCATCCAAACATGTCAAGCCGGCCGGTGTGGCCGTGCGATTCTAGGCGCTTCAGTCTGGAACCGCGTGACCGCTACGGTCGCAGGTTCGAATCCTGCTCGGGATGGATGTGTGTGATGTCCTTAGGTTAGGTAGGTTTAAGTAGTTCTAAGTTCTAGGGGACTGATGACCGCAGATGTTAAGTCCCATAGTGCTCAGAGCCATTTTAAACATGTCAGCCACACACATTTATTTATTCGAAAATATGTATACTTGCAAACACATTAAACAATATCTAGGACGCAGTAAATAGCGACTTTTTGCTTTATCCTGTGTATCCTGCATTCTTGCTACGTGAAAAAAAACATCGAAAATTACTTTTCTCGTCAAATAATGCTGACTTTTTCACTGTTGAAATAATTTTCATTAAAACATGTTCATCTATTTATGTTTATTTATGCACAGTGTAGGCGTTTTCTCTCTAAACCGTAAATGCTTTCAGATATTTCCTCTATCTTGCAAGAGAACCCTAGAACGGTAAATACCAGGACCTTGTGTAAATTTTTAGTACGTCACGAAAACAAAGCAAACAACACAATACAAATGAAGGAGACATGAGAGCCTAAAAACCATTTCTATAATACGAGTGAGCCCGGCCAGAATAGGTTAACTTTCGATTTTAGCAGACGCTGCCAAAGTCCCTTTTGCCCGCGCATACGCAGTGTGCAGCATGCCGGGAAATTTACAGGTTTAAAGCCGGGGCAGTTGCGGAAATGTTGCAGCAGATGACTTCTTTAGCCACATAATCACCATGGACGAGTAATGGGTGTATCCCCATGTCCCTGCGACAGAAGAGAAAAGCGAGCAGATGAAACATGTACGAGGGCGTTCTCAAAAATAATGACACCGAATTTTAAACGTCAAATTTTTCGAAGATCTTTAAATAAAACATATTTTGTTAACACTTTGCATCTTTAGCCTTCATGTCTACATATTTATTTTTCAACATAGCCTCCCTGGCAACGATCACATTTCTCCCAACGAGAGTACAGTTTGTTGATACCACCACTGTAGAATGTTTGACTTCATTGACGAAACCAGAACCTCACCTCTGCTTATACCGAATCATCAGTCCACGATGGTGTTCTTTAAGTTTTGGAAACGGATAAAAATCGGATGGGGCCAAGTCGAAACTGTATGGTGGATGATCGATGACACTGAATCCAAGGTATCGGACTATTGGAGATGTCGCAGCGCTCGTCTGTGGACTGGTACTGTCTTGCTGAAGGAGAGGCTGCTGCATGAGTGGACGAACACTTCTGCGGTTAGAAACTCGATTCCAGTACGCTGTTTCTCTCACACTGACATAGTTACATTACACACTGCCTTGCTACACTCTGTAATTGGGAGCCCTCCAGTCACAGAGAGTTGCAAATTGCGTCCGCGAAGCGGGAAAGTCGGCTGGCCGAGTAATATGTATGATATGTAATACCTCAATCGATATTGAGAACAGAATAAAAATTTCGGAGGCATCACTTTTCAGCACTTCCTCGTAGATTCAGCATTGCTGAAAAATGTGAGAACCCGACCATGAACGATCGAGGTGATGTTTAATTTTTTTTGGGGGGGGGGGGGGGGGGGAGGGGGGGGAGGGAGGACTTCCATAGTGTAGCGCTTACAAACTACGCTCTTACGGGGAAAATCGAAATACCCAGACGGGGCTATCAAGACGGAGTGTCGCTGGAAGCTGTTCTAGGAGACGCTTTTGGTTAAAAAGAATGCGTCACTTCACTCTTCACAGCCATTAAATGTTGCCTCAGACTCCGTACTCTGCTGATATGACACCCAGTGACTTCCTGTTTCCTCGCACGAAGAAATCAATGCGTGGCTGACAATTACGGAATGCCGACGACTTGGTTTTCGAGATGTAACGGCCGGCCAGTGTGGCCGAGACGTTCTAGGCGCTTCAGTCTAGAACCGCGCGACCGCTACGGTCGCAGGTTCGAATCCTGCCTCGGCATGGATGTGCGTGATGTCCTTAGGTTAGTTAGGTTTAAGTAGTTCTAAGTTTTAGGGGCTGATGACCTCAGATGTTAAGTCCCATAGTGCTCAGAGCTATTTGAACCACTTTTTAATTTTTTTTCGAGATGTAACGTTGCCGGCCGAAGTGGCGGTGCGGTTCTAGGCGCTGCAGTCTGGAACCGCGAGACCGCTACGGTCGCACGTTCGAATCCTGCCTCGGGCATGGATCTGTGTGATGTCCTTAGGTTAGTTAGGTTTAACTAGTTCTAAGTTCTAGGGGACTAATGACCTCAGCAGTTGAGTCCCATAGTCCTCAGAAGCATTTGATGTAACGTTTCCTGAGCGGCCAAAATGTAGACTTGCACAACTAATGTCGTCATCAAGTCATCCATTGCTGGCGAAAAGGTGTCGCATTGATTGCACAACTAATGTCGCCATCTGCTGGCGAAAAGGTGTCGCATTGAAGGGTGTCGCAGTAACACTGTCATCAAGTTTCTTGATCACAGATTATTTTCGTGATGATAAAAATTTGTGACTACACTCCTCATTAACCGCTACCTATTAAAAGCATTAAAGAGAAAGTCTTCTCCGATGAGATGGTGGGCCTGATCTACATCTTCTTTGCTTAAATAGCGTCTTCCGCCTACTACCAAGCTTTTTTCCTGGCTCAATCTCTGTTACATGTTTGTGTCAAACTGATTCGTCAACAGACTACTGGGAGATGGATCATTGTGAATTTCCGTGGTGCTCAGCAAAGGTTCAAATGGCTCTGAGCGCTATGGGACTTAACATCTGAGGTCATCAGTCCCCTAGAACTTAGAACTACTGGAACCCAACTAATCTATTGACATCACACACATCCATGCCCGAGGCAGGATTCGAACCTGCGACCGTAGCAGCAATGTGGTTCCGGACTGAAGCACCTAGAACCGCTCTGGCACAGCGGCCGGCAGAAAATCTTGCCAATAACGTCCAAGTCGCCAGAGGTACGGGGATGTTTGAGTGGAGACTGTGGGGTGAAGCACAGGGCAGCTCGCGGCTGCGGAGAGACGCTGCGGCCATCTGTAAACATTTTATTCCTTTGCTTCAGCCGGGATAGGTGTCCGTCGTCCCATTCACGTCGAATTCCCTGCGGCTGGGTCACTCTATTTTGCCGAGGGCGCAGTCTCGTCACCCGTGGCCTAGTTGCGACAGCCACAGCGAGGCTCGCTACCCCGGCAGCGAACTCTTCGATGCACTCGCGTGGCTCTGGCCCGCTCTCCGCCACGGCGAAAGGCGGGTGCTGGTGGGTGGATCTCGTCTGCAGCAGCCGGGATGCGACCGTTTTGCCTCCGGGCAGGAGTCCAGCATGCTGCTGGAAGGCCTAGTCTGGCCCGCTGCTGGCTGGCTCATTGTCCCTTGCGAACTCAAGAGTGTGGAACCGCGGCTCCGCCACAGTCCGTCGGAAGCTTCATGTGGCCACCCGTGGAGCCCAACATCAACGTCTAAGAGGGCGGGGACTCTAAAGACACAGGTATTATTTGATTATTTGACTACTCCCTATTTATACTCGGCAGTGCGTGTATGTTTTGCGAATGCACCTCTTCAAGTCACGTATAGACACGCATTAGGTTAGCGCCAGTGCGCTGGTTTCGATGGCGGTTACTCGCAATCTCGCTGAGCATGTCGTCCCGGCAACTTTTGCGCCCGTGTAGGCCGACACACTTTGCTACTTCACCAACAAGCCCGCGCCTGACTTATGGGTACAGCTGAAATCCACTGCCATAAATTCACACTAAGACTACCTTATGCGGTGACGCTCCTACACCGTATTTAAACCTCCTATTACCTAGAATTGTTTGTTTGACTAGGTGCAGTTTGACCGAAAATAATTTACACGGGATTCATTTATTTTAATGAACTGACAAAAAACATACATTATTTAATAGTAAACATGGAAACTATATATACATGCATTTTAAATGTTGTCTTTGACCTTTACCTTAATCATCCATATGTTTAAAGCTGTTTAAATCTGAATGTTGTTTACAGACAAGGGAAAAATATCTTCTGCACTTTTATGCATGCTGTTTATTCAAGGAACGTTCGCATAGGGAACACTATTCACGTTCTGTCCCCCTTTGCACTGTCCTGGACGAAAAGGAGGAAGAACAAGAGGAAATTTGCTGAGCTAACTACTGTTTTCTGTACTATAGACGTTTCCAGTTCAAGAAAAAAAAATGGTTCAAATGGCTCTGAGCACTATGGGACTCAACTGCTGTGGTCATCAGTCCCCTAGAACTTAGAACTACTTAAACCTAACTAACCTAAGGACATCACACACACCCATGCCCGAGGCAGGATTCGAACCTGTGACCGTAGCAGCAGCGCGGCTCCGGACTGGAGCGCCTAGAACCGCACGGCCACCGCGGCCGGCCCAGTTCAAGAAGAAATTCTCTTCTTTTGTAGTTGGCTTCTTTCTTCCAGTCAAGACGTAAGTACAGCGAAATTATGAAGTTATTGAGGATACTAATAGACAAAATATTATCAAACAATACCATGAGCCTTGTTCTTGTCATAAAGCTTGTAGTGTGCATCCTAGTTAATTTGTCCATTGCGTCTACATCTGATTTAGTTATATTATAGTCAAGGATTATAATAGGTGTTGGTATTTCACCTTCACTTATTTCCTCTTTGAAACGAACAGTAGCTATCAGTCTCACTTTCTAACAATTTTTAGGAAATACGAGACTACTGTAGTTCATTTCTGCAGTACGAAGAGACTCGAAGCTGCAGTTCTTCTTGTTGTTACGACAAATTATGCGTGTAGTTCCCGATAATTTTTTCTTATTGTTCACTTGGTTTCGTCGTAGTTCCTTGTGAAGAAATTATCTAGTGAGATATTTTTACCACTCCTGAATAAATCCTCTGTCAATTACAACACTATTCTTTTACTGTAATTTTTTTGTCTAGGCTGGTCTTCGCCATTTCCTGTGTACATCTGCAGGTTTGTGACACAGTAATTAGTGCTGTCACATGCAGTTCATATCTTGATACCATACTTTCCGAGTTTTGAGGGAATATATTGACAAGGACACCTGTCCCTAAAAGTTATCTGTTTTTCATCAACTATAATATTCCCATGTGGTTAGTATGCATCATGTAATGTTGATCGTTCACTGTGCAAATATATTCCTTATAGGAGCCAATTTATCCGGGCTACGATTCTGCCACCGCTTCTGTGCATCATGGAACCGAATACAGTGTGACATTTCTGTGAAATGGATCCTACCCATAGAGCTATTGAAAATAGGTTAGCCATGCCCTTTGCTCCATAAATTCACTATGGCCTCATTGTGACCATTGTTTACTGCTGCAAGTAAGGCATGGCAAGAAAGAACTCAAAGTCTTCTGAATCAAGATTTCTTTGCTCCAGATTTTAATGTTACCTGCTTCGTTCGTCCGGTTCAAAATTTTCTGTAAATTGCTGGGTTTCATAAATAATTCAGATTCTGGGTGCACAGTATTTACAGTTCTCACACTAAGCAGGCTTGGACCTGGAGCCAACTTGAATATGTCTCGTGCTGGCTGCCTCCCATATAATCTAATAGGACTTTTTCCCAATGTTTCTTTTCCATTTATGGAACTGAAAGCACCAAGATTACTATTTTACATACTTACTTATACGTTATTATTATTATTTCTCTTTCCTGTCTCAGACGTTATGACTGGTTAAAAATGGAAAGTGGCGCGGACCTTGGTCAAGCGTGACTTCCTTTTAACTGTTCGGTATATGTTACATTGCATTTAGGAACTTTCGGGTAATTGAACATGTATCAATAATTACAGATTTCTGTAGTTGTATATATACGTTTGGATGTAGCTGTATTGCGTTGATGTACTGGTGGATATTGTGTGGTATGACTCCTGTAGTTGATAGTATAATTGGTATAATGTCAACTTTATCCTGATGCCACATGTCTTTGACTTCCTCAGCCAGTTGGATGCATTTTTCAATTTTTTCTCCTGTTTTCTTCTGTACATTTGTTGTATTGGGTATGGATATTTCGATTAGTTGTGTTAATTTCTTCTTTTTATTGGTGAGTATGATGTCAGGTTTGTTATGTGGTGTTGTTTTATCTGTTATAATGGTTCTGTTCCAGTATAATTTGTATTCATCATTCTCCAATACATTTTGTGGTGCATAATTGTATGTGGGAACGTGTTGTTTTATTAGTTTATGTTGTATGGCAAGTTGTTGATGTATTATTTTTGCTACATTGTCATGTCTTCTGCGGTATTCTGTGTTTGCTAGTATTGTACATCCGCTTGTGATGTGATCTACTATTTCTATTTGTTGTTTGCAATGTCTGCATTTATCTGTTGTGGTATTGGGATCTTTAATAATATGCTTGCTGTAATATCTGGTGTTTATTGTTTGATCCTGTATTGCAATCATGAATCCTTCCGTCTCACTGTATATACTGCCTTTTCCTAGCCATGTGTTGGATGCGTCTTGATCGATGTGTGGCTGTGTTAGATGATACGGGTGCTTGCCATGTAGTGTTTTCTTTTTCCAATTTACTTTCTTCGTATCTGTTGATGTTATGTGATCTAAAGGGTTGTAGAAGTGGTTATGAAATTGCAGTGGTGTATCCGATGTATTTATATGACTGATTGCTTTGTGTATTTTGCTAGTTTCTGCTCGTTCTATAAAGAATTTTCTTAAATTGTCTACCTGTCCATAATGTAGGTTTTTTATGTCGGTAAATCCCCTTCCTCCTTCCTTTCTGCTTAATGTGAATCTTTCTGTTATTATTATTACTGTTGTTGTAAATAAATGGTAGATGAAATATACTTGAAAACATTCTGATTTGAGATGTCACCAATTTGTGGAACAATAGTTTCCGAATCTCCAGTATCATCATCAGCATCTTAGCTGATTCACTGTCTTCATAAATAATAGCATCAACCGGTATCTCGCCAATTGATGATATTTTACTTAATTACTCTTCTTCATTCAAAATTGCTTGCATTTAGAAACTGCCCAAACATTTTCTATTCACAATGTAATTCTACAACACACTGAGGCAAGACACTACAAACAGCTGAGGCAATACACAGCTACAGCTGGGGCAAGAAACCCAAACGGTGGGTAAAATAATAAGTGGGAAATTCAAGACATGAAATATAAAAAAAAAACATTGTATATGGGTCTATTGATCCCAGTGCCACTCAGTACAAAAACCGTGAATAAGTTTCAAAGTGTCGTAAATATAAAACTCAACAAAACATCAGTCGACACAATTGTCTCAGAGGAAGACAGTCATATATCTTGAAACTTTGCCCACAACACGCCAAACAAAATCACCACCAACTTAATGCACCAACCTTTTTTTTCACTCTGTTTATCGAAACTATTGGACGTTAAAAACCGAATTACAATTTCAAATAAGTGCGAGTGCAGAAAAGCCCGCTGCAGATATAGGCTCAAGGTGCGATGTGTCGCTATTACCTTGGCTGACACAGGATAGCGCCAGGCGGCCGTAGACCAGTGGAACAGAAACTGTTCTGATAAGGACAGGTAGCCACGAGCCCTTTCTAGGAACGTTTTTTCTTTTTCACGGTTTTGCTATTGCTGGCGGGCTAGAAAATGAAGTAAATTATCCCCAACAGATTGATATTGTTAGTAGCCAGACGAGGCGTGGTTTCGTGTATTACGGAAAAATAGGGTTCAGCAACACAGATTTTCTTTTGCGCTGTGAGACACCTACTATGAACAGATCGTGCAGCAGAGCAGCTCAAGCAAGAAATTCTGCGAAAACTTCTGCATCGTACAGTGTCGGTTGTTTGTGAAGACGTCCGATATGTGATTTTATTCCAGTGATTAAAAACTCAAGTCGAATGCACGCATCTGGTAGTCGAGGCAGCTGGTTAGTGGCAATTCGATCAAACAAGGAAATGAATGTATTGAAAAGGCAGTAATCTACTCCATGGAGTCAAGGAGGCAGATTTATTATCCACTGCGGCGCATCTGTGTTACAACAAAATCATTACCAAATCGGATGTGTATTTTCTTGGTGTGATGGTAGATTTGTATGCGTATGGCCTGAGTTCGATTCCTCCTTCACCGAATGGTTTTTAGTAGGCACCAACGAAACCTATTCATCTATTGACACGCAAAGTGAACAACGTAAGACTGCACCGTAGACTAGAGGATAGGATGGGTCACCACGGAGATAATGTCACAAGACACTAATTCCGCTATTTATTTGACCTTGAGATGTCGAGTACGTATATTGGTTCTGGACTGATTCGAAATCGGGTCTGCCTTTTCGCAGAATTTTAACCCTTGTGACGATACAGTTCCATTAATTCTTTGTCTGCTGAAGGCTCTAAACCCCTCAATGTCTCCACGTAAGAAATGTTTCTAGGTGAGAATGCTGTTTCAGCACAAAACTTTTCATTTTGTCTTTTCAAGCCCTAGTATGTGCACTCTGTAATGCGTGAACAACTGATGCATCATGCATAGCGTTTAAATCTATTACCTATTTGTTACTAATTTTGATGGCAACACATTTCGCAGACAGTATCCACATGTTCCACTGAAAGTATCTATAAAGATATATTATTGTAAGACTCCCAAATCAGGAGATATGATGTCATAAAATCTCCTAGAATGTAGCGCAATGCTATCCCAGTAAAATACCCAGCAGACCTCTGAAGTTTGGACAGTAGGAGAGAGATACTGGCTCTGTGAGGCACGTCTGTTGGTAAAGGCCGAAGTCCAAGTTCCGTGTATGTCCACAATATTTATCTGCTAGCGAGGTTCACTCAATATTTGTTTCTTCTAACTGACACCCTCAGTGACGCGTACATTGGACTGCAGCCTTAAACTAAAATGTGAATAAAGTAACTCGTGTTTTTTGACGGTTCGCCCCATTTCTCTTTCGTTCCACTTGTTGGGGTCGCACACCAACTCGTCTGAGTATTATGGAGTGAGACCATATGGGAGAGCCTCCACTCCGAGGGAGCAGAGCGGAAACGAAGAATCACATTGCCTTCAGGCCGGCTCCCAGCTACCCAATACCCTTAAAATAAAATGTCATTAAAGTAGGCATATCACCGGGGGACAAATCACGAATAGAATGCAAAAGATGGTACGTGACAGAGGGATTGGGACAACGAACACACTTGCCGTCGCATTTACAAATTGTTCAGAGACATAGAGAAAGGAAGGAACTGCAGTATATAAACCCTGGTGGAGGCATGGTCTATTTCATAACGCGACGTGGGCCTTACCTTGTATATCTGCATAAAATCGGCGAAAGTCAATCGGACAGATGCCTGCCTGTGTGTAGAGAACGAAACACCTGATCATATTGTATTACAGTGTTGTCTAAACAATGATATCAGGGGCCATATCACTACAGACATGGATGTCCAATATGCATTAATAAGCCCTGATTTAAGGGCAACTGTAAATAATATTGCTAACTCAAATATCTCAAATGGTTCAAATGGCTCTGAGCACTATGGGACTTAACATCTGAGGTCATCAGTCCCCTAGAACTTAGAACTACTTAAACCTAACTAACCTAAGGACATCACACACATCCATGCTCGAGGCAGGATTCGAACCTGTGACCGTAGCGGTCGCGCGGTTCCAGACTGTAACGCCTAGAACCGCTTGGCCACACCGGCCGGCCCAAATATCTCACATCGAACTTCTAGGGTTCAGGGTAGAAAGAAATGTAAACGTATGAAGAGTCAAGCACGCCAACATTTTCAGATATCAGTAAGAATAATTATTAACGTCTAAATACATGAGTATTAAAGGGGTCCTGCTATGAAAATAAATGGCACCCTAGACAATTACAGCTGGCTGTCGGACTGTATGGTGGGCGACGGTCAGGTTGATATCACACCGCCGCCTGCGGTGTCTCCAGACACGTCTCCAGCCTGAGTTGTCATTGACTATAGCAAAATTGTCTTCACTGATGAGTTCCGCTTCGAACTGAGACCCCATGAGAAGCGAAGACGTTTCTAGAGATGCACCAGATAGAAGTTGGTTACTAATGGCTCTGAGCACTATGAGACTTAACTTCTGAGGTCATCAGTCCCCTAGAACTTGGAACTACTTGAACCTAACTAACCTAAGGACATTACACACATCCATGCCCGAGGCAGGATTCGAACCTGCGACCGTAGCGGACACGCGATTCAGACTGTAGCGCCTGGAACTGTTCGGCCACTCCGACCGACAGTTACTAATCTAAATGTCGCCCATCATATGGCCAGACAACCAGGAGTGATGTTCTGGGGTGCCATACCATTTCATAGCAAGAGCCCTTTACGTCGACGATATTCTAACCCCCGTTTTGTTGCCCTTCATAGCAAGCCATCCTGAACCTACATTTCAGCAAGATAATGCCAACGCAGTCAGACACGGTGGGAGTGTCTACTTTGGCTAATAAGGTCACCGGATCTCTACCCAATTGAGAACGTTTGGAGCATTATGTTCAGGGACCTCCAACTAGCTTGGTATTTAGACGATAAAGCGCCAATTTAAATAGAACCTGGCACGATATCCCTCAGGAAGACATCCAACAACTCTGTCAATTAATGGCAAGCTGAATAACTGCTTGCATAAGGGCCAGAGGTGGAGCAATACGTTATTGACTTACTCATTTTGTGACGCTCTTTCTCTTGAATAAATCAACCTATTATTCTAAAATTGTAATCATTTGTTTGTCTATACATGTACGTCACATTACCGATTTCTGTCTCATGGGCATAAAAACTTTGCGGTGCGTCTTTTTTCCCTTGTTTTAGCGTGTATGTTGAACACATACAGTAAACAATGTTTTTTGTATCTTGTATTATGGTTCGTAATTGGAACAGATGTAGTATTTATATTGTTGTAGTGTGGACAGGCTCTGCTGGTATGTAATAAGTTGTATGTACTTCATGCATTTTGCCTTATAACTAAACATCTGGCAACTCACACTAGATGTAGCGCCTTGAGTTCTACCAATTACCACAAAATGGTTCAAATTGCTCTGAGCACTATGGGACTCAACTGCTGAGGTCATTAGTCCCCTAGAACTTAGAACTAGTTAAACTTAACTAACCTAAGGACATCACAAACATCCATGCCCGAGGCAGGATTCGAACCTGCGACCGTAGCGGTCTTGCGGTTCCAGCCAGACTGCAGCGCCTTTAACCGCACGGCCAAATTACCACAAAAGTGTAGGGCTTTATGTACCAATAGAATTTGTTAACAGACATAGTGGGTGCTGTGACTCGAGTTTTGTCGAGACTGGCATAGATCCAATGTACAATAGAGTTGAAGTTAGAATTAATTTTGAGAACTGTGATGGCACATACAGGGTGTTAAGGGTATAAGTGCAGATATTTCTATTGACTACTGAGGATAGTGTACTGAGCACTAGATCTTTATTTACTTAATTGGAAGACTAATAACTATAACTGTTACGAGTAGCAGGTTTTAAGGTTGGCTAGTATTTCCAAGCACACGTGGCACAAACAAGCCATTAATGATTATTTTCCCCTGGGCACCAGGTCAGATATTGATTTGTGGACGTATGAACGCAAAATAGAATGTCTGTACTAACAAGTCTCGTCCACTTCACGGCGCGGTTATGACTGTGCAGAAAACATCAGGTAGTAAATTACGTTATGTGTTTGTGGGAAGACTGTTAGACGTAGAGAAAAAATAATTAGCATACTTAAAAAAAAGAACTGGAACCCCTTCATGCCGCATTAACATGGTGACCAACACAAAAAATCCCACTGTCACCTCTGCCGTTTGGTTAGTATTCAAACCTAGAAGTCACTGGATTGGTGTCTGTGATGTTGTCTGTATGTGTGGGTGCGATCACTCACTAATGTGCTACAATTTGGGAGACAGTCGATATAAGCGTTAGAAGAGTGACGGTTTTTAAGGGCGGTGGGAAGAAAGCGCCACGGCAAGCAGTGCGGGAAGAAAATTTCTGCCCACTCTGGGCGGGAAGTACGGCTGTTGGCGGATTTGTGACAGCAGCGATAGTTCATGCATGGGTACGGGAAAAGTTAGTTGACAAGTATTACCGTTGTAGCTAGTGTCTGATGTCTCCTGTGCCACCTGCAATGTCGGCATACCAGTAACATGCCAAATTGTCATCTAAGTGGTCAGTTGGTCATAAAGTGGCCGTCAGTGCGAGTCAGTTTCTCTGTGGTACAGGGGTTCGATGAAGTTTCACTATTTGCGTGCCTAATTTAAGCCCTCCGTAGGTGGCTAGTTTCCCCTAAGAGAAAGTGTTTGTGTGCAGTTGTGCTTCCACCTTTGGTTGTGAAGTAGTTCCCCAGATTCAGGATGACGAAGTTGTTCGAGTGTCTAGAGTTTCTGTACAGTCGTGTGACGAATTTTTTGAACACCTATTCGAAAGTCGGAATTTATTATGGAATTCCGCGGGTCGTGTGTGTCTTGGACCATTGATTATGATTCGTAGCACCTCGTTTTTTTATGATATGCATCGGCGCAGGCGTGTTGGGGCTACGTAGCCCCAGACTGAAGCTGCGTACGTCATCAGTGGTCTATAAGTGTCAAGTACATGGACATTGACACTCTCCTATTCAGTGTGCTTTGTCTGTTAAGTGTAGGGTACACTTGTCTGAGCCTCGTGTATGCTTTGTTAGCAACGTATAGCATGTGGTCCTCCAGTGTTTCCGGTCCAGTCAGAATCTTAGATATCTGACTTTCACACCGAAACGTACTGGGCGTGCGTGTAGTGTGATTTATCTACAATGTTTATGTTTGTACAGTTGTTTACTTCTACGCGTGAACAGAACTGCCTTACTTGTCGATGTTTACCTTGACACGTCATTCGCCCAACTAAGCCTCGAGAGTTCTGAGTGCTGTCTGTAGTTGTGAGCTGATGTTTGATGGTTTCCAGTCTTGCACCAAGATAGCAGTGTCGCCTGCGTAGACGGCAACCATCGTGTTGTGTGTTGCTAGGATATCATTAAAGTAGAGGTTAAACAAGAGTGGCCCCAGTATGCTGGCCTGGAATACTCGGCAACATACAATGCCGTGTTGATTGTTTACCCTGAATGTGAGTGTTAAAATTTCTGTTTGTGAGTTATATGAGACATACGAGTTCTTCCTTGGGGAACCCAACATCGTTGAGTCTGTGAATGAGGCCGTTGTGTCATAGACGATCGAAGGCTTTTTCCATGTCTAGAAACACAATACCCGTTACTTTGCTTGTGCTATATCTGTCTGTTACGTGTTCAGCTCCGCGGAATAGGCAAGTCAGTCAGGCCCTTGTAGAGTGGAAGTGTAGTGTCGCTCGCTGGTGAAGTGTCGAGCTAGGTTTCAAACTCTGTCATGTGGCATCCAGGTCAGTAAGTTTCTGATCCCACTATGTGTTTCGATGTGTTTGTATCTTCTCCCGTTTAATTTCGTGGAACCTGTTAACATTATTTTATACAACATATGTCTGGTGCACTGCCAGTAGGTCCTGAGACGCTTTCTTATATAGATAAGGCCCAGGATTTCCTGGGGCAGGGTGCGTTGGTGTTGTCGTGGTGTGAGACTTGAAATGGCGTCAGGGATATGACTGCCAAGAATCTACTTGAACAGAGCACAATTTGCGCGTTTGTAGTTTAATGTCCGGGGTTGTTCTGTGTCCTGCAGTAATTCTTCCGTGTACAGTTTAAGTGGTATTCGGTCTAAAGCTAGATCGTTTTCAACTTCAAGGTTGAGAGTTCTTGTAGTGCCCTTGACGAGGGCTATGTCTAACGCATCTGGTCTCTGTCGCCTGTGGTTTGGCTTGAGCATGGGTACGTCCTGCCCTAATATAAAGTACTTTCACCCTATTGAATGTTCGTATAGTTTTTATCGTTAGAGTTTCGCATTCGTGAGTTTCAGTCGTGGTGGTTAGCGTTGAGATCTCCGGCGGCGATGAATCGCGGTGTTATGTTGAGTATGGTTCTGATATCAAGTGTTATGATGTTATTTGGCGGATTGTATAATATCAGTGCGGTGTAGGCTCCGTTGAACTTGACCCCGATGGCCGTGGCCTCTAATCTTTAGGTAACAGGGAGCTCGGTGTTTGTATGGTCTATGCGTATGTGTGTGGTGATTCCTTTCCCGCCTGCTGCCCTGCCGCCCGGTCGATGGGTACGATAGACGCAATAAACTGACTGTGAGATGCGAAGCTGTTTGTGCGATTTCAGAAGTGTCTCGTTCACGAGAACGATCCGGATGCCCTTCCGCTCCATGAACACGACTAGTTCAGTCCTCTCGTGTTAGATCTCGTTCTCATTCCAGAACAGAACGTGTGTCTCTGCTATGTTGTTTGTGACAGGTGGGTGGGTGAGGTGTATTATCCATTGATAGGTGTTATCAATGTTTTCAGAAGTGTTCTTGTGACAGATCGCTCCTGGCCGGGTTTGGCCGCGAGCAGCTGTGTGGCGATGGTAGTGATCTTGGTGAGAATCACTTCCAGCGGAGGTTGGGGATAGTGTTGCCACAAGTCCACCAAGAAGTGGTGCGTGGATTGTGTCGGCCACTGGGTCGCTATGTGCGTGCTTCCCGGTCGTTGGTCTGTGTTGGTGTTGCGGATGGACAGGCTTGCTTGTTGGTTGTATTAGATGCGTTTGTGGGCACCTTTGTGGTAGCTGTGGTGACGGGGTCAGTTATATGGGTTCTAGTTTCACCATCCGAACTGTGTTGCTGCGTTTGATTTAGAAGTTCACAAATTCTCTTCTCAGGCTTCCTGCCCTATCTCCGCCGCTACCATTAAAGAAGTGAAACCTGTAGCAACGGAAAAACAAGGGTGCATGTTTACTGGAGCACGGTGGTTAAAGCAGGCCAAGTTTGGTTTCTGCTAGCCTGGCAAGCTTCACAGCTGCTGCACCTGACTGACTGCTCTATCAATCCAACGTGACTAGCCATGTGTGATTTCGAATGACTTTTCACTGCAGCTCATTTGTCATAACGGTGGGAGCAGCAAAATTAACAAAATATTTAAAGGAGGCTGAGGAGAAATTGAGAATTGGGGAATATATACCAGTAATGAAACAGAGCAAAAGTCCAGCAAGGGAACAGTTGTCGTGTGTTTGTGAGGCAGCTTCAGATAAATTGGTAAGTGCCTCGCATTGCTAATTGTGTAAAAATTTACTAATCACTCATTTGGGAACCTCGAGTATTGACGACATAATTGTAAATTTTGTCAGCAGTTTCCTTACTCTATAAATATCTTGAAAGAGTGGCTGACAAGTGGTGGAAATGCGTACTAATTACTTGAGGGCCTTTAGGGTAAACATTGATTGAAATAGGAAAAAATATGGCGCAGTGGATCTTAAAAACCACATTCTGGTTGTATGCAGCGTAGCGCGAAGGAAACTTAGTATAAGGCAAAACCTTCTTCTCTCGGACATGTACTTTTTAGATTAACGTAATTTGAAAAACGAACTTTGTATTTAGTGAAATGCATTTGGGGTATTTAGAATGACTACTTGGCCCTTTAGAACGATTTCAGCGAACCCACAAAACACATCCTGGAAAATTAATTAAAATTGGTAAAACTGGGACCATATTTGGCTGGAACACAATAAGGTTACAGAATCTAGACTTCCAAACCTTGAATATGTTGCAGTATAATAGACATCTTCAGGTTCTTAGGTACAAAGGATCTCGACTTACAGAGATGGTTCTCATTACTGCAGAAATATTTATAAGAGGTGACCTGATGATGTTTCGGATTGAAAATAGCCAGTACTAGCCAAAAAAAAAAAAAAAGAAAGAAAAAAAAAGCCGCGCGGAATTAACCGAGCGGTCTAGGGCGCTGCAGTCATGGACTGCGCGGCTGATCCCGGCGGAGGTTCGAGTCCTCCCTCGGGCATGGGTGTGTGTGTTTGTCGTTAGGATAATTTAGGTTAAGTAGTGTGTAAGCTTAGGGACTGATGACCTTAGCCGTTAAGTCCCATAAGATTTCACACACACACACACACACACACACACACACACACACACACACGTGTCAAAAAAGGTGAAGTTGCAGAGAAAATCGTTCATACCGGAATAAGTAAATAAGCCCAAATTACACCTATAAAAAAAGACAAATACACTCAGGTTACAGAAGTCATGGAATAGCTATATGCACACATGCAGATGGTGATAGTATCGCGTACACAAGGTATAAAAGGGCAATCCATTGGCGAGACTGTCATTTGTACTCAGGTCATTCATGTGAAAAGGTTTCCATTGTGACTATGGCCGCACGATGAGAACTAACAGACTTTGAATGCTGAATGGTAGTTGGAGCTAGATGGTTCAAATGGCTCTGAGCACTATGGGACTCAACTGCTGTGGTCATAAGTCCCCTAGAACTTAGAACTACTTAAACCTAACTAACCTAAGGACAGCACACAACACCCAGCCATCACGAGGCAGAGAAAATCCCTGACCCCGCCGGGAATCGAACCCGGGAACCCGGGCGTGGTTGGAGCTAGATGCATGGGACATTCCAGTTAGAAAATCTTTAGGGAATTCAGTAATCAGAGATCCACAGTGTCAAGAGTGTGCCGAGAATTCATAATTTCAGGCATTATCTCTCACCACGCACGACGTAATGGCCGATGGCCTTCATTTAATGACCGGGAGCAGCAGCGTTTGCGTAGAGTTGTCAGTGCTACAGACAAGCAACACTGCATGAAATAACCGGAGAAATCAATGTGCGACGTTCGGCTAACGTATCCGTTACGACAGTTCGACGAAATTTTGCATTAATGGGCTACGGCAGCAGACGACCCACGTAATTGCGTATGCTAAGAGAACGACATCGCCTGCAGCGCTTCTCCTGGGCTCGGGACACTAGACGACTGAAAACTGTGGCTTGGTCATAAGAGTCCCGATTTCAGTTCATAAGAGCTGATAGTAGGGTTCGAGTGTGGCGCAGACCTCATGAACCCATGGACCCAGGTTGTCAACAAGGCACTGTGCAAGCTGCTGGTGGCTACATAATGGTGTGGACTCTGCTTACATGGAATGGACTGGCTCCTTTGGTCCAGCTGAAACGGACAATGACTGGAAATGGTTATGTTTGGCTACATGGAGACCATTTGTAGCCATTCGTGGACTTCATGTTCCCAAAAAACGATGGAATTTTAATGGATGACAATGCGCCATGTCACCGGGCCACAAGGCCACAATTGTTCGCAATTGCTTGGAACAACATTCTGGACAATTCGAGCGAATGATTTGGCCACCCAGATCGCCCGACATTAATCCCATCGAGCATCAATGGGACGCAATACAGACACTTCGTGCACAAAATCCTGCACCGACAACGCATTTACAATTATGGACGGCTATAGAGGCTGCATGGGTCAATATTTCTGCAGGGGACTTCCAGTAACTTGTTGATTCCATGGCACGTCGAGTTGCTGCACCATGCGGGAAAAAGCAGGTCAGACACGTCATTAGCAGGAACCCCATGACTTTTGTCACCTCAGTGTATATTTTTATTAATAATTAAAAAACAGTCTTGACCGCAAATTTCTTATAATCGGAGTGACTGGTTACAATCCTTAAGGATCATCTTCAGACTCTGAAATAACATACGTACAGATAGAGGGAACCTTACAGTATCATATATACACTGAAATACAGTTACAAACTACATATGCCCAGAAAGGCAGGTGGACTTACATGGAGCAAGCTGCACCGACACACGACGCTGGACTGACTGCTAAATGGATAGGCAGGGAGTGGTCTTAAATAGCACAGTCGCGCTCACCGCTCTATGTGTGATATCAGTGCTAACCAATCAGAAGTATAGTGTGTACTATTAGCATAAAATGTATTACAATAGTCTATATTACTAAGAGTTGAAGTCGAGTTATAGTTAAAATACATTGTAAAGTTGCTATGAAATAGCTATTCGTCAAAAATATAAACTGTAGTAAATAATTAGCTTAAAATAAACTAGTCTAGGCTCCCCTCTGTTATCCGTTCCGTAAAATATGTGCTGTTGGCAAAGATATATGGAATAGCTGTCCCAGGTTACTATAGCGGTAGAGATAATCTAAAAAATGGTTCAAATGGCTCTGAGCACTATGGGACTCAACTGCTGCGGTCATTAGTCCCCTAGAACTTAGAACTAGTTAAACTTAACTAACCTAAGGACATCACAAACATCCATGCCCGAGGCAGGATTCGAACCTGCGACCGTAGCGGTCTTGCGGTTCCAGACTGCAGCGCCTTTAACCGCAAGGCCACTTCGGCCGGCAGAGAGAATCTACTAGCAAAGTTAATCTATATAGACGTTGAGAGTTGCCGTAGAAACGGCGTCCTCTATCGATGCGACATTCCGGAAAGCTGGCACAAAGTGCTGTAACTACAGCAAAGAAGATCTATGTAGACGTTAAAAGTTGCCGTAAAGACGGGGTCCTGTATCGTTGTGGCAAGAGGAAAATAAATAGAAAATATAGTTGTGAACATAATAGTCGTTAAAGATTTTTCATAATAATATGAATGGCAGAATAGTGAAACATGGGGCGTCATTTAACAAGCAATCTTTCCTAATATGTAGGAAGGAAACATAGGTACAAAGGGCAGCATAAGGTTTCAGATATGCAGAGCTCCATTACATCTTGTGTTAAACATGATATGGTTATAAATTCATATAATAGATAATATGATGTAAAGTAATAGTGATCAGGAAATAACCCATGCAACATTAAAGGATACAAAATCCGTTAAAAGGAGACTGTTAGTGAAAAAACAGTTTGTGAAGAAAAAAAAAGGGGGGGGGGGTTGAGGACAGAACGTTAAGAATACTAGATAACAGCAGTGATAAATATGAAGAAACTATAACGTCATTAACCATGAATTCTGATGTTCCACCTGCCGAAGCCAATAGGGACTCTCAACAGAACAATAGTACGTATTTTGTTGGTTTACCTGACTATGACAGGTAAATGTGGTTTTATCATTAAAGAATGTACATCTGGAGTATCCTGTCCTAATGCCCATGTACAGATGTTAACTCAATTCTCATAATCATTTCCAAGCAGCTCTTGAAGGAGAGATATGTGATAGGGATGGAACCTACGTCGATGGAGAATGCGTTAACACTTGTCTGACTAATGCTCCTTCCACATGCGACTGCGCAGGGACTAACGTGCGAATCAACTGCAACAGCAGTAAGAACATTAATTTTCTTCTGTTGCGTTGTCTAATTGTTACGCTATCACTTTCACGTAACTGGTTGAAGAGACTGATAAGTAATAGCCGAGACGGTTGACATCTATTGGGATCGCCCTACACTCTCCATACGTCATGAGCATGTCGTTTTTTTCTACATTGGTAAATCCCATCGTCCACTCACGACCTGCTGCTTGGACTGTCACACACTAAGTGACTAGGAAGTCGGAGTGCACTCAAGGGACACACAAGCACACTGTAAGCAAACGTACCATCATCGTACCTAGCAATACGCTGGTTGAATGGCACAGACAAGTGTCGGCGTGGAAACTTTTCAAAATATGATATCTTGTAGGCGACATGCATTAGAATCCTGAAATAAACACCAGTGACATTCTAATTTAACCTACTTTTTGTTTTTTGATATCAGTATACATCGTTCCATTTTAAAAAGTGTATGTTTGCACAAAAAATACTTTCTAAGTATTATAACAGTGCGTTTATTGGCTAACGATACTCTATGAAAACGCTGCATCAGTAGCACTTTATATTCCGCAATATATGCGGTACAAGATTTAGATGATTCATCCTGTATGCTGTAAAGATACAAGATTTATGCAACAGAGGGAAATAATTTTGAAAGAAATTCAATTGTAAACACCTAGCAAAACTACACAATTTTGTGTATGTATTAGTGTGCTGCAGGGGTCCCTGTATCCAGGATAGGTCAACAGTAGCGTCCGGAGATGTATCTACCCACATTACGTCTAACATAGTGTTTGGAGGTGGACTCATCTGCGCTACATTTGGAATAGTGATCAGAGGTGGATCCATACACGTTAGGTCCGTGGTAGCATCAGAAGATGGATCGAATGTGGAATGATTTTGCGGCCACTGTGACAATCCAACACATACACAAAATAACACAACTGGGCTAGGCGTTTACAGTTGAATAAAGTCAGTTGCTCGAACATTATTTCCATCTGTTACATACATTTTCGATCTTTAGCGCATACAAAAAACCTTGGCATCTGCTGTTGATCAATATTCTAAGTGATAATGGGTGACGACTTTGTTAGGTGGTTATGCAGTGAGATTTTGTAAGAATCAGTAAGCATAAAATGTATTTAACACCGTTTAAGTCAGCATATTAACCTGTGATATGTTTACTAACATTATAAAGCACCCCACCTCAGTCCATGTGTTTTAGTGTATTCACTGAATTGGCAAAAGTCAGGGGATACCTCCTAATATCATGTCGGCAATCCTTTTGCCTGACGTAGTGCAGCAACTGGTCGTGGCATGGACTGAACAAGTCACTGGAAGTCCCCTACAGAAATAATGAGCCATACTGCCTCTGTAGTCGCCCACAACTGCAAAAGTGTTGCCGGTGCAGGATTTTGTACAAAGACTCACCTCTCCATTATGTCCCATAAATATTCGATGGATAGGCAAATCATTCACTCGAATTATCCAGAATGTGGTCTGGTGACATGGTAGATTGTCATCCATAAAAATTATATCGATTTTGGGGAACATGAAGTCCACAAATGGCTGAAAATAGTCTACAAGTAACCAAACATAATCATTTCCAGCCAATAATCGGTTCAGTTGGATCCGAGGACCAAGTCGGTTCCAAGTAAACACAGTTCACACCATTATGGAGCCACCACCAGCTTGCACAGTGGCTTGTCGACAACCTGGGTCCATGGATTCATTGGGTCTGCGATACACTCGAACCCTACAATCAGCTCTTACCAACTGAAATCGGGACTCATCTGACCAGGCCATGGTTCTCCAGTCGTCTAGGGTCCAACCGATACGGTCACGAACCCGGGAGCGGCGCTGCAGGCGATGTTCTGCTGTTGTCAAAGGCTCTCACGTTGGTCATCTACCGCCATAGTCCATTAACGCCAAATTTCGCAGCACTGTCCTAACGGATACGTTCGTCGTACGTCACACATTGATTTCTCCGATTATTTTACGCAGTGTTGCTTATCTATTAGCACCGACAACTCTACGCAAACGCCGCTGCTCTCGGTCGTTAAGTGAAGGCCATTGGCCACTGCACTGTCCGTGGTGAGAAGTAATGCCTGAAAAGTGGTATTCGCAGTACACTCTTGACACTGTGAGTCTCGGATTATTGAATTGCCTAACAATTTCCGAAATGGAATGTCCCATGCATTTAGCTCCAACTACTATTCGGCATTCAAAGTCTGTTAATTCCTGTCGTATGGCCCAATCACGTCGGGATTCTTTTCACTTGAATGACCTGAGTAAAAATGACAACTCTGCCAATGCGCTGCCCTTTTATACTTTGCATACGCGATACCACAGCCATCTGCGTATGTACATATCGCTATCCCATGGTTTTTATTATCTTAGTGTATAACCTGACGTTGTGTATTTACAGAAGTTTTTTTTCTGGTTAGATATTTCGAAGAACAAATGGTCCTGCATACACTTAGTAGATAGTCCGGCTTGGTGACAGACTCTGAATCACTGCTGGACTCTAAAGAAACCAACTCATTCCTGGTTGGGTGGAGGATAAGAATATCTCTCTTCTTGTACCAAAATCTTTATTAGTCATTGCATAGAAATTTAGACACTGGATATGGAAATAATATGGATACGAATGGGAATACAGAAGATCTGCATTTACTTTACGTACTATTGGAGGCTGATCACATGTTGGTGAACTTACCAACAAGTGATGGTTTCCAGAACGTTTACTACGTACACAATACTTTATACGATATGTCTGATGTGGGAAATATAGATGATAAGTAAACGTTTTGCATATTCTGCATAGTACACACTGCATTAGAGATACATAGTCACAAATCCTACAGTAGTGTTAGCAAAAAACTGTTGTATGATTATACAGGGTGTTTGTTTTAACCTGAAACAATTAAAAATCTCGGAAATGTCGCATCGCAGGAAAAAAAATGTTCAAGTTGAAAAGTTCATGTTAGTAATTGGGATATCTGACTGTGCTACAACTGGCCATAACTACCCACCCCTCCTGTGTAGGTGGATAACCCAGTTTTTATTGCAAATTCTAACTGTATGGCAAAACATACGTATGGTTTACTCAAACCATTGCTCTCCATTCGTGGTAGATGGTGCTGTAATCGGCAAGTAAGAACCGAGAAGGAGGTGCAGGAAGACGAGATTAGTATTTAACGTCCTGGCGACAACGAGGTCATTTTAGACGGAGCACAAACTCTGATTAGGGAAGAACGGCGAAGGAAATCGGCCATGCTCTTTCAAAGGAACCATCCCGGCATTTTCCTTAAGCGGTATGGGAAAATCATGGAAAACATAAATCACGATGGCCGGCAGAGGGTTTGAACCGTCGGTCTCCCGAATGCAATACGTCAACCACTGCGCTACCTCGCTTAGTAGTAAGAACCGCCGCAATTGATTCTATATTTCGTTTACGATGTAAACGTAAACCTTTGTTTTCTAACGATTGATGTTTTTTTTATGTTCTAAATTTACTTTAGTTTTGCAAATTTGATTGCAGAGTTCAATATAGTTCTCCGTTTCAGTGTCTGATTAGAAACTACGTTTAGCGTGATCCAGGAACACAGGTGCAACAAGAGGTGAGATAGTAGCTCCGTCAACGAAGTCAAACATTCTACAATGACAGTATCAACCCAGTGGTCTCTCATTGGGAGAAATGTTCATCACGAGGCGACTATGTTGAAAAATAAATTTGTAGACATGAAGAATAAAGATTTAGAATGTTAATAACGTTCGTTTTATTTCAAAAGCTCTAAGAGTTTTCACATAAAACATTCGGAGGCATTACTTTTGAGCACGCCCTTGTGTAAGTGATCCGGAAAATATTTCGTTCACCTTAAGATAGGTAACCTTGGGCAGATGACGCAAGTTAGGTTGCCTATCTTCAGATGCAGTCGATATTATTCTGGCCAGTTTTATTTTGCCTACCTTTTACAATTTTTGTGAACTGTGGCTGAAATGTGAATTATTAAAAGCATTAGTTAACCTCTCAGTTGCTACTAACTGCCTGTGGAACAAGATGTCCCATATTCAGCGCCAAATTCTATCTGTGTTGCATTTAAGAAAAAGCTGGAGCACTTACTTTTCTCAATATTATAAATTTTCCCTAAAAGTTAACACACATGATCAGTCTAGTCTCTGTCGAGCAGTAAAGCAAATGCCTCCGTCTTCTCCCAGTTCTGCCTCTTTTCTCAGTCAGTCACACACTTTCTTTCCCCCTCTCTCATTCCTAGTGTTCCAGTCATATCTTTGTCTGCCTCTCCCACCTCTTCTCAGACACCCATTTCTCCCAGTGTCCCCAATTTATATCTACCTGACTGTAATCTTCCTTTGTTG
Source organism: Schistocerca americana (assembly GCF_021461395.2). Classification (NCBI taxonomy): domain Eukaryota; kingdom Metazoa; phylum Arthropoda; class Insecta; order Orthoptera; family Acrididae; genus Schistocerca; species Schistocerca americana. Next base: position 626,174,197 of record NC_060130.1, read on the forward strand.
CTCAGCTTATCACAAACTAATACAATCTCTGTTTTTTTTTCTGTTATAACTGCTACTGCTTTCTACTATTTATGTTACAGTTTGAAACACATTGGCCTCTAGCCAGCCTCTCATTTCACTCTGATAAACTATGTTTATTGATGTAAGGTCGTGGTCCATGAAACTCTTCAGCTCCTAACGTTTCGTCCAGAGCTGCGCTGGACATCTTCAGAGGGGTGTTTCTCCTCCGGTGAGTCTTGCCGACTGACGGATCGGACGTCTGAGAGCGACTTATATATGTTGGTAAGATGAACATTTATAAACTCATACGTATTTTGGCGAAAGAAACCGATTAATGTGGCAATAAGGAGGCTCATGTATTTCTCAAAACTCGTCACTGATAACGTTTCTCTGATGAAAAATAAAGGTGATGATGAGTCTGGGGAAAATAAATCGCTACTTCTGTTAAAATTTCGGCGGTATCCTATACAACAGTATATTTTTAATAACGAATGATATTGATTGAAACTGGGCGACGGATTTCATTTCTGTATCTCAATAATCTAAGAAAAATGAAAACAATTATCAGCGCATAGAATGCCATCTTTTCTATCCCTATACAGAATGAGGGGCTGTACTTTGTCACCACAAACATCTTATAGTTTGTCAAAGATCTTGGTAATTTGTTTACATCTTGATAGGTAGTTGACTGGTTTTTGTAAATTTAACTGTTTTCATATTTCTCAGATCAATGAGTTACAGAATTGAAATTCTTTGGCCATTGCTAGTCAACATCAATCATTAAAATCACATGGGGTATAGGATTCACTTAAAATTTCAATTGAAGTATCGATTTATTTTCACCAGACTTCTTATTCCCTTTAATTTTGTTCAGAGAGACGTTATCAAATGTTCAAATGTGTGTGAAATCTTATGGGACTTATCTGCTAAGGTCATCAGTCCCTAAGGTTACACACTACTTAACCTAAATTATCCTACGGACAAACACACATACACCCATGCCCGAGGGAGGACTCGAACCTCCTTCGGGACCAGCCGCACAGTCCATGACTGTAGCGCCCTAGACCGCTCGGCTAATCCCGCGCGGCGAGACGTTATCAGTGGTTAGTTTTGAGTAATACATAAATTCTCTTGTTCCCATGTTCAGATCTGGTTCTCTTACCAAAACACAGCAGAGACCGTAAATATTCATCTCACTAACATTCTAATGCAGTTGAAATTGCGACGGATCATAAAAAGCAACTGACTTAAAGACAAGTGAATAGTTTATGAGAATGCCCATTGTAGGTATAGAAATAAAGTGAAATTTCTTCACTTTTGTTTTTACAAATCCATAGTAATTCTATAATAATAATAATGTCGTGTGACTAGAGCCTCCCGTCGAGTAGACCGTTCGCCTGGTGCAAGTCTTCGATTTCACGCCACTTCGCCGACTTGCGCATCGATGGGGACGAAATGATGATGATTAGGACAACACAACACCCAGTCCCTGAGCGGAGAAAATCTCTGACCCAGCTGGGAATCGAACCGAGGCCCTTAGGACTGACATTCTGTCGCGCTGACCACTTTTTTATTTTTTATTTTTTATTTGTAATCCTATTTTGTTCGCTTACGTTCTTTGCATCTGCTCGTGGCTGACGTCGTAAGACACCCGTTTAAGTTCGTCGTTGATCGGTTAACTAAATTTTTTTATTGCAGAGGGCAGCTAACCCTCTGATTGAACACTTTGAGCTACCGTGCCGGCATTCTACAGTTTCAGGAACCACTCAGCTACCGGGGTCGGACATAGTAACTCTAATTTCACCAGATATCAATGTCGCTTAAGTGTTACATCATTTCATTGAAAAAAATCTGCAGTCACTTGAATGTAACAGTAGATATGGAAGTTTCACAGATTAATTATGTTGTGAAATACTCTTCTCTTTGGATACTGCCATTTACCAAAATCTTGTTTCGGTATCTGAAACCATTTATGATTATGAGGAATTTTGTGAGTATTTCATTGTGGCTTTTTCACTGGCACGAGAGTTCAGGACAAAGTTCTTTATATACGGTCCATTTTCTGGAGATTGGTGGTAGACAGCAATATCCTTCAAAGTTTCAAGAAAATTTCACTATGTTAGCTACATTTCATATGCAGCAACATATGACCTAACATGCACCGAACCCAAATTCATATCGACCTCTATTTTTCACTGCAAACTTCCCGAAATTTTGCAGCAGTTTACTTAATCGTAAAATATCACAATAAATATGACCATTAACGAAATGATAGGCAGTTCATTATGAAGCTAAAAAATGAAGTTATGAGATATACGAGAATTAAATCCTTTACCGAATAGTTCCTTTACAGTAGTTTGAGAATGATTGCAGTTAGGCCAGCTTCCACTTCCTGCTGTTAAACGGAATCAAGCCAGCCAGCTAGATTTCACACTGTGTGAGAGGTTCAGCATGCGAGATAGCCCTCACCGCCACCTGATGGTCGGTAGTCATGCACGCCATGTAGCAAACTTGCGGAGAAGAGCTTTAGGATGGGGCACAGGCTGAAAGCAGGTCAGGGTTTGGGGAACTGGCCGCCCCAAGCCATTGCACAAGCGAGACCAAGGGGCGTGGGGCCTTTCGCCATGGTTATTCAGCTGGGCCAACGGGCCTTGTGTGTGAGGGAATTAATGTTTCCTTCAAACAACAGCGCCTGAGCTGGTATGGTCAGCGTACCGTCTCCACCACATCCGTGAGGCCACCATATTTTCTGTAGAGGGTCTCCAAACTGCCAGTGACCACAGGCATAGTGGGTGGGGACGGCTGCATTACGTCTCTGCCGACCCCATAGGCGCCAGGGCACGACCAGCTAACTAACGAGTTGCTGAAACACCTCCCGCCACTGGATATCGCATATTTGACAGATACACTGTCGGAAAAAAGTCGTAACATCAAAAAATAATTAAGGTAGAATAATGAAATTTTTGGAATACATTTGTCTGTATAACATATATAAGTGATTAACATTACAAGACTATAGGTTAATGTAATCATGAGATAAGAAATTTCAAATTTGAAATGTTGATACATTAATAACCGGTATGACCGCCAGAATGTTGAATGCAAGCACGCAAATGTATTGTGTTGTACAGGTGCCGGATGTCAGTTTGTGGGATGGAATTCCATGTCTGTTACAGTTGGTCGGTCAATAAAGGGACGATTATGCTGTTTTTGGATGGCGCTGGAGTTGTCCGATGATGTCCCGTATGTGCTCGATTTGTCGCCTTAAAGACATGCTTGACTAACGTCAACTCACCACGTCCAGTCTCAAAGTAACTAACACGTGCAACCGTTTCAAAGTGTATTTAAAGCAATCCTGATTTGCATCCACAGAGTGGCGCTGCTAGCACCGCTCTTATGCAGCTGGTGGGAAATTAGTGCAGTCGCGCAGAATTAACTTTCATTATAGGTCCCTTCCTTACACCTCGCTGTTGCAAATGGACGTTACACCACCACACAGACACAAATTTCAGTATAGCAAACCTTGGGGAAAAAAAAGAAAATAAATGTGCGACGGAGCTTTGAACACAGCTCGCCCGCTTGGTAGTCCAACACCGTTACCACTCAACCACGACGCCGTCCTTTTGCCAGTGGACCGTTCATTCTTTCTTACATTGTTTTTTTACAGTTCAGTACACCTTCTTCCTGTTTTCATGCTTGATTTGTTTTCAGTTTTTGATGGGCTGTCCACTGGGCCCTCTTCCCATAAAATCTGAGGGGGGTGCGATGGGACGTTTCCCTTGTTAGCAGCCATCACCTACCTCGACAGCATCCCATCTCGTCTCAGTTCAACTTGGGTAAGCTCTCACAGCAATGTCACGAGTGAGTAACACTCGCTAGGGAACAGGCGCGATTTGATCTTACTTTATATTAATCGGTCACGCCTCGTATTTGACCTCTTGACCATGACTTTGTTGATCGGTTTTCAGACATTCTTATCCACCTCACTTACCGAATCGATGCAGGCATCATGACAAGAGTGACCTCGCGTTTAAGTTCAGTTAGATCCTGCGTGAAGTTTGTTGCCAGAGTATTATCAATTTCTTTACGAACTGCACCGCTCGTCCTAACTGCTTAACGTGACCACTTCCATGAACCCAGGTTCCGCACGCATTTCTCATATGAGAGAGACATTGTTTGCTTGTTTGTGTCCAGTGATAATTTACATTCGTTTAACTTGACAACAAACTATAATGGTTCTGAATTCCTGTTTCATTTCAGTGGCTATCTGTCCCCTATGCTTCTTTCATGTGTATTAAATTAATACAAGACCCGCAGCTATTGTTCACCTATTAGGACCAACCTTCCATTCCGTTTAATTGCACATATATCCTTATCATAATTTTGAATCGCGGTGGGTAGATTTGCATACCGAGAGGGGATACTCGGTGCATATCATAGACTCATACCGTAAAAACATTGGTCTTAACCCCAGTGGCGTCTTATAAGTTACTTCTAAAGTTGTATCCCATAATAAATGTAAGTTTTTTATAACATCTGCATAGTTATGTGCACATAATACAAAACATATATAATCCTTGGTTAGATATGAGAAAGGACCTGATGGCTTTAATCTTGCCAGGATGAATAAACCAATAAATATAAGAGGCAAACGATTTTTTTTCCGTTTGAGGGCGTTGCTGCAGCGTATTTGCAACCTGGCGCGACTCCGATGGGGGTATGTAAGCACTAAGACGTAGGCAAGGGATTAGGGCGGCAGTCGCGTCTTTCCGACGTACGCGCGGTAAACGCGGAAAAGTGAGCTATGGCGAAGCTATTACTAATGCGTCCAAACAGGACCAACGTGCTGTTATTCTTTTCTTGGCTGCCGAAAGACAAATACCGGTAGAAATCCATCGGAGAATGAGGAAAGCGGGTGGGGCAGCATGTCAGTCGAAATGTATCCTTGTGGAATGGTTGACAAGGGGTGTTGCTGCTTCATGATGACGCACTTCCCATATCACGAATGACTTAATGCAGAAGTTACGCCAACTCAAGTGGGAAATACTAGAGCACCCGGCCTGTACTCCTGATTTTTCTCCATGCGGTTATCACGCTTTCGGCCTCTTAAAAATGTGCTGAAGGGTCGACTATTACAGTCGGACGAGGATGTGCTGACTTGTAAACCAGCAGGACACGGTGCTTTACTAAGTGGGTATTTTCAACCTGGTGCGTCAGTAGGACGATCGTCTGAACCTTCACTAAATTTTATCTAATTGGCACGCCGTTTCTGGACTGTACGGTCTTCGAACGGAAACTTTTTGATCCCCCCTTATAAATAAAATTAAAAAAAAAATAAAAGAGGATTCGTCTCGTGAGTGCAAATCTTCTCCAGTATACGGTTCAGTGGATGGACTTACTGCGCAGTTTTCTTACCTGAATAAAACAGAAGATACTTGGAAAACCTTCAGGAGTCATGAGTATGTTCCAGCTATTACTCGTCCTCGCCGCTGAACGGAGCTGGTGGAAGAAAGGGGCTTCACTTCTTACGGGACACACTAACACGTTTACATATCATGCTACATTCCATTCAGAATATGAAATTGCATTACTTGTCCTGAAACAAACCGCTACAACCACGCGTTTTGTCTTTTGGGTTCAACACATTCGACACAAAACTTCTTGATTTGTAATTTTTTTTTTTATTTTTCCTTGCGTTGTGAAAGCTACCACACTTAAGTATATACTTTTCTACTTTTTCTGCACGAAGCAACACGAAAATAACTATTGAATTATTTTTTGTGTCTGCTACTTATAATTTACTTTATGTATTTTGTACAGTTCTGTTTCTGGGTTTTCAGTTCCGACAATTTCTTTACTTCGAGTTGCTATTGTTCCCTTCCAAAATCAGTAGGCAAAATGAGTATCATGAAACTGTTATCGTAAAACTGGCTTTCGTGAAGTAAAATATGAAAGAAGTACAAATGTTTCGTGTGTGCACGCCAGCGCTGAGATATGAAAAACATTAAATCGTAGTCAAGCTCTGAAGAAAGGTTACTAATGCAGAAGATTCGTGCGTTGAAGGATTATTTGCATATAATAATACTTCAAACTTCGTTTCAGTTAACAAGTTTTTATAACAGTTCTCAGATGAAAGCAATATTCTGAAGGATAAGGTAATATCAGTAAACATAATTTGGCAACATTTTTAACTCGCCAGAGGAACACAAATATGACAATTCTTAAACTAAAGAAAATGGGCCAGTAAATTCCAATTTTTAACTAATAATTCGTTCTTTTGCATCCTTTCAACAGCAGACGATTTTTTTTATTTCCAGAATGAGTATTTTCCACTTTTTTCTCGTAATTCCGATCTCCTTAACAGTTACTCGTCACTGTTTTCTGGTCCTGTTGGTTGACTATTTTGTAGGTGTAACTCTTCTGATCTCCCACTTCTTCCCTGAAAAAAAAAGAAGGAACTTAGTTATTTGTACGCAAACAAAACCGGTTTCGACAGTTTTTTTGTAGCGAACCTTCTCAGATTAATTCAAAAAGTCGTTTTAATGTAACATTAAAGAGTTCCCAATTCATTGTTTTACTTCGCGTGAGGATGAAAAATAGAAATCTCGTGAAAAGTTTCATTGAGACGAATTACCACTATCAGATATCGTTCATTGTTCCGAGTTTTGTTTTTTAAGGATATGAGGCATACGCTACCATACATGTACATGTGACTGATTGTAGTGGATTTATTACAAATTGTTCACATGACAAGGATACAGATCTCGAGATGGCTGGCGATGGTCGAAACCAGTATTTTCCATTTAGTGTTTTAGTTGAATGTGGCGGACAGTAAATCACTTTAAAATATTATAATTAACTGACTAAACGATTTTGCGAAGTATATTTGCAAAATTTTGAGCTCTGAGGCCCATATTCGGAAGAAGGCCACGTCTGAGGATTACTCACCTTCTGGAATGATCACCACGTCAATAGGACACTCAGCTTTTGTTCTTGTCCCATAAAGTTGTGCTCACGACCAACAACGAAGACAAACAAGCCGAAGACATGTTTATTGAGCGACTTTCATACTATTTCTCTACCGTTTCATTCTCTAACAGCGCGCGGGAAAAACGAACACTTGAAAACGGAACGCACTGTTGGCCATCAAAACTGCAACATCATGGAAAAGCTGTGCAACAAACGTCAAACTGGCGTGAAGTGTTACACTTCCTTACATATACAAATCATTAACATTCTAATCCAACAACACAAAGTAAGAAGCACGATCATCCTCTAAATTCTGTATACAGGGTGAACATTAACAAAACTAACAATTTGCAGGGACGGATTCCCGACTGGAAATAGTGGTAAAAAAAGTTCTACGAACATGTGTTCGGAAATGGACGGTGTGCGTGCAACCACAACAAATCGTCCCGAAATGCAGTACAGAGCTGCATCGCATCCATGTCACAACAAATGTGCAAAATGGCCTCCATGGGATGCAATGCACGCGTTCACATGTCACATCATGGATTTATGATGACAGAAATCCCATAATTGTAATGGTCTGGTGCAAAAACTATCGCCAAATCCTTCCCTTAGAGGGAAATCCGCTGCTGATAATACTTGCACTCTTTGCAGATGATAGCGAATGTAACGGTTGTCATGCAGAAGACACATAATTGTACTCCGGGTTACACTATGATGGCGGGCCACTTGCCTGGAGCTTGTATTAGGATTCTTCTCAATACCCTGTAGAACCCGGTCCTTCAAATCTGCTGTACGCACAGTGCGTTGCCGTCCTGATCGTTCGTCTGTCAGAAAGGACCCATGTTCACACAAACGCCCAAATATGGCATGAAATCTTGTGTGACGTGGTTGGGGTCTGAGACAGTACTTGTTTTGGTATAGCCGTGCTGCATCTCAACGCTTTTCATCTGCTTGGCAGTACACAAACGCCTTCTCGGCTTGTTCCCGACGTGAATATAGGACCATTCTGTTGCTTACAATACGCTGCGTCAATCACACGCCACGTGGTCAAAAGACCTTTCATTCGTCAGCGCCATCTGCCGTGGCAACGATGCATTTCCGGGCACATGTTCGTCGGATCTTTTTTCCTTCATTTCCAATCTGAAATCCGTCACCGCAGTTTGTCGGTTTTATTAAAGTTCATCCTGTATAAGAAATGATTACGCAGAGGTTTTTTTCATTCGAATGTTTTTTGTTTGTGATAAGATCGTGTTATGTCCTTTGTAAGAAGTAGAAACGTCTATTAGTATCTGACGGAATTTGACAATGGATGGAGCGTTCCTATCGAGACTACTGTTTATTGTTCCGCAATGTTGGCGCTCGCATCGGTCAGAATCCCAGGACCTTCTAGGTAATACGTAGTCGTTGCGTTCAGGAGGGCCATACTGAACGCCAAGCAGAATCTCAACGGCCCTGTGGAACTAGCGCCTGGGAGCGCAGGATATATGGGGATTGGACAAAACTATGGAAACACAGCGAGAAAAGCATGCCTGAACATAAATGAAAAAGCTAGCCAAGCCTGCAGGTTGCACCATCGTTTTTGACCATCAACGACACCTGTACAATGTCCTCAGCGTCAGTCGTCGTCAGAACAGTGCTATGTGTAGTTATAAGTGCGTCATGTCGTAGCTAAGTGAATTCGAACATAGCCAAGTTGGTACTCGTATGCCGGGTGCTTTCGTAACCGAGGTACCAGAATTGTTTGGTGTTGCAAGAGACACCACATCAAAGATTTATACCGGATACATAGAAATCGGAGACACATCATCCACTAATTCACAAATCGAACAAAAGTGTGTGTTGAATGATAGTGACACACTGTCATTGAACTGTGACGAAAAACAAGGGGATGACAGAAGTAGGGAGTTGGGGTTACAGGAGCAATTTTGATATCAAACAGATATTCAAATTAATTAAATTGATCAATTAAACACCCCCGGCCCCTACCAAACCGCCGGTCGGGGTGGCCGAGCTTTTCAAGGCGCTACAGTCTGGAACCGCGCGAGCGCTACGGTCGCAGGTTCGAATCCTGCCTCGGGCATGGATGTGTGTGATGTCCTTAGGTTAGTTAGGTTTAAGTAGTTCTAAGTTCTAGGGGGCTGATGACCTCAGAAGTTAAGTCCCATAGTGCTCAGAGCCATTTGATTTTTTGAACAACCAAACCCGCCCACGACCACGCCCAACCCCGCCCCCAGATGACGTCAAGTGTTTTCTCAGCTGCACATGTGTCCCAGCCGCCTCCCCCTTCCACTCCTTTACCCCGCCCCCCCCCCCCCCAACCTACCCTATTGGCGGGAATTTCGAGTTTTGGTGGGAATTTTGAATTTTCATGGGAATTTCTTTGGCAAGACCTGTGCTGACAAGCCACTCAGCCCCCCACCTGGGAAATTAAAATTGGCAGTAACCTTTCCACGACTCGAACCCTGGTCCTCTTGGGCGGAAAGCCCAAGTGTACTCCCCTAACACAATTAAACCACCAGAGACGCTTGGAATTCACGAGAAATTAAAAATGGCTGTGTCCTTTCTGGGACCATATGTGCCTGTACACAGGAGACTGCTTTTTATGCAGAGTGATAGTAACATAGGCGTTATCATCGTGTTTTTTAATAGTGCAGCCGTTACGCGAAATGTATGTTGTGGGTTGCAGAATCCTTCTGTGGTCAGCTTCAAATGTCATTTCTCAGTACTGTTCTTCGAAAAGAACATCGTGTTCCCTCAACGGATTCCCAGTTGTCCTACTTGACGAGTATAATCCAACTGCTGAAAAAAAGTTACCGGCCATACAAAGTGACTGTCATGATCAATTTAATTAATTAGCCTATCCATTTGATATCAATGACGTGCTGCCTGGCGGGTGGAAGAGATGGCTAGGGCACCACGGAATGACTCTTGACAAGCGTTTTTTTTTTTTCCTTGCGGCGATATCTTTTAACGAAATTTCAATCTCCCACCTACACAGGGCGAGATAGGCTCTCTTGATTTGTTTCGTAAACGCTAGTACCATACAGCATCACATTGGTAAAAGGGGAACTATCATAGTGTACAAAACAGCTATGTTCTTTTGAATTATAGCTTATTGTTGTCAAACATTAACTGAATGTGTTTTTTTTCCGACATGTGTGGCACTGGCGTGAAAGATTGTCTGAAATGTTTGTAATACACATATGCATTAGAGTTTATTTGCAGACACTGAATGCGAGAGACGATCTCAGGTCGTGTAATTTGTGCAACGAGCTGGAAGAAATAGCTTAATATAGATTTTTTTTTCCTTGGAGTTTAAATTCTCACTTTTTCTTTACTCTGATAACGGTTTGGAATTAACGAGGAAATTCTGTGGTGATTGGTAGTTCTCGCATTAAAATAGTCAAAGTTTTTTTTCCTGATTTTATGCAGGGTGGGCATGTCCCTGCCGATCATTTGTGATCGGTGGCGGTATACTTCGCTGGACATCACAAAGTAATGAGATGCGACAGCAGTCGAACCTAAAAACTACACCGATTTTGCTCATAAAACTAAAAGAAAATCGACCTTACCTATTTTCATGGAAAGAGGACATTTATTATGGTCGCAAATGTGTTTTGTTTTTTATAATAGCTGCTTGACATAGACGTGTTGACGTCAAATACAATTGTTCTCGATTGCCTAATGGCGTGCTGCTGTGGACAGGGGGAGGGGTGACATGTCTGCTGTGGTGGTCGCCAGACACAGCCGTTCTCTGTCTGGAGGGCGGCATGTGGGGCATCTGTCACTATATTTTAGACGAACAAGTTGCACCTGAGGTGGCCGTCCTTTTATCTCCTACTGTTTAAGTGACTATACATGCTACTGTGCGTGCGTAGGAGCGTCGCCTTAAGGCGGCGGCCAGGTGGTGGAAAGCCGGGTTCTGATCCTGACCGTTCTCCGGATGGGTGGGGTTATGCCTTTAAATTTTCCTTCTGTGCTAGGGGCCGCTACATCAAATGCATGCCGCATATCGCGTGGGCCTGATGGGGTCTGCAACCGTGCATGGGTCAGCAAAAAACAGCAAAGGGGGCGACTTTTGAATACCCATTTGGTGCATCCTCGGGATGTGCGGGGCTATGCTACTAAATTTCCCTTTTGTTGACTAGGACCGCCGCCTTAAGGCAGCGGCCACATGGTGGAAAGCCAAGTGCGGCGAGTGACCACAGAGTGTGGCAGCAAAGGGTGGACAGTTGCCTGCCCGTAGCATGAGGTGGTCAGCAGTGCAGCTGACCATTTGAAGGAACATGTGCCCCCCCCCCCCCCCGTAGGTGGATGGACGGAGGGAGGGAGGCAGGGGGCCTCTATTTTCCGCATTTTGTGGACGTCTATTGAGGAGAATGCACATTCAACTACCACCTCCTCTGCAGTCTTTTAGGACGACGATTTCCCCGGTACATGTGCTGCATTATGACCCGTTCATTACGAATGCTGGTTTTTTCACGACAATTTCGAAGTCTAATTAGAAATGTGACACATTTTTTTCCATCACTCGTGGTAACACGTATTGGCTTCGATTACCTGGCCTGCAGGATGGTTTTTGAGCAGACATCTCTAGCGAACTCTGATATCAGACAACGATAGATACTGTATGCTTACAGGTAATACACTTTTTAATCTCCTTTCCGTCCAACACCAGCATCTCATCACTTGAACATATTTTCTGCCAAAAAGAATAAAAATAGTACCTTACACTCCAGCCTTTTTCCTGCCAGCTTGTAGGTGTAGGGTAGAGTTTGAGTATGTCTGTCGGTAGTTTCGAGTGGTATTGAGAAATATTTCCCCAGCAGGGTAACACCAGTTGTAAAGTATCATCATTTTTTGTGTTGTATTGCAATTTTATGCCATCCTTGTGTAGTACTATGCATATGATTGTATAATTAGGCCAGAACTTTGTGATTAATTATGTAATTAGGATCGAACTTTGCATCAGTTTCCCGACCAAAATAAATAGAGTACACTAACCTAACCTTCCTCTCCCGCATCTGGACAGTTTCCATGTGTTAGAGGTTGCACTTGGACTTTCCATCTAGTAGGATCAGGGTTCAAGTCCCGGAAAGGACACAGCCATTTTTAATTTCCCATCAATTCCAAGTGCCTCTGGTGGTTTAATTGTGTTAGGGGAGCACACTTCGGCTTTCTGCTCAGAAGGACCAGGTTTCGAGTCCCGGAAAGGGTACTGCCAATTTTAATTTCCCGCCAATTCCCGGGTGGGGGGTGGGGTGGGTTTTCAGATCGGGCCTGGGACATGGAAATTCCGGTCAAAATTCGAAATTCCGACCAAAATTCGGAATTCCCACCAAAATTCGAAATTCCCGCCAATAGGATAGGTTGAGGAGGGGAGGGGGTGGCGCAGGGGAGTGGGAGGGAAGTGGGAGGGTGAGGGGGCTGGGGCGCACATGCAGCTGAGAAAACATGTGACGTCATCTGGGGCGGAGGTGGGCGTGGTCGGGTGCGGGATGGGCGGGGGCGGGAGTGATTAATTGATCAATTTAATTAGTTTTCATATCGATTTGATATCAAAATTGCTCCCGCAACCCCAACTCCCTACTACTGACGACAACTGCAAAAGTCACTGCAGGACTGAATGCCGCTCTCGCGAACTGTGTCAGTAACAAAACAGAACGAAGGGAGAGCCACAAGCAGAGAAATTCAGGTCCAGATGCAATTCTAAAATAATTCATCAGTGATACAAATGCCCGTAACAGGAATACATTATGCCGAAACAATTGAGGAAAGTCATTTGCTTCGATAAGTCTTGTTGCACACTGTTTCCAACCTCTGCCCTAGTTTACATCCCGAGAGTGAAACATGCGGGGTTTTGATGATGATTTGGACAGCCATATCGTGGTATTCCATGGGCTTCATAATTGCTCTCCAAGGTCGCATTACCGCCAAGGATTATGTGACCATTTTGGCTTTGTCCGTCCCATGGTACTATATTTATTTCCCAATTGTGAATCTGTGTTCCAAGACAGCGGGGCTCCTGTTGACACAGCTCGCATCGTCCAGAAGTGCCTTTGTGAGCACGAGGATAAGTTGTTATTCCGTACATTTTTCCGGTGTAATAAATGTTGACGCTCTTCACGGGTATGCAGCCGGATTTCGTCGTCCTGACACACGATATTTCGAAGGTCCACCTGGCCGGCATCTTAAGGGGAGATTGCAGCTGCACAATCACGTCGGAACTGAAGTAACATCAACACGGCGGCTCCTTTATGCTCTGGAATGCACCCATTTCAGTTTTCCCGCACACGCAGCGGCCTGTCCTGAGGTAAAGGCGCCACCGTATCTAATGTTACCGCAGTTCCGGCACCTGCTATCTCACATGAATATAGCGGCCACTTGAACGGTCGAAATATCGTGTCGTCAGGACGATGAAATCTGGCTGCATACACGTGAAGAACATCGACAAGGTTAAGTTGTCGCGTCTGCCTTGGACACTCAGTCACCAGATCTCTGTGTTATTGAGCATTTGTGATCTACTTTGGAGAGAAGGGTACGTGATCATTGACCACTTCCATTATCATTATCTCACTTTGCCACTACTTTGCAGGAAGAATGGTTTTAGATTGCCTTGAAATCATACAGGGCCTGTATTCATCCATTCCGAAACGACGGGAAGCTGTTTTGAATGGCAGCATGTTTGCCGGCCGGTGTGGCCGAGCGGTTCTAGGCGCTACAGTCTGGAACCGCGCGCCCGCTACGATCGCAGGCTCGAATCCTGTCTCGGGCATGGATGTGTGTGATGTCCTTAGGTTAGTTAGGTTTAAGTAGTTCTAAGTTCTAGGGGACTGATGACCTCAGATGTTAAGTCCCATAGTGCTCAGAGCCATTTGAACCGTTTGGCAGCATGTTTTCTCCGCCGTATTGCATATGATAATGTGTCGTATTTTTCGTGTTGCCATATTTTTGTCCACTCCTCTGCAGTTAGCTCACGGTAACGTAATCTGAGACAGGAAATGTTTTTCTTTGCTGCGAGGCAAGTAGGCCTATCTACACCAAGGATGTCAAGCTCGAAAGCTGACCTGGGCAAATGTTTTCTTTCTGAAACTTAATATCTGTTTGTTGCTAATATCTTTCCTATTACGGGAGAAAACTAATTCCTAGAAATAACTTTCAAAAACGAACTGAGGTGAATGTATGAAATCTCGGATCTGACAGGTCTATTTCCGTTCCTTCATAACTATTTCCATACATGAAAATAATATACGCAAATTTTCGTGCATTTTCAGACTTGGTAGGGAAATATTTATAAACTTCTGGTACACCAACTTCACTAACTTTTGATTTCGAATCTGAATATACCTGGATCTCACATATCTCCATTTGCGTTTCATTAGGTATTGAGCCCATATCTATTGTCTAAACCAAAGAGAACAAAGGTCCAGACTGCAGTGCATTGTGAAGAGAATTGAAACTCCTTTTCTACTTTTTGGGTCTGTAAACGATAGGCGGCTACCGAAATATTCACTGCTAGTCGGGTTTGGTGCGCCTGCGCAGGGGAAGCAAGATGTTTATAGAGGATGGTCAGAAACAATCTGAAAAGCTTGTAAGCGGCCAATCAGATACTATTCGTGTCAGTTGTTCTCATATCGTAGATGATAGTTCACGAAACTGCCCCTCCCTTGGCTCGGTTTCGATCCTTACTACTGTCCCGTGTCCAATTTTTGTATCATTCTCTTGTTCGGTTTTAGGAAACCAAACGAAGGACACGTTTGGCGACACCGTCTCTGGCAGGCCGCTTCAATCTGCGTGCGCAGTGGCCTGATTGTCTAACGTAAATGCTAATTAACTCGGAAACGGTGCAACGTATCGAATCTTTTTTTCTAACTATTATTTCTCAGCACAACCTACGCTGCAACACCCCTTAGAAAAGTGTTTGCGCCTACCATGGTATCCCCATTTATTCGCCAATATGCTGAACCTTCTATTTCGTCGTCAGTGTATCGGTAGAGTTAACCGGTCCTTGCGCTATTCTCGTCATGGTGCCGTTCAGCAGTGTTCTTACGCAGTTTTATTTTCATTTCTGTGGCGATGCTTCTCTTGTTTCCTTCTTTAATACAAAGGAAATGAACAAAATTGTTGCTGACAACGTCTGGAAAATATTTTTTTTATTATTTAAATGGCGGAAGCCATGTAGGATGAGCTGTGATTCTGTTTCATTTTTTCTTTTTTTGTAGCAAATTATAAAAAAAATAAAAGAACAAAAAAGGCCGGCAATATGTGAGGGACAAGCACAGTAACAGGCGGAGGGGAGGCATCATGGCCAGGCATACCACCCCTGCCCATCTTGTCTCCATCCAGCCTGAACTTACTGTCCGTTCTTTCCTGCCGGGACAAGCATTTTCCTGCTGCTTCCATCTTTTTTGTCTTCATTTTCTTTTATTTCTTAACAAAAGAAACAGAAATTTTTTTTAAAAAAAAACGGCAAAGTGCGTGCCGAAAAACCGAGAGGTCACAGGATAGAATCTCGGTCGGACCACGGATTTCTCAGTCTTTGTTTTCGCCTAGTCTTCACCTCTCAACGATATGAGGAGACGCCAGAAACGACACGTGGTTCAGATTCCACCTTAAACTATAGTCACGCTTTTCCCCGTTGGATAACTGGGTTAGGATAGGGAAAAACAAGTCGGTAAAGTGGCGCCCACTAGAAAGACTAGCACCATGCCATTGAACCTCACGGAATTATTATTATTGTTACTATTTATCGTTATGTTATTGGGACAGGACTCACAAATAATCTTTAAAGTGGGGGAAGGGGGGGGGGGAGGCATAGCGCCCGTGGGTCGCGTGTTTCGGACAGTGCGCCGACTTCTCAAGTCACGGTGGAGTGCTCAGCCTGTGTTGTGCGGTGCGGCGCTCCGTGGTATGACTGACTTGTAACGTAAGCAAGTGTTGCTGTATATGTATATCACGTTTCCTTGTGCTGGTTGGTTGGTTAGTTGATTGATTTGGGGGAGGGCACCAAACAGCGAGGTCATCGGTCCCATCGGATTAGGGAAGGATGGGGAAGGGAGTTGGCCGTGCTCTTTCGAAGGAACAATCCCAGCATTGGCCTGAAGCGATTTAGGGAAATCAAGGAAAGGCTAACTCTGGATGGCCGGACGCTGGTTTGAACCGTCGTCCTCCCGAATGCGAGTCCAGTGTGCTAACCACTGCGCCACCTAGCTCGGAGTGTCCTTGTGCAGCCCCTGTCTGCCCCGATAGCTGAGTGGTCAGCGTGACGGATTGCCGTCCTACGGACTCGGGTTAGATTCCCGGGGAGTTTCACCGCTCAGGGACTGGGTGTTGTGTTGTCTTTATCATCATTTCATCACTATCCAGCGCGCAGTTAGCCCAATGTGGCGTCGAATGTAATAAGACCTGCACCAAGGCGGCCGGACCTGCCCTGTATGG
The DNA here is from genome assembly GCF_021461395.2 of Schistocerca americana. Lineage (NCBI taxonomy): Eukaryota > Metazoa > Arthropoda > Insecta > Orthoptera > Acrididae > Schistocerca > Schistocerca americana. The sequence goes on from NC_060130.1 coordinate 626,190,607, forward strand.
GGGCTCCCGGCCAATGACGCCCAACGCTCATTTCCATTTTCGTGCAGCCACTGTACTTGCAAGTTGTAATTCTTTCTGTTCATCGTCTTTGTGTATTGTTCGTGAAGCGGAGGTTCTGCTTCGTAGTTCTAATGATGTCCATGGATTCGATCAGGAAAAAATATTTGGAGGTTCGCCTTTGACAGGAATTCAGTGACTAGCTGCATGACAATTTCGGTATTTCTGACGATAATGTGGAGTTCATTCAAATGGATAATGAAAAGTATCGTGTTTATTTTTATTTTGTAAATTGCATAGCTCAGTTATGTTAGACAGAGTATTACTGAAAAACCTAGACAAAAAGAATTCTGTCATCGTGATCATTCTGTTAGTACCGTTAATATAGGTAACCCAAACAGTCAACTGAAAACTGTCAGGATACCAAATCTTCCCCCAGGCCTAGAGCACAATGACTTGATACAGGTACTTTGTAATTTCGGACAGGTCGGAAATATCGAATTCGAAAAGTGATCTAAGAGATGCAAGATTCAGAGCCAAAATGGGATTAGGTCTATCTGAATGTCTGTGACGACCGATATCCCGTCACACATCCTAGTAGGTGGTTTCCGGCGGCTATTTGGGTTGGTGAAGAGTGCCAGTCTTGCTAGAGAGATGAAGGCAGAGCTCACCATCTGCAGCATCGTCGACAGGACCGATTGAGGACATTTGGTACAGAGCCGAGTGGAGGGTCTGAATCAGAGGCTCGGAAGGTTCTGCGACCGTGTAGGATGCAGATTCCTCGACTTGCGCCATAGGGTGGTGGGGTTTCGGATTCCGCTAAATAGGTCAGGTGTCCACTACACACAGGAGGCGGCTAGATGGGTAGCAGGGGCTGTGTGGCGTGGACTGGGCGGCTTTTAGGTTGGATAGTCTCGGGAAAGATCAAAAAGGGCTCCAGTCTCAAAGGGTGCAGGGCAAAGACACGACGAGAATCGACCAAGCAACAGTCGGTATTGTAGTTGTAAATTATCGTAGCTGTGTTGGAAAAGTACCAGAGCTTCAAGCGCTGATAGAAAGCAGTGAAGCTGAAATCGTTATAGGAACAGAAATTTGGCTAAAGTTTGAGATAAATACTGCCGAAATTTTTACAGAGGTGCAAACCGTGTTCAGAAAGGATAGAGTGAATAAAGTAGACGGTGGTGTGTTTGTGTCTGTTGGTAGTAGTTTATCCTGTAGTGAAGTTGAAACAGATAGTGCCTGCGAATTACTGTGGGTAGAGGTTATACTCAACAGCCGTTCCAAGAAAACTTGAATCTCATTACAAATAAGTACCCCACTCATATAGGTATAATTGGTGGAGACTTCAATCTACCCTCGATTTGTTGGCGAAAATACATATTCAAAGCCAGTGGTAGGCAGAAAACATCTTCCGAAATTGTACTAAATGCTTTCTCTGAGAATTACTTTGAACAATTAGGTCATGAGCCCACACGAATTGTAAATGGTTGCGAAAACACACTTGATCTCTTAGCCACAAATAATCCTGATCTAATAGAGAGCGTCATGACGGATACAGGGATTAGTGAACACAAAGTCATTGTAGCGAGGTTCAAAACCATATCAACCAAAACCACTAAAAATAAACGCAAAATATATCTATTTAAAACAGCAGATAAAAATTCGCTTGATACCATCGTAAGAGAGAGTCTCCATTCCTTCCAAGCTAATTATGTAAGTGTACACCAGATATGGCTCAAATTCAAAGATACAGTATCGACAGCAACAGACAGATCACTACCGCATAAGTTAATAAGAGACGGGACTGATCCACCATGGTACACAAAACACGTCAGAACAGTGTTGCAGAAGCAACGAAAAAAGCATGCCAAATTCTGAAGAACCCAAAATCCCCAAGACTGGCTAAGTTTCATGGAATCTCGAAATTTAGCGCGGATGTCAGTGCAAGATGCTTTTAATAGTTTCCACAATAAAACACTGTCTCAAAATAAGGTAGAAAACCAAAAGAGATTCTGGTCGTGTGTAAAGTACACCAGTGGCAAAAAATAGTCAATACCGTCACTGCGCGATAGCGATGGAAATGTTACCGATGATGGTGCCACTAAAGCGGAGTTACTGAATACAGTTTTCCGTAATTCCTTCACGAATGAAGACGAAGTAAATATTCCAGAATTCTAAACCAGAACAGCTGTCAGCGTGAGTGACATAAAAGTAGACATCTTAGGTGTTGCGAAACAACTCAAATCACTTAAGAAAGAGGCAAGTCTTCCGGTCCAGGTGGTATACCAATCAGGTTCCTTTCAGATTATGCAGACACAATAGCGCCTTGCTTAGAAATCATATACAACCGCTCACTTGACGAAAGGTCTTTTCCTAAAGACTGGAAAGTAGCACAGGTCACACCAATATTCAAGAAAAGAAATAGGAGTAACCCAATGAATTACAGACCCATATGACTGACCTCAATTTGCAGTACGATTTTGGAGCATATACTGTACTTGAACATTATGAATCACCTTGAAGAAAATGACTTATTGATACATAACCAACACGGATTCAGAAAATATCGTTCTTGTGCTCTTTATTCCCATGAAGTAATGAGTGCTGTCGACAAGGGATCTCAGATCGATTCCATATTCCTAGATTTCCAGAAGGCTTTTGATACCGTTCCGGGGTAAGGGATTTTCTCTGCCTCGTGATGACTGGGTGTTGTGTGATGTCCTAAGGTTAGTTAGGTTTAAGTAGTTCTAAGTTCTAGGGGACTGATGACCATAGATGTTAAGTCCCATAGTGCTCAGAGCCATTTGAACCATTTTGATACCGTTCCTCACAAGGGACTATCAATCAAATTTCGTGCATATGGAGTATTGTCTCAGTTGTGTGACTGGATTTGTGAAATCCTCTCAGAGAGGTCACAGTTCGTAGTGATAGACGGTAAATCATCAAGTAGAACAGAAGTGATATCTGGCGTTCCGCAAGGTAATGTCATAGGCCCTCTGCTGTTCCTGATTCACATAAATGATGTAGGTGATAATCTGAGTAGCCCCCTTAGATTGTTTGCAGATGACGCTGTAATTTACCGTCTAGTAAAATCATCAGACGATCAATTCCAATTACAAAACGATCTAGAGAGAATTTCTGTATGGTGCGAAAAGTGGCAGTTGGCACTAAACAAAGAAAAGTGCGAGGTCATCCACATGAGTACTAAAAGAAATCCGATAAATTTTGGGTATACGATAAATCACACAAATCTAAGGGTTGTCAATTCGACTAAATACCTAGGAATTACAATTACGAGCAACTTACATTGGAAAGACCACATAGATCATATTGTGGGGAAGGCGAAACAAAGATTGCCCCTTGTTGACAGAACACTTAGAAGATGCGACAAACCTACTAAAGACGCAGCCTACATTACACTTATCCGTCCTCTGCTGGAATACTGCTGCGCGGTGTGGGATCCTTACCAGGTAGGATAGACGGAGGACATCGAAAAAGTGCAAAGGAGGGCAGCTTGTTTCGTGTTATAGCGCAATAAGGGTGAGAGTGTCACTGATATGATACGCGAGTTGGGGTGGCAGTCACTGAAACAAAGGCGGTTTCCTTTGCGGCGAGATCTATTTACGAAATTTCAATCACCAACTTTCTCCTCCGAATGCGAAAATATGTTGTTGACACCCACCTACGTAGGAAGAAATGATTATCATAATAAAATAAGCGAAATCAGAGCTCGAACGGAAAGATTTAGGTGTTCCTTTTTCCCACGCGCCATTCGAGAGTGGAATGGTAGAGAAGTAGTATGAAAATGGTTCGATGAACCCTCTGCCAGGCACTTAAGTGTGAATTGCAGAGTAACCATGCAGAGGTAGATGTAGATATAGATAATTCATGTTGGGTAAAATCCCACAAGTTATTTATGCAATGAACCAAGACATCTTCGGCAAAACTGATCATGGCGATTGTTTATTCTCCAATATAATCTGCAACAGCGGACAAGATCCGAAGCACAGGAACTGATCCACACAAGCTATGCACCGGCAACGCCGATAATATTTCTGTGGAATCCACTGACTAATCCCTTATTTTAGCTACAGGGAAATTCCCCACCCTTGAATATGGGACCAATAAAAATGAATTACGTGAGAAATCAGACAACGCTGATGAGTCTGAAACTGATGAAGACCATTCTGCAACTACCTACCAAGAAAACAGCTACAAAGTCCATGAAATAACAATTCACCAGTAAGATAACGATCTGGATGCGGGCAATGTGAGTCCCACCAGTTCTCATCCAAATAAAATAAAATAAAAACAGGGAACGGCCACTAGAAACGAGATGTTCGAGTTCCGAAGAGGACTCCGAGGAGAAATCGGCACAGATATCCAGGAAACAGAAGTCTGATAACATTACAGCGATACACGATAGATCCGAGATGGAAACGGGAAATCATGGAGAAACAGCTGATCCTCAATCCCGACAATCAAACGTGGCCGTCCACAGCAGGGCAGCAGGAACCAACACGCCAGACAACAACACAGGAGCAGCTGACTGAAATCACAGCAGTCGATTGAAAGATCGTGCGGAATCAAATTTCACTACCATCACAGAATCAAAGAAACACTCAGTAAGGGGAGTTGAGGGAAGAAGCACCGTCAAACATTCTACAGTGACGATATCAGCAAACCGGGCTCTCGTTGGCAGAAATGTGTACGTCGCCAGTGAGGCTATGTCGAGAAATAAGAAAGCAGACATGAAGAATAAAGAATTAGAATTTCTGATTTACTTAAAAAACTTTGGCATAAAAAATTCGGAGGTATTAATTTTCAGCGCGTGCTCGTATAATCGGGCAAGGTGATCCTGTTGTTTTTTTGGGCCTGCTGTGGCATGGTGCAAATAAATTAGGCTCGGAAGGGACAAACCGTCCAAGGAGAATACCAATGAAATATCCTGAGGAGGTTACGGGAGGCTATCAGGACGAAACGTAGCGAGAAGCTGACCAAGTATGTTTTTGCCTCACCAGGCCCCAGCTTATTCTGTACAAGACACAGTTATATATGCTGTTTCTTGAAGGCTATCAAATTTTGCCACGCACTTGTACTGGCCTTACATGACACCTGATGACGATTTTCTCTTTTCTCGGATGAAGAAACCAGTGCGTCACAGGGATTTCCAGAATGACGAAGAGAGGATTTTGGAGGCGGAATGGTTCCTTCGTAGCCAAAATGCCGACCTCAGCAACAAAAGTCTCTGTCAAATCAAGGTCTCCGCCAAAACAAGGTCTCCTCCAAGTCATCTGTCGTTGGGGAAAATGCGTCGAATTAAAGGGTGAATAAATGGAGAAGGACTAACACCGTCACAAGCTTTCCTAGTCGCAACTTGATTTTCTCTTGGTGATAGTTAAAACTTTATTACTAATGCTCGTAAAAATATTACATAATTATTGATAGTTGTGAAATTTCCACGTATTAAATATTTCAGAGTCACAGAGAGATGATATAGCAGTAATGACAAGGTATGTCCACTCACTTGTTCCGTCTGGTATCTTCTTCAAATGTGTCAAGTAGTGGCTGTCCCTTAGTCTCAGGTAGGAAAGAAATACCCACCGTCGTAATCAGTGCTGCGCATCCTATGATTAGCATCGGCAAATGGACCCAGTACGCGTCCTAGAGATAGAAGTAACACAAGAATAACATATTAAGAGAAAGTTGAGGGCACAAATGTTCAGACTATCTTTTACTACTTAAAAGCGGTATGCTACTTAGGAACATTATGTACTTAGACCAACAAGTTATGAAAACAAAGCATAACGACGCATGCGCTAGGGCGTGCTGAAAAGTAATGTCTCTGATTATTTTATGTGAAATTTCTTAAAGCTTTGTAATAAACCAAACGTTATTAACATTCTACATCTTTATTCCTCATGTTTCCAAATTTATTACTCAACATACTCATCCTGGCGACGAACACATTTCTAGCAACAAGAGACCAGATTGTTGATACTGTCACTATAGAATGTTTAACATTTTTGATGTAGCCACAACCGCACTTCTGCTTGCATCGCTTCATCACTATCAAAGTGAAGTCCTCGAAGGTGTTCTTTAAGTTTTGCAAACAGATGAAAACCGGATAGGACGAAGTAGGGACTGTATAGTGGATGATCTATGATAGTGAACCCAAGGCGTCGGAACGTCGCAGCGCTCGTTTGTGGTCTGACATTACCATGCTGAGGGAGAGGGTGCTTCATGTGTGGGCGAACTCTTCGAATTTGAAACTCGATTACAATACACTGTTTCTCACGCACCGACATAGTTACCTTACACACTGCCATGTTAAACGCTACCATTCGGAGCCCTCAAGCGGCAAAGGTCTGCAAATATGTAGACAAAAAATAAAGATGTAGAATATTAATAACGTCTGTTTTAATTACAAAGCTTTAAGAGTTACCATATAAAAAATTCGGTGACATTACTGTACAGCAAGCTCTCTTACGTTTGCTGATGTACTGCAAAGGAATGAAGTTTTCATCTTTGTTTTTAAGCCATCAGTCATTTTAAACAGTTACTCGCAATTCAGATCACTACATGGAAGTGCACCATTAGTGAGGCGTTCACATTTTTTTCACTTGCTGTTTTTTATAAGACCCATTTCCTGATTTCTCATGGTGGATCGTTTTTGGCCTCTTGGCCGATGCGTCTGTCCTCCGAGCTTGGAGGAGCCAAAGCTGTCCGCCACCAAGACCTGTGTCCATATACCCATGTCTGCCACGTGGAGGCCGTCCATTTCTTTTACTCTTTCGTTTTTCATTTTCGTTAAAGCAGCTTTTCACTTACTTAAAATAAAATAAGAAGTTTCGTGAAATGGAAATATAAATAAATTCTTTGATAATTTAGACAGAAAAAAACAGAAGATAAGATAGATGATAGAGGTTACTTTGGTGTCACCGCCAGACACCACACTTGCTAGGTGGTAGCTTTAAATCGGCCGCGGTCCATTAGTACATGTCGGACCCGCGTGTCGCCACTGTTAGTGATCGCAGACCGAGCGCCACCACACGGCAGGTCTCGAGAGACGGACTAGCACTCGCCCCAGTTGTACGGACGACGTAGCTAGCGACTACACTGACGAAGCCTCGCTCATTTGCAGAGCAGATAGTTAGAATAGCCTTCAGCTAAGTCAATGGCTACGACCTAGCAAGGCGCCATTAGTAACATTGCATGTATCTAAAGAGTCTCACTTGTATCGCCACAATCTCCAGATGTACCAAAAGGATGGATTAAAGTTAAGTATTCTTTATAGCATTCATTACGTATCCTGTTTCAGACCTCACGCCATCCTGCTGTAGCTTAGCGAGTGCCTTTCGGCTTCCTCTCATTGTGTCTAGGCTGTCTTGTCTAGACACAACAGTTACAGCCGTGACCTTGATGTCTACGGGTGAGTACCTTGGTATTTGCTATCGAGCGTTAAGCTAGAGCTATATTTGGTGGGTATAATATACGTATCACTAAGCTTGTGTACAGATTTATAGTGTCTTAGGTAACAATACACCGGCACTGTTAAAAATACTAACTTACACTTCCGTACAATCTTAAAGCGACCTTTCGATAACAGTGACTGTTCTCTCTTAAAAAAGTTTTGCATCGCCCCGGTTCTCAGAACTCATGAGGACAGGTGTTGACTGTGGATGTTGTATCACAGACACAGTCCCTTTGACTGTTCAGAGATGTCACTAAACCCGCCCAAAGATGTAAACAACCATGCGTGTGCAGCGCCTGTTAAACGGAGGGGGTCCGCCAGCCGATCAGTTCTAGCCATTACACCAGAAAGGAGGTACACAAGTTCGTGTTGTCTGTAGTTTAGTTCAACCATGCCTACACGGGCAGTACCGCGGTTCAATCGCGTCCGCATTGTTACTTTGTGCCAGGAAGGGCTCTCAACAACGGAAGTGTCCAGGCGTCTCGGAGTGAACCAAAGCGATGTCGTTCGGACATGGAGGAGATACAGAGAGACAGGAACTATCGATGACATGCCTCGCTCAGGCCGCCCGAGGGCTACTACTGCAGTGGATGACCGCTACCTACATTTTATAGCTCGGAGGAACCCTGACAGCAACGCTACCATGTTGAATAATGCTTTTTGTGCAGCTGCAGGACGTCGTGTTACGACTCAAACTGTGCGCAATAGGTTGCATGATGCGCAACTTTATTCCCGACGTCCATGGCGAGGTCCATCTTTGCAACTAAGACACTATGCAATGCTGTAAAGATGGGCCCAACAACATGCCGAATAGACCGCTCAGGATTGGCATCACGTTCTCTTAACTGACGAGTGTCGCATATGCCTTCAACCAGACAATCGCCGGAAACGTGTTTGGAGGGCAACCCGGTCAGGCTGAACGCCTTAGACACACTGTCCAGCGAGTGCAGCAAGGTGGTGGTTCCCTGCTACATTGGGGTGGCATTATGTGGGGCCGATGTATGCCTCTGGCGGTCATGGAAGGCGCAGTAACGGCTGTGCGATACATGAATGCTGTCCTCCGACCGATAGCGCAACCATATCGGCAGTATATTGGCGAGGCATTCATCTTCATGGAAGACAATTCGCGCCCCATCGTGCACATCTTGTGAATGACTTCCTTCAGGATAACGACATCGCTCGACTACAGTGGCTAGTATGTTCTCCAGACATGAAACCTATCGAACATGCCTGGGATAGTATGAAAAGGGCTGTTTATGGACGACGTCAACCACCAACCACTCTGAGGGATCTACGTCGAATCGCCGTTGAGGAGTGGGACAATCTGGACCAACAGTGCCTTGATGAACTTGTGGATAGTATGTCACAACGAATACAGGCATGCATCAATGCAAGAGGACGTGCTACTGGGTATTAGAGGTACCGGTGTGTACAACAGTTTGTTCAAATGGCTCTGAGCACTATGCGACTTAACTTCTGTGGTCATCAGTCGCCTAGAACATAGATCTAATTAAACCTAACTAACCTAAGGACATCACACACGTCCATGCCCGAGGCAGGATTCGAACCTGCGACCGTAGCGGTCTCTCGGCTCCAGACTGTAGCGCCTAGAACCGCACGGCCACTCCGGCCGGTTTGCAGTTTGTACCACCACCTCTGAAGGTCCCGCTGTATGGTGGTACAACATCCAATGTGTGGTTTTCATGAGCAAAAAAAAGGGTGGAAATGATGTTTATGTTGATCTTATTCCAATTTTCTGTACAGGTTCCGGAACTCTCGAAACCGAGGTGACGCAAAACTTTTTTTGATGTGTGTCTAAGGGGCTGTCAAATGAAAACGAGACAGATGGAAAAAAAGTTAAGTAAACTGTTTATTATTTCAAAAGTAATCGTCATAACTGTTAGTACATGTATCCCACTGTGAGACAAAATGGTTAGTGTCTTCAGGAAAACGTTTGAGGCTGTCTACGGAACTATGATTCTGCCCAGGAGTGCACCTCTTCGTCCAAAGCAAATCGACGGCCACGAATGTCTTTCTTCAGGGCTCCAAAAATAGGAAAATCGTATGAGGAGAGATCGAGGCTGTATGGAGGATGTGTAAGGGATTTGCAGGGAAACAGCCGCCCCACAGGCTGCCAATGGTGTTTCGAGTACGATGCAGAAGTTTCGATGGGAATCCCTTCACATCCTCCGTACATCCCCGATATGTCCTCATGTGATTTCCATATTTTATTCGACTGCCCTTATGTCTATATGCAATACATCTGCTGCCAAAGAGCCTAAAGTTCATAGTCAACTGTTATTTAAGTGCTTCCTTCTCCTTCTTCCAACCTATGAATTCTCTCGTTTTGTTGCATACTGAGTTCCCCTCTGTATGGCCTAGCGCGTAAGTTGCTTTGGAACGTTCGCCAGCAAATTTATTTAGCTGCTTCTAGTGATCAAAGTTCCTAATGACTTCCTATATTTAGCCGGCCGAAGTGGCCGTGCGGTTAAAGGCGCTGCAGTCTGGAACCGCAAGATCGCTACGGTCGCAGGTTCGAATCCTGCCTCGGGCATGGATGTTTGTGATGTCCTTAGGTTAGTTAGGTTTAACTAGTTCTAAGTTCTAGGGGACTAATGACCTCAGCAGTTGAGTCCCATAGTGCCCAGAGCCATTTGAACATTTGAACTTCCTATATTTGACGTTCAGCGGTTATGTTGTGTATGTGTGATATGTCTCTGATGTTTCCGTAATTCCGTGTGTTCTGGGGTTCTTAGTCCGCCACATGTGCAATTTGGTGTCTGGTTTAAATGCGTGGGATAAGGTTTGTCTCCAGTTAAGAAGTGCAGGATCTGCTAGGATCGGCATATTTCGTTGTTAACCGCTACGAGATTTCGAGGAAAAGGGTTTAGCCTTACCGCTGACCTATTCACCTTGCCAGGTCTCCATTCGCCAGAGTCTGAGGTGGTGCTTTTTGTTAATAGGTTCATCGGCTTTCAGTCTAATCTGGTCTAGTCTACCCGTCTTTAAACAGTACGTTGCAATCCGATCTCCGGTAGTAATATCAATCTGGTATTTTCCAAGTGCCACGCACAGTACGATCACTGATGTGGTGCCGTACGCCCTTGACAGTTTAAGCAGTAAACTCCGTTGCCATCGCCTACCAGCTGTTCTTTTCGCGACGAGAGTTAATCGGCGTGCCCATGTACTGGTTGTAAGCAAAGCATTCATTCGAAGAGTGCATACTGGTATGTTCGTGTAACTCGTAAAGATAGTGGGGCGTTCGCAAGAAAAAGTTTAATCAAACATGGGACAAACGCAGGGCACATACTACAGTCGGAACGTCACAAAATAGAGTGAATGACGACATACCGTAGCCAATTTATGGAAGATGTATGATCTTTCTCAGGCAGTTTCTCTGTAAGACCTTACAGCACAACTACCAAGCTGTGATAGAAGCATTCGAAAAGTCGTGTGCAGAACACAACATGAGAAGAATGCATGTGTAAAGACGCGTGTCTCATTCAACTAGCGGTATGGACACGAGATGAAGTAATTCGCGGCTCGGCACACTATTTTTAAGCTATTTAAACATAACTGTGCAACCTTAGCCCAGTGTGTAGCAAATTACCGAAAGTTTTGGACTGAAAAGTATGGAAACTTTTCTACACTGTACAACACAATTAAAGGGCCGCTTTTTCGAAACCATCTAATTGTCTCCGATTGAGACGCAGAAATTTGAATTTTGGCCCGAAGGTACCTACAACCTTCCTCTTAATGGTGCAAAAGCACAGCACCCTTCGACGTCACCATTGGGCCCGGTAACACTTCAAACAGCAAGGCCAGAGCTCAGAAGTTCATGTAAGGTGTAAGGTAGGTTAATGATGTCACATTGGCACCATATTTCGCCGCAATTCTGCCCAACGCCACCGCGGTCATGTCACACGATGAGAAGGTCGTCACACCCCCTCTCACCCACATTTCATCCCTTCTCTTGATACTTCTGCAGTGGAAAACAGAGGTGCGACGCCCGGCGGTGAAATCATGCTGTTGTCTTCTGAGTCGCCGAGGAAAACATTTCAGACACACTGCCACTCAGAATCGTGATAAAAGACCTCATGGAATGGCATAAAGGACGCCAATGAAACCACCCCTGCCCCTGGCGCTTTGATTACCACACATTTCGCTGTCGAAAGCGATAGTTCGCAGTACGACGAGCAACAGGACGATTTTCTTCAAAACCTTTGACACTGCTGACACCCTCTGGAACGATTCAACCCTTCTGTAAATACATCGTGGGCTTGCAACCACACTGAATGTGATCACACGCCTTTGGACTGTAGTGCGACCACAAATTTTGCTCTGGTGTACAGGATGGAACCACTGGGAACAGTTATAAACCAGATACCTCGTCTCCTACCTTCCAAACTTTACAGAATCTCTCCTGCGAACCTTTCGCGGGCAACTGCTCTACCATCTGAGCTACCCAAGCATGACTCACGCACCGTGCTCACAGCTTTACTTCTGCCAGTACCTCGTCTCCTACCGCGAAAGGCAAAGGTCCCGAGTTCGAGTCTCGGTCCGGCACAAAGTTTTAATCTGCCAGGAAGTTTCATATCAGCGCACACTCCGCTGCAGAGTGAAAATCTCATTCTGGAAACATCCCCCAGGCTGTGGCTAAGCCATGTCTCCGCAATATCCTTTCTTTCAGGAGTGCTAGTTCTGCAAGGTTCTCAGGAGAGCTTCTGTAAAGTTTGGAAGGTAGGAGACGAGGTACTGGCAGAAGTAAAGCTGTGAGGACGGGGTGTGAGTCGTGCTTGGGTAGTTCAGATGGTAGAGCACTTGCCCACCAAAGGCAAAGGTCCCGAGTTCGCGTCTCGGTCCGGCACACAGCTTTAATCTGCCAGGAAGTTTTATATCAGTGCACACTCCACTGCAGAGTGAAAATCTCATTCAGTTAAAAACCAGTCGACGAAATTTGAACGTGATTCGAAGCAGCAAGGGGTGTTTATGCTTCACCAGCCTTCCTGTTTCGGCCTTCTGTGGTATAATCACGAGGGGGGGGGGGGGGGGGGGAGGCATTGACGGGGGTTCGCCATGGGCGGTGTACGACGTTGACGGTGGTGTGCTACTGACACATGCGTGCGAATAAAACAGGAAAGGGTCCCTCTAAGAACCCCCACCCCCAAGTTCGGCAACACCCTTGGTGCCACCCACACATCTTTGTTGGGCACTTTAAAAGTATTCCTGTGCAGAGACACTCATTCACTGATTCCAAGGCGCCGGCGAAACCTCTTAGATTTCGCTTGCGCCCAATAGACGCTAGTTCAGCGACGTAATGCCAATCAGTTGAGTATGTTGAAATGGTTGCCTGTCACACCGGCACCTAGGAATCAGTGAATGGCTGTCTGTGCAGGGAATATGTGAGAATCGACGCCCCAAGGGAAAGGATGGTTTCACTGATGCCCTTTTACCACCCCCTGAGGACTTTTCGTGTCGATTCTGAGCGGCGGTGGGTCTGAAACGTTATGCTCGACGACTCATCGAAATACGGTGGGGTTTCAAATCTGTTTCCAACGTGACATCATTAACCCACCTTACACTTCACATGAACTTCTGAGATCCGACCCCTTTTTTCGCATGTGACGGTATCTTTCTGTTTGAAGCGTCGCTGGATCCGTGGTTGACGTCGCAGGGCGCCACGCTTATGCACCATTAAGTGGAAGTGTGTAGACACATTTCACGCAAATTTCGAACTTCTGAGCCACAATGGGAGACAGTCGAGGACTTTCGATAAAGTTACCTTTTAATTTTGTTGCGCAGTATAGTTTCACTTTGCTCTTCGTCTCTGACGGTGCATTTCTTAAAACGTTTTCCCGGTTGTGTACTTAACGTTTTTCAGCATCATGGAAGCCTAACAGGTAAGAACGTATCTACAGTACCTACTCTCTACCAATTTGCCTCCACGCTATACGTGAAAAAACCACTAGAACTTCATATTTTGGCACACAATTGGTAGCCTGAGAGGATCAGATCTGAATATCCGAAATTGAGCTTTCAAGATGAAACGTTAACAGCGACACAAAACACCATCCAGTCTACCGAATTCATCATGACGCTGTGAAGCTAATAGCTGCAGAGAGACTTCAAGTTTGTCGAAGGGTGCTTCAAAGAGTGAGAGAAGGAAGGCTAAGGGAAGACACAGTAGACGTTCTTGCTAAGCTTGCCTCAGCAGGTTGTAAGCGAGCCGAAATTCCAGCGGGCGCGCGCGGCCAATATGCGGTAGAATATCACGTTCTCGTCGTTAATGAGAGAAGAATTTTACTTCTCAGACAGCGTGTACTCTAAACTTAAGCGAAAAGAAGTAGGAATACTTCTAACGATTCGGATCAGAATAGAGTAATGCAAAAATTATTGCTCATCCGGTGAGCTAAATAGAATTTCAAGGCGAATTTTCTAATACGTCAGGGCGATGTTAGAAACATACTGATACGCTAAAAGGTGGCTGCACGTAAGTCTGAAAAAAATGATGTCGTTAGCAAAGACAGCATGTTGTACATAAAGACTCACTTGTTATCACTGTACGAAACATGCACTACCTTCCAAAAGTGTGAAACACTCAGAAGGGGAGGAGGAAACGAAGTGAAACTTCATAGAAGGTACGTGATGTTGTTTCAGTGATTACAAGATAGCCGAAGTTACAGAGGACTTTGCAAATGGTTCAAATCGTTCTGAGCATTATGGGACTTTACATCTGAGGTCATCAGTCCCCTAGAACTTAGATCTACTTAAACCTAACTAACCTAAGGACATCACACACATCCATGCCCGAGGCAGGATTCGAACCTGCGACCATAGCGGTCGCGCGATTCCAGATTGAAGCGCCTAGAACCGCCCGGCCACACCGGCCGGCCAGAGAACTTTGCAGTGTGAGCCCACTTATAAGCATGACGTTGCACTCTTTCTGGCCTGAATATATCAAGCGCATCGGTTGTGGAGGGCGTCATTAAGGCATTGTACCCTCTCCTGAGGCAAGATGGCCCACAATTGTTGTAACTAAATGAAGATGGTATCTGTTCTTTCGGACATGTCCGAAAAGATAAGGCATACCGGGCAATGATCTGCTTCAGTGCAGATGCACTCACATTGCTCAAATTCTTACGGGAATCGGTAGATTGACTGCCACGAGTAATAAGTATAGTGGCCAAGGTCACTAAAAATGTAGTATGTGGACCGTAAGTTGGAAATGTGGATCTCACGGGGAGCGTGCCAGAGGTAAGTCCCTGTAGTCGCACCATCCTCTGCGTCCCTGATGGCTCAGTCGGATAGAGCGTCTGCCATGTAAGCAGGAGATCTCGGGTTCGGGTCCCTGTCGGGGCACACATTTTCAACTGTACCCGTTGATATTAATCAACGCCTGTAAGCAGCTAATGGTCTGGATTTCATTGTAAATTCACTGTTGTAACTGGCCCTTGATATCCTGGATATTGACACTGGGACGAGGTTGACATATACGTTCGTCCAACACATGCTCTATCAGGGCAGATACGGGTATCTTGTTGGCCACGAGAGTACTTCAACTACGTGCAGACTGGTCATATAGACACGTATCATGCGTGGACAAGTACTGAAACATAGCACCACAATGCTGTCAGCGAGGATAGCGCATGAGAACACAGGATGTCCGTGAGATACCGTTGTGCCGCCAGAGTCCCTTCAATCACTACCAACTGTGACCCAAATTTCGAACCCATCGTTCCCCACATCATGACGCCAGGAGTAACACCGCTGTGTGTTTGGTGGGTAAGCGTCCGGATCTGCCGAGCGCTGTTGACAAGGGCGGTGCACTCAGTCGTTGTGAGCCCAATTGAGGAGCTACATGATTGCAAAGTAGCGGCTCCGGTCACGAAAACTGACAACGTCCAGGAGAGCGTGTGCTGACCACATATCCCTTCACATCCGCATCCAGTGACGCCAATCGGCTGAGGATGATACTGCAGTCGGTCGGTACCGTTGGGGTTTCCGAGGCCTGGACAGGAGTGGTAAGATGGATCGATGTTGTGGAGACGTATCGTAATGACAGAAAGAATCTATCGTGTTTGAAAGTGTCCTTGACCATAATGTGAAAGAAGCTGTCCGATTTGTTGGTATACAAACACAGACTTCCACTGTGTCTACAAGGAATAGCCTTGGATTTACTGTCATCGGTCATCTTCCCTACAGTTTGGACTTGGCCCCATCCGATTTTCAACTGTTCCCAAAATTTAAAGAACGCCTTCGAGGACCTCACTTTGACAGCGATGAAGCGATGCAAGCAAAACAGAGGTTGTGGCTGCGTCAACAAGTCAAACATTCTTGAGTCGGTATGAAGAAAGTGGTCTCTCATTGGGATAAATGTGTTCGTTGTCAGACTGACTATGTTGAGAAATAAATAAGAAATATGCATAATAATGATGTAGAATATTAACAAATTTGTTTTATTTAAAAGAACTTTCAAAGTTTTCACACACAAAATTCGGTGATATTACTTTTCAACATGCCTTCGGAATTTAAACAAAATATGTTAAATTCTGTGATTCTCTTCAGTTCTGTATAGAAATGGAAACACTCTCCTCGGCTGTGGCTAAGCAATGTCTGCCCTTTAAGTTTTCTTTCAGGCGTGTTAGTCCCGCAATCTATGCAGGAGAACTTCTGTGATGTCTGGAAGGTTGGAGAGAAGGTACTGGCGGAAGTAAATCTGTGAGGGTGAATCGCGAGTCGTCCTTTGATAACTCCCTATACCGCCGGCCCCATTTCTACAAACAACTTGCGCACCGCAGCGTAGCGTAGCGTGCGCTGTTTCGAAACTACGCGGATGATTAAAACTGCGCAGGATCGGGATTCGAACCTTTCCCCTGCCAATGCTCTAGGTCGACTGAGCTATTCAGGTATGACTGAAGGTCCGTCTTCAGGGAAATCTGTTAGTCAGTCAGTCAGTCTCCCCCTACTTTCCAGACTCACAGCGGGAAACCTTGCAGATTCCGCTGCGAGATACAATCGCTAGTATATGGATAAGCCATTTGTCCGCAATATTCTTTCTTGCCGGAAAGGTATTCCAGTATAGCATACAGTACAGCTTCCGTAAAGTTTGGAAAGTAGGAGGGAGATTCTTGCAGAATTGTAGCGGTGAATAGAGATCCTTTGTTGTGACATGTTAGCTGAGTTGGTAAGGACATTGCCCCAGTATAGCAAGATTCGGGGATTGAGTCCCAACGTTCACACAGTTTTAAACTCTCAGTAACCTACGATTGAAGCTATTAATTAACTTTTATGTTGTTGAGTGTAGGCGGAGGAACACGTTTGTATTTCCAGATGCTGTTTCGAGTGTTTCAGTTAACTCCTGAACTTAGAGTCGTACGAGAATAGGTGCAGATCCAGGGTTCTGTTCTGGGGGTGTTCATATTTTGTTGTTACTGTAGAAGTCTCTCTCTCTCTCTACCTATCTAACTATCTATCTCCCACTACCACTCCCTCCCCAACCACATGTAACAACCTATCACTCACACTTTTAAAGTGTCACTGATGTGGATGATATTATTAAGGGTAAAATATGTTTAAAATACTAGTAAACTGATTAATTACCATATATATATATATATATATATATATATATATAGTGTCCCAAAAATTGCAATTCAGAAAAATATAGCCATTGAAAGGTATACCGCACACGCGCAAACTTGTCATGTAGGGAAGAGTGTTCTACCTTTGACACTTTTCAGATTTTGCCTCTCGTCAGCTGTCTAATGGAAGATTCATATATTTTCTTATTCTATTTTTAAATGATGGTCTTCACTTTTAACGCCCTGCAGTCTTTTTCTGAAATAGCAAAAAATTACTCCGGAAAATTAAAGTTTTTCCTGTGGTGTCACCGCCAGACACCACACTTGCTAGGTGGTAGCTTAAATCGGCCGCGGTCCATTTAGTACATGTCGGACCCGCGTGTCGCCACCGTGTGATCGCAGACCGAGCGCCACCACAAGGCAGGTCTCGAGATACGGAATAGCACTCGCCCCAGTTGTACGACGACTTTGCTAGCGACTACACTGACGAAGCCTTTCTCTCATTTGCCGAGAGACAGTTAGAATAGCCTTCAGCTAAGTCAATGGCTACGACCTAGCAAGGCGCCATTAGCCTTACATAGTTTGATAGTTATCGTATGAAATGTCTCATCAAGAACGATGTATACAACAAGGATGATTAAAAGTTAAGTATTAAAACAGCTACGTACTTTTCTTGTTACCACTTATTACGTATCCTGTTTCAGACCTCTATCTAGCCTAAGTGAGATTACGCGTGCCTTTCGGCTACTTCAGTGTGGCGTAGCTGTCTTGTTACGCCACAACATTTCCAAATGTCAAAACATTCCAAGATACAATATCGTCATGTACCTAGGAATAAATATTTTAAAGAAATTTAAAAGCGTTGCAGTCGAGCACAACTTGTCAGTACTGTATGTAGTCGTCTAAATGTTACATTATTACTCTACTATACGCCAATAATTAGTAAGTGAAATAAAATTTAATAGAACTGTTATCATATACCAGTTACACGTTAAATACCTGTTCAAACTAAATCTATTGGAAACTAAGACAAATTTCCGTTTTCAATACAGGTAAAACTGTTAAGACACAAACAAAACTAAATGAATGTGCAAATATCCCACGTTCTGTTTCAAAGCATAAGATGGTGCCCGACCGACGAACTATGGCTTCACCATTCGCATGCTATGTAACCTGTTTTAAAAATATATAGAGTTTTACTTGCCATAAAATTTTCTACCTGAAGAGTTAACAATATAGTCCAAATAGCTTCAATATACTACACAACACTTAGATGGGTGGAACCCGAAATATATGAAAATGCTGCACAAAACACAACCTCATGTCTAGCAACAACAAAACTGTAGAAAATGACGGGAGCAGGTTAATGTGATCTCTAGTCCGCATTCCTTGATGTGCTTTTAAAGCAAGTCACTAGACTGAAGTATCTACCATAAAAACATCACGTGTTCCTAGGCACCATATCCTCGTGCTACAATACTCTCCCCTGCATAAATCTCGCAATTAATTTGAGAATTATAGTAGCAATAAACTCTCTCTACTTTGGTAATATAATTTATAAAATATAAAACCAATGTGTGCACTCACAATTATCAATATGATTGTGAACACTGGTCTGCAAAGAATGGCTGTATGATTGTTTAAATGAGGAGAATGAAGTTCCTTTCAGTCGTTTAGGTCACGTTCAGCAAGTCATAGTATCTATTTTTATATTTCTTAGTGAAGGGTCTTTCCGTTTCCGTCTTCCTTCGCCCAATCAACTTCCTGTGGTTTGCCGTTTCTACCTGTGAATTTAGGACTGTGGTAGATTTGTTGTTAATAGTAGGTATGATTGGAAATTCGTGGCAGATTAAAACTGTATGCCGGACCGAGACTCGAACTCTGGACCTTTACCTTTCGCGGGCAAAGTATGTGCATCTTTACCTGGCTGGAATGTTACCGGTCGAGCTGCAAGCCCATCCACGTCGGCAGGCCTTGTCGCGACCTTACAATATTTTAGTCATATGTCGAATCATAAAGAGAAAAAACGATTGAGCGGTGCTCACCCATCGAGCAAGCCTGCATACACGAAGACACGGAAAGGCAAACAGGATATTTGTAAAAGATAAAGCGTTTAGACACGTCTAGCAACGAGCTATCTCTTGGAGGTCGGTCAATGCTCCAGCATGAAAGTAACGCTTGTCACCTCACCAAACAAGTAGAACTCGAAATATTTGCTAATGGTCCACAAAACACAGCCTCATGACTAACAATAACAAAAACTATAGAAAACTACGGAAAGTGCTTATGGCGGGCTCCAGCTCGCATTCCTTCGTGCGCCTCGTGCGCTTGGAGTTCGAGGCCAAACCAGTGACAGGAAAAAGCCAAAGCTGGGTATGGCATGTTAAACGAGAATTAAGGCGATCACGTGCAGGTGGACTGTTCCACAAAGATAATGAAGAAGGTCGTGTGCAATCAGATCCGAGTGGGGACCAATTAAGAATTGTATAAAGGAACAGCCATGAGCAGTAGGACTATCAGTATCAAGTATCCAGTATCCAGCGAGCACCCAGCCTGCATCAAGATCTCATTGGACAGTGACGCCTAGCAGCAGGTACTGATGGACCTTTAGAAACTTCGACTATGACAAGACAGTGAAACACTCTGGTGGGCACAACTAACTGTTAAATAAGTAGCGTTTTTCGTTTTCATTGGAATAGCATTGAACAGAGAGAGCTGGTTTCTGTGTTGAGCAATCGGTTGTAACAGAAACAAGTCACCGATTAATACTTAATTACTGATGATGATGTTTGGTTTGTGGGGCGCTCAACTGTGCGGTCATTAGCGCCCGTACAAAGTTCCAATCTTTACACAGTCCAATTCAGCCAATTTCACGAATGATGATGAAATGATGAGGACAGCACAATTACCCAGTCCCCGGCAAAGAAATCCCCAACTCGGCCGGGAATCGAACCCGGGACCCAGTGATCTAGAAGCGGCAACGCTAGCCACTAGACCACGAGCTGCGGACAGGGCCAATTACTGATAAGTCAGGTCAAGTTATCAGAGAATCAGTAGTTCACAGAACGAGTGACAGTAACAGTACTCGTCTCTCATAGAAACTGTAGCTGGTGTGTAAGAAGATTAGGCTCCTAAATAGAGGTTCCGGCTGAATCTACAGGAAACTATTTGACTCTAAATAAGTAGTTAGGCGGACATCTCACATGTCAATGCGTTCAGAGATAAGTAAAAATGGTTCAAATGGCTCTGAGCACCATGGGACTTAACATCGGAGGTTATCAGTCCCCTAGAACTTAGAATTACGTAAACCTAGCTAACCTAAGGACATCACACACATCCATACCCGAGGCAGGATTCGAACCTGCGACCGTAGCGGCCGCACGGTTCCAGACTGAAGCGCCTAGAACCGCTCGGCCACACCGACCGGCAGAGATAAGTAAATCTGCTAAAAGAAGGTTAATAACTTGCTACTTCGGCAGACGAAACGAACTCCTTGTCACCAATCGCGCCGGCCGCTGTGACCGAGCAGTTCTAGGCGCTTCAGTCCGGAACCGCGCTGCTGCTACCGTCGCAGGCTCGAATCCTGCCTCGGGCATGGATGTGTGTGATGTCCTTAGGTTAGTTAGGTTTACGTAGTTCTAAGTCTAGGGGACTGATGACCTCAGATGTTAAGTCCCATAGTGCTTAGAGCAATTTGCACCATTTTTCACCAGTCGCCAACACAATCTTAATCAGCCTAGGAGGTTCTACTCCCTCTCATGTTGATTGGAGTAATTACAACAACACCACAAACTCTCACTGACGTCACCATCCCGATTGTGGCACGTAGGCCACATCGACTCTATGTTGGTGGACTAGACCGGCGCCAGGACACGACAGCCTCAAGAAACCAACAGAAACGTATCCTGTGTTACAAGTTACATGTAATTTCTAGGATTTCTTGCTATTTGCGCGGCTCTTTAGTTTAGATGCTGCTTTACTCTCTGAAAATTAGGTGTGAAATTTGGAAATTTATATGTGAAAAATAGAAGAACCTCCCTTCCTGCATACGCATCTGTCTGTGAGACACCAAGGAGTCTTATAGTTATACCTCCGAGCACAATGGTCCCTTTCCACACAATGTGTGATAGTTATGTCTTACGTGTATCAGCTGAGTGTAGGTGACCGTAATTGATGTGTGTGTAATGTAGTGTCGTGTTTGAATTATATAATGATGAGAGAAATGAGGGGGGAAAACCTGTGCTGGCTCACAGCCTGCCCCTCTCGAATAGCACATAGAGGGCCGCCGAAGGTAACTTCCCCATCCGGCGGACAGGTTACCATCCACAATGTCACGTGCCTTCGCTTCACGAGACACTGCGGAGAAGTTTGGAGTGTAATCCAGGATAATGGCCCAACGTTTGGTAACCGGGAACTTTACGCCACCACGTCTCCTCCTCTTGGCAATCAAATACAGGCGATGAAAATTTCTTCCATCGACAGGATTCGAACTGGCTACTTCTGAGTCGAGCATACCAGCTCACTCCATGACTCGACAAATCTGTGCTGCGGTTCACCGTCATCGGGACAAAAATAAACAAATTTCTTATGCAGTTAAGAGTAACATCTTCCAGCTTTGTTGTCCTACGATCCACAGTTGCGAGTTATATTCTTTTGATAATTATCACGTTGGGTCAGTCTAACTATAGCTTAACAAAACGAAATTTTCGTGCATACGCGTTTCACTTTTAAGGTTTTAAAGCATCATCAGTGACAAATTTTGGATCGAAAACGTAATATGAAATAAGTGAGTGTTATGCAGGGAATTAGTAAACAGATGCTGCTTAATCTTTTATTTTTGTACATAAGCTTAGTTCGGCTTTATTGCCTTAATCAGTACATCTGCAGCCGGCCGGTGTGGCCGAGCGGTTCTAGGCGCTACAGTCTGGAACCGCGCGACCGCTACGGTCGTAGGTTCGAATCCTGCCTCGGACATGGATGTGCATGATGTCCTTAGGTGAGTTAGGTTTAAGTAACTCTAAGTTCTAGGGGACTGATGACCTCAGAAGTTAAGTCCCATAGTGCTCAGAGCCAGTACATCTGCAAAAAATCACGTTTATTTACGTTTTACATAACGTATAGTTTATAAGCAAATAAAAATTGTAATATAACGAAAAATATAATAAAATAACATTATATATACATAATAAATAATATAATAAAAATATAATAGAAGATGTATTATAATAAAAAATATAATGAATAAAACATATACATTCAGCATCAAATCATCGGCCGACTTTGAAACATTAGTGAAAAAGAAAATGTCACATCCAAAAACTGTGGACAGCAACAGTAGTTTACTCAAAGTTGACACATGTCCGTTCAAAGCATCATAGTGTGAGTACAACATCCAATGTAAAAAAAAAAGACCTTTATAAATGACATGTAATGATATATTATGTTAAAAGATAAATAAATGCGATTGCTTGCAGATGTACTGATGAAAGCAATAACGCCAAAATAAGCTTATATATATAAACAAAGATCAAGCAGCATACTGTTCAATAATGCTCTGCATAATACCCTATTGTGACATAATATATGCTGCAGGTCCTATTGTAAAGAAACTTAAATGGGTGTTCTTTTCCTAGTGTTAATCACATTAAATTCCGAATGGCAGTAAGCTGAAGAACGGCTCTAAAACCGACTCAAGAATACTTGCAGAGCAGCATCTGCCAAATATGCCGCTGGTGATGCTATCAGCTAATGAAGGCGAAACGCATATGGCACAGAAAATTCGTTTTATTCAGCTGTAATTAGAGAGAGTGAAAGTGATGCTCATCAACATCAAATGAAGAATAGCTCGTGAATATTCTCATGCAGAATTATTTTACCGACTCATATCGTTCTTAGCCTTAAAGTTATTAGTTGGTGCGAGTATTGAGGGAGTGAAATTACCATCGACTTAACAAACGGAGCTATCGCAGAGCCCAGGCGGCTAAACATGGCTGCAAAGCCAAGGCCGGCATTGCGCACCACAGTGGGCAGCAGCTCTCCGGAGTAGAGGTACACCGTCGTGAACGACACTGCCATCGACGTGATCGCCACACCTGACAGGCTCAGTCTCGGCCAGTCGTACGCGTAAGATCCTGTGGATTAGATCAAAATCAAGTAAATCAAAAATCATAATCAACTTACCTCGAAGATTTACATCAACTAACAAAGTCTTTTTTTGTTATTTGCACAAGATAACCTCGATAAAATAAATTCGCGTCATTATTTTTCTGACAACGGAAGATAGGTCTTTATAGAGGTCTGCACCCAAGTTGCCTCTCTAGACAGCACTTTATTTTTTCAAATGGATAACGCTATTCGTCAGACTACCATCGTCAAATTCCAAATCTGCTAGGTAATCGGTGTAAATATGTTGCCATGAAGAAGGCAGATAAACGTGATTTTGCTAACAGAATTGTGAACTAAACTAATATCCATTAACTGCAGCAGAGACATGACTTTTAAATAAAGGTCTTATGCTCAATCTTATTCCACTCTCTGGCTCTAAATCTGTTATAACTACTACTGCTGAGATCAAAACTGTATGTGATGTAGCATCACTTAATAGGCGTCAACAGGCTGAGGTCGCGGTCGGCGTCAATAAAGCCCTCTGTATGAGGAGAAAGATAACAAGAGTAGCCTTAGCTAATTTAAGTACTGTTAAACTTCTCAATAAGGAACTTCTTTTGCATGAACTTACTGTAACTAAGGCTAATAAAGGTAACACAGCTGTGATGAATCTTGATCACAAGTATAAACTGAGAAGTTCTTCAGGACAACGAAGTTAAAGAAGCGAAAAAGGACCCTCTGCATCAGTTTCACCGCGATGCAAAGAAAAAGGTAGCGGATAGTGTGTTCTTACGCACGTTTTCTGAAAACTGTCTTGAGCAGCTAGTTCATCAGTCCACTCGCAATGGAAATATCTTATATCTTGTAGTTACAATTCTGCCGGACCTTATCGTCAGCGTCAGTAAAGAAACGAGGATTAGTGACCATTATGTCATTATAGCAACTATGGCTACTAAGTCTAGGACAGTGTTTATGTCAGAAAGGGCAAATAAGCAATTGTTAGCATCTCACTTAGTGAACTGACATCACTTAGTTCCAGTAAGATGTACGTAGAGGAATTATGGGCAAAGTTTAAGCCGATTGTAAATCGTGATCTGGAGAATTGTGTACTTAGTAGGTGGATTAACGATGGAAAAGACCCACCATGAATCACTATCGAGGTTCGGAAAATGCTGAGAAAGCAGAGAGCGTTGCACCCTCGATTTAGAAGAGAACGCACAAATGACGACAAGCAAAGATTAGTAGAGATTCGTACGTCTGTGAAAAGATCTATCGATGGAGTACACAACAACTACCAACGTCATACCTTAGCAAAAGATCTGGCAGAGAACCCGAGAAAATTCGGGTTTTATGTAAAATCGCTAAGTTGGTCTAAGGCTTCCATCCAGTCACTTGTTGACCAGTCTGGTGTGTGGCAGTTGAAGAGAGCAAGCCGAAAGCCGATGGTTTAAATTTCACGTTTAAGGAATCGCTCATGCACGAGAATCGTACAAACACACCATCGTTTGACCTTCGAACATACTCCCATATGGACCACCCAGTAATAAACATCCCTGGAGTAGAAAAATTACTGAAAGAGTTGAAAACAAATTAGTCACCAAGTCTGAATGGAATCCCAATACGCTTTTACAAAGACTACTCTACGGCATTGGCCCCTTACCTAGATTGCATTTATCACAAATCTCCCGCCCAGCGCAAAGTCCCAAGCGACTGAAAAAAGCGCAGGTGACTCTTGTATATCAGAAGGGCAAAAGAACGGACCTGCAAAATTACAGACCAATATCCCTAACATCGATTACCTGCAAATCCTTGAACACTTTCTCAGTTCGACTATACATATTATGTCCACGAATCGGCATGGTTCTAGAAAGCATCGCTCGTGTGAAACTCAGCTTTCCCTTATTCTCACATGATATACTGCAAATTATGGATCAAGGGCAACAGGCATATTCCATATTTCGAGATTTCCGGAAAGCGTTTGACACGGTGTCCCACTGCAGGCTGTTAAAGAAGGTAGGAGCATATGGAATAGCTATATAGTTATGTGAGTGACTCGAAGACTTATAAAACCCAATATGTTGTCCTCGGCGGCGAGTGTTCGTCAGAGACTAGGGTATCGTCAGGAGTGCCCAAGGGAAGTGTAACAGGACTGCTATTATTCTCTATATACATAAAAGACTTGGCAGACTGAGTGGGCAGCAATCTGCGGTTGTTTGCGGCTGATGCTGTGGTGTACGGTAAGGTGTCGAAGTTGAGTGACTGTAGAAGAATACAAGATGACTTAGACGAAATTTCTAGTTGGTGTGAGGAATGGCAGCCAGTTCTGAATGTAGAAAAATGTAAGTTAGTGCAGATGAGTAGGAGAAACAAACCTGTAATGTTCGGATACAGCATTATTAGTTCTGTGCTTGACACAATCACGTCGTTTTCATATCTGGGCATAACATTGCATAGCGACATGTAATGGAACGAGCATGTGAGGATTTTGGTAGGGAAGGCAAATGGTCGACTTCGGTTTATTGGGAGAATTCTAGGAAAGAGTGGTTCATCTGCAAAGGAAGCCGCATATAGGACGCTGGTGCGACCTATTCTTGAGCACTGTTCTAGTGTTTGGGGTCCGTATCAAGTCGGATTACAGGAAGGCATCGAAGCAATTCAGAGCCGAGCTGCTAGATTTGTTACTGCTAGGTTCGAACAACACATAAGTGTTACGAAGAAGCTTCGGGAACTCAAGTGGTAATCCCTGGAGGAAAACAAAATTGTGCAGTGGAGTATCGTGGGGTAGTTTGTTTTGTACATTTGAAGGGGAACAACGGCGCAACAGCCCATGCTGAGCGGGTGGAAATGTGTAACAACAACGCATACTTGAGTATTGCTCATCAGTGTGGGATCCGTACCAGATCGGGTTGACGGAGGAGATAGAGAAGATCCAAAGAAGAGCGGCGCGTTTCGTCACAGGGTTATTTGGTAACCGTGATAGTGTTACGGAGATGTTTAATAAACTCAAGTGGCAGACTCTGCAAGAGAGGCGCTCTGCATCGCGGTGTAGCTTGCTCGCCAGGTTTCGAGAGGGTGCGTTTTTGGATGAGGTATCGAATATATTGCTTCCCCCTACTTATACCTCCCGACGAGATCACGAATGTAAAATTAGAGAGATTAGAGCGCGCACGGAGGCTTTCAGACAGTCGTTCTTCCCGCGTACCATACACGACTGGAACAGGAAATGGAGGTAATGACAGTGGCACGTAAAGTGCCCTCCGCCACACACCGTTGGGTGGCTTGCGGAGTATAAATGTAGATGTAGATGTAGAAGAGGTTAGCTGTAAACGCTCCCCAAGTGGGCAAACAATTCTGGATGAGGAAGAACATAGTATCAGATCATCTCTTTACGATGAACTGGGGATTCCGCATTAGTGGAGACCCTGGTACTCGCATACCGGCGTATCGCAATCGAAGCGATAGTGGAAAATGCGAAAATCAATCATGGAACAGTTTCTAACATCTTGGACGACTTTTTGTACCTGACGGAAGTCACCAACCCCTGAGTTCCGCGACTGCCCGCACCCATTCAAAAAGCCCGCCGAACCGAGCAAGCAGCAGAAAGTTGCAGCTGTGTCGATCGAACCCAGATGACGTCTTCAGCAGCCTAAACACCAAGGACAAGTGCTGGGTGTATCATTGTGCCCCGAGTCAAAGGAGCAAAGGAGGCAGTGGAAACAACAGGAGGGGCTATTCATTGGTAGCAAGTGAAGTGGCACTTCACCAATAATTTTATCTTGCCGCACTTAAAAAAGTTTGTCCCGGTTTTTACTCCAAACATATTTCCCTGTTTAGTACTGCACGGAACTCTCTTGTACCAGCATGCGGGCGATTCAGACTAAGTGAATTAAAGTAGGCCTCCTCTTTTTCGCAGCTCAACCTCAAGGGCGGGGCCACTGGCCGAGCGTAGCTGTACGGTTGCTATAGCTGTTTGCGATACTGTTTGAGTTTGTTTGTGGAGGAAGTATCCGGTGAGGTAGATGGAGATTTTATCCCCGGCTGCTTCCAGTTCCAGGCGGCAGACCGTTAAAGCACTGGTTGTTGTGTGTATGGAGCATGCTTCTATCTGTAATGCGTTTAGTGTTCTGTCATTAAAATATGAATCTTGCTTATGATATAATGTGTATTTCATTAAAAACGCCATTTTCACGTTGTTTCGAGAATCATATTAAAAAATTTTGGATCACGTTTTGATGGAAATGGTGAGAGATTTCGTAACTGCGAAAAAATTTAGGTAGTTTGCCTTGCCAATACCAGAAAATATGAGGAACATAACATATGTCTCACTTCTAGTGTACTTGAAAACTTACAAACTTTAATTGAATCCGTATTCTCAAACGGACAATGCCTAAGAAACGAACTCTCTGTTTTGTATGCTGATGAAACGTACAGAAAGATTTCCATCCGAAAGGTGTTAGAAATGCTTAATAAGAATAAGGACATTTTTACGGATACTTATAAACTGTTCTCCCTGATTCTGACCATCTCTTCTACTACGGTACAGCATCTGTGGAAAGAAAGCTTTTCTTGCCTGAAGCGTATAAAAATATGCCTGAGGAACGCAATTTCGAAAGAGAGACTTTCTTCCTTAGCGATTACTTCAGTTCAGAAAGAACTTCTAGCGCAGTTAATAAAAGCACAGCCATTCTATGAACACATCACCGACAAGTTTGTAGCTTAGAAGGACCGAAGGATTGATTTGGGTCGGCCGTAGTGGCCGAGCGGTTCTAGGCGCTTCAATCCGGAACGGCGCTGCTGCTACGGTCGCAGGTTCGAATCCTGCCTTGGGCATGAATGTGTGCGCTGTCTTAGTCAGGTTTAAGTAGTTCTAAGTCTAGGGGACTGATGGCCTCAGATGTTAAGTCCCATTGTGCTCAGAGCCATTTGAACCATTTTTTTGCTCAGAGCCATTTGAACCATTTGATCCGTGCCCGATGGAGGTAGTCCCACGGATCCGCGATTGGATTTAAATCCTGGGCGTTTGGTAGCCATGGGAACACAGTAAAATCATTCTCGTACTATTCGAACCATGTGCGTAAACTATGAGCTGTGTAACATATTGCATTGTCCTGCTGGTAGATGCCATCGTGCCGAGAAAAACAAGCTGCATATAGGTATGGACACGGTCCCCAATGATAGATGCATACTTATGTTGGTTCACTGCGCGCTTCAGAATAACGAAATCACCCAAGGAAGATCATAACGCAGCTTCCTCTGTCCTGGCCCTTCTGACGATTGTTGCAGGGTGTTTGCATTCAGTCCGATGGAACATAAAACGTAATTCATCTTAAAAGGCCACCTGTCGCCACTCAGTGAACGTCCAGTTACCATACTGGCGTCCAAACTCCAGCCTTCGTCGCCGATGAAGAGCAGTCAGCATGGATGCATCAATAGGCGCATGTTGCGGAGGCCAGAGCACAAAAATGTTCGCTGAGCTTTCGTTGAGGAGACACTGCTGGTAGCCCCTTGCTTCATCTGGGCGAAGAATTTCTCAACAGTTAGTTTCAGTCTATTCGCCCATATGCATCTCCGTAGCCGCCATTCATCCCCGTCACCTATATCCTATGGTACACCGAGTTGCCGCCGGTTTTGGATAGCGTCTATTTGCCATCCACGGCATACCTTAACCACGGCGGCACATGAATAGTTTACAAACTTAATCGTTTCGGAAATGCTTCCACCCTTGGCCTGAGAACCAATGATGATGCCCTATAGTCGTCAGATAAATTGCTCTGTTTCCGCATTACGACAACAACTGCACTGTTTTCCGCGTCCCCCCGACATGCTTTATATACCCTCCACTGCTACTGCTGCCACCTGCCGTCTGTGAATGATTATTCCACGTTGACATCGAAGATAGGCAGTGGTCACATTAACGTAACGATGTGTATATTCCACTGAAAGGCGAATATGTGGAGAAGGACTAACAACAGCACCAAGTTTCATGGTCGCAGCTTAGTTTTTCAAGATGTTAAAACTGTATGACTACCCCTCACATAGATAACTGAAATCCAGTGAAATAAGTAATATGTGAGATATGTTATTAACAAAAACTATACTGGAAAGTGGTCTCTGAATGAAACCGGTCGTACAAATAAAAATAACTTATTCGATAGATTCACATGTTACAATATGTCATTTCTATGAAATAACTGCACCTCACAGAAATGAATATTTCGCTTCTTTCACGCCTTTTTATTTTAATACAACTAGTGCGCTGGTGTTCAACAAAGTCACGACAATTCCCCAGCACATTCTGCACAAGACACAGTCACACAACCTACTCCTTCGGGCTATTGGTTTTTGTTCTTACTCCTTGTATTCTCATGAGCTGATGCTAGAAGAATCTGTTCAGAGACTTGCATTGTCCATTGTATGCACCATCTATTGGGAAAAAGCCCACATATTCGGTTCAATACCTAGGAAATTTTTATTAATGCGGCGGCTATATAATGTCTATCCTTCAACTTGATCTTCAGGTATTCGATGGAGAACTATACAATAAACACACGCAATTACATCGTTAGCTGAGCTCTAAAATAAGACAGAGTTGCACATCACCTGCCTGCTGTCGTATCAGATAGAAACTGAACCCAACTGGTCATTCTGTAGATACAGTTCCTGAAATTTCCAATGGAAAACTCATGCGCTGATCCAAAAAGACTTCTCCATAAATCGATGTTACTCATTATATTGTCTCCACTGGTACCACCCGTCAAACCACCTCCAAGAAATAAACTCATTTGTCCTGTCTCGACCCGACAGAAAATACCTTAAACGATCAACCTTGCCGTTCTGGGGTGGCTTCCGGCCTTCAGCGATATGGACAGCAGTTAATTACGTGCAAACAACACCGGAGATGTATCTCTGGAGAGGCCAGAATAACATACGGATCCTGAAGAGAGGCAGTAGTCTTTTCATTAGTTGCAGGGGTAACAGTCTGGATGAATGACTGACCTGGCCTCGAACCAATAGCCAAGATACCCTTGTATGTTAGTACTACAAACGGCTGAAAGCAAGGGGAAACTACTGGAGTTATATTTCCCGAGTACATACGGCTCTACTGTATAGCTTAATGTGATAGCATCCTCTTGGACAAAAAATTTCTGAGGTAAAACAGGCGAAGGGGGCATTACTAAGGAAGCTGCAGTCATCAGAAAAAACTAATCTGACGTTCTACTGGATGAGGGTGGAACGTTATATTCCTTAATCGGGTACGTAGGTTAGAGAAATTAAAAAAAATTTGCGGTTAAGCTGTAGTTAGATTTAGTGGGAATTAGTGAAGTGCAGTGGCATGAACAACAGGACATCTAATCAGGTAAGTACGGGGTTATCAATACAGAATCAAATGCGGGTAATGTAGGTGTAGATCCGATAATGAATAATTAAGTAGGATTGCTGACGAACTAAGGTAAACAGTGGGGAGAACGTTTTATCATAGCCAAGACATACGCAAAATCAAGTCCCATGTGAAATAGTATAAGTTTCTATGCCTGCTACTCTGCAGATGATGAAGAGATTGAAATAATGTATGATGATATAAAAGAAATCATTCAGATAGTAAAGGGAGACGGAAGTTCATGATGGCGGACCACAACTCGACAACAGAAAGAGAGGGAGAAGGAGAAGGAAAAATAGCAGGCGAACGTGAACTGGGAAGGGGGGGGGGGGGGAGGATTAAGCAGAAGAAACTCGGTAAAATTTTGAGCAGAGGATAATTTAATCATCGCAAGCACTAGTTTTAGGAATCATGAAAGAAAGCCGTATATGTATAAGAGACCTGGGGACATTGGAAGGTTCCAGGACGCTTGTAAAATGGTAAGGCAGAGATTTCGAAACCAGATATTAAACTGTAGACAATTCCAGGGGCAGAGTGTTCCGAGAAACTGCTGCAGAAAGGTAGGATTTGGGACGTGGATAAGCTGAAAGAACCAGAAATTGTTGAGAACGTTAAAGGGAGCAGTAGGCAAATGTTGACTGAGAAAAGGGAAAATAAAACAACTGAAGACGAATTTGCATCTTTCAGAGACTGAACAGTGAAGACACCAGAGGATCAATTAGGCTAAAAGATGAAACTCAGTAGCGATCTTTGGATAATACACGAGGTATTAAATTCAACTGATGAAGGGAGAAGTTATTACAATCCAGCTGTCATTCTCACTTTTATGTGACTGACAGAATGTACAAACAGGCTAAGCAAGAATGGATAGCAGAGAAATTCAAAGTTGTTGAAGCATACGTGACTATCGAAATGATAGATGCCACCTGTAGGAAGAATGAAGACACCTTTAGAGAACACAGAAGCAGCTGTGCGAATATCAATAGGTCAGATGGCAAGCTAGTACGAAGTAAAAATTGAAGGCTGAAAGGCTGAGATAGTATATAGATGGGTTATGCAAAGGGAACTAAATTGATGGCAATATTAGGAGGAGGAAATAGATAAAGGGGAGACGGTAGTTATCACGGTGCATGAAGAATTTGGTAGAGCACTGAAAGAAAGTCGAAACAAGGCATCTGAAGTTAACGACATTCCCTCAGAATCATGACAAAACTATTCCACATGGTATGCAACATACATCATGATAAGCGAAATACCGTCAAACTTCAAGATGAATGTAATAACTGCAGTTTCAAAGTAGGCAGGTGTTGAGAGGTGCGAGTATTACAGGACCATCAAAGTTCCAAAATACCGACACGAAAGCTGACTCCATATAACCGACTAGGACGTGCACAACACTTCGCTCCGATGACTCACATCAGCGGTGGAGGCTCACATGACCACATGGTACCAGTCCTACACCATCTGTTCGTTCCAAATCATCCAGTGCACTCTTTCAAGGGGGTTACTTATATTTTGGTTCAAATGGCTCTGAGCACTATGGGACTTAACATCTATGGTCATCAGTCCCCTAGAACTTAGAACTACTTAAACCTAACTAACCTAAGGACATCACACAACACCCAGCCATCACGAGGCAGAGAAAATCCCTGACCCCGCCGGGAATCGAACCCGGTAACCCGAGCGTGGGAAGCGAGAACGCTACCGCACGACCACGAGATGCGGGCTGGTTACTTATATTTTGTCCGGTGAGTTTATGAACTCTTACTGATATACTATGTTGCATCATCACTTTTGGATCCCAAGCTTCTCTGTCCAATGCCCCCCCCCCCCCTATCCGTCAACCCTCACAGCTACGACCAGAAACGTCAACAGACTAATTTGACCAAGAGGAACGCAATGAATTGAACTAAGAGCCAGAAATCTAAATCTGCAGGTTTGTTGTATCAAACCCTACATCTGCATAGACGAAGTAACATACACCCCCCAGTGCTGAAATGACCACACGGAATAGATAGTGCGCAAACTTACCTTTCGATACAAGCAAATAGCAAATTTTTTTCAGAAGTGAGCAAGTAACAGTGCTAAAGCGAATGTGGCATCTGTGGTACTGCAACAGAGTAGCATCGGGTTTATACGCTGTTGAAAACTAGACAGTTGCTATTCAGAGCCTTTCTTCCACTACTGACCGACTTTCCCTTAATGGACACCCCTCTCCCGTAGTTTCCTTTTATCACATAAAAGCACACTTGGAAGGCTGTTTCCCGAACAGAATGTAATCTATGTGCATCATTTAATGTAGGACATAAACCTGAATACAATGGCAGTCACAAGCTCTATGTTGCAAATTTATTGCAGATCTTCAGTTCTATAAATGCTGGAAACTAGAAGCGTTATTTCCTAGTAACTGTTCGAAATCATAATTTCCAGTCTCGAAATATCACACCATTTTGTTAACAGAAGTTAAGAAAGAGTTAATTTAAATTTACATACTCGAATATCAAGAATGGGAAATAAATACAGACGTAAGTAACAATGTGAGGTCAGTCATATAGACAAAAAAAATTAATTTTGGTGCTTCGATTGTTTAGTCGTATTGACACGTCCACTGAATAAGGTAGTGTAACAAATGACAACCATCAAAAATGAATAATGAATCACTACAAGATTTTTCAACATTATGTCATATCTAATAATTTTGTTAGATTTAGTAACAATTTCTTCACAGAGAATCAATAAATTTTACTAGTTATTACAGCTTTGTTGAGATTTAATGTTTCGTGCTTCTTTCCAAATATAAAGAGGCAATCAAATTTTTTAACTGGAGGCTTATGAAACGTACAATTCACAGTGTGATTCATACCTTTTGGAAAAGCTGTGATAAGGAGACAACACATAATTAAAATGATCTGCCCAATCATAACACTGCGTTTTCGTCCCAGGCGAATAACAAACAGGCATAGTATTGTTCCTGGAATTCCAACAACCCCTAAAAAGAAAACAAAGAACAATAATTATTACAACATACTTGTTATACTGAAGTTGCACAAAAGCTTAAAAATGTAAATTTTATTTTAATCAACACTATCTTGCAAACTGAAAAATTTCATTGTAAGAATTGTTCTCACCTAGAAAGTAAGGCTCACTTTCTGTTTTACTATAACATACGTGAACTACAAATGAGAAAGCGAAAATATAGTCATTTTTGCTACAAATGATTCAAAATACAGTCGTTGAAACATCATCGAGACATTCACAGAGAATATAGATTGTGTATATTCGAAATTTAGGAAAAAATAATTAGCTGTTGCTGGCTAAAGAGAAGCTGTTAATTTTGATGTTCCAGTGATGCACGGAAAAACAAATGCTTTGTGGCTTTCCAACACAGAAAGTGTTGTAATAAGTTTTGTTTCACAGTTGTCCTGATCTGTTAATTTCACACCGTTAAACAGATATAGGTCTTTCTCAAATCTGGTTATCAGCCAGAGAAAGTGTATGCTCGATGTCGATGAAGTCTGGAATACACGGTTTTCTATCTAAGATAAAGAAAAAGAAGCATACTAAATTTAAAAAAAAATCTTAATAGTAGAGACAATAGGTAACGCTATAAATAAGCAGTACTGTCTGTTATGAGATCTTATGCTTCACATAATTAGCCCCAAAACCATATATTACAGTTATTTGTTTTATTCCTGAAATTACGTTGTATAACTCGCTATTAATTACGTGCTATATGTACATCCTAAAAAGGAAATTTGGAACAGGGTTGCTGACATGCGCTAGAAAAATAGAACTGAGCGTTTGTGATGTGCTAATAGGTTTTGAGGGTGTCAACTGAGAGATCACATTATTTACACATTAAAACTGGGTATTGTTAGGGTTCAGACACTTTTGTTATACATTTTAATAGTTTTTCTCCGTTAATAGCTATTTTTGGGAAAACTGTTGTTTGCTTGTATTTGTGAACATATTTTAATGTCTTGATATGCTTCATAAAATGAAAGTGTCTTTTTTTCAGTCATTATTAACATCATGCAAATTTCAGGTACCGTAGTCAACTAATTTATTGCAAAACTATCCATTTTGTGTAAATTCTTAACTTTCAAAGTTAATTACTAAATATCACACAAACTCAAAATCACTGGTCTTCTTGTAAAACGCTTGCAAGTGAATGAAAATGAATAACATAAAACATTTAATTGTATCACCGAGTACCACACGTGATGTGGCGCAGGCTTTGCGAGAAGTAGAGCAGTTGAGAGTTGAGTTGAACAGAGACCAACAGTTGAGAGTTCCAATCCGTTCTGAGACGAAATGTATGGAAGTTTTTCAGTGGGAACACTACGAACTGTTAAGTAAGATCAAATGAATAAACAACTTGTATTACTCATGGCGCTGTTTTTGAAGTGTAATCCTTATTTAAATTACAATCTTATGATTTACAATATCAGTTTTGTAGTAGTTAAAAAATCTGCCTAGAGATCTGAAGCTGCAGCTTGACGTAACGTTACCAACATCTTGAACAATAATTACATAAAGTAATGTTTTTCGGGCAACGAAGAGAAAATAATGAAATAGCTTTGTAGTTCATTTCTCAGTGAGTCTTCTAAGACGATTTGTTAATCACACTTAACTCGCAAAACAAGCAACTGATGCACTCAAATAACAGTCAGTATAAAACAGCTTTGGGTAACCCCATATCCCAAATAATTTTCTTACTGACATTGGATGGAGGGGAAGCAAAGAAGAGAGGTATTAAAGTCTGTAGTACGTTTATTAAACACGCTAATTAATCTTTAATCCTACAGAAGAAATTTTGCCGTTTTACTGTTGCTTGTTCTGAACAAAACCACAACGACAATACGATTCAGTTTTGTCTTGCTCTATCTGACGATGGAAATTTGACAAGATAATGAATTGTTTCTTACTACAGGCCGTCCATTTCTTCCCATTTATCGCGATTTAGGTACAGTAACGAAAAAAATTATGAATATGAAGTCATAATCAGATAACAATATGCAGAATTTTAAGTGACAGAATTCGAACGCCAACACTTTTGGATTCTGTTAACTGGTGGGAAGGATATTACAGAAATAGTTATATAGCCGCGCAATGACTAGACAGAGTCGTTACTGTCAAACAGAATATTAAATTTTCGCCTGATAAGTACACATAGTACAAGTATTGTGATATGGCGTGGACAATTTCGAGTTAAGTAAGTTCTAATATACAACTTTCATATTACTTTCAGATACTTGATTTGTCAACAATGGTACAGTAATACGATGGGTGATTGTCATATTATGGTTTAGAACTCCACTACTGGCCATTAAAATTGCTACACCACGAAGATGACGTGCTATAGACGCGAAATTTAACCGACAGGAGGAAAATGCTGTGACGATTAGCTTTTCAGAGCATTCACACCAGGTTGGCGCCGGTGGCGACACCTACAACGTGCTGACATGAGGAAAGTTTCCAACAGATTTCTCATACACAAACAGCAGTTGATCGGCGTTGCCTGGTGAAACGTTGTTGTGATGCCTCGTGTAAGGAGGAGAAATGCGTACCATCACGTTTCCGACTTTGATAAAGGTCGGATTGTAGCCAATCGCGATTGCGGTTTATCGTATCGCGATATTGCTGCTCGTGTTTGTCGACATCCAATGATTGTTAGCAGAATATGGAATCGGTGGGTTCAGGAGGGTAATACGGAACGCCGTGCTGCATCCCAATGGCCTCGTATCACTAGCAGTCGAGATGACAGGCATCTTATCCGCATCGCTGTAACGGATCGTGCAGCCACGTCTCGATCCCTGAGTCAACAGATGGGGACGTTTGCAAGACAACAACCATCTGCACGAACAGTTCGACGACGTTTGCAGCAGCATGGACTATCAACTCGGAGACCTTGGCTGCGGTTACACTTGACGCTGCATCACAGACAGGAGCGCCTGCGATGGTGTACTCAACGACGAACCTGGGTGCGCGAATGGCAAAACGTTATTTTTTCGGATGAATCCAGGTTCTGTTTACAGCATCATGATGGTCGCATCCGTGTTTGGCGACATCGCGGTGAACGCACATTGGAAGCGTGTATTCGTCATCGCCATACTGGCGTATCACCCGGCGTGATGGTATAGGGTGCCATTGGTTACACGTCTCGGTCACCTCTTGTTCGCACTGGCGGAACTTTGAACAGTGGACGTTACATTTCAGACGTGTTACGACCCGTGGCTCTACCCTTCATTCGATGCCTGCGAAACCCTACATTTCAGCAGGACAATGCACGACCGCATGTTGCAGGTCCTGTACGGGCCTTTCTGGATACAGAAAATTTTCGACTGCTGCCCTGGTCAGCACATTCTCCATATCTTTCACCAATTGAAAACGTCTGGTCAATGGTGGCCGAGCAACTGACTCGTCACAATACTCCAGTCACTACTCTTGATGAACTGTGGTATCGTGTTGAAGCTGAATGGGCAGCTGTGCCTGTACACGCCATCCAAGCTCTGTTTGACTCAATGCCCAGGCGTATCAAGACCGTTATTACCGCCAGAGGTGGTTGTTCTGGGTACTGATTTCTCAGGATCTATGCACCCAAACTGCGTGAAAATGTAATCACATGTCAGTTCTAGTATAATATATTTGTCCAATGAATTCCCGTTTATCATCTGCATTTCTTCTTGGTGTAGCAATTTTAATGGCCAGTAGTGTAGTTTTTAAGCAAATATGATTGTTTCTGTTACCACTGCGAGAAAATTTTGCAATTGTGAAACCATGCACGTCACACTACACAATACGTGCTGTCATCACTGCGTATGCTCATTCACTGAAACTGTTTGCAGGATCCGTACGTCTGTGTCTCAACGGAATTAATTCTCCTACAGAAAATTTTCCCTCATTGCTAAACAATAGTTCCATACTTTGCTTTCCAGATTTGAATAACTTTAACAAGTTCTGGGATAAAAAATTTAAATATATGTTTCTTTCATATCAGTTACACAGTAAGGATTTAATAACCTATGGAACCCTTATATTCTGAACATTTCATATGTCCACTCAATAACAGAGTACTTTACTACAGAGCTTGATGCTCTTGCCAGTAGTAATGTGCGGCGGGGAGGGGGAGGAGCAGACGTGGAGATCAAACGGAAGTTCGGATCCCCCGATCAGCCCATCAGTTCAGTCAGCCTGGTTACTGCCAGGAAAGAAGGAAGATCAGGGTTTAACGTCCCGTTGATATCTAGGTCATTCGAGACGCTGAACAAACTCGGGTCACGTATTGCCAAGGTTATTTCGACTACGCTTCAGAATTTTCTCTGGAAGCTCTTACACATCTTCCATACAGTCCGATCTCTCCCCATGCGATTTCCATATTTTTTGGAGCCCTGAAGAAAGACATTCGTGGCTGTCGATTTGCTTCGGACGAAGAGGTGCACTCCTGGGTACAGTCGTGCATACGTAAACAACGGCAAACATTTTACCATTGAAGCATTGACGATCTTCTCTCACAATGGAATAAATGTATTAACAGTTAGGCAATACTTTTGAAATAATAAACAGTTTACTTACTTTTTTCCCATCTGTCTCGTTTTCATTTGACAGCCTCTTATAGTTACTGAAAGGTCCAAAGAGAATTTGATTCTCTTGTCGAATATGCACGCAAATCAAACAATTATGGATGGTGGAGACATTAATTCAGCCACTATATCTCGACGAAAATATATGTTTAAAGTCGGTGGTAGGCATGAAGCATCGTCCAAAATTGTACTAAATGTTTTCTACGATAATTATTTTGAGAAACTAATTCAGGAGCCCACTCGAAGTGTAAATGGATGCAGTAACATACTAGACCTCTTACAACAAACAAACATGAGCAAGTAGACAATTTCATGAGGAATGTAGTGACACGGTCGGCCCCTGTGGCCGAGAGGTTCTAGGCGCTTCAGTCCGGAACCGCGCTCCTGCTACGGTAGCAGGTTCGAATCCTGCCTCGGGCATGGATATGTGTGATGTCCTTAGGTTAGTTAGGTTTAAGTAGTTCTAAATCTAGGAGGCTCATGACCTCAGATGTTAAGTCCCATAGTGCTTAGAGCCATTTGAACCATTTGTTGTAGCGACACGCAATACTGTGGCATCCAAATCCACGAAATATAGACGCAAAGTGTATATGTTAAATAAAATCAGCAGATAAAAATTCGCTTGACAAATTCCTAAGAGACAATCTCCATTATTTCCATACTAACTACACTACTGTTTGGGAAAATCGCAACACCCAGAAGCAGTGGTCTGGATCACCACAAAATCGCAGGAGGTGTAGAACGATGGTATCAGAATAAGCGATTAATTTGCAGAGAGATGGCGTGCACATAATCCCAGCACTGAACTTTTTGTGTGACCGAACAGGTCAGTGTAGCGCCACACTCAGTCGGTGCAGAGCCGTCAAACCAAGTGCAATTGTGGAAGAAAGTGCCGGTAAGCCACGTCGACGTCAAAGGGCGCAATATCTGCATTTGAGCGAGTATCAACGGGCCAAAATGATTGGAAACGGGTCTGATATACCGTGAAGTTGCGATTTGTATAGGGCAAGATGCTACGACAGTAATGTACACTACTGGCCATTAAAATTGCTACACCACGAAGATGACGTGCTATAGACGCGAAATTTAACCGACAGGAAGAAGATGCTGTGATATGCAAATGATTAACTTTTCAGATTATTCACACCAGGTTGGCGCCAGTGGCCAGACCTACAACGTGCTGACATGAGGAAAGTTTCCAAACGATTTCTCATACACAAACAGCAGTTGATCGGCGTTGCCTGGTGAAACGTTGTTGTGATGCCTCGTGTAAGGAGAAGAAATGCGTACCATCACGTTTACGACTTTGATAAAAGTCGAATTGTAGCCAATCGCGATTGCGGTTTATCGTATCGCGACATTGCTGCTCGCGTTAGTCGATATCCAATGACTGTTAGCAGAATATGGAATCGGTGGGTTCTGGAGGGTAATACGGAACGCCGTGCTGGATCCCAATGGCCTCGTATCACTAGCTGTCGAGATTACAGGCTTCTTATCCGCATCGCTGTAAAGGATCGTGCAGCCACGTCTCGATCCCTGAGTCAACAGACGGGGACGTTTGCAAGGCAACAACCATCTGCACGAACAGTTCGACGACGTTTGCAGCAGCATGGACTATCAGCTCGGAGACCACGGCTGCAGTTACACTTGACGCTGCATCAGAGACAGGAGCGCCTGCGATGGTGTACTCAACGACGAACCTGGGTGCACGAATGGCGATGACCTCAGAAGTTAAGTCCCATAGTGCTCAGAGCCATTTGAAGTATCGTGTCGGACCGTCTTTTGCGGGGCGTAGTGCAGCAACTCGACGTGCCATGGACTCAACAAGTTGTTCAAGTCCCCTGTAGAAGTATTGAAGTATGCTGCCTCTATAGCTGTCCATAATTGCGGAATTGTTGCAGGTGCAGGATTTTGTGCACGAACTGACTTTCTTGATTATGTGCCATAAATGTTCGATGGGATTCATGTCGGGCGATCTGGGAGGCCAAATCATTCGCTCGAATTGTCCAGAATGTTCTTGAAACCAATCGCGAGCAACTGTGGCCTGGTGACATGGCGCATTGTCATCCATAAAAATTCCATCGTTGTTTGGGATCATGAAGCCCATGAATGGCTGCAAATAGTCTCCAAGTAGCCGAACATAACCATTTCCTGTAAATGATCGGTTCAGTTGGACCAGAGAACCCACTTCATACCACGTAAACACAGCCCACATCATTATGGAGCCACCACCAGCTTGCACAGTGCCTTGTTGACAACTTCGGTTAATGGCTTTGTTGGGTCTGCCCCACACTCGAACCCTACCATCAGCTCTTACCAACTGAAGTCGGGACTCATCTGACCAGGCCACGGTTTTCCAGTCGTCTAGGGTGCAGGCTATATGGTCACGAGACCCAGAAAGGCGCTGCAGGAGGTATCGTGCTGTTAGCAAAGGCATTCGCGTCGGTCGTCTGCTGTTATAGCCCGTTATCGCCAAATTTCCCTGCACTGTCCTAACGGATACGTCAGTCGTACGTCCCACGTCGATTTTTGCGGATGTTTCAAGTACTGTTGCTTGTCTGTTAGCACTGATAACTGTTCGTAATCACTGCGGCTCTCGGTCGTTAAGTGAAGGCCTTCGGCCAGTGTGTCGTGCGTGGTGAGAGCAATGCCTGATATGTGGTATTCTCAGCACGCTCTTGACGCTGTGTATCTCGGAATATTGAATTCCCTAACGGTTTCAAGAGGCGCAATGTGGTAGGTCTATACCGCATACAAGGAAAGTGGAAAACATCTTCCCCTAAGTCAAAACGAGGATGGAAGCATTTGCTGAGTGATCATGACAGACAGTCACTGAAGAGGACGACGTCTGCAAAAGTCACTGCAGAAGTGAATATCGCTTTCGCGAACCCTGTTAGCACAAAAAAAAAAAAAAAAAAAAAAACACAACACAAAGGATGATCATAAGTTGGAATTGCAGGGAGAGCTGGAACTCCAAAATCACTCATCAGTGATGCAGATGACTGTAACTGGAAAACGTGGTGCCGAAGCCATAAAACAAGGTCTGTAGAGCAATGTAAGAAAGTCATTTGGTCGGAGGAGTCTTGTTGCACACTGCTTCCAACTTCGGGTCGAGTTTACATCCCAAGATTGAAACATGGTGGTGTTCGGTGAGTTCGTCAATCATATCGTCGTATTCCATGCACCCCATGGTTACTCTACAAGGTCGCATTACTACCACGAATTATGCGACCGCTCTGACTGATCTGGTTCTTCCCATGGTGCAATGTTTGTTTCCGAATGGTGCCGTGTTCCATGACAGTGGCCCTATTCACACAGCTCGCATCTTCCCTGCCGCCAGATCTCAATATTATTAAGCCTTTGCGGTCAACTTTGGAGAGAAGGATACGTGATCGTTATCCACCTCCATCATCATTACCTGAACTTGCCACTATTTTACAGGAAGAATGGCATAAGACCACTTTGAAACCCACAGGAGTTGTATTTATCTATTCCGAGACGAATGGAAGCTGTTTTGAATGTGAGAGGGTTTCCTACACCGTATTAGGCATAGTTTTTGGCGTTTCTATATTTCATCCACCCCTTATATATCTGAGGAAGCTTTATGGGCTACCTGCCGTTCTCGCACTATATAAACGGTTTAGGAGACTACCTCAGCAACCGTCTTAGACTGTTTGGAAGATGACGATGTCGTTTATTATCTAGTGAAGTGATCAGATTGTCAAAATGAGTTACAAAATTATTTAGACAATATATTTGCACCGCGCGAAAAGCGGCAATAATTGATCCTGCACCATAAAGAGTGTGTGATCCTCCAGCACGTACTAAGCATTGAGGTATCCAAGGACGACTCACGACTCACTCCCGCCCTCTCAGCTTAACTTCCACCAGCATCTCTCTCCTGTCTTCCAAAGTTCTTTTCTATTTTTTTAATTTACTGACTTTCGGAACGTGCGCATACAGCTTTCTCAAATCCTAAACTTCTAAGAGGCCCCTCTTGCATATTAATGGACTAGCACACCTGGAAGAAAGAATTTTATTGTATTTGGTGCGAGGACTGGTTTGGTGCAGCTTTCCATGCTAATCTGTTCTGTTATAGCCTCTTCATCTCTGCATAATTACCGAAACCTACTAAACTTAACTCCGTCCGAACAGGCCTTGGAAGGCCCAACGGTACCGATCGGCAGCCATGTCATCCTCAGACCACAGGCGTCACTGGATGTGGATATGGAAGGGCATGTGGTCTGCACACCGCTCTCCCACCGTATGTCAGTTTACGATACCGAAGTCGCTACTTCTCTGTTCAAGTATCTCCTCAGTTTGTCTCACAAGGGCTGAGTGCACCCCGCTTGCCAACAGCGCTCAGCAGACCGGATGGTCACCCATCCAAGCGCTAGCCCAGCCCGACAGCGCTTAACTTCGGTGACTTGACAGGAACCGATGTTACCACTGGGGCATGGCCGTTGGTTACTGTAACCTATACGCATCTGTATTTAAGCCTTGGTCTCCCTCTACATTCCTTACCCGCACAGTTCCTTCCATTACTAACTAGACGATTCCTTGATGCCTCAGGATGTTCCTAACAACCGAGCCCATCACTTACTCAAATTGTGCGATAAATTTGTTTTTTCCCATGCGATTCACTATTTCCTAATTAGTTATTCGATCTCCCCATCTAATCCACAGCATTTTTCTACGCTGCCACATTTCAAAAGCTTCTATTTTCTTCTTGTCTGAATTGCCTATCGTCCACATTTCACTTCTAATCAAGGGTACACTCCAAATAAATACTTCCAGAAATACTTCCTAACACTTAAATTTATATTAGATGTTAACCAATTCCTCTTTTTCAGAAATGGTTTGGTTGCTATCGTCTTGGATCGTCAGTTTTCTTGCTGCCCAATTGCCAAAACCGCTCTTCTACTTTTAGTGTCTGATTTCCTAATCTAATTCCTTCAGCATCGCCTGATTCAGTTCTACCACATTGCATTATTCTTGTTTTATTTTTGGTGAAGTTCGTCTTATAACCTCTTTTCAAGCACTGACCACTCCGTTCAACTGCTCTTCCAAGTTCTTAGCCGTCTCTGACAAAAATACAGTGCCGTCGACGAACCACAAAGTTTCGCTGAACTAGCACTTCTGGAAGAAAAGGTATCGCGGAGAAATTCTTTAGCCATAGCGTAAGGGGGGAGGGGTGGTGGGAGCTTCCCAGAAGTTTCGAAGGTAGGAGAGGTACTGGCAGAAGAAGGCGCGGCTCATAATTTCCTTACTGGGAAAAGCTGCGACATTTACCGATCGGAACTAATCTAGACGCAGACCAGTCTTTCACTGCAACCAAGATTTCAGGAAAAGGGGGGGGGGGGGGTCGAGGGAGGTGGAGAGACTGGGAGCAATGTCACACTCCAGCCACAAGTTTAGACACATCTTTCCGTTTCATACTCACCCACTTAGTAACACCAGAAGCTAAATCCGCGATAGGATCTATAGGTAGTACATTTATCTACTGATGTCACGTTTCCCGATACTTCTTCGCAACAAATCGTACTAAAAAAATCGTTTCGGAGAGTGATCATTAATGCTTCACTATATGCTTAATGTTTTTCGTGTTTTCAAATCTAAACTTAGACGTTTAATGCTATGTGTGTGTTCATGTCACGGCGTTTATGAGTCCGCGAGACGAAATAGTGATGTTTCCGTGACGTGACGGGTCTTGTGCTGTGATTGGCTGACAAGAAGCAAAACAAGCTGTTACCATGTTGACTTGCTTGTGAACTAGTCCACCTATAAAAATATGCAGTTTAAGTGATAAACTATACTAAAGATCTCTTCGAAACGCGTCAATTTGTAGTGCTAAAGTATCAGAAATTGTGATGTTGGTATATGAACATTTTACCACTAATTTTAAGCACCTCATTTAGTAGGTTAAATAGGTACTTACAACAAATTATTTCGTTTCGTCTATTAACGAACGGTTTTCTTACCCTAATTGATTTGTTTATGGATGAAATCAACTTGTCTCCCCTTCTGTGCTGTAAAATTAATTTCATTAAAATTTAGATGATTCAATAGTTCTTTTTCAAGCTCATGTTTTGCCTAATAAATTGCACACTAACTTCATGTTGTCTTCTTTTTAGATTCCCGGTACGCTGTAGTTATTCGTAAGAAAGTGAAACTCAAAATACACTCACAAAAAGAAACTTGGTAATAACGATAACGGGACTTTTTTCCGACGCGTATTTCCTCTATTCATTCGTGAAACTCCCGCTAGGTGGTGTCATTTAATGTTGCAGTCAAGAAGGTCAGAACCTCCTCGGCTACAATATTCTAGTGCTCTCCATGGAGACATTTACAAACTTATTGCTACAGCAGATAGAATTATCAATGACAGAGACAAAAAACTACGGCATATATGTCACTGTCAAAACATTCATACTAAATGTCGGTTGATGACACATCAAAGCATAATAGCGATATAGAGACAAGGACTCTGTAAAGAAGTTTTAGCCAGTTTCTTCATTCTTTTTTTATGTAAGCAGCGGAACGTGAAAGTCGTGTGGAAGTTGGTAGGGCCGTCGGCTCACGTTGACGTGCATGCAGACGGGTTATCAAACGTTACGAGATGAAGCACCGTCGGCACACGACACTAGTTGGTTAACGTAATTTTG
This sequence comes from Schistocerca americana, assembly GCF_021461395.2. NCBI lineage: Eukaryota > Metazoa > Arthropoda > Insecta > Orthoptera > Acrididae > Schistocerca > Schistocerca americana. Next base: position 626,235,390 of record NC_060130.1, read on the forward strand.
CGCAATCAGCTCCGTTCACTCCTACTTGGCATGCAAACTATGCAGTTTGTTCACGGAAATGGACGCGCGTAGAATGCCTACGGTAGCTCTATTAGAAGGCACATTTCCTTTCTTGACCATATGCGTCATTTCCGTCTGTGGTATACATAAATAAAAACTTCAATATTTCAAAATCGTGCTCTGCCTCGTGATGGCTGGGTGTTGTGTGCTGTCCTTAGGATAGTTAGGTTTAAGTAGTTCTAAGTTCTAGGGGACTGATGACCATAGATGTTAAGCCCCATAGTGCTCAGAGCCATTTGAACCATTTTTTTTTTCAAAATCGTGAACGTGTAAAAAGACAAAAATGAAAGGTACATGACTATTCAGCGAGGACATGAGCTTATAAAAGGTCACCAAATCGAAGAAACTCACTCCTGACAGAAGAGTGCACATATGCAAGGGTTATCCGAAACTAACGTACAAGGCATGTAGCTTAGCATGAAATATCCGTGGTGGAAGTTGGTACCACTGCCGTGTGGCGGGAAGTCAGCGGAAGGAACGAGCATTCCCGACAATCAGTGCTCGTCGGTTAGTGTTGTGGTGACTGTTAGAAATGAGCGTTCTCATTCCGGCTCCCGCCAAGTGCGAAGTGCGCGTTGTAATTCGCTATTTAAATGCTAAGGGCAAGAACGCCGTTGTGATTCATCGCGAAAATGTTTCAGTTTATGGAGAGGACGTAATATCAAGGCAGCATGTGACGAAATGAGTACGGAATTTCAGTTTTTGAAAGACGGAAATTCACGATGAATACAGAAGCGGAAGGCCGTCTTTTGTGTTTGATGTGGTGCAGAAAATTGAAGAACATCTTCTCTCCGATCGCCGTTCGACAATTGACGACCTGCATGCAGTTTGTCCGAACATTTCACGAACTGTTGTTCATGAAATCGTAACTGATCGACTAAATTATCGCAAGTTGCGTGCGCGACGGGTGCCCAAAATGCTTACCGAAGCACATAAAATGAACTGAGTCAGTGCTGCTCACAAATTTCTTGACCGTTTTGAGACTGAAGACGAGGCTTTTCTCAACTCTATAGTGACAGGAGATGAAATTTTGTCGTTATCATCATACTCCAGAGAGCAAACGACAATCAACTCATTCTCCTTCAGCAAAAAAATTTCGACACGCAAGTCGCCGAAGTGGCGTCAACTCGACAGATTTGCACCAGGGGAACGGTCTACCCGACGGGAGGCCCTAGCCACACGGCATTAATTTTTTAGCCAAACAATTCAAAACTCAGCAAACAGAGAGGCAAATTATAGTATCAGCGTTTTGGGACGAAAAGGGGGTTCTACTCGTTGATTTTTTGGAAAGAGGTGAAACAATAAATGCTGCAAGATTTTGTGAGAACATGAAGAAACTTTGCATAGCCATGCAAAACAAATGTCGCGGGATGCTGTCAACCGGAGTCTGTCGCCTACATGACAAAGCGTGTCCGCACATCGCTCATGCAACACAAGAGTTATTGCCTTCGTTTGGTTAGCATGTTTTAACCCACTCGTCTCACAGCCCCGATGTCCCACCTGTTCACTAAATTGAAGGAACACTTTTCATACGACGACGAGTTCAAAATCGAAGTGAAGAATTGGCTGAAAAAAGCGCGGGAGTCGTCTGTGACACAGGAATCAAAAAACTCGTCCTACGGATGACAAAATGTATTGAGATAAATGATGATTATGTAGAAAGACAATGCAAGACCTACACTACAATACATGTAAATTTTATAAAAATAAATTCATTTTTTGTACTTCAAAAGATTCTTGTAACCTCACTTTCCAGATTAGCCTCGTATTTACATAACATCAAATACACAGTATTACAGAAATTATTTCTACTAATTTCATAGGAAAGTCTCATAGTCTTTTAGAATATGCGAAAGTGAAAAGAAAAAACTGTATACAACAGGAGGATGCGAACCCTACAAAATTCTACCCTCACTTCCGGAGCGTAGTGCCTCAACTAACTACACTACGCTGAAAATATGCCGCGATCGCCCTTGTATTTTGTCTTTCACTCTTCTAAAGACTGTAACTGTCGAAATATTAATTTACACTTAATTATAACAAATCCTAACAAGAAAGACACGTTTTCATTAATCTGCAAGGGTCGATACCATAAAACATCTTACTCTTGTAACAGGCGAGCTATAAAGCGAAAATAACTAGATACGAAAATTCTTTAACCATCAACATGAGGCTTCCCGTCATTTTGTTACAACATGTCGTACAAGTAACGATCCGTTCTTGAGACATTCAATGTGCTGATGCTTAGAAACAGCATATATTCATAGGGTATAACGCATAATATAAAAACCACCAAATATGGGTTTCTACTGAATACGACAAATACAGTAGGGCGTCTTGCTTTCTGGCTCCGTTTTTGCTTCCTATTGGTTCTACTTTACGACATATGTTTCCGAAATGTCGCAGAACTCCTTTTGTGTTTCACGTGAAGAAATCGCCCCTCAACGTGAAATAGCAGGGAGTGAAATCACAAATAGCTCAGCCTATGGAGGCTCATACGAGCTGTATCCTGTAGAAGCTACACCTCCAGGGCTATACTACAAAGAGCTATCGGGCATTTTAAGGCGCAACCTTCAGACCCGCTACTACCTGTTTGAGCAACATCAGTCGATATCAACAGTTCCAACAATGCTGACTGCCAATATTCGTGTGGGAAATATTCGAAATGCGTCTGACAATATAAATTCTATATCAGTTGCTGAGAAACATATTTCATTATACAGGGTGAAAAGTATTTAAACTGACAAACACTTGGAGGTTGTAGGGGACATCAAAACAAATATTTTTCCCTAATGTCATTTTTCTGTGTGAGAAGTATTTAAACCGGTTGAGGAAGATTTCTTTAGCAGCAAATTAATTAAACCAACAAACACTTTTCCATTTTTTATGACCAAGAGACAACACAATAACACAACCCAATTTCAATTACAGTAGATTTTCAAAAATGCCCCCATTGACACGTAAACGAAGGTTACACCAGTGGATCATGTTCTGTCTGACACGGGCAAAAACCCCAGGAATACTCTGAATTGTTCCTGCTACTGCTGCTACTATCCAGGCAACGAGATCCTCTTCTGATGCAACAGGAGTTGTGTAAACAAGGTTGCGCATCTCTCCCCACACAAAAATTCCAGAGGGGACATGTCTGGGGATCGAACAGGTCATGGAACAGGACCACCTCTGCCAGTCCACGTTTCTGGGAACCGTCGGTCCAGGAATCGACGCACACGACGATTGAAATGTGCCGGCGCCCCGTCATGTTGGAACCACATGCGTTGTCTTGTAGGGAGCGGGACGTCTTCCAGCAATTCTAGGAATGCTCTGGCGAGAAAATTGTAATAGTGCCTGCCATTTAATGGCCTAGGTAGCAGATACGGCCCAATTAAACAGTCTCCAACAACATCGACCCACACATTAACGAAGAACCGCACTTGATGAGCGCTAGTAATTGTGGCATGTGGGTTATCCTCACTCCAAGCATGTGAATTGTGCATGTTGAAGACTCCATCACGCCCGAACGTTGCTTCATCGGTAAACAACACAGAGGATGGAAATGTAGGATGCATTTCACACTGTTCCAGATACCACTGCGAAAACTGTGCTTTGGGTGGATAATCAACTGGTTCCAGGTTGTGGACACGCTGTATGTGAAATGGACGTAACAACTGCTCCAGAAGGACTATTTTTACATTCGTCTGATTCGTCCCCATGCTACGTGCAATTGCACGAGTGCTGATTGAAGGATCCCGCTCCACATGCTGCAAGACAGCTTCCTCAAATTGCAGCGTTCTTACCGTGCGACGGCGTCCCTGTCCAGGTAATCTGCAAAATGACCCGGTCTGACGCAGACGTTGGTACACAGCAGCAAAGGTCGTAATGATGCGGGATACGGCGATTACGATATTGTTGTTGATAAACCCGCTGTGCAGCTCGTCCGTTGTGGTGCGCTACATAGTACGCACCAACGATATGAGTGTACTCACTCTCGGTGTATCGCTCCATTAGTAAACAGACACAATGAATTACTACACTGGTGGACAGCAGTTGCCTACAACTGAAGATCGTAATACGCCCTCCAACAACTGAAGATCGTAATATGGCCTCTACCGGTTTAAATCATCCTCATAGGAAAAAATGACATTAGGGAAAAATATTTGTTTTGATGTCCCCTACAACCTCCCAGAGTTTGTCGGTTTAAATACTTTTCACCCTGTATATTCTGGGGCAGCTCCGCCTAAGAGCCTTTAAGTATGAGCGCGCCTGAGCAGAAGTAAAACTCTGAGGGCGGATCATGAGCCGCGACTGGACAGCTCTGTCGGTAAACCATTTGCCCGCAAAAGGCTAAAGTCCCAGGTTCGAATTCCGTTCCAGCACATGCTTTAAATCTACCAGGAAATATGAAATGAGTGCAAACTCCGCGGCAGAGTGAAAATTCTTTCTGGAAATACGAGTCAAGGCTTCGCAATGTAACTCGAACTTACCTGCCATCGTGATGTTAAAAAATATGTTGCTTCCCATTCTGTCGAGAGACTGCGTGAAGGAGAAGAAGGTAAGGCCGGAGACGAACCAGGCTTGGCAGAGCACGCACATCCTGCGCCGCAGGGAGGCGGACCGGAAGAGCGCCGTGATGTCCGGCCGGGGCTGCTCCTCGGGCTGCTGGATCGCGGCTGGCAGGCGCTCCCGCACCGCCGCCGCGTCCAGCCGGTTGAGCTCGGCGCCACGGCTCAGCACACGCACCGCACACTCGCGGCGCCCCACCGCCAGCAGCCAGCGCGGAGACTCCGGCACCAGCCTGCACACACATTGCCGCAGGTCACGGCACATCCTGAAAGCCAGGAACCTACATCCACTCCCTATGGCACACAATGAGGTGACAAAGGTCATGCGACAGTTGTCGCGTACTCAAGGTATAAAAGGGCAGTGCACTTCCGGAATCGTCATTTGTACTCAGGTGATTCAGGTTAAAATATTTCCGACGTGATTATGGCAGCACGACGGAAATTATCAGACTTTTAACACAGAATGGTAATTGGAGCTAGAAGCATGGGACATTCCATTTCGGAAACAGTTAGGGAATTCAATATTCCGAAATCCACAGTATCAAGAGTGTGCCGAGAATACGAAATTTCAGGCATCACCTCTCACTCCGGACAACACAGTGGCCATCGGCCTTCACCTAACAACTAAGTGCAGCGGCGTTTGCATACAGTTGTCAGTGCTGACAGAGAAGCAGTTTTGCGCGCCGTAACCACCGAAATCAATGTGGGACGTACGACGAACGCATCTGTTAGGACAGTGCGGCGAAGTTTGGCGATAATGGGATATAGCAGCAAATCACCGACGCCAGTGCCTTTGCGAACAACACGATATCGCCTGCAGCGCCTCTCTTGGGCTCGTGGCCATATCAACTGGTTCCTAGACGACTGGAAAACCGTGGCCTGCTCAGATGAGTCCCGACTTCAGTTGGTAAGAGCTGATGGTAGGGTTCGAGTGCGGCACAGACTCCACGAAGCCATGGACCCAAGTTCTCAATAAGGCACTGTGCAAGCCGTTGGTGACTCCATAATTGGGTGGACTGTGTATACACGGAATAGACTGAGTCCTCTGGTCCATCTGAACCGATCGTTGACTGGAAATGGTTATTGTTGGCTGCTTAGAGACCATCTGTAGTCATTCATGGACTTCTTGTTCCCAAACAATGATAGCATTTTTATGAATGTCAACACGCCATGTCATCAGGCCACAATTATTCGCGACTGGTTTGAAGAGCTTTCTGGATAATTCGAGTGAATGATTTGGCCACCCAAATCGCCCGACATGAATCTCATCGAACATTAATGGGACATAATCGAAAGGTCACTTTGTGCGCAGAATCCTGCACCGACAACATTTTCGCAGTTACGGACGGCTCTATAGGCAGCATGACTCAATGCTTCTGCTGTGGACTTCCAACGCCTTGCTAAGTCCATGTCACGTCGAGTTGTTGCACTCCGCCAGGCAAAGTGAGGTTCGACACTATATTAGGAGGTATCCTGGGACTTTCGTCAGCTCAGTGCACAATGCAAACCATTTTATGGTGTGTGTTTGAGGGTATCAAATGTATAACACTGTGCCAGTAAACATCTGGAACGCAATACAGCAGCAAACCTGTATTCAACAAGTCCTTCATACGTTTCCGGAGGTATGTGGCACCAGATGTCTACGCACAAGTCACACAAGCCCCATATTTACAGACCGGTTGTTTGTGTGCACTGAGTTGGCACCCGATAGCGTGACATGTGTCACTGCGATCAGATCAGGCGAGTTTGGCGGTCAAGACATCAATGTCAGTTCATTATCGCGCTCCCCAAGCAACTACTGTGCGTTTTTGATTCAACGATAGGGACAGTTATCGTACTAGTAGATGCCACTGCCATCAGGGAAGTCATGAAGTATGAATAGATGCAGGTAGTCTGCAGTAATGTTCACGTGGTCCACAACTGTCATGATGACATCGATTACTGCCACAAGTCCCACAGATATCCAGGTGAGTGTACCCCACAGAATAACAGCCCCCGCAGGCCTGCATCTTTGGTGTAGTATATTTTTTGAATAGCCTTTTGCAACGATAATGGTATGTCCAGCCACGACCATCGACCTGGTGTAACAAGAAACATGATTCATTCAAGCAGGCAATACGTTTCCATTGATTCATGGGCCAATCTCGATCTACAGGTACATCTACACACATACTCGGCAAGCCACTGTAGAGTCCCTTCAGCCTCCACTAGTCATATCCTTTCTTGCTCTGCTTTATTGAGTGAGGGAGAAATGACTGTCTATGTGCATCTGTATGAGCCCTAATTTCTCATACCTTGTCTTCATGGTAGTAGGGAGACAAAGAGCTGAAGTTGGGACAGTCAGTATTGTCGCCAAATTTATTCAAGATGACGGCTTTCCCTGGGGGAGGGGGGGGGGGACATGTGGCAATATCACATGATGATGTCACCACCCCTACTCGCCCCCTCCCCCCACTTCCCCCTTCCCTCCCCATTTCTAAGCTGCTGGAAAGGAAGAATGTAAGGCACTGTTTTTATTTATTTACTTTATTTATTTTTGAGGGTGTTATACTGCTGCTGGACTGCCCTACTGCTATCTTCCCTTCCCCATTTGTTAATTGGCGGAAAACATTACGTTTACAATACAACAATATAACATACGCAAATTTCGTTTTATAAAAAGTATGGTATTTAAATTCTTGTTCTGTAGTCTGTTGTTTAAAATACAACATTGCAAGATACGCAAATTTCGTCTTATAAAAAGAAAAGTATTTAAATTCTTCTCATTTAGTCTGTTGCGTGTATCAATAATTGTTACTCCTGCCTTGGAGAAAACGGTCTCTGCAGAAACTGAAGTCGTTGGAAAGAACAAATATTGAGTGGCCATTATAAGCAACATACCATCAGATTTTAGCCAATATTCTAATACACAAGCACGATTGTCTATTACAAGTTTTTCAAAATACTGACGTAGGTCAATTATGGAATCACTGATTTTTGTAACGACATCGACGATATGCTGTTGCTGATTGGGCAGAAAAAGTAGATCATCTGATTTCAAACTGGTAGAAGTATGTGGGCTTTCAAAAAAATGATGTGGTGTGATGGCCCTCAACTACGTACCCTCAGACTCAGAGCTGAAATATTAAAAGTTTTGGCTGGTTTCGTTGTCTAGAGGCTGGGATACGTAGTTTCCGAATTGCAAGCCAAATACTGCTGAGTCTACAGTATACAATATGAACATACACATGAATCAAATGGTCGAAGGTTCCTATCACTTTTCAATTGCGAATTTGAACGTATTATAGACATTTATAAATGAAAGTTTGCAATTAAATAAAATCTGCAGGTACTATTTTAACGAATTTAAATGATGAGTACGATAGCAGAAGTACCTTTAACAATGCCCATTATTACTGTAAAACACTTATTGGTGTCGATGGTCCAGCAATTAAATAAAATATAAGTTGAATAACAGGGAAACAATAGATTCATGCTTCGCGTAATTAGTTATGAGCAACAACCTAGTTCGTGAGATAATCATTTCTAAAAGCATACTACGTCTTCACTGCAGAAGCCACGAAAATCTCACAAGTGCACAAGTCGGCACTACGAAATATTTCTATCTCTCGTGACCACGCGCAAATTGCTCCACTCTCCAAGACTTTCCTGCGACCGTGCGTCTGTCGCGCCGTACCGTCCAGGACTCTCCCGCGACCTCTCCCATACTGTCCAGAACTCCCCTGTCCTCTCTCGAAACGATGCTCCTCCCCCACTCCCAAACAGTCTCTCCACATGTCCTTTTTGGAACGATCGCTGTGATTGGCTAGAGCCCACCTGCCCTGTCTCCAAGCCAACGCACACTCACGAACATAATGAAACACATTCGAAATACTGGATTTACATTTAAATAGCTTGAAATTAAATAAAATTCATACGGCTGGACCATAAACACGCTCTAACACACATTATTAAATACATAAATAAATTAAATAAACATATATCAAAGGAATACATCAGAAGTAAACCAATAGCCTAATGTCTCTGTGCTTTCTAAAACACAGTAAATAATTGACCAATTTCTTAATGAATAGTGTATATCGGATATAAACAAAGACATGGATGAATAGATATATTTATAAGCATGCTGCTACCGTTTCTTTTTTTTTTTTTTCGTGTAACTGTGGAATACTTATGGCCTGACACGGTCGATAGCAATCGGCAACTTTGACCTCCAATAACTCATGTACTATTCAAGTTACATGCCTGTAATTTATACCAGTTTAGAATTACACTAATAGCCTTCTAAAGACATGTCGATCGACAAAATCGGATGAATTGTGTAAAGTCCGCAGCTCGTGGTCGTGCGGTAGCGTTCCGGGTTCCCGGGTTCGATTCCCGGCGGGGTCAGGGATTTTCTCTGCCTCGTGATGACTGGGTGTTGTGTGATGTCCTTAGGTTAGTTAGGTTTACGTAGTTCTAAGTTCTAGGGGACTGATGACCATCGATGTTAAGTCCCACAGTGCTCAGAGCCATTTGAACCATTTTTTTGAACTGTGTAAGTAGGCTGTTTAGATTTTTATGTTGGTAACGCCGCGTTGCCCTCTGTATGAAAATCACTGACTGTGCTGTGTGCAGTCTGTGGCTGGTTTGCATTGTTGGAATATTTGCTATTGTAGTGTTGGGCAGTTGGATGTGAACAGCGCATAGCGTTGCGCAGTTGGAGGCGAGCCGCCAGCAGTGGTGGATGTGGGGAGTGAGATGCAGAGTTTTGAGAGCGGATGATCTGGACGTGTGTCCATCAGAAAAACGAAATTTGTAAGACCGGATGTCATGAACTGATATATATATTTTACGACTTTTGAACACTATTAAAGTAAATACATTGTTTGTTCTCCATCAAAATCTTTCATTTGCTAACTATGCCGATCAGTAGTTAGTGCCTTCAGTAGTTAGAATCTTTTATTTTGCTGGCAGTATTGGCGCACGCTGTATTGTAGTAGTTTGAGTAACAAAGATTTTTGTGAGGTAAGTGATTCATGAAAGGTATAGGTCATTGTTAGTCAGGGCCATTCTTTTGTAGGGATTATTGAAAGTCAGACGGCACTGCGCTAAAAAAAAAAAAAAAAAAAAAAAAGTGTCAGTTTACTGTTGATCAGAATAAGTAAAGAGAGAAATGTCTGAGTACGTTCAGTTTTGCTCAGCTGTTTGAAAATCAAATAACGTAAGTGGTTTACCAGCATTGTCATTCTTAATTTTTCTAAGGGGATGTTTCAACCGTTTAGATTTTGGAAATTCGTTGCTGAGTGTTACTTGTATAATTTATGATCAGATACTAAACTTTAAACTAATAAACATACTGAAAATCTGATTACACCATCAGAATCGTCGTGGGAATAGTGGTAATGCACATGTTTCGTTTTGAGGTATCATGATTCCTCTGGCTACTATTAATTTCTATATGAACTGTGAAATGTCTTCCATTAAGGTTTCACAAAGACCGCCATCTTTGGCACTCAGTGGCGTACAAATCTCCTTCATCGACACAAAGCCATTCCGCGACACAGCGTTAACATGGGATTCCCAGCCACGTGGCCGGCCTGGACCACGCGCTGGGGCTACTGGGGCTACCCCTCTTGCTCCGTCTAACGTACGGCATCACGCAGAGCCCCGGCTTGCCGGTGGCCCGTTGCGGCCACGACAACTCCGAACTTAGAATATTGTCAGGGTGCCGTAACTCGGCCGTTACCTCATACGTATCAGAAGAAGTATTAGCACTGTTCATGGATGCATATATTTCAGGTATTATTCTCGGTGTCGATGCGATGATAGAAGCATACTCTTTCTGAAGTAATTGTGCAGTTTTGTCTGCCTCTCGCAATGTCCCGGAAACAAGTTTTTTAAACCTAGGATATAATAATGTCACAAGCACGTTAAAAGTTAGCGTGTTAAATTGTATCAGTCTTTGATTGACTGATTTATTCAAGGAATCCACAACACTTCGTGCTTTATTAGTTATTAAGGTGCTTTCCAAATCTGACAACTTTTCAGGAATACCTCGTATCAAAGGTATAATTAAGGACTCAGTGACGTATGACTCTTTTGAGACTGTTCTTGCTGCTACTTCAAAAGGTTCAAGAAGACCTATTATTTCCTGGTTCAAATGGCTCTGTGCACTATGGGACTCAACTACTGTGGTCATAAGTGCCCTAGAACTTAGAACTACTTAAACCTAACTAACCTAAGGACAGCACACAACACCCAGCCATTACGAGGCAGAGAAAATCCCTGACCCCGCCGGTAATCGAACCCGGGAACCCGGGCGTGGGAAGCGAGAACGCTACCGCACGACCACGAGATGCGGGCTATTATTTCCTGCATAGGCAAGTAATTTCCTACTGTGAGGAAAGGCAGTGCTTTTGAACTTTCGTTGATCGCAATCGCAAGCTCACTTTGTACTTCCAAGCAGCAAAGAAAAACTTTACAAGCTATACCAACTTGACTTATTCTGGCAAGTACCGGTCACAAGAAGGAGCCATAACTCAGTAACTCAGCATGGATCAGTGAACATTTGATTGTGGTGTTTCTGGCAACTCATATCTGTTGTCTAAGTTATTAAAAACATTTTTCAAACCTTGACGGTTGGAATTTCTGAAGAGTTCTTTTTTTTTTTTTTTGCGCCTCTTGCACTTTATATTCTCTTACTCATCCATGGTTCTCTAGTTTTTCACCTTAAATTAGTCGTATTCCCTGAATGTTTATATTCTTAGATGCAGATGGTACACTTCACAAACTGACTATTGTTCCCACTTTCTTGAAAAACTTCCACACAGACGATGAATTTTTAAGATTCATTTTGAAAACAGTAACAAAAAGCTCTATTTATGCACTAAACAAACGTAAATAAAATAACCTTGGAAGGGCTGGATTTCTTCAGCCAACAGAGACTATCTGCAACGCGCGAAAAATAGTGATCGTTTCATGTCGGCACCCTTCCGAACACTTTTTGACGACTGTGTTCTTTGCCTCACTGCTACCAATGACAATGATTCAACATGTGTGGCACTATAGTTGCTTGACGAAGAGTAATCCTGTTGTTGTGTGGCGTTTAAATAAAGAAATTAGAGACAAAGAAGCCATTGTTGCCAAATTGAAGGGACCTCCTACGATAACCCAAAGAGCTAGAAGCTTTAGGTGCAGCATTCTTCCTCGTGACGCTGGAAAAATTGTTAGTCAGGTCGCAGGATGCTGTAAACTCAAAAAATAAAGAAAATAAAATAAAAATAATGGCGAGATAATTCACCCACTGCTCAGGTTTCAGACAAGGAGTTTCAGCATTAACAGACAAGAGCTTAAGAAATATCTACAGGATACAGTATTTCCAAAAACATTTCCGGACATCCACCGTCAACTCTTGGCAAGAAGAGATTAGTTTTCTCTCAGATCCATTCAAAAATTCACGTTTCACCCGCATTACTTATGAATAATGCATTGCAATACTTTAAAAGCATATAGTATGTAAATACAGCTGTATATTTTAACTATTATTTCCAGCCATCATACAAATAAAAAACTTGACGCTTGACAGGGTGGGCTTTTACTATATTCTGTTTTGCAGGAACTGGTGTTTCCTTAACGAACAAGAGCCACTAACCGAGCACAACACAGGCAGCCAACGTATGAACGATATTTGTGCCTCTACAAAAGCAGGGGCGTTAGGATTGCGTCAGTTTTTTGTGTTTTTGAACCACCTTATACATTAATTAACATATATAATTGAAAACACCTATAAGTACAATGAGGACTTAGAAACAAAAGAGGATGAGGGCGGGTGTGTTTAATTAATAACGATAGTAATAGTATTTATTTTAAAATGCATTATCCAGTGAAATCACAAACTCTTAACAAATCTTTAAAATGTCATTTTTTTCTCTACTAACTGCGTTGTATTAAAGCCTTATTTACATTTGTATTCCATGCTATATCTAATCATGCTCACACATTTGAAGATGGCAGTCCGTATAATGTGCATTCATGAATCCATGTTACTTACGTGTGTAATTGTTACTATAAGCATCTGGTCGGTACGAGATGCGCACGACCGTGAGTTGTCATCACTAGAAGACAAACAAGACAATTCATTCTCTCACGTTCCCTACCCCACAGCAGCCAATCTATAAACGACATACATTTATAAACAGCATAGACTGGTTGAGGCGCTACCATATTTGATGTTGATTAAATACCTCCATGCAATCTACTTTCCCTCTTCACTCCACACGCAATGGACGTAATACGATCCGACAATTTTTGGGGTGCTAGTTAAAAAACAATTACATTATAAACGATATGACTCTCAATAGTTAAATCAGACTACCGATAGTGCAGATGCTATCGGTTAATCGATAGTTTATCGATATTTAAAAACGTTAGACCAGAGTAAAGTTACGTCGCCTGTACTGTAGGAGGACTCTATCCCACATACCACCAGTCGCAAGAGAAGGTTACTGTGTTGTTGTTTGATTCATTGTTTTTTTCTGCTGTAACACATCTAAGCTTTGTGCACCGCTATACATTTTGTTTATTTCCACCATGACATCGAGGTCTGTGTCAGGTTCTAAACTGACTTTAACATGTTTAGATCCACTGGCTCTGAGTGAAAGCTGGACATCGCACGGTATAAATTATGTTGCTGCTCCCACAACACACAGGATGATGATTGAAATACACTACTGGCCATTAAAATTGCTACATCAAGAAAAAATGCAGATGATAAACCGGTATTCATTGGACAAATATATTACACTATAACTGACATGTGATTACATTTTCACGCAGTTTGGGTACATAGATCCTGAGAAACCAGTAAAAAAAAAAAAAAAAAAAAAAAAAAAAACCTCTGGACGTAATAACGGCCTTGATACGCGTGGGCATTGAGTCAAACACAGCTTGTATGGCGTGTACAGGTACAGCTGCCCATTCAGCTTCAACACGATACCACAGTTCATCAAGAGTAGTGACTGGCGTATCGTGATGAGCCAGTTGCTCGACCACCATTGACCAGACGTTTTCAATTTGTGAGAGATCTGGAGAATGTGCTGGCCAGGGCAGCAGTCGAACATTTTCTGTATCCATAAAGGCCCGTAGAGGACCTGCAACATGCGATCGTGCATTATCCTGCTGAAATGTACGGTTTTGCAGGGGTCGAATGAAGGGTACAGCCACGGGTCGTAACACATCTGAAATGTAACGTCCACTGTTCAAAGTGCCGTCAATGCGAGCAAGAGGTGACCGAGACGTGTAACCAATGGCACCCCATACCATCACTCCGGGTGATACGCCAGTATGGCGATGACGAATACACGCTTCCAATGTGCGTTCACCGCGATGTCGCGAAACACGGATGCGACCATCATGATGCTGTAAACAGAACCTGGATTCATCCGAAAAAATGACGTTTTGCCATTCGTGCACCCAGGTTCGTCGTTGAGTACAACATCACAGGCGCTCCTGTCTATGATGCAGCGTCAAGGGTAACCGTAGCCATGGTCTCCGAGCTGATAGTCCATGCTGCTGCAAATGTCGTCGGACTGTTCGTGCAGATGGTTGTTGTCTTGCAAACGTCCCCATCTGTTGACTCGGAGATCGAGACGTGGCTGCAAGATCCGTTACAGCCATGCGGATAAGATACCTGTCATCTCGACTGCTAGTGATACGAGGCCGTTGGGATCCAGCACGGCGTTCCGTATTACCCTCCTGAACCCACAGATTCCATATTCTGCTAACAGTCATTGGATCTCGACCCATGCGAGCAGCAATGCCGCGATACGATAAATCGCAATCGCGATAGGCTACAATCCGACTTTTATCAAAGCCGGAAACGTGATGGTACGCATTTCTCCTCCTTACACGAGGCATCACAACAACGTTTCACCAAGCAACGCCGCTCAACTGCTGTTTGTGTATGAGAAATCGGTTGGAAACTTTCCTCATGTCAGCACGTTGTAGGTGTCGCCACCGGCGCCAGCCTTGTGTGAATACTCTGAAAAGCTAATCATTTGCATATCACAGCATCTTCTTCCTGTCGGTTAAATTTCGCGTCTGTAGCACGTCATCTTCGTGGGGTAGCAATTTTAATGGCCAGTAGTGTAAAAGACAGTCACAGCATATGGAAACTGGAAGAATTTCGCGGCATCGTGGAGCGTTTCCAAACAGATGTCCGAAGGCGACTGACGACCTTTACGTTTAAATTGACCAGGTAGCAGATGGCTTGGTGTCCCATATCGATTGATTCCTCATACTGCAGTCATGTACGCGATCACCAACACTCTCTGTCCATCTCAAACAAGTGATGTCAGTCTGTCATTATGTGGTATACAACAGTGTGCCAGTGGACGGATGGGATGGAAAAGACAACGTCGATGTACTGTAACAAGCATCAAAGTTGATAGTGTGATCAATTTTAGCAATTTCACCAGTTTATATCCCTAATTTCAACGCCGACCAATGACACAGCAACATGCTACCCAATTTCTGTATCATCGCTATACCACTACTCCGCTACTTTTCGAGTACCACTGCAAATGTAGGCAGATGACTGTGCACTGTGTCCATTCATTGTTAGTTCTCGAACATACATATATACCAAAGCATGCCAGACAGCGTCTTATACCGATCTACATATTTCTAACACTCTGATCGTAGTTGTAATTTATGATTACGATTGCCCATTTTTCCGTATGTGGATGGGAGGCACAGAGCATTCTCGCATTTCTAGGATAAAGTTAGAGAGTGAAAGATCTGCTCGCACTGTTGTGACCAACCCTTCCCTGCAACACTGTCAGCGCTTTAATTCGCAGCTGACCAGAAGTAGACCGATACATGCCGCATCTCGTGAAGGAACAGAGCAAGCCGAGTTCGTAACTGCTGTTCAGTGAAGACTGTTCCTCACCAATCTTGCTTACGACAGCTATACAAGTGCTCAAAATCTCTCCAGATTCGCGCATGTCGTGGTGGTTAGCACTCCTTATCGATGTACAGTAGATATGAGAGTGTTGTGATGTGGTTTTATGCTTTATGGAGCTCTAGGTGGGTGGAGTTTGAAGCATTTTACGTGACTCAATTGCACTGTTAATTCTAAAGTGTTGTTCAAGTGTCTGTGGTCAGTACCAAGAAGGTATTGGTAAGAGAGAATACAGTGTAGAACACAAACACATGTACTCTAATGCAGGCCAGAAATGTCCAACATCTGACATACACCCACCCTGCAAGTTTTCTATCCCACTCACTACGATGACATATTTTACGAAGATAAAACTACTTAGAGTCTTTGTGATACACGCGCAATATAGTTTCTCGGAGGTGCATAGCGCCCACTGTTCACATCCGATCATGGTTCATAAATTATACTACGCTCGCGTCAGTCCTATAAAATGATCGTTAGTAATGGAGAATCCGTCTTACAAGGAAACAGGCGAACGCTTAGCAGCGGTGTTTGACATGTAAAATTACACGTCATGTTGCCAGTAACTCCGTAAACAGGACATCTGTCAAGCTGATGTATACATGGGGATTGCAGTACCTCACAAACGCCTGTCACTAACTCAGAATCACCATAGTTACAAAACTCAAGACTCTATTTTATGCCCAAGATGCAGCAGGGGAATGGAGTACGTCGCATCAATCTTTGTCCATCTAGAGGAAGGGAGCCGAAGCAGGATGGACATGTTTCATCATCATCACACATGAGTTTGAAGTCCTTTGATGACCGTGAGGTTTGCTGTTAATGATCACAGATAGATGGTGCTCTAAGTCACACACAGAACACGCAGTTGTGTACGAGTTGAACACTGGTTATGCCATACAACTGATTCACTCCGAGAGAACAACGGGAAAAAAGGTTAAATGACCTGCAGCAACATCTCCCTCTCTCTAGAATACATCATCAACCTACCATTAAATCATACCTCATTACAACTCCACCTCAACCGATCACTCCTTCCACTTTCTGCCATCCTTTAACGCGATGCAAGCCAGTTTAGAGGCAGATGGCTCCCTTTTCCAGGAAAGCATCAAAGACAACTGTCAACTTGCATGTATCATTATTACCTCAATAGACGTACAGTAGAATGTTGTTAAAAATGCAGCAACTGTTTGTTAGCTGACACCGCAAGCTTGTGATTGGCGGAGAGTACAGTGAAGTACATTGTAAATACTGTACATTAGGGTTTAAAACATCTAATCAGTCCTGCACATGGTCAAACATGCGATCCATTCTCTAGTCGTATATTGCAGTCGCACAGCTGGTAATACAACGCTCGTTAGCTAAGGGCACATAGCGTCCTGCCATCTACCAGGCTGCAACATGCGTCGGCTGCCAGGCGTCACCACACCAGCAGGGCCTGGGCACTCGGGCATGCGTTAATTCAGGGCACACTCCCTGTCCTGCGGGAAATACTGGTCACACCACGTGAAGATGGCAGCAGACATGAAGCTACACTGCCTTCCACCCAGAGCCATCCGTGACACACAGGCATACAGAAAACAGAATGTTTATTGTGGTTGACCACCAAATGAAGAAGAATATGTCGAATCACAATCCCAGGTGTGACCCCAAAGTCATCAGCAAACACCTTATAGATTTTTATAAAGCGTCCTTAGCCAAACAGCGTTGTATTACCAGCTTTGGGAATGCAATATGTAACTACAGAATGGATCGCGTGTTCGACCCTTTATTATTTCGACTTCCAAGTATCGTCGTTTTGGCATGTAAAATCGGATGTTGCAGCTGATATCCATTTCGTGATCTATTTCCCACAAAAGCGTTGAGATGTCTCAGAGACTTCACAAGTGTGCCACAATCGTTTAGAGTCAGTGTTCAAGCGTGGCGGTATACACCGCAAAAATTGAGACAAATTACTGTGCAGCGATCTTTGTGAAAGTGTATTTAGAGGCTTATTCAATTGGATTTAAAAAGTTCCTGAACCAGTCCAAGGTCAAAGACAAGAGAAGGCTGTGGTATTTCCCACAAAAGGTCATAAAATGTCTCTGGGAGTTTTCATAAGTGTGCCACGATCTTCTTAGTGTCTGTGTTCAAGTGTGGCGGTATACATCGCAAAAATTTGGGCAAACTACTGTGCAGCGATCTTTTTGAAAGTGTATTTAGAGACATATTCAGTTGGATTTAGTAACTCCTGCAGCAGCTTGTGCTCAAAGTCAAGGATAGAATGTGGTATTTACCAAAAAAGCGCCCAAATTGTCTCAGGGACGGTTACACAACTGTGCGACGATCTTTTTTTAGAGTCCATGTTCAAGTGTGGCGGTGGTATTCCTCAGAATAAAACGCTTAATTACATCGCAAATTGTTTTACTATTCTTGCGTCATCTGCAAAGCACTCTCTCTTTGTGCAGTGGTACATTTAGTTCCTGTGATATCTTCAAGTTATGTGTGTGACAATATTCCACACACCCCTTAAACACCAGATTTAATAACTCCCAAAGCAGTTTGTTTTCAACGACAAAGGGTATCCGTGCAGAGGGGATGGGAAGGAGGAAGGTTGCAGGTATTTCCAACGCAACAGGAAGTACTTAACGTGCAGTGACCCCTGCAGCTACCGCGTGGCGGAGAGTGGAGAGGGAAAGGGAAAGGGGATGGAGTTGGGTTTGTGGAGGTAGCCCAATTGACCAATTTTCCCACCAAAATTAGAACTTCCCGCCATGACGTCAGTGCGATCTTGCCACATCTAAGGCCGCCATCTTGGATCCGCCATCTTGAATAAATGTAGCAAAAATGCAAGGTGGGGCCGCACCCCCTTTGTCCCACTACTAAAAGCTTCCTTGCCAAATAACAAAATATCGTCTTCCCAAAGAAAGTTGACTCTTTTTGGTTCACAAGTGCTGAACAATAACATTTTCACATTATGTAATCTTACATCATTTTTGGAAGACAATGAACAAGATCCCATGGAGGATTTAGTGCCAGCCATTATTACACATTTAGAGGTCATTCAAAGTAATTACAAAAAGTAATGGAAGAAGTAATCACAAAAGAAACTTTCATCTATGTGACTAGCGAGAGCTCAATGGAAGATATTTTCAAAAGAAAAGTCTGCTTTCTTTTTGGATGAGAACAAAAACCGAATACAGTATCCTTCTCTTTTGAAACAAGTAATACGAATTTTGGTCCCATTTCTTATTATGTACAGTCGTACTCAAAACTATCCGAAAGACCTGAATTCCATTTCGCCTGATTCGCATACATCCAGCATAACGCAGCTGTCTAGCAGGTCCTCTAATCGCTCCTTGGTACAGTCGTTTGACTATTGAAAATGGTTCCAACAAGTCACCGCTAGAAAACTCTGCTCTGTATCGCGATAACTAAAGATGTAAAGTAATACCACGATACTACAAATATCAGGGAACACCTTATCACAGATAAGACTGTCCTTAAGGCTTGTAAGCTCACATTTATTGCAATAAATGACATACCTGAAATGTTACCACTCTCATTATTACGTCAGATAGCTAATGCACGTAGTAAGTTCGTCGTATTCATGATTTCCTCTTCAAAGTAACATACCGTACTTGTTATTTAATACAAAATGACATTAAAAATTTAAGTTATTCACGAGCAGCTAGTTGAGAATATGTATGAATTTCCAATGTCACGACGAACCGTCTCGTTCTGCATATGGATTCAAACCCAGGTCATGCAGACTAAGATTTCGTGACTGGCGGAAACTAACAGTTATTCCTGACTAGGCATACAGAGAGTCATATACCTCGATTTTAGACAGTATCAGTTAGCAAATATCAACTTTAAATTATATAACGTAAACATTTTTAACGGACGCGAATTCCTACCCAGCAACTATTGTCCCTGTTAACGAACTACGAGAGATGTTAAGTATTGCTTCTTCACAAGTAACTTACTTGTAATGCCGTGAGGTAAAGCTTTGAGTTGGACAGGGATTCGAACCCAGAACCTAATCGGATTGTTATCGAAGCACAATCAGCTGTGACAAATCGGATTTTCTCGGCAGTACCTAGATGTTTTAACTGAAATGATGAGACGAAACATTAATTTTTTCCTTCTCAGGACTCCAACACGGCACCTATCGCTGTTACGTTCTAGAGAAAACAAACATTAAATATGTGTTTGTTACACCAGCAGCGACATGTGAGCATGTTTGAACTCGAAATAATATGACGAAGAGTTCAGTGCTGACTGGGAATCGAACCCCACACATATCCTTGTTGACTACACACAAAGAGACGTCAGCTACCGATTTTTTCTCCACCAGCAGCTCGCAATAACATCCTTGAACTTACAGTGATCGCTCAAATAGTTCTGCGTCTCACTGGGGGTCAAAAACGTCAGATATCGTTAGTGTTGGCCTCGAATGAAAATGCATTTAAGATCATAATTATTATCCACCAGCAGATACGCTCTCTCATGCTAGAGCTTGATAATACATAATGAAAACTGTAGTGCCATGCCAGGATTCGAACCCATTCACGCGCAATATGCGGACATGTTGAGGAATCTGCAGTTTTGAACAAACAACAAATTGTAGCCGAGCTGTATTGTAGCGAAGGCATCAAATTCAGCGTTAAGGGCGGTCTGAGTTGCATTCCAAGCTCAGAACCAATTTTATCGACATACAGAAGCCCAAATAAAAGATGGAATAAGTGTCCTGAAACCCTACATAGCGTTTGTTTCGTCACTAGAAATAAATAACTAGTACAAGAAAGGTTACTGGTGATAGAGTTCCCACATTTCGCCACTCCTGACTTTATTGTGGTTCAGCGTAATGTCTACTTGGTAGAGAAGGAATATCATGATTAATGTGAATTTCATACCACAATGCCATTATACTTTCTTCACTTGGCGTAGCCAGAAGAGAATAGAATCTGTCTCTCCCTATTAAAAATCATCAGCAGATGCTGGAAACGAACCCAGACCACCATCATAGGAACCTATCATCAATCCAACAGACCACCAAAGGTTTTTCTCTGAGACTCATTTTTCTATCATAACACCGT
The DNA here is from genome assembly GCF_021461395.2 of Schistocerca americana. NCBI lineage: Eukaryota > Metazoa > Arthropoda > Insecta > Orthoptera > Acrididae > Schistocerca > Schistocerca americana. The sequence continues at coordinate 626,256,032 of NC_060130.1, forward strand.
TGCGGCACACTCGATGAGAATTCTGACACACAGGCTCCCTGTGGTGGTTTGCAGCATGTTCAGTGCATTCATTTACTTGGTTGACCGAATCGCCATGAACTAGCTGCCTCGGCGACCCAGCGCATACATTCGACTCTATTTTGTAATCACCGAAATAAAATCACGTAACTGCCACCTACACAGAAGTGCCAACTGTGTAGGATGCAGAAATTTAAGTAGGAAGAGTTCCTTTCCATTTGTTGAAAATGTCGTGCAGTGCAAAAGGAAAGCTGTAACTGTCTGTCTCTCAGATGTCTAGATCCGGCCATATGCACTATCTCACAGCACTGTGGAATGCGGAAGTTCTGGAGGAACTGTTCATGACTTCTGGAGAAGCTGTAGCTACATGACAGCTACTTGCGTAACGGTAAACGTCGGGCACTGTGGGTAAGACGTCGCGAGTTCTATTACATCCGCTGCAACAGGTATGCAAATGTGGCATTTCATAAATAAAGTTATGTATTCCTAGAAATCCAAATTTGAGAGATCACTGTAAGTTCAAGTATGTTATTCCGAACTGCTGCCGGCCGAAGTGGCCGTGCGGTTACAGGCGCTGCAGTCTGGAACCGCAAGACCGCTACGGTCGCAGGTTCGAATCCTGCCTCGGGCATGGATGTTTGTGATGTCCTTAGGTTAGTTAGGTTTAACTAGTTCTAAGTTCTAGGGGCCTAATGACCCTCAGCAGTTGAGTCCCATAGTGCTCAGAGCCATTTTTGAACCGAACTGCTGGTGGAGAAAAATTCGGTAGCTGACGTCTCTTTGTGTGCAGTCAACAAGGATATGTGTGGGGTTCGATTCCCAGTCAGCACTAAACACTTCGTCATATTATTTCGAGTTCAAACATGCTCACATGTTGCTGCTGGTGTAACAAACACATATTTAACGTTCGTTTTCTTAGGAATATAACAGCGATAGGTGCCGGGATGGAGTCCTGAGAAGGAAAAAATTAATGTTTCGTCTCGTCATTTCAGTTAAAACATCTAGGTACTGCCGAGAAAATCCGATATGTCACAGTTGATTATGCTTCGATAACAATCCGATTAGGTTCTGGGTTCGAATCCCTGTCCAACTCAAAGCTTTACCTCACGGCATTTCAAGTAAGTTAC